>NC_139534.1:62205831-63553225 GCF_965153285.1 Podarcis tiliguerta
TGAAGAGCTCATACAATGCTGGGGCTCCTTAGGTATGTATTTATTATAACTTTTCTATGGCCAGTATCATTCGAGGAAGGACAAGTGTTTGTTCAATGGTCACTCGTAGCTTTTCAGATTATTTTTTTAAAAGATCTCTGCTCCTTCTTATTTAAATTTTAAAGTGTCATATTTTTTTTTCTTTTAACTTTCCTGATTTTGTTCCTAATGCCTACAAGACACAGTAGAAACCTCCAGTGTGTTTGTGGGTGAATTTGGAGAGGGAGCGGGAGGTGGTTGTCAGCTGCATTTATGCGCTGCCGGAACTTTTTGCAAAACCAACGGCGTCATTATCTCGATCAAACACGGTGTAATAAGGGCCGATGAAGACATCACCCAGGATCCAAAGAGGTCCAGCAGGTGGTGGGACATCCAAGCCTGAAAATCCACTCAAGCAAAGAGTTTCTCCTTGAACAGTAACCTACAGGGAGAGAAAAGAAGGTGTGGGTTTTTTAAAAACACGAGAGTGAACGAGCGAGAGCATATTAGTCTTCTCTATAGTTGCACCTTGTTTGCTTCCTTTTGCAGTTTAGTGTTCAGGAACACCTAAAGAGCTACCTGTTGTTGAAGAAGATCATGCATACAATCCCTCTTCAATATATATATATATAAAAGCCCAAACATATCCTTGTAGAAAAGCTGTGGTCAAACAATGTTTTATAGATGTGCATTGACCACTTAAGCAGCATTTATTGTCCCCCACAATATTTATTAGTTTTCAGTCCTCTTCCTGCTCCTCCCCAAAAAGAATTTGCTCACTAATCCTTCACTTAAGTAATTGGTATGCAATGAGAGAACTCAGTCTTAAGGTTTAACTAACTACCATGTAAAAAGACACAAAGGCAGAGTCCATTGTGCTTTTAAGAGTCCTAGCTATTTCCCTGTAGTGCACAGGATCCAGTGCAGATATAACAAATCTATTACTAGATGCTGGATGAACATCAATAAAAGCATCCAGGGGACCCAAAACTGCTGCGTCTAGGATAGGTTCTTAGGATGATCTCATAAATAGTTTTGAACTTACCTTCAAGGCATATTGTTCTGGAGTGAGGGCATAGGATTTCCCTCCCAGGACCAAGTTCACAGTGGGAAGGGAAGACAGCTTATCACACGGAAGCATGTACTGAAAAATAAAAATAAATTGGAAGTATAAGAACCTTGTTGTAGAGCTATGAATTTTGACTCCTGAAGGTGTGTAGACAAGAACTAGCTAGTGACTCCTACACTCCACACTTCTCCCTAAAAGGGACTTGTTTAGGCTATTCGTCTTCTTCCTGGAACAGGGGCACCCCTTGGATTTTTCCTGCTGGCAACAAACATCTTGTCCTCAGCTGCAGTACAGGGGCAGCACTGAGCCACTGCTCATTGCTAGGATTACAGTGAACATTAAGTTCTCTATAAATATCCCACACATTACTACTACTACTACCTCTCACACTTCATTAGAGCCACATTCTGATGCCTTTCCCACAAAAAAAGCCATATATCTGGGCAGTTAAAGAGATGGAAGATCCATATCTTGAGTGGACCTCCCTTGCTATACCTTTTAAGAACTACAGAGACAGGAAATTTCTCATTATATAGCAATTCTCAAAGTGCTGAAGCAGCAGCTGAAGCTGAACGTAGCAGAATTTCTCCTCCTATACTATTGGCTGAGGGAGTTCTCTTAGATCCAGCTTACACAGCACGCAGGCTACAAATAAGCCCTTTGAGTGTAAGGGGTTCAGCCCTCACTTGAGCCACATTTTAAGCATTCTTCCCTCAGCCATTGGTCTGTTTGCATGTAATGACAGGATGTCGTTAGCGCATCTACAGAGGCTGCTGATCACAGGCATGCTAACATTACGCACAAGCGCCAATGCGAAGTGCAACATGTGGGATGTTGACACTGTAAGAAGTCCTGCATGCTGTATAAACCAGACTGGAGTATGGACCTGAAAATCCTCTGAGGTGGAAGGAAGGGTGTATAGAACTTATTATGGCCAATTCTTCCTAAGCAGGTCTGGTTGTGGGGGGAAAGCTGCAGTACTGTAACATAAAGGTTACCCAACATTTGAACCGCTTTGAACTAGTAACCAAGCTGCTTTTGAGGTAGCAATCCAAGCTATTGGCTGTATCTGAACCCAGTTGAGACCAAAACCAATATATAGAAAGCAGTGCTAGAGAACCTGTGGCCCTTCAGATGTTGGACTCCCAAATTTCATCAGCCCCAGCCAGTGTGCTCAATGTGTGGAGTTGAGTAGAGCCGGAGCCTAACATCTGGAGGGTCCCAGGCTAGCCAGCCCTGAGAGAAACAGTAGTCAGGCTGCACATATGGATGTCCCAACATTAGACCCACCACCTCACCCCATTCCCACATTACCTGTCCTTTAATGATTGGCTTAGCTCCAATGGCTTTCTGCAGTTGCTTAATTTCATCTGTTGGGCCTGTAATGAGGGAGGTCCCTGTGTCTACAATAGCTTCACAGCCATCTTTGCACACAGTCAGGCCATTGCCAACGTCAACCCTGGAAGAAGACAACAATTCCCAGATGTTTGTGTTTTTTTTAAAAAAAGAATTAAATTCTACCCACCTTGGTGCAGTTGGGTGTAGCAATATCCTCAGCATTGGGGACTGAACTCCTTCTGTGCTACATGGCACAGCATGGAAGATTTTAGGAAAGTGGGGTCCCCCCCCCCCGGAGTCTTCGCTTACTGCAAGCCCTACATGGTGTTACACAGCTCCCATTGGGGATATAGAACAATGCTTTATTGCAGGCAATCTATATGCTAATAAACTATGGACCCCCTTGTGCACCTGTGAAACAAACGAGAGAAGCAACTCACTTGTCCATGTGGATCTGCCAGTAAGCTTTGCGAGTGACGTTCACCCAGGTGAAGTCCCCAGTATAATATTGTGGGTCCACCCCACCGAAAAGCAATTCACCTCCAGTGGGTGCTTTCGGATCCCTAGAAGAGGCAGCACACAAGTGGAGAAGGGAAATGTTAGAAGGGAGGGAGATCCATAGCTTGAAATGTTAGAACGGAGGGAGATCCATAGCTTCAGAGCAATACACTCAATGAACTGTGGAAATGTAAAGTGGAAAAAACACGTAAGGACAAGGATACAGAAGTGATGCAGGTCAGGGAAAAGGCCCCCAGAATCCAAGGGAAGCAATGCCATCCTTTGTGTACTTGGCATATTTCTTTAAGTCTGGCTTTCTACAGCTCTGCTATCCTAAGCAGTCCTACCAGTGAGAAAGCCCAACCCGAACTCAAGAGATATCTCCCCAAGTAACACGTGCACCAGATCGGGTGGCCATTCTTTATCACGCACACCATGGTGGTCTATCTAAAGAGCTCAATACTGGTCTGTGTATGGTTTCCCATAGGGCTGCACTGCAAGCCTTCAGACCATTCGGAGCCTGCACCTGTGTTGTGCTCATTTGCTGGTTCCCTGAGCCCTTTCACAGTTGTGGGCATACTCGGCTGGGGAAACCCCTGGCCCATACCCAGTAACAATGGAGCATTTCTTATATGATGCTGCAGGACTCTTTATTTATTCATGATCAGGTGATTTGTACAATATAGTAATCAATGTTATGAACTGATTTTTGTGTGCATATATTGTATTGTGTTGTTTTTTTAAAAAGAATAAAGACTTGGGTGTGAGTCACAAGACAGAAATGAGTCAAAGGACATCAGGACATTTCTAAATGACAAACAGGAACTTCTTTCCCTGTCCATCACACCCTGCTCTTCCCTCTTCTTCTAATGGATGCCACACATAATCTTTCCATCTTCTTAAAAGGGCTGTATCTTTACGCAGCAAATGTAGGCACCACCACCACACACATAAAATAATTAAGACGTTTCTTTTGGGGATGGAAAGGCCTTTCCCTTTGGTCCTTGGCACACAAGTTAAAGCAAGGTTACATTCTCACCTGTTTAGATAAAAGGAAAACAGGTTCTTCTCCATTAGCGCCTGTTGCATTGCATTGTCAAAGAAAGGCAGCACTTTATCCACAGAGATCTTAGGGTACGCCAGGCCAAGGATGCCATCAAACTTTGCAGCAATGAAAGTGATGCCAGGCTGCCTGACAGCTTCACCAAACAACTGATTCTGGACAATCAGGTTACCAATCTGGGAGAAAGAGAAAGGAAGGTTGGGAGAACCCAAAACACACACATTTACACCATTATTGGAACAAATATGGTATCATTCTTCTGGTAGTAAGATAAAAACATGCTCAAGTGGTGCCAGGATCTGTCCCTTCTCAAGACATGCCATATAAAGGCACATGGAACAAACAGAGCAATCTTGAAAAACATAAAAGCTGATAAGGAGCATGCAGTTGCCTTCTTAGAAGCCATGCAACTTCCATTTTCATTTCGCTATTGTATTCATTTTGTAATTTTTAAGTGATTAAACTGCTTTTCTAAAGCTCAAGGCTGTGAGCAACAACAAAAGCGAGTGTAACAAAAACCCACAAACACAGAATATAGGAACCAGACACAGAACCAAATGCTTGCTGAAAAGAGGAAGTTTTATCACCTCTCTGAAATCGCAGAGATGTTAAGCTCTGAACTTCCCCCAGGCAGCAATTTTAAAACCTTGGGAGTCACTGTGGCAACAGCTCTGCTTTTTTCTGCTCCTGCCTTTCCTTGCCACAGAGCAACAAACGTGAGCAATGCCAGGTGAATCTGACCAAAGGCGGCACAGGGGTGGGAAGGAGAAAGAAATACCATCCAGGGACTGTTTCTTCGCCACTCAATTTATGAACAGATATGATGAAATTGTGAGACTTGGCAAAGATTTTGTTTGGTATGTCAGAATTGTTCTTTCTAATCTCTTGCTTGTCTTCCTCACTATTAACATTCAGGAGGAATTTTAAAAACATCCCTGCTCACCCAGGCATTTGATGGTTGAAAGATACTGTTCCTAGCAACCTTGAAATTATTAGATGTGAGAACATGTGGCTATTTTAATATGGTTTTAGATGCTTTTCCTTGCTTTATTTTTTAATTGTGCTGTTATATTGCTTTATGGTTTGCCACCCTAATTGCCTTTGGGGGGAAGGGCAGGACAAAAACTTAGTATATGATTATGATTATTCTGATTTTTTCTGCTCTGTTAGCAAACGCTCCTAAGAATAAAAAGGGACAAGACAACTTTGCCCTGTAAAAGTTGCTTCATCAGCCAGTGATTACATGCATATCATAGTTAAGTCTCCCTTGCTCCCCTTTCCTTATAACGAGACACAATGGCTGAAGCTTTTTCAGAAACGAAGTTTCAGTGCTTGGTGCTAAATGCTGCTTAAAATAATTGTATCACCCTAGTCGAGCAACTTCCATCAACTTAACCTGGACAAGTACAGGCTCCCTTAAGGCCACAGCAGCTGTAGTTTACTTGAGGAGGATTACGAACAAACCAAGGCAATTCTTTCCATACACACGTGGCTTTAAAATTGGCCACTAAAGATGGCAGGCTCATAGAAAGGCCTGGCAAAGAGAGCTTCTGGGGCCTTTCATGGCACACCATGAGAAAAGCTGTTTTAATGTGCAGCTACAGGACAAAAAATTTGAAACTAACTTCTCCTACCTTGTCTTCTTTTTAAAAAATAAAAAATTACCACAATGCTGTCATTTACTTTCTGAAGCAGCAAAACAAACCCACAGTGCTCTACATGAAAGCTGATCACTAGCTAGGCAATCTATGTTTTGCGAAAAGCACATCCCATATGCCTCACAAACTTTTGGTACTATCGCCAGGAGTTCCTATCACACTACGATATTTTAGTACTCTCATATGGTGGTAGTGGTGGTAGGCTGTTGTTGTTTTGCTAAAGACTCAAAGCTTTAACAGCTTGAAGAAGTGAATTATTGGTGATGTACTAACCGTTACATGATCTTGGCTGAGAAATCCTGACAGGCTCCCAGTACCATAATGGATGGCAAAGTCTGTACCATTTTTCACATACGAGCTGGACTTGGAAGAATCGTATTTGTGATGCAGCACTGCAGAGGAAAAATAACACGACACACACATATACATAAATCCACACACAGTCTACCAACTTGGAACACTTGACAAATATTTGAGGAGACACCAACCCCGTGTTCCAGATCAAACAGAAACTATAAGCCAATCCATAACTCCTTTCTCACAGCTTTTTAATTAGTGTTAGGAACCAGTTTTGCAGCATTTAATTAAATGGAGGGAAAACAACCAATTTTTTTCATTACGTTCAGTTTTCTTGATTCCTGTATGTAAATACACTCAAGAAACAAGCAAAAGGCAATTGTGCTTTGATGCAGACCTGACCTAAGAGATGCACTTGATGTAGTATTTATTCTGGAAGAAAAAAACCCAGGACAGACATAGACAGTACCCACCCCGTAGTGTCACTTATCAGCCAACAACCCATAATATGGACAATTATAGGTTTCATTTCAAAACAACAAATTTCTAAGCCAGCCAAATTGTTCTGAAGGGCTAGAGTGAAATACTGAATAATAGCAAATAGCAAGGTTACTGCTAACCCTGATTATGTGCAAACTTAGGGACTGATGGACTGGACTCATTTTATAAATGGAGGCCATGGTTACTTAATAATCACAGCTATATCGCCTCCTGAACATCTTAAGTGGAGAAGCAGTGAAGACATCTAGACGGCATATGAACCTAGTCTTCCTCTATAAATTGAACTTTTTATGCCATGCCCACAATAGTATCAGGGATGTTTAGGAAAGCAACTACAGTTAAATTGTAGTCCATCGGGGCTTCCGGAGAAAGGTGGTCTTTACCAAATCTTAGCTAGATCTGGCATGGTTGTAGCACAACTAACTCTGCCTGTTTCAAGTCCCATCTGCTGGAAAGAATACTTTTCCTTTCCTCTTGAGCTAAAGGGACTTCCACAATAGGGTAGAACGACTGCCAACATGCATCTCTTTACCTGAAAGCATTAGCACAAAGTGCTTTCTAAAGCTCTTCGAACACATGGAGAATTAAGTGGAGAGATCCAATTTGGCTGCTAAATTGGATTTGGAAAGTATATTTTGGGATTCAAGTATACCTGGCAGGTTTAATTCTTGAGGATTCCCAAGACATGAAAAACCCGGGTACACGTGCTGAGCTTACACACTTTTCAAGAGGGCTGAAAGTAGTTTGAGGGGCTTCATTTCCTATGAGGCACGCTTCTTCTTTTTTTGTCCTATGCATTTCTAGTCAAACAGGCTTTACAGAATAAAAGCTTGCAAAACCAGTTGGGTGTGCATAACAAGAGTAGAACACCCTCTTTCAAACCACCTTTAATAAAGTCATTATCCGTTTTCCACCTAAAGCAAGGGTGGCTAACAAGCAGCCCTGCAACTACTGCTGGAATAAAACTCCCACCAGCCCTCCCCAGCATGGCCAGTGGTCAGGGATGCTTTAAAACTCCCATCAGTTTCAGCCAGCGGAGTTGCTGCGCACAGGTACGTTCAGAAGATGTGGTCCCCGTGATCTCTACCAATGTGCACAAGGGTCTCATCAGAAGCAGAAACAGCTGCATTTAATTCAATAGTCAGGGGAGACTCTTTAAATTAGTTAAGAGATGGAGTATATTTTATTTTAGCCATGTTCAAATATATAAAAGGATGTCACATAGAGGAGGGAGAAAGGTTGTTTTCTGCTGCTCCAGAGAAGCGGACACGGAGCAATGGATCCAAACTACAAGAAAGAAGATTCCACCTAAACATTAGGAAGAACTTCCTGACAGTAAGAGCTGTTCGACAGTGGAATTTGCTGCCAAGGAGTGTGGTGGAGTCTCCTTCTTTGGAGGTCTTTAAGCAGAGGCTTGACAACCATATGTCAGGAGTGCTCTGATGGTGTTTCCTGCTTGGCAGGGGGTTGGACTCGATGGCCCTTGTGGTCTCTTCCAACTCTATGATTCTATGATTCTATGATTATCATCACTTTAGGCGCTCAGAGGTAAAAAAGGTGGAATGATCAGCCACCAACTCTGTTTAAGTCAGCCTTTCTCAACCTGTGGGCCCCCAGATGTTGTTGAACTACAACTCCCATCACCCCTAGCTAGAAAGACCAGAGCTCAGGGATGATGGGAGTTGTAGTCCAACAACATCTGGGGACCACAGGTTGAGAACCGCTGGTTTAAGTGCTCTGACAGATCCTCTGGGAAAGAGTGTGCAACACAGTTGACAGCATAAGTTGTAAATCAGTGCTGGCTCTCCAGATGCTGCTGGACTATGAGCCCCATTGTCCCTGACCACAGGGTCCAAGTTGGCTGGGGCCAACGGGAGCTGGAGCCCAGGAGCAGGTTATCCACTCCTGTTCTAAATGGCCAAATGTTATTCATAACTAAAGGTTATATTTAAATTTCAAATTGCTTCATATTCCTTGTGCACGGTTATATGCCTCAATAATACAGCGGTGCCCCGCAAGACGAATGCCTCGCAAGACGGAAAACCCGCTAGACGAAAGGGTTTTCCGTTTTGGAGGTGCTTCGCAAAACGAATTTCCTATGGGCTTGCTTCGCAAGACGAAAATGCCTTGCGATTCCTGGGGTTTCCCCCCCCCTTTTTCCTAAGCCCCTAAGCCGCTTAACAGCTGTTCGCTAAGCCGCTTAACAGCTGATCGTTAAGCCGCTTAACAGCTGATCTAAGCCGCTAATAGCCTTTTAGCAGCTAATCTGCTAATCCCTTAAGCCGCTAATAGCCGCTAAACGCGCTAATCCGCTAATGGGCTTGCTTCGCAAGACGAAAAAAACCGCAAGATGAAGAGACTCGCGGAACGGATTCTTTTCGTCTTGCGAGGCACCACTGTATAAGAACAGTGACAGATAGATCTGGCTGACCAGTTTCCAACGTGCTGAGGAGCATGCATCCCAGGAGAGAGAAGCACACTTCTTTGCCTCTCAAGCAATGGTCAGTTGAATCAAAGTATTCTTAAAAAGCAGCAAGGAGTGGGGAGTCAAGTTGGGAGCAATATTAAAAAATAGTGGACAGGAAGTACCAGGCTTCTCAAAATGAAGCACAGGACACAATCAATGATATGGCAAATAAAATTCTTTTTTAAAAGTTAGTCATTTTCATGCAAAGTAAGAGCTTGGCTTAGGCTTTATCACATAAATACACTATAGAGGATTAATGGATGGTGCTACTTAAGTCAGTCAACTGAAGAGATACTTACAGCAAGCAAGGTCCCACATGTGGCACTTGACAGAAGGCACCCAGAGGTTGGAAGAGCCAGTGTCGAAGACCACAGTAAACTTCTGTGGGGGTGTCCCAATGCCAATCTCTCCATAATACTGAGCCTGCAAAATGAAAGTTGAGATGAGAGGACAAAAGGTAAGAAGCTGATCATTCCAGGCTAGCACCAGGTTTGCAAAGAAATAAAATAAGCATCACTTTCATGGTACTGGATTGCCAAATACAACGCTCACTACTCCACAGTATGGAGGATTACCACTAAGGGATCATTCTCACCACAGTGTTATTTATAGGATTGAGATAAGTCAGTGGCTACCACAAAAGAAGCCACCAAACGTACGTAACTACCCCACGCCCATATCAAACTGCATATAGAGGGAGGGAGCAAGAGTGTGCACCAGGGAGGAATAATGATCAGAGTGTCAGACCAGGAGTAAGCAGACCCAGGTACAAATTCCCACTAAGATATGAAGCTTCCTTGGGTGTCTGTGAGCGAGTCATTCTCTCTCAGCCTGAACTACCTTACAGGTTTTCTTGTGAGGAAAAAAATGGGGCAGGAGGGATGGAGGCAATGAAGGTTGCATTTAGACCCTTAGAGGAAAGGAAGAAGATGCAAAGTAAATAAATAAAAAGAAGGGGGAGTTGGCTGTATCAAGATGAGGAGACTCTAGATGCAAGTCTCATTTGCTTCCAAAAGATGTTGCAAGGGTCACCAGCTTGCATGTTTTTGCTGTATATTTTTTGCGTTTTCATGGCTTTTTTGTTTTGTTTCGTTTCCGTGACTGTGTGGAACCCAGTTCAGCTACTGATTGATTGATTGTGTGACTGCAGTACACTGTTTATTGTTTTCATTTTATGGATCCATTGTCTCATTAGATAGTAAAATTCATGTTAAATTGCTGTTTTAGGGGTTGTTTTTAAAAGTCTGGAACAAATTAATCCATTTTGCATTCCTTTCTGTGGTAAAGCGCACCTTGGTTTTGGAAAGCTTTGGTTTTGGAATGGACTTCCGCAACTGATTAAGTTTGAGAACCAAAGTACCACTGTAGTTATTATAAACTACACTTTGCCTACACTTTGTCATTATGATTGATATCACATGTGGGGCTTAGATGAGGAACCTGTGGCCCTCCAGAGGTTGTTGGATTACAACTTCCACCATCATAACCAACCATTGGCCATGCTGGACGGAAGAGTTAGAATAGAAGAGTCCAGCAGAATAAAGAGAGCCACAGACTGCTCATCCTTGGCTTAAACATGACAATGCTCTATTTGAACAAGGGCTAAGCCTTTACTGCAAGTTCATTCCCAACATCCAAAAATCTAGCAAATGCTCATATGCGATGGCTCCATGATGGATACAACAGGATGTCATCATTCTTCTTCCCTGGTTCCCTTGGGAAAGTGTGCTTGAATTTAAAACAGAGTTTTGTATCCCAAACATGCCTAAAACTTATATGCAAATCTCTCAGCAAAACTTCCAGTCATATATTGCAACAGAATGTCTAACTCCCTTTAGTGTGTGTGGGGTGTGGGTGGGTGGGTGGATAAGAATGACAGAAGGTGTACCCAATTTCATCCTCAATGTTTGGGAGTTACCGCCTTACAAAGGTAGATTCAAATGTCCATGTTTTGGTGACAATATTTAAACTTCACTTGGCTCAGCCAGTATCTTCATATTGCTTACCAGCACATGTGCTTGCCTACTCACGAGTTCCTGGGGCACAAGTGCACAAAAACTGGTGGATGAAAGGAGCTCCCAAGGCAACAGCTAATGACACGGCCAACAGCTCCACCACTCAGGGTGGGAGATGCTTTTCATTCCTCTGGTCAAGCTACTTGGGCACAAAAATGTTACCTGCATTTTGTGCCTACAGCCTATGGAGATTAAAGGAAATTATACTGCCATCTCCTCCCTGGCATCTCACATTAAAACCATTATTGTATTAGGGCAGGGTGTGTTTTCTAACCTAGTACCTACATAGCACTTCGTATAAGCCAAAAATATTGGCTATTACTTTTAAAGCACAGCAGAGAATTAGAGGCTGTAAATCACCTTGTAATTAACCAGGACAGCTGCCTTGATATTCATTTTGTACTTAAGCAACTTTTGTTTACAAAGGCCAGTGTTTTATGCAATGTTTATCTGTACGAATTCTCTCACACACACGGAGGAATAAAGTCCTGGGTCAGTATTTAGAAATCATTATATTCCATTCTTGTCCATGCTCCTAAAGCTAAAGTTGAGGTGCCACGTGGTCTCTACACATTTTTTTTTTAAAGTATGCAGAATTTTTGTTGCAATGCAATAAATCCTATGTATTGCTCACCTGTGCTTCCTGGAATAGTTGCTTATACTATGAAGGAACCACCATTCAGGCAGGAGCCTGGCAGCCTTTGCACTCAAATCAGAAGGGTAGTTTAAGTAGTTGAACCAGGAAGATGCTCACATTCCAGATGGGAGGAATTAAGCTGTCTAGAAAGAGGGAGCTGAGTTCAACTAAGTTTTGGTCAGAGTAGACCTACTGAAATTAATGGACCTAACTTGCCACATTTAATTAATGGTTTTATTCTGAGTAAAACTGAATTGCATTCCATCCAGGCATGGGGAACCTGTAACTCTCGAGGCATTGCTGGGCTCCAACTCCCATCAGCCCTAGCCAAGGATGATGCAATGTGTAAGTCCATCAGCATCTCAAGAAAGATTCCCCATCCTGCCTAAGGAGCATGTGAAGCTGCCCATGCTTAGGATGGTCACTTACTAGGACATGCACTTGATGGGAAGGAATTGCTACGTATCCATTTACTAGCATCATTTTGCAGATTCCTCCATTAGGACCTACACTGTTGTGAAACCCACACACCTATTTTTGGGGAGGGGGAAGAGACACAGGAAGGACTCTGGAAGTGAGACACTGCCGCTGGAAGACAAGCAGTAGCTCCCTCCCTCCCCACCCTGAAACAATGAGTGGGAATTCTGCAAGGAGCAACTAGAGCAATGACACAATGGGTTTGTGCTAACAGCAGCCAGATGGGTCCTACTGTTTAACACGGTCCAACAAGTGGCAGGGCAGAACTAAAAATGAAACAGCACCTATCCTATGAGAGGGCACAGTACCCCTCCCCAAGGTTTCCCCACACCCATTTTTGCTATGTGTTAAAGGGAAAACATTTTGTAACAAAGGTCCACCCACACCGCCTTAGCTAAGCTGAGTAAATGGAGGTTACTTGCTCCTCATCCCTCTCTAGGGCTGCAGCTACTATGGCAGGGAATATATTCCAGACTCCTCCAACTTTTAAACAAGAGGGAGGGAGGGAGACTCTCTTAGGTTTCCAAAGACATCCTAGCAAACCATGCAGTCAGCATTTGACTCAATTGCTCAATGAGACATAAACATGTTCCCTTTCTGCTCCAGCATAAGCACCAGTGAGTGCAAAAGTAGCGTACATGCTGAACCAACAAGGATTAAGTAGGTCTTTACGCCTTTTGCTTCCAGTGCATGTACTGACCATAGAAAGGGGAGGAAAGGGAGGGGGGAGAGGACTTTCCAGTTGCAAAGAGCTCTTCATCTACCACAATCAATATCCTGTAGCCTGCTGAAATTTGCACTTAATGGAAGAATGCTTTGGATGTTTCCTCCCTCCTCAGCTGTCATGGCCATAGTGTGCAACGGACAATAAACCTGACTTTAAAAAACACACAAAAACTTATTGGAGCAGGATTCCTCCTAAACTGATTAGGTACAGCTTGCTGTTCCCATCCGCTGGCAATTGCTGCACCTCAGCAGTGAGGAAAGCTGCGCCTTTTCCTATTTTTGCTGATCCAACAGTTATTACAGAAGTTCTGCCTGGAGAAAGAAGAAAGGGTGGCAACCCAACGCACATGGCATTTTTTTTTGGCTCCAGAACAGGTTTGTGAACTTTGCCAAGTGTTTTCCTGGCATGAGTAGGAACAGTGCACTTATTTTTCCATCTTGAGAACCACAAGCATTTTTTCCTACTCATTTACATTTGAATGTGTTGAAAACTGCTGATGTGGAGCTACTGGTTGCTTATACCCCTCTTCAGGTATATCTGCCAGGAGATTGCTGCAATCCACAGCAGTATCTGGATTGGGATCTTCAATCTGGGATGAGCAATAATTGACTGAAGGCTAGCAAAAACATAGTTTCTCTTCTCCTCCCTACCACTTTTGAAAGCAAACTATAAAAAGGGGACCATGAGCTGCATTGATCACAGTCTGTTAAGGCCGTTTCTAAGCTGTCTGCTGCAGACATAGGGCTGCCACTATATATAAAACGCACAGAGAAACACCATGCCTGCTATATATAATTCCCTAGCATTGGTGTCTCTACTGAGCATTTACCTGATGCCACCACCACATATGCACCTAGTCCATCCTGTCTCTGTTCTGCACTGCAACCCCTAATAGTTGCACCTGCGAGGCTTGTGTGTGTGGTCATCCATGCATTATACAACTAGAATTGTAGAGTTGGAAGGGACCATAAGACTCATCTAGCCCAACCTTCTCTTTTGTCCAGTGTCCACAACCCTGAGATTTAGTGTCTCATGCTCTACCACCTGAGCTATCCCTTTGCCAGCAAGGGCAAGAGTTAAGACATGCATCAAGTGAAGGATTTCATATTTGGGTGGCTCACTTGAGTTCGGCAATTAAAGATAAGAAATTCACTTCACTTCTCCCTTCCTAATATAGACAGGCCATTGTGTAACAGCCACCACCGGGACTGCTTCTAAAGAAAGATGGAATAAAGCCAAGACAGGTATGAAGCTGTTACAACACCTAAACAGATTGGGTTGGTGGGGGGCAGCCTTACTCTAAGTGATATTAATTGGAAAGCTGACTCAGAAGTGTCTTGTTCTTGCAAATGATGTGGTTTAGAGGAGTGGCAGCAACCTGGCTAGGAGGGCTAGGCCTTAGGCTAACAGGGAGTTCCTCTTGGAAATATACAGAAGAATGATCTCCACCTGCGCTTCAAGCCAGAAAAATGACAGAGCGACTTTTCCCAACTTTAATTTTGGCCACTTTAGAAAGCTGTCACAATTACAACCTTGACCACCTTCGCAGCCTTAAGGAAGGAAGGGTGAACATCCTATCGGCCGTAAACAACAGTAGCACCCATGGACCTGCCATTTTTTGTATCCACAGAATGTGTCTAGTGGCGTTGGTTGCTTTGGGTGCAAGAGGTGCTGGGTTCACATCCCAGGCAAAACCTTGCACCTTTACATTTTATAAAGGGAGAGTGCATCCAGGGTCAGGCTCCAATGTAGCCAAGTAGTAGGTCTGAAAACTCTGGAGAGCCTCTGCTAGCCAGTACAGACAATAGCGAGGTAGACGGACAATGGTTTGATGCAAGGGAAAGCAGCTTCCTTTGCAGGATGCTCCATTGTGAGAAGCTTGACTAGGCATAGCTATAAAAGCACCAGGAATATATATTTTTGCCTGTGGGAATGAGTGCAGAGTGGTCTGGGTAGGGCAGAGAGAGCTTCCAGTCCACTTCGAGAAGATTGCCCAAGTTTGCTATTTGCCAAGAGCAGCAGAATTTTTTTTAACAAAACAACTGACAGAAACAAGCTTACAACAGTCATGAAGCAACTTTTCCTTCCACTTTTGCCATTTTCAGAAGGGAAGGTGTTGCAAAATAGGAGGATATAAGAAAGATTCAATGTGGTGAAAGAGGGACAAGACTGAGCAGCTGATGTTCCACCAGACTTCCCCAACCTGCTGCCTTCCACATGTTTTGGACTACTCCAAATATGCGAGGGCTGATGGGAGTTGTAGTTCAAAACATCTGGCAGGTCCCACATTGGATTAATGTGCTGCCTTGTTCTGGGGTAGCAGCCAACTAGTCCAAAGCAGCCTCACTTTGTAATGGTGGATCAGCAGAGCCACGGGTGTGCCCCACCCTAGAGGTTAAATGCAATCTAAATTAGGACTAGGCTGTAATTTTGAAGAAGTCTTTTATAATACCTAAATGAGAAGTCAACACTGCTTCCCATATTAAGCTCAAATATCAACTTATGTAAACAACCCCTTTGCTTGCAACATTAAAGGGGAAGGGGGAGAGAATCTTCCAGGTACGTAATTCTAGCAGAATAACACCCAAAACTGTATGCTCCAACAGGATCTGAAATGTGCCCAGAAGAATTAAAGCTGCCATGCCAGATACAGCCACCATTTTATGCTTGCCACTAGTGAGCTGGCCTCTCTCACACACCAGTGGGATTCATGACATTACAGCCAATAAGTATGTGGATAAAGGGTGAGGGGTGTCCCAGAAGCATTACCATTAAGTTGACCCCAAAGCACAGGCTCATCTCTGAATGACGGGGCAAAATGAGAACTGAAGGTATCATAATGAACTATTAACTAGGCTATCAATAGGTGGGTGGATGCTTGTGCCTAGTATTCTTCAAGCTGACAAAGGAAATATTACCTTCAGGGGTCAAGAGTGCAGTATGTATTTCCAGTTCATACCGACAAAGAGACCTACTCCTGCAAAGTGAAGTTGCACCACTGTGCACTAGGTGGTGACATTATGGAGCAATATAGCAGTTATCACCATTTTCAAAAGTGAGAATGTATGCTATCCTCTGCAGTAGAGGTTTCCCCACCTATCTCCCCCACCCCACCCCATCAAAGAAAAACGGATGCCATTCCCTGCTTGGACATGAATGATAGCACACAACCCATACCCACATATGCACACTTGCTACCCAGGTCAAACATTAATTCATACCAACAAAGACGGATGGGGGGGGGGGAGACTAGATATATATGATCACACAAAAAACATAGTGTTTAATTGCATGCCCCCATAGGAAAGTGGCTATAATAATGGCCCTGTTTGAATGATCGATTAATCCTAGTTTCCTTCTGCAATTGCTGCTGGCTTTCCCTAAGAACACAAGTGGGACCTGCAAGAAAATGTGGTGTAGAACGATTCCGTTCAGGATTCCAACCACCCCATTCCCCCTCTCAACAGGCAGTCAGCATTCCATGCTCACTGAGCATGCTCAAGCTTCATCAAAGCATTTTTCTGGGGTCCCTCCATGGGATACTCTTGATAAAAAGAGTTGTTCAGGTCTGCAGTTCCATTGGAAGGCTACTTAACCGGGCAAATGAGTTGGCAAATCCAGTTGTATACATGGGGAAAACATTCTCTCATGGCAAAAGGATTTATAAGCTTCTGGACTATGTGTGTGTGTCACAAGAGAGAGCTCATCAGTAAGCTATTATTTGCACAATTATCATGTCAGGAGCTCTGTTACAGTTTATCTGTCTCATGACTAGACTTCAAAATAGATACACAGCCCTTTTGTAGATAAAGCTAACTGAAACTAGCTGGGTTTCTGTACCACAACCATGAACCCCCCATAGTCTTATCTCCTCATGGAACAATACAAATAGGGAGCATTGCAGGATGGTAGGGTGGGGGAGCAAGTCTTAGATGTAGCACTATTCCAAAGCTAGCCCCAATCCAGCCTATGTGAAATACCCAGAAAACATCAGAGGCAGGAGGGTGAAGCCTTGTTGTCACTTTTTGTTCATTTAAAAAAGTAAAAATAAATCAATCAAACTTTTACAGTGCTTAAGATCTCATTTGCCATTCTTCACAAAACAGGAGATAAGGGACAAAAAGAACCATTTAATATATTCTGCTTGTCCCAAAAGCGAAAGGTTTTTTTCTGCATATATCTTGGAGCAATCTATTTTCTCCCATCACTTTTTTCCAAGCCACTAGATTTGAAGCTTGCAGTTTAGACCCAGTGTTTGGGAGAGTGCCTACCATCTAACCATTAAATTCATCGACACTTACTGTTGCGGGGATAGGAATAGAATTATTTGATGATCAGTGGCCAATTACAGCTGCTATAAATTTCGAGTGCTTCTGATAACAAACACTTTAAGAAAGGCATTTGTAATTTCCTGAAAAAAATATACATTTCTCATGCAGCGTAACAAACTAAAAAGCCTAGCATTAAAAAACTTGGGACATTCCTTGAAAGTTTCTAGATAATTATCATTTTCTGAATATACAGGGAGAAATTTAGCAGAGAAAGTGCCAGGTGTATGTTCTTGGAAGGGTGAAGTATAAAGGAAGCAAAGCAAGCAGAATATCTCCTGATTGCCTTTCTCCAAGGGAAATAACGACAATCAGGTTCGTGATGCCTGCTCTCTTCTCTGGTCCATCCTCCAATATCTTCAACTGCTCCAGTGACCTGCAGTCTGGAAGAAGTTACAGATCCTACTCTTGAGGCACAGAGGCACATAGTGATCCACTACCATTGATAATTGCCCCAAACCCATGTGTTATTTCTACATGGCAGGCAATGGAAATGAGGAAAGGTATGACTGCTTGAGGGTCTCGAGTAGTTTCACACCCCTGAAGAGCAGCCAGTTGCATTTCCATGCACAAAACTCGACATTAAAAGTATATTACTACCAGCTGCATGCTGATACAAGTTTTATGTAAACTGTTAATTATAGGATGTGGGGAAGAAAGCCATATATGTAGGTAATTTCTTTTAGTACCCTGGGTTACGGAAGGTTTTAGTGTGGCCTTTTAGCAGCTGAGAGAGAATACTGACCCTGCTCTAGGTCAGTGCAAAAGGGGCTGCCACTTTGCACAGGGACTGCCACTTGCAGAGCACGTGTTTGCCATTTGCAACGTGGCAAGAAAAAATGGCAATGCAGTCCAGCACTATTTTCTTCTTTTTCTAATAACCGGTAAAAAACATTCTAGATGGCCTTCAACTCTCACTAGTTTGGAGGGCTGATCTACACATTCAGAGAAGCACATGATCCAGTGCTCTTAAGACTGCAAGTATTTCAGGACACAGGTATGGGCTCAAGTGTTTAAACAGCACCATCTGCCACTTGAAGTCAAGTATGTCATGGGAAAAGATTCCAATCTATGTTTCTCTCTGGTCTGCTGCAAATACATGCAATCTGATAGGTTCTATTTGTATTAACTCCAAATGTGGAAATTCAGTTTTTTTAAAAAAATGGCATGAGACAAAGCTTTCTTCAAAAAGGGGAAAAATGGTTTCGGATCAGCCATGTATTGCACAACCTTCACCTTGCACATTTCAACATCAGAGGTAGAGCTTGATTAAACACTTCTGTCCCCCTGCTTGTAGAACTCCCTTGGGATTGGCAAACAAAGAGGACAAGTCACAGGAGAAAACTGGATGGCTGACAAGAGCCTGGGGCAGTGAGTGGGGGGGGGGGGGAGAGAAGCCAAGATACTTGCTTTCCCAAGAGACAAGGCACACACAATTCAGAGCACAGCAAGCCCAGGCTGCAGCTCAAGCTGGAGAAGCAGCAGCCCCCAAATTCTCAGGCTTCAGCTGCTATACTGGCCACTCACATAACTTCCCCATCTGTCACAACTCTCTCCAGACACAAGCATGTCCCTTTAGGATGTTCAGCCTGCATTTCTGCAAGTACTGTGGCAAAAACCCTCCGCAAGTCTAACTGCAGGTGTTTGGTACTTCTGAAGGAAAAACAAAAGCCATCCTCCCATATTTAGAACGCCTATCATGAACAGAACGCTGATGCCCCAGCCTACTACAGGCCTCAATGATTGGGTCAAGGAAGTGACCGACATGGGCCAATTGTGAATGCAAGAATTAAGAGAAAGAGAATAGCAAGTGCGGAGAGTGATGGGCAGAAGTTATGTGGTTAATTTCAATTCAGGAAAATGTGTACGAGGACAGGGAAAGTCAAGAGACCATATGGAAAGATCTTTACGGTCTTGTGATTTTAATTTGACAATTTTAATAAGACAATTGGATCCTACTGCTTATAGGTTTTACTGTATACTGTATTGTGGTTTTAAATAAAGAGACCACAATACAACTACCTTCCCATGTTAGCAGCGGCCCACTTTCAAAGACAAGGGTAGGGAAGCTTTTCTGATAGGATGGGCAGATCTTCATCTCACCCAGCCCAGCCAGTCAACAGGCATGTCAGACAGCTCACCTGCCAATCACCTGCCATCAGGCGATGCTTCCCCCGAAGCCCTGATTCTCAGGACTTCAAAGCAAGCAAATCACAGGGCTTTCGAACAGCCCTTTATAAACAGCCTCGTACCAGGCAGCACTTCAAAGGAGGAACCGGGTTGTTCCTTCAGTCAAGCAAGGTGTGCTCCTACCCATCCATCAGCTGATGGGAGAATGGGAAGATGCCTTCAAATGCAACACACAAACATCTCGGGCTTCTACTTCAAAGCTCTGTGGTTTAAGGAGAAATGCTGGGTGTGTTGGCATTGGAGGTACACTCCATTCTGCCCAAAGACAACCAGAAGCTTTGAACTATGAAGTCAACATTCAGATGGGTTATTAGAATACAGTTATTTACAGAAGTAATTCTATGCCATCATATTATTAAAACTTTCTATACCACTTTATCATACAATTTTAACAGCATGTATTGTGAAAATATAAAATATCATTTTAATAAATTAACTTTTGAAAATACAGATAATCAGTAAGGTGGCTGCATGATCAGAAATAAAATATTTCTGGTCATGAATTTAATGCCTGCGCCTTCAAGAGATGCTTGAAAGTCAAAAGTGACAATCTTTGCCGAAATGGTTTCGCAGCAAGAGACCAGTGCCACTAAGTGCTCAACTTCTAGTCGAGGCCAGTCAGGCTTATATAACATGGTGTTAAAACTGGACTAGATGGTCTACAAGACTCCTTCCTCCAACTTTAAGATTCTACCTGATGATCATCCAGTAGAGCCATCCATGCCAAGCACCATTTGGGCTTATTCTCACTACCTGTACAGTGGTACCTTGTGTTATGGATGGGATCCATTCTGGAGGCCCATCCATAACGTGAAATGCCTGTGACTTGAAGTACTGCATCTGCGCAGGTGTGATTTAGCGCTTCTACACACCAGTACCAGTTCCGGTACTTCCAGGTTGCTGCGGGATGTAACACGAAAAGATGCAACATGAAGCAGACACAACACGAGGTATGGCTGTAGTTCTAAGAACTACTCAAAATATTTACATGTAAATTCCAATAAAAGATTGAGCGTCACATTTTTATATGGAATCTTTTCTGTT
The DNA here is from genome assembly GCF_965153285.1 of Podarcis tiliguerta. NCBI lineage: Eukaryota > Metazoa > Chordata > Lepidosauria > Squamata > Lacertidae > Podarcis > Podarcis tiliguerta. The sequence goes on from NC_139534.1 coordinate 62,226,159, forward strand.
ACTTCTCTATTGATGCAACTTGGCATCATAGCACATCACCTAGACCAGGGGTCTGCAACCTTTAAGACAAAAAGAGCCACTTGGACCCGTTTCCGAAGGGAAAAAAACAACTGGGAGCCGCAAAACCATTGCGACATTTAAAACAAATATAACACTGCATATATTGTTTCTTACCTTAATGCTATATATACAGGATCGTAACGCACGCACCGCCCCCATGCGACGTCACAGCCAGTACAGTGCCCGCCACAGTGGGGAGTGTCGGGGCGCACAATGCGCCTCCTCCCCTCGCTAGTATCCGCCCCGGAGCCGTGGCAAAGGTGTAAAAGAGCCACATGCGGCTCCGGAGCCGCGGGTTGCAGACCCCTGACCTAGACCAACCTAATCATGAAAATCTGCTAAGAAGTGCAAGTTGGCCTTACACACTTCCCTGCTCCAAAAAAGCACTATTACCTCACCAATTCAGATTCTGAATGTATTCTGTTTATTTATCCCTTGGCTTGCAAGCCAATATTACATTATGGTATCATTAAATCAGCAGGGAAGAGGAGAGATGGCTGTTACAGCACTTTACAAAAAAAAAAAAAAAAAAGATGGAAACAGTCTGCAGAGACTGTAGCAAATTTCATTTCAAGCTACAGTGGCCTCTTTTCAGAGTTCAATGGTGGCACTTTCTCTGCGATTTATAAAATGGCAAGAATAATTCAGCGACAAGTTATGACATCCTAGCACTGATGGGTGGTCTGCATCAAAATCCTATTAGGGAAGAAGACTGGACCAACAGCTACTGTGAATCTTTGTTAACTGGATTAAGTTTCAGCCTGTTCAGGTATGAGTCATCCTTTTAAAGTGTGGAGGAAGTGACGTGGGGAGCAGAAGGGTTTTCCAAGAGGAATGCAAGTGGAGCCAGTGGGATTGCCAGAAAACTAAGTTCTGCTCAGAAGCTTCTAGTTCTAGCCTTATACTCGGTCCTGTAGCCCATGGTTATCACACTGTCTACGCTCGGACTTCCCCTGCATGTGAAGACAGGCTGTGGTGGATTCAGCAGGCAAGACCGAGAGTGGATTCAATGGTCAAGAAGGCTCTTCTGCATGTGCTGTAGATGGGAGGGGCAGGTGGGGCTCAAACCTGGGAAGGTAGCCCATCTAGGAGAAGATCCTAAACCTCCTCTGCCTTGTGGGATATATTAGGGAGAAGAAAAGACTAAGGAGTAAACACCACGCAAATCTGGAGTGGAGACCCCAAGAAGGCTGGATGGGGCATTAAACACCTCCTTCCAGCAACTCCTACAGTGAAGCTGGTGCCAGACATATTGGTTTCCTTTGGACCACATCAGCGAGGCCGAGACGGGAGGTGGGGGGCGGGGGTCTTGCCTTCAGGTTTTTCCATTCACATTTCCCAGGCTTGGGCCCTGGGGGATGTCACTTTGATGATGCTAATGCAGCAGTTTGACATCACCCCTGGAGGCGCTCTTCACTGTCTCTTGAGACAAATGGATGCCAAGAACAGCAAGTCTTCGCTTGCTCATTGCGAGCGTTCTTTCTTCAATGTCAAGATCATCCAAGTCATAATGGCTATGATCCTACATGTCAAGCCCTCAGGAGCATCCTCCATATCTTATCCAGTCTTAAGCTTCCTTGATTTCCTCATACCCCTCCTACACATTCCCATTTGCTTCAACAATTACCTTTGCACAAGGCAAACAGTCATTATCAGCCTGCCCTATCTCCCACAAACACACGGCTTCTCTAGAAAAGGAGGCCATGCCTCAAGGAGTGCAGCGCTTCAGTGGGAGGAGAATTCACATGGTGCTGATACACTGAAATGTTTCTGGGATGACAGCACAAGTTCTCTGCATGCCAAGCCTGCCCAATGAAGAGGAGGATGTGCAGTTGTGACCCTGAAACATTGAGCGCTGGGTGTTTACAAATACCACTATGGATAATTTTCAAGGTCTGTTTTAAATGTGACCTTCTCCCTAATGGTTTTATTCACTGAGACAGGCAAGGACAATAGCAGGGTTCCAGGATACTGCTCTACCACACAGATCCCAGTCACCAAGAAGGAAGAAACAGTCAAAGCATTAGGAGGAGTGACAATCAACTACTACAACTACTATACTTACATCCATGTAGTTCTTCAAAGCTTCTGGGGTTGGTGCGCCCACACCAGGGCCCCCAAATTTGTATTTCAGCATTTCCCCCAACTCATTCAGGTCTTGGACATTGGTCCCATATTCTGTGTAGATGCTGCGCATGGAGGGGAACTTCTTCAATGGAATTCTGTCAAGCAGAAACAATTTGGGGACCATTATCAATATTATCTAGTTTCAATTACACAGCCAAAGATCATCTCAGAGAGGTTCAAAAGAAATACATCTCTCTTTGCAGCAAATGCAGCAACTTTCTCTTTTGTCTTCATATCAAAAGAACAAGCAGCCAGGTTCTCCATTGGGGTTTGCTTATTGACATGGCTCCTGTGAAGTAAGTTCATGGATCCTTGCTAGTCTACCCCTACAGGGAATTTGGCAGCATTTATGGGAACCTCCCTACTGGATCCAGTTTTGAAACTTGATTTCTTTTTTTTATATGTTACATTATGCTGGGAGGCTATGCTCAGGGAAATTTGCCAACTAGCTTTTGATTATAATACTCTTAAATGGCACCTGTCATCTGCAGATACCAAGCAGCTTTTAAAGCTGACAAACGAAAGTACCAAAAGATAGCAGATTAACAACTGAACACATCCTGTGGCTGATCACTTTTATCACCCAAAGAGGCATATACAGTATGTGACCCAACAGAGTATAGCAACAACTATACTTCCTCTTATAATTCTTATTCCATGTCATGCATCCATAACCTGGTGCTCTTAGTAATAACAAATGCATTAACAACAACCTGCCTATGACTTCACAACTTTTGGCTTGTTTGCCTTTGTGTAACAAGATGCAGCCCCCTGGCAAGCTCATGACTAAGGAAGATAAAAGCACCAGCTCCAATGCATCACAATGCTTCTTGTCTGACAGTTTGCTTGAGCAGCCTGGGTAAAGGCTTTGGAACAGCAGCATCACCCCAAAGCCACAGGATGCTGAACAGACATCAGAGCAAGAGTTTCTTTTCGGCTACGAGTCACTCACACTTTAATAAAGAAACAGACATGCACAATTCCAGCAAAGCAGTTCAACCCAAACTGGTATTTGCAGAAAATCTAGGTTCGGTGTTTTCCGGTATATCCTAGGGGTTTGAGTTCAATGGGATATATTTGCAGTCAAGTGTGTATGCTATACGCAGTGTTAGATACTACCAAGAGTCAGTGGAACTATCTGCAAGTTTATGATCCCTTCAGATGACAGTAGCCATAGAAGCAGAGCTACACAATTTTTGGCTGGCTTGAGTGGCCAACTTTTCTTCTTCTTCTTTTGCCACCATCTTCGAGCATGTATAGAGAGAGAGGGAGGGAGGGAGTCAGCAGACAGCTTCTCACCATGCCAGGGAAGAAGTAGCAAGATCTCCATATGCACACACAAGGGAAAGGGGTGGAATGGAGTTATCTTTCCCACCCTGGAACTTATAATGGGCATTTGAAACGGGTTTTAAAAAAAAGTTTTGATCAACTGCATGAAATACACTTGACCTGAGTATTGACTTGATTAGGACAAAGATACGCTAATAAGCAACAGATCTGATGGCAAATTAGTTTTATTTCACTAGTTCAAAGCTAACAATCACATTGTATGTCTCATTCTGCTGGGTATTCAGAGACAGGCGGACAAGAGTTACTTGTCCCCACTGCTGAAACACTTTTGTAGATCTCAAGAGATGAAGTAACCTATTTCAATTATGGCTGGTTCTCAGAATGCCCCCTTTCTATGGGTACGGCCCTTTCTGAAATAATTCAGTCTTCTCTGCAACTGGTTATGGCTCATGTTTTTAGCTGTTTCAACATGATTGGAACATTTAGTACTAACAGTAAGCAAAGAATGGGAAAGCTATAACTTTGGTCAAGCTAGAGCTAAGTTTTAAAGCACTGTCAACCACGTAGGAGGCACTTTCTACATGTCAGAACATCAGCCATCAAACTCGTTTGCTTACTATGAACATGTGATGGCGTTAGTCTTTATCCGAGTGCCATCTCCTCAAACAGGTGTTGTCTCATGTGTGTGTGAAAGCAGGGGTGGGGTAGCTGTGAGAAACCAAGTGAGCAGAGTTTTACAATGCCTGTGCCTATAAAAATCTACTCTTGGAGCTCTGTTTCTTATGTGATCCATCAGTGGGGCACTGTCTCAATGTTCAAGGCTCCTTACCTCAAGCACTTGGTGCTTGCAGTTTTTCTGAAAGTATGTATAAACTAAGCAGCGCTTTCACATTCACTAGATTAAGGCTGGGTTATTTGGTTTTTTGGGTAACATCTATTGTTCTTAACCAATTCTATTGCTTTATTCTTTTTGTAAACCACTCTGAGATTGCTGTTTTTATAGTCAAGCAGTATATAAACTGTCTGAAATAAGTAAGACCTGTTAATAAGTATCTGAGAAAGGAGAAGATTCACAGGCCGCTCAGTACTACAGTGGTGCCTCGCAAGACGAAATTAATTCGTTCTGCGAGTTTTTTCGTCTTGTGAATTTTTTCGTCTTGCAAAGCACCAATGTGTATTGACGGTTTCCCATAGGAATGCATTGGCGGTTTAAAAAAAAGGCGCAAGACGTTTTCGTCTTGCGAAACAAGCCCATAGGGAAATCCGTCTTGCGAAGCAACTCAGAAAACGAAAAACTCTTTCGGCTTGCGAGGTACCACTGTACTTCTCATGCTCAAGTTGCAACCCTAGGTACACTGATATGGAAGTTACCCTCACTAAACTAACTGGGTCTCTCTCAGTAAACCTGCATAGAATCGTCTTGTCAAAGACAACTTGCCTACGGAGCATAATACCTCCTGAGGGTGTTACTTCTTTCAATAACTTCCTGCCACACATCAACTAAATCTTGGTTTGCACAGCAGCTTGATCTCTAAAATCCTCCCTCTACCTATCCTCAAATCTTGATGGCCCCCCTCCATTACATTTTATATGGAGTTGGCACAATGAGAGCCAGGAGTATCACAAAATTGGGTACCAAGGGAGTGGCAGAAATTATACCCCGACAGCAACAGCCTGTATTCTTTGCTAAATCAGCCTACAACCCTAACCCCTTACAAGGAAGTGAATTTCGTGATATTTTCTTAAAAGATAAAACATGCTTGGAGGGGAGAGGCCTACCAGCATATTTGGGCAGATGTACACACGGATCCAAGCTCCCTGGAGCACACTTTAACACTCCTTTGGGCCCTGCCCCAACCTTCCTTCCTCAACACTCCCCCCTTCAAGGAAAGGATCCTGCTCGCTCGTCTGAGAGCCCGTGCAACCGGGCAGATGACAGCAGAGCCGCCCAGCCCCTCCATGCTGCAAATCGAGGGCAGCACGCCACGAGCTGAACTTGACGGAGACCTCGAGATGTCCGCTCTTTCCGGACACGCCCTCCCGGGCGAGAAGCTAAGCCGTTGATCAGCAGACACGGGGCTCCATTTTACTCCAAAGACAACAACCCTGCAGTTCCCTCCAGATTGCAAAGAAAGCTTTCCTTATCTCCCCCCGCCGCCCCCTCTTCTTTCCAGTCTCCTCCGCCAACCAAGGAACCCCGAGCGCTTGGCGACTGTGCGAGAGGAAGGAGACTCTCACCTGATGAGCGCCGAGCTAGCGACCACCAGGGACGCGAGCAGGATTAAAGAGCGGAGCCCCATGGCGGCGGCGGCTGGGCTGGATCGTAGCAACTCTCAGGTACCGACGGGGAGCAGATGCGCTTCTCGTGCTACTCCAAGTCCGGTCTGTTTTGCACTCCCGCAGCCCTCCCGGTATTAAGGGGAATGACTGAGCAATACAACCTCGTGACTGCTTGGTCAGCTGACCGCCCAAAATGTGCATCTCTCGCAGTCACGTGGTCCCCGGAGGAGGCGGAGGAAGGTCTTTAACCCGGTAAGTGCCGTCAGGTACCAGGAGAAATGCTCCGGTCTCGTTACAGCAAAAGCTGAGCCAAAAAAAGCACATGCCTGTTTACGCACATGCGATTTCCGCGAGAGTTGGTTGGCTGCAGAGGAGGAAGTCCGCGTTAAGCGCTGGTGCTGCTGCACCCGGACACCCCCAAAAGTCACACGGCTTTGCTTAACATTAGCAAATGTTGGGTTCCTGTTTTTGTCACGCACCTGATTCACAAGTTAGCATTTTGTTCTAAAGTAAACGATGATCCGCACTTTTGATTGCTTTTTTGTTTTTGTTTTTGTTTTTTCATCTTTGTTGGACATCAGCACTGCTGCATGTCAGGGAAGAGAAATAACTTGTTCATTTTTTTAAAAAAAGAAAAGCTAAATCACCCTTTGTCCTGATTCCAAAGTGGTGTTAGAATAAAAACAACCATATCCTTCAAGCAGAAACGGAGAGGCACAAATTGATAAAACTAAAAAGCAGACAGAGGCCATAAAGCCAGCACTTAAGGAAAAGTCTTGACCTGGCACAGAAAAGATTGTGGTGCCAGTTCCAGTCTGACTTCCTTCAGGAAGCCCCCTTCTTTGCACATACACAACACACTTCAGAAACTCAAGTGACACTGGAAATGCTTTCGGGAGTATGCTCTGCTTGTGTAAGCTTTGCAGATTTGTTTTTATTGCAGTGTTGTTTTACTGTACTTAAACCTACCCTGAGATCATATTGATCAGGGCATGCTAGAAATTCATACATAAAATTAACTAATGGACAGTATTATGAGCAGAGCCACATCTGAAGATTTTAATGCACAGGCAGGCTGTTGTGAGGGGAGTCACTCCTTATTATTAGTCCTTGTAATAAGTGACAACAGTCCTGAGGTGTGAGGGAACATTATTGTTTATTATTACTATTATTAAATTTGTGTACCGCTCTTCATCCAAAGATCCCAGGGCGATTCACAACCGAGAATGAGAAAGTTCTCTATGGACTTACAGTGCACATGGAGGATCATGGATAGAATTAATATATAATTATTATTAAAGATTTTCTGGGTTTACAAAAGTACATGCCTTGTCTCTTTTTTCAGGTTGTACAGTCTTCCTTACAAATCAGTTACATATGTTGTGAGACCTTAGTGTTGACCACAGTACAGTGGAGGCTCGGGTTGCAAAAGTGAAGCACGTTTGCAACCCGCAGCGTTCGCAACCTGCAGCGCCGCGTCTGCACATGCGCAGGTCGCGATTTGGCGCTTCTGCGCATGTGCAAGCACCAAAACCCGGAAGTAACCCGTTCCGGTACTTCTGGGTTTGGCGCAGTGCGCAACCCAAAGCATCTGTAACCCGAGGTATGACTGTATAAAGTTGGGAAAGAGGAGGGGTGGAGTGGTGAGGCTTATATATATATTTTTATAGGGTGCGTGTGGGGTTTTGTGTCAGTGTCACCTGGGTAGGTTCTCTTTCTTTTTGCTTGTTGCATTTCCCTGGTAGTGAGAGAGGTTGGGGGCCCAGGGTATGGTTGCTTGTCTGTGGTTGGCTGCAATGGGGTTTGTTTGCCTTTATGAGGGTGGGGAGGAGGGCTTGTTGGGTCAAGTGAGACAGATTGATTCGTATGCTGTCGGTGGATTTTTGTCATCATCTTGTTGGGCTGTGTATGTGATAAAGGGGAGCCATACTGGGGTGAAGGCGCCCTCTTCTATTTGTCCCCGTGTCGGTTTCAGTGTATTGGTTAGCTATGGAGGATAGTATGTGAACATATGAAGAGCCGGCTGGATCAAGCCAATGGACTGTCTAGTCCAGCTGCCTGTTCTCACAGTGGCCAGCCTGTGGGAAACCCACAAGTAGGATTCACACACAAGAGCACTCTCTCCTCCTGTGGTTTCCAGCAAGTCAGGCAGAGCAGAGCCATCATTTCTAGTAGCCATTGGCAGCCCTTATCTATCTGAAATGTTAAAAAGCCATTGTCAGAGATGTGTGTGGTCAGGCATCTTTCTAACAGTGGGCACATCATTGAGAGATGCCCTCTAGACCTGCTCCCTCTCCTCCACACCAGTGTCACCTGCTTGTTTACTTATCTTCTCCCTCTGGCTCAGAAGCCACGAGCAAGAGGTGAGGAAGATCAGTGAGTCAGTCTCTCTGCCTGCCAAAGTGAGCAAGAGCCTGGAGAAGGGCCAGCCTCAGCGTAGCTACAATGGTGATGAGCAGACAGCTCCAAATTTGAGGGATCCCTGGCCCTAAAGTGACTTCTAATGGGCCACTTCCACATTGGTGTGCTCCCTTAGGATTATCTGAGGTATATAAAATTATGCATGGTATGGAGAAAGTAAGACAGAATTTTTCTCCCTCATAATAGTTGAACATGGGACCATCCAAGGAAGGTGAATGCTAGAAGATTCGGCACAGACTAAAGAAGGCCTCAGTGTTTCAGGTTGAACTGCAATCCAGATCAGCCTGCAAATATTTTCACCAGTGTATGAAATCATTGCTGTGGTAGAATCTGGCCGTTAAGCAGATGAGCCAATGTTAACTAATCTATATCTGAGTGGCTCCTGAAAGTGATTCACCAGCATGAGGTTATGAGATAAGGCTGGAAGAAGGGGAAACTGCATATATTAGTGAAAATAGCATATACAAATTCATTATAATAGGGGAAGTGGTTTGCCAAAATGTGTTTTATTAGCAGAAATGAGCACTTAAATGTTGATAAAACTTTTGTGATGACTATATTGTTATGAGTTTGTACGTGCCAAACCTCTTAAACCCCTGAACCCAGCCAGTGTCAAAATATGAGCCAGGCTAACTTCCTGATTCCATGGATCCCGCAAGTCAGGCTACCTTCCTGATCAGATAATTGCCTGGGGTGATGGGCCATTAAGAGAAGGAAGGAAAGGGGCTAGCTTGTGGTTGGTTAGAAGGACAAAAGCCAGAGTTTAGAGTTGAGGTTGTGTTACCGTGAGCAGAAAAAAGAAAGCAGAAGTAAAACTGTAGGCTGGAAAGCCAGAGAAGCAGAGCACAATGTTTGATTTCTGTTTGAATCCATGGCTGCAGCTATGGGAAAAATAAGACACTTTGGGGGTGTTAAAACAGTGAGTCCCTCCATCATAGGCTCAGGTTGTATATATGTGTAATTAAACCATATATCATAAAGACATCACAGTTTCCGCTGTGCCTGGGTGAACCCTGGGTGATTGCCTGGACCCCCTGGAATCTTGCACAGCTTAGAGGTTTGGGAGGTGTACAACTGTGTGTGTGTGTGTGTGTTTAATTCTTAATTTTGAATTGTTATAACCTTCCAAGACCCAAGAGTGGATAATAAATTTAGTAATAATAAATTCACAAACCGGTGCAAAAATGTGGAAAAGTGAACTGAGTACGGGATAAATGAGAAACTGAGAGAAACAGATATGACCAGTGCTTTTTTCCCGAGGGGGACGCAGGGGTATGCATACCCCTAAACATTTTGTGAATCTAAGTTTGGCCTCATTGAGGGGCAGTATTTAAATATGAGTAGGAAAATGAGAGGACCCCTCAATATTTTTTAGAAAAAAGCCCTAGATATGACCGTCTTTAGTCTTGGCCCATCTTATTAAATAATGCAAAACTTAGAGTTAACCCAATAATCTGATCTATTTTGCTCTTTATACTTGTATGTAATAACCTTGGATAATTTGGAAACCTGGGTTGGGCTGGATTCCTATACAGTGGTACCTCGGGTTAAGAACTTAATTCATTCTGGAGGTCCGTTCTTAACCTGAACTGTTCTTAACCTGAAGCACTACTTTAGCTAATGGGGCCTCCTGCTGCCGCTGTGCCGCCAGGGCACAATTTTTGTTCTCATCCTGAAGCAAAGTTCTTAACCCAAGGTACTATTTCTGGGTTAGCGGAGTCTGTAACCTGAAGCATCTGTAACCTGAAGCGTCTGTAACCCAAGGTACCACTGTACTACTCAAAGAGGACAGAGTCCTTTGCCTCTTCCACTTCTGCCTAGACCTAGACTGGAGTTAAGCTGTGTAAGCTACAGCGGTACCTGGGGTTACGAACTTAATTTGTTCCGGAGGTCCATTCTTAACCCGAAACTGTTCTTAACCTGAGGCGCGCTTTCGCTAAAGGGGCCTCCCGCTGCCGCCATGCAATTTACGTTCTCATCCTGGGGCAAAGTTCACAACTTGGAGCAACTACTTCCAGGTTAGCGGAATTTGTAACCCGATTTTTTTTGTAACCCGAAGTGTTTGTAACCTGAGGTACCACTGTATTGGGAGACAGAAGACGGCAGGCTAAAGCTTGACCCGCAGATTATTAGGAGCACGGCTGACAGTCCCCTTACTTCTGAGCAAATCAGTCACATGATGTGGGAAGTGGGTGGCCGTTACAACCTTGGAAGCTGCCTTATGAAAAGTCCATGTAGCTCTGTATTGTTGATATTGACAGTGGCTCTCCAGTTTTTCGGATAGGGGACATTCACAGCCCTATCTGGAGATTCCAGAGTTTGAGCCTGGGACCTTAGGCATGCAAAGCAGATGCCCTTTCACTAAGCTGCGACTCTTCCCCTTATACAGTGGAGGACATGTTGCTGGCAGCCTGCTCACAGGACTATCACTGGAATGGCGGTAGCTTTGCCACCCCACCCATTAGGCACTGCCCCAGGGCACTGTGGTAAGTTCAAATGATGGTTCACCTCCACATGCACACTGCTGTCTGCCGCAGCTGCCAAGTGAGCCCACCACATGGTCCACCAACAGAGGAGCGAGCCCACGAGGAGGGCCATTGCTCAGGGCACCCTCAAGCCTAGAGTCAGACCCGAGACAACCACATTCGCAATCCCTCTAAGGTGAAGCTGTCCCAGATTACTCTAACCAATTCTAAATGTTTCTCCACAAAGCTTATAAAACTGCTTCTTTATTGAAATCTTTCCAAAAGACAGCAGGTATAAACTAACACTTAATGAGTTCAGCTGCTAGTGCCAAAAACATCTCAAATTGCATCCTCATGTTTACATATCTCATAATGTCAACAGCATGTCTCCTAATGAATTGATAAATTAGTACAAAAACAATCAACGGAAAAGAAACTATATGAACTAGAAACAACAATGACAAGCACAAAACTTGAAGCAGTATCAATCTGGAATCCCCAGATTTATTTATTTTTTTAAAATGAATATATGTCCACTCCATATATTTGTTTCAGGGTATGGAATGAATCTACTTGGGTGTCTCTAAACAGCATGCAGACTTACACTCTATGAAAGTCCTTAATTACACATTGCTCTTCTAAGACTGCACCATGCAACCAGATTTTTAAAGACTGACTGAAGGAAAGAAGTTTGTGTCAGAAAGTGAAATGAGGATTGTGTATTGAAGGCAATTTTTAAAACCCTTACTTTTCAGTGAGCATTATACTTGTGTTAGCCCTGAGTGACCAGCTATGGTGTGATAGCCTTAAAAAAGGAAGTCTGGCTTTTTAAAAAGGAACTATTAATGAAGCTGGGGGATATTGTCACACGATACGGTTGCTTACGTGTATAACATTGTTTTCTTCTGTTTTGAAGGTCTGTTTTACATTGCTTTGCTTGCCTCATACCATGAGAGGTGCTAATCTTCTCAAAGAGTAACCCAAACACTGAAAACGCCATTTTGAAATTGTCAGTCTAATGTACGGCCTAGGCAGATGGAGTCATAGACACCGTCCACAGCAGGTACATCACACTTGCACAGTGTTATGTTCACCTAGCACTCTAAGGTGACAGGCAAGCAGGGTGGCATTGCCAAGAAACAGGTCAAAATAGAACACATGTCTGCATTCAAACACATGTGGGCTTAGTTATATGTATATGTGCACATTTATAAAGGATTGCTGTAGTTTTAATTATAAATACAACACATCTGACCATCATGGGGGAAGTGTATAACCAAGTGACAGGTGTACCTGCTTGGTATAGTGTGCAAGTGCTGTCGATGGGCAATTTCCAGGCCACAACTCTTCTCCCTTTTTATGGTTTTATATTTTCAAATTGGATTTGGACAGGACAGCTGTTTAAATGGAGGTGCTCTTCAAACCTGGCAGCCGATGAAAGAGAGGGCTATCCTCTGCAAAACAGCGCACATGGGCACGCTACAGATAGATGCATCCACAGGTGAGTTTTGGAAGTGTTTACTGCACATGAAAAGCTTTTTTTGGCTGGGGGGAGGGCTTTTTCAGGAGTGGTGGTGGTTTTCCTTATTTTGTAGTTGAGGTTCCCCTCTTCTATTTTTACACTTAAAAAACAACATCCCCCTTCCAGCTGATGGCCACCAATGGGTGGGGAGACTTGGCCACTTCATCTAAGTGAGGTATAAAGGTAAAGGTCCAGTCGTGACCGACTCTGGGCTTGCGGCGCTCATCTCTCTTTATTGGCCAAGGGAGCCGGTGTACAGCTTCCAGGTCATGTGGCCAGCATGACTAAGCCGCTTCTGGCGAACCAAAGCAGTGCACGGAAACGCTGTTTACCTTCCCGCCAGAGCAGTACCTATTTATCTACTTGCACTTTGACGTGCTTTCGAACTGCTAGGTTGGCAGGAGCAGGGACTGAGCAACGGGAGCTCACCCCGTCGCCGGAATTCAAACCACCGACCTTCTGATCGGCAAGTCCTAGGCTCAGTGGTTTAACCCACAGCGCCACCCGCATCCCTGTGAGTGAGGTATACCCCGCTCCATTTCTTAGAACTATGCCCACCACCAGCATGAGATACCTAAAAAGAAAAAGAAAAGAAAAGCATTTGGCTTATCTTTAGAGAATACACTAACTGTCGTTCAGTAATTGGTGGTGGTGGTAGGTCATAGAATCATAGAATCATAGAGTTGGAAGAGACCACAAGGGCCATCGAGTCCAACCCCCTGCCAAGCAGGAAACACCATCAGAGCACTCCTGACATATGGTTGTCGAGCCTCTGCTTAAAGACTTCCAAAGAAGGAGACTCCACCACACTCCTAGGTATAGTTACTAGTAAAGTAGATGAACCAAAAAACAAGATGAAATTGATTTCAGTATAGAGACTGATGGTGATGATGAAGAGCTGCAAGAAGCATCATGAGACTTTGGTCTAATGCCTTCAAAATATAGTGAGGTTATATCATGATAAGTTCCATTAATGCACGAATTTGCACTGGAAAGGGCGGGGGGGGGGGAAGAATGCTTTAAAGTGAATTTATAAAATGCTTGCAGCTATGTTTGTCTATTATAATACAAAAAATTAAACACATCAAAATGACTATATGTTTCTTAGGACCAACCAAAAAGTGACAATACAGCCAGCAAACTTTGTAAGACTCTTCTTCAGGCTGAACAACAATAGCCTAAAAGTGCTAGGTGGTTTGGAGCATGAAAGAAAAGCCCGGGTGTGATTTTGAAAATGTAGAAAATGAAATTTCAAAAGGAAAAGAGAACATTTTCTTTCACATGTTTGTATGAATGGGATTCCATGTATGTGTCTGGGAGAAGGTATGTGGTATATGCTTTTACTTGGCCTTGAAAATAACGCTTGGGCCCACCCCAGATCCCATGGAAGCAAATTCTTAAGGCCATTCCTTCTCCAGTACTCTACTATATATGAAAATAATCTTAATGGCTCAATGCTGGAAGGCTTCCCTAAGGATTTCAAAACATCAGGATCATATTATTCATAGTAATGGTGCTCAATGGAGCATATTGTTCATCTTCTGATAATAGGTGATTAAGCCTTGCTAATTGTCCAAGTGATGACACATCATGCCTAATGGGCATTCTGTAAACATCTGAGCTATAATTTGGGTGCAGTGTGTGCTCACAATAAGGCAGGTCACCCAGGATATTGCAAAAACTTCCCTTAAACAGAGACCCAGTTACTTGATTGAGCACCTTCTCTCACATAGACCTGCCTGCATGTAAAAATCTATCAGAGTAGGACCCTTCACAAAGCGGAAGTTGATTCATATTTGATCGACTGCTACACAAGAGAGGCGGTAGCTGAGTTGGGGTGGCAACACTTACCTGATCTGGCAGCGGAATCGCTGTGGCTTGCTGGGAGAAAGGATGGGAGGGAAAGGCAGCAGGGAGGTTAGCACTGTTGAAACACACCAGCAGGAGCACCATATCTGCTCCTTGTCCACTCTTGGAGAGAGGGCCTTTTCTGTGTTGGCCCCCTGAATGTGGAATTCCTTTCAGATATGGTTGGCATCAACTTCTTTGAGTTTTCAAATAACAGAGGCCAGTTGAGGGACACCTCCTATTCATCCAAACTTCTTCTACCCCAGTGAATTGGGGGTTTGTGTTATATGGGCAGTATACAAATGCAATAAGTAAAAAATAAATACCTGAAAGTAAGTACCACTGAATTCAATGGTTTTAGATGACTTTAGAGAAACTATTATTTCAGTGTGTTGTCTCCCCTCCGGCGACCCACCATCAGCAATATAGGAAATAATAATACTGACTTAACTTACAGGGTTGTTGAAAGGCTTAAAACTAAATAATGCATGTTAAGCGTTATGAATATTTGAAAGCAGTATGCAAATGTTTATTATTATTAATTGATAGTTAAGGCATAACTGTACTCCACGCTCTGGTAACTTCCAGATTGGGTAATTGCAATGCACTTTACTTGGAGCTGCCCTTGAAGACGACTTGGAAACTGCAATTGGTACAAAATGCAGCAGTTAGTTTTCGTTCAGGTTTCATACAATTCCTGTTTTGAAAAAGTTGGTTGCCAGTTCATTTCCAGCCCACTTTGAGCGGCTCATGTTAATGTTTAAAGCCCTAAACAACTCAGACCTAAAATATCTGAAAGATGACCTCCTTCCCTACAGACCTTCTTGGGTACTGTGATCAATGGAGGGGCGTCCCTTGGTAGTTCCTCTGCCCTCAGAGGTTGGGGGTACCTTTTCTGTGATGGCCCCTAAGCTGTGGAACACCCTCCTCACAGAGCTCATTGGTGAATGCTGAAAGCACACCTCTAAACTCTGGGTTTTGGCACTTGAGGTGTACATTTATACGACCCACCTTATTTTTGTGATTGTTTTGATCTGTTTTTAGCATTGTGGTATAATGTTGTAACTTGCTCTGGAACCTTAGGGCAAAGGGAAACTAATTCATCATCACCACCATCTATGCTAATGATACCAAGTATGCACTTTTGCTTAAAACCACAAGAAGGCCCATTGCTCAATGTTAGATTACATGTTCTGCATTAAAAGCTCTCAAGTGGGCCCAGGAAAATAATTCTTGCCTAAGACTGGAGAACTCCCTCCAGTAGACAACGCTGAGGTAAATGGGCCGAGAGTCTGACTTGCTAAAAGACAAGAAGTACAAAGGTCTACTTCATCCAACAGCAGGTAGTAGGTGATCCATCAACATTGGCACCCTGCTCTATCTTCTACCTATCTCTGCTGCAGACATGCCTTCTCTTGGCAGTATCCCACATTCTGCAAATGAGTAGAGCGCTATGTGTCAGCTGTGCCAATCACCTTGCAAAACCTCACAGGATGTAGGTTTTATGAAACCCAGCTCTTACATACTTTGCCTTTCGATATTCAGACTACTCCCAGCTCTTTTGTTATCAGTGTTGCCAGTGAATCAGCAAAACACCTACCTACATATCCCTTTCTGAGCTTAATTAACAAATGCTAGGGGCTGTTTCGGGCATACAATGCCATCTCTTGTGATGATCCTGTTTCTGCATGCTCACCCCAATTGAATCTCCAGCTCATGGGCACACCTGCCTTCCTCTCTGTGATCATTCAGAAGAAACTTCTATTCCATCAGCTGAATCTACCCATCTACCCATTGCCCATGGCTGCAAGCATTTATCAGCATTATGTAAAGAAAAACCCCAAAATAATAATAATAATAATAATAATAATAATAATAATAATGGTTTGTTATTTATATGCCTCTCATCTGACTGGGTTGCCCCAACCACTCTGGGCAGCTTCCATCAAATTAAAACACAGTAAGACATAAAACATTAAAAACTTCCCTATACAGGGTTGCCTTCAGTTGCCTTCTAAAAGTCAGATAGTTGTTTATTTCCTTGACATCGGATGGAAGGGCATTCCACAGAGCGAGTATGTCTACTGAGAAGGCCCTCTGCGTGGTTCTCTGTAGCCTTACTTCTCACAGTGAGGAAACTACCAGAGGGTCCATGGAGCTGGACCTCAGTGTCCTGGCTGAACAATCTAACTGCACAGCAGGAAAGATGGGGGCTGAGCTAAAGTCTTCATTAAGAGAAGCTTCATAAACCCTTCTAAGAACTACAGACACAGGATGTGGTTGGTGGCAGCCACTTCCTCAGGCAGAAAGCGGACCCTTTTTAGACCACCAACACCTTCGTCTTCCATTTGGATAACAGGAAACATTTTTTCTCACCAAATAACACCTCACAGAGACTTCCCTCAACATCAGGAAGTGACTTCCAAATCCGTGAGTTTAAAAAATCAACATGCTCAGTACACTCTCATGGTATCCTCAGTATTTGTTTCCTCTAGAAGAGAATAGCTTAGTGGGCTAGAGTGTGGTGCTGATAAAGTCAAGATTGCCGGTTCAATCCCCATATGGGACAGTTGCATATTCCTGCAACTGGCTTCCAACTCAAAACTTTTATGATTCTATCTGTCCCAGTTAAACGTATTAGTGTTCTAAAAATTCTAAAGATTCAGCAGGGCTTCTTCTGTTCAACACCATGCAGAGCTGTATGTTGATTGCATAGAGATGTTGAGAAGTAGGGATGTGCATTTGTTTCAGGACAGATGGAAAATGGAACCAAATGAGGCTCACTCAGTTCGGTTTCTGATGTCCTATACAGAGTGCAAAGAATGGGCATGAACTGGGGCTAAGTTTATTTGTGTCCAGTGGCAGTAGGAGCTGATTGACACAGAAAGCAGTATGGGACCACTCAGGGCCAGCCCAAGACATTTCGGCACCTGAGGCAGACTCCAAAATGGTGCCCCCTCCCTGCAAGAACAAGGGAGGAACATCAGGAATAAGTAGTGGAGGAGGAAGATCGACATCAGGGTCTGCTGCCACTTGAGGTGGTCACCTTACCTTGACTCATGTGTTGGCTGGCTCTGGGACCATTCTAGGTAGCTGTCATTTCCTATTCCCCAGAATCCCTAGACAAAGTGCAATCCCAGGGCATTTTGCAGGGGCGAAGAGTGGATGCTAGATAAAACAGGTTCCCCCAATGCTGCCTGCAGATGTCTGCTGTGCTGCCACCACAGACACCAGCAGAGAGGAGAGACCAAAAATGAATGCAAGTACTGAAATGAAACAAATGTAAATGAGTAAAACATAATGCAAATGCAAATGAATGAACCATGAAGCAAACAGTTTTCAGCAATGAAAATGAACAGAATAATCCTGAAACAAAAGGCAATTTATTGTAAACCTCTACTGGGAAATGGACTGAGAATTATTTTCCGTAGAGCATGCAGGTTCTCAACTTTTTTTTACTGGACTCTGCTCATGATCCTTATACTGAACTGCAGGCACTAGCAGGTGATGTGCAGAACAAGCAGCTCATTTGGAGACAAAATGCTGGACTAGATATCTTTTGTCTGATTTGGTACAGCAATACTGTCACATCCTCAAGGTGTGAACTGAATCTAATTTTTTCCTCATCCCTTCTTCTGATTGGACATGTAGACTGTTAGGTTCTTAAAATGTTTTAGTCCTTCAGAACTCCCTTTCGAAAGAAACTGGGCAGTCTCTTAGAGAAGAAAGAAAGAAAGAAAGAAAGAAAGAAAGAAAGAAAGAACTTTATTCGCATTAGCCAATGGCCATAGCAACAGTAAAACATTACAGTATATGCAGAAAAGGAAATTTGATATAAGAGCACAATTTAAAGTCCTGAATCAGCAGTCAGTTAGTGGCCCTTATTCTGATTGCCCCTGCTATGAACCTAGCAAGCTTTGCTGTTATCTGCTCATTTTGATCTGATAGAAGAAAGGGCATTGTGGCAGTAGTTGAGCACCTTGGGATCGTTAGTATGAGTGGGGTGATGATCTCGTTCCTCAGGTCTTTGTAGAGAGTACAAGACAGGAGGACGTGTGCCGCTGTTTCAGTGCTACCATCTCCACAGGGACAAAGACGTTTCTCAGGCGGGATCTTTTGGAATCAACCCTCAAGTACCGCAGATGGCAAAACACCCAGTCTTGCAAGTGTAAAAGCACACCTGTAGGTAAGAGGCTGATAGGTCTGTGGCTGTCCGGATCCAATGTAGGGCCCTTTTTGAATATTGGGATGGTTACCGTAATGGCCCAGCTGTCGGGGAGTAAACCAGATAAATCAATGTGAGAGAATATTGCCGCAAGCAGAGGTGCCCACCAGTCAGTATTGGACTTCAAAAGTTCTGGGGGCAGGTGATCAATGCCTGGGACTTTATTGTTTTTTAGCTGCATAATTAGGTCTTTTACCTCAGTCATGGACACTGGGGGCCAAGCTGGTAAGTTTTCTGGAGATACTGTTGGGTGATTAAGCTGAGCATCCTGGTCTTGGAAAAGTGAGCAGAAGTACTGCGTCCATTCTTGGGGTTTGACAGTACAAATTGGCCCACTACGCTCATGCTCCAGTAGGCCTGATATGGTATGCCAGAAACAGGATGTGTCCTTGTTGTGCAAGGCCTTTATTAGGCTGTACCAGGTGTTTCTGCTTCTGTCTTTTCCATGTAATTAGTTGTTTGTACTTCCGTCTAAGAGAGACGTATGCAGTAAATAAGAGAGGCGACCTGGAGGTCCTATATTTTCGGTAAGCTCTCTGCAGGTGTCCCTTTGCCTGTTTGCACTCAGAGTCAAACCAGGTGGCAAATCCCGTTAACCTTTTTGTGGCAGTATTTTGGATTACAGTTGTTAAGTGTAGTTTCAGCCTTTCTGTGAGTGTCTTGAATAGTTTCATGGCCTCAGCAGTGGAGTTAGCCGATATAATCGCAGTATGGATGTCCTTTAGCTCAGCTGTTTGAAGAAGGTGAGTCAGGGCTGCATTCAGTAGGGAGGACCATTTGATTCTTTTAGCTGCGGATATGCCAAGATTTGCATTAGGGATATATTGCGGTTTTACGATAGAATTGTTGAGGCGCAGACTCGCAAAAGCCAGAGTTAAGCGTAAGTGGTCACTCTCAATGTTATAACCCACTTGGAACCTTGTGAGTCTCTTAGAGATGTTTAGCTTCTGCAGGCAAGCCAAATCATATTGTTCATATTTAGCCAGGACTCCTTCAACACTAGCTGTACTGTCTTATACATTTTTTTTAAGCAGATGGATCCCCCTATCCTGTGCACAGTGCCTATCTTATTCTGCTCCTGTTTAATACGCGGGCCATATTTCACGCTACTGAGGACTTGCAGAGGCATCATATTATTGGTAACTTCAGTTCAATGCATCGATCATCTAGATAAGGATAAGCCATCCAAAGGAAATCCAACTAGCAGACTGGAAACCATTGGTTTTGGTTACCACAATTTGATATATCTTAAATCTGAAAAGTCAGACATTTGCTACAGTCACAAGACTGAGAATCACAGGTTTCACCAAAATATAAAGTTTCTAGCCCTGTTTGATGTAAAGACCAAAAATGAGAGCAGATTGTGCCCTAAGGGCTCAAAAATATGAGTCAAACAATAATAAGCCCAACTTCCTTTTTAGACGGTTCCCTGACACTGTTCCCAGCAATCTTTGCAGATACACCCGTGAATCATCTTTGATGCAGCTTTGTGAGCTAGGTGTGCTTGGTATCTGATTTTTCAGGATTAAAAACATCTGGGTCAGCCAAGCCTAAGATTGCCACCTTTTTCCTGGCAGAGACTCTGTGCTTTAAAAGCTTCACACTAGGCAAAAATGCAACAGGTGTCGTTTTCATGTTTCCCGCCTGAGGTAACATCAGATGAAATGAAGGCTCTGCTGATAGTTTTTGATCTATGATGGCAGCTTCACGCATGCAAGCTGCTATTGCTGAAGATAAATTCAGCCTCCAAGTAACTTCTCTCAAGGCTTCCCAAAGGACAAGAAGTAATGCAAGGGGTGGGGCTTTGGCAGTGGTTCCTTAGTGCAACAATATGAACAGAGATCAGAAGCAAAACCAGCAACAGCAGGGAGAGGAGTCTGAAGGGAAAACAAGAAGTGAGGAATATGGTACCTTCAGACTGATGTTTTATTCTAGGTGTATTCTGCAACATGTTATTGACACAATAATAGTGCATCAGCGGTAGACTTACTTTACTCTTTCTGTTGTTCTGCAACGTTTTCACCAGGCTACCACATCACTGTCTGGAGTGTGCTATAGTACAACAAAAGTGTCACAACAAAACAAAACCCAGAACATTTGCAGTATGAAAAGTTGCAGAGATTCAGCAGGAAATTACACTCTATGCACTGTTGGAAATGAAGCAATACGAACATCCCAAAACGCCTGCAGGTTCAAACAGTATCATCATGAATGTGGAATAAGAAGAATGGGGTGTGTTTGTAAAGATACGGGGAGAGGCAAGGAGAGAACAGTGGGCTCCATAACTGCTCTGTATGAAATGCCCTTAATGAAGCGTGAGGTTTATACTAAGTTCCTTTGATGACACAAACACTGTCGCATGAAACACTTCATATAAGAAACAGGAGTGCTACGAGCATGTCCTTATTTTCATCTGAAATGTTGGTCAAGGTTACCATAGCGATGGGAACCAGAGAACATTGAAGGTGACAACTGAACGGTCATCAAGTAATTTCTGGGAAGTCGCTGGAAGTGAGAACAGCAAGCCAAGAAGGGATTGGTGGCAATCCATGATAAAGATGCATGGACTGCAAGTTGGATCTTCTTTGAGTGGCTTACAATGGGTTGAACAGCATTTACGAATGGTGCAAGTCATCAGCTGCATGAAATATTGTCCAAAGGGGACATGCACTGTAGGTGGGACGTCCATGTTACTACCCACCCCTTAAAATATATGTAAGCCTACTAGTGCCTGTGCCCCGTCTCACTCCATTTGCCAACCCCACACCACTCCCCCTACATCAGGCCCCCTAGAGCTTCTCCTTCCCATCTATGCAACTACTAAGCTCACTTTTCACCACCCCAATTTCTGAGGCTGCTTCTCTCTCCTCTTCTGCAGGCTCACTTTGCACCCTGTTTTCACCTTCAACCCATGTCCCTTCCCCCTCCTTTTGTGCACCCTCTTGCATACAGGCCACTTGCTGCATCTTTTCCCCACACACTGGAAGTATTAAGCACCTTCCACCCAGTTATGAAACCACCACCCTCTCCTAGTCTGCAACCCTTTTCCTACCTGCATTTTCACCTCCACTCCCTTTTCCTACCTCTTCCTTTCTCCTTTTTTGCAACTTTCCCTTATATACAGACCACCCCCATTTCCATGTTTCCTCTTCTCTCTAATTCTGCAGCCCCCTCCCCCACTATATTTCTCTTTAGCAAACATAATCTTATGAGCAAGCGCGACAGTTAGCTTGTTCAATTAGAAAAGGTTAAGTTCAGGTGATGGATGTTGGACATATATGGTTGCTTGTTGATAAAGCACCTGTTCTAAATTACTACTACACTGAATCTGGAGCATTGTGTTGAAGACAACACTTAACACAGTGTAAAGTACCTTCCCCCTTTTTTTAAAAAAAGTCACCACTTTCTCCCTCTCAGTGACCCTCCCTTCCCTCTCCCATGTCACAGCCACTGCCTTTGGTTCCCTCACCCTGCCCTGCCCTCATGCAAATTGAGGATTGTGATCAGGTGCTACAAATCCTCCAACACAGATTGCATGATGACACTCTTACATTTTTATTATATATAAGATATACACCAGTGTTGAAGGAGGCGTAGCAAAATGAGAATTAACTGGCTTGCCTCCAGCAGCTAAATGATCTTCAACAGTGGACAGCCTTGTAAGAGCCTGAGTCCAATTTGAAATAGGGAAGACACAGCCCATCTGAAGACAACAGTACCTTTGGAATTTGACTGAGGGCCAGCCAAATTGTAACATGCGACTAAAACATCATTTAAACATTGACATATTTAAGTATCAAGTGTGTATCTCATTTAATACACAGGTTTTAAAAGAATGAAATAGCAGCAGCTGGGGGTGCTGATAGACGGATTGGATCATAGCCGGCATGGAGGGAATATTTAACCCTTTCCTCCTCTTCCAGTCCTGAGGAAAATCCCTCTCCTGAATCTGGATGTTGTTTTATGGGAAACTGCTTCTGGTTGTTTGTCTCCACAGAAAGGATGGAGGCCAAATTGCTTGCTGCACTCTGAGCAAGTGGAATGTGTATGGTAGGGGTGGATTGATGAGTGATTAACTTAAGCAAGAATTAAATAGCAATGGTTAATTTACTGCCACCCACGATGAAGGAATGACACGGTCACATTTGTTGTCAGTCACATGAACATCAGCAGAGTAGTTATTTTTTGTTTATGCAAGTGGGAAATAACTACAATTCAAACACTACAGTGCCAATATGCATAGTACTTTTCATTGGGTCATACTCTCACCCCTGACAAAGACAATGAATCTTTAACAAGATGTGTGACAGGCAGAAATTCAACACAACCTTTTTCTAGCTGATAACAAGTGGTGTGAAAAATGGTATCTCTTAAATCAGTTGTTAAAAGACACAGAGCCCCTAAGGCAGGAAAAGGTGACAACAGTAACTTTAAAATAATTGAACAGAGACCCACATTATTTTGGTAACTCTTCTTAAATATTTGCTCTGTGCCTCTAAAACTACAGTCCTACACATCAGAATAAAAGAACACACTAGTAAGTAACCATGCCTAGTGTTGATTTTAGTTCAAGAGGAATATTGCAGTGACATACAGTATCTTGGATGCGCAGTTGTGAGCTTCAATCAACAGCAGCCCTCGTTGAGCAGCAGCTGTGGAAGGGGGCACAGGGCTTTTCATCAAGCTAGAACAGGGGTCGGCAAGGTTGACCTCACCTGGGCCGGTTCTCTCCAGCGGAGATCCCTCAGTGGGCCGGATCACGTGCGCTCCTGATTTCCGGCATCTGTGTCTGCGCAGACACAATTTCCAGCACTGCGGAAGGAAGTCCCCGTGCCGCACTGCGCCAGTTTAGTGCAGCACGCAGGGACTCACTGAGTGGGCGGCTCAGTTCAGGGGTGGCTCGTGGGCTGGTTAAACGACCCCCATGGGCTGCTTGTGGCCCATGGGCCTTAGGTTGCCAACCCCTGAGCTAGAACAGTGGTCTATCTTGCCCAATATTGTCTACATCACATGTCCTAACCTTCAGATGTTAGGAAGCAGAGCTCCCATCACCCTCCCCTCTAAGTTCCAGTCCTGCCCGGGAGGTTGCATTCATAGTCCTCAGGGTACGCCAGCCACCTACGTGTGCGTTGCAGCCTGGGGTATTCCCTGGTCAGGGGTTCGGGTTCTGGCTCATGTTCCGAGGATGCTGGCTGCGATGGGGCCGTTTGGTCTGGCACAACCGGCTCGCTCAGTTGTAGCTCTGGTTCTGGTGTCCTTTCGGCCTCACGGGTCCTCTCTGTATTTACTGATTCTGCCTCCCCTGCGGGGCCCTCCTGCTCTGTGGGCCTCACTGCCCCACTGTTCCCTTGGGACTCCTCTGACCTGTCCTCCTCCTGGATTTCTCCCAGGAATCTTCGCTGTAGCTGGTTGCCAGCTTTGCCCCCCATCCGTTAGCACCTCGTACGACCTTGAAGACTATGAATGCAACCTCCCGGGCGGGACTGGAACTTAGAGGGGAGGGGTGTTATGTACTGAGTTGAATAGGATCCAAAATGTAGCAGTCGGATTGGTCCTAGAACAATAGGATTCAAAATGCAGGTTACAGACGCTTCAGGTTACAGACTCCACTAACCCAGAAATAGTACCTCGGGTTAAGAACTTTGCTTCAGGATGAGAACAGAAATCGTGCGGTGGCGGCGCAGCAGCAGCGGGAGGCCCCATTAGCTAAAGTGGTACCTCAGGTTAAGAACGGTTTCAGGTTAAGAACAGACCTC
Organism: Podarcis tiliguerta; assembly: GCF_965153285.1. NCBI lineage: Eukaryota > Metazoa > Chordata > Lepidosauria > Squamata > Lacertidae > Podarcis > Podarcis tiliguerta. The sequence goes on from NC_139534.1 coordinate 62,250,153, forward strand.
CAGAATGAAGTAAGTTCTTAACCTGAGGTACCACTGTATTGGCAATGCTAGCTGGGGCAGACAGGAGTGGTAGTCCAAAACATCTGGAGGACATTAAGTTGGGGTAGGCTGGTCTGAATAGGCTACCTGCAGCAATTCATTGTTTCAGGCATACATTTGTTTACATTGAAATTACTATTTGTCCAGATGGCCAGATTATTTGTCCTGCCCTTTCTCTAATGGGTCAAAACAATAACAACATACATGCCTTGGCCTATTTTATCCTTGCATTGCAAGGCTTACAGCAACTGTGTAGGTTAGGCTGAGAGATAGCATCTAGCCTAATTAGCTTCATAGATGAGTAAGGAATGTGAACCTAGGTCTCCCTGATCCAAATCCTACATACTAACTGGTACACCACACTGGTCTTCAATGTCCTATATTATTTTGTGACTGGTAATGTGGCAATCTAGCTTTGTGTGTATGTGTGTGTGTGTGTGAGAGAGAGAGAGAGAGAGAGAGAGGGAGCGGGAGGGAGGGAGGGAGGCAGAATATACATATTCAAATATCAGTGTTTGTACAGTAAAAAAACCCTGTACATTGTATTGAAGCAGAAATGTTAAATATTTGGAATGACTTCAGGCTAGTATGGGGCATAAAAATAAAAACTAGCACATTTACACTCAAACAACAACAACAACAACAATTTTATTATATATACCCCCCAACCCTGAAATCTGGTTGCATTTCCCCAGCCACTCTGGGCAGCTTGCAGAATATATAAAACATAATAAAGCATCAAATGTTTAAAACTTCCTGATACATGGCTGCCTTCAGATGTCTTCAAAAGAGGTGTGTGTGTACACGCATGCTTTGTCAAAGTTGCAATCTCAGGAATTATAGATAATTGTACATGTCAGGAAGATACATTGCAGAGTTTTCTTGGGAGTTCTGAAATAACAAGATTCTTATGGAATCAGCCAGGAACAGAATTAAGGTGCAACCAGCAGATATTTACAACAAAACACCAATGGGAAACTAGTGGGATCGAGGACCATCAGCTGACCAAAAAGAAACAAGCAAACCATGGTCTGGCCTGCTCTTTGGACCAGATTCAGCTACCGTCTTATATTAGTGGAAGCCAGTGGAAGGACTTTGGCAGCAAAACAGGACTATTCCACACCCCAAAATGCTTTCTGGAAGGTTGAGAGACCGGAGAAGAGGAGAGATTGTTCCATCAGTGGAAGCATTTCTGTTTGCCTGATGGAACGATCTCCTTAGCTACCACATTGAATTCCATCCAGTGCCTTTCATAGTACCTTCATCTGTTGAAATCAGCCCTGGCAACTTCTCACAGCCTACAGATGTGCTAATGTCTGCAGATCAGGCAACTGTTAAAATCTTGGGAGCAGAAGCAGCTCTAATGGAACTACTCCAGTGTATATGGTCTGATTGTGAAGTAGCTAAAAGAATTGCCGAAGTGTTTTAGGATAAAAGTGTGGGTAACTTTAATCCTTTACTCACTGGTACTCACATCATTCACACAACTCGCTTCCAAATCCTCTGTGTCTAAGACCTAATGAACTGAGGCAGTACTCTGGGCTGGGTGGGAGCTCTGAGTTGACGCAGATGGAAATTCTTTAGATGATATTTGAGGACTCAGTCAATACAACAGTCTAGTGCCAAGTCTCAGAAGTGGCATGAAACCTTTATTTTGGCTCTAGAGAGCATCATTAAAATAATGGAGGCCTTTTTTGTGCATAGAACAACTGCATATTTGATCAAATTACCTGCACTTAGGCAAAAAACAAACAAATTAGAAAAGCTCTCCCACCATTAGTCTCTTTGTTTGGTTTTTGTTATTAGCCCTGCAATTATTCTTTGACATTTTTGCGATGGGTGAGCGCACCTCGGCTTGATTCAAAATCAACTCAGTATTTACGAGCTTTCTCAACAGGCATTCAGAAAAATGCCTCTCTTAGTTTTGTTTTGAATGTTGTTGTTGTTATACTTCTTCGCATGTAATGACCTTACAATGCCACTTTTTTGGGGGGGGGGGGGAAGAGGCATTAGGATGACTACTGAATCAATGTTAGGATGGTTTCCTGTTGCTTCCTATGGCAGAGAAGTGAGGTGGGATTGGCTTACCTTTTTAAATGAGGTGGCCCGAGCTGGTGGTTAAAAATGTAAGCTTGAACAAGCATGTTTCAGTGGTTCTCTCCAAGCTTCCATCATGCTTTCCACACTCCTTCCTGCCGCCTCCCAGTCCAGGAGAAAACAGGGAGTATTGCAGAAGCTACAGTGCACATATTTAAGCTTAAAAAATAAAATAAACCACTTCCCTCAGCCAACTTGTTTAGGAAGGTGAACTGAGTACATTTGTCATTTGCCCTAATCTCAAATGGTCAAAAACAGATGGTTGCACATATTTGCACAGCTCATCTTTATTCCTGTAATGCTCATCTTTATTCCTGATATTAAAAGGCAATGAGATACTTTTCTATTGGAACTTTTTGGGATTGTTAAGTATAGCAGTATTGTTGTTGTTTTGTTTCTGTTGTGTGCTCTTATATAAGCCCCTAAAATAAAACCACTATGTTTACTGATAATGTGATAATTGGTTGTAATGGCCTCTGTTGTCTTCTATACCAGCCCTTTTGTCTGATTCCAAGGGGGAAAGAAGAATAGATTTCACATTCAGATGGCATCACACATATCTGTATTATCATAATCCCCATTGCCCTCTGGGAATTGTAGCTTGGTTTCCCTTGCCATTGAACGGCAGCGGCCATGATGTTGAGCTGCTTGGAAATTCTTCTTCTCCCCCTCCCCCGCAAAAAACCCCCAACCTAACTTGGGAGAAAGAGCAGGGGAATGAGGTCAGCAGCCCATAAAACATGTCCAGTATACCTGAAGGCGTCTCCACCCCAATCGTTCTACCCGGACACTGAGGTCCAGCACTGAGGGCCTTCTGGCGGTTCCCTCACTGCAAAAAGCCAAGTTACAGGGAACCAGGCAGAGGGCCTTCTCGGTAGTGGCGCCTTCCCTGTGGAATGCCCTCCCACCAGATGTCAAAGGGAACAACAACTACCAGTCTTTTAGAAGACATCTGAAGGCAGCCCTGTTTAGGGAAGCTTTTAATGTTTGATGTATTACGGTATTTTAATATTTTTTGGGAAGCTGCCCAGAGTGGCTGGGGAAGCCCAGCCAGATGGGCAGGGTATAAATAATAAATTGTTGTTGTTGTTGTTGTTGTTGTTATTTGCAAGTTACAATCATAGGTAAAGGTAAAGGTACCCCTGCCCGTACGGGCCAGTCTTGACAGACTCTAGGGTTGTGCGCTCATCTCACTCTAGAGGCCGGGAGCCAGCGCTGTCCGCAGACACTTCCGGGTCACGTGGCCAGCGTGACATCGCTGCTCTGGCGAGCCAGAGCCGCACACGGAAACGCCGTTTACCTTCCCGCTAGTAAGCGGTCCCTATTTATCTACTTGCACCCGAGAGTGCTTTCGAACTGCTAGGTTGGCAGGCGCTGGGACCGAACAACGGGAGCACAGCCTGCCGCGGGGATTCAAACCGCCGACCTTCCGATCGGCACCAGCGCAGCACACGGAAACACGGAAAGTAAAATACATTTCAAACAAAAGATGGTTTGGTTGGGTGTTTTGGTCACTGGGTTCACAACATTCAGTGAGAGTTGCATTCCTAGTAAGGGGCCAATGTCTGTGCATGTGCTGGTAAGGCAGCCGACTCCGTGGTTCATGTAGTGTCACATCAGTCAATGGGTTGTTTCCAAGCAAAAGACCATTCACAAAACTGATCTTCCCCTTCTCTGTTTCCACACAATTCCATACGCCCCCCACTCTGCACATTGCAGCCTCTCATAGAGGATTTCTCTGTCTAATTTTAGGTCATTCAGAGGACCTTTCCTGACTCTCTCGGGAAGTTTTACAGGTATCAGAGGAGGCAACATGAAATATTGATTGTGCAGGTGACCTTAGATGCAACCTAATGAGAGGTACATCAACGATAAGGGAATAATATTAAATAATTTCTGGGCATGTGACTACAAAGCAGCTGGCTTTGGACCTCTACTCTGTTGAATACTGAGTGCACATGTGCAGAATCTCTTTTAACCCTTTGAGAAGAACTTCTCACCAGATGCTTTGTAATTATTATTCATTCTTTTGATGATTATTTATACTCCACTTTTTAAAAGGTATGTTTTCCTGAAGGTGGCTGACTGGATGAAAGCAACAACACAATCATAAAAAACATTTAGAATATGCAATCACAAGCAGCTAAAACATTTTAGCATAGGGGAAAAATATTCTAAACAATAATATAGCCAAGTATTATGAGTTGGACAAATTTGTATGCCAAACTAATTATGAACTTTGGCGCCATCATTAATTATAATGAGTAAACCATGTGCTTTTTTTTTTTGGTCTTTCTAAGCTGCGATGCCAAAAAGTGACACAGTCCTTTTCAGAGTGTGGAAAGAGACAATAATTTCCAGACTCGTGATTTCAGCAAGTTTGATCCTGGGACAATCTGTTTGTTAAAGGTCTATCTGAATCAATGCTAGATTTTTATTTGGTGCAAAACAAAACACACACAAACACACAAATAGGGATGCCAGGTTTGGCAATGTCTCCTCTTTCCTAATTCCAGTTGCAATTAAAATTAGGATGCTACATTTGCTGCTACTTGTGGAATAGCCAACGCTGTGAGCAGATAAAGCAGACTTTTGTGCTAAAAACTATTCTCCTGTTCATCTGTCTGCTGAGGATGATAATACTGATCCTCTGGCCCATGGCGGCACATTTACATTCATATGCTTCTTGATGACTCTATTTTACCTGCCCATTAAGCAGGGGAGCGGGACCATCTGCATAGCAGATACTCAGATTAAGACTATTGTTTGAGGAATAATGATGAGCTCTTTCTTCAGAGTTTCCTGTGCTGTCAGAAAGATTTATTTCACCAGAGCAAATGGGAAGGCTATGCTAATATGCAGAACTGGTGCCAACAGGATGGATATGCTATGCCCATAGCTGTCAACATTTCCCTTTTTTAAGGGAAATTCCCTTATTCTGAATAGGATTCCTTGCAAGGAAAGGGAAAAGTTGACAGCTATGGCTATGCCTGATGTATTGACTGGATCAATTTTAATAGAAGCCAACTGATGTTTAATGCAGTGGTGGGGAGCCTCTGGGTCATGGACCAAAAGTGGTTCCCTAGGCCTATTTACTCTCTCCAAGCTGCTCTCCCCACCTCACCAGTTCTATTCTGTATCCTACTTGAATGCTTTTGCCTGTTTAGAACATGTCCTTGGAACTGTGATAACCCCTGCCCCCTGTTTGCCTGGATGAGTGTGTGGGCATGTAGAATGAAGCCTACTATAGATAAGGCAAGAGTTCCATCTGTTACTCCATCCACTTCTGCCTTTGGCCCTGTCATGTGATTCCCCCTAACCCCAAAGGTTGTCCACAATCTATATACTGTGTGGTACCGTAGTTGCCAAGTGGTGTTCACTGAGATTACGAAACGGATACAACAGAGTTAAAACCATTACCGGTAACCATAATATCAGAGAAGCTAGTTTAAAATGCCTGCTGATTTATTTATTTATTTAAGTCTTCACCAAGTGCCTGATCTACAGACCTGGGCCCACGTTATTAAGTTCACAGCTCCTGTTGGCACAAGCTATGTGTCTAAGCCATTTGGGGGGACCAGGACCATTAATCATGACCCTGCCCCCCAGGACTTCAATGATCGAACAGGGATATAAGGAATCCTAAGGCATCCCAGATCCAAGTTGTTAAGGGTCTTGTAAATTAATACAGTGGTACCTCTGGTTACGTACTTAATTCGTTCCGGAGGTCCGTACTTAACCTGAAACTATTCTTAACCTGGAGCACCACTTTAGCTAATGGGGCCTCCTGCTGCTGCTGCGCTGCTGGAACATGATTTCTGTTCTTATCCTGAAGCAAAGTTCTTAACCCAAGGTAATATTTCTGGATTAGCGGAGTGTGTAACCTGAAGCGTATGTAACTCGGGGGTACCACTGTAGAGTGGTACCTCGGTTCTTGAACGTAATCCATTCCAGAAGACTGTTCGACTTCTGAAACTTTCAAAAACTGAGGCACAAAGGGCTGGCTGCAAGTTCAATTGGAAAAATTGAAAAACATGCAGTGGAAGCTGTTCAACTTCTGAGGCACGTTTGAAAAGGGAAGCAATTACTTCCGGGTTTTCGGCGTTCAAAAACTGAAACATTCGGCTTCCGAGATGCTTGAAAACTGAGGTACCATGTACAAGAATTAATTTAGAATCCTGCACCTCCTGTACCTTCTATTCAGAGTCTGGGGAGAGCTTCTATTGGTGCCAGCTTGTATTAACATAACTGGATATTCATTTTAAACCGTGCTTTAAAAATATTATTAGTTTGGCTTTCTGAATCACTAACCGTCAGGGTGTCGCACATTGCCGATGCGGCTGTTGTCACCTGTTTGGCAGAAGAAGTCGGTTCATTTAAAGCAAAGCAAAATAAACACCGGAGCAGAGACTAGTTCTTTTCTGTTGCATGTGTCCAAGTGAGTTGGCTGTGACACTCGTAAACATCTGTGATAAAGGCACTGATAGTACAAGATGGATAGCACAAAACAAGATACTGAGAGCGCCCAAGAGGGACTAGAACAAGCTGCAGAGCGGAGCGCTAGGGATTCAGGGCTGGTTTATGTGACAGTAGCAAGCTTGAGCAAAGTCTGTAGATATGTTACTCCCTCCAACGCAGCCCACCAGGGACTTCAAGTGCGTAGAATCAATGTTGTGTGTCATAAAGCTTAGGCCAGCATGCAGGGTCCCAGCTGCATGCTGCTGCCTCCAGCAAGTTAAGCAGCTGTCAGGAAGGTGGGTAATCTAGATACAGGTAATGACATTTTATAGCAAAACCACATCTGCCAACAAATTTAGGTGAACGCATTGTGCTTTTGGAAAAGTGCTAGACAATCACTTCTCATCTTTCTTACTTTTTTTTTTTCTTTGATCAAATCAAGTGTGGAGAGAGAGAAATGCAGAACAGCAAGCAATGAATAAAACCCAGCCATCAGTTCTTCAGCTTGTATGTTAAAGAAGTTACGCTGATTTCTGCTAACAGAAAAGCTGCTCCTTGAAATGTTGTCACCTGTTTATAGTTCCCTGTGAACAAAGATCCCATTAAGCAGACTGCACAGACATACAGACACATTAGTTGCGCAGAGAGCAAGCTGAGACACGTGTAGGAATGCTGAGCAACATGTGCAGCAGCAAGCTATCCCCATCGTACGGCTAAAGGCACAACATAGATCTCATGATAGATTTTCAGGGTGAGGTTAAGAAGCAGCACATAAAATCTGCTATTAGGCAATTTAATGCTGTTGAACGTACACCAAAGTTTTAATGCAGAACCCAAATTCAGCAAAAGAAAGAAAAGGTGGAGGGGTCTTGATAGTCATCTTTCTTCAGCATCTCTCTTCTTCCAATTCTATGATTCTTCAAAACAAAACATATCAGGACTGAAGCACCTCTGGCCTAGAAGCTCTTTCCCTTAAACCTAGGTGTGTGAGAGAGGTGTGTGGTCTGTTAGTCAAAACATGCTCAAACTCTCTCTTCTTAATATTACCCCATACATTCAAGCGTTGAAAATCTGAATTCAAGGCAATACAGTGGTACCTCGGGTTAAGTACTTAATTCGTTCTGGAGGTCCGTTCTTAACCTGAAACTGTTCTTAACCTGAAGCACCACTTTAGCTAATGGGGCCTCCTGCTGCTGCCGCGCTGCTGGAGCATGATTTCTGTTCTTATCCTGAAGCAAAGTTCTTAACCTGAAGCACTATTTCTGGGTTAGCGGAGTGTGTAACCTCAAGCGTATGTAACCTGAGGTACCACTGTATGTGGAGCTGAGCCCTATCTCCAATTAAGCTTTACTTTCATTTGCCATGAAATATAATGCTCCTGTTTAATAACTTACCAGATCAAGCAATCATTTCCATCAATAACTGACAAGTTAAAACAGGCATTTCCATCAAATGCTTCTTCTAATGCAATATGTTGCTCAACAGTTGTTTTACTACAGAATCCTGTTACGGATAGATATTATGAATTAGGGCTGCAATATTTTTCTTGTTTGGAGATCGTTTTCAAAGGAAGCATCAAATAACTGTATTTCCATTGCAGGGGATGTCTTGCAGCTGAGCTGTAGTTGTTTTTACAATGCAGTAATGATATGACTCCAATGACTGACTGAAACGTCTAAGCTCTACTATGGCAAAATAAATGACACACTTTTGCAATGATGTGACATGATGGGATCTACGTGTTATTGACACTACTCACAGTCTACCCATTTGACAGCATCCAAGCTGCCATCTCCTGTGTAATGCTGATATACTATACCAGAGAGCGGCTTGAAAATTCTATTGTCAAAACTTGGTACCAGAAACTAAAATTTAAAAGTAACCAGAGCTGTGTTGCAAAACAAATTCCTTCCTCACAGTCCTATTTATACCTGATTCTAAGTCACACAGATAGACCATTTGGATTGATCATGGAAATTCTGAGTTCTAATCTTTGTTGAGCCACAGAATCACTAAGTGGCCTATGTGGGAACATTATTCCCCTTCTCTGAGAAGCATCAGCAAATGAGTGTTTTGTAAGGTGGCTAGTGAAGTTCCACCTAATTATAAATTACAACTAGCTGTCTTCCTGCAGAACCTGCAGGCCCTTTGCTGTCCTTTCCACATCTAGACACACAGGCATTTTTGTACCTGTGCTTGCGCACCTTAAAACTTCCCATCCAAATTATGCAATAACAAATGTTACCAGACCTTAGTTATCATATTTCATTCACAACACGCTCATGATAGGATTTTAGGGTGGGTGGGGCTTCACATGCATTTCTATTTGGTGTTGCTTTAAAAATAAATAAATACCACTGCACAGTTTTTAACACGGAAATCTTGCGCATGGAAATCTTGTATTAAAGAGGTCTTTTAAAGTCCCTAGACATATAAAGGTAAAGGTAAAGGTAAATGACCCATGGATGGTTAAATCCAGTCAAAGGCAACTATGCAGTGTGGTGCTCCTCTCGCTTTCAGGCTGAGGGAGCCGGCGTTTGTCCACAGACAGCTTTCTGGGTCATGTGGCCAGATGACTAAACCACTTCTGACACAACAGAAAGAAGCCAGAGCGCATGGAAACACTGTTTACTTTCCTGCCACAGTGGTACCTATTTATCTACCTGCACTCATGTGCCTTGAAACTGCTAGGTTGGCAGGAGCTGGGGCAGAGCAACGGGAGCTCACCCTATTGCACAGATTCAAACCGCCGACCTTCCGATCGGCAAGCCCAAGAGGCTCGGTGATTTAGGCCACCCGCGTCCCACTAGAAGTACAGGCTCTGAGGGAATCCCCCACATGTAATGTGCAGCGAGTTCTTGAAATAATAGTTCCTGGGAACTATGTTGCTGAAATTTGGACATGCCTTCAGTATGCTGCAATTAGTTAACATTGGCACACTGCATCACTGGGGTTTCCAGAAGCCAAAAGGCTAGGTTGTGCTCATGTGAGGAGCAAACGGAAGTAGGGGTGTGGTAATAGAGGCCACCCACCAAAATATCCCCACACACCTGTCAAACCACCCACTACAAAAATGTGCTAATGAGCTTCCATGTTGGCAGTGACCCTGGATGTGTAATGGGTTATTTTTACTTCTTGGTTGTTGTTGTTTTTGCAGGAAGGGGAAATCCAAGTTAAATGGGAGATGATATGGGTTGGTTTGTTTTTTTTATGCCAACCATGAGAAAACTTGCACCAATTTCAGAATATGCTCTTCTCTGGAAGCATCCTCTAGTTAAGACAACACAAGGAAGGCACCTCAATCTCATTTAGAGTGACCAGGTGCAAGAACCACGACTGAGTTCAGAATAGTTGGGCAGTGTTGGTGGGTGCAGCTTGTTGTCATGCAAGGATGTAAAAAGCAGCACTTGCTGAAATTTTCTCTTTTATCCAGTTAGTAAAGATACAAGAATAGTGAAGTTAATTTTAGAGTCTCCCTGCTTGCTTCTTCTTGTTAAATTCAGTGTAGAATATGATGAAACTCTTCTCACTAGTCGACAAGATGCTAAAGGCTACCAGCTTGCTAAGTAGGTACGGGCAGTGTATGCAAAAAAGCCTGTTTTTACTTTGCCTTTGCATATAGAAGGGAACTTCATCATCCTTCTGGTGAAACATGATCAGGACAAGTTTATTATAGGTTATAGGAAGGAATGGATGTATAAGCTGCAAAATTAAACACCTTTTAAACGAGTTCAAGAGCCATGACTGCTAAAAAATAATAATGCTAGGAGCCAGGCAGTTTCTATGGAGACACTCCCACATTTGCTAAAGATCCCTCCCCTCATCTCACAGATCTACAATTCCTAAGATTCCTTGGGACAATGTGGCAGTAGGGAAGTCAGAAGGTTTGTAAATATAGTACAGTGTCTTCTTTGGCTGCATGTCATTTGATCACCTTTCCTGTAATCTCCAGGAAGCCACTAGGTAGGTACTTCTGGAAGGATTGCCACACACACCCTGAATGTAACAATGCCCTCATTTGTCTGCACATGTTATACCCTCATTTCTGCACTTAAGCTTGCAACACCCAACTCTAATTAAGTCCGAAATTAATTCAAATTGCATGTAGTCATATTATTCTAGTTTTAAGGCTCTCAGGGGCTTCACTCATCTCCCTGAAACAGGGCCAAAGCACTTCCTTCCCCAGGTCTCAAAGAGCTGCCAGAGCTCTAGATACTGCCTCAACAGGAATACACGGAGAGTTTTAAAAGGATGTATTTGAAAGGGTTCTAGTTCATGGATTATTTTGCCATGAAGTCACCCTGTAGTTTAGGCTCCATTGTATCACCTGCATATTCACCTCTTCTCCCATTAACTTACATGTCTTTCCATATATATTATTCCAAGGGAATTGTATTCCCCAGTCGTATATTTAATTACAGACCGTGTCTCCTGATATGACCCCAGCTGTTCTTAAACTGAGACCTGATGGTTCTTTCTAAAAGAAAAAAATACATCCTACATGTCTTGCCCAAAGGTATGCTGATCATTTGTGTTTGGTTGTTCAGGATTAATCACTCAAGAATAAATCTTGTTATGCTCTCCCCGCTTCCCTAAACTTGGAGAACGTCTGAGGTAACACTACAGGATTTAGGCTTTAGTCCTGGCCCCATCTACCTGGGAGTAAGACCCACTGAATTAAGTGGGATTTACTTCTGAATAAACATAATTAGATTCCTGACTTAGTATATTATCTATAAAAAAGCAGTGGAGAGTTTTGTGAAGTCCTTGCTAGGCTAGTAAGAAGATGGGTGGCAGGAGTGAAACCACTGCTCCTACAAATATCTTAGAAATAGTATGTTTATGTTAATATTAAAGGCATGGGCGATATACTCTAGGTCAATGACTGGTGCCCCACTTTTGATTAAATTTAATTACTGCAGATTAAGAGTCTCATGTTCTGCCAACTGAGCCATCCCAGTGTTTTATGTCAGAAAATAAATGACAACTCTTCCTAAAACGCTTGGCCTCTTTCCCTTTGTGCTTTCCAAGATGGGGCAAGTTAGGGGCGATTCTAATCAGGAATATGGCATGGGGGAAAGGCGCATAACAGCATTTACCAGCTCTATTACCCTGAACTGATTTGCCATCCCTGCAATGGCTACTGCTAACTTTTAAATAAATCACAGGACATCCTGATCCTGGACCTCCCATATCATGGTTCACTTGACCCTGCGACCGATGCTCCTCTGACATCCCTTGCTTACTCTTGAACATTGTTTTATACTGCGGTACAGAGTTGGGGATTGGAGGTGGGAATATGTCCCATCCTTTTGGTTCTCTGTCTATTGTGGGCTAACAACAATAACACTCATATGCATTTTGACACCTCTATCTTCACTTTCCTTCTTTTTTTTTTTTTTTGAACTTCCTTTTTTTTAAAAAAATATTTTTTATTAGTTTTCCATCAAAAAATACATATCACACCACATTACAAATTTCACAAATTTTCTCATTTTTGGGCTTCCTTCAGCCTCTCTGACAATCATCCGAATTAAGCTTTTTTAATTACACATTTCCTAATTTTACTATTGCCTTTTGACATACCCTTCCACATCTATTTTTCTTTTTAGCAATATTTCTTAAGTTTTTACAGAGCTTCTTTAAATGCCACTAACAATATTTCCTTATCACTTATATGTTCCCACTACTCAACTAACTTTCCCCAGTCCTCGATGAACTTTTGGTCTCGTAGATAACTGATCAGATATTCCTAAGAGAAAGGCCTCTGGTTTCTTAACAAATGTATATTTCAACATTTTTTTCAATTCATTATGTATCAACACCCAGAAGCTCTTCACTTTCTTACATTCCCACCACATATGATAAAAAGTACCATCCTTTTCTTTACATTTCCAACACTTCTTACATGTTTTGTACATTTTTGCAAGTTTTACCGGTGTAATATACCATCTGCAAATCATTTTCATAACATTTTCCTTTAATGTAGTACATGCAGTAAATTTAATATTTTCATTCCATAATTTTATCCAATCATTAAATTGTATATTATATCCAAAATCTCTGGCCCATTGTATCATAACTGATTTAACTTCTTCATCCTTTGTATGCCATTCCAGCAGTATCTTATACATTTTAGATAAAATTTTATATTCATTATTTATTATTTCTATTTGAAATTTTGAATCTTTCTCTACAAATCCATATTCCTTAAGATCTTTTTTAAACATTTCATTTTATTACCTCATTTTCCCTTATGGATTTTAGAAAAACTTCCAGCACCATAATGAATAACAGTGGCGAAAGTGAACACCCCTGTCGTGTACCCTTAGTTATCCCTATTTCTTCCGTAATCATGTTATTGACAATTAACTTAGCTTTCTGTTCAGTATATATTGCCTTTATTCTATTGAGAAATTCCCTCCCCACCTCCATATATTCTAAATTTTTTAAAATAAAATCCCAAGATATGTTGTCAAAGGCCTTTTCTGCACCCACAAATATTAACATAGCTTGTTTCTCATTCCTGGCAGTCAGATATTCCAAAATATTAATTATATTCCTTACATTATCTTTCATCTGTCTACCAGGTAGGAAACCCGCTTGATCCTTGTGAACAATTTCTTGTAGTATTTTTTTAATCCTCTTTGCTAAAATACTTGCGAAAATTTTGTAATCTATATTTAATAATGAAATAGGCCCATAATTTTTAACTTGTGTTAAATCAGAATCTTGTTTTGGGATAAATGTAATAAATGCTTCTTTCCACGTTTCCGGAATTTCTCTTTCCTTCCACTCTTCATTCTGGGAGGTTACGGATACAGAACCAAACCTACCTGTATAATAAAGCTTGGGGTTTTTTTTGTTTTTGTTTTTTTCAAAAGACCCAGTTTTCCCACAGAGGCCAGGGTGTGGGACCTAATGGCATGGTCCCATTTCTTTTCTCCACATTTTTCTCCTCCATATTTGCTATGTAAAAAGGGTTAGAGTTTTGGTTTTCTGAAGGTTTAGAGTTATCACTCTGTTGAGCATTATTGGCAAATCTGCACTTAAAAATGCAGAGTCATAGAACAGCCGGAAACAGAATCTAAGCATTTCCAACTTCCTCGTGATGATGTTCTGTTCTTTATTCGTCTTCTGCTGTGTCATGCTTCTTAAAGAGCTGCCATGCAATTTTGGTCATGTGTTTTTACTTTGGTAATCGGAACAAAAATGACAAAGGGTATTGAATCATGGTTTTTTAAAAGCAAGTTCATGGAAGAGAGTAAAAGTATCAAAAAGAAAGTTGGTTATAGAGTGCCAAGGAGTGGGTGAGTGTGGGGGAAAAACAGTGCTGTTGGTTAGGACTTAATTATTGATTTGCATAACAATTCACTAACCAAATCCGCAGAGACTACAAACTAAAAATGTGCTAAAAGCTCAAAATTATCACTGACTTTCAACATAATCAGATTTCACAGAACAAGTTGTATTTTCACAGAGTTTAACCTGTGCAAAAGAATCAATGTAAGATGAAAGCTAAGAGGCTAGGTGCCAGCATTGCTGACTGTGGTTAGAGGTAAATATGGCAGAATAATTATTTACCATATTTATAGATCACCTTTTACCTGACGGTCCCATGGCTAAAATACATAAAATTAAAAATCAAAGTTAAACTACAATATTAAATATAATATTAAAACAAGCCAACATAAATTCCACTTAAAACAGCAACATCAGTACAAATCTGATCCAATGTACTTTTCCAAAAGCCTGAGCAAAGAGGTGTATCTTCACCCAATAATGAAACAACAGCAATGTCATTTCAATATGTGAGGTTGAGGCACAAAAGGCCAATGTGATATTAAATTCTGTTATTCACTGAGACATTATGAAGACGTGAGAATATTTCCCCAGCAGCCTTTTTATACACACCTTTTCTGTACAATGATTCCACAATTGAGACTGCAACCTAACCTAAGACACAAGGCTTAAAAATAACCTATGACCTACCCAGGGTAGAATCATAGGGTAAAGTCATAGAATTGTAGAGTTGGAAAGGACCCACGAGGGTAGCTCAACCCCTTGCCCAATGTGGGACTCAAACCCACAACCCTGACCCACATTCCCATGCTCTACAAACTGAGCTATCCAAGGTACTTCTGTATATTTATGTTTATATTATTTATATTTATATTGCTACATTGGAGGCCTTCATCAACTGAGGCCTTCATCAAGTTGGGATAAAGTTACAAGGCCTATAATTTTCTCTTATGAAAGATCAAAGACCAGAAGCTGGGAAATAATGGACGTAATTATTACTAACACCAACGTAGGCTCCATAATCCAACACAGGCTTAAGTCCATTGAAATCAGTGCTTTTAATTAGATTTAATTCTGCATGGAATTGTGACCATGTATAACTTCTGTGCAGGGAGCTAATGAAAATCTTCTTTAATAAATACCTGATTCTGTCCCCTCAAATACTGGTGTTTACATTTTCTGGTATAACAAAGGATCTAGTCATGTGTTATAATATTACTATTATTATGTCACAAAACCATCAGGTGGGCATGGTTTTAGGGAACTGCCCTCATGGGCTGGGCCTGGTTCAGCTCACAGGCTGGCAACTTCCCACCTCTGCTCTAGCTTAAGGCTGCCTATTCTGACTGGCAGCAGCTCTTCAGTGTCCCAGGAGAGTAAAACATTCTTGGACGATGGAGATGGTTTAGATCCATTCCAATCTGGGTACAGGCTTGGCCATGGGACTGAGTCCCCTTGGTTCCCCTTGGCTCCCACCCCGTCATCTTGCCCCCGGTCCCGATGTCCCCAGCCGGGGCTTCGATCGCCCGTGATCCGGACCGTGACAGATGACACCCAGTTCTGCTTCTCAATCCTGTTTTGTCATTGGAGGCCCAGATGTTAAGAAATGAATGGGATAAAGAATTGGAGGTTCTTATATTGCCTAGAGTCTAGACGATGGGATAGTGTTTTCACTTCTATAGCAAAGGTGTCAGTGGACCTTAAATTACGAGTTAGACGATAGAAAAAAATATTTAAAAAATATTTAGAATTTATTGAAAAAGTAATAAGATTCAGTTTTCAGTTTTGGGGAGATTACAGAGAAAGGGGCTGCTTGGGGCTTGCCAGGCTTCTCTCATCCTCTCTTGAGAGGTGTAGTTTCTGTCCAAGGTTGACTCATCAAGGGATGACTGGTATGGGATTGACTCCAGCAAGTTCTCCTTACACAAGAAGAGCAACGCTTGAAACCCCTGGCCCTGCCGAACTTCCTGCTTGAACACCTTAACCGGGATACTAGCCAACTACTAATTACTAGTACGCTGGGAAACAACATTGATTGAGGAATACACAGCCTTGAAGATGTTGTGTAACAAAGGCTGTGTACACATTGCAGACTTAAAACTCAGCAAGGTTGTGTTTTCTCGATTCAGATTGAAGCTGGCTTGTTGGGGGGAAACGTCAACATGCAGTATTTCAAAGAAACAACAAGATAAATACAGGCTCATCATCATCATCATCCTTTTATTTGTATGCCGCCTTTCCATAGTTGAAACTATGCTCAAGGCGGCTTACAACATGTCAAGAATTGTTGTTGTTGTTGTTGTTGTTTAGTCGTGTCTGACTCTTTGTGACCCCATGGACCAGAGCACACCAGGCACTCCTGTCTTCCACTGAGCTATGCCTTGTAGGGCCACCCAAGATGGACAGGTCATGGTGGAGAGTTTTGACCAAACGTGATCCACCTGGAGCAGGAACTGGCAAGCCACTCCAGTATCCCTGCCAAGAAAACTCCATGGACAAAGACAATGACAAGATTTACATAACTACAAACATAGCAGAAGTCATAAACAATAAATAAAACACATCAAAACGTACACAACCAAATGGAGACAATTTCCACATAAATCGTAAAGATACAACAATAATATCAATAACAGCAACATGCTGTCTCAACCCCCCATAAACAATACTCCAGCCCAGGAATCTGTTCAACAGCTTCAGTTTTTGTAACTGGAGTCAGTCAGCACTCCACTCTCCCAGGCCAGATGGGAAAAGGCCAGCAAGGCAGGGTGCAGGATAGAAATGGATTGTGGTTTATGTCATGTGTACACTACTTCCCCAAACAGCATTAGAGCTACATGGCAGTTTGTACGCAGCCCTAGTGTCAGGAGCTGCTGGATCTGAATGCAGCTGCCCCATGTGGTGAGCTACTGAACTGCAGCGGGCAACCTTCTTGATGAAGAACCTTCTGTCCTTGGACCACTTCCACCCACCCAGGCTGGCCCTTGGCTCCTCCCAGGCAGGAAGGATGATAAAGGGCTTCCTGTTGCAGCTCGGCTTGGCTTGAGCAATGCTGTGATGCATTCCTGTATCTCTGGTTGTTCTTTGGTCTTGCATTCCTGTGTGCTTCTTGACCCGGTCTTCTCTTTGGGTTTATTCTCTGGTGTAAAATATGGGAAAATGCCAGACTTCTCTTATCTCAGGCTACCAGAAGGCACAATAGAGTTCACTCCACACTGTTCTAAAGAGAGTACTGGAAGGATAACTTAAAGTTGTTGTTACGAAGACAATTACCGGTAGGTGCAGGCCAGTTTGTGAGAGACCAGGGCCACAACATTTGGCTCTGGTTGGCCTTTGGTCTTGACTTCTCCTTCAGTCCTGACTACTGCCTTGTCCTGTGTCCCCTGGCTTGCTTCAGACTGCTGCCTGTGGTCCAGCCTTGATACCTAACTCCCAAGTTGCCCTAATGTAGCCTTCTGTGCTTTCACTTTCCATGGGAAATTCGGGGAGGCATGTGGGCAGAGAAGAGAGACCAGGGAATTGCCCTTGGCCTTTTCTATAAAGTAGGCTTTAGGCCAGGAGTGGGGAACTTGTGGTTTTTCAGAAGTTGTTGGACTCCCAATTCCCATCAGCCCCAGCTACTGCATATAACGCATGTGCTCTACCACTGAGCTATGCGCCTTCCCTATAGGAGGCAGCTGTAGCCTTCACACCAGAGATATTTTGCTAGAAGTTGTTGGAGAGGTGATACTGAAACAGACGTATGCTGTGTGATACAGCAGCACCCTGATGTTCTCATGAATTGACAGAAAAATATTGTGTTTGAGGAAATAATACAATTTCTGTCTATGACACTAGATCTCTGATGACCTATTTGCATGTGCAAATTACCATTTCATGTTAGGATAATCATCTGTTGAATATCTGTGTGACTGCTTCATTCTCAACTGAGCTTTCTTCATTCCAGCTCACACCACCTCGGTTTTCTTCTCCGCTGAATAAATTCCATTGTGTAACTATTCCTGCCTCCTCCATTTCTGAGTTTGTCACCAGGAACCACCCTGCCATGCTGCTCTGTTCTCAACTGCACATGAGCATACATGTCCACACACATATAAGCACCCACTGCTTCTTTGATGGGGATTGCCATCAAAGAATGATGTGGACCAGAAAATGGCCTTTGGGCACATGACACAGTTCTACAGACAGGTTTGGCGTGAATGGGAGAGACTGCCTGGAAGCCGTAGGCAAGCTGCTCATTGATGAAAAGCTGGGAATCAATGGGATAAGTTAGTAAGGAGCAAAACAAGTTTCACCGGAACTGCAACAGTGTTTTCCAGGATGCCAGATTTTGCCATACTCTGTACCTGTCCTTTCTTGCCCATTTTCAACACTGCTCTTTTTACATGGCAAAATTACATTTAATTGTTGCTGGAAATGGTATAATATGTAGTAAAACTTACCTGCACCCTGACACCACTGTGACATTGTCCCAGTAAGAAGAGTGGGAATCACAGGGACTAAGGAGGACTTTAAAAAAATGGGGGAATCCTCTCTTGTTCCTGAAGAAAGGGAGAAAGCTCTTGCATGCATGAAAAACACATCTTCCCGTCTGTTCCATCCCTGGCACACGCACACTGTCATTCTCATCTCCCACCCTGCCAGTTTTCAAAATAGTCACAAGTTTCTGCCAAAAGTTAATAAAGCAAACATATTTTGGACAACATCTATATTGCTATCATTGACCATAAAAATACTTGGTGCATCGCCAAGCCCCCACAGCACTGCAGGGATTTTTTCCCTTTCCGTTTGTGTTTCTGGAAAGGCAACAATCCTTCTTTGGCATTAGCTTTTCCACAGCCCTGGCGTTTCTTCATGATTCCTATCTTGCTGTCCAATAGACAGACAGACAGACCTAACCCCAGACCTAAATCCAAAACATACTATGAAAGTTGCATGCATTTGGGGGGGGGGGTGCCCTGTCCAGTGCTCCACATTTTAAGGAGGACACAGACAAACTGTTCTTACTCATCAGGAAGGCAAGAAGAATGACAAAGGGTTTTGGAAAGCAAGTCCTGTGAGAAACAGGTAAAAGATGTGGGTGTGTTTAACCTGGAGAAGACTTTGTGTGAAACAAACACTCTTGGTAGAAGATAGTGAAGAACTTTGTTAACTTCTCAACCTGTCTCCTGGAATGACTATTGGTCTTACACTACCAGTAAATCACTCCCAGCCCCTTCTGGGATCTTTGCCTTCCCCTCAGGGAAACAATTTGGGTTGCCTTGCCTAGCTAACCACTAATTCATCCCCAAACAAGCTCTAAATAGATTCTTGTCTAGGTACTTTTCAAGCCCTAACTAACACTCCCTGACAAACAAGCCCTATCACACTGTTTGACTGCCAGTTTCTAACTTTTTAATATTTCTCTCTCTCTCCTGATTGGATAACACTCCACCAAGCTCTGATTGGTTACTGGGTCACCAGGAGGCTGACCCAGGGTCTGTCCATCACACCCCCAGTTAAAAGAATTCTAAGTAGCAAGGGAGTGTTACTAACAGTCTGTTGTGTGCTAGGCTACATGAATGAAAAAACACCAAGTGTTACAAGATCAAGAAATCATGAAATTGGTAATACTGTGGTACCTCGGGTTACATACGCTTGAGGTTACAGACTCCGCTAACCCAGAAATAATACCTTGGGTTAAGAACTTTGCTTCAGGATGAGACCAGAAATCGTGCTCTGGCGGCCCGGCGGCAGCAGGAGGCCCCATTAGCTAAAGTGGTGCTTCAGGTTAAGAACAGTTTCAGGTTAAGAACTGACCTCTGGAACGAATTAAGTACTTAACCCGAGGTACCACTGTACAGTACTGAATTGGAAAAGGATTGATGTTATGAAGTTATGCAAAATTAATATTAAGGCCCCCACTTTCAAACATTTTGTCTAAAGCAACATCCTCTGGGTTATATGCAATGAAGTCATCCCATTCATGCAAGGACTTCGACTAGTGCAACAAAACTCTACCCCTGCCCTCTTTCCCCAACATATCCTCCAAAATCCATTTTGGAAACCCTCTAGAGCAGATTGTGAGGGTAGGCAAGGGAAGAGGGAGAGGATATTCTGCTGCAGAAGTCCATGCCTGAACAGGGCAAGTGCATTGGATGCAACCCCCTGACTTTAATTGGACAACTTTGACAAAAAATAAATAAATGTCATGGGCTTTAATGGATTTTTTCTTTTAACGGTCTAAAGCTCAAAAGTCTGGGTTTTAAAAAGGCATCTGATTCAGCTCAGGAAGGAAGCCACAGCACAATACAGTAAACATTTTACTGGAGCGTTCCATCCATCATTTTCCGGACCTTCCTAAGCTTTTGACGATAAGGAGATTCAATCTCCTAGAGGGACTTAATCCTCCCCAGTACAAAGCTTCAAGGAGAGAAAATGTCAGCTTGTAGACAATGTAAGCAGAGCAAGGAATGGCGAGACTATACTGGGACCACGGCTCCAATGTGGCGGCTATGTGGATCTTGCAATCTGCTTGTGAGTGTAATAAGCTGCTGTATGGTAGAAAGAACCGAGCCTTTGATTCTGCCCTAGGAAGAATGCCAGGTTCACTTGTGGTGAGGCAATGGACCATACTTGTTACAACTGTCCTTAATTTAGGCACCTGGCTGGCAGCCATCGGTGATAAGGGATTCCGTGCAGATGGGCATGGATGCTGCCAGGGGAGGGATCACTCTGTTCCCCCTCTTTGCCCAGCATGGCAACCAAGAAAACCGTCCAGAGGAGGGAACCCTCTTTCTTTGCACCAAGTCACGGAGCTCACCATTCTTTCTTTGCCAGCCCACAGTAGGCAAGTTTTTTTTTGTTTTTGTTAAGCTTTAAAGTTAGTAACTTTTGTGGACTTCTTTCAAAGTCTGCCTTAAAAAAACAACCCCACACCCTTGGACTCTTGTCAATAATGGAAGGAAAATGCCAAAAATTGAGAGATACAGGGCAATCGTGCTCCGAGTGACCACTTGAATGACATAATGAAAAGGACTCTATTCCAGTCTTTAATGACTTCATAAACCTATTCAGTAACGGTGGCTTTTCTGCTTTCTCCTCAGGGCAAGGTGCCCAGCTGGTGTACATCAAACCCACAGCTTCAGCAAGTCCAGTCAAGCTACGCCGATGACATCTGCTGGGGATCTATCCTTGTACTTGGAAACAGTTCAGTGCTACTTTGGTCTTGGTCAGCTTCCCAGGGCTTGTCAGGCAGCTGGATAATAAGGCCTCAGCTGCACCACAAAACAGCTTTAGCCAGAAAGCTCGCTGTTTCCTTTCAAAGTGTATTACAACCCTTTCGGTTCGTTACTAGTGGCCAGTAACCTCGGCAGTCCAAAGGCCCGCTCTGCCATCCATTCATGAAGCGTGAAAATTCACCTCATGTGGCTGCTTGTTCAAACAACAGCACTTACAGAAAGATAATTTCTCTTAAGCCCTAGAGGAAACTGCATAGCTGAGTCACATTGGGGGGAAGGAAGATGGTTGAGGACAGTGCTCTGTAAAAAAAAAAAAAAAATATCTGGGGAAATCTGGAAGAGGAAGCCGGAAGCCCAAATACTGCCCTGAATAGATCTGAGGAGGTCTAGACTCACATCTCTACTGGCCTATTCAGCTCCCAAGGTGACCTTGGGAAAGGCACAGGTGCTACCAGTGTAACCTACCTACTTTAATTCTTAGGCAATTCTGTGAGAGAAGAGCTGTATATTTACCAGCTGGAGCTGTTTGGTGGAAGAGCAAGCTATAAACGCAATTAATAATAATTTGGAGTTACTGGTAAGAACAAGACAAACCCTTCCCTTTCTCTCTTTAGGCATATTTTGCATAGTGTGTGATTACCTTATATGCTGATGGAACTTGATGGCACAGAGACGGCTCATTATTTCCTCAGCAATTACACACTTCAGCATTCCTGTTTGTCCAGGTGACAGAGACACCCTAGGCCTGTGGGTGGTTGTTTCCCTCTTCCCACCATGCATCTGGATAATCTCATCATGTCCTTCCCACCTGCAAGTCTTTCATTTCTGCACCACTTTTTTTTTTTGGCCTTGCTTAATCCCCTTTCGCTCAGATATTTGACTGAGTCAGCCTTTAACATGACTGTCAGGAAAGCCAAGGGAATAGGTCTTAATTAAGAGAGTTCATTTGATGTCGCTATGCGGTACGGCTTGTTTCCTGCAGTGGATTCTCTCCCAGATCCAGAGCAGAGCCACTGAATTGGCAATGTTGGTGTAGCTACGACTGGATGCTCTCAGGTTACCTTCCTTCTTGCAAATTATGTGTGTGTCAAATTCATGAATCACCATGGTTGCAAATGGTTCTACATTAAAGGAAAGGACTGTGATGTTACACCTTGTTTTCTAACCCAGTCTGCAATGTTTTCTATGGCTACTTAATTGATTCCAAAGGGTAACTGCCACCACAATAAATACCTTTACCCTGCATTGTGCAGAAGGGGTCTCATCATCATCATCATCATTTATTTTTTTATATCCCGTCCTCCCCAGCCGAAGCTGGGTTCAGAGCGGCTAACAATAAAAGTAACACAGTTTACATAAAATCACAATCAATTAATTGAAATGCATTCTAAAATCAATTTAAAATCAAATGAATGGCAACCATTGGGCTAGAGTTCTGTGAGGATTACCAAAGGAGGCTGTGCATTGGCCAAAGGCCTGGTGGAACAGCTCTGTCTTGCAGGCCCTGTGGAAAGATGTCAAGTCCCGCAGGGCCCTAGTCTCTTGTGACAGAGCGTTCCACCAGATCGGAGCCACAGCCAAAAAAGCCCTGGCTCTGGTTGAGGCCAGCCTAACCTCCCTGTGGCCCGGGACCTCCAAGATGTTTTTGTTTGAAGACCGTAAGGTCCTCCGTGGGACATACCAGGAGAGGCAGTCCCGTAGGTGTGAGGGTCCTATAAGATGGTACCTGCAGGAACCCCTCATTGCAGAGCACAATGATTGTTGGGTTTATAAGGGGTGAGGCAATCTTTCCCTGGTCCCAAGCTCTATGCAGCATGGGAACAAGGATTCAGCTGATATAAATGTGATGGGTGTACAGCAAGTGGCGGGGAACTAATTTGAACAAAATAGTGCATCGCAGCCAAATGCAAACTCTTATTTCTGCTGGCTAATCGAGAAATAACTCAGGTCGGCTAAAGCTGATAAGAATATTAAGCTGAAACCTGTTTGACTGCTTCCTGACAGGAAACCAAAAACAAAACAAAACAAAACCTTGATGATGCCAAGGAAAACTGCTTTCGCCAAGATTCCTCCCTGGTGTGTTAGCTTCATTCACGCAGAATGAATAGGATTCAAGCATGCAGTTGCTCCACCTGCCTTCCAAAGTGCTGCACCATCTAGTTTGCAAATGCCCAACTCAGTGGTAGAGCACATGGTTTGTATGCAAAAAGTCCTGGGTTCAATTTCCTGCATCTTAAGGTTGGGCTGAGAAAGACTCCTGTCTGAAACTCTGGATAGCTGCCGAGAATCACTGCCGACAATACCGAGTGGGTTGGGCCAATGGTCTGGTGCTGGGTATAAGCTAGTTTTCTGTGTTCTTTGTTCTTTTGTGTGCGAGCGAGTGGGAAGTCGAAAGAGTAGTCAAACTTGCAAATGCTAAAATATGGACAGGGATTCCATACAGGGTATTTTTTAAAAAGAGACCTATCACAGACATTGACAGGTTGTTTCGAGGTCAGAGGGGGAAAAGGAATGTTATATTCACAAGCAAGCAAACAAAGAATAATCTTGACTGTACTAGAAAGAGCAGGGATAGGCCAAACCAGTGGTTTTCAACCAGTGTGTCGTGGCACCCTGGGGTGCACTGAACGAGTCTGGGGTGCTGCAGGCAACACTGGCCTCTGTCCCTCTTTCCTTCCCTCCCTCCTCTGATGCCTCCGCCTCCCAAAGGCTTGCACAGCTGTTTATTGCAGTAGCCCTGACTATAAGCTCTGCAGGCAGCACCTCTCTTTGGGGTGGGGGGTGGGGCAGCTTAGAGACCAGGGATGGCGGCAGCGGCTGCCCAGAGGACTCCCAAGGAGAGAGGAGAGGAGGCTGATGGAACACTAAGGTTACCAGATTTTTTTTCAATGAATCTGGGCACCCTTTTCAACTTCAATGGATTTTGTATAGGGATTGATTTGTAAATCTGCGGACTGTCCGCGGGAAACAGGGACGTCTGGTAACCTTATGGAACACTCCGCAAGGGAGGGTGTTCAAGAAAGGTCAAGAGGCGGCCAGCTCTGCAGGCGAGGGGTGACATAACTGGGCTCCTGAGCCCCACAGGAGTGCTGCAGAAACAATGTAGTTGGTCAAGGGAGTCCTGGACTCAAAAAGGTTGAAAATGTCTGGGCTAAACCATGCCTGCTTTGGTAGAGAGCTCTGTGCTGCCCTCGTGTGGATAACATTGGTATAAACAGATTGGCCAGTTTTAGATTCTGCACCAGTTGCCCCACTTAAAGTCAACATTCCACTGACCTCAGCAGAATTCTGGATGTGGTTGAATAAGGCACTCATGTATGTACTCTCTCATGATGAACCTTTGATGCTTCTGTTTGCAGTTCCTTCCAGGCTGTAATAATAAACCTAATGTAATACTTGCTAATATTTTATTTGTCCCTAGGGGCAAACAACTTCCTTCCCCCCATTAAAGCTGCATTGGAGGATTTTTACCATTGCATGTTATTGAGCTTTCTAGGCCCTTAATAACCCTAATTTATTTATTTTTAAAAATCTATTTCCATGTGCACTAACAGAAACTTTCTTCCCCGGATAAATAGCAGGTGCTTTTTGGGGTGGGTGGATTTTCATTGGGACGGTAATGTGGGACTGCCTTGTCGCCTCCGCTTCTGTGCACCCAGAAAATCTGTGCCAGATGTCTGAGGAACCTTCTGAATCTTGGGGAGAGGTGAGGGGGAGGTCCTATTGCATGAGTGGAAGCAGAAAATTCAACATTTTGGGAAAGAGTGCAACAATCACCACAAGCGTGGACTACCTTAGAGCCACCCTTCCCTCCTTTCTCAGAGGTGTGGTTCCGATGGTTATTATTGTTTTGCTGTGTTATTATAAATTTGTTTTTGTGGTGTTTGTTTGAAATGTGTCCTTGTTTCTTTGTTGTAAGCTACTTTGAGCATTTTTTTTGTGGAAAAGTGGCATACAAATAAAATGACTCAATGATGAGTTCAGTGAAATTCTGGGGAGATTAGCTTATCTCCTGCATTTATACCTTAGGACAATTTCACCATTATATTTCTGATCAGTGCCATTTTAGCTTTGTATTTTTAAAAACCCACTATTTTTATTTCTGCTCTTTTTGCATACACATATATAAAATATTAAAGGAACAGCATTTAAATGAAAATGCATTTTAGTGCAATAAAAAAGGCTAAAAACCCCCAACAATCACTCTGCTTTTTTTCTAGTCACCATTTAGCTATCAAGTTAATCTGTTATACTTCAGTCATTGTTCCTTTATGAGCTTTCCGCTGTTCAAGTTAAATGGGTCCATATATTTGAATTTGTTCAGAATATATCGCAGCAAAGCAGCCAACACTGTATCTTCATGCAGCAGTTTTGTTCCCTTGGTCCCTAAATGTAGTCAATGCCGTTTCAACTTTGTCCTGTCAGTCTGAAGCTTTGCCCAGCCATCCTTCAATTTGTTCAATCACCACAATATTGCGGCCATGATGTGGTCCCTGTCAGCAGTCACAAAGAACCAGGCCAGAGGGTATGCCAACTTTCTGGGCACCCTGGATATTGTGAAGACCATCGTCAAAGAAGATGTGGGGCTGAATCTTGGAGAGTATGGGGTCTTTAGGTGCTCCATCCATGAAGAAGGCCTCATCAATTGCCAGGCCCCATTCCCGAAGCGTTTTTATGGCCCGGATGCCCATGTCACGGCCACTGCGGGCAGTTACCAAGTAAATGCGGATGGGAGAGTCCTCTTTGCCAAATTTTTGGCGCATCTTGCCAAGATGCAAAGCAAATGCTTTCATTGGGCCCTGTAAAATACAGTAGACAAAAGAGGGAGGCATTATATTATTCCACAGAACAGTAAATTATAAACCAAACAATTCTATTCAGAGAGGGACAATAGGATTCTTGGGACCTTGTTTTTTATTTTTTTTTAAAAGTATAATGTAAACCACATGGGTTTATCTTACTTTATCCAAGTGATAACATTCAAGGAGTGATTATAAAAATGGCAAGTTTTTAAAGAAGTCACTGTATATGTGATCATTTTATCAGGGCATGGGAGAAGAGTTTTAAAGTGTACGTCGGCTGTCTGACTTTAGCATTCACTAGATCAAAGTACAGAAACCAGAGAAGATTGCTTTGTAAAGATAGATCAATGCGGCAAAGCCCCATCAAAAGAATCACCTTCCTGGCCACTTCAGTCCTTTGAATTGGGTGGGGGAACTGTGGCATTTCAAAGAGTCAACTGACAGGTGAATATGTGTCATTTGATGACTTGCAGTTGAACATATTCATCGCCTCCATTGAAAAGAATCAGGTTTGAGATAGTGCCAGGTGATAGGAAAACTGTCAGACACATCATCTGTAGTCGTCAGGTAATGAGCATGCCTGTGTGAATTCATCCGTCATCTCTCAGGCCTCTGCCAGTCAGGACCCATCATGCCTCTAGTGCAGCCTCCCCACTTCCACTAACCGTACAAATATGAGCCTTGCTGCTGTTATCTACACTCTGGTAACCTGGTAGTTGAATTACTGCAATGCATTATATACATGAACCTGCGTTAGGAAATGGTTTGGAAACTTCACTTGGCCAAAACAGGGCAGCTAGGTTATTACTGGGGAGTGGTAAATATGATCGTATTACACCAGTGCCCCATGATTTGGAAGCCACCCACAGTGACTGGGGCAACCTAGTTAGATGGATGGGGTACAAAATAAAAATAAAAATAATTAATATTAGCAGCAGCAGCACCATACCTTCCAACATTTCTCCAATGAAAATAGGGATTCCATGATAATAGTTTTATTTTTTTATACCCCATTCATCTGACTGTGTTGCCCCAGCCACATTGGGCAGCTTGCAACATATATAAACACATAATAAAACATGAAACATTTTTTTAAAAACTTCCCTATACAGGGCTTCCTTCAGATGTCTTCTAAAGGTTGCATAGTGACTTATCTTCTAGGCTCAGGGGTCGCATAACTCCATACCCTCCAACATTTCTCCAATGAAAATAGGGACTTGCTAAGGAAAAGTGGGACATTCTGAGATCAAGTCAGAAACCAAGACGGCCACTGTAAATCTGGGACTGTCCCTGGAAAATAGGGACACTTGGAGGGTCTGCTGCACTGGCTCCCAATCTGTTTCTGGAACTTTTAAAGCTCTGCATGGCTTCAGGACAGGCTACTTAAAGGATCATCTTCTCAGCAGTTGGGTATGTGCAGCTGCATGAGCAAAGCCCATCGACTTAAGCATAACCCTGACCTTGCCACCTCACCCTTGCTCAAGATCTCAATAGCTAGTTATATCGATTCATATATATTATAGAAATGAGTCTTAGAGGGAGAAATCACTCATACACCTAGTGGGGGGTAGGAATGGATGCAAGTAAAGGGTAAGAAAAGTAAGCAACCTCACCTCTCCCATGGGCACACTTTCCATCCTTCTCTCATACTCTACAGCCCCCTCCAGCCCCTTCTCACGAAAGACCCGCTCCGTCTCGTCTGAAAAGAGTACAGCATCACCATCAAAGACGACGCGCAGCTGGGTGCTGGGAGCCTGTATCTCCTGCTGGAAGATGAGTGCTGCTGAAACTCCTGTATGACAGAGAGACGGTTAGATTGCCTGCCTGGAAGTGGTTCAGCAGAGGATGCATGATAGACACAGCTTGGGCTAGGCCCCAATTTAAATATCCTATTCTCTGGCATGAAATGATCTCCTGAGGTTAAGCAGACACAGATGTGGTGTATCTCTGGAAGTGACAGATGTGAGGCATGCTCTGTTGGTTCACAGCCTGCTCATGACTATTAAAGCTTTTAGATGTCACAACTGACTGCTTTATTTTTTGTTTTATTTTGCTGTCAGCCTTCAAAGGGAGGAGGACAGGTTGTCTTTGATGCAGCTGCCTTGTCACAACAACAGGCTCCAGGGGGAAAGCAGAAGAGACGAAGCAGTCTTGTCTAGGGTTGAAGCCTCTCTCCCACTTTCTCTGCGCACTAGCTGAACAGGTCAGTGTTTCCTCAAGTTGTCTGTTCAGAAGTGTGGGGAACATTGCAGGGAAACGCTATTCCTCTTCAGAAACGAATGTGACTTTCCTCACAATCACACTACTAGAGGAACTTACAACACTAAACAATGACACCAACTGGGATTTATCCTGGGTACAAACCCACAAAC
Source organism: Podarcis tiliguerta (assembly GCF_965153285.1). NCBI lineage: Eukaryota > Metazoa > Chordata > Lepidosauria > Squamata > Lacertidae > Podarcis > Podarcis tiliguerta. Next base: position 62,278,443 of record NC_139534.1, read on the forward strand.
AGCATTTCGGAGCGAGAGAGCAAGCACATTTCTCTGTTGTTTGAACTTGATGGTGCACAGATAATTTTGAGAGGACATATGGAAGGAGAGATGGTAGGCCCAGGACATAAAATCAAAGCAATGTCAACAAACTGTAACAGGAACTTTTTAGGCGAAAGAAAAGAAGAAATGGAAACAAACCTCTCTGAAGCGCATTGCACACATCTGTCTTGTCAGCTGAGAGGAAAAGCTTCACATTGTGGGTTTTCAAGTACTGGGTAGAATCTTCATCACTGACAAAACAAAACTTGGAGATCTCCAGACCTTTAATCCAGGGGCAAATAAATATTGTGCGGTCAGTTGTAAAGGGGGGACTACAAGGAGTTTAAGCATATTAGAAGAAAATATACCATATTACAAGGTCTGATTTGCAGGGCTGAACTAGGCAACCTCTTATTAATCTTGGTTGTGTAACACTTAGAAATTGTCACCAGATGTCACTATAGTGCTACTTGCACAGCTAGAACAAAAAAGTATCAAGTCTTTCATTCTGGACCAAACTGGATACAATGTCAATGGCATGTAAGCAATTGATGGGCATAGTGTTTTTTTAAAATGCCAATGTGGGGAGGCCCAAGCAGGATCAGGACTGTTATGCACAGGGAGGGGCATCATCAGTCATTTCCCCGGTCATCACCTTGACAAAAATCACCCCTGAAGTTGGCATTAGCCTTTGGAGGGAAGCTCCCATTGGTGCCCTAGAACCGGCACCTCACAGACTCAGTCAAATCTATGCCCAGTCACAGCACCAGTGTTGGAGTGCATCTCTGATGGGGTAAACATATGTTCTTTTTTAGCCCCATCCTAATATTAAGCAGTCTCTATTGTAATAAAAATCAAGAAAATCATAGGCATTGACCTAGCATTCAATCAGTTGTTTATCCTGTTTAGATATATGTAGGTTAAAGTGCCAGATCAGAATGTGGAAATGTTCACTTTTAATAGCAACTCAATTGATTATTGATTGTTGATTAGTCAGCATTGCAAAAAGATTACCCCACCATCTATAGAAGGCCAGTGTCTGCAGGTATGAGATATGGCTTATTCAATCCAACTTTGTAAGAGTCGGAGAAGGGAGGTGCCAAAATAATGTAATTATTGAGAAATTGAACTTCTTCACACAGTATTGGAACAATAGAGTACAGGACACAATACAGCCCTGCTCTGTTTTGGGATGGATATAAGCAACAGTACTAATTACTAAAATCTATGATTATATTATTCTAACAGCACTGCTGTTCTGTTTTTATAAATACTGTCAAGCATGGCAAAATGATTAAAGTGGTCATACGATTGGAACACCCGCAAACTATTCTGCATCTTTTATTGTTTTCTTTCATTTTCGCTAAAAAAGAAAGAGGAAGGAACTACAGAAAGTTGTGATTTTCAAATGGTGGGTTTTTCTACATTTGATGCACGTGCAGGGATGGGAGTAGTTATCTAAAGCACGTACCCAAGCCCTGAGAGAGGGGTTTGGGGCCCATGAGATGGTGCTGATAGCTTGAGGCAGTCTCAGGCTCACATGCCCTTGCATTTTGAATCTGAAAGTCCCTGTCTTGGTTCCAGGCACCTTCCCCCCTCAGGACTCGCACTGTGGTATGCCCTCAAGGGTGCCTGTTCCACCCATACAAGTCCTGGGAAATAAGTACAGCTGGTTAAACTGTACCTAGGTGAGTCAGAGCGTGAGACCACACCTTGGCTGCTTCCAGGTAGCCTTGTGTTTCTGCTCACATAACTTCACAGCGTCCCCAACTGACATCCTCACACAATGGGGAATAAACACCACAGGAAAAGTGGCAACCTTGCCAACATGTAAATGCAGCACTTGTTCTCTGCTCTTCCCTGCTGCATCCTTTGTCGAAATTTCCCTCCATACTTTTATGTTTGTAGCACATACCCTTTCCCTGAAAATTGTGGGGAGGCTGCAAAGTCTCAGAGCTCATGTTCACAGCTATAACCCAGATGATTGTTAAATGTGTCATCTCCTTCTTGGAGTACATGCCTGGTTCTGATTTTTTTTGGAATGTGGACCTAGTCACAGGCAGACTAGGAAACCATCTCCCTCCCACAGTGGTGAAGCAGGGGTACATACAGACACAAGTCTTCAAGGAAGCTAGTTGACATAAGTATAGACTGAACTATTTGCAATACGAGACACTGCTACGTGTGTTCATTCATGAGTCTCTTCCATCTCATCTCCACATTTACCTGTGTGTGTGTGTTTTTAAAAGCATGAAAATTCATAGTTAAATGTGGATTTAAGCACATATTTTATCACAAACAATGCATTTCAGTACATATTTCATTGCAATGTGGGCAATCCTAAACATACTTTATATAATGCACAAATTTCAACAGATTTTTATACATTCTTTGAGCCAACACAATGACTGTTTCGCAACATTTGGAGAGGTGTGAAATCCAAAAGAAAATTTCAGTGCAAATTTGGTCAGTGCACTGAAATATGTAGGCCAAACAACATTATCCTCCGTCCTGAGCTGCCAGTAAATTTTGGAGCCAAGCACTCCCTGCCTTCTTCACCTTCTGCCTGCAAACAGTATAGTCCTGTTCATATAGATCATGATCTTAAAACAAAGATGGTGTCTTAGGCTGCAGTCCAAACCATATTTATTCAGAAGTAAGTTCCCCACTGAATGCAATGGGCTTACTCCCTGGTGGGATTCCACCATAAGTTACTTACTGGTGTTATTTGTTCCTCCCTACTCCCTGGCATGTATATTGTTGTGAGTTTTTTCACACTTAAAGTGACCTCCATGCATGCACTTTGGCAATATACAGGGACTATTTGTACTTTAAGATCAGCAGGATGACCTGTGTGGTGTGAGGGCCCAGGGAAGTGCATTTTCAGTGGTGATTCTTTGCATATGGAACTCCCTCTATTTCAAGGTGTGTGCAGTCCTGCCTTTATGTAGTGTTAGGTCAGGCACCCCCAACCTGCAGCCCTCCAGATGTTTTGGCCTACAACTCCCATGATCCCTAGCTAACAGGACCAGCAGTCAGGGATGATGGGAACTGTAGTTCAAAACATCTGGAGGGCTGAAGGTTGGGGAGGCCTGTGTTAGGTGATTTGTCAAAATGCACCTTTTTGGTGTGCATTTGGAATACAAGGTTGACTAGAAAAAAGGTCTAATTTGCTGTTAGTAAATTGCTACATAAATTGAATCATTATGAGCTGCTGTGCTTTACATTTTAAATGAGTGTGTGTGATTTTTTAAAGAGTTTACTTCTTTTTAATTCGTTTGACCTTTTAGCAAAGTGTCCTGTGGCTTCTGCAAAGGACAGGATATATATCACTGAAACAAACTAATAAATGAACCACATCTATGGAGGGGCTTTGCCAGTGGCTGCCTGATTTGTGCAAATGCATGAGCCTTTTTCTAGATGACTACTCCAGTTATGAGTCTCCCAAGACACTCAGAAGAGGTCCTGTATAAGCATAAACTAGCCTCCTATTCCATACTAAGTGCTGTCTTCCTAGCACAGGTATCCTGTCCAGTGTCCTTACCTCTTTTCGTTTCGCGATCACAATACATACGGACTCGTCATTGTAATGTGCAGAAATGCAAACGAGCTCATGATGAAATCAAAATTACCCCCAGAAAGAATGAAATTTACAATGAGTGGAAAAAATGAAATCTAGAGGTTTCTGGAAAATGGCTTAACAGTCTTATGCCTAGGACACCTACCATGTTGCTTAGCACTGTTGATGACTCGCACACCACTCTCTGGACTGTTATTGGAGAGGACAATCACGTCAAAGAGCTCCTTCTCCTCTGGGTCTCTTTCAAGAAGTTTCTTGTTCACAAACTGTGCTGCCTGGGGCAGGGAAGAAGTGTCCAGAGGTGTATTACCATTCATTACAATATAAACCCTGGCCTTTAAGGCTATAAGTGGTGAAGGCAAATGTGTTAGCATTTTAAATATGGCTCAGATTATTTGAAAGCATCTTCACAACTCTGAAAGCACAGGTGCATATTACTGTGCGAGAGGGAGTCGTGAAGAAGAAAAACCAGATCTACAATTTTCTAGCAGTTTCGGGGAACTGCTTCTGTCACAGGCAAAACAGATTGTACAGTATTTGCACTGCTTATGGTGCTCTCACATACCCACTCCCCAGTTGTGGGACAAAGCAGTTTTGCAACCATTTATATATATATTAAAAACTGGAATTTTTTGCAAGGCAAAGTATGAATGTGCATGCAAAAGAACACTTATACATTCATTTAAAACATATTTACTGTCTGATTGAAACATGAGGGCGGCAAGATTAACAGACACTTTTGCTGTTGAAATGGGTGGCAGTAGATTTTTCACTTGCACTGTTAATCTGGCATTGCAATATGCTTTACACCCATAGATATGTAAATAATCTATGGGTGTAAAGCATATTGCAAAGCCAGATTAACAGGGCAAGTGAAAAATCTCCTGCCACCCATTTCAACAGCAAAAGTGTCTGTTAATTCTGAGATGAGAATTCTAAAAGACACAGGGGGTCTGTGTTTCACACATGCCTTGACCGAGCTGTTCTGGGCACTTTACCTGGATAAAAGCAAAGGCTGTCCCTGGCTCCAAAGGGTTGTTCTCGTTCGTTTGCTGATGCTTCACGTACTCCTCCTTTCCCTTTGTCAAAAAGATCTTGTGCTCCTTTTCCAGGTTGAAAATAGCCCTTGTTGTCACAGCAATGACCAGAGCTTCCTTGGGATCTTTCTGAAGAGGAGAAGCCCGAGAACAAAGTCGAGGTTTGGCAACCAACATTGGTCAAGAAGGAAAACTGCGCCGAAGGAAACCTGAACGAACATTTGTGTCTCTCCTGTATATTTGCAACTCCTCCCACTCAAAGCCACACTATTTGCATTTAAGACTGTTTCACTGCTATATGTTTTGGCCACCTCTCCTTACACGAACGGACCTGGCAACAGTAATCATCATCCAAGGCCCTTCTTCATGAGCCCCTTTCATAAGAGGTCTGGAGGGTGGTATCCCTGCTTGGGCAATGCTCTCTCCAGGAAGATTTCCCTGGCACCATCTCAATCTATCGTTAGGTGCCAGGATAAAAACTTCCCTTTTGACCCTGGCTTTTGGCCCTTGATTTGAAGGAGTTCTAAATATGTGTGGGCTCTCTTAGTGAGGGGACGCGGGTGGCGCTGTGGGTAAAAGCCTCAGCGCCTAGGGCTTGCCGATCGAAAGGTCAGCGGTTCGAATCCCCGCGGCGGGGTGCGCTCCCGTTGCTCAGTCCCAGCGCCTGCCAACCTAGCAGTTCGAAAGCACTCACGGGTGCAAGTAGATAAATAGGGACCACTTACTAGCGGGAAGGTAAACAGCGTTTCCGTGTGCGGCTCTGGCTCGCCAGAGCAGCTTCGTCACGCTGGCCACGTGACCCGGAAGTGTCTCCGGACAGCGCTGGCCCCCGGCCTCTTGAGTGAGATGGGCGCACAACCCTAGAGTCTGTCAAGACTGGCCCGTATGGGCAGGGGTACCTTTACCTTTACCTTTTACTCTTAGTGAGGCAGGATCTCTAAAGCCTGTCTTTTATTTGTTTGGATATGCTTTTAAAGGTTTTTATTAGTTGTGCTTATTGTAACTGGTTTTAATATTTAAAATTTGTGTTGCTTTCGTGAATATAATCAACAGCAGCAGCAACAACAATCTGCTTATAGCACATACCTCTACCTTCTTGGGAAACTAATTCTCAGAAACATGCATATCCTGGCAAGCTTAAGGCAAGCTATCGCTATAATTACATCCGCTGCAGAGAGCACAGATGTGATGAAGCAGAACTTGAACTCCAGTGTCAGGACTCCCAGCCCATGACTTCAATTTGTGCGCTGGCAAAGGAACTACAGAAAGCAGCCAGACTAGTTTTAGGCATGTTGGAACAGCAATAGGCCAGAGTACATCATCTGGTACCAGCAGCTTGCAGGTTAGGCTTGCTCACTTGAATTGAGTAACGAGAAGACTGTTATTAGCCCTTGTGAGGTACGTGCAAATCTGCAACCTTGTGGTGGTAAAAGCAGCTGTGGGTGGAGTTTTAGGAACCAAATGACTGAAAGGATAAAGGTAGTATTCCTTCTTGTTGTCATCCTTGGATAGAAACCCCTCACCAACAGTTCACAACAGAGATATGACCTTTAGGATTCCCAGGGAGCATTCTGCCTTTGAGTTAGACTGAGCCTAATGGGAAGCACCCTGCTTTGTTTTGGAGGATGACTCAGGATCCAAGGCAACTTCCTATGCAGTGGTACTTCGGGCTACATATGTTTCAGGTTACATACGCTTCAGGTTACAGACTCCGCTAACCCAGAAATAGTATCTCGGGTTAAGAACTTTGCTTCAGGATGAGAACAGAAATTGTGCTCCGGCAGTGCGGTGGCAGCAGTAGGCCCCATTAGCTAAAGTGGTGCTTCAGGTTAAGAACAGTTTCAGGTTAAGAACAGACCTCCAGAACGAATTAAGTACTTAACCCGAGGTACCACTGTATTCCTATGGTCTCTGAATCATAGAATATGCCCAACCAATCTGTTGTTCTAAGTTTGGGACCAAATTTTGAATCACTTGGTTTTCATTTGCCCATAACAGGCATAGGCAAACTCGACCCTCCAGATGTTTTGGGACTACAACTCCTATCATCCCTAGCTAACAGGACCAGTGGTCAGGGATGATGGGAATTGTAGTCCCAAAACATCTGGAGGGCTGAGTTTGCCTTTGCCTGGCCAATAACAGTGGTTCACATATCTCCAAACTGTATTTGTCTGGAAAACAAGACTCCTCAGTGTCTTAGTGTATACTGAAGGGGAAACCAGTTTCATTATGTTTAAAACCGTATTGTGCTTAATTGAAAGAAAGCAAAATATAGTTCCTCCTTTAATATGCTGACTATAAACTACTATAGCTATTAATGCCATACCTGGGTCACACTGGTGTTTATGACTGTGCTTTCGAGGTCTGCCATCTTCCGCTTCTGACCTTGAAGGAGGAGAAATAGCTGAGGCACCAAGCATCACATTACATTCTATCCAGTGGCAGGAAAGGGAGTATTTATCAACCGTGAGAAAGATTGCATATGACACCTATGCCACGCTACCTCTTTCCATAATTTGTAGAAACAGACCTGCAAACCTCTGTGGCACAAACATAACTTTTCATAAACTGAAGATAACATAAAAGCCAGGAAATAGCAACAGATTAGCCACTGAGACAAACAATATAAAACACAAAACAATATAAAAGCACCCGCAGAGAAAGTAACAGAGAGAAACAGAAATAAAAGGCTACCCTGCTAGCATTCTCCCCAAACTGATCTCACCTCCAAGGAGCACACCACAGCCATCACCACAGCAGCAATGGGTGATGCATGTTCTGGAGGCAAGACCTGCTGCCGCCGCTGTGGATTATGCCGCCTGAGGCAGTTGTCTCAGTTTGCCTCTGGGTGGGCAGGCCCTGCATACGAGGAATCTTTAAAAAAGCAACTAAGCAGCCACTCATGAAAGGGAGAGCCTCTGATCACCTCCAGGTTAGACTTTTGCAATGCATTGTGGGGCTGGCAGGGGTTGCCTCTAGAGACTGCACAGTTAACAACAGCCACTTGGCTACGAAAATAGCAGTCCTAACCCCACTTCCATAAGAGTAAGCCCCGCTGAAGTCAACATGGCTTGCTTCTGAGAAGACATGGTTACAGAAGACTGTAACAGAAAAATCCTACAGGTCTACTTAAGTTATCTGCATGAAAGGAAGACCAACTGGAATTAATGGGAGCTACTTCTAGGTAAGTAAGACTAGCGGTCTTGACTGCAAAACATTATTTATTTGCTTATACACCACTTGATTGTAAAACGAAACCAAACCCTGAAAGCGGTTTACAGAAAAGATAAAACAATAAAGTTACCAATAAGATGAATTAACCATAATAACTTATGACTTTTGAAAGGTTAAAATAACAAACTTAAAATTAATTAAAACTCATATCAACTTTCTAAATATCTGGGTTGCCTTGTCTAAGTAAAAATGCTTTTAGCAGGTGCCGAAAAGAGTACAGTGAAGGCGCCTGTCTGCTATCAATAGGCAGGAAGTTCCAAAGTGTAGGGTGCTGCCACACTAAACTATCAAGTTCTTACAGATGTAGAATAGGTATTATGTGTCACCTTTAACAGTGCCAGTTCTGCAGATCAAAGCAGCTGAGTGGGTGTATATGAGGTAAGGTGATCTCACAGGTAAACTGGTCCCAAGTTGTTAAGGGCTTTATATACTAACACCTTGAACTTGGCCCGGTAGCAAATCAGCAACCAGTGCAGATATCTGAGCACAGGTGCTATATGCTGACTAGGCCTCAGTCATGTCAGCAATTGTGCTGCAGTATTCTGCACTAACTTCAGTGCAGAACAGAGCTCAAGAACAAGGGAAGCTCCACATAGAGTGCATTGCAGTAATCCAGTCTTGAAGTAACCAATGCACAAACTACCCTGACAAGGAATTCCCAGCCCAGGAATGACTGTAGTTGTTGAACAAATCGCTACTGGTTAAAGGTACTTCTTGCTACTGTGGCTACCTGAACCCCCAGTGACAGAGCTGGATCCAAAAATTTCTTGGACACAGGAACAACTTGCCCACAGTGTCTCTGTCTTGCCAGGATTCAAGCTCATTTTACAGATCCCTTGGTTGGTTGGTAGGTAGTTAGGAAGTTACCCAACAACTTCCTGTTTTGTTTCTAAATTCTGTTAAACGTCTGCACATTCTTTTCTAACTCCTGGCTCGCCAAAGATCAAAAGTGTGGAAAGGTGGGAATTTTTTGGTAGCAAATCTGATGGGTTCAACACAGGAGCCCGAGAAGACCTGGTAGTCATTTGCTCCAAATCCCGTTGTTCATAGCAGAGCCCTACAAGCCCCGAGGTAAGCCAGAGCTATAAACTAACATTTTGACCTGTGATCCCATCACTGCCCCTACAAGCACGCGCAACTCTGGTGTGGAGCCCAGCTCACCCCAACGGATCTCCTTCCTTTAGCACGCCCCAAAGTTTGAGAGAGAGTGCTTGGGTAAAGAGCAGTAGCGGGGCAGCAGAAATAATCTCTGATTCCTTTCTGCAGAATCCCTGCATCTCCTTTTAAGGGCTGAGTCCGAAAAGAAAAAGAGAACGGGAAGGATCGTCCCGGGGGATACCAACTTCGGCAGCTTCCCGCATGAAAAGTGAGCGAACAGCAAGGATGGCCTGGGTTCCCTTTCACTATCTGCAAAACACACCCATACGCAAGAAATTCATAAAGACCAAAACTCACCAAACGCAAATGCAACTTGTCTCATCCAAAACACCCAGTATTTGAAAAAGATGCTGCCTCTTTCTATCCGGCAGAAGTAGAGGCGCCAGGCATCCTGGGACTTGTGGTCAACGCCGCTGCCTTTCTTCCCTCTTCCGACGACGACAAAGAAGGCGGCGGACTCGCTTTCCCAGCGTGCTTTGCGCTAGCGCGCTGTCAACATCCCAGAGCGGTGGGGTGAGGAAGAGTCTGGCGATGGGTGGAACCATCACGGCGATGACAGGGCATCTCTGAGCAGCGCTGCTAAGGGGCAAAGAGAGGCAAGCCCAGAATTAAATTTCAGGGTTGCCCTAGGCTAGCCTTTCATTTTGGGATAGGCTGCGCATTCATCAGCCGTAAGCCTCCCAAAAGCACTTTTCTTCTCACTGCTTATAATTTTACTACAACCCTTTAATTTTATGGGCTGTAAAAGGCAGCTGTTAAATATAGTCCTGCCACAAACCTCATGAAAATACAGGCTGCTTATAAAATACAGCGATCAACATATGAAGAGAATTTGCAAAAACTGATTTCTTTACCAAGTGTTTGTCTGTGCTCTTTCCTTCATTTCTGTTTTATTTTATTTATATATTTCAAGATAGATTTAGGGTTGTCATCTTTAATATTATTATTTAAAAAATAATAATTCAGATGCCTCTGTACATGTGCAGAGCACCATTGCCTTGAACAAAGCAAATATTTTTTAAAAAATCAAAACAAAAACCTAAGGAGGGGAAATGCCTTTGAATTTCCTCTTTTGACAAGAAACTGCCTTAAAAATACTAACATGCAAATATCGAAAGCACCGGCCACAATGTTTCCATTCTGCTTTTTATGACAACTGGCCAGGAAGAGAGAATTCTGGTAGGCCAGTAAAATTCAGCCTGGTTGGTAATGGTATTTAGACTGTTTACCGAAGGCTGTGCTCAACTCTCACCCTGTTTATATTTCCTGTAAATTCCAGAGCAGCTGAAATGGATAGGAACTTTGACATGGCGATGCCACCCAACTCCATGAGCTGTTGAGTTTCCGCCAAGTGAGTTACAGTCATTAAATTTTAAAATGTCTAGGCTTCATCCTGATGAAATCAGGGTGCAAGAAAGCACACTTGTAAGAAAGCCCCACCTCAGCGTCATGCATACTTCATACACTTCAGACATTTTAAGATCTAATTCACAGGGAAAGGCGTATATGCTTTGTTTGCAGGAAGTCCCAAGTTCAATCTCTGGCTTCTCCACACAATTCTCACTATAGCAAAAGACACACTGGCTGGGAAGAAAACCACATTTTCCCAGTAAGAGGACACTGTCTTTTGAAGACTTGGGAAACGCAATACCGCTGCAACAGAGGTACAGTGGTACCTCGGTTTTCGAACGTAATGTGTTCCAGAAGACCATTCATGTTCTGAAACTTTTGAAAACTGAGGTGCAACGGGGAAATTGAGAAAAATAACATATACACTCAGCGGAAGCTGTTTGACTTCCGAGGCGTGTTCAAAAATGGAAACATTTACAGCGTTTGAGTTCTGAAACGTTCATCAACAGAGACGTTCGAAAACAAAAGTACCACTGTATTGTGCTTTAAGGAGAAGATATTTGAGCACTGCACAACAAAGACACAACAACTGCACTAGGAATGAGTATTACAGTACTGTGCTGCAAATTGTCTGGTCAAGTCTTTGGTCAGTGAACACCTCTGACTTTTTGAAAAAGGATGTGGTACAAGTATCTCTCGCTAAGGTATTCCTCAGCTACTCTGGAGCTTGCCAAGCTTTGTTTGAGCTGCTGTTGCTATACCCAAGCCAAACAAATCCCGGAGGCCTTTAACTTGCAATGCCTTTTGCGTGACACACTCCGCTCATTGCCAAACAAACAGGGCAGACCTTCTCCTGAGGAGATGGGACACTGTCAGAAAACACTCTGACTGACAGCCTTCATAAACATGGCAGCCCTGCAGGCATGCTTGTTGCTTCTCAGGAATTTATTACTTCTCCCTTACAGGGTGGAGTAAAAAAGTATCCTAATTTAGGCGAGATAAGAAATATACAACCATAATGTATGCAAGATGCATTGGGTTTCCGTAACCCTTTGATGTGGCACATTTCAGTGCATCAAGGTGGACCTGTTCCCACACAGACCTGTTTTATAAAGGTTATGGGATTCCATTTTTATTTTTCAAAGTTAATCTCCAAAAGCTCCCTGTTGACTAGTTCATTTTATCGTATTTACATATTTTCTTAGACTATTACCATATTTTTCGCCCTATAGGACGCACCGGCCCATAGGACGCACCTAGATATTTTTTTCGGGGGGGGGGGGAATAAAGGGGAAAAAAATATTTCCCCCCCCAGGCGTGGGGCTGGCGCGGGGGAAGCTCGGGCTTCCCCCGACCCCAGCTCCCAGAACGGGACCCAGAGCGATGCCGAAGCTGCGCCTCCCCGCTGTCCCCCGAGTTTGCTGGGCTGGCGACAGGGAGGAGCAGGCTTCTCCCCCCCACCAGCCTTCTAACAAAGTCGGGGGACAGCAGGATGGCGGCGTTCCGCCTCCCCGCTGTCCCCCGAGCTTGTGGGGCTGGAGGTGGGGCTCTCCAGGCTTCAGCGAAAGCCTGCATTCGCCCCATAGGACGCACACACATTTCCCCTTCAATTTTGGAGGGGAAAAAGTGTGTCCTATAGGGTGAAAAATACGGTACCTCTTGTGTTCTGAAGTATCTCTGTTAGAGGAGAGACATGTAAACTGTTTTACTCCAAATGAAGATTGGGCTGTATATATGACCCATTCACTCCTTATTTCAATGTCCCTTCAATTAGTAATAGTTGAGAGCTCTATCTTTCCCCTCCCCAGATATTATGGATTACTGTACATTTGGGATGAGGAATAAATTTGTTTCAGTTCACATTTAAAGGCAAACCTACCTAAATTGCACTTTCTGAAGCAATATGCACGCAGAAACAAAGAATTCACATTTTCCCAAATTTTGTAGTGCAGCTCTCCAGCTATGTAATGTGTTTAAAACTGCCTAGAGCCTGTCATCTCACCTGTATGCCAGCTGTATGTCATCTACCCCTCCTTATGAACTGGATTTAAGCCAGATTCCTTGGCGTGCAGCAGGACCAGTAGCAAAAATTTATTGTTGCTTAACTTTCACATTTGCTTTGTATTTATGTACTTATTCTTAGAGTGGGCTTTTTTGTTGATTTTTGTTATTTTGAATTTACTGACATATTCTGTATTTTGTATATTTGTATTTCCAATGTTCTCTATTTTGATGTTTTGAATGTTCCACAGCTCATTATGGAAAACCAGCATGTAAGTGAAATCAACTAATGAATCAAAGTGTGCACAGAAAGCATGTATTAGTGAAAACAACATAAAAAATGAATTCCAAAAATGTGTATATTAGAAGAAAGTTGCATTAAGATACTTTTTTATTGCAAACTGACATGAAAATGTGGATAACTGAACTAAATATTAGAAAAATGAGAAACCAAATGAAACCAAATTTGTCAGATTTGCCCTATCCCTACTGTAAATTCACACAAACAGGGTCCCCCCCCCACAACCCTAAATATTTTAAGTTTGACAATGAAACCACTGTTTTCAGGCAGTTATTAGGGGATCACATTAGGAATATTGCACAACATCATCGTGGAATCATATAAGACTGATTTGATTGTGAAGTTGGGTTCATACAGATCCATTTGCAAATATGTTTGTATTAGATAATTCTACAGGAATTTAACCTGAGATCTTCTGGATGCAAAACACACACTCTACCAATGAACTATAGTCCCTTTCCCCTGAAATCTTGGCTGTACCAAAAAGTAAAAAAGAGGAAAATAAAAGAAAGCATGCTAAGGACATGGGTGTTGTTTGAATCCAGTGCAGAAATGTATATGTGTACTTAGATTCATTCGTTCGTTCGTTTCAATATTTATAAACAAGCCTAATTTATATAACAAAACACTTGGTTCACATGAGAGGGTCCAAACTTAGGAATGCCTCAGCTTGAGGACAATTGCATGGAGGGAACTGGATGGCACTACCAAATGGGTGAATTCATCCATCCATCATTCTGCTTCTCTCAGATGAGTTCTATTTCTTATTGATTTTCTATTCTCCAGAAGAATGAATTGCAATTAGAATTGTCCTGGCCACAGCACAAGCACCACGGAAGTAAATATTCTGCACCTGACTGTGGCTCACGGCTGGCTTTCAACGGTTGAAGGGTATGTCTCATGCAAAGCATACCATGGCATGGAGTTAATGATTAAACTGCCTATCCCTGAACTCTGCATATGGAAATAGAAGATTGGGTGGAGCATTACACAGAGCAAATCTCGGAGAGGCAAGAGACTGACTGACATGTACACACCATTCAACCAGTTTACTGATTTGGGTGCTGTGAACTTTATTCAGCATTAATTTTGCTGGAAAGGAGCACCTCACTAGTCAGAAACTATGTGTATGAGTGCACACATGCATGCATATTATTTAGTGAATGCAACATCAGATAATTATGATTTATTAAATATGTATACCACCCTCCATCTGTAGATCATAGGGCGGTTCACAACATAAAACTACAAAATGAAAAAGCAAAATGCATAAGACAAAAGCAAACCAACCAACCAACCAATGTCTCCCTAGAATTTAATCAGCCAAATGCCTGGTTGAAGAGAAATGTTTTCACCTGGCGCATAAAGATAGGTAATGAATGTGGGGAGAACATTCCACAAATGAAGGCCCGTTCTTGTGTTGCCACCCTTGTGGAGAAGGCCCATGAAAAAGGGCCTCAAATGGTGATCACAGTCTCCGGGTTGGTTCATATAGGAAGAGGCAGTCCTTGAGGTATTGTGGTCCTGAGTCATTTAAGACTTTGAAGGGTAAAACCAGCACTTTTAATTGGACCTGGAAACTAATTGGCAGCTAGTGCAGTCTGGCCAGGATCGATGCCTTATACTCAAACTGTCTTGCCCCGTGAGCAACCTGGCTGTTGAATTCTGAACCAGCTGAATTTTCCAAGCTGTCTTCAGAGGCAGCCTTAAGTATAGCATGTTTCAGTAATATAACCAAGAGCATCAGAGCATAGAGAAGAGCAGTTGGGCTATCCTTGTCCAGATAGGGACACAACTGAGGCACCATCCAAAGCTGATGGAAGGCACTCTGTGCCACTGAGGCCACCTGAGCCTCAAGCAACAGTAAAGGACCCAGCTACATACCCACTCCTTCAACTGATGGAAATGTAAACCCCTCAAGAGCAGGCAGTCTCCCATCCATCTGGTGTAGGGAACCATCCAATAACAGTGCCTCAGTCTTGTCTGGATTGAGCTTCAGTTTGTTGGCTCTCATCCAGTCCATTGCCAAGGCAACACGATGGTCCAGCACATCTATTGCCATGCCTGCAGATGTAAAGGAGAAGTAGAGTTCTTTGTCATCAGCATTTTGCTGACCACATACTCTAAGGCTTCAGATAACCCCACTCAGCAGTTTCATGGTAGATGTTAAACAGTGCAGGGGATAAAACTGAACCCTGGGGAACCCCACATGGAAGGCTCCATGGGGCCGAAGCTCATTTCCCAAGCATCACCCTCTGGAAACAGACTTCCAAGTAGGACTGGAACCACCACAAAGCGGTGCTACCCACCCCCAACTCAGGCAGCTGCTCCCCAAGAATACCATAGTCAATGGTATTGAAAGCTGCTGAGATGATGTCTTGCATATCTCAAACATATCTCTGAGTCGGTTAGAGTGGAATATAAAATTAATTTAAGGTGAGCTCTCTTTTCTGTTTGGAAACCCCCCCCCCGACAATGGGTATTTCCTTCCACATGGGTATTTATTGTGGGATTGGTGCTCCTCATGTATGCAACTTTTTATTCTATCTGACATGTCCACACAACATTTCCCTCAGAATACCAGCCTGTTTCTTCTCCCATCCAATCTGCAATCAGTTTCAAAAAAGACCTGTAACAGAAAGCAGTGGAAACAGCAAAAAAGATTAAACTCTAAAGACTAACTTTCCCCCTCCAGCAGGTCTTTTTCTATTGATGCAAACTAACACATGAATGCAGATGCCCATTAACTCAAGTTTATGGAGCCTGTTAGCTCTGTCACAGTGCTGTGTGGGTCTCTTATAATATTAGCATCTCACTGGGGAGTGCCCAGAGTTCCTGTGTAAAGGTACATAGTTTAACAACTGAGGTGGAGCTGACCAGAGCCATTCCTATCACCTTTCTGGTTTCTCAGTTGACAAAGAAGAATTTCCGGTTTAGCTTCTGCTTTACGCAGAAAAGGCAGCCAATTCCTGCGGTTGGGGATTAAATTCAGTGCATTGAGTTGAGGGTCAACAAGTTTTGCCACAATGTGCTCCTTTCAAGCTGTGAGGTAGGAAGAGAAATGGCTAAACACCAGGAAGAAGGATTCTGTTAAGCTATGATGAAGAGAAACTAAAAAACGTAAGTGGTCTTGCTTCTGTTTCCAATTAATACTTGCATTTTTAAAAAATCAAAGCTGCCTGCCTTACCTTGATGGCTGTAAAGTTGTTACATACAGGGTTTTGGGGGGTATTTTTTTTTTAAAAAGGAATTATATATTACAAACTATTTTTGAAAAACAAAATGCATCAAGAAATGTATTCTGAGGATTTAAGATATGGGTTACATACCAGCCCCCTTTCTGCATTTCAGAAGTGAAGATCAAATTGGCATTGTTGTACGAATGCAACCAATATTGCAAAGGAATTAAGTGGATGTGGAAATGATTTCCCATGAATTTGTTAATTATTTGGTGGCTTAGGCAGATGTGTGACTCCCCAGCCTTCTAAATTGTCATCATCTGGTATGCTTAAGAGCTGCCTATGGTTGTTGTTGTTGTTTTTGAAAAACTGGATTTCTGAAGCAGCTCATTTCTAATTCCCCAGAGATCTCTGATCTGTTTTATACAACTGTAACTGTTTCAACTTGTAATAGTTTCCTGCCTTTTAAGACTGAAGGTGATTTTGTGGTGAAGCCAACTGAAGGAAATGTAACCCCAGGTTTTGGGGTTTTTTTTTAAGGGTCCATAGGTAGGAGGATCAAGGGAATTATAACCCAGTTAGCTGCTATGAATAAACTGTAAAAATGGAAAGTCTTTTTAGAGTTAAAATTACCAAGCACAGAAGCACAGTTCTTCCCAAAGAAATGTCATCATGGCTTCTGCAAAAGTAAACCCTCCTGTCACACCAAACTTTTAGCATTCTGAGAGTGTCAATGAACATTTGGAACAGGAATGGAAGATACTGCATCTCAGGAAAGACTCCTGAGTAAACTTAGTTGCCATGGCATAAGAGTGGGGGGTCCTCTTATGGATGTGTAACTGGTTACAGGAAGTAGGAAGTAGAAATAAATTGTTAGTTTTCAGAATGGTGGTATGTAAGAAGTGGGGCTCCAAAGGATCAGTGGGGCCAGTGCTTTCTATCCTGTTCATAAATCTAGAGTTAGACTTGAACAGTGAGGTGGCCAGCTTTGCTGACAACATCAAGTTATTTCTATGGAATTTGGAGAATGAGGGCAGTTCACAGTCAAGCGAAATCTGCTTGAACCAAAATGAATGAGTGTGCATGCTATCAAAAATGATGCCTCTGTCATACCACCTTCAACACTCTGTTAGAAATTAATGTCTTCTCCCAGCCTGTACATCTTCTCCAGGCCTAGGAGGAGAATTATATTAGAAAACAATTTTCTGCTTTGTTTAATAGTGGCATGTTTAATGGGGGTACATTCATTTCTGATCTTTCACAGCGCCTCGTAGAGTAGTGTGCAATCAATATTTCATTGGAAAGGACATTTTCATGCACTTGTTACCCACCGTCAGATGTAAACGCTCTTACATTTCGGTACTATCCAGAGATAGAATCACTGAAGCAAAAGCTTCTGTTTGAGCTTCAGCTACAGCCTATTCAAGCAAGTGGGTTTGGGCTAGCCAGAGCTTGGGGTCCTCTGAATGTTGCTGTTCCCCTACTGCATTGGCAACCTGCCCCTGCAACTACTGTCATCCATGACCATTAACTATGCTGGCTTCGGCTGATGGAATGGGAGTCCAAAAGCACCTGGTGGGCTTCACAATCCCTGCCCTAGAATGCCCTACTGTTATTGCTCTTCCATTATAGTGGCCCTTTTTCCAGAGACCTCACAGTGTCAGAGCAGGAGCTGCAGGGGCTGGCTTCCTCTCCATTCTTGTTCTCATCTCAACCACCCAAAGTCTACGGCAAGGTGCTCTTGGGACATGTTAAGGAATTTCCACCAGGCTGGTGTAGCTGCTGATGGCTGCTGCTGCTGCCTTGCCACTGGATGAAAGGCAGCAGCAAAGGGACAAAAATTGCCCTTAAGGCAGCACAGGGATACCAGAGTATAATATAGAGAGCAGAAGAATAGATTCAAAAAGTGAGAACTGCCACAAAACATTTCAGTAAGGATGGTCCAGTTCGGGGTTCTAACCAGACAGTAGCAGTTGCGCAGGTGTGGCTGTGTTGCCCGACTCATTTTGCAATTCTGCAAGTCCCTGTCAGTTACTGGGAGGGCATGGGGTAAGGCAGGGCAGGGCAGAGAGCTCAGCTCAGCATGGTGCAGGTGCAGTGTGGGGAGCACTGGATTGATTCCGCTGCTGAACTGCACCATGCCAAGCTCCCTGCTGCATTGCCCCATCCCCTTCCCTCTCAGTAACTGGCAGTGATGTGCGGTACTGAGAAGTCAGTAAAGCAATGCAGCCTGCACAGCCCCGCCAGCTACTACTGCAATTAACTGGCAAAACCCTTTCCAAGGATGTTCCTTTCTGCCCACTTCTGCAACAGTCAGTCAGTATTCTGTGGCTATTTTGAACATGTTCAGTACCCATTGGGTGTTTTGGGGTCTGCCCATCCCCCGCCTTAGGGTTTACCATTCTTATACTTCCTTAAGGTTTCTCTGAGCCTACTGATACCTCCCTCTGCTGCCATTTAGGTTGCATAGGAATCCACCCTTCTCTGAGTTTGCTATTATTGTGTAGGATATTATTAGTATTATATTGCTATTATTATATAGGCTGTATTATTTAGGAGTATAGCTTGCCTTATCTTGGGGAATCACAACCCATATAAAAATGTGCATTCTTTGTGCATTTTTGTTCTGGTTGCTATGTGCTCTTGCAGCACTAAAAGTTGCTTATTTTGGTTCTTCACAGTGTACAATATCCTTTGATAGTTTCCCCTATTCCCCAGGGATGGAGAGGTACAAATATGTGTTGGGAGTTGTGCCCTTACAGTTCATTATTTCCAACTACCTCCACCAGAGCAAAACACACAGTACAGTTTCAAAGATGTGCTTTGTTACGTATGTCAGAGTGGGAAACAAGTCACATTTTCTTATGGTGGAAGTGGTGAACTGCAGTGCCCCACAGGCCCAAGTATTTTTTTTCAAGTGGGGGGAACAGGACCCAGGGACCACCTATCACTTCTGTCTGTGGTGGAAAGGTATCTGCTGTAGTGGTGGTGAGAATAATGATCCAAACAGAGCTGCATCCAGGCATTTTACTGGGAAACTTGGGGGACAGACTTAGATCTATATGCCTATGTATTATATTATTATATTATATTATATTATATTATATTATATTATATTATATTATATTATATTATATTATATTAATGTTGGCTTGGATGGTGAAATACTGCAGCTAAGAACTAGGAATCAAGACATTGACTATCCTGGAGTGTGCCTGAAATGCAGGAAGACTGGATTGGGTTTGGGGAAATAAAATTCAGCCCACAACCGAAGTGAGTGGAAAGATGGGCAAGAGACAGGGGAGCAGTGGTCTGAAGTCATGGGTGAAGAGAAAAAACCCTTTACACACTTATCCTGTGTGCACCTCAGGAAGGCATTAGGGAGTCAGGTCTCTGCAGCTGGTGGTTCCAGAGGCAGCCCCACAGCCTGTGGAAGTGATTTAAAAGCCTGTGAGTTACGGTGTGGATTTGGCTCCACTAGTATGAAAGGAGTAGGTTTAAGCCACCCACTGATCCTTTTTTCCTTCTCTTAACCCACCCTGGCTGATTTTTAGCACTTGGTCCCTACTTATTTTAGTGGAAACAAACCCAGTCGCTAGAATGCATTGTAGTCTGTTGTTCAGACGAGCTAAGTCTGTGTATCCAGACTCTGGCAAAAGAAACCCCTCTGCTGATATTAGGTCAAGCCTGGGTCAGCGCAGCTCTTCTCTGAACCCCCCATCCTGGCCAAAAGTGGAAGCCAAGGCAGTCTGTGGCTGCCCGGCTTAAAGGAATCACATGTAATGCATAGTCTCTTGTGATTTGGCTTCTTGCCCTTCTGTTTTTTAACCTTCTGGATGCCTAATACATTCAAGGGGAGGAAGCACCATCTTGTTCTATGCCTCAGGCAACAAAATGTCTTGGGCTGGCCCTGTCAAGGATAGTTCCTGTGTACTTAGTAATGTTATGCTAGCGAGAAGCCTGGAAGCATCAGCTTTTCACAATCATGAGTGAAGCTGAACAATCTTGTCTGTTTCATGCAGTTATGAATACGTAGGAGCATTCTGGAGGCCCTATTGCAGGGGCAGCTAACCTGTGGCCCTCCAGGTTGGACTCCAGCTCCCATCAGCCCTAGCCAGCATAGCCAATGGATAATGGAAGTTGTAGTCCAGCAACGTTTGTAGGGCTACAGGGTCTCCAACCCTAGCACAGAGCATCTATCAAGAAAAAGGTGTCAACCTTAGACACAGGGCAGGCCCCAATGGATGGTGTTGTGCAATGCTCATGATCTGTGTTTACAATTTTTTAAAATCTTCACCTGCTGAAAAGAAAGTTGAAGAGGCAATCTCCAGTAAGGAATGTTGTTTTAAAAACCATTCTTGCATTGATTGGAAAGCATGGCTTGCTATTTCCAGCTGCGTTTCTTGCTCGCTTACAGAAATGTTAACTCTCAGTATGAGTGGATGTGGGACAGGAGCCAAGATAAATAGGCAAATATATTGACGCATCTGCCGCCCTGATTTGACGTGCCTCTTGTGAGTGTGTCCCCAGGGCGGAGTTGGAGTTTCACACCTTGTTCTGATTACAGAATAGGTAACAGGCAATATGCAGGCAGGTAGAAAGGAAGGGAAAAGTCCATGTGTCTTACTCATTTATTGTGTATTATTAGCTAGGACTTGGCTAAGTAATGTGAAAATAATGAAAAAATCCTTATTTTAAAAGTCCCCTTCTCAAATTTGGAAATATTCCCACTTCCAAGTTCTATCAGTTCAAAGAAATACATACATTCTGTTGGGGTGTGCCATTTTGGGGTGGATCAGGAAAGGGGACAAATGAGTCTTCCACAAAAGTTAATCTGCTTATTCCTCCCTTATTGGACCTTAGGATGGCCCCCTCCACTCTGTACATGCTCAGAGGAGGAGATTTCTATTATTACTTCACACTTTAGAAAGCTAGATGTAGCTACAAAAGGATTGTTTGTGGTACTTGTTTATTTTTCTTTTCTTAAGGAGCTGGTATTAAAAATGCCTTCTGATTTCTGGTTCAAATTAGGCCCTTATTATGAACTGTAACCTGCATAGGTGAGGTTGGAAGATCATAAACTTTTAAAGGAAATAACGATTCCATTTGTTTTTCCAGCTTGCCTTCCTGAGTCAGAACAATGTCTAACACCAGCACTACACCTAGCAGCCCCAGTAACCTCACGGCAACCACTGCTGTGACCACTGCTCAGCCAAGCATCGTTGAAGACTTTCTTAACAAAATTCCATGTGAGTGCATGAAAGGGTGGGTGGGGTGGACTCAAATGTGATGTTTAAAGGATTGCTGGAAGACCTTGTCATGGGCCTCATTTTGATTTTCTAAGTTAAAGCCGTTATTTCTTCCTGTTTTAGCTTCCAAAATATGTGTATGTGTTTTAACTGAAATTCACTTGACTTTTTCCAGAACTTCTGCATGTTGTACAGTTCATTAAGGAAATTCAGTGCAGCCCATAAGGACAGTAATTTCGTTGGCTAATTCAACTCAACATATTCAACTCAACATATTCAAACCCACCCCATTCCTCTCTACATTGACTTGCTATATTTCCTCTCGAGGCACAATGGAGTACCATTTTGTGTAGGTCTGCACACATTGGAGAATACAAGAAGGGCAAAATCTTCTCCACAAGCTTAATTGAAATGAACAGGAGTTCCTCAATGTGTTCTTGAGCAACTTCTGCTCACTTCAATGGCTGTTGCACAGCTGATGATCGTGGAACATTTTGCCTCAGGAGTTCTTGACAACTTGAACCCTTCAGATGGTCAGATTCCTGCCTCTTCACTCTTTTCACTTCTCTTCCCTCATGCCTTCTCCCCATTTCCCTGAAAATATGTGAGGCACCAAATAAGAATAACAAAGAGAATTGTGATGCTATCCTCTAAAAAGAAAAAAAGAAAAGGAAGATGTTTGGCAAGAAGAGACACACTTACCTTTTGCCCTGCACTTTCCAGGCACAGGAGCACACTTTAAAGCTCTTTTTTTGTCCCTGCAACAAATGGCAATTTGGATTTTCTGTGGATTGCCATTTGCTCCAATTCAGCTTTAGAGAGTGGGTTTTCACAGGAAAAGCTACAGAGCGGGGGGGGGGGGAATCCCCAATGCTTGGACACAGAGCTTTAAAGTGTGGACCTTGCCTGGAAAGAGCAGAGGAAAGAAAAGTGTGAATAAGCCCATAGTCAAGTTGAGCATACAAATCACCGATAGTCATTTATAAGCTATGTCCACCACTGTGTTCCCATTGGTTGGTTTCTTTCCATTTCCTTTTCAGTCTATTATAAATTGACTTTGACAACATAAAGTGAGAGAAGAAATTATTTGGCTGTTTTCGTGAGGGAGACTGCATTACACATTTTGCACAAATGAATTTCCTCTACTTCTCCCAGAACAGTTTTCTCTAAGGGGAACAAGCATGGGGAGCAACTATGCCACCTGGTGGTTATCATTACAAGAATTAAAAACAAGAGGGATTAGCTCAGGAACTGTTTTTCACCCCCCCCCCCCCTTGAAGAAGAGCAGAAATTAAAAGGATTTACAGAAGCACCATAAAAAATAGTTTCTATTTTCCTGGTGGCTATATGGATAGGACTGTAAAGGCTTAGATTTCAACATTCCTGTCTGATCAATTTATAATTTGCCATTTTATATTGATTATTCTGATAAATTGTGTTCATTGAGTTGTTTGCTGCTTGCTGCATTTTGCAGGACCTAAAAGCAGAAGGATATAAGCCAGTAAGTGAAATGAAACAAATGCAATAATTTGCCTGATGTTAGGAGGTGATAGTAGAATTCCCAAAGATTTTGACTGCATTTGGATGAGCATATCTTGGCTTAATAAACCAAGGTATGAAAAAGCCTGTTGTTTGTGCACAATTAAACCAGGAAGTCTCTTATTCATACTTTCCCATTTTGTCCTGATTTGGAAACCATGGTTATCAGTTTTGGAACAAGCTAACATATTAAGTCAACTTCAAACCATGATTCAACATCCTGGCTTGTTCTGAATGAGGAAGCTATGGTTTCCAGCTCCAGATGAAACAGTAAAGGTAAAGGTAAAGGTAAAGGTACCCCTGACCATTAGGTCCAGTCGCGGATGACTCTGGGGTTGCGGCGCTCATCTCGCTTTACTGGCCGAGGGAGCCGGTGTTTGTCCGCAGACAGCTTCCAGGTCAGGGATTTGAACCACTGACCTTCTGATTGGCAAGCCCTAGACTCTGTGGTTTAGACCACAGCGCCACCTGCATCCCAGATGAAACAGTAAACTATGGTTAATTTAAGACTTCCTGGCTTGTTTGCTCATGATGTGAAGGAAGGGGCAAAGAGGCTGCTTGCTAATCTAAGATGTGAATGCAAACATTGCTTTTGGGCAAGGATGCTTTTATTAATGTGCACTACACAGAAAGTAAGAATGAGCACCTTTCTTTCTTTCTTTCTTTCTTTCTTTCTTTCTTTCTTTCTTTCTTTCTTTCTTTCTCCCAATGCTGGAACAGTACCCAGATGGGCTCTCATAGCTATTGCTGTCGCAGTGGGCCTGGTCCTCCTCCTCTTACTCATCTGCATCATCAAGTGCTGTTGTTGTAGGAAGAAACGCAAGAAGAAAGAGAAAATCGCCCTTCCCGGCACCAATGGCTCACTCACCCAAGCCACTCTGGTAGGTCTTATTGCTGCCCCATTGTGCCCTGGTGGGGTATGCTATGCACAAAGCAGGGGCAAATTAAGAAAACTTGAGAGATCTTCTCAGAGCTTGATATTTGGGGAAAGCCAACTTGAAAGAGCAGTCTACTTGTTTGGTTTGTTTGCGTTTGCTATTGCTATTGGCACTCTAGTTTTCACTACCTGGTTCCAAAATGGCTGTTCCTTAATGCTCACTCACAGCAACTATATTTTTGATTGCTGTTAATGTATCAGCTATGGGTTTTAAACTGATATTTTGCCACCAAGTGAATATAGAGTGAATAAAGTACAATACGCTTAGCAAACTGCCTCTTCTGTCTTAAAATTGTCCATAAAGAGAGGGTGCTGCTGTCTTGACAATAGATCCAACCTGATATCGATGACCTGGAGGGTGGACTGCAGAATGAGAAGCGAGGACAGCTGCAATATTCTCTGGAGTATGACTTCCGTAGCCAGGAGGTATGATTCTCAAATCCCAGGGTGAAATATTTGTGACCCTCTTTTATTATAAAGCTATATTATCACAACCTCTTCCTTTCTCCCTCCTTCCAGCATTCAAAATCTTTCATTTTCACATAACCAGATTTATATCCACACACACCCCTACTCTACAACAGAGCAATCCTAAAATGGAGGTGGGGAGATTTCATGCCAGAGAAAACACCCTAATGGGACTGCTCCTCAGCTGCCTTTCCTGGGAGCTTACAATTGCTTCCTTAATGATCAGTCCCAGCCATTGTCAGTATAGCTGGCTTTTCCTTCATTGTCACCCAGCCCATATGTCCAAAGCTGGAATCAGGAGGTCAGCAATAAAACAATAAGCACTTGATGTCAGTGAAGTTAACTCTTTATTCAAAGACACAAAAAAACTCAATCCTAGTGGCCACAGCAACCCTTCCTAGTAGGTCTTTCCCCAATTGTAGTTGTAAGGATTGAAGGTCCCCACCTGCCCACCGTTCTTTAAGTCTCTTCCTCCCCTGGTTCCTTCCGCAGCAGCCTAAGGCTCCATCATCATGTCTCTTTTTGTTCCACCCTCTTCATACCTCTTCAGGTTCTGGGAATCCAGAAGGGAGGGGAGCTGGTCACAGCAGGAGGGGGAGACTCCATGTCTTCTTTAGCAGCCTGCCTCATCTCTGCCTCTTGGCCGCTTCTACTTCTGCCTCTGATTCTGGGCTGCCATCTGCCACAGCCTCTTCCTGCTCACTAAACCCTGTTTTCTTTTCAGCTTCTGACACTTCTTCATCCTCCCAGTCTGCTCCCTCTTCTCTCTCTGACCATGCATCGCCATCCCACCACCAATCTCCAGATTCTGAGCCTTCTTCCCCGTGGGGTTCCCTTGGGGGTTCACCAGCTGGTGCCTCCCCCCACTGCTCTGCATCGAGCCAGTCATGACACTATAGCTTACATCAGTTATGCCATCCTAATAGCATTTTTTTCATCTGATTCCTTCCTATCCTCTGCTACTCGGAACAGTTTTTTCTAACTTTCCTGCTTTTCCATAGCATATGTAGCCTTGGTTTCCCTCACTCCAGCTGTAGCCTATTTCTGCAGTGTCTAAGGGTATGTAAGCCATTCTATGGTGTTAAATGCTTTGGTGTTGATTCTCTTTAAGATGAAGGTTGGAGTGAAGCAGGCGGCAGATCTTAAGGCTATGGACAGCGGAGGCACTTCTGATCCCTATGTGATTGCCTACTTGACATCTGATATGAGGAAGAAGTATGAGACAAAGGTTTACCGTAAGACACTGAACCCTGTTTTCAATGAGAGCTTCATTTTTAAGGTAGGAGGTAGTCACCTCTATCAATCAGTTCATTCCTCCACTTATATCCATTTTAGCATTGCAGTGTGTAGATTTGTTTACATTATGCAGAAAATCAATTAAAAGACCTTGGGGAAAGGGGAAGATAAAATCAGCATTACCAATCTGGTGTAGTTTAATTGATTTGACTGAGATTACACCCCCTTAAATGGCCAGCAAATTGTCTCGTTGAGACTAATATCTCGCGCTCACGTGATAGCAAGCACAGTGTCTTCCACCTGGCAATAGGCAGGGCAGGGCAGGGTGACATTGCTTACTTGGCTTCCCAACACTGGGGTCATGGCCAGTTCTTGAGAGGGTCAGGGGTGAAGTGGGAGGCAGGCTGGTGCCACGTTGGCACAGTGGCAAGAGCTGAGTACCAGTTGGTGTGGACAAATGGCAGTAGATAGTTATTTCCCTCTGCTTATAAGCTTCCTTGGGTTATCTTTCTGTCCATTGTTGGAGACAGTGCTATACACTGTGGACTTTCAGCCCAGTCTGTTATGCTGAAGTATGACATTCCTGTACCAAACACAATAATTCTTGCATTAAACCCATAAAATAGCTGTGGGCAACCTTTGGTCCTCAAGATGTTGCTGAACTACAACTGCCCTCAGCCCCAGCAAGCATGGCCAGAGGCTAGGGATTCAGCAGCATCTGTATGGCCAGACACACCATACAACTTTAGGCAGGCCTGCAATTTAGGCCTACTGGAAAAAGCTGGAAATCAGTTTGCTTTCTCCCTCTTTCCTCCTTGCCAGATACCCCAGGCAGATATAGCAGAATCCACACTGGTGATGCAGGTGTACGATTTCAACCGCTTCTCCAAGCACGACATCATTGGTGAGATGCGGATCCCTCTTGGTGATGTTGATTTGCAGCACGTCATTGAGCAATGGCAGGAGCTCACTGAAGCCAGCAAGATGGAGGTTGGTATTATCAAGCAGTGTGGCAAATCCTCTGGGCATTGCAAGTGTCTCCCAGAGTGGGTTACAAAAAATAATAAAAACAAAATGTGAATACAAAAAAGTAAAATAAGCTAAATGTCACTGTGGTAAAAGCAGCACAAAATGGTGAGTGGTGTTAAAGTTGCATCTAAAAAACTTCTGCAAAATAATTTTAAGGAGTCTTTGCCAGGCACTGAAATGACAATAAAGCAAACAGCAGGTGAGTCTTTCTGGGGAGAGTGTTCCACAGGTAGGATGCTACCACTGAGAAGGCCCTTTCAGGTCCTCAGATGATAAGCAGCCACAGGAAGCCTTCTATTGAAGATCTGTATGTATGACTAGGTTCACGAGGAGATAGCACCCTTATCCTATGCCATGAAGTGCCTTAAAGGTCAAAAGCAGCATTTTAAATTAGGAAACAGGCTGGAAGCCTATGTAGTTGGCTTAGCATAGCATAGGTGCAATCCCATTTATTCTGCACTAATTGCTGTTTTCAAAGGCGGCTGCACATACAGTAGTCTAACTTGGTGGTTACCTGAGCATGGATAACTGAGCAGACATGCTCAGACTGATTCTGAACATGGTATGGACAACACATGCTTTTTGATGTTGTGACTTAGTCCTATGCTGTGCAGCAACACCTGCCTTTGCCAAGGATGCCAACTTAGCTAGTTTAGCACAGGTTTTCACTTCTGCTGTGCCAGCTGAAGCAACAACATAGGGCCAGGCTGCACAATGTTCAGAGGGGAGTTATTGCTCATTACCCCATGCCCTTGCAAAACCTGCTAGGGCAAGCCCACAGATCAATGTACAGGATAAAGAAACTGCTTCCATCAAAATATCACATCACAAAAAGGGTTTGTTGTTAGCCTGAAATTCTGTGAAAAGAAAATGCCAAATGGATCCATTTAGTCACAATATCAACTGATTTGACCAATGGCGTCCAATCAAAAAATGCTCTAATTATACACGCTTCATTATATAAGTTGATTACATAAGGAGTTTGCCATACTGGAAGTTATATAATTTCTGCCACTTGCAGGGTGGCGTATGTTGCAAATTGTGCTAATTTTTTTGTAGGTTGGAATGCAAATCCTTTGCAGTCTGAGAACAGTGTGCCAAAACATCAATTCTGATTTTGGTTCTGATAAAACCAAAGTCTTTTTTCCATTCTGTTTTGTAGAGGTTTTCCAAAACAAAGTATGACATAGCGTGTTTGCTGCATATTCAACTTTTGTGAGCCAGCAAAACAGGATGGAAGGCTAAGCCAGGGGTGTAGGAGAGGCTATGGTCAGAAACAAAGCAGCACAGGCTTTAACTGAAACAAAATAAAAAAAATTCTTCCAGTAGTACCTTAGAGACCAACTAAGTTTGTCTAAGGTGCTACTGGAAGGATATTTTTTTATTTTGTTTTGACTACAGCAGACCAACACGGCTACTTACCTGTAAATAGGCTATAACTGTTAAACACTTTCTAAAATACCTTGTCTGAGAATACTATCAAAAAGGGGTGTGGTTAGCATGCAATTTCCAAAAAGACAAGTTCCAAGACTGAAATTGTATGGAAACCCCTATACAAGGAAGCCTTGTCCATCAGTTTTAAGTATATGAGGACAAACAAAAGTTGCTCAGTGACTGTACATACTTGTATGTATTTTTCTGTATTATATAATATTTCAAATCTGTTTCTTTAAATACAAGGCTTTGCCAAGCATGGAAGGGGATGTAATGAATGGATGTTGTTAAAAGGAATGTCTGCATGGCTGCAGGATTGTCAACAGCAGCAAGAGATTTCTTTTACTTATGCCGCTGGGATAAAGCCAAGCTCTAACTTTATATCCGACTACTTATTGTCATAAGGGTTTGGGAACAGGCACACACTATATAGTTATTATTTAAATCAAGATATTTTTACAAAACTTGTTTCTGCTTTCATTCTCTTATAGAACTAACTAATCAAGAAGTGCCCAGATTGACAACTGGATCACTTCTAGCTCAGACAAGTAGCTAGAGAGCCATTTTCAGTTGTAATAGCACTGCTAATATTGGTCATATCTAGTCTATCTGGATAATAAAGTCTGGAAGGAAGGCCTGTTCATTAATTCTAAGTATGTACAGACAAGCTGAAGTTGTCCAGAATGCACACAGCCTCCTTGACACAAACCTGTGGCTGCCACAGGCTAGGCTGGCCATATAAAGTCAATCTGAGGTCCCTTTGAGTCACAGGAGCAAAGTGCCTCCTAGGAACTGACACTTTCTAGAGGGAACTGTCTCATCAATAGTTCACTGCCTAGAGGCTACATAGAGGAACAAGGAAGGGCTGGATCAGGGATGGTGCACTGGGGCTCTCCAGAAGTTGTTTGGTTCCTGCTTCTGTCAGTCACAGCCAGCGCATGGCCAATGGTAGGAGATGATGCAACATCTGGAGAGCCACCATCCTTGGGCTAAATAAGGGCATACCAACAACAAGGGAGGGAATGTGTCAGCAAGTAGCCCACTGAATGCAGAGGCAGATGTAAGCAGGATGTGTGAATCAACCTGGAGTAGCTACTTCCCTCTGGGTCCATATGCCTCACCTCTCCCATGATCATGTATCCTGCATTCATACTATTCCAGACTATGAAATGTAGTTTAATTGTATTTAACACATAACTAATCCATAGTAAACGAACATGAATAGGTGTATCCCAAACAGTGGAACATTAGGTACTCTGAAGGGTTGTAAGAAGCAATGCCCACAGGCGTTTCATTAACATTTACCATTTTGTCCAAAGAGTAGTAGTCATGTCATCTATTGCTCATGACATTCCTTCAGACAACTGAGTTTCAATGATTAATCCCTATTGTTTGGTGATAGCAAATGCCAATGTGCCTCAGGATAAAACTGGCTTTCTCAATCAATCAATCAAACAATTTATTGTGTATAGCCAAAGGCATTTACAATGAACAGCAGAGGGCAAAAGCAAGGCTGAAATCACACTGGCTTTCTGAAGCACATCTTTATTATCCCGAACCGTTGAGGAAAGGCTAAGGAAGCTTTAATTGAAAAAAATGATCATGCGCTGCTTGAGAATTCCCCATGGTTCCTGGCTGGTAGCTACTGTAGGCAGAGAAATGAGTTTGATAGTATCTTGGCCCTAGCAAGGCAATTCTTATTTTCTGATTACTGCTGTGGAACTTGTATATTCCTCTTGAGCAGAATGTTGGGAATGTTATTCTGCCCAAGGGCTACATTCCTTTCTGAACAACCTTCTGGGATCCACAGACCAATGGTGGCTGGGGCCAGAGGCAAAAGTGGGCAGTGCAGTAAACATGACTGCTATCTCTGTGTAGTAGCCTCACTTCCACACACACACACACACACACACACACACACACACACACACACAATTCTTCATCCTGTTGAGCAAGTAGGGCCATCAGAGTTGAAGGACACTTTCCAGCCAACCCAAAGCACTCAAAGAGCAGTGCTCTGGGGAGAGTCTTGAGGGCTAGATAAAGCAGACTAGAGGGTCACATTTGACCCCAGACCTAGGATTCCCCAGCCCTGGTCTAGAGAGCACTATGTAGTGAATATAGCAGATAGGATACAACAGTTTAGGTTGTGCAAAGACCTAACATAATTAGAAGGCTGAGGCCAATATACTCTTTTCACAAACCATTGTGTTTTTTGGGTGGGTGTATTCAGCAACATGACCTTCAGGTAATAATAGTGCACTAGGGGCGGGTTTATACTGGGCTATACACATGTCATTCCCGTTTATCAGTTGTTCCATTATACTTCCCCAATGTTATTACAGTACAGTTGTACCTTGGTTTTTGAACAGCTTAGTTCATGAACAACTTGGAACTCGAATGCCGCAAACCCGGAAGTAGGTGTTCTGGTTTGCAAACTTTGCCTCGGAAGCCAAACGTCCAGCTCAGCTTTTGATGCTTCTGAGGCTTTTGATTGGCTGCAGGACACTCCTACAGCCAATCAGAAGCTGCACCTTGGTTTCCAAATGTTTTGGAAGTCGGATGGACTTTCAGAACGCATTCTGTTCAAAAACCAAGGTACGATTGTATTGCCATCTGGAGGGGCAATGTAGCACTATATCGCAACAACAATGGGACACCCCCATCCCCAAATGGAATTTTTCTGCTGTGAAAAACTACTTGTATGTCAACAGAAAGCTATGCTACATGCTCAAAAATGAAGCAAAAATTTTGCAGGAGCAAACAGCATTAAAAGCAGAATCACACATGGCCACCCTGATCCATCTCATCCACAATACACAACAAAAAGGATGTCTGGAGGGATCCTTGTTTCCTCTAGAATCAAATTCTGAGAACACTGATTCTCTTGGTCTGTAGCAGAAGCTGCTTGTGCACCGTGGTGATTGATTGATTCCTGTGACATTGCAAACTCATATTCCCAAGAAAGTGTTTCTACTTAAAAATATATATTGTGGTTTGTTTAAATAAATAAAAATCAAAGCAATGAAAGAACATTCCATCAAATAAACTAGCAGGTGGTACAATATTGATATAATAGGAAGGCAGGCTTCTTGCCTGGGGGTGGGGAATGACAAGACAGATGGCTCAATCAGCATTCAAGTTGCTCTGAAGTACAGGGAAAAAATCGTTTTCATCTTGTGGAAGAAAACTATATGGCAACCCCTCCCCCCCCTTAAAGGTATGCTTGTACATGCCCTTAGAACAGAAGCAGTATTATTCTCTAAATGCCCACATGGAATAGTGTATCCAGCCAATACAGTTGTCATGTGGGCGATCCCTCCCAACTTTTAAATAGCCATGGGCTGATTCAGTTTTGATGAGAGTTACTAGTGCTGCCAAAGGGGAATCCATGACATTTCCTAGAACTAAATCACCCCCTTAGCCAAAACTGCTATCAGCCCTGCCTGAGGTAGCGGATAGAGACAAGTAGATGTTTGGTTCCTTCCTGTAATTTCCTACATTAACCCTAGTGTGGCTAATAACAGCTTCATAGGAGCGTCCATTTAGATTGGGGGGAAATGGAGTGGAATCAATTTGATTTGAGAGGAGAACATCTCTTTGCATAGTTGGAGAGCCCTTCTTTAATCTCCATCTCATCACAACATCTTCTTCTGTGGTCAGGGAAAGGACTTTGAAGGACAGTGATCATGGCTCCCAGGCAGCTTTGAGACTTGGACACTCCACAATTGGGCCTTCAGTTTCTGCTCTTAGTTTGTCAGTGGGTTGAAAATTGTTATATTTAATCTTCCTTCTTCCTCCTGCCTTTTTCTTCTTGCAACAGCAAGAGCGCCTTGGGGAGATTTGCTTCTCACTCCGATATGTTCCCAGCACCAGCAAATTAACTGTGGTCATCGTGGAAGCCAAAAAGCTCAAGCGGATGGATGCACATGGCCTGTCAGGTAATGGGAAAGGATAGCTGGAGCTCACTGTTCAAAGTGAAGGGATGTGAAATAGATGTAGGGGCCCCTCAAATGAAGTCTGGAAGGCTAGGATCATCTTTGACCTACTACAACCTGGAGGACACCATGCCAGCTATCTTGCCCTGACTTCCCACTGCCCTTGAAAATAGGAAAGATGCCTCAATCATAAGAGCTGCACACCTATCTCTTATGCCATGACAGAGAATGTGCTTGTCTGCTGCTGCTGATATTCAGATCATGCTGCTGGAACAATACTTTAGGGCAAAGATTTACATCTTAAGATAAGGGAACTGTGTCAAATCTCAGCGAGTCTTATTTTTTAGAAACTAGCAAGGAATTATCCTTGCCTCCTCCAAAAGGGACGCGGGTGGCACTGTGGGTTAAAGCCTCAGTGCCTAGGGCTTGCCGATCGAAAGGTCGGCGGTTCGAATCCCCGCGGTGGGGTGCGCTCCTGCTGTTCGGTCCCAGTGCCTGCCAACCTAGGAGTTCGAAAGCACCCCTGGGTGCAAGTAGATAAATAGGGACCGCTTACTAGCGGGAAGGTAAACGGCGTTTCCGTGTGCGGCTCTGGCTCACCAGAGCAGCGATGTCACGCTGGCCACGTGACCCGGAAGTGTCTTCGGACAGTGCTGGCCCTTGGCCTCCTTGAGTGAGATGGGCGCACAACCCTAGAGTCTGTCAAGACTGGCCTGTACGGGCAGGGGTACCTTTACCTTTACCTTTACCTTTTACCTCCAAAAGATATCAGAACAGCAGTTTAGTCTCAGGATGACCCTTTAAGGAAGGACAGGCTGCATCCAAGGCTCAACAAGACCATTCAACACGTTTCACGAGCAAGAGATTTGAACCTGGGTTCCCACTCCAAACCCAACACCGAGTCCTAGACACTGTTGCTGCTGGCAAAGCTAAGTGGTGATGAAGGAGCTAGGAGAGGGGTGGGGAACTTGTATTCCCCCAGATGTTGCTGGACTACAACTCCCATCATCTCTTGCTGCGTTGCTGGGGCTGATGGGCATTGGAGTCCAGCAACATCTGGAGAGCCACAGGTTCCCTGCTCCAGAGTTAGGATGTGTGATTAAAGTCCAAAAGCCTGGGATGTGGTGATAGGAAACCCTTTGTAAGGTTGGGGTCTTGTGGAAAATGGTCCCATTTTGAATTAACTTGGTTTATAAAGACCTCAGAAAGAGACCTTATTCAGTACAGCCCCCTTATATTGTAGGAATATATAGATTCCTTCTTCAGACTGTCAACAGTTTCTGACTTTCCCCTCTCCCTCCTCCATCCCAGATCCCTATGTCAAAGTGCAGCTTATTCTGAACAAAAAGAGATGGAAGAAGAAGAAGACAAGTGTAAAGAAAAACACATTACATCCCTACTTCAATGAGGCATTTGTTTTTGAAGTGCCCCTCAGCTTGATCCAGGTATGTTTCCTCTGTCCAGAGGGCACCTTTTCATGGCAGACACATGTTTCTAGGGAATTAGCATTAACCTGGACATCTTTGCTTGTTGCCTGTGCAGAGGATCTGCTACGAACACTTCTCTTGTTACACTGAAATATGCTTTGATGGCTACAGCTGTTTTTACTATTGCATATCTGTTACTGAGCCTCTCCTTCTCTACCAAAGGCTCATAATGGTTTTACACATAGGGAAACTTACACAAAACTTACAAATAAAAGAATCTCAACACCATATTCATATCTAGCCACACAACACCTGCATTAATGGTGCGAAGCTGTAGCTCAGTGGTGGAGCATCTGCTTTGCATGCAGGCTAGGACAGACCCGTCTGAAATTCTGAAGAGCTGCTGCCAATCAGCGTACTGAGCTAGGTGGACCAAGGGCCTGACCAATGGCAAGACAGCTTTCAATGATTTCTGCAGCATCATGGGGGCTGCTTTTCCATGCATTCAACCCATGGTGTTGGTGCAAAGTTTAAAGGCCTACCACCATGGGGACATGGCCAATGGCACAGGTCCTTATGATGCAGTTGTTTCCTGTTGGGACTGACAGTTGGATGGTAACTGGTATGTCCAACATCCTGGAACAGTTGGGTGATAACTGGTACTGATGACAGGATGGTGGCCTTTAAAGATTTCCCGCAGTGCAAATAGATGAATTCCATGCCACTACTATAACATCTAAAACAAGGGTGGGGTGTTAGAATTCCTGATCCATGATTGCAGTCATGGGATTGTTGTCTGTCACATGATGGTATATGTTTTGACTCCACAGAGTGGGATGTGATGGAGACAGGATGTTTGTGTTACTGTGTTCCGTGAAGTGGGACTATTGTCCTTTGTTCTCTCTCTTTGCTATCTGATGCTAGAGAGAGAGGGAGCCATGTTGCAGTGCTCCATGTGTGTTTATGTGTAAATAAAGTAGATTAGCCAAAAAGCTGAGTTGCTGAGGTCTGTTACACAAGCTGCAAAGACTCTGCAGATCCCTAAGTGTGCTGATGTCTGTTGGCATCGGTAGCTGTGATGTTCAGGCAGAAGAAAGCTTATGGAGCTCCTGAACGATCAACCAGGAGGGAGAGAACATGCCAGTCGGGCATGTGTCTTTGCCAGGGTCCTACTCGAGACTATGACAAGTTCCTGACATGGGGAACCTGTGGCCCTCCAGATGTTGCTGGACTACAACTCCCTGGCTGGCTGGAGTTGTTGCGCATTAGAGGGCTACAGGTTCCTGATCCCTGATCTAGAGAACATAACAGTACAGAGGCAACCTTATGGGAAGAGGAGGATATGTTGTACATCGTGTCTGCAATGTGATGAAGCTCTCCCCACTCAGTGTTAAAACTACTTTAATGTACCTGTAGGTACACACTGGGCGTATGCTTCCTGAAAAGAATACATATTCCTCAAAGCTTCCATACTGCCCCATGCTTCTTTCTATTCTCTCATCTCATTGCTTTGTGTCTTCTTTCCAGAATGTAGACCTGGTGATTTCTGTCTGGGATCGTGACAAAGTGTCCAAAGATGACCAGATTGGGAAGCTGTTCCTCAGCTGCCGAGCAACAGGCAACCAGCTACGTCACTGGTCGGATATGCTGGCCAATCCTCGCAGGCCTGTGGCACAGTGGCACAGCTTGCAGCCCGTGGAAGACGTTGACAAAACCCTGGGACTGAAGACTCGCTTCAAGCTGCCACTACCGAACAGCTAAGAACAAAACAAACCTCTCCACTGGAGAAGAAACCCCCAATGTGCTTGGCTAGTAGGAAAAGTTTGCAAAGGAGCAGCTGGTAGCAGAAATCACAGTGTAGCATCATGATCACTTAGTCAAAAGTGTTCCGAAGGAGAATATTGATCGCTCTTTGCTTGAACTCAGACTCTAAAGGATATTTATCTTGGATGAGTGGGAATCCAAATGTGTGTATGTGTCTACAACCCATCACCATGAAATGCAGTCACTGTTTCTTCATGACGAAGAGAAGCACACAAGATTCACAAGGCTGTACTAGCTTGGATTTAAAGCGATGCTACTAACAGGATGTGCGGAAGGCCATGTGCGGACATGTGTGGAGCAGGAATTTCCACCAGGCCTATAAACATATTTGCAATCAATGCTCATTGCCCATGTTAAAAATCTTAAAAATCAGGGAACACATGCACACACACACACACACACACACACACACACACATATATATATATACACACATACACAGTGGTACCTCGGGTTACATACGCTTCAGGTTACATACGCTTCAGGTTACAAACGCCGCCAACCCAGAAATAGTACCTCGGGTTAAGAACTTTGCTTCAGGATGAGAACAGAAATCGTGCAGCAGCAGTAGGAGGAGGCCCCATTAGCTAAAGTGGTGCTTCAGGTTAAGAACAGTTTCAGGTTAAGAACAGACCTCCAGAAAGAATTAAGTTCTTAACCCGAGGTACCACTGTATATATATATAGCTACTAACAAACAGCTTGCTAAATAAAAAGAGACAGGTTAAATCGAAAGAATCAAATAAATTCTCCTTTCAACATTGCTGCTAGGTATTTTAGACAGGTTTTTCAGAGGACATAAGAGCCTGCTGGATCAGGCCAGTGGCCCATCTAGTCCAGCATCCTGTTCTCACAGTGGCCAACCACATGCTTAAGGGAAACCCACAAGAAAGTCCCAAGCACAAGTTCCTGCGGTTTCCAGCAACTGGTATCCAGAGGCATCATTGCCTGTGGAGGCAGAGCATAGCCATTATGGTTAGTAGCCACTGATAGCCCTCTCCTCCACGATTTGTCTAATCCTCTTTTAAAACCATCCAAGTTGGTGGTCTTCACTGCCTCCTGTAGGAGCGAGTTCACAGTTTAATGATGAGCTGCATGGAGTACTTTCTTTTCTGTAATAATCAGGTGTATGTGTGCCTGCTCCTTAGAGTATACCAAGAAAAAAGCACACCAAGAACTCTGGCCAATAAAAGTTTCAATAGTGGGAGTGGTCCCTACTCACAAATCAAAAGTAAATTGTAACAAAAACTAATTGACTATTGATTTGCGAGTTATGGGGATCTGAAACAAGATCTGTGTGTGAATTCTCAGCAACAAAAGCAAGCAAGCAGGGAGGGACAAATAAATCTTTATGGTTTCAATTTATTATGTTTGGGGCCAACAAAGAATAAATATGCTCAGTGTGACACAAAGGAGCATGCCATGTCATTATTTTGTTCCAGCTGGGTACATTTGCTGCTTACGTTGCCAGAGACATGTATGGATTGCAATTGCCACCTGCCACTACTATCAAGTGTGTCAATAAATGCTGCAATAACTAGGAGAAGATCTTGATTCCTCCTGCTACTAACCTCTTTGGAAGTCAAGTGTAGCTCAGCATTATGCCACTCTATCTTGTTCCTTCCCCTGGTACTTCTTCTTCACTATCCCTGCAGGGTTTATTGTCCACAAATGGATTTGTGAGATGATATTAAAAACAGGTTCTTCCTCTTATTTGTGGAACAAGCAAGCAAAGACTTTCTGTTTCTGGATCTCAGGCAGTGACGTCTGCCATCATATAGAGAGCAGTATCTTGGATACCCAAAATGAGCAGTGGTCCACCAATCGCAATTGGCTCTGTGGAGGAGTAGACCCTTCATAAATGACTGGGGCTCCTCGGCTGTTTGATTTATTCCAGCAGCCCCAGCAGGAGCTGCAAACTGGCAAGTTTTTAGCAACAAGGAAGCAAAAATAAAAGCCAGTTCATCAGTCTCCGACACTCCTGCTTTTAAAGCTAGGTAAGTGCCATTATGTATATTTTCTTTTAGCAATTCTCAGCTGGAGTCCTGAAGAAGAATGAGGAAACTGACCTGCATCATTGTAATGCTGCCTCGTACTTGTTTTGCCGACCTTGAAATATGGCCAAGGATCAAACTGAATGCTTTTGCTTGGCCACCAAACTGAACTGCAGGATTCCTGTGTATTTTAGAGCATAATCCTGTACTTAGAAGTATTCCCAGGTCAGTGGGTCTAGGACTGCAGCATAAGGCTAGTAGCTGAATTAAGCCTACAAATCTATAAACACACTTAGAGACCTTGAACTCAACAAGGCTTCCTTTTGATGCAAAACAGCGGTAACAGAGACTATTTACCATGAAGGACAGTTATCTATGTAAAATAAATGTGGCACCAAATAAATCATTCTAAAAATACATTTCCCTGCAACTCAGAAAGCATACTTTTACATTTATATGTAATGAATGCACATATTTTATGTAATGAATGCACATATTTTATAACACAATAAGACAGAATAACATTCGGAATTTCCACATGGAGAAAGTTGTAAGATTGAGCTTTCAAATGTGATAGCAATCTTTTGTTGCTCAGATTGATACCATGGCCGAATATGCCTTGATAAAAAAAATGGCATGCTCTTTATTTGCAATCTGTATATGTAGGGAGAAACAAGATCCTTCATCTAGTAAACAGCCCTACTAAATAGCCCATTTGGCTATTTAACCATGCTATATGGATACCCAAGCTTTTCACTCAACTCGTGAAAATCAGTAAAACATTAACGATTTTGTTGCAATTATATGTACTGTAAGTAAGAGTATCTGGCCCCGATACTTTAATTACCTGCAATACACAGAACTAGGAAACATCACCAGCAACCGGGTTGTCAGAGTGGCTATAACTCTGTTATCTTTCCACCAAAGAATCCTTAAGGCTAGTACTGTAGAATCTTAAAGACTAACAAATTTGTTCTGGAAAAAGTTTTCATGGACCAGCAGCATAAATATTATTCTCAATTGATGAGAATAACATCAGATGCATGACATGTTATTCTCCGTTGGCAAATGTGTGCATGCGCACATACAGCATATATGTGTGAAAAAATGGAGATAGAGTCAAATGGCAATGATATGCAAAAATTACAGGATGAAAATACAATTAAAGTTTAAATACATGTGCAGTAAGCACAGTGACTATTCACAGGAGCCATACTTAGTGAGGGGGTGGAAATCCCCATCCACACAAACACATACACCCCCTAAAGGCAGTGCTGTCAATCTTATTCGAACACCCATCTGCTCTCAGGAGATTGATACAGCAGCATTTTTTTTCATCACCTCAGAGTTACAAGAGACAAACCAATAAGATCCACCCACAGGACGCTTTGCAAATGCACAGTGTGTTCTTTGGATTTATTTAAATACGAGCGATCCGACAGATGATTCCGAGATGATCTCTCCCCCCACCCCGCGCCCCCAACTACAGCCTTGTTTCTGAGCAAGAGAAAAGATTTGCCTGCCAAGCACTTCGTGGCACTCGCTGAAAGCGACACAGACGCGGGCCACGACCACGGGGGCGGGCCAAGTTCGCCGCCCACCGCGGGCAGGCGAGGGGCGTTCCTGGGAAGGCGGAGGCGCCCCGCTTGCGCCTCGCAGACTACATTTCCCATCCTGCCCTTGCACGGTCCTCGCGGCCCCCCTTCTTTCCCTCGCCAAGAGATGGCTAGGAAACGCCGAGAGTCCGGCGTGGATCTCGGGGCGCGGAGCTCCTTCCTGGCAGGTGCAGCGCAGGGCGATCCTCGAGGGCTGCGTCTGGAAGCGCAGCCAGAACTTTAGCCCGAAGTTCTGCTGCAGAGCGCGGCGCCACTTCCCGTCGAAGCGGAGAAAGGAAGCTGCGAGCCCCGACTCCGCGTATGTGGGGCTGCCCGACGGGCGGAGAGGGGCGCGCTGGGGATCCGGAGGGCAAAACTTGTAGCGTGGCCTCTGCCACGGAAGTGGGCTATGGGGTCAGGGAGTGGGAGCCGGCCGCCCCAGGAGACACCGGAGTCTTTTATTGCTGGTTTTGCTTTGTTTGTTTTACGTCTGATGTCTCAGAATAGTTTATATCTTTCTCTTTCCTTTCCCTTGGTGAGCTTTATTGTGTGCGCTGGTAAACTTCCTCTGTGGTGCTCTGGGAAAGGACCGGGGCACCAACGTTGCCATTTTTCCTATAAGACCCTAGTGTCTCTGAATACTAGTCGCTGGGGGTGAATTGGGGGCGGGGGACAACCATGGTAGCCAGGGTGCTATTACCCTCATATCCTGCTTCCCAGGAGGTATCTGGTTGGCCACTGTGGCCAATAGGAAGCTGGAGGAGATTGGTCCTTGGTCCGATCCATTAGGGCTCTTTTTATGCTCTTGTCTTCTGGATGAGACCAAGATGTGGGTAGCCCAGCCCCAAGGGTCAAGTGGGGTGGTCTCAAGCAAGCGGTGACCTTTCGTCCTTCTGCTCCTGCGTGTGTGCCAATATCAAGTAATCAGAGATTGCCTCCGAACATGTTCCGGTTTGTGTGGGAATGTGTAAACATCATTTACAACACAGTGCCAGTTTGCGCATTTGATGTGGGGTGATTAATCTCAATGTGGAACATTTATAACATCATGCCGGATGGTGGTTAAATATACAAGACAGAGAAGCCGACATTGTGTAATGAAAGCTGGAGCATAGGGGGCAGGGGAGATAACTCGGGAAAGAAGACATTATATTGAGTCTGGATCATTGAATGATGTTCTCTTGCCCGCCTACACAACATCCACTTCTGTGCTGGCAGAGTTCCTCTTTCTAATGCTTTGGAGCAACATGCTTTCAGGCTGGCTCTTAGAAGGCAGCTACAGCTGCACCCTGAGCTGATGGGGCCTCTACAGCCAGAGTTACAGCTTTGTCTACAAGTGATGTTAGGGATTAAAATTATTAAAATTATTGAATAATTATTCAAGAACTCCAAAGGAGCTACAGCTCACAAACAACTTCTTCATTTTCTATGGATGAGACCTTCCTCTTGCAAGCACTTAAAGCTACTTTTAATAATCAGACAGCTCCCCTGAATATTTCAATTAATAATGCCACATTTCCCCTCCATTGCGACTTTCCCCAGGCATAAGGTATATAATGCTTTCTCATGCCTATATGATCTTACTGCCCATATATGGATATATACTTTGGCATGTTTTCACAACATGAGGAACTTTAGAACTCTAACAAGCAACTTGCTGCTTTCTTCATTTCGGTTGGGGACGAGTTTCAAATACAGTGGTACCTCTAGTTACGAACTTAATTCATTCCTGAGGTCTGTTCTTAACCTGAAACTGTTCTTCACTAGAGGCGTGCTTTCGCTAATGGGGCCTCCTGCTGCTGCTGTGCTGCCGGCACACGATTTTCGTTCTCATCCTGGGGCAAAATTCTCAACTCGTGGTAACTCTTCCGGAGTTTGTAACTTGAAGCGTTTGTAACCTGAGGTACCACTGTAATAGATTACTTACTCTCTTCTAATTTTGGTAAGAATAACAATTTGGTCCAGTTTTCCATTCAGATTTGGTTTGACACCTCTGGAGCATGCAAGCTTGCTTCTGTTCAGCATGCACACTTGAACTGTTTCATTACCACCCTTCAAAGGATTTTGCATATGAACTTGCCATTCTACCTTTTTGTCTTCTCCCAGTAGGCTAGATCTTCTATGCCCTGCTGTAAATCTGAGCTGTCCTGCTGCTGGTTTAGAGTCTAGAGCCCATCTGTTCTTCCATATTTCGGATTTGGATGCCATGGAGTCAACGGCAGGCATAATGATGAACAAAGGACCAGATTCTAGGAAAAGTGGGATTACGGGTAAGTAAGAGAAGAGAGACAGACCCAGTTCTAAAGGTACCCTCAAAGGGCTTCTACTGCACGAAGACATCCTGAAACACACCAGCACACCTAATCTGCATCCTGTTGTTCAGATAACTTGCCTGGATCTGTGGCAATAGCCTGTTTCCCTGTGTGAGTCCATTTCTTGTTCTCCCTTTCTCTGTCCCTGCCCCATGGAGGGCCATGGACACGTGGGTCTTCAGGATGAAGCCTCCTAGTACTAAGTAAGGTCACTGGTCCACAGAGCCAAGAGAAAGGCCGTAACTCATTGACATGCAAAGATTCAATCCCTGGCATCTCTATATCAGATGGAGAAGGACACTCGTCTGGAATCTGGAAGAGGTACTGCCAGTCAGTGCAGACAGTTTCAACCAATGGTCTGACTCAGTAGAAATCAGCTTCATATGTCTCATGTGTAGCTCACTGTTTTCTCCTATGAATGGCAGTGGCTCTCTAGGGTCTCAGGTGGAGGTCTTCCTTGGGCTGAGATCCTACCATGGATTGAATCTGGAGCCTTCTTCTCTGAGTTCATTGGATGCTTCCCACATCATGCCCCACTTGTAGACTTGCTGTAAGCATCTCATTGACCTCTGTTGTTGTGTGTGCCCTGGATAGGGAACTTGTGGCCCTCCTTGTGTTGTTGGACTCCAGCTCCCATCAACCCCAGCCTTTTGGCCAATAGTCAGGGATGATAGGAGCTGCCATCCAGTTTGTAGAACCAAAGCTTCCACATCTTTGTAGCATCATTATATGCCTGTCCATGGTACTGGGGAGTTGTTCGGACTATGAACCTTGACTCTTGCTCTAAATGTTTTGAGTTGATCCTCTGTGGTTGATTCAATGCATAAGTGCCATTTTAGGCAATCTCTGTTCATGTCAACATGGAAAGTCTTGTGCTTATTGTATTGACCCTCTTACAGAGACTCTGCCTTGTGCAAAGTATTTCATTTCATTTCATTTATTGAATTTATATACCACCCTATACCCGGAGGTCTCAGGGCGGTTCACAAAAAAAGATCACAATATATAAAATAAAAACAAAAACAAAAATCCAATAACCCCCCCCCCCAAAGAGCCACATTTTAAATGG
This sequence comes from Podarcis tiliguerta, assembly GCF_965153285.1. NCBI lineage: Eukaryota > Metazoa > Chordata > Lepidosauria > Squamata > Lacertidae > Podarcis > Podarcis tiliguerta. The sequence continues at coordinate 62,320,354 of NC_139534.1, forward strand.
TATAGGATATTGATTAGGTTAGCCAAAGGCCTGGTTAAAAAGAAACGTTTTTGCCTGGTGTGTAAAGTTGTATAATGAAGGCGCCAGGCGAACTTTCCTGGAAAGAGCATTCCACACACGGAGAGCCACTGCAGAGAAGGCCCGTTCTCGTGTTGCCACCCTCCGGACCTCTCAAGGAAGAGGCACACGAAGGAGTGTCTCACAGTGCAGTCTCTGGAATACCTTCCCTGGTGCAACATCCCAAGTGTTTTGCTGCATTAATGCATCACCGTCATTGCTGTGGCGAAATGTCCCTTGCACAGCAGACATAGGACTCATTTGCACAGCTCTCAGATTTTTTAGGTGCTTCAGTATGGGCTAAATGGTAATAGTATTGTCAACCATAAGCATTGCACGGGATTGGGGTGGTGGTGGCAGCTCGCATGTTGCATGCATCAGCTTTAACATGTGCTTTTATTTTGGCTTTTGATGTTATCTGATAAGCCATTCCTTGCTAACATGCATTTTTCTCTCAATTTCCAGGCTTGCTTACAAAGCACCTTTGGAAGGCCTTGCGCCTGTCTTCCCCCGTGGCACTTTCCCAACACTGTACAGGTAGGTGAAGCATGCGATGCATTCCAATATACTATCTGCTTTTGTATTCTGCGCCTGTGGACCGAATACTGAAACTGAATCTGGACGGTAAGAAAGAATTGGAACATTTGAATGATGGTCACATCATTTGTTGTGACTGTGAGAACAAATCATGCACATCAAGGAAATATAGGCACATCTCTATACTTTGCATGGATGAGACAGGTTGGACAGATATACTTCTTCAGGGTACAGAATTTGTTCACAACTCTTAGTGCAGAATCCAATGAATAGGGCAAAAGTAGCTGCTGTCTTTGATGGAGAGATGCTGGCCACACAGCAAAACACTGGATTCTTACTGGGAGGAAAGATGGTAGCCTGTGCATGTTCAGCAGCTAGAATTTCTTGTTATGGGTTGGATCCCCTTGTGGCTTTCTCCTTGGGCTTTTGATTCAGCAGACTAGTGAAAGGTGAAGGTGATTTTTGTGGATTCCCCATTTCTAATGCCTGCCACCTTCCATGTGGTTCTGGAGGATCCAGATTTTTCAAGGACTGCAGGAAGGATTGGTGAGAATTGCTTCTTTCCCACCTTCTCTTAGTGGAAGCTTCCGCTGGATCAAAAGCCTTTCTGCAAGCAGTGGAAGAGCACAATTGGACTCAACCCTATTTACTTCATTTATTTCCTGCTTTTCTGCAACAGTTTTCACTCGAAGTAGCAATCTTATAATATAAGTGCTGCTTTACCTGGAATAGTCTCTGTTGTATAAGCATGTAGAAAAGAGCATCTTCCAAATTAACAACAAATTGTTTTGAAGCACAGAATACATATCCTAACTGCATGTTTGGCTGTGGATTTTTGTAACTGGATTGCAATGGATTAGCAGCCTAGCAGGATGGATTTGTGCTACTGGGAAAAGCTTTGGGTGCTGCAGGAGTTGCTTTGGCATAAGCCATTTTGTCCTCTGTCACAGCTACGCTCATTTGTAGGATCAAGGTATTCTCGGGCTTTCAGTATGAACAGATACTGCTATTTACTAATTAGTTTTAATGTATAAACAAGTTAAGGCCTAGAGCCTCTAATAACTGTCACCCATGTTAACAACACTCAGTGGTGGTTCTTTTTCCATGTTGCCTCTGGAAGGCAAGTGGCACATCATACAGTTATTAACTGCATGCTCTTTGCTGAAGGCACAGGCAATGTGCATTTAAACCAGCCTTGCAATTGCATTTAAACCAGCCTTGCAAATAAGCCCATGAAAGTTACTAGCCTGCAAGCAAACCTACCAGCTTGCAGAGGATGACAAAGAGCTCAGTCTCTCCTACGGCAGCTTGCTGCACTTCTATGCTGGGTACAGAGGAGGGGAGCTTCCCTCTTCTTTCAGCAGCCAGCCTGGGTTCTGTTCTGGTTGTAGTGGAGCAATGGAGCGCTCCATCTTTCTGCCAGCTTGCTTACTCACCTGAATGGAATTCCTGATCACCTATGACTGCCAGGCTAGTGCTTAAATATCAGGCTGATTCAAAACACACAGGGTTGTTAGTCCTACTCAGAATGGGCCCATTGAAATTAATGGACATGGCCCACTAAAATCCACTAAGTTCAGCGGCTGTACTGTAAATAGAACATACAAAGGATACAGCTCACACATTTTAAGGAGTAGATGAATCATTTTAATTTGTTTTCGTTAGTGGTCTATTAGCATATTTTACGTTTATACGCTGAGACAGAGGGAATGCTTATAGAAATGGATGTGACAGCTACCTTCCAGTGAAAGGCTCTGCTTAAAGCTCTGTGTGTGCTCATGGCAAAATATAATCTAAAAGCAATGGCAATGGGAGTTGCGTGAAAGGAATTGCCTCTTCCCAGAGGCACAATTCATTAGCATTCATGATACGTTGTAGATCTGTGCAAAGGGGAGCTATTTCATGAGCATCTGTTCTTGGGGGGAACCATCCTGTTCTTGCAGGTTCTTGCCCAGACTTGATAATGAGCAGGAATGAAGTGCCGGAACAAAAGATAGTCCACAGAGATAGTCCCATGAAGACTCACCAGACACTCTGCTTATCCCTCTCATCAGACAATGCCAGGCAATACAGTGGCTTGGTCTCTCTGGAGAACCTTGATACTCAGGTGAGTGATGATCTAAGAGACATTTGTTGGGGAATACACAGTTTGTTGTCTGTCATGCGGCTGCATCAGTTTGTGAATCTAGTAGCAGGAACTTAACTGATACCTTTCTCCTCTTTTTCAAATAGATGAAACAAGCCCACAGTGGTGGGGCAGCCAGCAGCACTGGTTCCCTGGAACGGGCATCCTTGTTTTGTGCCTCTGTACCCAGTTCCTCATCCAAATCCATCCCCTCCAAGCCAACGGGATCTCCATCCAAGCCCAAGTCTTCCAACTCGTTGTTTTCTCCGTTGTTGCCAAAAGGCAGCTTTGAATTCAATCCCAATCCGTCATCTGTTTCTAGTTCCAAGAAGCGCCGCAATGGGAGTCTCAAATCCGGGGAGGCCAGTGATCCAAAGCCAAGGGAGCTGCAGGCGGGCTTTGGTTTCTTGGAACCGGTCATCGCCAGGGTAACGGACTTCATCTACTTGGGGAACCTCCGTGCGGCTTACAGTGGGCAGGCGCTGTGCAAGAACCAGATTGACAGCATCATTGATGTGAGCAGCTTGCCTAGCGACTGCAGGCTGAGCTTCATCCCTTGCACCTGCAGCCGAGGGCCCCAGCATAGCTGGTCCCGCCTCAAGGTGCACGTCCAAGGGCCTTTGGAGGAGGAGCGCCTTTCTCTGCAGCAGCCGTGCTTCTGGGACATCAACCGGTGCCTTGAGGCCTCGCTGGAGAAAAGGAAGCGGGTTCTGATTCACTGCAGGGATGGCTACTCCCTGGCTCCTACCTGCGTCATCCAGTACCTGATGGTCAAACACCACATGAGGCTGCTGGCTGCTTATGAGTTTGTCAGAGCAAGGTACCCAGTGAACATCCGGGAGTGTCACCAAGACCTGCTGGTGGACCTAGAGAGGTCTCTGTGGCCTGGAGAGGTGGACATGGAGTGCTCTAAACAAGCCATGTCGAGGAAGATGGCATGGACATAGGGTCAAGTTAGATGGCAGCAGTTTCATCTCACACATGTAGAAAGGTGGGGAGGAATGTGGTTCATGGTGACTGAAGCTTCTCTCCTTGCCTGTCCCTCCTCTCCCAGCACCTTCCCAGTATCTAGGAGAGGGAGCAGGTTTTTCATTGTACACACTCTCTTCACCCACCTCCTTTTTCCACAGCAGGGATGGCTCAACTTTTTCCACTGCATTCACTCTTGGCTAGCCTTTCAGGGGCCGTGCCCTGGTGGAGGGCTTGAGGAAAGCAGAAATGGGTGTCTCCAAAGTGAGCACGATCATCCTGGGCCCACTGTTTCCTACCCTTTCTCAGTTCTTTCACACCTTTTCTTCCACGTACACACTACACATCCCTGTCACAGTGTTGAACTTCCCCGGGGAGATTTAAATCTCTCCACCATGTCCAGTGCTGCAGTGTTGAGGGCTATTGCTGTCTCCCCTAAAAAGGGCCCAACCTCTGAAGACCATAGGCAGTGGTTTTCCTCCCCCTTGCAGCATTGCACTGGGGGAGGAAAGCAACCACTTGAAAGGGCTTGGCAGGTGTGATTTGGCCCATGGGTTTACCACCCTTGTTCTACAGCAAGTTCCTGGTTTCAGCACATGGGACTGCAGCAGCCATGCCTACTTTGGATCTTAGGATACAGTAAATAACCAAATACCATAAGAAAGCATGTGAGCGCTCAAAGCCAGTCAGAAGGCCTAAGGATGCCATTACGACGTTTCTGTTATGGAGAAGCTGCCTTATATTGAGCTGCCTTAAACCATCCTCCCCCAGTAGATCCTTTTGCAGCCCATCTAACTCCTTCATTGGAAGATGCCATGGACTAAGTTTATGTATGCAAGTATCTGCTTTGTCACTGAGCTGTGGACCAGGGCTATGTTTGCTCTAAAAATACTTTGCAGGGTGTGGGTGTGTGTCTTTTTTAAACTTGATTTGGCCAGTAATGAAAAGAACTGAAAGGGGACTGAAAATATTCAGAGGACTGTCACCACTGGAAATCTTAGTTTGCAATTCTTCTGCTTTCTGAAGTTGACCAGGGCATTGGCCAGACACATTCAAGCAAATACTGGTAATCACCATAAGACTAAAAAAAATTGCTTTTTTAAAAAGTGAAAACTGAGTTTCCTAGGAAACGAAATTATGCATCTAGTACCACAATCTGTGGTTTGGGAGGGTTTTTTTTAATGCTCCTGTGAAATTACAGTTTGCATACATCCCTGATCCTTGCTTTTGTGCTGAGATACACCAACAAGCTCTTTAAATTACCCAATTTGATGAGGTAAATGGCTCTCCACAGCAGCTATGCCTATTTCCATAACTCTGTAAATGTGATAATTCAGCCCTTTCTTAGCAGAGCCACCGTAGGCCTCTTTTATTGTCAGGGAAATTATAACACTGGAGCAGAACGTTCAAAGTGGAGGTTGTCTTGACAGCACTTTCCAGCTCCTACAAGATGAGAGTTTGTAAGATTTGCATAAAAGACTCTTAAATCAGGGATGGATGCGGCATTAGAGAGCAGGTGGGTTGTCAGCAGTGGAATTTAAATCTGGTGCTTAAAATCCTAGATTCTGTGATTGGAATAAAGTAGGTATTTATTCTTTTTTCATATATTCTGGTTGTATTTTTTTTCTTGTTCTTTCAAATTTTGTACTGTGGTTGCAGATTTTGATCATTTTTATGAAGAACACTGGCCGGTTTCATCCCCAGCAAACTGAAGCAGATGGGCGGGGGGGGGGGGCGGGCGGGCGGATGTCTATTACAGACTAGGGTGGTTGGGATGTGAGCTGGCCCTTGATCCTTGTCTGTTGCACCTGTAAAATGCTATAAATGCTTTGACTCTACCAGTCAGTAGCCTTGAGAAATTCTAACGCAACAAGCACAACAGGCAGCAAGAAAACTTGGGAGTTCCTATGTTTCCTCCAACTCTGCTTCAGCATCCTGAGCAGCAATGAAAACAGAATCCTTCCTTTGCTCTACCTTTCCCACCCTGAGCATTACCCAGGTCACATGCACCCCCTTTTAAAAATCCAATACAAAATGTGGCTCAGAACATTATGGTAGTTTTGCACCTCCCCTCCAGGTAGCTTGGCCAACATTCAAGGTGCTGGAGGAGCAAACCAGCCCTTCTGTTCTCTACCTCTCATTTAAATCAGAACCAGTGAAGGCGGTGAATGTCCTTTGTGAGTGTCTGAAGGCTGTTGGAGGATGGATGGCAGCTAATGGATTGAAGTTGAATCCTGACAAGACAGAAATATTGTTTCTGGCAGACAGGGTAGGCAGGTGTGGGGGACTCCCTGGTCCTGAATGGGTTAACTGTGCCCCTGAAGGACTAGGTGCGCGCCTGGGACTCATTTTGGACTCAAAGCTGTCCATGGAGGCGCAGGTCAATTCTGTGTTCAGGGCAGCTGTCTACCAGCTCCACCTGGTACGCCAGCTGAGAACCTATCTGCCTGCACACTGTCTCGCCAGAGTGGTACATGCACTGCTTGGACAACTGCAATGTAGTCTGTGTGGAGCTACCTTTGAAGGTTACTCGGAAACTATAATTAATCCAGAATGCAGAGGCTAGACTGGTGACTGGGAGCAGCCACTGAGACCATAAAATACCGGTCTGAAAGACCTACACTGGCTCCCAGTACATTTCCAAGCACAATAGAAAGTGTTGGTGCTGACCTTTAAATCCCTAAATGGCCTCAGCCCAGTATACCTGAAGGAGCGTCTCCACCCCCATTGTTCAGCCCAAACACTGAGGTCCAGCGCTGAGGGCCTTCTGGCACTTCCCTCCCTGTGAGAAGTGAAGCTACAGGGAACCAGGCAGAGGGCCTTTTTGGTAGTGGAACCCACCCTGTGGAATGAGTAGTTGTATAACATTTATACAATCTGAAGACAGCCCTGTATAGGGAAGCTTTTTAAGTTTAATGTTTTACTGTGTTTTTATATATGCCGGATGGGCAGGGTACATAATAATAATAATAATAATAATTATTATTATTATTATTATTATTATTATTTTATTAAGAATAAGACAGAAATCACATTGTTATCAGTTCTACCAGTTTGTGGTTCAAAGCAGTCCAGCATGCTGCAAACTTATCCCAGTGATAAAATTGACACTAGAATATTTAATCCTTTATAAAGCGTTCTGATTGAAGTTTGGCTTCAAATGTGTCATATGTGAGTAGCGTTTCTATAATATGAGAAATTATGTTAAATAAAGAACATTGTGACCCTATGTAGACCTGGCATTAATAGAGATGTATTTAAGAGGTGTCTGATTGAGACTATCCAACTGAAAAGTATAGGCAGAGAAGTATAGGCATATCCTTGATGCACATACATTCTGACTCAGAAAACACACAGGGGCTGCCAGCATTCAGGAATCAAGAGCCCTATGCATTTTGAGCTCTTCGGTAGGGTCAGGAGATTGATAGGCCTTTTTCTTATTCTGACTCTCTATGATAGCTGCTCTTTGTGTAAAGTCCTGTTAGCATTCTTTCTATGAGGACAGCCCTTTCAGTTTTCTGAGTTTTTGTTCTACCCAGAAGTTTCATAAATGATTCTATGAAATTAAAAGTGTCTTACACTCTAGGTATTGCAGCCCCAGCCCTACTGCAATAAGTTAGTTGTTCGGTTCAGGCCCGGTCCTGTTACTTTCAGCAAGGCTCTGTTGCAATTGACTTGCTGCATTTTACCTTTTGAATGTTGCTTTGGCTGTGCTTCTACCAGCAGGTGGCAGAAGGAAGCTGTATTCCAAAGCAAGAGGGGCGATATGAAAGCTGGACACTTGAGGTTAATAAAATGAAGTCCGATTCCACCTTGATCATGCCCATGTGACACAAGCTTTTCTCACCAGGCTATGCCAGAGCGCATTCATTACTAAGACGAGTTGTTCTCCCTTCTCTGGCACTGCAATCTCTCTATGACAGTGCAGGCAGCCCTTTCCTGAGTTGCCCAGGTGCCAGAACAGGAAGTCAGAGCTATAGTGCTTTCTGACTGTTTGCAGCTAGCAGGGTGGTTACTGATTAACAGGGAGGCTTGAGATGGCATTGCGTTTGCTTTTATAATCTAGCTGAATCAGAGCGGACATTTTATGCCAGAATCAAATGTGAAAGTGGACTTCTAGCAGCCTGGATTCAAAACATGAAGTTGAATTTTCAGGCTCCTGATTTATTCCAGAGTTCTGTGCAGGACTGGCTATCTTGTGGCCCTCAAAATGTTGGACTACAACTCCCATTAGCCCCACTAGGTAGGGATGATGGGAGTTGTAGTTCAGCAACATCTGGAGGTTCAACGGTCTGCCCTCCCCCACTCTGTAGCAGGGAGTGCCTTCTATCAGTGTGCCCCAAACAGTTGGACTACAATCCCCATCATCTCTGACCACTGGTCCTGCTAGCTAAGGATGATGAGAGTTGTAGTCCAAAAGCACTCTGTACTCTACTTTGGGTTTGTGTAGGGTTTACTCCTTAGCCTTTTCTCCTCCCCAAGATATCCCACAATGCAGCAGAGGCTTAGAATAAGTGCTTTCCTTCTAGAAGGGTTCCCTTCCCAGGTTGGTGAGCCCCGTCTGCCCCTCACTTCCCTCTATAGCACATGGAGAAACTGCCTTCTGCACTTGGGGTTATTTCTATACAAATTGCCCTGATCAATGTCACATTTATAATTAACAGCAAACTATCTTCCTGTGTGATGTCTAGATAATGCAACCACCCCAGTTTTTGTACATAATTATCTCTATGATCAATACATGGCAAACCCATTGCTTGCATTTAGAAATAGCATGTATTTGGGGGCTCTTGTACTTATTTCTGTCTGTCCTAGGTAGCCCAAGAAGACCCTGTGGGAAGAGAGGCTATCATACCAAAAAGGCAGGTTTGGGCTTCTTCTTCTTCTTCTTCTTCTTCTTCTTCTTCATCATCATCATCATATTAGCCATTCAGCACCTTTAAGGATCAGCATTCCAGTGCTATACTAGCCCTGCTTGCTGCTGTCAGGGGAATGAGATTTGCTGGAAGCTGTGAGGAGAATTTATACAGCAGTATTGCCTTGGGTGCTGTAATCCTTCTTTAGTATCTCTTTGAACTTAAGATCTGTACCTGCACAGCGTGTCAAACGTGGATGTATTGAGTCTGCGGGAAGCATTGAAAAGGGAGAGGAGGAGCAGGAGGGAAGAGAACATCCGAAATCCACCAAACTACTGAGAAGCCTTAAAATCCATCTTCCTTGGATATAAACTTGAAAAGCCAGTTTTCATGGACCGTGCAGCTTAAAGCTGCAGCTGATGAATGTGATTATTTCCTCGGTATTGACTTCTTAAACGATACCCAATTAGAATTTGTGGGAAAGTGGTGGATTTGGGCTGTAGGATGCTGACCCTTCTCTTAGCCAGTGGTGACCAAACTTGGCCCTCCTGCTGTTTTTGGACTACAACTCCCATCATCCCTAGCTAACAGGATCAGTGGTCAGAGATGATGGGAATTGTAGTCCCCAAACAGCTGGAGGGCCAAGTCTGGCCACCACTGTCTTAGACAGAGTGGGGTGGCCATGGTGGCAACAGATTTGGAGGCAGCAAATAGGGAGTTGTGGTGAGGCTCTGTGTGCTGCCTGCTTCCCTCAGGTGTGGTGGAGGTTGATGGCCCAGTGCAATTTATGAAGTAAAATTCAACTGTAAGTTCGTAGGGAGGACCTTTGCTTCATGCTGCAAAATGTATTGGACTAGCCCTTATGTAAAAAGTTTGCTTCAAATTCCTGCTTGGTTGAGAAATTTGCTGAGTAGCCTCAGGCAATTTGTTCAGTTGCACAGTGGCAACGAAACTGAGCTGTGAATCAGGAAGTCCCATGTTCAAATTCTGCTTCTGCAATGAATTTGCTAGGCGGTGTTAGACAAGCTACTGTTTCTGAACCACGACTCCCCCCTCCCCCCACTCCCCATCATGAACTGCTGACATTTACTTTACCTTGCCTTCTGGATTACTACGTATGAAGCACTTTGAACACACTAACACGCTATATAGATTATTATCACTTCACCTAGCCTACCTCATAGGGTTGTTGTAAGGGTACAATAGGAGAATCCAATGTGTACTTGGAGAAAAGGTGTGGCATAAATACAAAAAGATCAATAAGGTAGTATGTACCTGAATTGGGTGCACAAGGGAATTAAGGTGGGCCCTGTAAACGTTGTCTATGTTAAAAATTAACTGAAGTTCTGAGCATGTGTATATGTATATTTTTCATATGTGTCTTTCACTGGATTCATTTTACCTGTTTACCATGTAAAATATATGACTGTGCTCCCAACACTCTGCAAAATACACTTCCTCTTCTGTTATTCTCCCTGCTGCCTGACTTCTCCAAGACTTCTTGACTGCTTCCCAAATTGATTGCTTTAGCCGAGGGGGGTGGTTTGTATTTCTGGAACCTTACACACCATTGGTCTAAGGAAGACTCCATGCCCTTAAAGAGAATGGGTTTTTTGCTGAGCTGTTTAAGAAACACATTTATACCTCCTCAGTAAGCCAGCTGCCTGTGGCTTGCCAGTTGATCCAGTCCTCCCACCAGCGCTGTGTGTTTTTCTTCTTGGGACTTAGGTGAGCCCTTTGCATGTCTCTTATTGACCCCCCCCCCCCGCTTGCTGTTCAAAAAGGCTGAAAGAAAGAGTAGAAACTCTGTGGTTCCTAGATTAATGATTCTTGACTGGGGGGGAGGATCTAAACCCCAGTGTTGGAGTCAAAGTCTGTCCTCTGAGCACCCATCTGTCTTCTCTCTTTAGCCTGTTACAGCAATCAATTTCATCGGACTTTGTTGCTGGTCCCACTCCATAAAAGTGGCTTTGGCTCTCATGATTCAAGAGCTGGAAAGCTCAGATTTACTCCGTCCTCCGATTTAATTCCCACGATGTTAAGGAATCTGCAGTGTAAATTTGCACCTCGAAACCTGAGCTTGAGAATGCCGTCAAATTTCCCTGCTGAAAACATGGCCTGTTTTTACATTAAAACTTGCTCGGTAGAGAAAGCCTAACCAGGAAAAGAAAAAGAAGAAAGCATACGAATTTGCCTTTCAGGAAAGAAAAGCATAACTAATTTGAGTAAGCAATTTTGGGGCGGTAGGGAGCAGATGGAAATGCCACTTGTTGAAGAAGAAAGGGGAAGATGTAATGCTTGACCGCGTGACCTTTTTCGCACTTGCTGCTAAGAAAATGATTAAAATAGAGTGCTTTGTTTTCAGTGAGTCTGAGTGGTGCTGGTTTCACAAGTAGCATGCTGACATTTCTGCAAAAAAGGCAACTGACAAGTTGGGATATACAGTAGAAAATACAGAAAGGATACAAAACTGCAAATGACACAAACGTCTATTTTGATGATTGGCGTGATTTCACTCTGTTGTTCCTTATTTGTATTTTGTTTTATTTCTAGTATATGTCACGCCCACTGTCATTTGCACCTTTGCCACCTGTGGTTACCACAGTGACTCCCCTTATTGGCCCTCCTGAGTCACTAGGACAGGCAGGCCACAACCCAAGGAGACAGCTGCAGCTCCTTTGCAAGCCATTTTTAGAAGCACTTTCTTCTCCATTATGTGATAGGCCCTACACATTTTTCAGGATAAGGTTTCTTTCGGGAGGTCAGCCATGGCCTTCGGGGGTGTCCTTTCTGGCCATCTTTTAACTCTTCCTTGTCTCATTCTGAGTATAATGGCCATCCGTTTGCGATCCAAAGATAGCAAAGTAGTTCACACACTGGTGGGGGGTGGGGGGTGGGCGAGGCACATACCTTTTAAATAATCGATTTGAAACAATACAAAAATACAGGAAAACCTTAAAGTTTAATGCAACTTGTTCTCGAGAAGCCACTGAAATGGAAGCAAATTCCTAAATGTATAGCTGTGTACTTCTCTGGTTACCACCATTATAGCAGTCAGTAGAATGCATACATGTACTGATAAGAATCACTTGCAATAAAATGTAAGCTATTGACTAAGTAGCAAAGCATGCTTTGTCTCCTCACACCGGCTGCAATACGAGTTTATTGCAGAGGTTTCAGCACACAGTGTTCTACAAGGGTTAAAACTTGCAAGTTTTCTGGAAGGCTTGGTATAGATAGGTTTTTCCCATTGCGACTGAGCAAAGAGTATATTTGTTTATTATTGTAAGGTTGGATTTGTTGTGTTATAAAAGGAAAAATTAATAAAAATTATACGGGGGAAAAAGAGAGAATGTATATCGCTGCCTTCCATACATTTGGCAACTACTTCCTCACTCAGCAGATGGGGAGCAGTTGGGCAATAAGTACAAACCAATTTCTATTTTCTAGTAGTGACCAATGTTGTTTAATCCAAACAATACACTTGTATTAAATATATATATATGTCTTTGGTTTGTTGCAGGTGCTCATCAACAAAACCAAGATGTCTGAGTAAGTTACTGTTGTGTTTATCTTGTGGAACACATTTTTAGAAACACAATTCTAGAGCTACAATTTTTCTTTCAATCCTGTCAACAAGAAGTAATACTTTTCTGCACTCCCATCTGTCTAGTGCATGTGCTGCATCGGCTTCTCTATGCATATCGTCAACTGGATGGAGAGAGGCACATGCAAATAGATGCAACCCAGCAGGCTGGAGCTGTGTGCAAAGAGCTCTTTCAAAAAGTTACAATTCTTCTGGTTATCTGGCTTATCTTTCCCCTTCCTTCCCTGCCAAACAATAGATGGGTGGGATTTTAACCATTTCCAAAAATGCTTTGCCCACTATTGCCCTTATTGCTCCATGCTCAGTCTTTTGGATCATAGAATCTGTCTTTTTATTCTCAAAACTAACCATCTGTTTTTCCTTCCTTGCTTTCTGCTTGTGTCTATTTCTTTCTCCCAAACCAGTGAAGAAGTAAGTTTCCCTTTCTATTTTGGCTGGGGTGGATGGGGTGAGGTTCATGGGTAGAACTTTGGATCAGAAGAGCACTGGCATGGTCATGCTATCAGTCTGGGATAAACTCTGCCCTCTTGGAGAAGAGCTTGCAGGGCAGTGAAGATTACTCATCAACCAAAAAGCATTGTCTTTCCTCCTCTTCTATAAGCGAGTTTCAAACATTCCATTCCACCCTCCCAACATTCCATCACAAGATGGAATCTAGAATGGTGCTATGGAAATGAAGAGACAGCTGTGTGTGTGTGTGTTTGTGCCTGTGTACATGCAAATTTAGGCTCTCCTCAGTGGCACCCTTTAGTGCAACCGTTTCATTTTTCTTGCATAAATGAAAGGTTCTAACAAGAAGAAGTGAAATGCTGTCCCACTTGGGAAAGCTTGCACCCCCATCTCTGATACTGGGTTGCCTTGCCCCACCCCCATCAAAGAACTTCCAAGGTGTGCAATGATTAATAATAATAATAATAATAATAATAATAATAATAATAATTTATTACTTATACCCCGCCCATCTGGCCGTGCCTCCCCAACCACTCTGGGCAGCTTCCAACAATGATCCTCCATGCAAAGCTCACAACTATGTTTCACTCAAATCCACCCTCCCAGTACACTACTTCTACTATAATAATAAGTGGTTCAATAGTGGTATTTTTAAAAATCCAACAAGAGGAGGATGTGCTCTTTGGGGGCTCTTTTTCTCCTGTTTGCCATTGCTGACACTGCAATAAGGAAATGTGGACACCTATTTGCCAGGCTGACTTAGAAATTGTGTTAGCAGCTTCTGTGGGTATTAATAGATTACTCACAGAAGAGCTATTAGAGTGGACTGGCCCTAGGGACTGTCGTTGACCAGAAGGCTGATCCCTGCTTCTTTAAGCTGCCAATATGTTTGTCCACATTTATCATCTAATCTCATCCTGATGGAAGGCAGTGAAAACAGAGACACTAGAAGTTGAGATTAGTAACAATGGTCTAGGACTCTAGGACATTAAAGAGTACCTTATGTACCTTCAGAAAGTTTTAGAAGGGCAAGGCATGTGTTACTTCTGCTCTGCCTAAACTCTAGAGAAGATTGTGGAGTCTGGAATGCCCTCTGGGCATCTGCAGAGGGGCCTAATGCAACCTGGTTATGCCTGGAAGTGAAGCTGATAATTGCTGTGCATTCTCTGAATAGCAAGGTGTCAAGGGCATTACTGACCCTTCTTGACTGGATGCTTCTGTGCATGTGAAGTAGCATGTTCAGGCTACAGTAGGCCTTTCCTCACAAGCATAGAGGCCTTTGGCAAGATGCAGTCAGTGATCTCACTGCCCCCTTGCCATGCCAGAGGCCTACAGGCATACAAGATTATGCCATGATAGATCTTGGGTGCCATTCCAGGAGCTGCTGAAATAGTACTCTATTAGTACTATTTAGTAGGTGAGGTCCCTGTTCTGCTCCAAAAATCTTACTGTTGTAACTGGAACATTTGCTAGCCCAAATTTTGGTTGTAGCAGAGTATGTCACACTTGGTCTGCCTCTGTGATGGTTTTGTACTGTTCAGTGTTAGGTTGTTGTGGTGGTGGTTGTGGTGGTGGTTGTTGACAGCATGTATGCCTTTATTCATACATTTGTTTGTTTGTTTCCCATCCCTCCTATTTATCTAAAAGGATCGCTAAAGTAGCTTACACATAACATAGCAAACTGCAGTCAGAACTGTTTAAAACCATTAAAGCCATCCAATTAAGACCACTAATCAAAATTAAGCAACTAATACAAGAGAACAAACAGACATTAGTTTTACAGTCTTAACAATTAGGTAACCCCCCCCCTCAAGGGCTTTATTTTTATTTTACCAGATCCCTAACAGTCAGAAGGGAGGTGTCTTGGTGGACTTCCTTGGATGGATAGTTTCATAGCGCAGGGGAAACCACTAAAAAGGCCCTGAGTTTTATAACCACCTTCTAGGCCTCAGAAATCTAGAGCAGCTGAAGAAGGGCCCATCGAAACATATATGACTTACCATATGGGTTCCTTTTCTTACTGGTGCATTTGGTTTCTTTTCTTTTCACTTGGGAACAAACTTCCCCTCTCTTTTGCTTAGTCCCCACCACATGTATTAAAATGGATTTTCCCATAGGGATAAATTGCACAAGAAAGAGTTACAAAATGGGCTTCTGGAAGAAGCATCTCATAGCATACGTAGGCACACTAATGATAGATTTTGACCAAAGCCTACTGCAGTAGAGCCAAGTCTTTCCATTGCCTTTAAAAGTCACCTTTAAAAGGCCAAATTCTGGTCTGGCTGCCCCCATACTGTGGTGACCTTATCAGATTTCTTAAACATTCATGACTTGGATGGGATGCCCTCAAATGAAAGTACAGCAAGCAGGTCAGGGAGCTATTCAAAACATGAATGGCTATTCCCTCTGCCCCAAAGCACCAGAGATAGAATGTGCTGTTGTTATGAGGAGCCAACTTGCAGAAGCAAAGGGTCCAATTAGCATCATTCGAGGGCAAATCTTGACATCTATACCCAATTGCCTCTTGAAGCAATGTCAAAAGACATGCCTGGGGGAGGGGGAGAAATCGGCTGTGACTGTGAGAAGGACAAAACACTTAAGTAACCCACTTCTTTCTCGTTTTGCTTCTTGCCATTTCAGAAAAAGAAGAGGGCAATCACTGCCCGCCGGCAGCATCTCAAGGTACCTTTTCTCTCTGGTCGTTCCTAACAAAACGACTTCTGTTTCTTTCTTACTTTTCCCCTTGGATAAGAGATGTGGATGGTAAAAAGCTCTAAGCCTCACAGCACTGAACTCTGCCTGAGTGGCCCCTTTTCCAAAGGCCTTCTTGACATCTACAGAAAATTGGCCTGACTATTCCACACTAAGACCCTTTTCTATTGTTGCTTTTCATCTACAAGAGCTCTTTTAAAATGTCAGACACTTGACGGCATGGATAGGGAACTGGTGGCCTTCCAGATACTGCTTAATGACAGCTCCCGCCATTCCTGACCACTGGGAGCTGCTTCACAAAGTCTGCCATGTTTAACTTTTCAAGTACAACAGCCCCACACTTGCCATGGCAGTGGCAGCAATGATGGCAGTTTAGACACAGAGCTGCCACAATCATGTGGAAGAGGCCCCCTCACCCATATGTCAACAGGGAAGGGGGCAGATGGATGGATGGATGGTGTTGAGACTTCTCCACCACACCTCCCCCCCCCAGTGTTTTTTTGCCAAGCTGAGGCAACTTGTGATACTGGAGCTGATCTGAGGAAAAAGGTGCTCAGGGAGAGAATCTGCGTGGACATAATCCAGAAGTGTGTGTGTTGAGGGCAGGTATGGTTTTGAACCTCTCAGATATGGATCCTTTTTATTGTTAAAATCAGTGCCTACCCTCTCTTTCTACATGACTGGCGCAGCTGCATGTTTAAGCAAACAGAACATCTGCTGTTACAACTAGCTTGACTCTGTATCCAAACATTATTGTATTCGTTTTACACAGGATACTGAAGCTAAGGGGCAGTGGCTTTCCCAAGACCACCCAGTGAAGTCATGGCAGAGCCTGGCCATGAGCATAAGCCCTGGCCATACACCAGAAATGGGGGACCTGTGAACCTCTAGATCAGGGGTAGGCAACCTAAGGCCTGGGGGCCGGATGCAGCCCAATCGCCTTCTCAATGTGGCCTGCGGATGGTCCGGGAATCAGTGTGTTTTTATATGAGTAGAATGTAGAATGTGTCCTTTTATTTATAATGCATCTCTGGGTTATTTGTAGGGCATAGGAATTCATTTATTCCCCCCCCCAAAAAAATAATAATCTGGCCCACCACATGGTCTGAGGGACGGTGGACCAGCCCATGGCTGAAAAAGGTTGCTGACCCCTGCTCTAGATATTGTTGGCCTACAGCTCTAAGCAACCCTTACGGTTGGCTATTCCGATTGGGGTTAATAGGAGTTGGGCGTTCAATAAAATCTGGAGGGCCACAGCTTCCAAACCCCATCCTACCCTTTCCCCATTAGGCCCATGCTGGCTCTGCCCAGTCCATTTCTCTATGCCCAGCACTTCACCCTGGTGGGTGTTTGTGTATCATTGTGTATGATGACGATTGCCTTGAGAAGTCGTTCTGTTCCCCCAGTCATTGTGCTTGTCCCAACTTTATCCTCCAGAGTGTTATGCTCCAGATTGCTGCTGGTGAACTTGAAAAAGAAGCTGTAGCCAAAGAACAAGAAAAGGCCAACTACCTTGCAGAGCACTGCCCACCTCTGTCACTCCCAAGTTCCATGCAAGAATTGCAGGTAATAATTTAATCTCCTCCATTCACTGCTGCACAAGAACCGCAACATAGGATGTCAGTTCTAAGGTGTAGTTCTGAGGTGTAGTGACAATAAAGGTTTATTATTATATTATTATTGTTATTATTTAATTTCATTCACCTCTACTTTGGTCTCAGTCCATTGCCTGCTCCAAACAATCTTCAAACCCAGAGGTCTGGACATGCCTGTGTAAATGATAAATCTCCTTTCACACTAGGTCTTCACAGAGCATGCGAGTGAATGCATATTGGTCCAGACAGTGATTTTTATTTTATTTTTTAGAACACAGCTTTGCTTAACAACTTTGCCTGATAATACATGATGCAACAGCATTGGTAGAAACAGCTACATAGAACAAGGGTGGGGAAGTGTAGACCCTCCATATGTTGTTGGACTCCAACTCCCATCAGGCCCAGCCAGTTTAGCCAATGTTTTAGAATAAAGGGAGCTAGAGGTCATCAACAGCTGGAGGGCACCAGGTTCCTTTCAAACCTGACATAGGATATTTTATCAAAATCCATACTGTTGTTTAGTGATCAAGGTTGACATATTGAGTTGCAACATTTGTTATTGTGTTTTTGCTCCTATGTTGCTTTTGAAGCAAAGACATCATTTAAGTAAGGTTGGACTGTATTTCTAGGGCTGTATACACACACACATTCCGTCATGTTCAGCTCCCGTGTGATTTTTTTCACTCAGAATCACCTATATATCTGGCCTGGTCATTGCTTCTGCACATTGAGTGACTATTGTTGTAAACAACAGTCCACCCCTGTGCGTGCTTATTCAAAAGTAAGGCCTAAAGTGTTCAGTAGGGCTTACTACTGGGAATATTGGTTTAGGATTGCTGTTTAAGGGAGCCTCCTACATCAGATACACATTTCAAAGGCACAGAACCCTTTGCTTTTTTAAAAAAAAAGTGTTTATGTGTCTCACTGACCTGTGTTAACATGAGGTATGAAGAAGCAACTACAATGTGTTTTCCAGAAATATGCTGCTTTTCTGCAGTTTATGGTTGGATACACCAAGAGTCTTTAAGTTTTCCTGAAAATTTTGCACCCACATCTCTTCCTGTCCCACAGTCCCCTGGTCACTGAGCTCTGATGCAGTGTCCCTGACTGAGGGGAAAGCAGACTCAACCATGGCAAGCAAAATGCCTCCACCACCTTTCATGACTTGCTCAATAATCTCTTGATAAAATAATTCACATCCCTCAGCAGGGCCTATGCAAGTAGCCATCATTGCATCTAACCACATAGCAGGTTTCTTGTTCTGCAGTGGAATCTAGTCCAGTGAAGGAGGTGGCTGAGAGTGCAATATTAGGGACACAACTATGAACTAAGGACAGTATTCAGCTATGTGGTTGTAATAGGGCAAGGATTAGCACTAGTGCAATGGGATCCACGCCCCCCCCATCCAGCCCTGTTCATGCCCCACAATATTCCCAAATCTGCTCTGGAGGGTTAGGGGAACCCACAGAACAGATTTAAGGGGCATTTGGGGCAGACAGAGAGGGGGTGAGTATTCCATCATGCAGTGACAAATTTTGTGCTCATGGAATGTTCTCCTTAGCTCTGCTTTGACAACAAACCCAAGTCCCACAGAAGTAAGTAAAGAAAAAGAATTAAGCTGTAAATTACATCAGGTGTGAATCCGGATTCCTTGGTATGAAGGACACACTTTAATGCAAAACTAGCAATTCAGTAACACACACACACACACACACACACACCATCCTAAAGAAAGCATGAAGTGGCATAAGAGAATCCCATTTATTAATATATTTATATTCTGCAAGCCTATGCATACATTTCCCAGGGAAGTAGGTAAAGGACACCTGATGGGTAAGCCACACTGAATTCATTGAGACTCACTTCTGAGCAGACAGACACAGGATTGGATTGTGAAAATGCTCTCCACTTGATTTAGGTTCTGAGATTTTCAAAAAAGCAGCTGGACTGAAGAACTCACCATGAACACTTCTGAAACTGTGTAGCCAGACCTCTGTGCTGAAGACACATAAAATATAGATTTCCCCACAGAAAGACTGGGGAGGAAATGCCCTATGGGTTTCAGCAACCCTCTTTAATAATCTCTCCTTGTTTCTCAACAGGAATTTTGCAAAAAACTTCATGCTAAGATAGAGGAGGTTGATGAGGAAAGATACGACACAGAGGTTAAGTTACAGAAAACTACTAAGGAGGTAATCCAGCTCTGTGCTCTATTGAGTGTGTGTTTCAATTTCTGGGTTTCATTGTCCTACTTTTGTTTCCAAAGAGTGGGTTGGGTCCAGAAGGATACAATAACTTCTTGTATATAGCTCTTGAACAAAGGTAAAAATTCCACAGATGGATTCAAAGTTACATTTCTAGACTGTCGGAGGTCTCACTTTCTGTGTTAAGGGTGTGCATAAAGGGTATACCTGACATATACGATGTGTGTTCAGTAGGATAAGAAACCACCAAGAAAATATGGAAGGCTGGCATCTGCCACCTAGAAGAAAGTGTTTACTTGTTACTAGGGGTAGTTGCATTGGTACATTGACACCAATTTTCTAAAAAGCGTAAAAAGGAGGAAGAAGTTATGGAACAAATTACATTTTGTAATGTTCAAATTAGCTGTGGGAGGGTTAGTTCCTCTTTTGTGAGAACAGAAGCAGAGCAATAGGAGACAACTCTTGGGATTAAATGCAGTCTTTGCCATATATTTGTAGTACATCTTTGTAGTATATTTGTGGGCTATCACACAGAAAAGAGTAGGTACAGACATACCTTCAGTGTAACTCCTAGAACGACTTTCCCTTTGTATCCTTCCTTCAAGTGCCTGCTTCTGTCCTGTAATTTCTGTATACTTTACTTGGTCAGGCTGTGTCCTATAATTGAGTAGTGCTTTGTGCTGTGTCCCCCTAATCTAATTTCAGACACCTTTCCCACCCTTGCACCTTTTTCTTTCTCTGCCTCTCCCTCTAGCTTGAAGATTTGAGCCAGAAACTGTTTGACCTGAGGGGCAAGTTCAAGAGGCCACCTCTGAAGAGAGTCCGCATGTCTGCAGACGCTATGCTACGTGCCCTTCTGGGCTCCAAACACAAGGTCTGCATGGATCTTAGAGCTAACCTGAAGCAAGTCAAGAAGGAAGACACTGAAAAGGTATCGAAAGGGGTTAAAAGAAGCATCCGCTATGACTTTGCTGTGTAATTTAGCAAAGCTGTCTACCCAAATCCTGATTTGTAATGAAACTGCATGTCAAAGACATGGACACATTGTGTTCAGGTCTGGTATCTACTGCCCTACAAGTTTTCCTCCCCTTAGTGCCCAGTTACTTAGTTAGCATTTAACAATGTTCCCTTACTTCTTTGTTGCATTCATTTCCTTGTCACTAGCAACTAGCTTCAGGTTCTTTCTTTTGCTTCACCTGGTAATTGTCTAAAGTAGCTCAGTTGGGGGAAAGCCTGGGATGCTGTTTACCCCCCCCCTTTTTTTGGTACTACATTCAATGTCAATCATATTTGGTTGTACTTAAGACAATTACGCCAGTTTTTTTTTCCATTTTACCTCTTGGAGGTATGTAGCTACTAGTACTGTAATTGCAGATGCACAAATGCAGGCAATGACCTTTCAGTCCAATCTAGACTGCAGTCCTGTACGAACATATTTGGGAATAAGTCTGATTGAACATAACGGGGCTTGCTTCTGAGCAGATGTGCATAGGGTTGTGCATTAATTTAAAGCTACAGATCACAAGTAAAATAACATAAATTCATTCTTTTGTTTTACCTCCCCCCCTCCAAATAGAGTCTCAAGGCAACTTACAGCATTGATTTAAAAAAAACCACCACCCTTTAAAGCCAGAATAAAATACGAAGCTTTAAGACAAGCAGTAAAAGGAAAAACTGTCAACTATTCATAGCCCTGCATTTTTTTTCTGCGTCCCTCACCACTCCCACCAAAACCTGTCAGAGTGAAAACCTACCAGTTTGCTTCCTATGAATCAGCAAGAAACATGCTGTGTGGGTTTCTTAAAGGAGGACATATCCAAGAAGCACACTGATAACAATGGTAACAAAGAACCATTACTGAGATAATGGTGAATTTTAAAAGGCCACAATTAGACAACAGTGAGTTTTTAAAAATTGCATTTTAAGTCAGCTGGAAGATGACAGGAACCAGGAAGGGCATCCAGCTTAACCAAGCAGTAGGTGACTGCAAAAGCAGTACAGTTAGTTGACTTCCAGGGTTTTCTGATTATGAGGCTGTACCCAACTCTGTTTTACTTAGAGCAGACACATAAAAATTAATGGGCTCGAGTCAGTCATGTCTATTAATTTTGGTGGGTCTGCTCACAGTATGGCCAACATTGGGTGCGGCCCATAGTGTCCAAGACTCTGAATTGTGTCTGGAAGAATAATCATTTTCACTTCTTGCTGTGTTTTGTGTTGAGTTTTATGCTGTTTTGGGATTCATAGATACCAACGCTCAACTTTCCGGCTGGGAGCTTGTGAACCAGCCCTATATAACTGACACTCTTTGTTCTTACACAAGTGCTTGTAGCATTCTCTCTGTCAAGCAAGGCTGCGTAAGGAAAAGCAAATGGATGTGGCCCTTTGTTCAAGGACATTGACCAAGCTTGACTGTTTCTCCCCTTCCTCCCATAGGAGAAGGATCTTCGTGACGTGGGTGACTGGAGGAAGAACATTGAGGAGAAGTCTGGCATGGAAGGCAGGAAGAAGATGTTTGAAGGCGGCGAGTAATAGGAACCATGCAGCTGTTCAGTCCAATCCTCATCCCCCATCCAAGTCCCACTGCTCCTTTTCCACCTATCCTGCCACCTCATTTTCTGCCAATCCTTTACAGCGCTGTTTTTGGGATGACTGTCCTCAGGCCACAGTTGCATTTCATAGAGCGATCCACCTTACAGACCCTACCCGCAGCCTGACCCCATGTTATTGCTGGAAAGACAATTGTCTTGAGCTGTGAAATGTCTTAAAACCCATTTTGCAACAATGGTAGCTGCATGACCTGAAACAATCCAGTCATTAAATCCTGTAATTTGGTAGGACCTGTTGTTACAACTAAACTGATGTAAATAAAGCTTTGGAAGTGTGGCTGAATTTGTAAGCCTTGGGAGGCTGAGGTACAAAATGACTTTGTGCCGTGACTGCGTTGTATTTTCCTGACATGAAAACTGCAGATAGATCTCTCTCAGATACAAACTGCAGTTGCTGTTTTGCAATGCATACACAGAGGACTTCCTTGTGGTGCTTTTGTATTATGTGTGCCATGGAATTAACTCTTGCCTTTGAGAAGAGTTCCCAGAGTTTGAATGTAAGCAAGTTTGCAGCTGCACTCCAAATTATTTTTTGCCTCATAGTCACCTGTTTCTGGAGCACTAGGGACAGTTTTAGGAGGCACTTGTATGATCACAAAACAGCAATAGCTATTACTGACTGGGTGAACAAGCTACTCAGCTGCAGATCAAATGTCCATAAAAGCTCCTGTCTTCAGGACCTTGCTCTGTCCACAGGCCGAAAGGAAGAGAGGCTTTTTGGGTGCTGCCGCTGAATAGAGCAAAATGCTTCTGGTGCCAGTTGAAGAGAGTAGCTTGTTTTTAAGGTATTAGCAGGCAAAGGATTAAGCAGGATTATCCGTCTTCCACTAACTCAGATTTCTCACTGCAAGGACATTTTCTTTTAGCATAGTCATCATTATTGACACCAGGGTTGCTCGAAAAACTACTCTGCCTGCCTCACACCTAAAAAATCTGAGCAGCTGCATGTGACTTTTTCTCAGTGTGTCTGCTGGGCAGGCTAATGAGGTGCTCCATCCCAACTATGGCAGTGAGAGAGCTTATTAGATGCTGGACATAATAATTGACTGGCCTTCCAGTCACCTGTGAGACTCAATCTATCATTATTATTTATTAAATTTGTATAGCCCTTCATCTGAATATCACAGAGCAGTTCACAACAATCTGCTGCTTCAGTTACATGTGGGATCAACAACAAAATGTTGCAGTGTGGAGTGTCATTCATTCGATTCCAGGCCACCTTAGTTTTTCATTGCACACCACTGCCTCACTCATGACTCAATCAGCATTCGATGGTCACAGAGCATGCTCAGTCCTCAATGTTCTCTTCTGTGCTCCTCCCTTCCTTAGGCTTTTACTGTTTTGGCTTCATAAGCAATAGCACTCACAACCTGAACTTTGAAACCAAGAGAAGGATACGTCCTTAATGTTGAACAGGCCTCACTGGACTCCATGCATGGGACTGGGCAGTCAAAGGTTGATAATAGGCATAATGGATCAGAACCTTTATTGCATTGCCACTATGATGGCCATCACTTCAGTATTCCATTTCCAAATGGACTGCAAACCCCAATCAGATATTTATTATTATTATCAAAATAAAATCCAAATTAAATTACAATCTATAAAAACCAAATGGAATTACAAATTTAGTGAAGGGCTTCATATCAAAATATGCACAAATGTAAATACCACAAGAGAACAAGAGAGCACAAATAAATACCAAAGATTCACTGTGATTTGCAAGACATTTCCTAGGAACGAGTAAAATACAAAAATATGTATCTTAAAATTATAGCCATGCACTCCAACAAAACAATAAAGCATCTATTAGCAGAACCTCTCATGCTTTAAGAACCCATTAATCTAACTCAGCTACCATTAACCTCAATTAGCTAATGTACTACTTTTTGGAATGCAGCTATTATTTGGCTGTTATCAGCAAATTGACTATAATTTTAGTTTCATTCCAAAGGATTAGAGAATGATGGTTTTGAATGGTATATCCCAATATTTGACTGAGCATGCTGAGAACTCCTGCTGCGGGAGCTAGAAGTACTTGTTCTTCATCATGGCTTTGCAAGTAAGCTGGGGAAACTGCTGACTATTGAAACAGCGTGGCAGTGAGCCACATCACTGTGTTCGAAGGAAAGAAGGAATGTATCTGTATTTCCAGAAGTGGAACATGTGCAAAAAGGAGTGTGGAGGCCAGCTGAGCTAGATCCTGAAGTGAGAGGTGAAAGGAAGGAAGCCCAAGACTAAGCAGGAGTCTGAATGGAGAGAAAGAGATGTAAGAAAAATGCCCTAGATGTGAGACATAGGGGGCCACTTAGCCTGGAGACTTAGGGAAGGTTCAGCGGTGAGCTGTGACTCTGCAGGGAGAGCATGGCAAAAACTTCAAAGGCAGCATACTGTCAACCATCAACATGGCCTTGAAGCTGGAAACGATGAAAGGAGCTGGAAACAACACTTAGGTATAATCTTGATCTTTACAATAAGCCTATGGAGGATTATGACACCTCTTGTGATGCTGAGTGGCTCACTGTCCCTGGTAAACACTACGGGGGCAATTTATAGAAAACTCAAGTGCCCACCTGCAGGCCCCAACTCTTAAAAACGCATGCATGCAGGCAGGCACGTGGAGAGGGGAGTTGGAGGGAAAAGGGAAGTGGGGGCTTGCATGAGACAGATGGCAGAGGCTTTGGGGCAGTGGTGGTAGTCCTTCCCCCTGCTGCAGCTTCTTGTTATAACCTTCTATTGGAGGACAGAACAATGTGTGCAATGTGGCCTGATCAGAACCTCCCTAACTAGCCAATTGCCCTCAGGTGCTGTGGAGAACATCATTGTCAGGATTGAAAAAAGATTCAGCTGATGGTCCAGTCAGCTTCTGTACACAGAACAAGGTTGGGTGGTGGGAGACCATTTTGTCCTTTGGTCTTGGGCTGGCCTATGGGACAAATAGTGCTTAATGAGCTGTGGAGTCTAGAAATTGAATAGCGTCAGCATGTATGGGTCTTCTCCATTCTACATGGGTAGAACTGTGAACTGGGTCTGTGTCAGGTGAAATAAAATATGTTTCCATGAGCGTTGATGATGGAACAGCTAGCTGGAAGCATAAAGGAAGTACCGCATTAAAGAGTCACTTCCTGTTCACAAAGGAGTAGAGCAACTGTTGTTCCATTCAACCAACAGTGTCGCTTGCTGGTTCTGACAACCCTTTATCTTTAAATTTTGTTTAAGGTTTAAAATTTGTTTGGAAGGGCCCCAACTTCCTTCTTCCCAAAGCCCACTTTATTCCAAGGATTTTTCTTCAGGTACATACCATGGCTTACCTATCAAAGCCAAGATGGCCTAACTCTGAGCTGTGTCTGAGATATGAGCTAGTAGTGCTCAAGAAGTATGACACTCCTTAGATGCAGAAGGGGAGGAAAAGGGAGAAGCGGACGCCCCTTAAACTGCAATCAACCTGGGCCAATGGGATAAGTTTTCTGGGAGGTTGACATTTATTGATTAGGGAATGGGGAGGCAGACTGCAGGTTTATGCCTGGTATTATTTGGACAGAGCCAAATGCCCCCACCCTTAATAACAAGCAATTTCCTGCTTGGTGTTTATTATTTTATTTTCTGTATCATGAAATATGTCACAGATAGGGGGTGGAAGAAGCTGTCAGTTTCGGTTTTCTCAGCTTCTCATTTTACCAGTCTTAAATTCAGTTCTCTGCATCTCTGCAGCAAACCGTGATTTTTTAATAAAAGCACACTTTCCCCTATCATATGCGTTTTCGTGAACAGTGGTTGGGGAACTGCATCGTGAAATTTGGTTAACTGTGAATTTCGAAGGATGGCTGTGCTTAGGTTCTCATATTGTTTTGGGGGAAGTGTACATTTGATAAATTTGGTTTTAAAGGCAACGTGAATTGGCTTTCTTCCCTGTCACTAGCTGTGGAAGCTGCTCTGTTGAGCCAGACCTGTGATATACAGTGGTACCTCGGGTTAAGAACTTAATTCATTCCAGAGGTCCGTTCTTAACCTGAAACTGTTCTTAACCTGAGGTACCGCTTTAGCTAATGGGGCCTCCTGCTGCTGCCGCACCACCACCACGCGATTTCTGTTCTCATCCTGAAGCAAAGTTCTTAACCTGAGGTACTATTTCTGGGTTAGCAGAGTCTGTAACCTGAAGCGTATGTAACCTGAAGTGTCTGTAACCTGAGGTACCACTGTACTGCACAATGGGAAGCACAAAGTAAATGAAGGTTAGGAGAAGTGACTCGATTATTAAGTCCTGCAGGAACTTTCTCCAAAAGATAGATAATTTACTGCCCTATGAAACAAACATCTTCACAGCTGAGTTCCTCCCAACAGCATCTCTGACAGCATCATCTGGGGGGAAATATCCAAACGCATAACAATGAGGCAAAAGCTCTCATGTTCAGAGATCTGGCAGATCTGCAAACCGTGAGGCAGAAAAGCAAAGCAGGCCAGCTGTGCTAGCCCCCTAAGGCGAAAGAATTCTTTTCAAGCATCTTAGGCTGTGGGGAGGGATAAGTAGATTTGTTGGCATGGAGACGGAAACAGGTGTCCCTAGCAGAGGATGGAGCACACATCAGGTGAGGGGTTGCCCAGAATTAGAAATACTATAAATTGACTGGAAACATTTCCCCAAAATTGAAAATAGATTGGGGCAAATGCACAAGCAGTATATGTCATGCATCTTTTTCACAATGCTTCCATGGAGAGCATATCCCTTTTAGAAATACTTGCCCCAATCAGCATGGGCAAGCCACACGTGGAAACAAGTGTTGGTGCGTGCTGACTGTTCTCACAGCAATCATTACCTGTGTGAGGTGTGGGTGATTGACTCCAGAGGCTCACTCCCCCCCTTCTCTCCTAACAAGGTGAGCAACACTGGCAGGACTTGACAGTGCTGATCACCTGTGCAGCGGGGGAACTCCTGGCTCACAGCGGCAGCTGTATAACATCCTGGTGTGTGGGAGGCTCGCTGGATGAAGCCGTTGTCTTTGAATTAAAGACTGCCTTTTCTTTAAAAATCAAGAGAACAGCTACAAAGTCTATGTAACGAAAAATATATTTATTTCTCTCGCATAAATATTCTGATTTATTAATTTAGCAGAATATTAACACAGTAAATAATTTAAGTGTGCGAGTGCGTATGTGTGTGTAAACAGGCTTTTAACGTGGCACTTAAATATGGTTGAATTGCTAGAGAAAATGCTACGGTTTTGAAATATTTTAATAAATGTGAAAAAATATTGAAAGTCCCGTTAAGTTCAACAGGACTTGCTTCTTAGTAGACATGCAGAGCTTTGCACTAAGTCTTCAAAGCACGGCACATACATGATCTCAGTCATCAGGGAGCCTAAATGCTCTAAATGTAACTCCTGTCTCTCCTTTCATCACCTTTATTCAGCTCTTGTGCAAGGGATTTGAGAACCTTGTGCTCTCGCCTATCTAAGGGGCCCTCAGAACTGTGTCCTCTTGTCCAAGCCATTTTGGAGGAGTTGCTTCATCCATGAGCACACGGAAAATGTAGCAACACAGAGGAAAAGAAGGCACAGGAAGGAAGTGGTAGACTACTTGGTGAGGTTACCCCACCATCTCTCATTTCATCTGCCACAGTAGAGACCAATCTATGTACAAATCGTTCTAAGGCCTTTCATTAACTCCCCCACCCCACCCAGATGTTTCAGTTTGTTGTCCTCTGAGCTGTTTGGATAGATAACTTGTTAGAAGCCTTGGACCTGCAGATTAAAATATTCACTGATACTCAACAAATGTGTTTTGCATAAGCTGGGAGAATGATCTAATTCCTCACAACAATTCAAATGCCAATTATGAACCAATTATATATGGTGATTTTGAAGTACAGTTGCCTCTGTGAAGGGTAGCTCGTCTTAAATGCATCTTCTAATCCATGTAATGTGATCAAAGGGACCTTCCAAATTAAAATATATGTGCTATTTAATCAAAATAAATTGTTACTTTTATTAAAGATATTGAAAAATTACCTGCAATTGAAATGCAACATATACATATTTAATTGATTCATTAATTGAAAGACTCAAACCAGTTAATAAAAAAGGCAGGATTTAAAAGATAAACGATCAGCTCTTCAAGTTTATTTTGATATATACATGTACATACACTAGAGATTTACTGAAGAGAATAGCTTTAAACTGTTAATACTACTTGAGATCGTTCTTTTTTATCACAAACTCCAGTTCTGGGTTGGCTGATCTAAAAGCTAAGCCAAGAGTATTAAGCAGGTTTTATCATATTGCTTTTAAATCAGCTTAAATTGGAATATGTGCACATCAATCCTGAATGCATTTACTTGGAAGTAAACCCATTGTTCATAGTCAAAGAGCTCAGTATAACAAATCCACTTTACTTGCTATGGCACAGCTGCATACTGGGGCCATCAGCAGCCCCCTCTTTTTGTATTAAGGCCGTGTTTGGAAAGCAATACAGAGCAACACAATTACTAAGGTAGTTAGTAGTAGAGTATGTGTGGCATAGGGGTTAGAGTGTTGGACTAGGACCCGGGAGACCAGGGTTCAAATCCCCACTTGTCCACCTGACTTGGGCCAGTCATTGCCACTTAGCCTAACCTACCTCACAGGGTTGTTGTGGGAATTAAATATGATGGAGGAGTGACATGGAGAAATGCATGAAACAAATCAATAACTTTTGGGGTGTCATGGCGGCTGCTTGACTGCCATGAGGCATTTTACAACCAACCCTCCAACTGACTTAAGCGCTCTCTCTGCTCTCCCTTCTGGGGTGTTCCTTTGGCTCCATATTTGCCAGGCTGTGGACTTTGGCCCTCCCTCCATCCCTTCAAATATGCTGCTTGTAGATACTTGCTGAAGCAGTGTTGCAACTGCCCAATCTCCCAGCCCTGCTATTTGTTCTAAGGATCCTAACATAGACAAAACATAGATAAGACTAAGAGAGAGAATATGAGTTATCCATACATGTAGGAACAGAGGCTGCTGATGCAACATTTGTGAGGTTCAGCTTGATTTAAGGACAAAGACTCTTCTTCAAACTGCGATCATTCTTTCTTCCCCTTTGCGGCCTGCATCTTAGGGTGGGTGGGGAAATTTGTTCCTCTTTTTTTTTGTTGCTGCTCTTTCTGAGTGAAAAACAAACTCGCACCTTCAGCCTTACATGATATCCGGCGCTGCTGGCTTTAGAGTCAATACAGGAAGAGTGGGGAGAGCTCAACTGCTTGCTCGGTGTTCTTACAAAACCATCTACAGAGCCAGTTGACTCAATTGCACTCTTCGCAAGCAAAGAAAATGGCTGATGCGGAATGTCTGAGGGATGTCGAGTGCGAGATTGAGGTAGAAGAAGGGGCTGAAGGCGAGACACAAAGGTAAGGAAGGGCCTTGATGCATGTCTCGGCTTCAACAGGACACATTTCGGCTTGTCGTTCTCCTCATGTCTTGTGATGGTTTCAATGTTAGCAAAGTGAAAAAAAGAAGATAGGAAAGGGGAGGTGCTTATCTAAAAAGAGATCAGTCGGTGGGAGATCTGGAGACCAGGTTTGCTGACTACTTTGGGGGAACTTGTTCATGCTTCACACGGATGAGTTTCTGAGTCATTGCTGTTCATGCAAAAACAATGGTTTTAGCATAGAAGTGGTGAGAAGTGTGAGCTGGGTTGCTCTTGTTGAAGTATGGCTTCATCATATGAACGTGCTTGGGTGTGGTGGGATGATTAAGTACTTTGAACACACTTAAGGTGCTATATAAATGCTGAGTATTAGGGCTAAGATTGATGTGATGAGAGTAGATATTAAATTTTGACCTGCCTCAGCCATGTGAAAAGGTGGGAAGTCTAGCTTAAGGAGCAAAATGGGACAAGTGGGCAAGGAGTGCAGAACCCTCCCCTCATCCATGGCTTCCCTCATCATAATCTATAGTGGCAACTCAAGGCATTTTGTTGCCTTAAGCATAGCCCCAATGAAAATCACCCTCTGCTGCCAAGGTTTTGTTGTGCCATTCAGGCACCAAATTCCTGCTCCCCCCCCCAAAAAAAATCAGGCCACTTCACCCCACTGCATGGCAGGACCCACCCCAAAAATCTGTTCCCTCTTGATGTTGCATCCCCCCACCTCAAGCAGGACTCTTAATACTGGGAAGCATGAAATACTTGTGGAAAAGTAGCTGGGGGGGGGGGGAGCTGCAGAGATGTTAAGTTGTTGGAAGGGGAAGGGTTCTGTACTCCCCACCCAAGCACTGATGGAGCTGCTGCCATCAGGTCTAGTTTGGCTTTAAGAATAATGGGAATGAGAAGATGGAAATCTGTGCATTTCGGAGCACATCTCAAGAGCCAAAGTGATGTGGCCATGCATCTCCACTCTTCCAAATGCTTCATATCAGCTACGGAGTTCAGACTCCAGGACTTCAGATGCCCCTGACATTACCTGCACATTTGGGGAGATTGGGCTGTGACTTTCTTTCTTTCTTTCTTTCTTTCTTTCTTTCTTTCTTTCTTTCTTTCTTTCTTTCCCTCCCTCCCTCCCTCCCTCCCTCCCTCCCTCCCTTCCTTCTAGAAAACAGTATTGTTCAGCATTAAGTATTAACCTGAATAAAAAAAAGGTCGTATCTTCTCAGCATCAAAAAATGGAGCCATGTGGTGGCAGCGGGGTGGTGGAGGAAGTAAAATAACACACAGGTAAGGGGAGCAGATCAGGATTGAGACTGCGGCATGCAGTGGGGGATTTTTATTTTACAATTTCCCCTTGCACTGTGGTCTTGATGAAAGCCGCTCCTCTCCTTCCACACTGCAAGCCAGAATTTGCCTCGGAAGCAATGCTGCTGTTGGCACCAACAGCACTGAGGGATAAAAAGGCTATGCTTGATTCATGTTTTGCAAGGGTTGGGGGAATTGCTTATTTCCGTTCAACATAAAAGTGAAAATCACTGCATATCAATGGAAGTCTGTTCACATGATCCGTGGGCATGCAGCCAGTTTATTCTTTAACCATGTTGGCACTTCTTGGGATTGCTTTTGGTGACATGCTAATGACATAGGCACAGACCTATGGCTCACTGCAAACACATGTAAGGTAACATTTTTGGACAGACAGTTAGTGGAGACAGCCCTGTGCCCACCTTGCTATAAAATTTTGCATGAAGTTAGACCTCTTAGAAAATTTGTAATAAGGGACAAAAATCAGCACAGAATTGTAAGCACACTCCTATAAGCCTCAGTGCAAATAGTAGAAAATGGTCTTCCCCTTTGATTGATGTTTTAAATTGATGGATTTGAGTGAACAAAATAGTGGTTGAGGCCTGTTAAAGATGTATGGGTCCATGTAAGCTTGAGAACATTTGCCAAAATGAAAAGTGACAACCATAATCTATTTTAAAGGTGGTGAGTAGCTCAAGGAATGAGTTATTTTAACTGCCTTTGACTTCTGCTTCTTATGTTGCATTTCGCCTCTGCATCCACGCCCACCCCTTGCATTTTGAAAATGTGATGTAGGGAATTGGTCACAGAGCCTCATTTTTGCAATCCACATAGGAATTATCCCTGAGGAAGTCTTTGCAGGACTCAGACATGCACCTAGCCACTCCCTTGATTGCAAGACTCAAGGCTCTTTTCTAGTCACTCACTTCCCTTCTGCACAAAATGCCAAGAAAGGATCTGCAAGGATGAAAATGGCTCTTCATTATAACCTCCTCCTCCTCTTCTTTCTTGAAACTGAATCTGTGAACAGCATATTTCCTCTTAGGGTAACCACAGGGCTTGCTTAGTGCAGTTCCTCTTTCCCCTTGAATTGTTGCTATAAAGTTTTGTTGAAGCAAGTAACAGTGCTCCTCAGCATTCTTGCATTTTGTCACAGGCAGCTTTTGTCACAGGAATAGGCAAGGATAATTTATGGAAACTCATATGTTATATCCCTACCTCCCCCTCCCCTGGCACTATATGAGGTCATTCCTGCATGTTGATATCTCACCATAAAAAACACCAAGAACCCTTCACGTTTCTCTCAGAATTTGCCTTTCCATTAGTTCCTGAGGTCACCAATTAAAAACTTTAGGGTGATGCTGCAGGAGCTTATATGATGCTGGCTACATATAGAGTATTCAATCTGATTTGTTTTCTGGGGGAATATATGATGGTTGCATCACACAATTTTATGCCATGCTTTCCTGTGCATTTTCCCATGCATTTGGCCAACACAAAACACTGCAAGGAAGGTGCCAGCTAGAACTCTCTGGGGACGGCATTCTATAAGCAGGGCACCACCACCTGGGCTTGCCAATCAGAAGGTCGGCAGTTCGATTCCCCGCAATTGGGTGAGCTCCCATTGCTCGGTCCCAGCTCCTGCCCACCTAGCAGTTCGAAAGCACGTCAAAGTGCAAGTAGATAAATAGGTACCGCTCCAGTGGGGCTGTAAACAGTGTTTAGGTGCACTGCTCTGGTTCACCAGAAGCGGCTTAGTCATGCTAGCTGGAAGCTGTCTGCGGACAAATGCCGGCTCCCTCAGCCTATAGAGCAAGATGAGCGCACAACCCCAGAGTCATCCACGACTGAACCTAACGGTCAGGGGTACATTTACCTTTACCGCCCAAAAAGCCCTCACTAATGTCACCCGGAAAAGGAGCTCTGACAAAGATCTTAAAGCCCAGACACATTTGTAATGTAGACAGCCCTTTGGACAACACACTCCTAAGCAACAAAGGACTTCAAAGCTTAAATGCAGCACACTGGATTCTTCCTGAAACCAGTGGCAAGACACATTTCCTGCAGCTGGTACCAACCTATAAGCAGCCACTTCATTTTGCACCCACTAAAGCTGGTACAATAAAATAACATGCACATTGTGTTGACGTAAGTACAGGCCAATATCTTACGAGGCAGGCTAGCACCTCTCTTGTTGTGAAGCTGGGAGGTACATCACTAGAAAATAGCTTCTTACAGACACAATCAACTATCCTTGCACAACCTTCAAGGTTGCCTTCCTACTCAGGCTTCTCGTTTCCAATGCGCTACAAAGCTCAGAGGCTGCCCATGTATGGTCATCGATTAAGGCAAGCTTTGCTGTGCCAGCAGGCTCCATCCCTTCCTTTGCCACGTTCATCCTCAGCTGTCCTGAATTCTCTAGATCCCTTAGAGGAGACTTGGAGAGTCCTAAGTAAGATTACAGCAATTGCTAAGAATATCCAGCACTGGAAGGAGATTGTCTGGGAAAGTTGATATCTAGTGAGGTATCTCTGGACCCCTGGAACTGCATTCCAGAGGGTGGGGCAGAGGAGTTGCAGCTCTATGTATAACTCAAGCATGCGTGGCTGTACTAAAAACCTGGTGAAAATTCGGTGAAAAATATGGTGCACTTGAGTGAACAAAAGGAAAAGCTGAAATATAGCTTGACTGTTGCAGTGAGGCACAATGTATGATGACAGCTTACAAGGAAACCAGTTATCAGTCCATTTAAAGTTTCCCACTCTTTATTTGCTTTAGATTCTCCCTTCATTTTTTTTAAAAAATCTTTTCTTTGTGCAGTCAAAATTCCAGTCATGTCTCGGTTAACAATTAGCATGATAGTGATTTTATAAGTGCCCGACAAGGGGATGTGGGCGCTCCTGAGAATCAGTCTAACACTCTCTGTAAAAACTATTTAGTTACAGTCACAAAAACTTTTGATCACTTTGATCAATCTTCTGGAGCTTTCCCCTGAAAGCAAAGAGAAAAGAATTCTCATTATCAAGCTTCTGAAAAATGTCTGACTTATGTAGTTCAGGTCCTTTGAGAAACACACTGAGATAAGTGTTGCTTTGTTAAGCCTGAAGTATTTCCTGGAAATTGCAACAGCACTAGACTAACAAAGGCAGGGAGATAGTAGCAACTAATGAGAATGTGAATTTTGATTCATTTCTCTTGATTCGTTCAGACTTTGATGTGAAAGATACCTACCAAATCCAAACCTTCGTTGTTGTTGCTTTAGCGAAGGCCATCATAACTCATACAACAGTACAATGAAGAAGTGGGACACAGCTCAAAGCACCATAAAATATAAACTAATAGCATAACCCACTGTGATATTCAATGTATGTCCAATATCTTTTGCAATTAAAAAGAAAAAAACACTCATTACAAAAAGAAATCTTGAACAGGATTCTACCGACTTAGGATACAATACAATATTTTTAACAATAGACTTGATAGTGACCTACAATCTGGCATTCTTCGTCCTCCTTAATAAGCAAACCTACTAGAAACGTAAGGCTCAATGGACTTATTTTTGAGTAAACATGCATAAGCTTGTGCTGCATGTAATTTTCCATGCCCTGCAGACCTTCAAGAGAGTTTCACATGGAGATATGCAGAACGTGCATATAAATCACACAGATAACGTCTTCAGTGTTAACTATGCACGGGTATTTGTCCAAGCAACGCACTGGGTGGATTGCTTCCCAGATGAAGGTTATGAAGACAACTGAAGTTCAGGAGGAACAGTATTCTTCCATGGCTTCAGGAAAGGAGTGTGTTTTCATGAGACCTTTGGTGAAATAATCAAACAATTGAAATAGAGGAGACTGAGAGGAGATATGATAGCCATCTTCAGATATCTAAAGGACCATTACATGGAAGATGGAGCAAACTTGATTTCTCCTGCTCTGGAGGGTAGGACCCATACCAATGGACTCAAGTTACAAGAAAGGAGAGTCCAACTAAACATCAGGAAGAACTTTCTGATGGTAAGAGCTGTTCAACAGTGCAATGGACTCTCTTGAAAGGTTGTGGACTCTCCGTCCTTGGAGGTTTTCAAACAGAGGTTGGATGGCCATCTGCCGTGGATGCTTTAGTTGAGATTTCTGCATTGTAGGGGGTTGAACTAGGCAACTCTTGGTGTCTCATCCAACTCTACAATTCTTTGAAATGAAGTGGTGGCCGTAAAAACACATACCTTACCAAGGAAATGACAGACACAAGTATACCAAGGGACCATGGCACCTAAGTTATACCAACATACCTAGAGGCAAATGGGAGAGATAGCACTGGAGAGTGAGAGAGCAAAAAGAAAAATTCATTGAGCATAATCGCAAGAAAACCTGCAGAAGAACACAGGAACATCAACACTGAACTCATTACTATTATCATTATCATTTATATGGTTTCACTGATGTACATGGAGCTTACAATCTAAATTCAAAAAAGGAGCATCCACCAAGGGAGTGGAAGGAAGAAGAGGCAGGGCATGCAGGAAGAGGATATGAGATTGTTTCAAACCACGATCTTGTCTAAAACAACTGCAAGCACTTTCCTGTTTGATGTGATTGCAGAATAGTTTTGTTCAGCATATCGTTTGAGTGATCTAAATCAGGTACCTATTCCCTGTTCTTCAAAGCAAAAACATTTTCACTAAGTGGATTACAGTATCACACTGCTACAATAAGATTCAAACACAATTTTAAAACAGGGCTACATTAAGACAAAACAGTTAAGTAGGTCTTCTGAGCACACTTGAAAGCCACGAGGAAGGGGGCTTGGCTAATGTCCCTGGGCAGTGAGTTGTGCAGTGTCAGGGCCACCACTGAAAAGGTCCTGCTTCTGGACCCTGACAATTGTTGGCAGTGTAAGCCTCACCTCTCCCACATACATGTGGCCATATATGAAACAATCCTATGCTGAATGGCTCAGGTAAAATCCTAGCCACTTTCTAAACAGGAAATGACTGCTTAGTATTGAGTAGTAGAATTCTAACCGTTGGGGAACCATAGCAGGAAAGTGGTTGCAGTTTTTGCTGTGAGTACTCATACATTTTCATATTCATGCTTACCCATGGTTTGACTGAGCGCAAGGGTGGGGAATTTTTGGCTCTCAATATGTAGCCGGACTCCAACTTCCATCATCCCTAGCCAGCATGGCCAATGGTCAGGGCTGATGGGAGTTGTTCAGCAACATCTGGAGGCCAAATGTTCTCCACTCATGGCTTAGTGTTTTATTGCAGTAGCACAAGGGAGTGCAGATCACGAACATGCACACTGTAGAGCAGAACTCTTTTCTGGAACAGATTGTTCCTGCTTTGATTAAACTAGACAGTCATAGCAACTACTTACTTTCTTTTTTAAAAATATAGTGTGTTGGCTTTAGAAAAGTTAATAAACAGCACAGGAGATCAGCCATATGCAGTCATATTATGGATGTGATTTTAAACACTCTTCCCTGTGAGAAAGCTCCATTGCACTCAGTGGAACAAACTTCTCAATTACGCATAGGATTTTGCTAGCTCTTGCACCCCAGTCTGATTTCATGTTTTGCTTCTCGACATACATCAAATGGCCATGTGCACAACTATACAGGCTATGGTTATGCCAAAATATGTGTATTTAGACAAAACTGCGCCATGGCTATAAATCTTTGAGACTGTTCTGTTTCACACATGGGGAAAAACCATTCATTCTGCCTGAGGGACATGTACATTTTAAGCAGCCAGAAATCATATGTATTTTCTTGCTTGCCCTCAAGGGGGCAGGCTCTGCTTTGCCATTTTCTACCTCTTCACAAGACTGCTAAAATGTTTTATTTTAGCAGTTTAGATAGGGTTGCCATATTTCAAACAGTGAAAATCTGGACAGAAAAGTTGTTGAGCTATGCCGCTTTTGAGCTATTTTTATGGGAAAGCGGCAAAAACGGCACTGGTGCCATGGGCTGCCATATGTCCAGATTTTCCCTGGACATTTAATCCTGATTTCCACCTGGACACTGCAGTATTCTGGATATGTCCAGGAAAATCTGGACGTATGGCAGCCCTAGAGAGCTGCTCATAGAATGACAAGAGAACATTAAATCCATAGAATATGAAGGCTCCTTGTCTAGCCTGATATTAAAACATAGTGGGTTTCATACTGTTTTAACACCCCTATGGGAACCATACCAAGGCCTATTTTCTTGTTACAGAATGTGTGGAATATTGCCATCCTCTGGCATGTATATGGCTGAACCTTTCTGCACGCTGGCCCAGAGTATTAAAAGTATGAATATGACACATCCAGAGATAGACAAGGGGCAATGTTGGTCACATACTAAATTCTGAAGAAGATAACAGTTTAGTATTGTGAATTCTGAAATGAACACAGATTCATTTTGCTGGAGGGGGGGGGGAGTATCTAGCTTATAGAAAGCTACAGCTGGGCTCTGATTCACATATCCCTCCCCCCTCCCAGTGTGGTCAACATTAACTGACATCTTCTGACCATTTTGGGCATGATGAAATAACTTTATAAACGCACCCTTATGTGGCAGGCGACATCCTTCCATGTTGTTATTTGTAATGTTCATGCAGTACTTTCCAATGTACTCGAAGATGTACACTGAGTATATTTGATTGTCAGTAACACTGCATGGTTGTTGCTAGGTAGAGGGTTAATGATTTGCGATGGATTTACAGAGACCTGAGAAGGGGCTTTCCATATCCACATCCACACCCAATTCTTAGGACTGCTTTACACATTATGCTGCCCCAAACCTGGGGCTGCTATCTTCTGCTCTCAACAGGGAGCCACAGTCAATCCCGGCTTACTGAGGAGCGTCCCTGGCATGTAATTTTTTTATACCATTATGTTTTTTAAGTGTATGACTTTAGATTTTAAGATGTGAACTTTTTAAAAAAAGCATAATAGGTGAAGAATTCTCTCTGTACGTGCTGGTAAATTCCTGGAAAACATTCCAAGGCTGCTTTGAGTGGAGCCAGCAGCAATCTCACCACATGCCAGAGAAATTACCAGAATGAATAATGGCATCAAAATTAACGTCAAGTTATCGTGGCCTTGCGAGCTTCCAAAATAGTAGCACAAATTAGCCTCCTGAAACTACCTTGAGGCATTGGTTAGATTGTTAGGCCACGAAGTTCTAAATTCAAAGCCACACTTATCTGTGAAGCTCACTGCATGACCTTGGGGCCAGTCACCATTTCTTGGCCTAGCCCACCTGAAAGGGTTGCTGTAAGGCAGGCATGGGATACTTAATCCTGTCAGCCCCAGCCAGCATGGCCAATCACCAGGGGTTATAGGAAGTACAGTATAACAGCACTACGAAAGCCACTGGTTCTCCATTGCTGTTGTAAGGATAAAAACAGGAGAGAACCATATAAATCACACTGAACTCCTTAGAAGGAGGGTAGGATTTAAACGTAATAAAATGAAGAGTTGCCATCTCACCCAGATGGAGGCGGCGGTGGGGGAATCTCTGCAATGCATGAAGCCACAGACAGTGAGTTCAGATACCTAGAAGTTTTGAGACTGAGGTTTGATATATTCAGCAAAATCCATTCAGTGTTGGGGGGAACAGCTAGAAGCTGAAGGCCAGCTTCCCCATTCCCAGCTCACTGCCTTCCCCATAAGGCTAGGATTGTTCCCTCTGACATGCCATTCTCAGCCCCGAAGGGAAGGGGTTAACCCCACTCTTGCTTCAGATTGG
Source organism: Podarcis tiliguerta (assembly GCF_965153285.1). Classification (NCBI taxonomy): domain Eukaryota; kingdom Metazoa; phylum Chordata; class Lepidosauria; order Squamata; family Lacertidae; genus Podarcis; species Podarcis tiliguerta. Next base: position 62,358,512 of record NC_139534.1, read on the forward strand.
AGTATATTTTCTTTGTCAATGTATCCATCTTAATGCACACCAGATGTGCAAGGCAGTTCCTTGAGCATCTTAATCCTGGGCTTCAGTAGTTGGAGTTGTCTTTCTTGCAAGGGGTAGGGCCGCTGGGGGCTCTCTGGAGATTTGATGCGATTAAAGGAGGGGGGGAGCAAAAGTCCCGCCCCCCACCTGGTCCCCTCTTCCCACACAGGAAAAAGCTGCCCCCAGCTACTAAAAGGAAAGTATCAATAAACAAACTAAAAGTCAAATCTGTTTTGTCGTCTACTGACTCCATTAGGCAGTGACAAGAACCTGCCTTCACCATGCCATCATTTCTCATTTTAAAAGTAGCCACATCAGGGCCAAGAGGCATTAATTGCACCTAATCAGCACAACGGGCATTTCATCATCGTGTCAGATTGTGAAGACTGAGCATGCAGAGATCTATGGCAAGGCTGTGGTGCTATCACTCCTCATTAATTGCATCACAAATAATATTCAAGAGATGGCCGGTGCAAATTGCACAACCGCACTCCACACAGCTGAACCCATAATAGCGACAATTGCACTATCTGGAGAGAGGGCTGCATTTTCCCAGCGTTGAGATCTTGAAAATATGTTATCTTCATAATAGAAGCACAACCTTGAGGGGAGACGTGAGGACACAGCAAAATGAGAAACAAAATGTGCATTTCTTGCACAATAAACAGAGAGTGCTGTGGATTTGCAGTTGCTGCTAATCCTTTTTTACTATTCTTTGGATGAACGAAGGCAAAATGCTTTAGGCACTTCAGTAGGGATTCATGAGGAGCAGCTGCCTTATTTCTGAAGTATTTGCACACATTTTACATAAGGTTGTATTTTATACTGCTGTCGCTGTCCCCTACACACACACACACACACACACACACACACACACACTTCAGAACCAAGGCAGTTACATGAGGATAGCCCAGCGGTTCTTGCATCTTTAAAACATAAATCTGGTTCATTGTGTATCTGTGTTTATGCCCATTTGTGCAAGCAGACACAGGAACAGGTTACAAGTTTGCCTTGGATTTGCACCCCTCAGTATCACAGAAGTCATGTGCAACGGTGCATGTATCTCCTGCATGTGCAGTCTTTCAAAGGAAGGGTGGGCCAAGGGTAGATATCACATGTGATGTCCTGCACTCAGGGTGTGGGGCTGTTTGCAAGCCTGAAATTCAGTCCCATGCTTCACTGTGTTAGAGCTCACATGTTGAGGAACTGTGCAACAGGCATTAAAGTGCATTAAGGAGCTAAAGGATTGTTGTGGGTTGGGTGGGTAGGCTATAAGCCAGAGTTCCCTTCTAATCCCTGGATCCAGCAAGGGTTAAAATCTCATGAAGGATTCAGCTCCTGGAGTAGCTGGGCCAGCTTCTACTTACCCCCTAAGTACGAGCCGCTAAGGTAACAAAGGATGTGGCTCTGTGCTAGGGAGGAAGTGGGTGGGCCCCCATCCTTCAACTTTCTGGTAGTTAGAAGGACAAAGACCGGAGTGGTGTGAGCTAGAAGTTAGAAGCAGGCTGCAGGCTGGGAAGCTGAGAGACAAAGCCATGCCTGATTCCTGCTGGAATCCAAGGCTGTGGCTAGGGAAGAAGCAAGATCTTCTTGGGGTGTTAATAATGTGAGTCTGTCCAACTCAGGCTCAGGTTATTTATTTATATATGCATGTAAATAAGCCATATATCCTAAAAACACCACAGTCTCTGCTGCCCCTCATTCCAGGGAAACTAAAACCTGGGTAAGCACCAGTAACTCCTAGAATCTTGCACTGCTCAGAGACTGGGGTGGCATTTAACAGTAAAATAAGGTGGGGGCGGGGAGGAGGGCAGAATCTGTTGGCAGTTGATCACTGCAGCATCCAGAGAATTGATGGGACAGATTCCAGTTTCCCAATGAAACACTTTGTTATTGTTGTTGGCAGCTTATGGTTTTATTGATCAGAAAGCACGAAACAAGAGTCCCTCCCTACAAATAACAACAATAATTTCCTTATCCAGCTTCTCACTTTCATTTTGGTTCACTTCATGTAAAAATGAATGGAAGGAAGGAAGGAAGGAAGGAAGGAAGGAAGGAAGGAAAATTGTTCTGAGAAAATTAGCATACTAACATATACGGTCCACTTTCACAATATATGGTCACTGGCACCAGGACCATCACTTTGGTCCTGCCATGGGGAAAAACATCTCTTAGGGCAGGGGTCTGAAACTCTTCTCAGCCCAAGGGTCAAATTTCCCCATGGACAACTTTCCATGGGCTGCATGCCAGTGGTGGGTGGAACCAGAGTCAAAACTGGGTGCAGCAACAGCTGTGACTCTTACTCTCACTCTTCCCCCAGCCCCCCCTGCTAACCTGGGTTCAGCCATTGTTTGGCTTAGCAGTATTTCTGAACCTAGACTCACAGTTCATCTGAAATGAGACAAACCCTGAGGCCAGGCTCACACATTATGCTAAGCCAAACCATGGCTTAGCCCCAGGTAGCATAGTAGCAGGGGGACTGGGGGAAGAGTGAAGCTGCCATGATCTTTGTTCCAACAACCTGCATGTTTGTTCATTTGTGGTTTGTGTCAGTATATAGATACAACAATTTGTGTGTATAAATGCTAATATCACAGAAATTTTCTGTGATCCATAAGCTTCCAGTATGTTTTTCTGGTCTGTTTCTAAACACCCATATGCGTGATTCATTTATAACACTCCAGACCAGGCTTCCTCAACCTCGGCCCTCCAGATGTTTTGGCCTACAACTCCCATGATCCCTAGCTAGCAGGACCAGTGGTCAGGGATGATGGGAACTGTAGTCTCAAAACATCTGGAGGGCCGAGGTTGAGGAAGCCTGCTCCAGACTGTGTGGAAAATATGTTCTTTCCCGTTTTCATGCATGGGATGATGAGAGGGAGAGAGAAAGGTAGCTCTTGTCCCACAGATGGGAGTTTTCATTAAAGACCGTGCATGTGGTGGCTGCTCTGGATCTCTGGAGAAAAAATATAGCCTGTTGGCAAACTCTCCATAGGCCTAATTTCTGACTCACTTCCAAAGGGGAATCTTAATTTCAGAAACACAATTTGTGGCTGTGCTGTTATATCTGCCATCAAGCAGTTCCTGTTTTCCTAAAGAAAGAAAGAAAACAGTTTCCTATCTCCTGCATTGTACTCTTGAGGTCTTGTTGACAAGATCACTTAATGTGGATTAGATAACCTTTACCACTTTTCAAGTTCTTTGCTGTTCAGCTACAATGGCTGAAACTTGGTAAAAGGGGTTGGATCTTCCCTCTGCTTTTTCAGGGCATATGAAGAAAATCATTCTTAAAAACGGATGGATTCCTTACCCCCCTCTCCTACTTTTTCAGAGCATGTTCATGGAATTATTCAGTAACAAGGTATTCTACTCCTTCCTTGGAATATTTTAGGAAAGACACATGGAAAGAGTAGGCAGTCTGCCCTGTCCCACACCTCAATCACCCACAAGGAATTAACAAGGATGGATTAGGACGGGGTAAGCAACCTAAGGCCCATGAGCCACAAGTGGCCCGTGGGGGTTATTTAACCATCCCACGAGCCACCCCCGAACTGAGCCGCCCACTCAGTGAGTCCCCGCGCGCTGTGCTAAACCAGCGCAGTGCGGGGACTCGCTCCTGCAGTGCCAGATCGTGTGCACAATGCAAATCGTGTGTGCATGCTGAGATGCCAAAAATCACGCCTGCGCAGATGCAGACGCCGGAAATCGCAACCACACGTGCGATCTGGCGCCCAGAGGGATCTCCGCTGGAGTGAACCGGCCCAGGCGAGGTAAACCTTGCTGACCCCTGGATTAGACATTAAGGCGTCTTGCAGCAGCTGCTTAAGAAATTACCTTGTGTTACTTGCTGTGCCAAGGTAGTGGCTGCATCTAGCTGTCAACAACCTGATTAAGCTGAGTGTTTGCAGAAGGTTGGACTAGATGATCCTCAGGATCCCTTCCAACTTTATGATTCTATGCTGCCCCTGTACTTTTGCCCCAATAGCAGTGATAATGCTTGGGCTGAATGCAAGTTTGGAAGCTCCCGAGGGACACTGTCCTCACTAAAGTTACAGCAACTCCCTGGTAACCTTATGCCACCTTAATCTTACCTAACTTTGAAAAAATGGGGTCCAAAGGAGTGACTCATCTACAGGGTGATCTTTCGAAACTAAATCAACAGAATGACTTCTGAGGTTCAAGGACGATGTGGCCCTCCAAGTAAACAGAAGGGTTTCCTCACTCCAGCATGATAAAGATCAAGCTGTGAGCCTAATTTGCTTTGCAAACTCTTCGTGAGATCTCTTTCTGAGCATGTTCAGTACATCATATACTTGATATTGCTACCATTACCATTTATCATATAATGAGTGAAAGCATGCTCAGTGCTGCACAGAACACAGAGCCGAACAGAACCCATGCCTCAAATGTGTGCACTCTAAAACAATGTTAGACAAGCATCTTTTCTGCTGGTGGCCACATTTCCTCAGGGAGTCATTGGTCTGGGGGTGCATGTTGGCAGTGGGCGGAGCCTGACCTGATGACAAAAATGCTCTGGATTAATTTATCCAGAATAAAGGTAAATTTTCACTATGATGACCTCACGTTAAAAATCCCAATTCTGCATAGAAGAAAGTCCATTGGTTTTGATAGGGTTACTCAGAAATGACTATAAAGAGGATTATTATGTTCATTTTTTGAGTACAAAAGACCATTACAGTCCCTGTTCTGGAAAGCAAGTGATAGCAATTCTTTTCTGACTTTCATGTATCACATACACATAACATAGATGGCAGAAGCATACCAATTATCTTTCAAACTTCTGAAAGGAAAGCTTCTTCTCTCTAAAAACCATGCAATCAGAAAAAAACACTATAAACATCTGTTTATTTTTTTAATCAACTAAAATGCTACCCCTTCCAAAATACAAATAAAGAGAGGAAAACACAAAACACTTTCAAACACTTTCAAAAGCAAAGTAAAATGAAAAGGGGAAGCAAACAGGAAGGAACTCTGACCATCCCTGACCATTGACCAGCTTGGGTGGAAGTTAAAGTTCACAGCATCTGATGGGTCCATATTGGCCAACTCTGATTTAGGGGATCCAAATATTACAGAACTTTATGCCTGTATAAGATAGAAAATCTTACAAGGGACACTTAACATTTCAGTTAAATGAAAACAATATATTTCTAGATAAATTAAGTGTTGTGCAGATGGCAAAGCAAGGAGAATGAATGCATGGACCACACCGAATTGCCCCAACCCTGATTGATGTGTGCTTATTTGAGCTTTTGTACAGACCCTAATAAGTACAGTCTCTTAATTCCCAGCCATTGGTCTCATGCTGGCTGGGGCTGATGGCAATTGTAGTCCAAAAACTCCTGCCACATGTTAGCCGCCCCTGATCTTGATGAAAGATGGTGAGGGCAAGAATGAGGAGAAGCCTACAAAGAGAGAATATTGAGGTGATGATTACTTGACTGTGAAGCAAAGAAATGAAATGCTTTTGTTATTTTATACGTGATATGAAAATTGAATATTTTGGAAATTTGAATACCCCCTCCAAATATTAACAGGACAGGTAGGAAAAAACATCAGCGAGGCAATGAGTACTGTAATAAAAACTTTAAACCATAGTGGATAGAGATTATTTTCAGTTCAGTGCTGTTTGTCTTACAGTGGTACCTCGGGTTAAGTACTTAATTCGTTCTGGAGGTCCGTTCTTAACCTGAAACTGTTCTTAACCTAAAGCACCACTTTAGCTAATGGGGCCTCCCGCTGCCGCCGTGCCGTCGGAGCCCGATTTCTGAGCTCAACCTGAAGCAAAGTTCTTAACCTGAAGCACTATTTCTGGGTTAGCGGAGTATGTAACCTGAAGCGTATGTAATCTGAGGTACCACTGTATAAGTTGACTATCACACTCCTTCTTTATATCACACTCCTTCTTTATAGCGTCTTTCACACTCCTTCTTTATATCACACTCCTTTATAGCGTCTTTCCTCCCAGCATCTGTTCTTCAAAGTCAACATCTCTCTTGTGAGGATTTTTAACATTTCACAAGGAAGAAAGGGCCTGTCAGAAATTAAATGTAACGTGTTGCTTCATCACAAGTTGGACGAGGTACCAGGAGCTTTATTCCAGAATTCCAAAGATGGATGTTGGGCTAGGGATGGGCATGGCAGGCAAAGTTTGATGGAGTAGAGGTTGTGGAAAGAGGAAGGAAATGTCTGAGGGGGTGAGAAATATATGCCTTGAAATCCTAATTCTCCACCTCTCATGCCTCTCTCCCAGTTCTATAGGAGAGCTGAGGGACAAACTGATTCTCATCTCGTAGGCCGCACAAAGCTGTTCAGACTTGCTATGAAAATATTTACATTGAGTTTTCCTGACTGCTTGGGCAGTGGCCACAAGTATGCATTTTCCCCCTATACCTCAATTTGTCACAGACCCAAACTAAAGTCACTTGCAGTAATTTAGCCAATGCGAACTCTCAAAGGGGGTTCATTTTTTAAAAAAATCTCCACATTAGCAAGCCTCAGTGGCACCTAGGCTCTTTGATAAACCTTTCCTTATCTTTCCTCCTCTCCCTGCTCCTGTTTCTCTTCACATTCTCTGGGCTTTTCCAGAACTAAGGCCTAAGTTGCCCACTGGATATCATATTAATAAATACAGAGGCTTTTAAGGGCACATCCATATTTTGTACACATGGAGACTGTTATGGCATACACGCAAGGATTACATTCACAACGGCATTGGCAAAACAAAAAGCGCTGGAATACTAAGTAGCATTTGGAGGAGGTCATACCCAAATCATTCCAGTAGTTTGTGTCTTTTTATCATCTGGGCCTAACATAACACACCTGTGTATACCTGGTCATTGCAAGATGACGCAGGGACTGCAGTGGGCTTATTTCATTACCACAGTCAAAGGGGAATTCCTGAACCTTCTGGACAGGCTCTCCCCTCTCTTCTTGACAATCATCGGTTCTTCACAATTAGAGTTCAGATTCAACCTAATGACCTCTTGGTGGTTTGCAAACACTGCTGTTCTTCCTCCATTTTACACATTGAAACACGTGTGGGCAACGAGTCTTCCATTGTCCAAAGGAGCTGAGTCACTGAGTGCTCCAGGGACAACACTATGCATCCAAGTGTGAAACAAAAATCAGATTCAGGAGGACCCCACAGCGTCTGCTTGAGCTACAAACCCACATTTCTATGCTGATACAAACATATATGCATACTACAGTGTTGAGGTAGAATTCAGCTGGTGGTCTAGTCCACTTTTATACATGGAATGAAGCGGGGAAGGAGGCACCATTTTGCATCAGGCAGCAAACTCTCTTGTGCCAATCCTGCTTGGAGTCCGAAGTGGTACAATGTGTGATACCTGCACATTTAAATTTACTCCTAGATTATGTGTTTGAGGCATATATCGTTAGCACACCTGTCTTGCTATACCTCACTCATACCTGCTGTCTTCCTCTCCTCTTTGCTATGAACTGACTAACTGGACTTTATTTTATTAAGCTTTTTCCTTGCAAAGCATGATGTCCCAGTGTCTTTTGCGTGGAACACAATAGCTTTGTAGATACAGAGTAATCTGCTGGGATTATTGGGTATCAAGAAATGCATCTCAGTGTAATGAGTTGAGATACTTTCCACTTTTGCAATCCTATGGCTATGTGAATTTGTTCATGTGATTGTGCCCTTGGTTAGTAACAGTTTGTTTGAAACTTGCCCCCAGTACCAAGCTGTTCTGCCTGGGAATTGCAACAGTATTTGCAAACAAGTGCTGTTGAAAGAATGAGGATGGGATACAGCTCTTAAAGCTCTAGTTTCATGGGGATTATCATTTGAAGCGCTCAGCCCTTTAACCTAATGCCCTAGTTAAATGAAAGGGATTGTGTTTAATGGGATCCTACCCCCTGACGATAGACACATGTAATTAGCAAATCTTTACAGCACGTCCAAGATATAATTCCAGTTTCTACAAAACTTCCATAGGGGGATGTAGATTTCAAAAGCCGAATATTCCAATATATCCGTGGAGAGAAAAAAGAAAAGTTGTCCACCGTGCCAAAGGCTCTGCTGCTCTCAGTGATACAGATATTTTGAGCATCCAAATCTTGTATGGCAGCCTTAGCCATACTTGCAAAGTATGTCTTCATCTTAACTTGCTTGCAGAGGGATTCTGCTCTAGCAAGGAGCCATGGGTTTATTTAGTTTTAAGAAATCTTAAATTACCAATAACAAGGCAGTCTGGTATACATTGTAACACTATTGGTTTGTTTAAGCCAAGAATGGGGAACCTCAGGTCTGAGAGTGGCAGGGAGTCACATGTGGCCCTTTAGGCCTTTCTCATTTGGCCCTCAGAACTCTCCTCAGGCCACATTCCTCATCAGCCCTTCTTGCACCATTCTTTGATGCTTTGTGCCTGGATGGAGGGTAGGAGCAATTGTATAGAAACTAGCCTAAAGTACAAAGGTAAAATTCATATTCCTTATTATGCCCACTTTTGCCTCTGGCCACACCCAACATAGTCAAGTGGCCCCTAAAAGGTTGCTTAGGATGGAATGTGGCACTTGGGCTTAAAAAGTTTCCCCAGCTGTGGTTCAAGACACGAGTCACACAAGAGCTATCCTACAGGTGATCAGACAAACCTTGGTTTATTTCTCCAGGGTTTGGTTTGCTTTCCATCTGCTCTTGGCTCAAGCCTTTGCAGTTGAATGATCATCTGGTGTCTGTCTGGTGAAGCAAACCATGGTTAAGAAAGTGTGCTAGCTTTACATTTGACACTAAGTCATAGTTATAACAAACAAAGGTTTGTAAGCCAAAAACAAATCATGGTTTCATGTGATTTATTGGCGGTAAACAAATCACAGCTAAGGTACTGAGCAGCATTTTTGCACAACACTAACTTGGCTAATTAAGCCATGGTACATCTTTGTGTGGGATGCAGGTGGTGCTGTGGGTTAAACCACAGAGCCTAGGACCTGCCAATCAGAAGGTCGGTGGTTCAAATCCCTGTGATGGGGTGAGCTCCCATTGCTCGGTCTCAGCTCCTGCCAACCTAGCAGTTCAAAGGCACGCCAAAGTGCAAGTAGATAAATAGGTACTGCTCCAGCGGGAAGGTAAATGGCGTTTCCATGCGCTGCTCTGGTTTGCCAGAAGCATTTTAGTCATGCTGGCCACATGACCCGGAAGCTGTATGCCGGCTCTCTCAGCCAATAAAGCGAGATGTTGTTGTTCTGCAAATCACAATGTACAGTGGTGGATCCATCTACAGTAGCACCACTTTCACTTTTGCTTCACGGACTGTGCAGAGCCTTCAGATATATTGGTAGAATTATAAACAGAGAACAGATTAGCAAATTAAATAGAAGAGAAAATGTCCTTGAAAAAGAATAGATATCAACTGGTATGGAAAACACAGAAAAGTTAAATATTAGCCAGAAGAATGTGATGGCTTCAATGTGTATCTGAAAAGGACCGCCATACATGTTGAGGAAATACCTAGCACTTTGCTCAGCCAGAGAAAGCTGAAAATCCCCTTTTTTCCCCTGGAGTAATTTGTCAGCTCCGTTCAGAGCAGGGTGGGGGAATGTGTAGTCCTCCTCCCATCATCCCTGGCATGCTGGCAGAGGGTGATGGGAGCTGGCGTCCAACATCTGGAGGAGCCACACACTCCCCATCACTGCCAAGCTAACCAAATCACCTCACACTCACACATGGCACATATACATCTGTTAATTATTCCAGAACAATTACTCTTTCTAGTCCCACACTCACAACACTCAATATGGATTAGAATTGTCACTCCACCTATAACCACTCATTGAAACGGGGGGAGGGGGGGAATACTCGCTATTTTAGCCATTTGTTAGCCACTCAGTGTCAAAACTATTTTCCCAGCCCCATGTGGAGGCCATTGCAAATAACGCCCTTGCTGTGTTGTTGTCATTTTTATGGCACCATCACTGTGTGTTGCAATTTACTGAGCACAGGAGGAGAGGTCCCTACCCCATGGAGCTTACAATCTAAAAATTAGCACAGGGGAATGAGCGGATGAATGGGAAGGGTAAATGTGTGGAAACTAACTTGCACACAGAAAAATAATATATGAACAACCTGTTTGCAATAGAGCAAAATTTGCTTCCACCAGAAGCCGCCTAAATGTATTTGTTTCCTTTTCAGATGACAGATGTACTACCACCAGGCTGCTTTGCAATCCCTTTATGCTGGGGTCTTATATACTGTGTGTGTGTGTGTGTGTGTGTGTGTGTGTGTGTGTGTGTGTGTGCGTATATATATATATATATATATATATATATATATATATATATATATGCAGGCCTATCCTGCTCTGTGAGAAGGCCTAGCCAGAATTGATTTTTGCTAGAACTTTTTCCTCTCTTCTTGCCAAACATGTTTTAGCTTTCTGATGATTTTGCAACCAGCCCCGCATAGCAAAAGGATTGTGTAATTAATGAAGGCTGGTGTCCTTTTCCCTCTCTGGGGCTCTCTCCCTCCCACCCACCACAAAGACTGATTCACTTCCTCCCTTGAAATTTCTCTTACCTTTAAACCCTTCCTCTTTTGCTGTGAGCTGATAACTGGCCCCCTTCTCAGTTCGGCTGTGTTTTCACTTCATGGTTTACTGTGCAACATACCCCTGCTTTAGAGTTCATTCTTATTGTACCCCTGTTTTGGAGTAAGTTCGTGTGGGGTACACTACACAGTGTCATTTCAATGGGTCTACTTCAAGTAAACATTAGCTGAATACAAGCCTAAATCTACCACTGCTTCTTGTCCTAATCCTGAAATCTGTAGCATGGTGCCTGTGTGTGTATCATAGCCCCATCACCCCTCACATGAAGTTTTTTAGCTTTTTCATGGGGTTGTTTAGTTGTGGGGGTTGCCTGAGTATTATAAGGTTTCCCCCTGTCATTTGTTTTGAGGTGTGTTTTGGCTGTTTGAGGGGCTTCTGTGCATTACTAGTTTGGGACATTTTTTGTGGTGATCATGACAGTTTAGATTCCTAACTAATACATGACTTGGCCCAGAGAGAGGACAATGGGATGTTTCAGCAGGAGATGGTAGCTCAATGTATGAGAAGGATATTATTTTATTTTGTATTATTTAAAATTATTTCTAAGCAGCTTAATACAGTGGTACCTCGGGTTACATATGCTTCAGGTTACATACGCTTCAGGTTACAGACTCCACTAACCCAGAAATAATACCTTGGGTTAAGAACTTTGCTTCAGGATGAGAACAGAAATTGTGCTCTGGCAGTGCGGCGGCAAGGGGAGGCCCCATTAGCTAAAGTGGTGCTTCAGGTTAAGAACAGTTTCAGATTAAGAACAGACCTCCGGAACGAATTAAGTACTTAACCCGAGGTACCACTGTATGCGAAATCTCTAAGCGGTACATAAACATGCAAGCAGTAAAATGTATTGTCTTATGGGTCAGGGAAAGCTAAGGTGAATACCTGGCTAGCCTTGTGGGATGGAGGGTAACAACAGAGAGACATTCATGGCAATGTCAGCAGAGTCCAATCCTTCATCACCGCCCTTCTTGGCTGCTGGGAGAATGCAGTCTTGATTCCCTTCTGCATGTCACAAGATTGTGATGGTGGTCTTCTCTTGGTGGTCAGGAGGAAGGACTTTTTAAAAATAGCAGCCAGACCCAAAGTGGGTAGTTACAGGGGGGAAAGGGCAATTTAAAAATCCTCATCATGCAAACATTTTGTTATGCTAGGCGATGTAAAAAGTGACTGATAATAATGTGAAATGTACTTTAGTCCAGGCTTCCTTAGAGCCCCAGACCATGATCAGATGGACCTGTTTCTTCCCCCCCCCCACCAAAGACACTCCCTGAAGACTCCTCTGCAGAGTATTCACCAATGTTTCTAACATGAAAGTAACACAACACTCTTCCTTATTAGTGCTGTCAAATTTCCAGCTCTGAAGATTTTCTCCCACTCCTTGGCTTCTAAATGCCATGCATTTTCCTCATGTGTGTAACACGAGGAAAATGCATGTGTGTGTGGTAGTGGCAGATGATGTGTGCACAAATTATAACCCCATTTCACTGGGCATTTTAAGAAGCCCTGTTGGGAGGGCAGAGGATGAGGATAAAGTAGGGTCTCTTTGTTCCATCTCCTTCTTTTGTATGTAACAATAGTTTCTGCCAGCTGTACCACAGCATAGGACAGGCAAGTCCAAAGTCCGTTTCGGGGGGCCCAACTTGGCTCATCCCCTGTGGCAGTATATTTCCTGGGGTAAAATCCTAAAAAAAGGTCAACAACTTTGGACGGCTCTCCCACATGTTCATTTCATCAAATCTGGCCCTCTTTGAAAAAAGTTTGGACACTCCTAGCACAGGAAGTCACAGTGGTACTAAAGCAAGAGTAACACTCTTCATCTCTTGTGGCAAATATAAGCATACCCTTGGGACCAGCAAGCCATTGTCTATTGGCTATGACATTGAATTATTTGCTGCTCCAGCCAGGGCATCTTTCACCCAATGTTTGGACTAAAACAGCTCCATTTGTTGCAGCATCGACTCACCGAAATGGCTGGCTCATTCTTCAAAAATCCCAGAAGAACTTATCTTTTCTCTCCTTCCATCTGCTTTCACCACTGCCCACCCCTCCCTACTGCCATTCAGACTTATCCTTCTCCTTGATCCTAACTGCCCTATTAGCTTTGGAAACTCATCTGCTAGCATACAAGTGTTCACCTATCATATCATTGCGGATTGAGACTTACATGATGCCTGAGGAATGAGGGTGGGGGCAGAGGAAAGAGAAGCTGTGAGGTGTTGGAGGGGGCAGTCACAGAGAAAGGCATGTGCAGTGCTCCTGCAGGGAGCTGATTTTCCTTTATAAAATCCAGTCGCTGCAATCCATGTAAATCAGGAGTTTCAACATGCAGTCTTCCCTTGCATCAGCACATTGTCCCCACCATTGGGGACAATGGCGGTACCCAGATGGGCTGCCTGTGCAATCATTTTGGTAAAGGCCATTGAGCTGAGTGGCCTTGTCCTTCCCCATGCTTACCCTGTCCCCTATGGCAACCATGCTCCCAGCCCCCCTCTTGTCACCAAAGTCAGCTTTTCACATTCCTCCCTGCCCCTCCTCAGTTTGCTATGAATTGTGCTGCATACCAGGCTATAATAAGAGCATGGTGACCAACCACTGGACCATTTTTTTTCATTTAGCTCCAGTCTCGGCTGGTGATGCTATGACTCCTTGCCCTCAGCCTTTAAATTGCTCACTCCAGATTAACTCATTTAAAGCCCTTGGGAATGCTTTCCTTTAGGGACCAGAGGACTTCAGATATATCTACAAACAAACAAACTTGCTGCCCAAATAACTGTCCTGGCTTCTCTAAAGGATTGTTGGAGTTCAGTTCGATGAGGGTGCTGAGAATTTGTTTCAAGATGTCTGGCCTCTCCTCACAGAACTACGGTTCCAATGATTCACATGGGGAGAAGATGGGTAAAGCATTTTACAATCTAGAACCACTCCTCTCACACGATGGATCCTAAAGTATCTGAATACAGAGGACCTACGTAACACTTCTTCACTGATGTCAATGCATAGTTGGCTTGATTGGCCAGTATAATCTATCTGAAGACTTCCTTGTAATAGAAATCAGCAAGAGATTAAAAGGTAAAGGTAAAGGTACCCCTGCCCGTACGGGCCAGTCGTGACCAACTCTGGGGTTGCGTGCTCATCTCGCTTAAGAGGCCGGGAGCCAGCACTGTCCGAAGACACTTCCGGGTCACGTGGCCAGTGTGACGAAGCTGCTCTGGCGAGCCAGCACCAGCACAGTGCATGGAAACAGCGTTACCTTCCTGCTATAAAGCGGTACCTATTTATTTACTTGCACTTAGGGGTGCTTTCAAACTGCTAGGTGGGCAGGAGCTGGGACTGAAAGACGGGAGCTCACCCCGCTGAGGGGATTCGAACCACCGACCATACGATCGGCAAGTCCTAGGCACTGGGGTTTTACCCACAGCGCCACCCGCGTCCCTATAAGATTAAAAGGTAAAGGTAAAGGTAATTCCTTGTAATAGAAATCAGCAAGAGATTATTCTTATTGAAATGCTGTTTTCCTTCTTTGCAACTTCACCATGGCACCTATCAACACAGAGCCACCATTGTCTTGGCCTGGCTAAGTCTTCCTCTTGTTTTTGCCCAATCTTCATCTGAGTGGATCGGGTCAAGACAAGAGCCCAGACAGGACTTTTTCTTTATGCAGCAGGTGAAGTACATGGGAAATGATGGATACTCCCTGCTCTTCCGTTCCCAGTAGCACAATTTCTCTGCACCGAGAAAGCGCACTCCTTCTTGCAGTGACCAGTTGGGGGCCTCCAGGAAGCTTATAAGCAGGGCATAAATGTGATAGTCCTCCCCTGTTGGATGCTCCACGGTCTCATCATGGTTGGGCAACAAAAGGGTACCAGATTTGGTGCAGTGCCTACACTATTGTGCGGACGGGCCCTCGATGTATGGCTGTCTCACTGTAATATAGAAAAGGTGCCCAGTCTACATTCACAGTCCCTGAATGAGCTACTGTGACTCTGCTATCTATGCCTGCAAATTTGTACGTGGAGGTGCTTGCCTTTCCACTCCAAAGTTTTCTGATGACCCTGTCTTATTTTCACCGTCCCTATCAAATTGATTGCACTGGAAAGATTTGGTTTGTGGGGAGAGGGTATTTTATAATTTCCTATAGCTTTTTCATTACGCAATAATGCAAATTGCCGCAACTTCCCTGTAGCTGATGTGCACACTTGGTTTTTTCCACTTTGTGAGCAGACTCTGGGGAACCATGAGTAGCAGTGGCTTCTCATCACATATGCACTAGATGAACATATAGCAGAGCTCTCTCCTATGTTGTCACCTCAAAGAAAGGTATCATAGAGCTGGAAAAGAGTAAGAAAAGGGTCAAGGGGATGGAGCAACTCCCTTGTGAGGAAAGAAAAATATAACATCTGGGGCTTTTAAGTTCAGAGGGAAAGCAAGCAGGAGGAGACATGATAGAGACTTACAAAATTATGCATGGTGGAGAAAGTTAATCCATCTCTCATAACACTCAGAACTCAGGGACATCCAAGTAAGCTCGGTGTTGGACAAATTAAGGGCATATCAGAGAAAGCACTTCTTAGCACAACACCTAGTTAATCTATGCAACTTGCTCCCAGTGACGGCCATCAACTTGGATGGCTTTAAAAAGATGATGAGACAAATTCAAGAAGCATAAGGGTATCAACAGCTACTTTGCCACAAGGGCTGTGTTCTACTTCCACTGCTGGAGGCAGGATGCCTCTGAATAACCATTGGGAGAGTACTGTGTAGTTTGGCTGCTATGGATTGTTGAACAAGATGGGCCACTGGCTTAATCCAGAAGAAGAAGAAGAGTTTGGATTTGATATCCCGCTTTATCACTACCCGAAGGAGTCTCAAAGCGGCTAACATTCTCCTTTCCCTTCCTCCCCCACAACAAACACTCTGTGAGGTGAGTGGGGCTGAGAGACTTCAAAGAAGTGTGACTGGCCCAAGGTCACCCAGCAGCTGCATGTGGAGGAGCGGAGACACGAACCTGGTTCCCCAGATTACGAGACTACCGCTCTTAACCACCACACCACACTGGCTCTTATCATCAGCAACAATTTACACACCAGTTGCACACTAAATCCTACATGATTGTGCCTTCTGTGGGGTATTTGATAACCCTGATTCCATGGGGGTTTACTGGACTACAGTGGACCAGCAGACTTGGCCCATAGCTTCACTTTTTTTCAACAGAGCACAGTTGGATTGCCTCTTAAGTGTTTTAGCAGCCACATAAATTTATCTTCAGCCACTTGCTCAGCTCTTATTAAGAAATGCCTTCAGCCTGGCTTCATACTATCGATTTGCAAACATTTGCTTTGTGATTACATAATAGGGAAACAGCTAGGGGTCGTTGAATGGATCAGAAATGGAAGGGAAGACAAATGGGAAGTGGAAGCGAAAGAGAAAGACCAAAAGATGAATGAGGAAAGGAATGAGAGGCAGTATGGTGTAGTGGTTAGAGTGTTGGACTAGGAACTGGGAGGCCAGGGTTCCAATCCCCACTTGGCCATGAAGCTGATTGGGTGACCTTGGTCCAGTGACTGCATCTCAGCCTAACCTACCTCACAGGGTTGTTGTGGGGATTAAATAGGGAGTGGACCACGCACCTTGAGCTACTTGGAGGAAACGGTGGGCTAGAAATGCAATGAATTATTAACGAAGCAGGGAAGTGTCCCATTCAGTTTAAACTTCCCCCTGAGTTTATTCTGCAATCAGATGGGAGAAAGGGAGGGGATTCACCTCTGCTAGCTAGCTGAAAGCTTTCCTTCTCCCTGACATTTCCAGTAGTCTGAGAAGGAGAACGTGGAGGTGGAAGAGACCAGGGCTGGGGGGGGGGGGGGAGACGCGGATAGGGGGGCTTAGAGAAACAAAAGGAAACCAGCTGCAGAACTTCCTGGACAGGGAAAGAGAGAGGGAGAGCGCGCACACTATCTAACGAGATTATTAAAAAGCAGGGAGAGAAGGGAGGAGGAGGAGGCGGCTTTCCGCGCAGGCAGGAGTTCAGCGCCTGCCCCGGGTTCATTTCCCCAACCATGACCAGCGCGATCCTGAGGCGGAATTCCAGCAAGCAAGGCTTGCAGAACCTCATAAGGTAAGCCTCCCTTTACCTGCCACGGGCGAGATGGGGTACCGAGATGGAGCTCTTCCTTTGTTTACACGGTGCTCGTGCCACGGACGGGGCTGATTCCTCGCCCCGAGGGCTCTTCCCCCTAACCTCACCCGCCCACCAACTGGCCGAGATTTTTGTGGGAAGACGCCGATTCTTGATCCTACGTGAGTCCACACGGCGTTGGCTTTTTCTGTTGCGAAGGCAGCGACACCCGCTTGCAGGCTGGGGATTTCAGACAGCGAGAAAGCCTCTTCCGTTCAGGGAGTGATGGAATTTGGAGCGGGGGGAGCCCCGGATCTATGGATCGCTTTCCCAGATAATCGCACCCTACCGAAGGTTGCACCTTAGGGCTTTACCTGAGCCTACAGGGCTCTGGCATTTGTGGAGGGCGGAGAGAGCGATCTGGCACTGAAGGCAGTTGCCTCTGGGGATCTGCTTTTTGGGGGTGTGAGAGAGAGATGGGATTGGTAGCTAATATAATTTGCAGGGTAATTAACTTGAATAAGGAGAAATTTAAACGGTGAGGTCTTTTAAAGAGACAGGGTAGTAATTAACTAGTAAAAATGACCGAACTTCTGACCAAGATGCTAGAATCTTTCTTTACTGTGAGCAGTGTGGTGGGAAAGCGATTGTTTTCTTTTTGTCAGTGAAAAGGACAATGTGCACTGAAATCTCGTTTGGAGAACTAAGGCGGCGATCCCACGCACACTTATGACAAAGTACATCCTATTGACTGTCATGGGGGTTACTTCTGAGTAAGCATGCACAGGATCGCACTGTTAAGGCTGCAATGTTATACAGTGGGAGTAAGTCCCAATGAACGCAGTAGGACTTACTCCTGAGTAGACATGTATAGGCTCACACTGTAAACATCTTTGGAAAAGAGAACAGTGGAGCTCTGGGAAAGGCATTGACTAATTCCCTTTAAAAATAAAAATAAAACCATCTCCAGGCTGTAGAATAATGAGGTTAATGAAATAATGTTACCGAGAGGCAAGTTGGACATTAAACTTGACCCTTCAAAGAAGACAGGTGTCACTGACAAGATATTCTTGGATAGTTTGCCAATGTTAGTTTGTGGGTGTCTATGCAAATTTTGAAGCATTCCATTGTCTAAAACTGAGAATGGGTAAAGGTGGCAGGCTGACTGGGCAGATGGAGATGTCTTTCGACAGAGTTCATAGGGGAGTTTCCATGGGATCTCTGCCTACTCTGCCTGTTCAGGCATTGCTCTATGCCCTTGATCTTCAACTGGTGGGTCAGGACCCACTGCTGGGTCACAGCCTGGTCTAAGGTGGGTTGCAGCAGCAGCATCTCTACAACCATACTGATATATGGTTATGGAATAAATAAATTAGAAATGGGTCCCCAAATGCATGTTAAAGGTGGGTCCTGGGTCTAAAAAAGTTGGAGGACTGCTGCTCTGTGCTATGGCTGGCCAATGCTATTGATTAATGCTGATCCAGCAGTAACTAAAGACCACAGGGGGGAATTAAATCTATGTATTGGTTAGAATAGTTCCAGTTCAGAGAACATCTTCTATCACAAAGCAAGAAACATGGTTAGGGAGGATGTAAGTCAAATATGGGAAAAACAGATGATCATATATTCTGTGGTCACTGCTTAAAAATGTTCCATGTGGCAGCTCTAATCCCAGGTGGGACAGAGCCCATTGTCTGCAAACTTTGGCCATATACTGTAGTAAAACTTGTTACACGCCCCAATTCCACATGTTTCTAAGGGTGTGGTATAACTCCTAACTCTGACAGGTGATCAGCTCCTCGTTGCATTAGAACCATTAGGTGCCAGGCTAAAACATTGCTCCTCTCCCAGGCTTTTGGTTAATCTACGGCCTTTGAAACTGTGTGATGTATGTCTGCGCGCATGCGCAATTGCTTGCTTTATTGCTACATTATGTATTTTTGTGCTTTTATATTGTAAATTGTCCCATGTTCCTCAGGTGAAGGGTGGTTCGGAAATTTAATAAATAATAAATCATCATCCTCAACTTGGATTCTCCCCCACCCCCCCCAAAATGTAGTGACCATAAAGTAAATGGCAATCTGCTTTAATATATAGACCCTCACACACGTGAGCCTATACTGTTAATAAACCGCCGCAGAATATTGAAGATTAGAGAGATAACATTGCATTGCAAAGGTTTTTGAGCAAGTAGCATCACATCTGTGCAAATCAGAAGAAATAGCTCTGAAATTATGTGGTAACCCCCACAAAAGTTACTACAGGAGAAATGTTGTTCCTGGTATTGTGGTTCCTGGAAGTAAGTTCCCCTTGTATTGTCTTACAAATGGTTCTTGTACTTTCAAATATGCAGTCTCTTGAAACCTTACTCTATAGAGTCACAATGAAATCAATGGAGCCACTTTTAGAGAATAGGACTGGAGGGTTTCAGCCCAATAGATTTCTAGGATGTTGATACATTCATTCACTATGTTCAGTTTAGATTTCCCTTCCTACCTTAAGGGGTGCCTCCCTTCTATAGATAACTTCTCTCTTAAGTGCAAAGGAAGGTTGTCTCCCTTGTCCAGTCTATGGAGGGTCTGCCTTGTACAACTCTTGACCTGAAGATCAGGGAGGGACCAATTGCAGTGGTAATTCTCAAGCTGACTTCAATGGATACTTGGCTTGGTGTCTTGTCCCCATCCCCACCCCGCTAAGATGGATTCTTAATCTTGTTTGAGTTAATGAGTTTTAACAAAGTAGAGTGGGTATGTAAAAAAAAGTTGAGAATCCCACAGAAATCAATGAGCCTGACAGCACTTCTTACTCAGAAGTAAACCCCAATGAGTTCAATGAGACTTAACTCATATAAAGCCCAAATTTGCAATCCTATTCTCACCTAGGAGTAAGTCCATTGAACTCAGTGGGGCTTACTGCTGAAAAGACATGCACAGAATTGTATTGTTTAAGCATCTACCTATATGTTAACAGCACAATAAAAGCATTTTCCACTGTGTTTATTCTGATAGACATGTGTATTGGATTGCAGACTACATTTCAGTGATTTCATTGGAATATTGGCATACTCCCTTTTCTTTGGATTGCTCCCAAATGTTATGTTTTTTAAAGAGCTTTTCTTTTAATCTGCCTTATGGGGTTAAAAGAATCTAAACTGAGAAAGAGAAGCCCCCTCCTCAGCATGGGGCACAATAAGTTGTTATATTGCATGGAATCTCATTTTGGAATAATTCCACTTGCAGTTGGCTTGGGATATGTAAATAATTTCACGTGTAATGGAGCTGTCAAATGCAGTTCCAACACTCTTAAAAATCTGGGGTTCCACGCATGGGAAACTAAACAAGATTGGGTGGTGGCAATATAAGACCAATGAAGATAATGACACACTGTCCCATTTTTACCAAAATACAAAGCTGAAGATAAATGTCTTGCTAGGTGGGGAGAGCAGCAAAGTCTTCCAAAATAAATGATGAATTGTGGGGGTGGAGAGGGTAAACCAGCTACAAACATTGAATCCTTCAAGTACCCATAACAGGTTTGCAAATATCACCTAGTTCATAGTAGGAGAAATAAAGTTGTATCATATTTGATGGTCATTTACTGTGGCAAACCCTGACAGCTCAGGCAACACCTTCAGAAACATTACATCTGGGTTTTATAAACTGTTGGGAAAGAGAACTTCAAGCAGAACCACCAGGATAATAATAATAATAATAATAATAATAATAATAATAATAATATCCTTCCCCAAACAAGAGTGCTCTTGCTTGCACCTGTGATGCTTCCTTTATCCCTTCCTCTGGATCTTCTGAATACCTGAGATGGTGGAGCAGGAATCACACCAGAGCTAGGATTCCACATGGTGAAACATTCAGAACCCACCAGTTCAGTATTTTTTTTAGTTTAAGCAGTAGCCATGCTTCTCAGGTTTCGCCTGGGTAAAAATTCTTCTTGAATGTTCCACATTACCAGTTCATACACATTCCAGAGCCAGTGTGATCTGGAGGTTAGAGTGTTGGACTAGGATCTGTGAGGACAACAAAAATGAAACCTGCCTGTCCCAGAGTCATAAAGCTACCATAGACAAAGAAGACTTAAAAGGTTCAGTAGTTAACTGAGCAGCTAAAGTTAATGGGATCAAAACCATTATTTTCCCCAATAGAGTTCTGACTACATATCAAATTTTCACCTACCCAGCTTCCAGTAAAACAAATAGAGGGACTGAACAATGTACAGTTTATCTTGAGGTGTTCGTTTTACAACTGATACTTAAATCTTCTTTTGACTTTTCCGACATCTAAATTGTTTCTTGTATAGTTTACATTGGTCAGAATTTACATTTGGTTCTTAAAACTGCCCCCTTTCCATTTTGATCCCACGTTAGTGTGAGCCTTCAAAAGTGGCGTATTTCAACTACTAGGCTCTCCTTGCCAGTGAAGTCAATGAGGCCAACTCAAGAGTCCTTTACATGTCAGTGAAGCCAGTGAATGTGTCCCCAAAGTCAGGGGAAGTCATATCTATGGCAAGTCTGGTAAACAAAACTGAAAGAAAGGGTTGGGATAATGTTGGGGACAAAGTGATGGGATGGGGAGAAAAGGATAAACAGAATTATTTTGTTTTGTGAAACCTTACGTGCATAAAACTTGAGTGAGCTAATGTCAGTGTACAAGCCTGAGATTTGAGTAAATGTAAAGGCAGGCTTGGAGGGTACTGTAGTGGCAGACATCCTCTCAGAAGTGCGAGGCATTGTTGTCATTGTTTACTTATTATAATCTGGGATAAAGCAACTTGAAGCAATGCTGCATCTAACAAAGGCTCTGTTTAACAACCCTGGCAGGCACTGGAAGGGAAGGCGAGAGTTAGATAAGATGGTAATTGTCCATTCTTTCCCAATGTCATTCCTAGTTAATTACACAGTCCCTGGCAATAAGGTCTCCCAGCAATCACCCTGGGCTCCCTCGGCTTGATGGGCACTTCCCAAATGCCAGGCTTTTCAGATGCAAATGGGGTACTCCTTGCAAAGCTCTGCTTGTTATCTCTTTTCATAGGTCAGGGAAGAGGCAAAGGAGACAAAGCTCACCTTTTTAAGGCTATGTTTGGGACACTTTTATGGGTTCTCCACAGCTACTCAGGATTTTGTTAGGAGGGGGGAGGGACCTTTTCCAGGCCAGGGGCCCTGTTCCCATCTGAAATATTCTCCTGGGGCCAAATACCTGTGGTGGGTGGAGCAGGAGGCAAAAGTAGGTGGAGCAATGAGTGTAATTTTTTTACATTTGTACTATAAGCTAGTTTCTAGAAAGACTCGGAATAGTGTGGCCTGGGAAGAATTCTGAGGCTAAATAGAGATGAGCAGAGGGCCGCTTTTGCCCCCCAGGCCCGAGGTTCCCCACCACTGAGCCACAGTAAAATGTGTCGGAGAGACATGTCTCCAAACACACTGCTGGTGTGCACCAAGCAACAATGGGCAATGATGACTCCGTCACGCATCTCCACCATGGGCTTGGAAACAAGTGCCTCTCTTCCACACCTCATATGTTTCCTGCAGAAAACATCAAACTGACCACAGTGAACAAAGCTGCTGGCTGTCATTCTTGATACTAAACAGAATGCAGCTAAAAGTTCACTCCTAACCATGACTACTCAGAAGGATGACCTGTTGAATTCAATGGGGCAAGCATTCAGTTATGTAGGGTCAGAACTGCCACCTCAATTCTAGAAGCATGGGGCAGGAGTGCATTATACTGTAAGAACTAGCTTCTGTCAAGTTGTGGGAGGAGGCCAGGCAAAACAGGTACAGTGGTACCTCGGGTTAAGTACTTAATTCGTTCTGGAGGTCTGTTCTTAACCTGAAGCACCACTTTAGTTAATGGGGCCTCCTGCTGCCGCCGCGCCGCCGGAGCACGATTTCTTTTTTTAAATTTATTTATTAAGGATTTTCTTGTTTTACAGAACTAAGTGTAATGCCTCGTTTTTTTTGTCCCCCCCCCCATGTAACATTTTTACAAATCCATTTCATTTGTTGAGGCATTAGGGGGAGAAGAAAAAAAAGAAAAAAGAAAGGGGGTGGAGAGAGGGAAGATGGATGGGGGTGGGGTCGGGTGGCGGTGTTTCTATTATGTTTAATGTATGTAGAGTTTGGTGTCAGCGTTGCTTGTGTTGTTCACTTGTGTTCCTTTGGTGGTGAGAGAGGTTGGGGTTGGCCTAGGGTGTGATTGTTTGCTTGTGATTGGCTGTGGTGATCTTTGTTTTCATGTGTGAGTGAGGTGGGTGGGTGTTTTGGATCAGGTTAGCCATATTGATTTGTATGCTGTTGGTGGATTATTGTCATTGTCTTGTTTGGCTGTGTATGTGATAAAGGGGAGCCATACCGGGGTGAAGGCATCTTCTTCTGTTTGTCCCTGCGGAGCACGATTTCTGTTCTCATCCTGAAGCAAAATTCTTAACCCGAGGTACTATTTCTGGGTTAGTGGAGTCTGTAACCTGAAGCGTATGTAACCTGAAGCATATGTAACCCAAGGTACCAGTGTATAGGCAAAAGTTAAGTCATAGCCAGTGCGGGAATAGCATTGGTGGAGGCCAGTTCATTAGGGTAAATGGGGAACTGCCCACGAACCTCAGCCAGTCCCCACCAATCTTTCTTCTTACTGACAACCATGCATGGGGGTGGAACTGGCTGCCAGTTTCCTCCTCCTCCTCCATCCAGAGTTGACTTTGTAGAACTCGACAGGGAAGAGCGTGGCAGTGAAACTAGAGCTAGTTGGCTCCACCAGTCATTGGTTCTGTCTCCCAACTACTTCTGACCTCCCTCCTTCCTGCCCCAATGAGCACCAGCCACCATTGGTGGAGTATCTGAGTTGTTCCAGGGAATATGAATACGGGAAAATAGAAAGCTGCTTGGCACTGAGCTTGACCAATCATACCTCCAGCTCAGTATTGTCTACACTGACTGGCAGCAGCTCTCCAGGGTTTCAAGGAGGGTCTTTCTCAGCCCTACCAAGAGATGCTGGGGACCTTCTGCACGCAGAATTCATCTGGTCCAATTCTTTTGTTAGTTGTGAACATCCTTTCAGACCGCAGATAGGGAAATGGTCTCTAGCCTCCTGCATAAAAGGGTGTTTGTTAAATATAGGAATGACAGTAATCACAGATAGTTATCAGTTAGCAACATTTGGTCAAGTAATGGGTTAGATGTATAAATTAAAACATTTTGATTAAAAATATTTGTGCCCCCAGTTAATTGGACAACACAATTTTTTTGCCGGGGGGGGGGGGGAAGGTTACTTTATTGGCCTGAATATAAGCCGCACCGGAATACAAGCTGCTCCCTTAAAATTCTGCAGGCACTCACACCTGCTCTGTTTTACTGTATGTCTGTTTCAGCGGCGATATATTGAAAGCCCATTTTTGTAAGGTCGCGAATTTAAGCCGCACGTTAACTTTTCATGGTCAGAATTTGGGGAAAAAGTGAGGCTTATATTCAGGCCAATACGGTATTATTTTTACTATAATAACATTGACAAGGACAGGGGCCCATTGTAGAAGAATTTCCCGTTCTGTCTCAAATTGAAGGCTGCTTGGTGATGATGCCTGCTGTGACACAGACTAGTATCATCAAAAAGCAAAGAACTTGTGCTTTTGCACTTAAAGCATAACTATTGCTTTGTTCATGTGCAAAGTTATGCAGATGCAATCCATTACCTAGTGAAAGAATTATATGATTTAGCAACTAAGATGTTGAAATGAGGTGGTGGGGAATCCTATTGGTTATCCATGGTGGCGTATACAGTAGCATCCTTTTGGCTATAATCCTCTTCACACTTACCTGGGATTAATGAGACTTACGGTACTTCTGAAATGTAGATATGCACTAGACTGCACTGTGTATTAGTGATCATAGCAAGCTCAGTGGCTGTCACTCTCTTCCATTTACAGAGGGCAGTACTGAGGCACTGTGGAAGCTTTGTAGTTTGGGGAGCATACCAGTGGCGTAGCGTGGGGGATGCAGGGGGGGCCGGCCGCACCGGGCGCAACATCTGGGGGTTAGGGGGCACAAATCCACGGGTTAGGGGGCGCAAATTACTTGCCTTGCCCCGGGTGCTGACAACCCACGCTACACCACTGGAGCATACTGAACATTCTCTGCTTGAGAACCCTGACCCTCTCACAGAACTGCAGTTCCCAGGTTTTCCTGGGCAGAGGGAATAGCTATTTAAACCAGTTAAAATCTTTGACTTGTAACTTCCGAAGCTGTGCACCAAATCATGAGCAATGCCAGGAACAGAACAAGGAGCCCTGACACGCATGCACAAAGCACTCTTTTACATCATAACAAGTTAGCAAATGACAGGAAAACAGTTTGGTGCTGATACAAAAATTGAGTGGTGAGTACGCAGTGCTGAACACATCTAAGGCTGGTGTGCTGCCTGCCTCTGGGGTTGCAAGATGGAAAGTACCCTGAGCCGAGCTTAGCTCAAGCTGCTATTTAAATGGCCGGATTCCTCTTCAGCTGGGCATTCATGAGATACCCCCATTCCACTCCTGATGCCCACCTGTCCCTTGGAAGCCTGATAGCTAAGTCCCCTCTTGTCAGTGTAAGAATATGAGCTGTCCCCCTCTCTGAATACTGTATGCGTTCATTCCCAGAATTTCCAAACACTGTGGGTTGCTGTGTCCCTAGTGCTGCAGCTGCCTTCTACCCAGCCCTTAGCTGTGTGTCACACCTCTAACTATGTGCAAGGACTCCTCGTGGCATGTCTGGTGTCAATGGACTGCAGTATCACTATGTCAGTTACCTCCTGAATCAGAGGGATCTCCAATGGACACAAGCTATCTTGGACTCAAGTGGGACTTCTTGACAGAGAACTCAATGAAATCCAGCCTGGGTACTGGAAAGATGCTTGAGTGATGGCTCTGGAAGAGTGAGGCTGGTCTACACATGCAGTTCAGAGAGTGGGCAGAATGGACTGTACCATTTCAGATTGCAGGTGGGGGGCTGCCAATTTTTGAATGCTTCACTTTTAAAGGATCTCATGGGGTGGGGGTGGGGAATCTAGCACATCAAGGGGAAATGGTTTATCCTGCTTGGTGGGGGATAACCTTGAGCTCCTTGAAGGAAAGGTAGGATATAAATGCAATAAAAAAAGAAGAAGTGTGGCAAGAGATGCAATGGGGGCATCTCCCTTCATTGCATCTGTATGATTGAGGGTATGTGGGTAGATTATCCAGGCTGGCAACCCTACCCCTCCGAAAACCCTTATAAATTTTCAATCTCTGAGTCAGCATACAAATCTGGACTTGTGAAGCCGTGTCCGAGGCATTAATGCACACATTCTTAAGCGTTGCCTTCAGCCATTCTAGACTCTTTGTGTGGCAGAAGAAGTTGATTCACTGCAATCCACTCTGAACTGCATGGTGCCACAGAGGCTATAATCAGTGACCTACTAAGTTGTTCAGTGTCTGCAGCCCCCTTGCTCACTGAAGAACTATGGAATCTGGGCATGCTGCCAGCTGGACAAGTTTAACATCTGATCCCCAAGTGATAGGGATTTTTCCACCCTAGTGGTCTTTGCATGAGGGCTACCAATATCTTTAGAAATGCATCCTAGACAGATTCAGAGTGCAAGTACCAAACGAAGCACAACTTCATTTTAAATATCCTTTGAACTGGCTCTTGGTTTCCCTGTAGTACGTACGCTATTATATCAGGAAGCCTGCTAGTCTGGGAAGGCTCTCCAGGGGTCTTTCCTCTGAGCCTCCTTTCATCATTCATATTTTGCATTCTGAAATATGTCTCATCTTGCCTTGCAGGCTTGTGGAACGTGTAAATCAACTGTTTCAGGCTGTCACTGCCCATCACTTTGCCAATTGACAGCTTCTCTTGTTAGAAGAATCTAAAGTCGTGGCTGGCAGGATGTCTTTAATTGTTGAGGGTTTTGTTCTTTCTTTTTTTAAAAAAGCAAATCAAATATTTAGCATGGCATATGTTATTCCTTGCATTTCAATTTTCTAGGTAGCTTGTACTGCGATTTCACATTGCTCCTCTTACGCAGACCCTGCATTCCTTGCGCGAGACTTTTGCTCAGTTATCTTCCACTCACTAGCCAGTGGGGGAAATGAATAAATCTGGATGCCACAATTCCCAAGCTGGGAGCCTACAATACATGCAGGCATGAGCTGAATCATGTATGAGAAGGATTCTGATATCTGTGGAGAACAAACACTGTTTGGCAAACGCAACTGCGGGAGAGGCGAATGATTGATGAGAGACCATTATAGCAGCTAAGGAATGAATGGAGATAAACACTGGGGGAAAAATGGAGTAAAAATACTGTATTCACAACTGGCTTGTTAAAATGGTCATCAGCCACCTTCTACCTGACAAATATGTTAACTGTCTCATTAATGGAGTCATTGGGCAAAAAACGCCCGTCTCTTTCTTTGTGCCCTTGATATCAAAGAGGCCATCCCAGATATTGTATTCCATTTGGAAAATGAGCTGGTGCTGCAACCCACATAGGGACGCCAACAGTTTGTTGCCTTTTACACTGTGAAGCAGGGGTGCGGTGGGGCTTTTCCATTCTAAGAGCGACTTTCCCTTTTGAGGGCTACATGCCAGTTCAGGGCTGGGCAAAAGTGGGTAGCAAAAGAGGTAACCAATCTTTGTCCTCAGAAGAGTTTCAGGGACCAAGCTGGAGAGGCCAGGGCTGTCCCTTGTTCCCTCGGTTTCAAAACTCTTGTAGGGCTCTGGCTACTCTGGGAAGTAGCAATTATCTGAAAAGCTGGTCTCCCTACCTCTGAACCAATCAGACACTCAGTGGTGGACCTTGGGATCTCAAATTTCAGCAGCACCCTGTGTGATGCTGAAATTCCCCCCGCCTCTCACCTTCCATTCTACAACATAGCTGTGGTGCTCCCAAGACTTTATGCCCAGTGCCACTGAACTGGTCACACTCCCCCAAATCTGCCTCTGAGGTGAGGCTCTGTCCACGATGTATCACATTTCACTTACAATTGGTCAGTTTCTGCTAGGTAGGCTAACACTTATGTGTTGAGCTTCCCCTTCCTGGCTCTATCCTCGTGTTGACAATATTTTAGTTAGAAACAGTATGATTTAGAACGTTTTCAGGCAATTCCATTTGGGGGTCTCCTTTCTATCTCCCCTCCAGTCATTCTTAATCCTGCAGTTCTTGAACTCAGGTCCACAGAAGACATGCTCCAATTCATTCTTAAGTCATCCAGCAAGATATGCTATGTAAGAGAAGCGGGCAAGGACAGACCCCTATTTTCAGCTCATCCCCAAGGCCTGAAAGAAGGCTCACATTTGTCTCTCGTCCTTTTGTGTGAAAGGTGTGGGCAGACAAGCCAGTAAAAGTGGGTGGGCGTGGAATGGGGTCAGAGGAAATGGCTGTTGGCTCTATTTTAAGCAGGACAGACAGAGCTAGGCTAGAGGAAGATGCTCCCTGTGGAGGTTTTTGGGGGGCGGGGGGGGGATGCTCTGTTTTGTTCCACATAACAATGTGACTGTTATCTTGTGTACTACCGAACTAGAAATACAAAAGGGTCATACAGTTAAGCCACCCCCTTGTACCATAAATATCTGAGCACATTCCGACACAGTTAATGATGCTTTGTAATAAATTCATGCCTTCAGAGACTCAATGTTTGGTCTGAGTCCCTAAAAACATAACCTATCGTTGTTTCCCTTTTCCATACCAGGAAATCACTGCCAGGAGCTTGCAACACATGAACAGTGTGACATTTTAATATGACATTAGGACACTGGGGAAGTTGTCAGAGCCAGGGGCTGGAGTCAGACTATGAAAGGTGGACACAAATTGTGGCGAAAGAGTTTCAGGTGGAAGATAAGCCAGAGGACGTCAAGGTTAAATTATTCCCTGTGTCTGCACAGCACCACTGGAGTGTTGCGCATTTGCTGGGAAACATTTGGTGTAGAAAATACATTTAGCCATCCATTTAAAAAGGAAATGATATACTAGAGGGGGTTATTTATTTCAGGAATTTAATATATGGAACTAATTCTACTATGCTGGTTAGCTAATGAGTGTAAAATGCCCCAGTAACTGTTGTAATCTATTCATTTGGCTTCCTCACCAAGGAAGCCACTCTACAAAGCATTTACTTGAGGAAATCATTTATAGCATTGCAATAGCAATGAGTGTGGAGATTACAGAACACCCTAAAGGTAAACTAGTGGAATTGTCTGTAAGCAGCTATTGAAGTGCTTGCTTGGGTGAAACCTGCATATAATTGCATTTTTCTCATTTACATAGAAACTAAAATTTAAAAAAAATGTATTAAAATACAGCGAAAATACACATGCAAGGAAAGCAAGTGCCTGATGAATTCTGAAACATGTTTACACAAAGAATCTAGAAGGCTTCAAACATAATTATCTCAGGATTATTTGATCCTGCACCAACCTCTGTCTACATAGACAAGGAATTCCAGGGTGTTTCAAGCAGGAACCCTTGCTGACTATATGTAAAATTAGAGTTGATCCAAGCCAGCATAGTATACTGGTTAGAGCAGGCATAGGCAAACTCTGTCCCTCCAGATGTTTGGGACTACAATTCCCATCATCCCTCGCTAACAGGACCAGTGGTCAGGGGTGATGGGAATTGTAGTCCCAAACATCTGGAGGGACAGAGTTTGCCTATGGCTGGGTTAGAGTGTCAGACTAGGACCTGGGAGACCAGGGTTCAAATCCCCACTCACTGAGTGAACTTGGGTCAGTCACTCTCCCTCTCAGCCTAAGCTACCTCACAGGGCTGTTGTGGGGATTAAATGAGAAGCGGTGAACCATCTTGAGTTCCTTGGAGAAAAAGGTGGAATATAAATACAATAAAGGAATAAATAAATTTTGCTGCCTTATTATTGAGCACTCCTGCATTAAGGTGCATAGTAACCAAGCATAGTAACCCTTGCAGTAAAAATGCATTGATAATAAATTGATAATTGATAATAAAGTAAATAAGTAGCGATTTGCTCTCTTTTTGTGACTTCCACGCTTTGTCCAATGGCAAGGCTAGGCTGATATTCTGGTTTGACAGTTCCATACAAAATGTGTACACCACATGAATTGCATTTGAGCTTTGTATTTGTGTATTCGTAAGCACTTCGTCTCTTTAAAGTGAATAAAATATCTTTCCTTAATCATCTCTAGTGTGTTTCGAAGAGAGAAGTGAATGAAAGGCCCATGCCCACAGTTCAGATATGACACACAGTGAATGTGTATTGTGTTTGGTAGCATATTTGTCTTCTGCCACAAAGCAACCAACCAACTAAAATACAGGCCATGTTACATGACACACGATGGGGAGGCACATTGTGTCCTGGAGTTCTACATTTTACAACAAAAAGATGGGTCAGGGTGAGGGGAGCTGAACCTAGGCTCTCCCATCTTACCTCCATGGGCACTTTTGCTCCCAGATTGGATGCCAAAAGTGTGCTGAGCTGGGGAAGAGCAGGCATTAACTGATAAGGGTGCAGACAGGCAAAGTGAGATGAAGAAGGGAGCAGGGTTCGATTCCCCGCATCCATGGGTGCATAGTGTGTGTGTGTGTGTGAGAGAGAGAGAGAGAGAGAGAGAGAGAGAATTAGACCCCTATTTGCCCCTACCTCTTTATCAGAATTAACAGAGGAGGCTGCCCTGTTATGTCTAGGTAAGCCCCAGGTCTCTAGATTACTCTGTATTCCATGCCCATTTGTGCATCAGAGATTGCAATCCTGCTAACATTTCTACCATCTCTTATCACTGAAAAGAGAAGTGAATCAAGACTCAAGAAGCTGTTTCTTTGTGTGTGCATGTGGGCTCAGACGTTGATTGCTTTCTTTCAGCTCTTTCTCCTGTCTGATTCACCAGGAAGCGCAAACAACTGAGAAACTCAAGTGGATCAAGAAGGATAACTAATTGTGCAAAGGGGGCCAAATAAAAAGAAAACATGTTTTCGATGTAATTCTTTTCCTTGGCTTTTCACTTGACCATCCCTTACGATGCAGACATAATACATATATGGCATAGTCCACAGGTGTTTTTTTATTTTTTATTTTTGCATACAGAATGCCAAACTATATATCATGCTTAATGAGTAGTATGCTTTTGTTTATATGATTACAGGCTTGGGGGATTATTACTGGGTCTGCAGCACATATTTCTTCCCTCTCCAGCAGCCGTGACACCCCCACATCCCTTCTGCACAGAACATTGGAAAGTTTAGGGCCCACACCCAGAATATCTCTGGCTGAAACTGTGCATTATGGGAAAAATGTGTTTGGATTCCTGGAAATGAAGAAGAAAGCTATGGCGTGATGTCATTGTGTTAGCATTTTCCCACTTGGCCTCTTCTGTGGGTGCTGGGGAAACACTAATGTGGTGAGATCATGCCACAACTGCTTAATACTGGGGTAACTTAGAGGAGAGGTCTTTCCATAATGTGTAGTGCCTGATAACAGCAGTCAGATGTGTTTATGTGCCCAGCCAATGCCACGTGATTTTCAGAACCACAGACAATTGTACCCGCAAGCCAATCGACAAATCCTATGCAAAAATATATATTCCAGGAGGTGCACAGCTGTGGAGAAAAATAAATTTCCTTTGACTAAAGTCCTAGTGAGGTGTTCCTATATCAGCGTGGTGCAGGTAGTAGGGACGAGTGCCCTTGCCCTGCACTCTCTGCCATCTTTGTTGCCCTCCACAAGTTGGATGGTGATTGCAGTGTGAGCCAGCTCTGCTCATGTTGTAGACTCCCCACTCATCATCGAACCCTGATTTTCAAGGGTTCTAAAATCACAGGGAGCCTGTAAGAGGAGAACAGGCTCCTTGTTGCAGCCAGAACACCTCCAAAAGAGGAAGGAAGAGCATTGAATGCAGGAATATATCTGTTATGTACTGAAGTTCTCAACCTGGGCCAGCAGGGGGTTACTGTAGATAGTTTTTACTCAGGTCCACATATGCAAATAAGGAATTCAAAGTGACGTTCAGTGATTGGATAGCTACAGAAAGTTGCTACTGTTGCATTGTAGTGGAATTCTATATAAGCAGGCTGGCTGAACCCTTCAGTTCAGTTCTGTTCTGGCCTGTGAATAAACAAGAGCTGTTTGAAGAATCGCTGTGTCGTCTGATATGTTCACCTACAACATAACAATATCAGACCTGTTTTATCCCTGTTGCAAGCAGTCACCTTCCAGCTTGTGGAGGGGGATGGGGGGTGAGAGAGCTTGTCCCCACTTCCTTTTCCGTGGGGTGTTAATCACATGGAGTAGGAACACCTGAAGTGGGCTTAAAATGGCTTCATCGCAGAGGAAGCACAATTTCCTGTCCAGCTGTAGCTGTAATGCTTCACTCTGACTCATCTCACCCTTGATAGAAACAGAGGACCATTTCTATAAAGATAACTATGCCACTTTAAGAATCTTGAGCAAGTTTTTAAACCCATACATCTCCACATAAAATGATCTCCACAAAAATTGTGGTTTTTGAGGAAAAGGTACTGCTGCCGTCTTGAATTGATGTAGTGAGTTGAGTCAGCTGGTTGCAACTTCTCCAAACTGGCAACAATTGGTGGTTCGTTCATATAAATAATGCAAACATGAATACATCTACTTTCTGCTACTGAAGTTGAATTAAAAGGAAGAACCTGATAATGGAGAGACAGGTGGAAACCGTAGGAGTGAGATTGTTGCCAGGAGGATGCCATTTGGCAGAGCGCTAGTGCAGCCTATCTTTCAAGCATGTAGCTGTATCCTTTTTTTGCCTTTTTGTATGCGATGTCGCTGGGCTACTGTTGCTCTTGAAGTAATTGTCCTTCAATTAAATTCCGTGCAGCCAGAGCAAAAGAAAGAGCAACAGATCATGAGCTTCTGAGGTCATGGAGAGAAAATTAGTCACATCCAACTGAGAAACAAAGGGAGCGGCGAAAGGAGGCTACAATGGCAATATAAATGCCTGTTACAACGTTCCTAATGGACTCCCAGTGGTCTAATCCAGGGCAAGGATGCAAGCTAGATCTGGGAGGGGCGTTGCAATTCCAATTTTAAACCCTTGGTTTGACATTCTGGAAAAAGCTCAGTTTAAACAAAATGAAGATCCCAAATACATCTACCAAAATTGTGACTTTCTCTTCCTACTGGAACGGGGCAAGCTGGAAAATTTTGGATTAAGAGTGTTTCTGAATCAGGCCTTTTGCCAAGTATTGTCACATACATATGGGACAGGGGTCATGATGGAAAGTCCATGAAT
Source organism: Podarcis tiliguerta (assembly GCF_965153285.1). Classification (NCBI taxonomy): domain Eukaryota; kingdom Metazoa; phylum Chordata; class Lepidosauria; order Squamata; family Lacertidae; genus Podarcis; species Podarcis tiliguerta. Next base: position 62,391,513 of record NC_139534.1, read on the forward strand.
GACTTCATTTAGATTACTGTATTAGAAAAAAAAAAAAAAAGAGCACACTACTTTGGCTTTTTGCCAGGGCCTAGACAACTATTTCCATGGAAACTGTGGAGAAAACAGTAAATATGAGCGCAGAATGAATTAAGATAGAGGTTTCTCAGGTCTATGCATCTGACAGTTTTGCTGTCTTTGTTCTTGGGTCTGTACGCCCAAGCTCAAAGTTATGGGGTGAAGCTAGAAAGCAGAAAGGGGAAAAGAAAGTGTCCGTTTACCCTGAAATACTTGTGTGTGTGTTTGTGTCTATCTAATCTATATATAGAGTTGCATCCAATTGTGTCCCTCCTCTGATTGTATTCATTTATTTAAATATTTTCATTCAGAAAAAGATCACAGTGTGGTTTCCAAAACCCAGTAACAAAATTAAGCAACACAATATGATAAAATGTGAAAAATTGAAATAGAAACAAAAACATATCCTAGAATATGCTTCCATGAACAAAAATGTGCTTAGGTGGTGACAGAAGCTCAAGGATGTAGTTGGCCATGTTACTAGGCGAAGGGAGTTCCCCGCGGCCCCTCCATACCTGGGACCCCTGTTTTGTTACATGAATGACTTGATGTGGTTTTTCGTGCTTGTCGTGTATGTCAACTGCTTTGAGATCTTGTAGACAGTACAGCGGTCTATAAATGGTAAAAACGTAAAGGTACCCCTGATAGTTAAGTCCAGTTACGAACGATTTTGGGGTTGTGTGCTCATCTCGCTCAAAGGCTGAGGGAGCCAACGTTTGTTCGCAGACAGCTTCTGGGTCATGTGGCCAGCATGACTAAGCCACTTCTGGTGAAACCAGAGCAGCACACCGAAACACCGTTTACCTTCCCGCCAGAGCAGTACCTATTTATCTACTTGCACTTTGACATGCTCTCGAACTGCTAGGTGGGCAGGAGCAGGGACCCAGCAATAGGAGCTCATCCTGTCGCAGGGATTCGAATTGCCGACCTTCTGATCGGCAAGCCCTAGGCTCTGTGGTTTAGACCACAGCACCACCTGCATCCCCTATAAATGGTAATGATAATTAAATAACAAACACATACATTTGACCTGTAGAAGCTGGTATTTGATAGCTGTCATGATGTCAACAGAGCATATGCCATGATTTGGTATGCATCAATCAACATTTGACAGTCTCTAGCTGCAGATTTACAGTAGCAGTCATCATTTGGCCACAGCTGACAGCTGACATGTAGTAGCACATGTTATCTGACAATATTGGATAGATGGTTTGCGATAGGATTTAATAAATCAACTTTGCTTTGCATTTACATTTGGATTTCAAATTTCAGTTTTGAAAATGACATTGGTATTTGGCCCACTGGTGTTGATGCCCAAATCCAGATTTCAAAATGTCAGCATGTCCATTTCACACGTTCCTTCTGAGAGGGGAGGAAGGAGAAGCAACAGAAAAGGGGGGGGGAGGGAAGAGGGCGCTGACAGAGATGAAGGAAGAGAAAAGGGGTAGCAGAAAAAGAGAAAAAAGGAGTGGCCTATCCATTTTGGGCTCTGACCCATCCCCTGCTTGTGCCAGCTCTGTCTCTCACACACACACATTGCCCCACCCACATTTTAATGTAAAGAGCATTGGGCAACAGTCAGGCTTTTGGTGTCATAAATGAGAAGGATTACAGCCCAGTACTACAGCAGAGTCCAGCTGATGAAGAGCACTGCATCCTGGGTTGCCTTCTCTAAGCTGTCATCTGCAGGCAGCAACTGGGTTGATCCTATTTTACCTAGGCCAAGAGACTCATGGAGAGGACATCTGCTTTTCCCCTGCTGACATCAGAGACAATCAATGGATCCATACCCACCAGCTGAACCTATTCCCGCCCCCACATCCTGCCAAGGGGCACTGGAAAAATAAGTGTGCCCCTTTGGTAGGGATGCTGCATGTTTTCACTTCTATACTTCTCATTTATGAGCAGATAGGGGAGGTTGGGGAGTATGGGAGGACTGGCATTTACACAGCACTCCTGCCATACAGGTATGGGATTTTGCTTCCATGTTCCTTCCACATTGAAGCAATGTGAGATGTAGCCCTCAACAGTTGCCGATAGCATGGTGGGGTGGCAGTGGTCATCTGGCCCTGGGTCAGTCGTGTTGCTGCTGCTTTTGGGAAGGGGTGTGTGAGGCAGAGGTGAAGTGGTTCAAAGTTGCTGGATTGTAGTAATAATGTGGTGAAGGAGAATAGAAAATTCGAAGGTTAAAAAGATGAAGAATTTAAGGTATAATACACTAAGATAAAGATAAGGACAAGACAGAGGGAAGGGATTTGCTGATTAAATATTTGAATTGGAATACAGAGAGGGGAGGTGTGGGGAAGTCTGGGAAATAAGCGAATGTAAGTAATATTATGAAAATGGAATTGTTTTTATTTGTTTTTACTTGTTTTTCTTTTTGATTCTTGTGTTTTCTTTTTTCCTTTTTTCTATGTGAAAATCTTAATAAATTATTATGGGGGAAAAACAACAACAAAGTTGCTGGATTGACTGCACAATTGCATTTGGAGCACTTTGGAATTCCCTGCAGATTTATATCAGGCAGATGCCTTCGCTGTACAGTGGTACCTCAGGTTACATACACTTCAGGTTACAGACTCTGCTAACCCAGAAATAGTACCTCGAGTTAAGAACTTTGCTTCAGGATGAGAACAGAAATCGTGCAGCAGTGGTGCAGTGACAGCAGCAGGCCCCATTAGCTAAAGTGGTGCTTCAGGTTAAGAACAGTTTCAGGTTAAGAACAGACCTCCGAACGAATTAGGTTCTTAACCTGAGGTACCACTGTATTCTTTTCGGCACCTGCTTAAAACATTTTTGTTTAGGCAAGCCTATCCAGACATGTGTTATAACTTCTTTTACTGTTCATTTTAATTATCTTTAAATTTTTTAAACTGTTTTAATAGGGGGGGGGGAACACTGGTAGTTTTAGTATCTCTTGTAAACTGCTTAGAGGCTTTGCTACAATCGAGCCGTGTATTGACTTTGTTAAATGAACTAAATTTGTGCTGCACCGCCCTTGCCACTGCCTTGCCCCTCTATCTCCTAGTAAGCAGCACCACTGCAAGACCCTTCTCTGCTGGCCCTCATCTTAAAAATTAAAATATGTGAACCTGCACTTTTATTGCTTTTTTGGGCTAAGAAATGCTGGTTGGTTGATGGGCTTTGCACGCAGGCCTTTATCCTGCTGGTATGTTTTGCAGAAACCAGCGTGGTCTGCTGCTAAAAGGAGCTGGCACCAGAACCCATGTTATCACCCATGTTGGAATGTTACGGAAACCTTATCGTTCCCTCTGGGATCTGAGGGGTAGTTCTGCTGACAGAGAATTTTATTATCTGGTGGCTGGGATGTTCTGAGAGGAGTTTTATGTCAAAATTTTAATCTTCTGTTGGGGAGGAAGGAAAAACAGCATGTAGCAGAGTCGGTTCGGGAGGCCTGCGGGACGATAGCACTGGGTGTCCTCCTCCAACTTTCTCACACACCCACCCACTCCGTTTGTAGCAATGGTACAGCTTGGCTCAGGAATTCTGACTAAATTACTATGTTTCTAAGAAAACATGTCAAAGTCCCTCACCATTCACCATTCTCCCTCCCTCGTGGAGACTGAATGGCGGCCCAGGCTTTTCAGCTCTTTTCTTGGCCTCTCTCCCTGTCAGAATCAGCATTTTCTGAGTGTCGTCTATTTCACTTAGTTTCAATTTACTTTGTTCTCGTTTAAATCTCAGTTTAAGTCTGCCTCTAATAGCCCAAGGGGCTGAATTCACTTGTGCGGTGATGCAACAGGGATGTGAAACCCAGTCTCACCCCGCCCCTTCTGTGAAATCTAGATGACATCATCTGCCAGAGCAAAAGGATAACTGATGGAATTTCCTTGCTCTGGCAAGTGAATGAGGTGATGAGGAGGCTTTCAAGTTTATTTGTGACAGATGCGCCATGGCTGCACGCGAATGCCGAGGCTCCTAGGGAGGAGATTGTGGTTGCGTTGTGCTTCCCCACTCATTTTGCTGCTGTGCTACACTGAGCTAAGCCATGTTTTGACTTAGATTGTTGTCTCAACCCAGGCTTGTGATTTAGCTTTCTCTAGCTATAAACTGTAACCAATGTTTGTTCTTGGTTTACAGTTCTTGGTTTGCCCAGGAGAGCTAAAATATCAGCCCAGGTTTGTGCAACACACTAAGCCAAAACGTGGCTTATCTCAATGAGACACAGCAGCAAAATAACCAGGCAGAAGCAACATGGCTGCAGTCTCTTCCCCAGTAGCCTGCGCGCTACTAGAATATGCTAGAATAAATTGGAGAATGAGGAAGACTATCAAGCAGAGACTGGATACTTCTTTCCTTTTATTTGATAGGGTTTCTGCTTCCACACTAGCACTTTAAATGGTAACAGTGCTTTGTGAGATGGTTTGCATTTCTAATGAAATGCCAAAGGATGCATTTCATTTGGCTAAATATGTTTTACATGTTGAATGTATGCTGTCACAAGTAAGCTGCAGCGAGTTCCATGACGTGTACTCCTATCATAGGCTGCTTCCTTTATATTTAATTAAATGAATTGTGCATTTACTTTAATTGTGTAGTTGGTAATGTTTTACAGTTCTGCTGTGATTCTCTGCTTTGGGAGGATCTATGCTCTTGAAAAGGGGCACAAACATATCACTTAGAACAAACCAAGTAATTTGTCAAGCTGAACTACACGAAGCATACTTTAGCTGAGCACGCTCTTGGTTTGGGTATGCCTTATATTTCAAAGGGATAGTGGTAAGGCCCAGCAAACTTGGCTTGTGTCCCAGGTAAAGGGAGTGCTGGTGCAAGAGTTCCATTGAAATATTATTGGAAAGGTAATAAGGTTGACTTCCACTACACTAGAGGTAGGAATACTACAGCTAGCTGTGCATAGAGTTGCTAGAGTAGAAGCTACATTAGCGATGGGCTTCCACTACAGCTAATTTTATGATCAAGACAATTGCTGTGCAGCACAGTGCCTCAGAAGCAATACAGCACACAAAGTGGCTGGTCGGGGGTGGGAGTGGGGCTATTGTGCTAGGTTCCTGTCAGGTAACTGCTGTTATTTACCAAGAAGGGGAGGGAAGGTTTATGCTGGGCAGATGCTCCACCAGCAGGGCTGGATTGGCTGTGCTGGTGCATTTGCACCTTACCTCGGAGCCAAGACCATATAACACCGGTTCTGAAAGACCTACATTGGCTCCTGGTACATTTCTGAGCACAATTCAAAGTGTTGGTGCTGAACAGTAAAGCCCTAAACGGCCTCAGCCCAGTATACCTGAAGGAGCATCTCCACCCCCATTGTTCAGCCTGGACACTGAGGTCCAGCTCCAAGGGCCTTCTGGCGGTTTCCTCATTGCGAAAAGTGAGGTCACAGGAACCAGGCAGAGGGCCTTCTTGGTGGTGGTGCCTGCCCTGTGGAATACCCTCCCATCAGATGTCAAGGAAATAAACAACTATCTGACTTTTAGAAGACATCTGAAGGCAGCCCTGTTTAGGGATGTTTTTAATGTTTGATGTTTTATCGTGTTTTTAATATTCTGTTGGGAGCCACCCAGAGTGGCTGGGGAAACCCAACCAGATGGGCAGGGTAGGTAGGTAGGTAGGTAGGTAGGAAGGAATGAATGAATGAATTATTATTATTATTATTATTATTATTATTATTACCACCACCAAACTCCTTACCCCTCCCCAACCTGGAAAGCTGATGTAAGGTCTCTGCTCAACCCAGCAAGCCCTTTGTGTCAGCCTGAGTTCACCAAGTGTTCTTTCATATGTTGGCATTTTCTAGAAAGCTTCTTTATACTGCCTTGGACTACCTAGCTCAGTATTGTCTGCCCTGATTGGCACTGGAGGCTCTCCAGGGCTTCAGGTGGGGTCTCTTTCTCTTTCCTGGACATGCTGGGGACTGAAGCTTTGGCCTGCAGAGCAGATGCTCTTCCACTGAGCTATGACAGTTGAGGATCTGTGCTGCACATGGTGGTTTGAGCTTTGTATTTTCTCCATTGAACATAGCAACATACCTCTGCTTCACCTGACTTCTCTTTCTCTGTGATCGATAGGCTGACGGCGCAATGGAGTGTGGAGGACGAGGAGGAAGCAGCCAGAGAGCGGCGCCGAAGGGAGCGTGAGAGACAGCTGAGGTCCCAGGCAGAAGAAGGCCTGACCACCACCAGCACTTCTTCCGAGAGTGGGGTGGCAGCGCAAGAAAGCCGGTGAGAAGCGACTGAGCATAAAATGACACCCCCCCACACCCCCTTATTCCAGTCCACTGTTAAAACACAAACTAAAATCTCACAGTTGGCTGCTTGATGAAGAATTCTCCAGAACTCAACAGTATGTCCTCAAATAGAAGTTAATTCAATAAAAGTGACAAGGAAGTTTTGCTTTGTTTTTATTTCATTTTAAGGAAATATTATTTACAGTTGTATTATTTTGTGTAATAAATTAATACAGTGGTACCTCGGGTTACATATGCTTCAGGTTACAGATTCCACTAACCCAGAAATAGTACCTTAAGTTAAGAACTTTGCTTCAGGTTAAGAACAGAAATCGTGCTCCGACGGCGAGGCAGCAGCGGGAGGCCCCATTAGCTAAAGTGGTGCTTCAGGTTAAGGACAGTTTCAGGTTAAGAACGGAGCTCCGGAACAAATTAAGTACTTAACCCAAGGTACCACTGTATAACATTTTTCAACCAACTAATATGGTTACAATAATACTGAGAAAAACATGATTATTATCTGGCTTGGTATGCCAGCACTGTGTGCAGGCCAAATGAATCAGCTCCCATGTGGTTGGCTGCAATCTCGTTATTTCAGGAAGAACAATAATTTCCTCTAGTGTTTGAGATGGCAGTAATTGGGCTCTCCTCATTTAATCCCCACAACAACCCTGCGAGGTAGGTAGGTTAGGTTGAGAGGTGGCGACTGGCCCGAGGTCACCCAGTGAGGATTATGAGAAGAAGCCCCATGTTTTCCTCCCTTGTAAGTCAAAGGCAGGGGGAATTCAGCTGGTAGGAGAGGGAAGGTGAATCATTCTCTTGCTTGCCAGTTTTCCCCTGCAAATGTTTTCCCAAGCCATCTCTAATATTTTCTCTCTATCCCGGTCAGGCTCCAAAACTGAAAGTGTAAATGGGATGAAAATGTGATTTTTTTGTGGGGGAGTGGGAGCAATTGCTGGAGAAAATGGGGTGGCTCAGTAATGGCTAAGCATATATCCCTGCAACTTCCCTCCTCTCTCTCTCTTTCTCTCTCTCTCTCTCTCTCTCTCTCTCTCTCTCTCTCTCACACACACACACACACACACACACACTGTTCTCTCAGAAGATGCATGGTTGGGGCCATGTGTTTGCTAGGGAAATGCCCCATTAGAAAGTGACCCTTTTTTAGTGTTGCATCTGAAGTCTGGATTTTGGAGGAGACGTTAATACAAAGAGAGAGAAACTATGCTTCTAGTTATTTTTCTATAAAAGAAAGGTTTTCATTTTCACTTAAAAAAATAGTTGACTTGATCGCTTCATGCCGCTCCCCACCCATTTCTCAGCCTTTTCTGCAGCTGTTGATCTGGCTGCAAAGGTCAACATATGAATACTGTCTTTCTCTTAAGTAAACTCAGCTCGCACTTATGGTGACTCATCCTCTTCTTGTACCTTGTTGCACCAATCCCTCATTTCCAGGAAGGAAGGGGGCTTCTTGCAGCCACTTTCAACAAACAGCTGTGATAACTTCCCTGTAGGTCCAGATTATGCTTGTTGGACATCCTTTATAGGGTCCCTTACTCCAGAGCATCAGAACCTCACAGAATGTCTTGGGCACCTCTCTACCTTCAGCTGAGTATGATGAGTATACAGGACTGAGAGTGGAGGAATGACAATGGCCAATACCATCAACACTATGCCATGCTTGGCTTCCAGAGGCATCCAGCTGGTGACTGTAAGGAGAAACAGACTAGGGTGGAATCGTAGATTCTTACTTCAGCACACTAGAATTATCCATGCAGCCTCAACCAAAAGACCAAGTCCAAGAAACATAGTATTTTGTGAGCTCATTTGCAAATTGTACCAATGATAGTCTGTCTTCAATACAGTATTTTACCAACTCAAGCTCCCATTTTAATTTTCCTAGCTTTTTACAGTTATCTGAGTTGTGCAATATTTCACACAGTAGATTCAAGTTGTCATCATTCCTGTAATGCTTGCAGACTTGCTACTATAACAGTATTGTCTCTTTCCTTGAATCTGTTTTCCAATTCATTGAGTGCAATGGTCAAGAACAATGTCATCAAGCTTTCTGAGCTCTAGTTCTCTTTCATTCCCTCCTTCAAAACTGACACCCTCACTGTCAATAAAACTGTCAGAAAACTTTTATGTGAGCTTACAAAGAGGTTTTGATGATGCTTTGTGGTCAGCAGTTTCCATGCTTTCCTCAGCTGCTTCCATAGTGTTACTGAAAACAATATCCTTTTGCATTTCTTGCAAGTGCCTTGTAGCACAATAAGTTTCAATGTTGCCTCAATATCCGGAGTCTTCTGCTATAACAGTGATGATATAAGTTTAAGATATCCCAGTTATTTTAGCATAATTTCAGTAAGAAGGGAGGGCAGATAGACGACTAATCTAATTGAACAATTCAATAGCTCCAGTTTTTAGATGACCAATTTTTTCACAAGGGAAAGATGCACTGATACATTTGTGTTTTCCAAAGAAATAATTATTTATCTGAATGTATAATCATAAATGAATCCGAATGTCCAGTCCATTTTGAACCAACAGGCATTTTAAAAAGCTACCATTATAAATCTGAGCAACACACCCATTCTTAAGAAAAATACATACAACTGTTTACATAAGTCAAAATATTCCTTCATATTAGGTAGAACCTCAGTTACGGGCACTATTGCCAAATGGAGTTGGTGATTTAAAGCAATGAAGAAACAAAATGTTTCAGTCAAGTTCTTTTGAGATCAAAGCTTGAACACCACCAGATGTGCATTTCGAGACAGATGCTTTGTCATGCGACTGAGTAATTAGTTTGTCAAAATCTGACTGTAAGCCAGCTAATGTGGACAACATTTCAGATGTTATACTTCAGTACTTTGTGAATGAAGCTCTACAAAAATAACACAACTGTCTTTCTATCGGCTTCATGATATAGCAGAGCAATTGCCACATCTACAATGCCTTGTTTCGGCAGGTCCACATAGCAGCAGGGTCGCTTTAATATGTCAAGCGGTATATAAATAGTCCTCATAAATAAAAGTAAAGATTGCTTTATCCAGAGTCATGAAAAAGGAACATTTGTATCATTTGTATACGTGAAAATGTACGTAGAAGGAAATGTACAGTGGTACCTTGGTTTATGAACTTAATCTGTTCCGGAAGTCTGTTCTTAAACCAAAGCCATTCTTAAACTGAGGCATGCTTTCCCTAATGAGGCCTCCCACTGCCGGTGCCCTTCCACCGTTTGGCTTCCATTCGTAGACCGAGGTAAAGTTCGCTAACCGGAACACTACTTCTGGTTTTGCGGAGCTCTTATATCGAATAGTTCGTAAACAGGGCTGTTCTTAAACTGAGGTACCACTGTACATAGAAAAATAGCATGTCTGAAATGGTTATCAGGTAGGGCTAACTGATCTCCAGAAACATTTACTGATTCTCTGCTGATTCTCCTTTCCCTTTTCTCTGTCATGTCAAATGTACAATATATGATATATATTTCGTGATCAATGTTGCAACTTGCGAGTGTGTGCTGCTTAAACATTCTACGATATCCAGTTCAGAAACCTCAGGAGGACCTGGCATTGTGGGACAGGCAGAGCATCATCTCAACTACGGAATCATTTTGCATTTCCATAACTGTTTCGAATCAAACAGGCACTGTGAGTGCTTTAAATTGCGCCTGTCTGCTGTCAGAAGATCTTTCATTCTAAAAGCAGCTGGGCTCAGGCAGTGAAGGAAGCCTGTGAAAAACAAAAACAGTGTAAGAGGTTCTAAGCAACTCTCTCACATCCCCGTTTACTTATTTTCCTTTTAGTTAACTCTGGCCTAGGAGTTTGTGCATCTTTGTATTAAATTGCAGCCGCTGTGTTCGATCATAGCTTTGGAATGCAGTCTGTATACTCCGAAGGCCAAATGACGGACTCTTGCCAGTTGGGTATAAGTGCTCCTTTCCCTCTCTTCCTTTATTAATGGATGGAAGAGATTATTTTCTCAGTGCTAACACATACACATACACAATCCTTAACATTAAAAGCATAAGAAATATCTAAAGTTTAGTTCCCCACCCTCGAGTCTCTCCCCCCCCCCCAAAAAAAGAATGTAGGATGCTTTGTATTGCTTCAGACTGTATTCTTAATGTGAATTACCTCAATACTTATTGCTGGTGGTGCAGTGGGACATTTGTCTGCCAGCTAATTAGGAATCACTTGGATAAAATGTCGGAATATATTTTAAGGAGAACTTTCTGCACTCCGAAGCCAACAGGAAACTCTCACTGATTTTTTAAAATAATCCTTGAGTCAGATGATCTAGACTCAGTTTGCTGATAAACTATATTGTATTTGTGGAACTTCTGCCATCACATGAGCTTTCAAAAGAACAGAGCAAGATCAATTTTCTCCTGCGCCAGCAAATAACTGTTGTGACCAATAAACACATAGCAACAGCCCAAGTTATATATTTCAAACTCCTACTGGTATCAATTGGAGACTTAAGCTGCAATTCTATCTGCGGTTTCCTGAGAATAAACCCCAGTGAAGACAGTGGGGCATGCATCTGAGTGAACATGCATAGAACTGTGCTGCTTATCACTCCCACTGAAACCAACAGGATTGATCAGAGCCTAGTTTTGACTGCACACAAACCTTATAGCCAGCAGCAAATTACAAAGCGCCAAGCATAGGCAGAGTCCTATAAATTAATCACCGTTGTGAGTTTCTATACCAAATCACATTGATGCTTTATAAGGGCTTTTGTAAACAATCAGCGAAAACATCCCCCAGTTACCTTTAAACTAGGGTTTAAGCTTTTTTTATGAGGACCCCAATAGTGTTGAGCTTTTTTTCAAAGGAAAACCCAGAAGTTTGTGCATCTTAGACAAACCCCAAAGTTGTTGTCAATGGCAGGTGTGTGAGTCCCAACATAATTCATGGGGAGAAGGGACAGTAGCCAGGCTGCAGCAGATACTAGACCACTATTTCATGACTTAAACAAAACCCACTGACTGAATCTGTACTGCGGTGGTGGGGAGGACACAATCTCTAAAGAATTAATAAGAATACCACATAACTCTAAATAAATATTCAGAAATAGTGCAGCATTGCTAAGGATGCTTTTGTATAGATGGTTAACCCCCCCCTCTCTCTCTCGTGTGTGTGTGTGTGTGTGTGTGTGTGTGTGTGTGTGTGTTGACATCCTGAAAAGGAGAGTGCACAGTCTTCAAAGAGCTAAAATCCAAAATTTCACAAAATGGCATGAGCTTGAGAGTGGAATGGTTGTGTTTCTTGTCACTAATCAGGACTCCATCTGCACTATAGATTTAAAGCCGTCTCATACCACTTTAAACAGTCATAGCTTATCAGGGGAACTGTAATTTGTAAAGGGTGCTGAGAAAAGAGACTTCTGCTCCCCTTGCAGAATAAAATATTATTTATTGAATTTATATACCCTTTTAAACAATCCCTCTGGAAATTGTACCTCTGTGAGGGGAATGATGTTATGAAGGCTTGGTGGTGCTGCAGTTGGGGCTGAGTGGGTGTACCAGCTCTCTTGCCAGTGCACCCACCCAATCACAGTGTCCCCACAGCTCTGTCCAGGTAAGCGACAGTGATTCCAGAGTCTGGAGGGTGGAGTTGCCCTAACTCACCACCCGCTTCTGGTTTCACTCCAGCTCCCATCAGCCTGACCATTGGCCACAGGGGCTGGGACAAAGGGGAGTTTGCAACATCTGAACGACCCACAGGTACAGTAGCTAAAATGAGAACAGTCAACAAAGGCAGTGACCAGAACAATGTGTGTGTTATTCTGAACTTCCATTGTGTTAAACATCTTTCTTTCTTTCTCCCGTGTTTCAGGATTGATGGTAAGCCTTCTGGGACTACAGAATTGGAAGAGGATGAAGGCTTTAGCGATTGGACCCAGAAACTTGAGCAGCGCAAGCAGAGGTGGGCAGGGGAAGGAGTGCCGGAAGCAGAGCAGACATGTCAGGGCGACTGGAGAGAAGCCCAGCCGGTGGCACCTGCATGCTGTGAAGAAAGGTAGAGATGCTTTTTTGTTGCTCCGAAAGAAGTGGCAAACTCTTACGCACAAACCAGAAGAACTGGTGTCAATCCAGTAACAATTCTGTGCAGGTGAACTTGGAAGTAAAGCCCACCAATTGAATGGGGCTTACTTCTAGGTAAGGGGATGTAGCCTGGCCACTCTCGGGACAAAACAATTTGATTTACTGCAAGCCATTTCCGTTATCAAGAAATTTTCCAGTCCAGGCAGATTTTTATTTGACATTCCTGCATTAGTTCCACTGAGTAAACACATGTATGGTGGGTTTATTGTTTGCTTCTAAAAAAATATATGGCTGGGGTATGTAGGCTGTTTCAGCTGGGAGAGAGAAAATATGGAACACCTGCAGCAGGACAGTGCAAAGGAAAGGAAAGGGAGGGTGTGTCCTGAAAACCTTAATTAGGAAAACACATTTAGGTGAGATGACTCTGCTTTGCTTCCTGTTTTCCTGGAGGTTGAGGGAGAGCCACAGCTCCAGTGTAAGTAGACTTTTGATAGTAGGCCTTTTACCAGACTCTGGGTGGAATTTAGAGTGAAATCTTTCTCTTGTGTCCTTTAAAAGAGTTGCTTCAGACTCTGAAGTGCATTGTGAGGTTTCATTATATCTGTTGTAGGCAATATGTACTCTGATAAGTTATTACTGCCTTAACACAGGGAGACTATAAATTCTTTGTAAACTTCCTGGGAATTTGTTCTTTCTAACTGTTGGTTAGCTTTCCCCATTGGATTTTAGGATTTCTAGGATTATTGGGCCTTGGGGGAGTCCACAGAAGGATATACATAGAGATCTCCTACTTGCGAGTTGAGAGTAGGCTTCATATCACAGGGACTTCCCAAGAGTAGAATGCCAAATGGACTTGGGTGCTATTTGGTCACAAACAGGAGGTTGCTAACTCTGTAACTGACTTTTGGCATGTGCCTCTTAATGCCAGCTTAATGTGCTGACCTTAAGCTGGTCGCCTCAACTCAAAAAGGATATTGTGGAGCTGGAAAAGTCCATCACTGGCTACCAGCCACAGTGACTGTTTTGCCTCCACACGCAGAGGCAGTAATGCTTCTGAATGCCAGCTCCTGAAAACAAAAGGGGGGGGCGAGTGCTGTTTTGCTTAGATCCTGGTTGCAGGATCTCATAGGCATCTGGATGCCTACTGTGAGAATAGGATGCTGGACTAGATGGGTCATTGGCCTGATCCAGCAGGCCGCTATTATGTTCTTTTGATGAGGCTTTTTCTGTCCTTTCGAAAGCTTCATTGTGTGCAAAGCTGCTGCCAGCTCTCATCTTACTTGGTTGGCAACCCTATACAAACACAATGTTGTTGGTTCTTCATTGGTTTGGGGTGGTGTTTAGGAACATGGCCCCACATTTTAACTAAATTATAAACCAGTGTGCACATTTTTATTTTCACTGCTATGGGGGTACCTTATAAGTAATGAATGCAATGCTCATCTTTATACAGCATTCATCGACCCCCTGCCCTGCGTGGAGATTCCCGGTACATCATAGTTGCACCTGGGGCCTTCTGAATGCAAAGCAGGTGCTCTGGCACAGAGCTGTGGTCTCCCCACCCCTCAGTTAATTAAAGCAGTGACTTTAGAATTAAAGATATCGTGATTGGTGAGGAAAAGCATGGAGCAGAATGGATGCTGCCTATACGACTACTGTGTATACGAAACATTGTGAGAAGTGCATGCCAAGAAAAGTGTGGAAATTCATTCAGTTGCAATTTTCTTTGCAATTTTGCATAGCAGAAAAGCAATGAGTAGTATGCTGAGAAGCACCTGGGGTGAGCAACGCTTTATAATTGATTATTCATAAGCATAGGACCTATAGGTAAGCCTTGGGTACTTTTTACTGCCAACAGGACTCTTTGCATAAGGAAGAAATGATGTTTTAATGGTTTACATTTCTAGCATTTTGTTTGTGGTTAATACCTGGTTCCAAATTCACATAAATGAAGATATGGATTTACCTTGTGCTCCATGTGAAATGCAGGGAGGGGTTGCCAGAGCTACGACCAGCATTTATTGGGTTAATTTGGCATGCCTGTCCACCTTCCATGCTCATACTTTGCACTGCTTTAGTAGGAACATCTGCTCTGCCTCAGAGCCCAGCAATGGAACTGTGTAAACACAACTTCTCGTGGTGCCTACACACATTCCCATATGTTTTTGGTATGGACATTGTGGGTCAGTGGAAGGTTAAATCAACTTCAGCTTGGCATTTACATCCAGGAGAGTCATAATATAGACAAGCGCCGCCATGCAATAGTGCTTCGGTTTAGGAGATGAAGAGGAAAGAGGATTGAAGGGGAAAGATACATGATGCTGAGGTTCTGTGGGGTTTTTCCTTGAGGGATTTTGAGTGCAACTGTGACCCAGAGGTCAAGCATCCTCTCTCCCAGTACTGCTGCTGCCATCAAACTTGCAACCTGACATTTCTCCCCTGCTACCACCGCAAAAGGCAGGATATGGCTCGCAAAGCGTCACATGTCATTTCCCCCTTGTTTTTCATTGACGGACCACAAAGCAGGGGGTGTCTTTGCTCTGAGATGTATTGCACAAGTATCCTACCAGTAACATGAATAACTTCTGCTTCACCAGATTCTGGTTATTCTGAATGCCCTCATCTATTTTTCCCTGGGTTTTTCAGATATAGTAGTTCCTTGTTTTGAACAATATATCAGGAGCACCACTGGACTTGCTATCTTTACTTTTGATACAGGACAGTTTAGAACCTGGTAGAGTCAGCCTACTCATGCCACTCATTAGGCAGAAGGAGACAATTGCACCAGGCAGCAATTTTTGGAGACTCTCAGTGACATTGTGTTTCACTTGCATTTGGGTGTCAAGGTGGCTTGGGCTAAATCTGGAATGTAGACTTTGTTAACAGAATACAAGGCTCCCATATATGTGTTGTGCTGGGTGCTCCACAAAGTCTTTCCCCTATATATACTCTCCCATTCTGGCCCCTACTTCTGGGAAGTACTAAGGAAATGCAAACAAGTGTCTCACCATATTAATGGTTATGTGGCAGCTCATTGGCACAATGCCGTATTTTGTTTTCCACATAGAACTCAAATTGGTGGCGTCATTTGAACTAGTAGACTTCCTTTCCTGTGAATATTATAACTCTGCTCTTCTTAAAGATATTAAAAGTGGGTGCTTCACTTTTAAAAGAAAAGGAAGTTAACTGATACCTTTGTCCTTTTCTCTTATCCTTTCTTCCCATTGCCAATTTTCAGTCCTAGGTCACCAAGGCGTTCCTATGAGGAAGAAGAAGGCAATCTGATGGAAGCAGAAGCCAAGCTAGGGCAGATTCACCTGGATCAGGAGTCTCCCATCTTCATCCGGTTTGCACCTGGGCCTTCAAACTTCCTCAAGTTTTCCTCTGGTTCCATCTCACAAGATCAGCTTGAAGAAGAAGCAGAGCTGGATCAGCAGCAAAAGCTTAACGAGGATGTGGGTATCAGAGAAGAGAATGAGGATGTCAGAGAGGAGCTCCAAGATGTCGAAGAGGAGCCACAGCATGTCGCAGAAGAGAATCGGCATGAAGAAGAGAGAAAAATGCAAGAGGTCAGATGTGTTCTGTCATCATATGCCTACAAATTAGTAGGCTAAAACCAAAATGGAGGAAACAGGACCACAAGGGAAATGGGCAAAATAAGGACATAAAGAAAGACAAAAATCTGCTCGGAAACTTTTATTGGCCCTCAGTGTCTTGTAGCGGTACACACTACTACTGTTGTCACTGCAAGCCATGGGAATGGGATGAGGTCAAATATGAAGTTAGAATAGAATCATAGAATCATAGAGTTGGAAGTTTAAAATTACCTTGAGAGAATGGGAAACTCATCTGAATCTGACAAAAATAATTTTAACAGACACAAATGCAAAGTTATGCACTGAGGCAAAAAATAAAATAAAAATGAAATTCACAAATATAGGATGGGGGAATATCTGGTTAGGCAGCAGGCCATGTGAAAAGGGTCTGAGGAGCACAGTTGACTACAACTGTTGTTGAATCAGCAGCATGATGTGCCTGCAAAAAGGGGGGGGGGCTAATGTAATTTTAGGCTGCAACAATAGAACTGTAATATTGATATCCTGGGAAATTCTTCACTAGTCGGAGGTCATCTGTCTGGACCACTGTGTCCAGTTCTGCACTTGGAGAAGGGAGTAGGGCAACTGGAAGAGCAGAGAAGGTAGTCAGAGGTGTGGAAAACAACTCCTAGAGGAAATGTTGCACAAGCTCTTTTTGCTGAATTGCCACCAATTCTTTCTCTTCAGGAGAAGAAAAGGAGAAGGAATGAGGAGGAAGAGGCACCAGAAAAACGGCAAAGAACTCCAAGCACTTCCAGCCAAGAGGAAGAGTCTCAGCCTCCTTCAAGCCCTACGGTAAAGGTATGCATCATAATCCTTAGGTTCCTTAGGACACTGGAAATCCCAGTAAACAAAGGTTGGGTCTCTCTCCCCCCCCCCCCCAATTTGGGGGACTATACAGTGGTACCTCGGGTTACATACGCTTCAGGTTACATACGCTTCAGGTTACAGACTCCGCTAACCCAGAAATAGTACCTTGGGTTAAGAACTTTGCTTCAGGAAAGAACTTTGCTACAGGCTGTGCTCCAGCGGCACGGCAGCAGCGGGAGGCCCCATTAGCTAAAATGGTGCTACAGGTTAAGAACAGTTTCAGGTTAAGCACGGACCTCCAGAACGAATTAAGTACGTAACCAGAGGTACCACTGTACAATGACCTAGAAGAGCAGAAGGGTACAGAACTGTACAAATCAGGTGGGAGAAAGGCAGTCGTTACACTTTTTTCTTCTCTTTTCCCAGCCTTAGCTTGGCATTTTGGGGTGGAAGCAGGAAGGTTGTATCTATCTTCTAGACCACTGACTAAGCTGGTATGTTGTCGTTTCTTATTTAGATCGTTGAAAGAACTGAATCCCTGAACCGCTCCATACAGAAAAGGTAACTTCCACCCAAGGATTGAATGTTCTTAAGTTATGCAATGTTGATGCTGTGTTTCACTGGGTTAAAGGCAACTATGCTGAAAGTAATAATAATAGTAATTTATTATTTATACCCTGCCCATCTGGCTGGGTTTCCCCGGCCACTCTGTGTGCCTCCCAACAGAATATTAAAAACACAATAAAACATCAAACATGAAATACTTCCCCAAACAGGGTTGCCCGTTTTACTTACTTCCCATGTTACATGCTGCCTTTCAGAGCAAAGTGATCCCAATGTAGCTTCTATGAATAGTAAAATAAAAATATAAAAACAACCTAATTATATTTGCAAAATTAAAAGCAGCAGTTTAAAATGATATAAAACCCAAGCCGTTAAAAGTAGATTGAAATAAGTACAACAAATTGAGGTCCCTTTAAAAGCTAATAAATATGGGGATGGTGGGGCCATAGTCTATATTATTACTATCTGTAGATCAAACCTCCCAGGCATATTGGGCCACCACTGAAAAAGTCTGATCAGAAGTGCCCACAAATCTAATTAATCTTGACATTTAGCCTGCATGCAGGATCTCTGAGGGTGATCTTAAGGCCTAGGCAGGTTCAAGTGGGTGCTGTGTTGTCCTTCACAACACCTGGCCCCAAACCATCTGTTCTTCTTGATAATGAGGGCAAAGAATTGGGCTGTGTATCTCTTTCTTGGGCATAACACTTAAAACTTGCTCAGACTTGTGCTTCTTTATTCAGACAAAGAACTGAAACTTGGTTAGATATTTAGCCAAAAACACTGGCCACAAACCAGGATGTGCAACTAAAGTTTGTGCTAGACAAGGTTAAATACTGGTATAGTTCACATATCACATTAAGCTAAATCATGTGCAGGGCGGAGATTGTGGCCACTATGCTCTTGCTTGGTAGTTTTGCTCCTGCACTGAGCAGGTTAGTCTGGGTCATTCCGACCCAGAATAACCACAGGCTGTAACCAAGATTTGTCCTATCACTTGTGGCTTTTCTGTGAGATCTGTACTACAAGGAGAAACAAAACCATTCAGGGGGAGCAGAACAGCCTTGATCTCTTCTCTAGGAACCCACACATTCTCACTAAAGCAGAGTTTGGCTTGGTATGATGTGTGAGCCAGGCCACTATTTATCATGAACAAACCATGGTTCAACTTGGGTTCAGGCAATCTCCCCAGTCTTTCTGCTTGCACAATGACAAGCAGGTATTACTGGTGTCTCCTTTATACAAGTCCTCTGCAGCTGCAGAACTTATTAAGCAAGCTGGTTTCCTTGAATTCTGAGGATCTTAACCCAGGGTTACAGCAACAAATCATGGTTAAGAATTTTCTTCAATTAGTTCTTATTGTATTCCAAAAATCACTGGCAAGTGGGAAGATGGCGATATGAACATGTTGGGCTGGATTAGCTTAGAAATGCACAGGTTTGCGAGAAATCCTCTTTCCATTGGCCTCTTCTGTTCTCCTTCCAGTAACAGTGTGAAGAAGACACAGCCACCTCTTCCAGTTTCAAAGATTGATGACAAACTTGAGCAGTACACTCATGCCATTGAGGTAAGGTGAAGCTCCTTGACTCTAGTTGTCCAAAACTTTGCTGAGGTTGCAGGCTGGTTTCCTTCCACTCCTGATTAAGTTAGGGAATGTGTTAATGGCTTTGAAGAACCTGCCTTGATTGGCTCTAAATGGATGGCAAGCTGGTTAGGTACTTCTGCTGTTGCACATAATAGGATTCAGATTCTGGCATGTCTCTGCAGATGTCATGTTTTCTGTGGCAAGCAAAGTCCTATGTGTGATGCTGTGCATGTGCTACTAGATTGGTGTAGGCTAGGAATCAGCATGTGAAGGTGCCTCCTCTGCCCTCCTATCCAGTTATCACATGTGTGGGTTGCGGCTGACTTTTGTTGGGCCTAGTGAGATACTTTCTTGTTACAATGCTCTGTTGCGCGTCTACTGTAGGATGGGAAACCTGTAGTGCATGAGATTATGTAGAATTACATAACCCTCCTGCAGCCAAGCTGGTGCCAGATGTATTGCTCTGCTTTCTTTTGGAGCAGCCCAGGACCTCCATACATACTGCTCAGCCTTGAACCTTGGGGAGGTTACTTTGGTGCTACTAATGTAGCAGTTTGACTTCACCCCTGGTGGTGCACTCCATTGTCCTTTGAGACAGACAACATCAACCCTAACCATTGGCCATGGAGACTGAGTCTGCCTATTCCTGCCCTGCTGGCTACAGATTTTCCACCCTTGTCTTACCAGCTATGGTATAGTTTGGCTGGCTAGTTTGGGCGTGTGTTTTCATTATGGGAGTCTCTGAAATGACGGTAGTGTCTGCACTAGAGGTGTTTAGGAGCTGCTCTGCACCCTGCCTGCCTGTCCTACCATCAGCAGGAGCTCTGTTGGCACAAAGCGGTTGTGCATTGCAATTCCTGTCTTTGAGAGGAACACACCCACCTTCCATTAGAGCTTACTTAAGCAGGAGCATCACTGTGATGCAGATTCTGCCTCATGTAGGTACCTGGTGATGGGAGTCAATTGAATGTGTTTAGAAAGAGTCTGATACACATGGTTGTAAAAGAGGTGAATTGGTTCAGAGTAAGAAGCTCTTTCAGATTTACGTATGTCCCTTCCAGACGTCCATCAAGTCTCCAAAGCCTGTGCGTCAGCTTTCCATTGACCTGCCTTCCACTAGTGCTGCAGTGGCCAGCACGAAAAGCCTCTGGGAGACAGGGGAAGTGGCTCAAACTTCTGTGAAGACAACCCCCTGTAAGGTAGGGCTTCTGTTGTGCTTTGTGTTTAAAGAGCCTACTGTTGGAAAAGGTTGATGCTGTTATAGAAAAAATGAAAATGCACCTTATTGCAGGAAGCATTTACATGATTTAAGGTGCAAAAATGCACTCAATCAAATGGGGTCAGAATATAGGGCTCCCATACTGATACATAAGGGACGTGGGTGGCACTGTGGGTAAAACCTCAGTGCCTAGGACTTGCCGATCGCATGGTCGGCGGTTCGAATCCCCACGGCAGGGGTGAGCTCCCGTCTTTCGGTCCCAGCTCCTGCCCACCTAGCAGTTCGAAAGCACCCCTAAGTGCAAGTAGATAAATAGGTACCGCTTTATAGCGGGAAGGTAAACGGCGTTTCCGTGTGCTGCTCTGGTGCCAGTTCGCCAGAGCAGCTTCGTCACACTGGCCACATGATGTGGAGTACTGCTTTCCTTGAGATACTGCGTAGGCTGTATTTCTGTACATTCCCTTCTAAGGGACCCGGACCCGGAAGTGTCTGCGGACAGCGCTGGCTCCCGGCCTCTAGAGTGAGATGAGCGCACAACCCTAGAGTCTGTCAAGACTGGCCCGTACGGGCAGGGGTACCTTTACCTTTACCTTTATACTGATACATTGCATAAAAGTTCTGTCATTCTAGTAAAGCCTCTTGCATGGAGGTGCCTGTGGTAAATGTTGACACCTAGGTTGTTATACAGGCTCCCAGTATACTTCTGAGCACAATTCAGTGTTGGTGCTGACCTTTAAAGCCCTAAATGGCTTTGGCCCAGTGTACCTGAAGGAGAGTCTCCACCCCCATTGTTCAGCACAGACAGAAGTCCAGCTCTGAGGGCCTTCTGGCAGTTCCCTCACTTCAAGAAGTGAAATTACGGAGAACCAGGCAGAGGGCCTTCTCGGTAGTGGTGCCCACCCTGTGGAATGCCCTCCCGTCAGATGTGAAACCAGTAAGCAACTACACAACATTAAGAAGACATCTGAAGGCATCCCTGTATCAGGAAATGTTTAATGTTTGACATTTGCTGTGTTTTTATTATGCTGGAAGCTGCCCAGAGTGTCTGGGGCAACCCAGTCAGATGGGTGGGGTATAAATAAAAGCACCATCATCATTATCAAATGAGCTGGAAGAAAAGCAGCTCAAAATCCTACCACTGTGTCCATGCTTTTTCTAGGACATTGTGGCTGGAGACATTGTGAATAAGAGAAGCCTGTGGGAGCAGAAAGAGAACCCAAGGACAGATGAAAATGCCAAGGTGAGAGATCCACTTGTTTTTGGAGATGCTCAGGGTTTAAACTGGTGAAGAGAATCTTGGGGCAACCTGGAGTCTGTGTGGCTGCTCCTTTGGAAAGGCATTGTTTATTCATATGGTGCTAAATGTTGTGTGGAATTTGCTTTTAATATTGCTTCTTGCAAATTGTGGGAAAGCAGTGCCTCAGCAGCATGAAAAGGGCTCTAGTGGGGAAGCACTCTGGAATAATCACCTATAAATGGAAACGTGTATGGTGTCTTTAACACCTTTGGATCGCTAACAGTTCAAGTGCTCTTCCAGGGTTCTTACTTAACACTACTTTTTGACATGAGCTCATCTGTGGCAGGATGACCATCTGTGTACAGTTTCACTTCTCCTATAACATGCTTTGTTACAATAAAAATCCCCATACTCCCTCCTCGGGTGTAAAAGGAGAAGTGTAATAACTGGATCAAAGTCAGACCACTTCAGAAATACTGAAAGTTGGATAAGCACACAAAACACTTGGAAAGCGGGTGGTGTGGGAAGAGGAGTAAGTACTTTAGCCTCTGAAGCATCTTCCGTTTCCTCCCCTCACGTTTAGCTTCCTCAGAAGCTTCCTGGCAAGAAGTACAAGTACGTGGCAACAGGGCACGGCCAATACAAAAAGGTCTTGATAGAAGATGGGGCAACCGAAAAATAGCCTGCTTTGGCACCAAAACACACAGGTAGGTACAATGGGCCACGCAACAGATTAACTACTAGTGATTTTTTCCTCAGTGCTTGAAAGACCACCTTGCGTGCAATACTTTAGTAATCTTCACATAATTTACCGTTGCCATATTACAGGTGGCAAGTGAAGCAGAGCAATATGTGTGTGTGTGTGTGTGTGTGTGTGTGTGTGTGTGAGTGACCCCTTTGTACTTCAAACTCACTCGCTTTACTGGTTCTCATCCAATCTGAAACTGACTTGTGTACAGACAGCTGCTTGTGTACCATTCTTAAGTGACTCTGTCTTGAGCCACAGTGACAATTATCTCTTCTGCATGTAGGGAGAAGGATTTCTCTGGTAGCTGTGGGAAGCCTTATGTCTCTCTGGCAACAATGCTATGGCATTTATTTAGTCATGAAAGACAGCACTTACTTTTTTCTCCATAGAAACACTTTATTCAATCTATATATACAAAGGTAATTAAAAAATAAAGCCTTGATTCAGGTAGCTGGGTTTTGCAGGAACTGCACCTAGAAGGTACAGACAATGCAAAGCTGTGGAAGGAAATCTTAAAAAGGTTTCCATCGGAGTCTTATGAAGGATTGTAGTGTGAATTATAGGCTCAGAAAAAGCCCCACAGAGGCACCATCTTACCAAATTACTTTCCCCCTTCTTACTACATCCTACCTGACACTTCTGTTTCCAAATATGCCTGCTTCCTTTTTACTTAACACTTTTCTGTGTTCCATATTAACACTTTCCTTTTCTGTGTTCCTGATATGCCTACGTACTTTCTTGGTTCAAAATCCCCTTGCGTCTAAACCATCATTGGAGAAAGAGCATTTATGAAGACTGACTCAAACTGAACTTTGTCTTTCACATCCACTTTTGAAGGGCAGCTGATACCCAAGACAGCTCACAACCTATTTATCGGTTTGTGCATTACCCTTTATGTCTTTGCGTGCATTACCCTTTACGTCTGAAAGACCTCATAATTCTCCAAAGCTTGGCTTGTTTCCTGGTTCTGTAATGAAGCACACAATGCCTTCTGATCCTTCTCTTTACTCATGCATTAAAGCTCCTTTCCTTAAAGGTGGCTGTAGGGATTTTGGGTCCCATAGCTTAAAATTAAAATGCAGGAAGTTTCCACCTATGAGCCATATTGTGTTTTAAGAGCAGGATGACTCAATATGAACACTGCTCGTGTTAATGGAGCACACTAACTGGGAAGGAAAACATACCTGTCAGCCAGATGTTGGCTCTGCAACCGGGTGAGGAGGAAAGGGCCCTTCATGCTTGTTGCAGAATCCTTACTCTTAAAGGTTGCTGAAAATAGGAGGGAGGTGACCAGAACGTAGCCAGAATCGCCAACTTTTGGCAACTGAGGCTCTTCCAAGGATCATTCTCCCTGTGCAAAGCATTGAACTTTACAGCTGTTTTTGCATATGGCAGGGGAGAATTAAGCTAGCTAACCCTTTGTTCTTTAAAAAAAGAAAAAGGCAAGTGGCCTTGTGCCATCACTAGTGCCATATCTTATTTACCATCCTTTTTACTCTTGGCAACATTCCCTATTGGCAACTCTTGGGCAGGCAAAGTGGAAGTGCATTTCAATCCTACTAAGAAAGACCTATTGAATCTTCCCTAAGAGCAGATTCCAAAACTTTTGCTTCTCGCCAGAGCTATCTTTCAAAGCCTTAACTGCATATGGTGCTCAGCAATATATAAAGTGTATCCAACGCTTTTTATTTTTCAAAATGCAGTCGTGGAGGGGCCCATGCTATTTTGGGGTTGAAAATTCTCCTGTCTCCTAATCTACTTTTTGATTTACAGGGGAAAATATATGGGTGCCTATATCTACATTGTGGGGCAAAGGTGGCATAAGTGGAAATAATTACGAAGCTGCCTCCTTCCTCCTCCTCCTCCTCTTCTGGCTTTAGATTGCAGCTTCTGTGGTGGCATTTTTTTAAAAAAAGATGTGTTGGGGACAAGTTACACATGGCTGGACTTAAATGTTTTGGCTTTTGTTTGCTGCCACTGAAAAGCAGAACATTAGATGACTGCACTCTATGATAAAGCACAAGAAACAGTAGAGGAGCTGCAGAATATTAGAAATCACTATTCACTTCACACTTTTCAGAACCATTAGTGCAAAAATAAAAGCTTAAGGGTGCAACTGTGTGGCTATAAAATGGCAATAAAACTCAACACCTCATCTTTTAGGCAACCATCCTAGCAAACCTGAGCTTGGAGCACCCCTGGAAGGAGCGGGACCTTATAGTTCCCTTTACACTTAGGAGAATTCAGGCAGCTGACTCCTTTGAGCTCTCTTGCAAATTCCATCTGAAATGCTTAAATGGTTACACTTGCACTGGGAAGAACACACTCCTTAGAGCCATAGTGTCTGCATTGGTGATGCTGCTGTGGTAAGTTTGCGATTTGCTGTGGCAGCAATGCCTCAACTGAATGGCAGTATTAAGCAGTGTGATGGGTCTTTGTGGAAACTATGGGGAATTTGTTTTGCATGGTACAAGTGTGGGAGTGGGTAAAATATGACCCCCCCAAAAAATGCTCTGAGGCTGCAGCACAAGGTCATCCCAAAACAGATTGCCCCAAGTATTCTGCTAGAACTGCTTTAAAATAGCGGACAAAAGCTCTAAAGCTAGTATAGGAACTGCAAAAAAGAAGCATGAGTGAGGGCAAGGAACAGCAATCTGTGCTCCTGATGATGCTCCCAGGCCAAAGGGCCACATTAGCATCCTAGTGTCCAGAACTGACTCTGGATCATTCCCTGCTAAAATGCTGGCATTAAGCAAACAAAACTCCAAACCAATAACTATGTTATTGCAGATACTGCATTAAGCAACTCACTTGATTCTCGGTGCAAACAATCCACTCCCAACCCATGATTGTGTGCTCATGTGAGGAAATCAGTGTGTGAATTGGGTGCTACGTGGATCCTAAAGTAGTTGGAACAAAGTGTCATGCACCCCAGTGGTAGAAATTGCTGTATACCTTTTCCACGTGTGTAGACATGTGGCAAAGGACAGTTTGGCTGTGCTTTGGGGTAGAGGAACGTGGCTCCGAATTGGCCTTAAGTGCGAATCAGCAGCAGTGCACTTGGATTGTGGAGGCCCACCACCTTCTCAAGGTTGCTTTCAGTACTTGCATCCTGCAAATACTGTATCTGTAGCAAAAGTGACCAGAAGTGCCTTTTAATGCCAGGGTGGGCATGCTTGGTTGTAGTCATGTATGAGTTGCATGAATCCCTGGCTGATTTTTGTGCTGCATCTATAGCCATCTTCTCTTGGTAAATAAGTAAATGCAAAAGTGGAAGCAGCCCTAGAGTGAGCTGGTTAAGATCTATTGGAGGAAGATGTACAAAGCTAAAGTCCTTCTGTGCCCTTGCACAGTGGGCTTACTGCTAGCTTAGTAGTGCTGTCCTGGAAATAAATCATGGAAGTTGGCAGCCAATGCACTTTTACTTGCCTGGCTGCCCAGGTATAAAAACAATACCTTTTGTCACAAATCTCCCTAACCTGGTTATCTCAAGGCAATGAGAAAACTGCGAGTGACCTTTTACAAGCTAGGCTCAGTATGACAAATGATGGCAGAGTATTTTTTATTATTTATTCCTGTAGTATATAACATGTTTTGTCTCAAACTGTGCCACTTCCTAGTGGACAAGGATCTTGACATGGTCATCTAATGTCTCAGCTAACACCACAAATGGATCTATTGCAATGTATTTTGCATGGCATCACCCTTCAAGAGTGTGTAGAACCTGCAGCTGCTGTGGAATGCCTCTGCCCACTTCTGGGGCTCAGGGAAGATATTACAGACCAGTTCTGGTGGGATCTACACCGCCTGCCTGTGTGAATGCAATTCATTGTGCTGGTTCTGACCTGGGAACCTCTGAATGTCTTGGATCCTTGGGTGCCTTAAGGAGATCCTGTTTATATGAACTTGCCAGAGCCATTAGGATCTGCAAGGGAGGCTGTTGAGATCAGTGTTTGAGAGGCTGAATCTATCAATGGGCAGAGCAGAGCAGAGCACAATTCCAGGTGATGGAATTATGAAATGCAGTCTCTGAGGAGGGCTGCCAGGCAACAACATTCTGTGTATGTCCTTTGTAATCTCCAGGACTTTAGGCTCTGAATCTAGTTTGAACACCTTGTGATGGTTTGAGTGTATTTTGCCTAAAGACTATATGGCAGCCTTAAACGCACATTGCTGAGTGGAGTGCTGCCTTGTTATTAAGAAATGTTATACAGTTGAATCAACTGTATAAAACTGCCTTTGAGAGCCTTTAAAACCATTGGTCTTTGCTTTTAATTTGCTGTTCAACTTGAAACTGAATGCCTTATGAAAATAAGACTTGAGGGGAAAGAGGGGTTCACCTCACATTCCTTTTTGACTTACTTAGGGTCACTACATGCAGGTACACAAACAGCAACCCTGTGACGGATTTTATTAATTTTCCTTTTGCGTGATTCCTCCTTTGGCATACTCGTGTATTTATTTCAGCTCCTCCCAGCTCAGGATGCATCCTTCAAAAGAAGCCTTTAAGGGGAATGCAGATTCATTCATTGCTTCCCTTCAAGTTGCCACCCCGAGGCAGCCCTGTTGAAACTCATCAGTGCTTCGGGCGGCTGGCCTTGGATTCGGCGCACCTCAAACAGGGTAGTGATCTTTGTCATGGGTTTGGAAGCCAGCTCTTTCAGCTTCCGGGCGTCAAAGCGCGGCCTGTGGAGGAGAAGGGGCAGACGCCGCCGGAACGAGAACGTTCCTTCTCTCCTAACTTCCTTTTCCTCAGCTGCCTGCTTTTTCTCTTTGCTGATGGTCATCTGATACAAGATGGCATCCCACATCTTGACAGCTCTGGACTTGGTTGCTCTCTGACCAGGGCCCTCTTGAGAGGCTTCTGTTTCCGCCTTTTCTCCCACCTGCTCAGGCTTGGCTGGCTCGGCCTCTGAGACCGGAAACTGGGGCTCCTCCGACTCCACGACCAGGTGCTTTTTGAGGCGAGACCAGCCACTAAGTTTGCTTCTGGGAGGGACTGGTGGCTTAGGCTTTGGTAGGGGGCCTGCAGTGCTTGGAGAAACCGCAGGTGCCTGTGGCAATACAGTCTGCTTGTCAGCCCTGTTTTCTGGCGAGAGAGCAGGGGTGCCAACAGCTGGTGGAGCAGATGTAACTACCTCTGGCATGGTGGGCTTCTGAGGGGCGCTGGGACTTGGCTGCCTCTGGGCCTCGCCTTGTGGTTCAAGGCCTCTGTTGCTTCCTGGAGTCACAGGCCTTGTGAACTGAGGAGTTGGGGATGTGACCACTATGTGCTGTCTGGGGACATGCAGTATTGCAGTTTTCACTGTCCTGATGGGAGGCTCAGGGACTGGAGTCATCTCTAGTCTAGGACTAATTGGCCTGGTTTGGCTTGCAAAGGGCATGGCTGGTGCCTGGCTTGGTGGCGGGTGTGAGTGATTTGTCTGCAAATGGGTAGGTGTGGTGGGCCTCTTGGGAGACCCTGCTGACTGTTCCAACACGGGGGTCTTCGCCTGCGGTGCCTGCATGCTGTGAATGTAGGCGTGTGTTTCGGTAACATGGGTGACTGCCGCTGGGGTCTCCACCACCACAGGTGTGGGGGAAACAGGGTGCTCGGGGAAAATGAACACAGAATGTGTGGCACTTGAAGAGGGCAAGTGTGTGTGTGTGTCTCCTCTGGGTTGCCACAAAGGCTCAGGGGTGCTCTGTCTGTGAAATGGCGATGGGGAGGGCGAGATGGCGAGTTTGAGATGCTCCGAAATGCTCCTCTGCTCTGCAGCGGTGAACGTGAAGGGTTTTCCTTTAGGGAAGGGAGACGAGACGTGGTGGGTGACAGGCTTGATGGAAAAGCGGGGAGGGAGGTTGATGGTGATGTGCGCTGTGGTTTCTGTAGGCTTCCGCGGGGAAGAGCGGTCATTGTGCTCCAAGTCTGGGCTGGCTTCACTCACAGGGGAGAGGCTGGTCCGGAATGATGTGGCTTGCTGTGCTGATAACGTTGCTTTCTTCTTGGCTGCTTTTTTCAAGAGTCTCTGTAATTTAAGATTGTCCATTCCAGGCTTTGGTAGAATTGGAGGGGGTGGAGCCTGTGAGTGTAGGGAGCCCGGCTCGTGGGGTGGTGTCACAGTTATCAGCATCTTGACCCCCTGAAACAAAAAGTGGGTATTTTTCAGTTGAAGATATAAACTTCCTGACTGTTCATTATGATTTTACTCCATAAATGTGCAAATGAGTCTTTACTAATGTATGTAGGGAAGACCAAAACATATTCATTAGCCAAGTACTTAAGACTACCAACGGTTTAAAAATCCTGAAGAAACTGGGTGAAAACAATTCTGCTCCACCTATTCCTGCTTTGAATAATTAAACTGGAACAATGTGGAGACTGGGTCATGTTTTATCACACCAGTGAGCCATCTGAGATCAAACACCCCGGCTAGAACTTCCAAACTGGTTCATGGCACCTGAGAGAACTTGGTTCGCACCATCCGTCAACTGAGGTGATGCATGTACAAGGCAGGTCTTAAGATCTCGACCATTAAGTATCTGTATGGATTTCAACAATCTCCTTGATCCCTTTTACTTGTTAGCTTGTGTGAAGGAGGTCTGCATGCAGAAAGGGGTCATGCTGCTGACCCCATTCCTGAGGCCTTGCACCTTCCTTGCCCTGATCTTTTTAACACTTTTTAAGCCATCCGCCCACTTTATATTGAATGGGGCAGATTTGGGTCAAAAGATGCTGGCTTGCTACTGTCTTATATAGCCTTTATTTGATCTATAATAACAACATGGATTCCTGACGTGATCCTTTGCATGCTGGCTCCCCCAAATTTGCTACGCTATGAACAGCGAGTCAGCTAAAGGTGAGCTGTGCAACATGAGAGCTTAAGAAAGCTGATGTACAAGCTGCAGGTTCCAGCAATAGATGGTGTTGAGTATCACTCGTAAAAGTTCACTGGGGCTATCGGGTCCTCCGTGCTTCTCCTTGGTGATTCGTGTGCTTATTTCAGCTGCTGTGGTGTGCTAGCCAAAACACATTGCTCAGCTGATAGCAGGTCCTCCGGGAGCTGGAAAGCATCTACTGAGATGGAAAAGCCCTCTTTGCTTATCCTGAGCCTTTGATATGGAGAACAGATGTTTCCACTTCAGGGTACACAAGTGGCTCAAGCAGCATTTTGCCTAGGTTGCAGTTTGTCTTTCAGCACAAGCTAATTTCTCCTCTGGAAGGCTGACTTTTTTCTCTCTTACCAAAGGGGCCTAGAAAACGCTGTCTGCAGAACCGTGTCTCCAAGTGTCATTTTAAGGGTGATTTGCACTTGGAATCTAGGGACTGGGAGCTGACTGAAAACATAGCTCTGGTGAATACTTGTACAGCAAACTACCAGTTGGTGGAGCTCACCTTTAACCCAAATGGCAGTACAATATATTTATATTGCACAAATTGCCACATGTGTGCATAGGGCTGAAACTCCCAAATGCGGATTTTGGGTTTTCTTGTGGGTCAACATGATTACCCTTAGTTTTTTCTTTTTCAAAAGTAGTCCTTGCATGTTCTGAGGAGTGTGAATTGCTGCTTCTGTAACACTCAAAGAGGTATGTGCCACATTTCTATCTCCTTGTGCCTCCAGGGCAGGGCCTGCATCAATCACCCTGAAGGAGAGGCATGAGCTCACTTTTTCAAAACAGAAACCTGGCGAAAACAGAAACCATGGTTGATTTGTGCTTCCTCTTTCTCAGGATGCTCAAAATCTTAATCCATCCAAATCCACAAGAAGCAATAAAATGTAGATCCCGTTAATCTCTTCTGACCATGATATGGAACAGGAGGAAGCATAGTGTATTATGCTAGAGCAGACATGGGCAGACTTCAGGCCTGTGGGATCTGCTTGTGGGTTGTTTTTTCCTAGGACCTACCCCTCCCCCATGCCCACTGCAAAATTGTAGTTTGGGAGCAATGACAATTGCCTACTGCAATTTGAATACACACTCTTGAACCAAGTAGACTGCCAGAGAGGGCAAATGGTCAGAATGGCGCAATGATGATAGACCACTCCAACTCTGCCTTCTCACCACTCAGATA
Organism: Podarcis tiliguerta; assembly: GCF_965153285.1. Taxonomy (NCBI): domain Eukaryota; kingdom Metazoa; phylum Chordata; class Lepidosauria; order Squamata; family Lacertidae; genus Podarcis; species Podarcis tiliguerta. The sequence goes on from NC_139534.1 coordinate 62,421,648, forward strand.
TTGCCTGCTGCTATACAGAGAATCTCAGTGGACAAAGCAGAGAGAGACTAAGCCTCTCAGATTCATCCAACTAGGTCTCTGTAACACAAATCAGGTCAGCATCCTCATCCAGGATCAAGTCCTGGATAACTTGTTTTGTCATGCACCTACCTGGATTTTTAAAGATGGAGAAGGGACAAATGTTGGACTGTAGGCCCACTTTGGTATATTAATAGGTAGCTGCATATACACCAAATGCTATCTCCAAAAATATTTTGAAAGGATATGAGGTCACCTTTAAAAGCCTTTTTTGCTTCTTACAAGTCAGTAATAACATAGGAAGTTGGCTTCTATTTACCTTTATTCCAAATAATAATCCTTACCAGTGCTTTTTTTCTAGAAAAATGTTTAGGGGGTACTCTCATTTTCCTACGCATATTGAAATACTGCCCCTCAATGAGGCCAAACAATGTTCACAAAATGTTTAGGGGTATGCGTACCCCCAGAAAAAAAGCACTGATCCTTACACTTGCTGACAGGAAGCAAAAACTGGTGGAATGTATCTGCAGGAGAGTTTTTTCAAGGGCACCAATATTTAAAACCTTGGCTGTTCTTCCCCACTCCCCAAGCATGGTGGTTTTATTTGTATCCGGATATCTTCCAATCTATAAAATCCTTATTGTGATTGCTCTGAGAATGTGTTTACATTTTCCACTTCTAACCATGCCAAAACCTTTTCCAGCTCCAAATTTTTGCTTAATATCATTTTTCATGTTTGGAGCCAGGGATGGTAGAAGCTCTCGTTAACCTTTCTTTGGGATCATGTGACGTACTTAGAAATCTGGTGTGGCCCACCGCTCTCTCCTTCCCTGTCCCCACCTCAGTTCCTGCTTTGAATTTTTCGCACATGGCTGAACAATAAGTGCAGGGACCCAGTGGCATTTTGTGTGGTCTTACTGAACAGTCATTTTTATAACTGATCGTGACTGTGCAGCTGAGTAACTTTTCAAGGACCTCTGATAGTTTGGGATACTTGCAAGTCGAAACTTAACTAAAGCAAGAGAAGCGTGAAAAGGCCAGGGATTAACAAGCATTTCCTTTAAGATGGTGCCAAATCACTTTGCTTCTTGCGGGACCTCTGCTGTTCTCTGGTGTGTCACTTTATATTTAAGCCTTCAATCAACTGTATACCTCTAGCTTCAGCAGAACAGAATAGCTTCCAAGATGGAAAAGTAATTTGCAATCCCCGAGTCGAATATAGAACCAGCTGTTCAGCTTGGAGAGAAGACTGAGATGTGAGGAAACTTGATACTTGTGCCACAGTTGCTGAACTGCTAAGGTAAAACTGTAGTCCCTCTACTTTTGCAAGGGCTATTATTATGCTTGACCAAGTCTTCTTCATTTTCTCTTGGCTCAAAGAAGAATGGCAGAGCCTGACTGACCGGCATGCACTGGTACCAGAATAGCTTGCTGAAAAATGCACATGATCTCTCTTCCAGGCACAAGAGGTTTTAGACCTCGGTTCAAAGTGCTTCATTCTGCAATGCTATTATAGCTACAAAAGAAGGAGGGGAGTGTGCTGGTGTTAATCATCCTATAGTCTAGTAGAGTAGAGAACTTGGTAATAGTGAGCGTCCAGGTGGATGCTGCTTTGGGGTGGAATTTGGCACACTGGCAAATTCAAGTTGTGCAATTAAAATTTTGCTGGAACTTTTTGCACAGCAAAGCCATTTCCCCCTAGAACTGGACTTCCTGCAATCAGGAAAGAGTTGGGAAAATGCACTTGAAAGTCTGGAATAACATTTGCTTGACACAACATAGCTAACGTCTCTGCAAATAAACTGTAATGAATGCTCAATAAACAGGTATTCTGGAAGTAACCTCAGTGCCGTAGTTCCTTTTTATTTTTTTGTTTTGTGCCAGAAGATGTGCGCTTCCTTTCTTAGATGAACCAGTCCTACCTGGTCACTGACGGATGTCTCAACACACACGAAGTCTCCATGCCTCCTTGATTACAGAAAACCAATCTCGCCAATACTGTTTTGGGCAATGGAAAAGAAGTTAAAATGGGAGACTGTAAAATTGCCTAAACTGGCGGTGAGACTGGACTCCAGCCGTGACTTTGGGACTCTCCAGCAGGGAGACCTTGCTTCAGGCAGGGACCAGACACTGCTGGCATCTGTGTGGGCAGAAAATAGCTGTTGCAAGGCTCCACCTGTGTGTTGCTTGTGGGTGGTAAGAGGCAAGAATAGACATTGGTAGTAAAGAGCAGGGAGCACCCAGCATGGATTCTCAGCCGTGCAAGGGATGACTTGGCTGCACACCATATCCTATCCACAAGCTGCCTCCGGTCCCCCAGGCCAACAAAGTGACTGTGAATTTGCTTTATGCTCTAAAAGCCGGTTTGCTTCCAATGCATCTTGCTTCAGGCTTAACTACGAAAGGTAAAAATAGCTGTGTTGGCACCACACCTTTGCCTCTTTGCTCCGCCTCACTTGACAATGCATTCCCCAACCATCTATAGGCAATGTGATGGCTCTTTCCTAGTGTGAAGATTTCTTGGACGCAAACACCTGATGTTCATTGTCTGCTGTGGCCACATTCTCGGAGCGAGGGCTGCAGGGGCAGTGCCCTCTGGGGTCAGGAGGGTGCACATGTGTGTTGCTGCAAGAAGTGCTTACCTGCAGCATAAACTTCCTTTACTACAGGAGTGAGGGCGGGGAACTGTGGTCCTCTAGATGCTGTCTGACTACAACTCCCATCATCCTTGACCACTGACCATGATGGCTGGGGCTAGGGTTGCCATATTTCAAAGAGAAGAATTCCTGACACCTGCAAGCCTAGCTGGGGAAGATGGTATTTGGGAATCCAACAGAGTCACCGGACAGCGGTTCTGGGGACATTTTTCTACCTACAGCTGCATGATGCCATTTTGTGGTTTTTCTTTCTTTTTTACAGGTTGGCTTGCTCCATAATTGATGGACACCTGAGGCAATACTTCTATGCAGTGCTGATGTTCCCCCTGCTAAAAAGGAACTGTGTTCAAAGGATGACTTCACTTCCCAGCTCAAATCCAGCAGCCTGCTTCAAAACCCAGCTACTGATTTCTTCACAAATGGGAGCTTCTCCTCAAGTTTGACTTCATTTAGACTTGGACACAGCATCAACTCAAGTGGCAATAATCTAGTTGTTTTTAAAAAGCTATCTCTAGATCGGCTTTTCATTCTTTTTTTTGGAAAATTAGCTTGCGTGCTGTTCTGTACCCTAATTTCTTAATTTAGTAAAATGAGAGGTTTGCCTACTTCTCCTGGCCAAGCCTAGGGCCTATCTTAATAACCAAGGAAGAACGTTTAATTTTCCTTAACTACTTTTCAGTTGTGAGCAAGAAAGTGAAAGCAGTAGGAAAACTTAGGAGTTTATGGCTGAGTCTAAGGATCTTTCCACCACCTAAGCCTTCAAAATGACAAGGCATACCAGTGTCTCACCTCTTGACTAACATGGATGCTTTTGATGATACAGGATGCAATCTTGAGCATCCTAGTGCCCAGTGCACCTAGGAGGCCTCTTCCCCCTCACACCTGAACCATTCCTGCCTTGAAGGGAGCAGGGTGGTTCTAGCAAAGTTACCAGATTGGTGTATCGGTTGGGATGAAGGCCTGCTCCCAGAAGACAGCCAAATGGACCCATGGCTGCTAATACTTTGCAAGGAGTGCCTGACTTGCTGCAAAGAGTGCCACACCTTGCAGTATAAATGCATCTCTTAGCTTGCCAACTTCAAACACTTTTTGCCTCTCCCTCATTATACAAAAAAAGGGGGAGGGCACAATATCCTGCTTCTAGCCTCCCAAGACTAGCAACTCAAGGGCTTAGACAATGTTATACATATCCCCACCCCACCTCCTCTGTTGCTTCTACTTGGTACCATTCTGTGTGACCTGGACTTGTTTTTGTAAGCCTTTAATAAAAATTCTGAGAAACAAAGGTTTGGCTCTTGTAGTGACACTTAGCCATAAAGCCTTCGGCTCTGTTTGTCTAAACTGGAAGTGACACTAAGCAAGAACTTTTAACAACGGTATTCTCCAAATTGCTAGAGAGCAGAGTGGGAGCAAGAAAAGACGGTGCACCATGAGGATAATGAATTTTTGCAGCCCTTTCAACTATAGAAGGGTTCATGAGGTGATGCAGCCTCATGTCCGGCAGGTGTGCCCCCATCTATGTGCGTGGCAGGCATGAGAAGGGCTTGACTTGCAGTGAAGGCTGGTGCCCACTGGGGCCCGTAGGTTAGAATATGGGGAGGTCAACAGTAGATGGACCTAGAGTCAATGATGGACCCTGTGGTGGACCCAATGGTGAAGAACAACAGTAGGTGAACCCAGATGGATTGGCAGAGCTAACTGATTATGCTTTGGTCCCATTCCCTTCCCTGCTGAATTCTACAAAGGCAACACTGAGATTAAAGTGGAGGAGGCTGATAGCCAGTGTCACCAACTGGACTGGTTGTCAGTAAGGAGGCAGGCAATGAAGACAGCCTTAGCTTGGTGGGACAGTGGCCCATTTGCTCTAATGCGCCAATCTCCACTATATCTTTGTGCGCCAGCATGTTGTGTGGAGCTCCTTGTGCTGCATGGAACAACTCTATGTGCATGGAGCCCTTTCTGATGTCCACCAATGTGCAGATGGTCAGGTTAACCCATTAGTGAAATGGAGTAGGGCAGCTTGACCGCCAGACCCCTCTGAGTTCTGGATTCCTGTATTTCACAGCTGGTTGTGGGCACCAGGCTGGCGCTTTCTCTACATTTCTTGCTGCTGTGCATGACTCGGAGCTAGTTTTAAATCAATATAGCTTCGTTAATGTTGCCACATTAAACCTTAACACTTTTATTTGAAGATAAATCCCATTGTTTTATAAATAAAGGATGTCTTACACATTACACAGCAACAAACCCAAGCTTGCCATGGGTGTGGAGTGTGCACATAACTAGAGGCTGCAGCCAACCCTAGCACTGAGTGTATCTGTGTAAAAATATCCCACCTGTATTCTGTTCCGTTTCATACTTTAGGCGAATGCAAGCTTAAGCATACAACTAAAAAATGGAATGTCTGAAGAAATTGTTTTGTATTTCTAGAACTGCAACAGTTCTAAATATTTAGATTACTGGAGAATGTGACTTGTAGAACTGAAGGCCAAAAGAGTATATAAAATGGCAACAGGAAGACTTGATTTAGGGCCAGTATTCTTTGTCCTGTAATGATGTACAATGCTAGTCATGCTTGGAATAGACCTGCTGAAATCAATGTGACATGCCAGAGGTTTAACAGGTTTCAGTGGGTCTACTTTGTATATGAATAACATTGGCTACCACCCACAGTATATTTTAGGTGATTACTTCATGGGCAGTATTCAACTGACTTTTACTTAGAGTTGGCACCTTGAAATTAAGAAAGTTAGATTTATTAATTTCAGTGGGCCTGCTCTGAATGAAACTTGGTTGACTGCTGACCAATGGATGTGATATATTGCTTAGGGATGGATTCAGCTAATGAGTCCTGCTGGTGGAAGCTTGTGTGAGGACTTCCACTAGCACAATGGGGCTTCCACCTCACCTCCCTCTGGGCTCTGGCAGGACTGGGAGAGCCCTCAGAACAGCTTGCAGGGGGAGGAGAAGGTGGATTGTTCTGTCTGGCAAGCAGAAATGCTTGCGCTGAGGGAATGATCGCCATAGCACTACGTTAAATTCCTTCCTTGGTGTGGATTTTCAGCACTCCATTAACATCAGCGTCTTAAACCTGAAACCTCTCTTCCAATTCCAGAATTTTACTGACTTAATTTCTCAGCTATGCAACAAACAATGTCTAACTGTAAAACTATTCCCCTCATTAAAATTCTGCCTGCTGAAGTAAACGGATGAGATTTTCCTCTCTCCCTCCATAATTCATAGGCAATAAACGTTTTGTGGGTTTCTCCAATCCTAGAAAATATTCAAACATATCAGTGATGATCCCAGGAGAAAAACTGTCCGGTTAACAGGACAGCAATATCTCTCTTATCCCACTGATGATCTGTCCCTCTGTAAGTGTCTCAGTTGGGAGCTCCAGATGATCAAAGACTCCACATTTTAAGAAACTGAATGAGATAAGTCATTAAATCTGTTTCACGTCTGGATATCCTGAGTGGTTTCCTAATGCATCTGGACAAAATAGCCTGATTTGCATATCTTGGCAAGCTGCCTTATGGCTGACTTGGGACTGTGTGAATGTGTGGGCTCCTGGATGCTTTGCTCTTCTCTGCTCTTTTAAAATTCCACACAGAGCAAAGTCAAGGTGTTGTCTGAACCTTGGCTCATAGTTGAACACACTTCTTCCTACCTGTGAATTGTAACCAAGGTCTGTTCTTGGCTATAGCTCATGGGCCGTGAGAAAGAGTGTTTAATCATGAGTCTATGAGTTCAGAAAATGTGCTAAACTAAACCTTGGGTTTATCCACACTTATGGCAACAAATGGCAATTTGGGGTTTAGCTCTGATTCAGTGGTAAAGAATGGGCTTTCATGGGGAAAGCCCTGGAGCAAAAAAGAGAATGCTTCGACACAGAGGTTTAAAGCTCAGACTATGCCTGAAAAGCATGAAGGAAAGGTAGGAGTCCTTACTGGGTGGAACACTGCCCCAGGCTACAAAGACGGTTCAAAACTCACTAATACTTCATGGGTGACGTGGGTGGCGCTGTGGGTTAAACCACAGAGCCTAGGACTTGCTGATCAGAAGGTTGGCGGTTCGAATCCCCACGACGGGGTGGGCTCCCATTGCTCGGTCCCAGCTCCTGCCAGCCTAGCAGTTTGAAAGCACATCAGTGTGCAAGTAGATACTTCCACTCCACTCTGGCGGGAAGGTAAATGGCGTTTCTGTGTGCTGCTCTGGTTCTCCATAAGCAGCTTAGTCATGCTGGCCACATGACCTGGAAGCTGTCTGTGGAAAATGCAGCTCCCTCCAGTAAAGTGAGATGAGAGCTGCAACCCCAGAGTCGGCCACAACTGGACCTAATGGTCAGGGGTCCATTCACTTCTATTCACATGGCTGCTTAACAGCGGGTTGCATTACTGATATGGCATTTGCTTTCTCCCATGCTAGGAAGAAAACTGGCAGCTGCCCTCCATGCCAGAGGTTCTCAAACGCTGGTTTTCAGAAGCTGGTAGAACAGGAGACAATATCTATACTTGGCTCAGTGCTTCATTTCTCTCTTCCAGACCCTCCCCTTTCTCCCTGCAAAAAGGATTGCTTTTCCCAAGGCTGGATTTATAAAAACAGGCCAACAGATCAGGTCTAGGGCTCATGATTTTCACAATATGGTGCTTGTGTAGTCTATTATGTTTTCCTAGAAATCATGAGCTAAAGGGACACACACACACACACACACACAGAGAGAGAGAGAGAGAGAGAGAGAGAGAGAGAGAGAGAGAGATTGATTCATGTGTGTCCCATTAGGCTGAGCCCAGGAATACACATCAATTAACATACAGGAATAATACAATAAAGCAGATGCAATACATTTTTAACTGCCTATGAATTGCTGTTAGGTACACTGATAGGAATATTCAGGCAATTTATTTTTTAAAAAAGTTTTTTTAAAAAAATAATAATTCAACGTTCATACTTCTAAACAAAAGGATTTAGCAGAAGACAAAAAGTACAGAGGAATCATGCTCCACTGTGCAAACATGAAAGGCTCTAATCCTGGGGAGGGGAACCTCTGGCCTTCCATGTTAATGAACTATGACACTCATCAGCCCCAGCAAGCAGAGTTCAGTAACATGGGGGGGGAGGTCAAAGGTTCCTCGCCCCTGCTCTGTTCTGCTGTTGGACCACAACACCACAAGAAGGGCACCCACAGATGACCTCAGTGATCAGGCAAGTATATAGGGAATAAGATGATCCCTTTGATATCCTGGTCCCAAGTTGTTTAGGACCGGCCACCCCTCTACTACCACAACAACCCAAGAATAAGCCAACAAATGAAAGGAACTTCAAACCACCACCTCAATCTTCCAGCAATTCATGGACAGCCCTCTGCCTCTCCTCCAACTTCCTTTGCCCCTCACCCTGGCAGTTTTCCTCCCCTCCACCTGCAACATGGGAGGCAAACCACATGGGACTCACCTATACAGCAAATAAAACATTTTAGGTTTCATTTTCGGAACATTTTTTTTAATGTGTGTGTAGATTCCACCTTGGTTGCACACTGTCTCTCCATGCAAGTCTCTCTCTCTCTCTCTCTCTCTCTCTCTCTCTCTCTCTGGATGCTGTTTCCCTGCTTCTGCTTCTCCATCCTCCATCCCTCTCCTCTCCTTCTAAGGTCTTCAGAGATTCGGAGTAGGGAAATAAAGACTTCCTTAGTTAAGCTTCTTAACCTCAAAAGGCTGTGTCAATGGCAAGACTTTAGTGGCCTACAGAAAGTGACAGCAGATTGATAAAAATAAGTCACACTGAAGTTCAGCCTAGTAACATTGGGTGTGAAACAGAGCCCCCATCTTCCTTATGCTTTAAAGGCCAGGCAGGTGACAGCAGAAAACAAAGGAACCGAACAGCTGCAAATTTCCTTAGTGGTAGCTGGGGAAACTGAATGCCATAATCCTCTTGGCCAAAAGGGGCACATTCAGTTTCTCTATAGGACCAATATTTGAAGTACATTTTCATGAAAACTATGGAATTGTTTTTCAGTATTTACTGAGTAACTGTTTGCAACACTGAATTCTGATATTGAGGAGATTACTTGCTATTTCTAGGAGGGAAAAAGATGCAGGTGACTGGCACTTCTATAAAAACCCATCTCCATTAACACATGGAAAGTTCCATGACCTAATTATAGCATGGAGATACTATTTGGGAATTCAGGTTGCTTCGACAGTACAGCTCTTTAGTGCTGCTGAAGTAGTGTTTTTCAAAAATGAGCTAGAAGTGGAATTAAAATGGTGATTCCGTACCATTAATGGTGCTATATTACTCAGCAACACCACCCTCATGGCCAAGAAATTTCCATAATGCTTATGCAGCTGTAAGTCCCAGGCAGCGAAAATCCCCTGCAATGTTAATTAGCAGCTTCCTCCTTGCAGCTTCTATCCCTTTTTGCTGCCTGTTGAGGGTTCAGCAGCTCTACTGAGGGATAGCCTCTTAATTGCACCTCAGACGAGAGGAAGCCCTGAGTGTGCCCCCTCCCGTTGCTCAAAGTTTCACCTTACTAATTTCGGCCTTGCTTGGCTGGTAACAGGGAAAGGAAGGAACTAGGAGAGAGGCTCGTATCCCCACTGTATTGCTAGTTCCTTGTCACCAAGGTCTGCTGATAGGGCTGAGCCTGGCTGGTCCCTTCCAGTTTTCAGGCAGGAAAGGAAGTTCAGTCATGTTTCTGCAAGACTCATAAAGTTGCATTCTTGTTCTAAGTTCTTATGGTGGCAACGTCTACCATACAATGAATGAGATAGGAAAAACAGGAAGCTGCTGAAATGGATGTACACTGCACACACTGACCCATGTGTTTAGGTTGCACCTGTGGTCCAGGACCTATCACCCATGGTGAAAGGGGGGATTTCATTTCCCATAAGCCTGCATCCTTTGTATCTCCTATTGAGCAGTATGAGAACAAAAAAAAGAGAGGGCAGGAGTTTAGAGAGCCGCATTGATGCTTGCCAGGAACAGTGCAGATAAATTTCCAATGTGTTCCAGAAAGGATGCTTGAAGATTCACATGGCAAGAAGTTTTGGCCTCTTCTGACCTAGTCTGAGTGCCATCAACCTCCGTATCTTATTACTAGTCCCTTAGCTCTCCGGTCTATCTAGTTATTCTAGGGCATGTGAAATATGGATCTAAAAATAAGGTACAGTTGAGGAATATGACGGCCAGTGGTAAGGGAGGATGGTTCCCAGTCTCAGTGATAGGAAGTGACAACAAACATAGAGTTAATGACAATACAGGGCTTGGTAACTGGTGAAGATAAGGCTCAAAAGATGGAAGGAATCATTGAGTCCTTTCCCACAAAATTTAATTTAGTAGAACAGGTTCTGCTGGAATTCCAAAAGGAGTTTGGGATTCCAGTTGTCCACTTCTGATGATGAACGTATCAGAATTCAGTAAGGTCCAGAAGATGGATCCAGATGCTGAAATTGCATCCCCTCTATGGCAGTCCAATCTAAGATTTTTACATAGCAGCAAAGCCTCCCTGCCATTGACAGAACCCAAACGTGTTCCAGTAAACCCCAGCAAACAAAAACACATTTGTTATGGGCAGCCCTTCAAACCTGAAGGTTATAGTTATTTCTAGAATTCACCAGCATCTCTATTAAGGCTCTGAATAATTGGGCTGAGGGTTTGGGTAGAATCATCAGAACACACCTTGAATGATTTTGCATCAGTAAAAGAAATGTCATTAAGTAACAATGCTATCCTAGTCATATCTGCTCAGAAATTCAAGGGGGTTTACTCCCATATAACTGTGTAGGACTTCCACGCAAATGGAAGCCTGTTAATTACACCTATTGCAATCTTGCATCACAGTGAACTCAGACAGAGTTTCTCTTCTGTTTTCCCAAATTACAGTCCTAACTAGTTATATTTCTAGCAGGTTCTTCTTTGGAGAATGTCTGAACCTACACTCATGTTTCTTCTCACTTCCTTATTCCCTTGCTGCCTTGGAATAAATCCTCACACAATTCTTGTGCTTATGTGCTTCCTCCCACTTGCATTGCAGGTCTCAGAGATACACACACACACACACACACACACACACACCTATTAGACTATTAGATTATGGATTTGCACAACTGCACGTTGATGCGAAAACATCTGATGCAGCGTGTACCAGAAAAGCAGGGAATTTAAAAATGGCATTGCGAAAAAGCCAGATATTCAGATTCTTCTAGCATTTGAAATCATCAAGGTGCATTGATGAAGACAGAGGTGCATTCAGTGAAATAACATTGGAGGTTCTGAAGGGTCAAACTAAATGTGACATGGGAGATATGTAAGGAGAATATTCTGGGGCTGTTATTTTGCTAGAGTTAGAGAAGGGGTGCTCTGGGAGATGGTGTTTAACCTTTTCCCCCTCTTCCCCTGACCTAATTCTTTCCTAGTTGCTTTCAGGAGATGGCAATTTAGATTGCAAGGAAGATAAGGGTTAAAAGGCCACTCTCAGAGCGCTCTTTCCCTGATCTTGTGAGGCTGCTAATGTGTGTGAGTGAGAGAGGACTAGCATAGCTCAGCCTATCAAGAGCCTAATCATGGATAGTTCATATCACATAAAGGGCTCATCCACACTTATCTTTTGCCCCAGCTTTCTAGGCACAGGTCTGGGCTTTAAAACCAGACATACAAACACTTTTCTTCTTCTTTTTGCCCTGGTGCTTTCCCTGTGGAGACCCACTCTTTAACGCTGAATCAACCCATGCTTTCTGGGGATTGCTGTTTGCTCCAATTCAGCGGTAAAGAACAGGTTTTCTTAGGGACTGTGCTGCTTTAAAGCACATGCCTGTGCCCAGAAACACAGCACAAAAGGAAGCCTGGAGGAGCCCCTAGTTGAGTCAGAAAACAAGAGACAGTACAACTGGCAGCGTGCAGAAAAAGCATGTACCAATTCTCAGCAGAAAACTTGGAAACAATCTGCAACCATAAATCACACGATCCAGCATGGACCCCTTTTCAACAGCACATTTTGGTAAGACAAGTGAAAACAATTCATGTGGACATACATTTGATTAAAATAGTATAAGAGTTTAGATGTGCTTATTAAAAAACCAAAACAAGAAAAGTAGCATCCTTCTACCTGCTGCTTTGGGGGGGAGCACTGCAATAGCATTCCTCTAGTTGGGCCATCATTAAATCACTGTGAGGTAAATACTGTGTCCTTGAAAGTTTCACAATGCATTAGCACCTAGAGACAAAAAGGCCTTTTTTCTCCCATTATGTTCATGACACAACCTTAGCCTATCAAGGATGACTGGTGTGCTCACTTTCAGGTGACCTTGGTGGTAACCGTTTGATGTTGCTGCCAAAACAATGGCTGGCCCTTGTTGAGGCCAGCAGGGGGAAGTAGGATTTGGTCTGGATAAGGGAGTAAGTGGGGAAAGAAGCACTTGATCACACAAGTCCATTCCTCATCCCTCAAAGTGCCCCATCGTTACAGCTGCACTGAGGCATAGTTTCATACTAAAAGGGTTTAGTGTGTAGAACTCGTATTTCCCCTTTTATATGCATTTTTGCAAGCACTATTCACAAAAATAGCATATTAATCCACACGTACCCCAAAATATGGTCCTAAGTACACATTTTTGGTTGGCGAATTGCATGCAAAATTCGAAGAAGTGTGAATTTTCAAGGATAGCTGCTTTGGGCTGTGCATATTTTGAAGAAGTGCAAATTAGGTAGGATTGCATTCAAATGCAAACTAAGCAAATTTCTTCCCTATCTCTAGGTGGGAGTTTCGAGTCATAGCAAGGTTTGTAGGTCAGTTGTTGATCTTAACTGAAAATTAAATTGCAAAAAGACAACAACAACAAAACCGCAAATATGTTGTTGCTACTTTGTAACATGCAAGAAGAATTATAGCTATGTTTTGTCATCAGGGGTCAAACATATGCACAGCTCACGGAAAACATAATTTGTGCACGCAGAACATTATTATTTTTAATTATTATTATTGCTGTGGATGAAATTATTACCTGCCCTTCACCAGCAAATCCCAGTGTGGGTTGCAACAATTTAAAATTCAGCATGAGAAACAGTTAAATAAGTTTACGGACACAAGAATAGGGTAGGCCCTGACAGCACTAATTTCAGGTGTCAAAGTCCAAGGTAAAGAGATGGTGCTTAGGTCATGAGTATAAAGGGAAAAGAACTCGTTCAAGGTAAAAGGTACGGAGCAGAGAGATGAGCTAGACAAAGCAAAGTGATGCTGAAGCAGAGAATGTCTACATCTGCTCTTCATGAGTGAACAGCTATTAAGATCAAGGAGAAGGACTGTAGTAGCTGTTTTGCAGGTTGTTAAAATAAACCCAGTAGCGATGTATGGAAGTGAGAGCTGGACCATAAAGAAGGCTGATTGCCAAAGAATTGATGCTTTTGAATTATGGTGCTGGTGGGGACTCTTGAGAGTCCCATGGACTGCAAGAAGTTCAAACGTATCCATTCTTAAGGAAATCAGCCCTGAGTGCTCACTGGAAGGACAGATCATGAAGCTGAGGCTCCAATACTTTGACCACCTCATGAGAAGAGAAGACTCCCTGGAAAAGACCCTGATGTTGGGAAAGATGGAGGGCACAAGGAGAAGGGGACGACAGAGGACGAGATGGTTGGACTGTGTTCTTGAAGCTACAAACATGAGTCTGACCAAACTGCGGGAGGCAATGGAAGACAGGAGTGCCTGGCGTGCTCTGGTCCATGGGGTCACGAAGAGTCGGACACGACTAAACAACAACAAAAACAAACCCAGAAGGTGTACCTGACCCAGTGATATTTTATGAATTAGGACAGTGATGCATGCATACAATTCACACGGGTCATGGATCAGGCATCCAGCAGGTGAGCCAGGTACTACAGCTGGCTTTATGAAGGATCTGAAATGTGCACACCATGAAACATGATAGGAATCTGGCTCGCACTGTTGGTCTTTCTAGCCCGGAGCTGCCTTCTCCAAGTGACAGCAGCTTTTTAGGCAGAGGTCTTTCCTAGCTCTGCTGCCTGAGGTCAGTTACCTGGAAGAGATGGTAGGGACTGAAACAGGACCCCTCTCCATGAAAGCATGTGCTGTGCTGGTAGCTACTGGCTCTTTGCTATGTAGGCAATCCTCCTCCTGGATGAACCTGATTGGGAATTCAAGTCTGCTGTGCAGTCTCAGGTTCTGTCCAGCCTTTGCCAGCCCGGTGCCCTCCAGATGTTTTGGACTACAATGGGATGAGAGTTGTGGTGCAAACATCTGGAAGGTGTCAGGATGATGAAGGCTTTCATATGTTTATGCAAACTGCATAGAGATCAGGTAGGTTGGCAGGAGAGCTGCACAGTTGTGCTTCCCAGACTGTGGAACATCTTGCCTAGAAGGGTTTGCCTGTCCCTGTTCACCTTTCAGCAGTCAGCATAGATGAGACTGAGCTGGATGGACTCAGTAAAAGGCAGCTTCTTATCTCCCTGTGTTGGGCCAGTATTAAAAAAGGAAAGAGAATTTCCGGATGCCAAGATCCAAATTTGGGGCAAGTACTCTTTGGTGAGAAAACCCCAGCAAAATGTTTAAAATCACAAAGATATGTAGCAAAGCAAAGCATGGAAATAAAAGCCACTATACCTTTAAAAAGGCCCTCCCAAGTTCCAAGACCACATGTTTGGTAAGCTAAAAATGGTTTACTTACAAACTCTCCAAAGGTCATATTCATGTGCTTTGCCATACAGCATTCAGAAAAAGTTGCACAGGTAGAAAAACTTAACTTAGTTCCTAGATTATTGGTTCCTAGATTATTGCAGTAAACGTTTTTTCAAACTGCTGCTTTGTATTGTTTTACTTTTGGTTTTATTCACCTGGGAGTAAATCCTATTGCACTCAACAGAGCTTACTTCCAAGTAGACTTGCCTAGGATTGCTCCACAAGGGTCCACGTAAACTAGAGATGGGGAACCAGGTGGCTTCCAGCTGTTGTGGAACAACTTCTCGCATCACTCCCAACCACTGGCCTTGCTGGCTGGGGCTGATGAGAACAGGAATCCAATAAAATCTGGAAGGTCACAGGTTCCCCATCTTGGAGCTAAACGGAGGTGCAGCATTTTATACAAAGCACTTTATATGAGTCTTATTTTACAGAGTCACTAGATGCAATACTGTGAAAGTGCAAGGATGCACCCCTTTTCTTGTCACAAATGTCCATAGGGCAGGCTTAAACAGTGTTTGGGGTCTAGAGACCCCAGTTAAAAATAAATGATTTGGAATTAGGCAGAGGTTGGAAGACAAGAATACAAAACATCAAGCCAACTCTTTGTAAAGATTGATTATACAGACCTCAGTGCTGCCTGTGGTTGTTTTGCCATAAACAGAAAATCTGAGCCAAATCAAGACGAACACATGGGAATGGATGGCACAAAACAAGAGAGGAATGGAATGCAATGAAGGAGTACAATGCCCACAAATGGTGTGAGAAGCAGAATTTGTACTAAGAAACTAGGCATCAAATAAGAGCTTGTTATGGCAGACAATAAATGTGACAGTCTGCATGATGCCATAGGACTCTCAGACTGTGTGTGTATTACCAGTTTAAAACACAGCTAGGTTGGGTTATTTTCCTCCATTCGGACCTAAACTGGTTTGGGGGAAAACATATCAAAATGAAAAGAAATTACAAAATAGATACAGGATAGATTATGGGTAGATACTCTGTTATGTGTACATTCCTTCCCAAACCACCACCACCAGCAGCACTGGTTACAGGGCAAAAGGGAGTGTGTACACAGCCTTAGGTGTTAATGCTACAAAAGACTCACTGTGCAATCCTATACATGCCAACTTTTGAGCCCCACTGAGTCCATTGGGGCTCGCTCCCAGGTAAGTGGGAGGGCTGCAAATCAACATGTCCAGCAACACCGCAATCCCTCTGGTAATCCTGAATACCCCAATGAACGGTTTCAGTCGTAACCTTCAGCAGCAAAAATAAACGCTACTGCAGCAGTAGTACTGCTCGTGATGCAGATCTTTCTGGAGTGAGCTTGCTGGGGTGGGGGGAGAAAAATGACGAGAAAAACGAGAAAGGCTGCATCTGAAGCCAAACTAACAAATTAATCAAATTTCTCAAGACGCTAAGTCATGTGCGCTTGGGAAGGAGCTGACATGATAGTGTACTTGCAATCTAAGTTTAAATATTTTGTCCTTTCTCCATATGCTTCTTTCCTTTTCTTTCTTTCTTTTATTGCAGACTACTGTCCAAATAAGAAACCAGCTGATCTATCTGGAAAGGGGCCTCTCACAGCCAGCTCGCTGGGTATAAGTTTCTCCTGTACGCATAACTGCCAATGCACAGACCTCATCTCTCTAGCAAATCCCTTGTACTGTACGGTGTTATATCAGCTCCAAAGGCTGCCTAGAGTAGGCAGCGAGTTCGGCGTTGCTGGGGATGCCATCTCTTTTCCTTTCAAACGCTGCAGGGCGCCTTGTGCAGCTTGTGTTTTTAAAAGCAGTCAACAACAACAACACCAACAGCCTTATTCACGTCCTGATTCCTGCCTGACTTCCCATTGCTTTGGAAAGTGACCGTGGTAAATAAAGCAGTTTCTCAAACAAGGGGGTTGGGGGAAAGCGTGGCAAATGCGTTCCTGCATGCAGAGAAATAGACATAATAGCAAAGTACGTATTTGCACTCGACAGAGCCTTGTTTCAAACCAAATCGAAGCACTAAATCGGTTCTTCAATGCATGCGCCTCCCACCTCCTTTCAAACCCAGAATGTGAAGAAAGATTAAATCTTTAGTATAAGTGAGCAGAATTTGCTCCCTTGGGCGTTCATTCATTCCAAAGGGGAGGGATTCTGCAATAAAGACGAGCAAATCGGGGGAGGGACCGGGTGGCTTTTACCTGTTGAATGTTGCTGAATGGTTAAAGGCTGCAGCTTGTTGCTCTCAGCTCCGCGTGTTTAAAAACCGGTCTCTGCATCCTTGCCTGGACTCTTCCCTTCCAAGGGAGGGGGAGAGACTGATGCTCCCTGCCCAAAATAAAACATGCCCCGCTACAGCTCCAGACCTAAAGGTCTCCTCTGTGTCTCGGAGGCTGCTAAAGCACAGAAGCTCTGCTGAGGGGTCTCTGTGTTTGTGTGTGTGTCGACCCCTCTGGATGGCATAGGGTTACACAGCAAAGGAGCCGTGCCAAAGTGGTCTATCTTGGAGAAGAGGCGGGGGTGGTGCTGGTGATGGAACAGACAAGGCAATGGAGAAGGCGTTATATACCTTTGCGCGGTGGAAACAGGGTTTGCAACTGAATGGTTGCGCTCTGCCCCCTACTGGCAGAACGGAGCAGCTGCGTTCTCGTCCAAAAAACGTCCAAATGCGCCTGCAAAATATTTGGTATGTACTTCTCTTGCTGGTCTAAATCAAGGGGCTTCTTTCCTCGCCTCCCCGCTCCTCCTCCCTGAGTCTCGAATTCGTGCTCCAGGCAGAACCCAGATTTTCGTATTTAGAGAAATAAATACATTATTTGTTTGAGACTCCCTCCCAGGCCTGTCCTTTAAAATTCTACTTCTTGCAACCAAGGAAGCGTGAAATGCTTGTCAAGAAGTCATTTCCCATCCTGCATTTACAGCGCTTTGTGCTAACCACGGTTACTGAACACCTCTTAATATCAGAGGGTTTGCATATTTTAAAGAAGTGTCCCTTCTTCCAAGCAATCAAGGGTAACATGAGGATATTCATGCTTTTCTTGAAGATCCCTGGGTGAACATGAGCTAGTCACTGTCTCTCAGCCTAACCTACCCCACAGGGTTGTTGTGTGGGTAAAATGAGGAGGGGGGGGCGGGGCGGGGAGAGAAGCAGCATGTATGCTACCTTGTGTTCCTAAATGGAATATGGGATACAGATGTAATTCATTTTCTTTGAATTTTATTTTATATAATATTTTGAAAGAAAGCTGGCGAGTAAAACAGTGAAGTGACCAACTGCCACTGGCCACTAACAGGTCTTTGTGGCTATAAAATCAAATCCAATCAATCTTTATTACGGTCCAGAGACCCAGCAAATCGTTACAATAAAACCAATAAAACATCTCAAACATGAAATGTGATCATTTGACAGTATGTCCAGAGAGTCAGTTAGATGTAGCAGCGACCATTTTAGGTCAGAATGTCTCTGTTGTTGATATTTCGATCTGGAAAGCCAAACTGTGTCTCTCTGGCAAGGCTGATGCTACTACTATGAGGCAAAAATGAAATAGCCATCCTGGGCAGCGTATTTTGGGGGCAGCAGGGGCAAACTGTGGTGCTGAAGAACAGAGCTATGGGGTCCACCCTAAACTCCCACAGCTTATTGGCTGCCTTCAGGTGCAGTTTAGGATACTCTCCTCTTCTCAGTGCTATACAGTACATACATGTAAAGTGCCCCCAACAATCATGGGAACTGTAGTTTACCCCCCGAGAGAGCTGCAATTCCCAGCACCCTTAGCAAATTAGAGTTCCCAGGTTTCTTTGGGTGGGTGGGAATAACTTTTAAATGTATGGTGTGTACAATCAATTGCCAGTCTAATCAGCTTCTGTAAGTGGAACAGGAGAGGCAGTGGGGCAGGATAGGTGCCAGCGTATCCTTTGCCTCAGTCAGGCAGCAAAATTATCTTGGGCTGGCTCTGCTGCTACCCCACCCCTGGTTCCACCGAGCTTGTGATACGGTTTGCAAAGCTGGTTTGCCCTACCTTGCTAGACCAGTGTTGTTTCTGATGTAGTTCAAGCACTGGGACTCCTCTAATTTGTCATGGAAACTATGTATCCCAGCAACATCCCTTCCTGAGTGTGCACACTGTACCTTTAACATGCATTCTTTCCCTCAAAGAATTCTGGGCATTGTAGTTTACCCCTCACAGAGGTACAATTCCCAGCAACCCTTAACAAACTACAGTCCCCAGAATTCTTTGAGGGATAAGAATGTGCTTGAAAGGCACACAGTCTTTTACCTCAGACCTTTTTGAAGAATGCATATGCGTGGCTTCTTATGTGCGCAGCCTGTAGCGTGGTCAAGACAGGAACAATTAATGGGCTTTAAAATAGCGTAGACAACTGAAGAGCACCAGGCTCCACTCTTCACCACACCAGCTCCTTGGCGCTGGACCTCCTCCTTTAAATTGTGCTTGCTTGCTTGGGTTTATAAATATAGAAACCTAAGCTATACGATGCCCCCCCCCCTCCAAACTTGTCCCTCCCATCTCAGCCTGGTGCAGTTCCTTCAGCTGCTCCTATACTTGGTATGACCTTTTCCCATCTCTTCCCCACCCCCTTCCCGGCCCTCTCCCTTTCCTTGCTCTTTTCCTCCCCAGTGTTGTGAGCCTGGTGGCCAATGAGCTTCTCCAGAAGATCAAATGTCCCTATAACAGGAGGACTTAATCGCCTGGTGGAGTTTGCAGACCCCGCAGCCTTTCTCCCATTCGGCAGAAAGCTCCTTGCTTCTCACAGCAGCTCCCCCCTCTCAGGTAAGGAGGAGATTCAGGCAAAGGGCGTAGCTCTGTGTGAAGGGGACCCAAAAGGAAGAGAAGTTGCAAATCTCTGAGAAAGGAGTTCAGGGAGTCGTGGGCCTATCATAAGGCTGCGTGTGCACTTGCGTTCTTTTCTGCAAAACATTCTGGGTCCTGTAGTTTAAGGCAGAGGTTGTAGCTACAGGGTGGGGCAACCCAGGTTTTTTGCCCCTTGTGAAGCCTCCATAGGGGTGCCACTGAGGCCCCCCACCTGTGTGTGTGTGTGTACACAGATGCGCATGGGTTGTGTGTGCCCAACTGGGTCTTTGACCTGGGTGAAGTAAAGCCTAGTTTTGACCCTAGTTAAGGCCAGCTGGGAATTGTAGCTTTGTGAGGGGTGAACTGCAGTGCTCAGAATTCTTTGAGGGCTTGGAAAGTGCTTTAAAAGTTATAGTATGTACACATCCTAAGTCCATGTCTCGCGGTCATTTCCCTGTTGGGCCTACCATTTTTCTTACCTCTTTTGAGGGGGGCTTGCTTCAAGGTTGTACTAATAAGCAGCGGCAGTCCATGATAGACAGATGATAGATAGATAGATAGATGATAAACAGATGAGGGAGGGAGGGAGAGCATTTCAAAAGTGGAGCCTAAAAGTGAGCACTTTTCCCAACCTGTCGCCCTCCTGATGTTTTGGACCACAATTCCTGTCAGCTCCAGTTTGTATGGCCATGGTGGCTGCAGCGTGATGGCTGTTGTAGTTCAAAACAGCAGGAGAGCACCACTAGGTTGCTGTACACAAAGCTCTCAAAATCTTCCAGTGGTTGTATTAATCTCTGCTGAAAATGCTGCTCCAGGTGCAGTTTTCCCTCACAGCTCGAATTTAGTTACAAAGGGGAGATAGAAGTTAGGGTAGAGATAGATAAAAGTAAGCCTTTTATGTCAAATGAGGTAGCCATTGAAAAGGAGAGCAGTCTCAGAAGGCTGTGGAAATAAAAGTGAATACTAATTAGTACAGCTTTTTGGCAAAATCCCATTTACTTCAGAGAGTTATAGTGGCATGGTTTGGGATTGTTTTAGTTGTGGACTCAGTGTGTCAAACATGATGGGAGTTCAGTTGAGAGATGAAGTGATATTGAGTCTCACGGCCTGGCAGCTGTTCACACATTGCATGCATTGGTTATTCCCAAGTCTACTGGTGAAAATGTAATAAATGTAATTCACTTCCTTGAAAAGTAATGCTGGACTCCAGGAATGCAAAGTATATGGATACATGTTGCACGTATCATGCAGTTCCCACAAACTGGATGAAAAAGTGTGAATCTGAATAGTTTGGGGCTGACTAGGATTTGTTAGGATTCTTCAGTTTGCATGTGCCTGACAAGTTTCTACAAGCAGATCAAACCTGATGGGGATTGCAAGGCACTAAATTAAATATATAGTTGCCATATTGGAAAACAGTGGCATAAAAATTCTTTGGCAGGAAACAGGCCTAAGCATAAAATGACTGAGGAATCAATGAATGGCCTCTTTTGAGTAGAAGTGTATCAGTAGCATGTTTGTTGTCGTGGCTGAGGCTGCAAGCTTACCTGGGAGTAAACCTCATTGAAATCTCTGGGACTTACCTGTGAGCAGGTGCATAGAATTAGGTTGTTTCTCAATCTTCACAAATGTTGGGGTCATTTTGATTAAGAGCATACCAACAGTTAATTAGTGTATTGTTTTTTTCCTTCACCATATACGGAGAAAGAGACACTTGCTGCTCCCAAAAAGGAACGGGTGGGGAGAATGAATCCAAAGCTCTGCTTTCGTACACTGAGATATGATTTTGGTCAGTGAGGAAGTTGCCTGAAAATAGCTGGGCTGTGTGACGACACAGGACGAAGAATCAGTGCTTCCTTCTAGAGGCTGCTTCGAACCACTCTGCATGGCAGCCTCTGCCCCCCAGATGGCAAGTCATTTTGTGCACAGCAGCTCACAAGGTGGATTGGATAACTTTCTCCATGCCACTGCAGGCCATTTTTGGCTGTTCGAGCTGCGATGGAGAACATTGCCGCACGAGGACTGCCACGTGTGGTAGCCATAATCTGGGAATCAGCCCACAACAAGTGGACTAGAATTTCTCCCTTGTTTTTCCAGAAGTACAAGGTCCAGTGCACCACCCCTGGTCTCCCCTGCCACTCTCACCTTCTGAAGCATTAGCGATCAAACTGTGTGTGTGTTCACCATAATTTAGGTTTGGGCCACATTGACTGGCTACTCTTGAATATAAGCAGCAACTTTTTCTACGGGCTAGGGTGCAGCAATCTTGTGTGCGTGTCTGAACATGTTATTTGTCTGACAGACACCAGTATCTTTTTTCACCTTAGACCAGGGAAGGCCTACGAGATCTACTTTTTTCCACCCCTCACTTGAATCTCAAATCTACCAATTGGAGCCTGGTGCAAAATATGTATATTTAGAATTGGAGAATTTGTTTTGAGTACCAGAACGGAACACAAAAATTCCACACAAAATCCACTCAAACTTCCAGTGTAATTTTGGATGGAGTGGTGGTACGGGGGAGTATTCATGTTTCTGTGATTGTGAAATAATTGGGAGTCAGAAATCCTTGCTGACTGATTGTGACCTTCCAGGAGATCTAGATCTACCCTTTGCCCTGCTCTGCATAGACCAACCAATCTGCTCTTTTCTTGCATTATCATGAGCTAACTTGTCATTGGACTATTTCCCCCCCCTCCCATGTGGAAGATTCTGCTTTCCTGACCAGATATTCCTATCTATCTTTGGGTTGAAATCTTTGCACATTTGAGACTAAGCCTCATTGATTTTAATGGGACTTACTTCTGAGCAGATACACAGAGGATAATGCTGCAAACATGCAGTTGTTTTTATTCAAAGCGTCATGTTTTAAAGGGAAAATGCTGTGGCTTGTGGATGTTTAACTATGAAACGATCACATTGAGGTAGAGTTTGGCTGCCGTTTGGTTTATGTAACACCTTAGCATATAGCCATCCATAATGTGTTTTCCTGTTGCATTTATTTGCGTGGAAAGTTTGAACAACATCTGTGATGCCTTCTGCTGTCAGATCCTTAGCAGAAATGTCACAAAGCAGTCCAGCAGAGGGTGCAGCTGTGTGAAAGGGGATCGATAGGCCAGGTTTCCGAGTCTTTCTTATTCTTAGCTGACTTTGCTTGCTTTGGAAGTGAGCAGAGGCATGAGAGACCAGCAGCACAGATGGATGGGATTAGGAATGAGCAACTTGGGCTGCTGCTTCTTACTCTCAGGGCTTGGTTTTTTTAAAAACTCCGGCTGTTGGAGTCTTGGTCCCAAATATAGAATCGCATTGCCACCATCTAAATGTCTACAAAGAATTTCTACTGAGACAGGGCAAGGAAGAAAATGCAGGGAGTGTAAAGAAATATGTCCTAGATGGTTATCGGATAAGTCAGATTGACTAGATATTCTGCCAGGGGAGTGGATCTATCTGCCAAATGATAGATGGTGGCCCGGACAGTTGCTTCATGATTTTCTCGTGCCAGCAACCCCCACCCCCGCCTCAGACTTCTAGCTTTACCTGCCAGGTCTGCTCTCCAGTGCATGCCCATTTTCTTTCTCTATCTTCCTCTCATCATCTTGCCGCCTCACCTCCCTTGTATGGCCAAGGAGAGGGAATGATTGATAGGAGGAAGGCTATTTTCATAAATGGCTTCTGAGGTGTGAGGGAGTGAATTCAATCTATCAAGGGGAAGATGGGTACATTCTCAGCTGTTAAGAAGCTCCGGAGGAGATGGGGACTGTGCTTTTAAAGCCAAGAGTTGGAATAGATTTAGGCCGAAAGGAACATATAGTTCAGAGCAGGAAGCAGAGACGGGCCTGGGGATTTATGTGACAGAATCATGATCCACTTTGTCTCATTCGATTTGGCTCCATTTCGAGCATTTATTTATAACTTCTGTAGTTCTGCACCGGGGAGGGAGGGCCTTACAGAGGGTTTTTTGGGGGGGGAGTTTCTTTGAACAGCAAATAAGGTGCGCCTGCCTGGTAACTATTGTAGTATTGGTTCTTTTGCCACTGACAGAATCATTGAATGTTTTAAAGTCATGCAAAACTGGCATGTACTACTGCTAATAATACTACTACAGCAAACTGTCTTAAAAGGATAAAGGCCATGGGATGAGAAATCTGTGATTTGGCCTTTTTGACCCAGCTTTTTGTTTTCCTTTTTTTGAAATAATTCAAAGCAGCTTTTGTGGGCTCTGATACTGATGAGAGCTTGGAGGGGGGAAGCAGGTATAATATAAATGCCTCTCTCTCTTTCTCTCTGTTCCCCCTCCCTCTTTCTGGTGTGGCAAGAATAGTAGCTTGAGAAAGCAGTTTAGTTTAGGTGGTGGTTTAAATATCCTCTTCAATCAATGTGGGAATTCTTTTGTAACTATTACTGTTCTTTGGAAAAAAACGAGGGTCTGTTCATGAAACTTCCATATCTCATCTAGTTTTGGCTCCAAGTCTTCTACTGTCTCCTGAAGACCAGCAAATTGGGATGTCTGATAGATCAGGATATGGAATACATTCCAAAGACTGTCCTACCACAAGTTGTCTATAAGATGAAATGTCGGGAGAAGATTAAAAACAGAGTTTATTTTGAACCAGGCTCCTTAGGACTTTGAAAGAAGGCACATCTACCTTAGATGTTGAAACTGGTCCCCCTCAGGAGCCTTGAGGGTGGGCAGCACTTATCTCATAGGGTGGGAGGTACCAGAATGCAATTCTCAGATTCTGCATGGACATGCATGATCCGAAAACTATATCCAGGCAGCAATGGAGCAATGGAAAGGAATACTTGAGTTGCATCTCTGGGATTGTATACTGCTTCAGTGGCGCAATATACCGAAGCACTAAAATAGTGCTGCCACAGACAAATGATTAGGTTGCCTGTGCATTTGGGTCAGCCTCAGTTTTGATGTGAGGATTCTTTTGAGGGGTATTTCTAGCCCTTTCACAGCACTTCCCCTGATTCCTGGGTCAGTAATTGTTATAGCTGAACAGGTTTGAGTCTTATTTAAATGTACAGTGTTGATATGCCATTGGGACCACTTTTCAGTAGCAGAAGTCAGCTGTGGTACATGTGATATACTCATCAAGAAGCGAGTGCCTCTGAAGGTGCATGTGGAGTACATTTACTTGCTAACTTTCTAGCACCACTGAACATTTTGGGTAAAGGAGAAAACTGAACCCTGGCTCTTCTCCTTTTTAGCTATCAGCCACAGGATATTAGAGGAAGGCAAGGTGGTCTTTAATTCCCATGATGCTGTTTATGAGGTGATCTCCCAGACTGCCATGGCCCAGAGTGCATAAAGCCTAGGAGAAACAGTTTGAAAGTGTTAAAGAGACTAGCTTTGAGACAACTTTGGAATATATGGCTCTCTTCTTGACAAAGTGAAAATACGTTGACACTCAGATTTAAGAACCAGTTGAATGAACAGCCACCCCCCCATTTATTCCCCCTAACATTATGAATATTCCATGTCAGTTTTTCCATGTTTTCCATGTCAGTGCAGGGTGTAGCCTAGTTATCATAAATGGTGATGATCTGTATCACCTGAATATTTCCAGGTCATTTGGATTCTTTTGTTCAAGTATTTGAGTTGTGTCATGATCTTGTTGCTTATTTTTTATCAGATGCAAGCCCTCACTACAATTTAGGCCCCCCCCCTTTTTTACAAACAATTCACCAAACGTGTGTATGTTCATATACCAAGAAGCACATATTCAAAATCTGTACACCATTTTAAAAAAGCAGAGTTTGGATGATATGCCCCTTCCACATCATGGTTTAGTGTGCAATTTTTTTTGCAGGGTCCACATAACATTGTCATTATCAGAATGCCATCTCAGATTTTTCTCACCCATTTGATACATATTTACCATTTCTGGCTTGTTTGCTGTTTTATTTATTGGATTTTCTGCAGAATTTCCGCCCTCCCTTCCCAGCAGGTGGGCGGGTTTGTGACACCCAGTGGGTTTTCCTGCTATCGTCCCACCCCCTCCCAGCTAGGACAATGGTCAGCCGGCTGGGGTGGGGGTGGGGGTGGGGCGAGGGCCAAAGGAAAAGAGGCCGACCCCTCGGCCTAATCCTCACTTCGTTTCCTCCTCTTGCAGGTTTATTTGATAAATGAAAAGAAAACAAGACCATCTGGAAACAATGCCAGAATAGGACTGAACCAGATTTTCTGGAATGTTTGTGACACAAAAAGGAGCTTTTGGGGGAATGAGATGTTCTTGAAAGACACCCCCTTCCCGGCCCACAGCCCTTTACCTTTTTTCATGGTAGTTCATGGCTGTTTGTCCTTGCTCTCCATTAGCTGGTCTAGTCCAGCACCCTGTTCCTACAGAGGTCAGCTCAGATGCCTCTGGGAAGCCCACAGGGAGGAGGCGAGCAACTGGCATTCAGAGGTATGCTGCCTCTGATACTGACAGTGATATTCAGTGGTACCTTGGGTTACATACGCTTCAGGTTACATACGCTTCAGGTTACAGACTCCGATGACCCAGAAATAGTGCTTCAGGTTAAGAACTTCGCTTCAGGATAAGAACAGGAATTGGGCTCCGGTGGCGCGGCAGCAGCCGGAGGCCCCATTAGCTAAAGTGGTGCTTCAGGTTAAGAACAGTTTCAGGTTAAGTACAGACCTCCAGAACGAATTAAGTACTTAACCCAAGGTACCACTGTACAGCTACTGTGAGTAGCAGCCATTGATATCTTTATCTTTTGTCCATTGTCACTGCTGAAAAGGAAGAAGGGTGATTTAAAAAAAAAAGTTTCAAAGTTGTAGTTGATCAGGACTGCAAAGAGCATTCTATGCCATGCTGCTTCCTCAGACGGTGCTCTGAATGATTGTTAGAGGGCACACTGCATGGACACTTGGGGAGGGAAGTCGTGGATGTCATGGGGGGCCTGCAGTGCTCACCTGACCTTCTTCCAGTTGCACAGATGCTGCATACTTGGTCAGGGAGGGAATGATGAGGTGACGCGATGGGGAGGTCATTGTGACGCAGATGCACCAACAGGGAATCTGACCTCACCACCACCTTGCCCCTCCATCTCAATAGGCAGCAGCAACACAGCTGGAGGGAGGTCAGGTGAGCAGCATCCCACATTACTGTGGGGGGGGGGCATATCTTGCAGGGGGAGTAGACGTCCCATGGACTGTGTACTACTTTCCTTTGGCTCAGCCCTATACCTGAATGAATTTATACACAGAATTTGGTGGTTCTGACCTAGTCAAGCTTTGCCATCTCTTGTATCAAGTGCCTACTTTTGTCCGAGTCACTCATGTATCGTCAGGTTTTGTTTTAAAGCCTGACTAATTCTATGCCCCCAAATACATATAGCATATGTATAAAAGAGTCAAGCTCCATGTGGTACCCTAGTTCTTCAGCACAGTTTATTAATACATAATGATCAGTTATAGGCATTGCTGCATGTATCTGTTTCTGTGCTGGTTATTTTAGGAATATGCCTTTATTACAAACATAATAATGTATGCAATCGTTGAGATTTTCTGAAAGTTGCATCCCTATCTGGCTAAAAATCTGTCCAGGGAGGAAATCACTTATCAAGTCCGGTACGCAAACTTTTACTCGAGGAGTCCTAAGGAGCCAATCTGTCACTGCTTAGAAGCTCCTGTTATTTTCAACTCCTACCCTGGAAATTAAATATCTTCTTTTGCCACATTCCCAGGACCCAGTACTTACTGGCAGTCTACCCACAAGACTCTCATGACCATTATGAAATCCCTAGTCAGTGGGGACCTTTTCTCAAAGTGTCAGCAGCAGAAGAATATATATATGAAAGGGCAACAGAATGAACCCATTTTCGGAACCTTACTTTTTAAAAAGCTTACACGTCTTTAAAAGATGTGTAAAAACGACCATGTCTTTCCTATTAAACTGTATTCTGTGATTGACTGGCATAATTATAAATTAGCCTTGTAGTCAGTCTTTCCCAACCTGATGCCCTCCAGATGTTGCTGGATTACTGAGCCCACTGTCCCTGACCATTAGACATGCTGGCTGGGGTTGATTGGATTGGTAGCCCAAAACATCTAGAGGGCTCCATGATGAGGAAGGCTGCTATAATTTTTTAATAGCATGCTCACAGGCATTTTTGCAGTTGTTGGTCCAATGGATGACTTGTCAGTTGAGGTCCCACTGGCAGGGCAGGGTGTGGGGGGGGAGTTCTTGGCCAATTTCTACCATTAGCAGCAACCACCCTACAGATTCCTGATGCACCTAAAATGGCCCCTGCTTGCTTGGAATTGCATTAGCAAATAAATCATTTTTTTAAAAAAAATTGTCTGTGCTTCTGCATCTTTATTTCTAAGCTCAGAAGAACGTTAAAATAGGCGTGTTGGACAAAAGCTGTTCCAACACCTCTCAGGTGGGCGCCATTTCCATTCTAAGAGAATGAAGGAGGTGTTTGTGGTGAGTTCCAGCACCTCTTTTTCTAGAAAAATAGCACTGACCAAAACTATTTTGGGAACAGTTAGATTGGAAGGGGACTTTGGTGACTCTTCTGTGTTTTCCTCTTTGCTATGGAGAGCCTGTACCACGCCATCCTCAAAACCAAAATATTTTCTGCCTGTTGTCAGGGGTTTATCACTGGAACGCTCAAAACCTCACGACGCAGCGGAACGGGTGGGGTTCGGGGCAGTGTTAAGTGCACACCCTTCGGAGTGTTTACGTTGTATCATTAAGTGTTGTCACTGGGAGCTGGGCAGGACCCCTTATATGGCAGGACTCTTGCCTCCAGGATTATGAGACCCTTCTGAAATAGAAACCTTGTGAGCCGCAGATGTTCCTTTAGGACGCACATCCATCTGCCTGCTCCTTCAAGACTCCTCTCATATATCAGCTGAGTAATGAACTCAAGTCGGGGCTTGGGTTTCCTGGGGAGGAGCCTCTGTTTTCTAATTAAAGCTCCGTCCATCATGAATTTTGCTGGATGTTGGACGAAATCCCTCTTGCAGAGCTCATCGTCCCTGACCTCTCTTAGGTTTTCTAACCCTTTAAAAATAGTTCTGCAAAGGCGTTGCTAACCATCACCAAAAAAGTTGTTGCTGTGCTTTCAGTTCTCCTCTGAGGCTTCTCCTGCCGCATTGTGCAGTGTAAGCAGCAAACGCAAGGCCAGGTTGACCAGGCACTTAGCTGCTTGGGCGAAACAGTGATAGCATCTCTGCCGCCTTGAGCACCATTTGCTATGCTGGGAAAGTGGGAACCCAAATCCCTCATGATCCCAGGTTTTTCCGGAGCTTACCCAGTGGTATTAAAGCTGGCTGTAGTAAATACAAGAGCTAGCCAGATAACGTTACCCAAATAACCTTGTTAATTCTGGCGCTTTTCCATCCACCCTTTAACAAATGAGCCTACAGCTGATCTCGTTGTAGTTGT
Organism: Podarcis tiliguerta; assembly: GCF_965153285.1. Classification (NCBI taxonomy): domain Eukaryota; kingdom Metazoa; phylum Chordata; class Lepidosauria; order Squamata; family Lacertidae; genus Podarcis; species Podarcis tiliguerta. The sequence goes on from NC_139534.1 coordinate 62,450,226, forward strand.
CTTTGGAATGAATAGAAGCCCTGTAACCGCAGCAAATGGTGTGTGTGTTTGTGTGTGCGCATGCACTCACACACAGAGCCTGCGTTTTATTTTATTCATTCAATTTATATCCTTCCTCCCAGAGGAGATCAGGGTGGCAAACATAGCAAAGCAAATGATAAATATATCTAAAAACTGTTTAAAAACATTCTAGAGGAAAAAAACCCAGCAAAAACGTTTTCTCAAGATGTTATTGCCGGGCTGCCAGGAATATTGTCTTTCAGCCACCATGCCTGGGTGAACAGGAATGCTTTTAAATTTACCCTGAAAATCAGCAAAGTGGAAGATGGATATAGCTCACTAGGGAAGGCATTCCACAAACGGGAAACTGCCACTGAAAAAGCCCTATTACCGGCCACTGCCAACTGGGCAACCCCTGTGGTAGTACCACAGCAAGGCCTTACTTGCCAACTGTAGAGTCCAAGAAGGTGCTCTTTGGGGTATTTAAGACTTATGCTAGTACTAACCAGTGGCAACCAGTGCAGTTCTTTCAGGAATAGTGACACGTGGCCTCATTGGGCTGCCCCACTTAACTAGCCTAGCAGTTGCATTCTGCACTAGCTGAAGTCTCCACACCATCTTCGGGAGCAGCCCCCCAAACAGTGCATTACAGTAGTCCAGACAGGATTGCAGCATTCCTCTCCCAGTGGTATTTCCGTGCTGGTTGCTGAGAAAGAGATATGGACCCAGTGGGAGCTTTTTTTCTATGCCTATTAGCTGTGGCGGCAGTGGGTGGGGTGGGTGTAATACACTAGACTGCAGACTAGATCCAGCCCATGGGCCAGTGACTTTCCATCTCTGATCTAGGGGAATGTTTCTCACTACCAGATATCAGGTTGACATGCCTGAAGTTGCCCATTCACATATACATCACACAGTGAGGGCCTGATTGTGTTCCATCTAGTGCTCATAATAACGTGAGTTCAATTTGGAGGGCTTGAATACCACAGTGTTTGACATCTTATTTCAACTTGGAGTTAAGTGTATGAATTACTGTAGCTTATAAGGTTCGGCTCAGACAAGTGACAGCTAGCCTCCCATTTGATGATTAATTTTACTGTAGGGTTTATGAAGTGTATTGCTACAATAATCCCTTCTTCAACTCATTTAATTGCCATTGCTCCACATCATATCATGGGATTTTTTTTTACATCTATAGAAAGATCAGGTGTGCATGGGTGATATGTCACATACTTATTCTGCTCTTCACTTGTTCTTTCATCTAGAAACCTGCCAACATGTCTGACAACGAAGAAGTGTAAGTAGAAGCATATCAATATTACCATTGGTTTTAAAGGGCATTTTTTTTTTTGGGGGGGGGGGAGGTTTTCTCAGAGGAGAACAGTCATGACCTGTTCTGAAATCAATGAGAAGCAACCCTTAAATTTACTGCATTTATTTATTTATTTATGAAGTCATATGACCTAGGGCCAAATCCACAACCCTAAATAGCCAGTGCTATTTGCTGCTTGCAGAGATCATGGGCAGAATGTAACATCTTAACTGTATAGTTTGGAATTAAGGTGAAGAAAATGAGGAGGTTAGTGGTGAAATACTGAGGAAACAGAGCACATATTATGTATTTATTATGTATTTTAGAAACCCAGGTTGTTCTGCACCACACAAGCCTGGTTTGCACTCAGCACTAATTCAAACTATGGTTTAGCTTGAATGAGGAAGTATCCTGGTGCACAGGGAGCAAATTGTTGCTGCTTTGTTCACCTGCTGCCACTATGCTATCAGGAGAGAAACCATGGTTTAGTTTAGCATTATGTCCAAGCCTGGGGTTGTGATCTGTAACGAGGTTTGTTCTTAATAACAACCAATGTTTGTTTGTGGAGAGCAAACCACAAACCTTGGTTCGGACATAACGCTAAGCCAAATCTTGACTTTGTTGCTTTTGTGGCTTTGTGGCAGCAGTACAAGCAGGGAAGGAGCAAAGTAGCCACAATGTTTTCCTTGTGTGCCAGCATGCTTCCCCATTCATGCTGAGCCATAGTTTGGTTTGTCTCATGTGCAAGTGAAGCCATACCATGATCGCAGCACAGTTTCCAACGTGATATAATATAGCAACGTGCAGCATTAAATGACATTAGTATTCATTAATTAATAAAAACCAGTCACTGATAAAACAAAGCAGTGCAGCCTCAGACAACTTTAACTAATTTAATCCAGTGTGGTGTAGTGTTAAGAGCAGTGGAACCGGGTTCGCATCTCCGCTCCTCCACATGCAGCTGCTGGGTGACCTTGGCCAGTCACACTTCTTTGAAGTCTCTCAGCCCCACTCACCTCACAGAGTGTTTGTTGTGGGGGGGGGGGAGGAGGGAAAGGAGAATGTTAGCCGCTTTGAGACTCCTTCGGGGAGTGATAAAGCGGGATATCAAATCCAAAACCGTCTTCTTCTTCTTCCAAACATGCAGGATGAAATAAAAAAGGTTCTATAGTACATCCCCAGGAGAATTAGATCTGTCATTGGTAAAAACACAGAAAGCTGATAAGGTGATGGTTTAGTGGAGCTGAAGCTAGAATGCTTCATAGAGAAAGCTAGAATGCTTCATAGAGAAAATTTAGTTTTCAAGGGAGTCTTGAAGTCATGATGGAGTGTCTTGACAAACAGAGAGAGGGATGCAGTGCTCACATGCATAAAACCTCCAGCCTCCAGCCAAACTAGTGATGCTCTACCATTTTTTTATTCTGACAATGACTTGGAGCTGAAAGATGATAGCACAAATAAGGCAGGATCTATGAATTATACTTACAAGCAGCAAGTACATCACATGATAGCTATAATTTAGTCTGCAATACTGTGCACATTCACCAGACTGTGAGTCCATTGAACAGAGTGAGATGTCCTTTCAGTGTAAACACACATAGGATTGCTCTGTTCATTAATTTGAATATGGTCTTATCTTCTGTGTTTCCTTTTCTGTCTGTCTTTTTTTTTGTAACAGGGAGCAAGTAGAGGGTGAGTATTTATAAGCTTTTCTTAATTGTATATCAGCGTCTATTTTTTTTAATATACCTTTCCAATGCATATTAGGTGTTGTTGTTTTTTTAAAGCATCTTAGTTTTTAAAAAATGTTCTCAGCATATATATAAATATTCAGAAGGCAGAATCCTAAGAGGGTATCTGTTTCTATTATTCTTGTCATGGTTTCATACTGTGAAGGTCTCATAACTTAAGTCATTCATTTCTTTATACCAAATTCCTCCCCTTCCCCATCTGTAATCCATCATACACAAGCATTCTGGGTTCTGGCTGACCATGAGCATAGGATCATGGTATCTCATTTTATAAAATTCTGACCAGTGTTGACCTTGCTTACATGGTCAATGCCCGTTTCACACGGTTGGATTTCCTGTTCACTCAAATCATATCTATCCTCTCTCCTCCACCTCCTATTTTTGCTTTCTTGTCATGCAGCTGCTGCCATCTGTTGGTGACGGATTTGACAATCACGGATCCCATAAATATGTCTCTTTTTGTAGCTTATTCATTTCAAGATTATCTTATTGCTGCTTGTTACCCTGTGGAATTTTGAAAGTCATTAGCAAGGATGGCCTAAAAATGAATGAATTTTTTATTTTTATTAAACAAAAAACTGTATTTGCACACTGTCTCCAACCTATGCATTTTAAAAAGTTTTGCCTTTTTAAGATAACACCATTGTAGGCTGGGGAACAAGTACTATGTAACTTTCTATCCTGTGTCTGTTTCCATTGCGCAAGATTACGTATCCAAACATATTAGCTGTTTCAAAATATATGAATTTGTGCATTGTAGTTCATTGCTGTTCTCTGTATTTGTTCACGCTCTCAGCATATGTTCCCTGTCAGAAAGCATCGTACTATCAGTGCAGACTTTTGTTGTCTTGCAGTCGCACGTGGAAGCAAATTTTCTGCGCAGGGTGCTTGGTCATGTCTATGAAGCATATCTTCTTTTTGGACTGAAGACAGACGACTCTCTTTTTGAACAGTCTTTCCTCAAGCTGATGCCATTTAAGAGGAAGCTGTCTCACAAAACTGTAAAGCTGGAATGAAGCTGAAGATCACATAGCTGCAGAGAAATAGTTCGGCCTTTTGAGGCAGCATCTTCTGGGAACAATTTAAGCACAGCACCTGTGGTCAAGAGGAGAGTGTTTGACCTGTCCTTGTTTTTGTCTGGAAAATGGCTTCTCCAATCTCCCCAACCTCTCCTGGTGACGCTCCAAGATCAGAAACAACCCTGCCAGGAGAAAAATTAGCTGAGTAGAAGCAATTGTTGGGGGCATGGAGTGAGAAGAGGAGTCATCATTTTTTCCTCCCATACATGTGGCACTTTAAATTATCCCACACCCCACTTCACTTCGTAGGATCTTGGCATGACCTGTATTATCATACATGGGCTGGGCTGCCATTATGTCTAGTTCTTCCCTAAATTGCACTGAGAAGCTGGTTTGATCTTCCCTGAGGATGACTTTCACAGCAGCAGCATGTCATATGACCACCGGTGGAAACCTCTTTAAAGTGGGTTGACACAGCAGCCACTTAGCAGGATGGTGCCAGCTTGCTGTACAAGATCGCCTGGCTCCCACCATGAGGTTTCTAGTGCCCGAGACTGCTGAAAGATGCCACTGTGAATATTTCGTAGGGGCTGATCTACAAGGTGAGCCAGTGCAAGAAATACTGGCCACTGCATGGAGCACTTCCAAGGTGGAGATAATTTTGCGAGCAGCCTCCACATTGTGGCTGTGTCATGTGGAATTGCTCCAAAAGCAAAAGGCAGCATTTTGTGCATTGCTTACTCATTCCACTACCAAACATGAGCAGGGCTGCTGAATAGTATATTCCATATTGGATATGAAATATGTTCAGTAAAATAAATCCAGATTGTTGCAACAGTAGCACTAAATATCTTGATTCAAAACCTTTCACTGATTTTAGCAGCCTCTAGTTATACATTAATGAAGCAGGAACATTTAATGGAGGAAATTGCATTGTTGTTTTACTATCTATTGAGGCTTATTGACCAATACCATAGCTATCCAATATAAACAGAATCAGGGAAAAAATATTACGGTTGTAATTCGCTCTCAAATTGAAATACAACCCTCTCCAGCATTTACTTGTTGGTATTAAATTAGTGGATTCTGAAGCTACCATTCCACCTACAAGAGATCACCAGAGTGAATCAGAGCAGGCAGTGAGCTACCTTTGACTGCTTGTGTGAACCACACAACAGTATCCTATAGAAATCATTTGGAAGGAAGAATTACTTCTGCTGAAAGTTCATTTATGCAATATGCCCTTCCTTTACAGAAGTGCAATGGAATCTCAATCAAATTTTTACATCGGGACATGCTACATCTATTAGAACAATATAATTTACTCATGCCAACTCAGTTGAAATCTCTTATTCTTGAAAGGAAACAATGGCCAGTTCATTATTTTTTTGTACTTGATTAGCTCCAGACTTTTGACTGAGAAGAACCATGGAAATAGGTTTGGGTGTTTTGTTTTGGCTTTTTATAAATAAAGGGTGTTTTTATTTTCAGTGAGTTTTTATCTTTTGTATCGGTCTTTGTGGTCCATGTACTGCGATTGCTATGCTTTTTTGTTGATTCTGTTGCTTTTCTCGTTTTCTTTCTTTCTTTCTTTTATCTAAATGCAGAGGAATACGAAGAAGAAGGTAACCAAAACCTGGAATGTGCCTTCTCTCTCCTGGATGATCCCTTGATCTTCAGCTCTTTAGCTGCCTGTCATTCACCCATCTCTTTGTTATTGTCTGCTAAAGATGATCTGAAATGCTAGGTGAATAACCAGCCCAGTGACTTTAGAATTAAAACTGGAGGCATTTCACAAGGCCAAAGGGGAGATCTTGACAGCCACCAGATTAAATGCATATTACACAGCTAGCCTTTAACCCAAGCAATTATATGATTGCTCAGTTGTGCATCTTGCTGAATTCCCTTTCTGGCCCTCATAATTAGATTTGAATTTGTGGTGGCAGAAACTCCCATTATAATATTTAAGTCCCCAAACAAACTGTCATCAGCACAATAAGTTAAATGTGCAAGTTGATAATATAAAATTGGGAAATGTACATCATCTTTAGCTGACTACAGGTTTGACAAGTTACAGTAGTGTATAATGATACAGGCACGTTTTGAAGATGGAGTGAAGAAGATTCCCTTTCACACAGTTCTATCAGTGCTGAACTTATTGCTTGTACTGTAGACTCTTGGCAGTGACGGGGTCTTCAGAAAAGCTTACAGGATCAAAGTGTTGAGTGAGACTACACATTAGATAGCCTATTAGGTACTTGGATGTGGAAGTGCTAATACGTTTTTCTAGTGCAAGAGTCTTCTTTGTTTTGCTGTACTCCATACCAGGATACCCCTCAAATATTTTGAAACAGGCTACTTAGGACTCAGCTACATTGGCAAAGAAAAAGCGCTTTATATGTGTTGTATATGCCTTTATATGGGACGCGGGTGGCGCTGTGGGTAAAAGCCTCAGCGCCTAGGGCTTGCTGATTGAAAGGTCGGCGGTTCGAATCCCCGCGGCGGGGTGCTCTCCCGCTGTTCGGTCCCAGCGCCTGCCAACCTAGCAGTTCGAAAGCACCCCCGGGGGCAAGTAGATAAATAGGGACCGCTTACTAGTGGGAAGGTAAACGGCGTTTCCGTGTGCTGCGCTGGCTCGCCAGAGCAGCGATGTCACGCTGGCCATGTGACCCGGAAGTGTCTCCGGACAGTGCTGGCCCCCGGCCTCTTGAGTGAGATGGGCGCACAACCCTAGAGTCTGTCAAGACTGGCCCGTACGGGCAGGGGTACCTTTACCTTTTTATATGCCTTTTAACACTGTGACACCAGAAGGTGCTGATCCATTTTTGCCAACCTGATTTCTCACAAAGTTTACAACGCATTTAACTGAAATGCTTCTTTGATGTGTTTAGAGTCAGCCTTACAATCCCTTGGCATTTGATGATAGAACTTTGCTCTCGGGTTATAAAGGGAGAGAGAGAAACCAGCTTGGAAGAATATTGATTTTGTGATTGTTGTTCAGTGATATATAAAGGATTTGTTTTATTTTAAAGCATTTCTAAACAGCTTAATATTTAAACATAAAAAGAGTAGAGTGATTGAATAAAGCAGGAATCTAGTAATACCAAGGACCAGTTGTATAAATCAGGGAAACCGTGGGCAAGCAGAGATGCCTTTACAATATGGATTTCTTCTCCCACCAGGAAACAGAGGCCTGCCCCATTGGGCTGGGCTGTGTGTGTTAGTCAGACCTTCTGGGCTAGCCTGCTCTCCCATGTACCGCAGTCATTTCCTTCCTATATGCATGTGATACTGTGGATAGCCTGGTTCAGTTGTTAACACTTTTAGTTGTACCAGAAGAGAATGCTGGGATTGGAGCAGGAATGCCATGGTGTTAAAAATGTAGGGCAGTGTAGCCCTTGATGCCCAACATGTCTAGTGTTTGGGGGGGGGGGAGGGAAAGACTATGGAAGACTGGAAGACTATGAGCAACCGACTCCAACACAGAAACTCCATAAAATCACAATTGGAGGCTTAAGGCTAAATTTTTATTCTTAGCTCCTGAGTACGATGCTGCTGAGGAGAAGTTCGTTTCCTTATTGAAACAACAGCTTTTAAGCCAGTACCCTAATTGAAAAGCAAAGAAAAAAACAGTGCTTTGCTTAGGATGATTGTGAATGAAGGTCCTTTTCAAACTCCATCTTCAGCCACTTGTCAAACCTAACAAAGAAATAGTCAAGGGTGCTAACCTAATACAGGCAGCTTCTTCTGGGAAAAATGAATTTCCTTTTCCTTTTCTTCCTTCCTTCCTCCTTCTTCTTTTCCTATGTTCCTTCCTTTCTGTTGGACAGGGGGAAACCCCACATTGATTTCAGTGTGTGATTGCTACGCTTGGCGTTTCTCTTCTCTTTAAACTGCATGCTCCCCTCTCTCTTGAATTATGTTTTTCTGGTTTCTGAATTGACCATCTTTGTTTGATCTGTAACTGTCTTCTTCTGTTTGCTTCCTGTTTTGTACATTCTCTTTTTTTCCTAACCACTTATTTCTCCAGCAGTAGTTCACAAAAAGAGTTTTTAAAGGGTTTGGGCCGCTATCTTAATGTTATTATCTTGTTTGTCTTTGCCTCTTGTTCCCATGATGTCTCCTATCAGAGGAAGCACAAGAAGAAGGTATGTGTGTGCGTATGTGTGTGGTGTTGCCCTCTGGATTTCTCTCTCTTCCTTTTCAGAAGAGTGGTTTGTCTGCACAAAGGAATCCTAGGGTGGCAGAAGAAAAAGAACGAGATAAAAGAGAATATTAACTCCAAAGGCTTGATTCCATGGCATCAATGTGGGTGGGTGGGGGAGTCGATGAAACTGAGTTGATGTTGCAGTCTTCATGACAACTCAGTTTTGAATCCCCTATACACTATAAGAAGTGTTATTTTTTGTTGTTGTTCATGGTAAATAACAGAATTGGTTGCATTTTTTTCAAACTTCTATTTTTTCCCTTCAGAATAAGACTGTGCCATAGCATCCCTCTTTGGAGAAATATAGTCATTTTTGGTTCATTTTCTCCACAAATTGCAGGATTTGAAATGTGACATATTATATAAATAACCTCTGTCTAACAAAATATGGGATTTTAGGATTCAACCTAACTCTGATCTATATGCATGCTTTATAAACAAAGAAAGCCAAAAACTGCCCATATTCTTACTATCCAAGTAACATTTCAAATCACTGCTGAATGTGTTGTGTCCATTCAATGTGTATGTGATTCATTTTTCCCTGCTTGACTTGCAATATTGTTATTTCTAACTTTACCCCTACAACCTCATGTTCTTCACACAGTTTGGGCGGGCTGATTTCATTTTTATTGTTTAACTCTTTTTTCTTTCTTTTGCTGTTTCCTTCTCTTTTTTCCATTCTTCCTCCAGAAGAAGCTCAGGAAGAAGGTATGTGTTGAGGCATCTCTGGTTCTGACCATTTAAATGGAAGTTGGAGCACTGCATTTCTTAAGGCTGTGGAAGGGAAGGTGTGATTATAGTACTGTCCTTGCTAATTGAGTGCAAAAGGGCACTGACTGTAGGCACTGACTATATCTAAATAGACCCTTTGAAAAATGTACAGCCACCGACACGCCCTAAGCCATCTGCGCATGGTGCTTGATTTTCTATTGACTTCAGCTGAATTACCTATGGCGTAAGAGACTGGATAGTTGGAATGAATGGGATATTATGTAGGTGGCTCAGACTTCCATTCCACAGCCCTGCCTTGGAGCAAGCAACTACTGTATATCCTTTGGTGTGTGTTGCTGCTAATTCCAATATAATGGCTTCTCTCCTACCCTCACAGAGAAATTAAGGCAGAAGAATACAATTGGGAAAACATTGCATTGGAATTCAAAATCCACATCCGCTTTTCTTTCTGGCACAACAGCTTCCATATGTGCTCATGGGGTGAAAATATGTAGCCAAAATCAACTCTTAAAAGTTGGTATTATTTATTAGTAATAATAAGGCAAGATTTAGGATTAGCTGCTTGATGAAAGCCCACATGAGCTTTCAGCAAAATGCAGCCCAAACATTGAACTCATAAATATGAACTCATACAGATGACCAAATTACCCTGGCATGACATAAGTTGCCTGGCGTAGCTTCCTTCCTTCAATGAAGGAAGACTTTACCACACTTCTGTGCAGATATGAGGGGGGGAATGTGGTGAAATTGACAAACGTTCTACCCTAATCTACAGAACTCGCTGTTGAATTTGCCCTGCTGTGTTGCTTAATATCATCCTGTACTTGTGAAAGATACTTTCTGTCTGCTTGAGTACATATACGCCTTTAATTCAGCTCCAAAGCTTTAGTTTGGCTCTTTAAAGAAAAGTAAGAAACGGTTATCTGCTTTTAATGCCCTCTTGAGACTCGATGTCTGCAGCCATGATTCAATTCAGGATTTAGTGGAATAGTGGAATAGAGAGTAATTTGTTTCCGGGCTCCTGCTTCTTCCTGAATTGACAATGCATTGCATTGGCCTCAGGCTGATCCACCCATTACCCAGAAGTCTGTGCTGCAGTCCCATGCTGAAGAATTCATACAATAGACAAACATGGCAAGATGTGAATGCATATTCCCAGCATGTGCCTGCCTGTTGACTGGCACTAGCTTGCCTCACATAGTTCCACAACAGGTTTTTGAGCGCTGGTTCTTCATGGCCTTCTTCTTCCTGCCCTGTTTCAATGGTTGAAAGGGTCAGAAGCAACCTAAACTTTGTGCTGTTTTGGCTTAACCACATGTGGTGCTAACAATGTGATTAGCAATAACACTGAGAAACCGTATTGGCTTCTAGTACTTGCTATTAGTGAATGAAACCAGTGTGTCTACTATCTGCTGGCGAGGCTCAATGGAGAATTACGCACATGACATCTGCTCTGTGTCTGGCTGGGAGCTGCAGCATGCAACCCAAACCATAGGTAGTGTTTCTAGAATAGCCAGGTAGCTCTCCTTGTTTGGGATACAAAGGAGCCGACTGGAAATCCAGTTGTGCCTATTTTGCTTGCCATACTGATGCCACTACAGTCCCCCATGCCATCTGCAAGGACAAAGTGTGTGGTGAGAAGGAACGGCACAGGCCAAGGCACATTTTGATTGTGGGGCTGGGTGGTCTCTGTGAGTTTGTTCCTGAAGTATGTAGATGTGCCCCAGGAGGAAAGGAACAGCTTCATAAACAAAGCCATTGGCCATTCTTGGCTTACAATTCATTTGCAGTCTGAACTCTTTACATTTCCTATTCCTCATTTGCATGAGCTGCATTTGTCTATGTGCATTTCACCATCCTTGTCTTAACTGCATTAATTTGCTTTCCCATAATGAGCTGACTTACTTATCAACACTGTCTTGAATTACTTTAAGCCTCTTGTAATCGTGTTGTCATTTTTCTAATATTCTTGTTTTCTATTGCCTTAATCTTGTTCCATGATACTTCCCACCTGGTGAAGTTCATGAACCAGGTATGTGACTTGACTTCTGAATTCTTCTCTTTCCATCTCATATCAGTGTGTGCAAGAATTTGAAAGTGATGGAAGAGAACAGGAGAGCAACACATTACCTTAATATCTATGTTGGTTTCCCTGGAGACAATCTCTCTTTCCCTCTATCTCATTTTCATTAACAAATGGTGATATTTATTGTGCATTAGAACAGTGAAACCTTGTCGTATAGGACAGACACTCAGCATATAGGATCTAGAGCAGGGGTCAGCAAACTTTTTCAGCAGGGGGCTGGTCCACTGTCCCTCAGACCTTGTGGGGGGCTGGACTATATTTTTGGGGTGGGGGAATGAACAAATTCCTATACTCCGCAAATAACCCAGAGATGCATTTTAAATAAAAGGACACATTCTACTCATGTAAAAACACGCGATTGGACCGGATCCGGCCCCCGGGCCTTAATTTGCCTACCCATGATCAAGGGCAGTGGTTCTCAACCTGTGTGTCCCCAGATGTTGTTGGACTACAACTCCCATCATCCCTAAGCTCCGGCCTTGCTACCTAAAGGTGATGGGAGTTGTAGTTCAACAACATCTGGGGACCCACAGGTTGAGAAAGGCTGATCTAGGGTTTATCCATTGACTGCAGTGCTCTTGTATAAGCCAACTGAGACTCTGCTAAGAACACGGTGAAGCACAGGATTACTAGCTGCCCAACACTTTAGACATTCCCAGGGAAATACCTTTACAGTGGTACCTCGGGTTAAGTACTTAATTCATTCCGGAGGTCCGTACTTAACCTGAAACTGTTCTTAACCTGAAGCACCACTTTAGCTAATGGGGCCTCCTGCTGCTGCACCGCCAGAGCACAATTTCTGTTCTCATCCTGAAACAAAGTTCTTGACCTGAAGCACTATTTCTGGGTTAGTGGAGTCTGTAACCTGAAGTGTATGTAACCTGAAGCGTATGTAACCCGAGGTACCACTGTATATAGTATTTGGTTAGTGTACCCATCTCTATGATCCAAGCATTCCCCTAATTGCTAGCCTTCCTTCAGATTTTTATAGGACTGCCTTTTGCCTTTCCCTACACATGTTCCAAAAGACTGGGAAAATTAAAATGCCCTCTTTAGTCTACTTTCTTTTCATTCCCTGGATAAGCTGTAGGATATACGTTTGCTCACACTGTCCACCAGTAGCTGATGGACTTTGGTGGAACCCTTCATAGACAACTAGAAGCAGGTCTGAGGTCATTTGGGGCGGGAAGCGGGGAGGTGGGTGGCTGAGAGAATCATGACAGGAGCTGCTGAAGCCCCTTCAAAGTACAAAGGGGCAGGCTATCTTGTCCTCCTCTCCCGCAACTTTGCCCATCACTTCCACATGCTTGCCTCTCTAAAAGAAAGGTGAGAACTTATGTAAAGTCCAGTCCAGATGACACAAGTAATTCATCGTTGACATCCTTTAAAAAACCGGTATAGTTTATCTGATTCTTAAGGGCTTCGGTTTTCTGAAGCACTTAGCAAAATAAAATAAAATAACTGCTCTTCCACAGATGAAGTTCACAACAGACATGAATCCTTGTGCGTTATGAATAGTGCATTTGTGTTTTTTTAAAAAATTGGAAAACCATGTCATGTTTATTAAATTGTGAGCCTGAAGGCTAGTATAGTATAGGCATTTTTATAAATATTAAATAGTTATGTTGTTTTTACACCTAACAACAGCAGGTGTACTATGGTTAGAGTCACACATGCACACAGACACAACAGCCATGGCCCATATCAGAAGGATATATAGCTTTTAGGAAGTGCTGCTTCCTATGCTACTTTTCTGAAATGGAGAAATACGATCCATGCTCAGAAAAGCAACATGTGAAGTGATCCTGAATTCCATGTATGCAGACAATATGTGCATATTTCATATTCCACATATGCAAATCACCATAGGGTGATATCCAACTAAGCCATGTTCAGAGCAGACCCATTAAAAACAATGGCTTAAGTGCATTGATTTCATTCGGTCTGTTCTGAGTATGAGTAGCTGGCTATCATCCCTATGTATTTAAGAAAAGTACAAATAGATTCCAAGGGTTTCTATTCACATTTGCAAATCAACTTAGGCTGCAATCCTATACCTACCTACCTACCTACCTACCTACCTGGGAGTAAGCTCAATTGAACTCAATGGGACTTACTGCTGAGTAAGCATGTATAGGACTGCACTGTTTAATATTATACAAGAGACCCCATGTTAATTTGCCTGTCTCTCCACCTCTTTTCCTTCTTTTCCCATTCATGTTTGTCTCCTTTTTTATTTTAAACAGGTCATTAATTTGTGTTCCCCTTTAATCCCTTTTAATCAATTACTTATTTCAACCTTGACTTGCAAGAGTCAAAGGTTGCAGTCACCCTGTATTTATTACTTGTCTTGTCTTCCTTTTTCTCTAATGGCACGCCCCACCTCACGAAGTCCATGAACCAGGTATGTGACATGACTTCTGAATTCCACTGATTATCTGAAAGGGTGATGTGTACAGGAATTCAAAGGTGGAGCAAGGAAACAGGAGATAACAGTTTCAATAACTCTTAACACTTGCTTGGTTTTAATTTCTTTTCCTGCAACCTCCTTGATTTGAAAATAATGCATTTTTCCCATCCTTCACATGTAAGTATCTGGGAGAAAGAAAACATTTGCAGGTGCTTAAAATAGAAAAGGTAGAAAAGACATAGGGTTTTCTTAAATGGGCAGCTAGTGAGGGAACTAGGCAGAATCAGGGAAGATCTGAGTCCTCTTCACGCATTATGATGAGCACAGGTAGAGGGGGGAGCAGGATCCCACCCACTGTCTTTCCTTCAATACAACACACAGCTAACTTAAGTCGCACTGATTTAATCTAAGTCTGGATCCAATCTATTGGCTATTTCACAAGCCATGCTGAAAGTGCTCCTCCCTCAACACGTTTTCATTGTAACGGGTGAAGAGAGCTAGAAACTAGAGTTCCTTTTAAATGGCTTCAGTTTATTAAACTGTAATGGCTTTGTGTAGACAAGAGCTACTATGGATAGGCTGCTGTATTCATGAGTGAATATTCTTTGTAAAAGGGCATGGTCGCAAAGATCCATTTTTTGGTTTTGGAATTCTGCATGTATAGCTTCGTTTTCCCCAGAGACGCAGATGGAATCAGAGTTGGTTTCCATCTTTGGGAATGGAATGGAAGCCACTGATGTGCAAAGAACCTAACCACATGACAGATCAAATTTATTCTTGTAACAAGAATAGATTTAAATCAAACCTTTGCTAGATAACCATGGAACTTCCTTGCTTTCTTGCACGCCTAGGTACTAAAATGTTACAATGAAGATCATAGCTACCCTGAAATTGACTGCAGCTTTTTCTTACTATTCAAAATATGAAAGCTTACCATGGTGCAAATTGCCATGAACAAAGCATGCAGATGCAAATTTCGGACCATACATGTGGTTCTAAAATGGGCTGATGAGACTATCTAACCAGAAACAGAAATAAGTGTGCTCATTTCTGGTTCTGTGGAGATGATTCCATGCAAGCTCTTTAGAACTGCTGCACTCCAGATGAATGGAATGATACTTGCATTTCTTCTGGATCAGCCAAGAAAACATTTTTGTAAAGCATAATGGCGAATTCCTCTTGGCCCGGGCTATGCTGACAAGTGAATGACAAAACATGTGGCATTTTTCTATGTGCCTTTTTATCTGGTATTTGCCATTCACCTTCATTGATTCCCCACTGGGCTGCTTTCATGTGATTTTTTTCAATGTTATTAATTTTCTTTCCCTCTACTCCCCCCCTCCCCCTCCCCTCTTGAAGCTCTTAGAAGCGCCCAAAGACCTTGTAATAACATGTTCCTCTTGTTTCCGTTCTCTCGCTGTCCGTTACATCTTGTTCCATGACACTTCTTCCCTGATGAAGTTCATGAGCCAGGTATGCAACACGACTTCCACATTCTTATGTTGATTCTGATATGTTCACAGAATGTACATAATGTCTTTGAATGGGATGTTGGAAGAGAAGAAACAAGATAAATAATGATTAACAAACTGTCACTTACAGACTAGTGGGTTGTTTTTTGAATGCTCCACACTTATACCAGCAATAACCTAGTTTTTCCCTCCCTCCCCACATTCCTACAGCTTCCCTCAGTGCCTCTTCTGCACTAGATGTTTATATTTAACCAGTATTCTTCTATTCCCTTTTACCCATTCCTTGATCACCTGATGACGCTCAAGAGTGCTTACATGCGTATTCTTTCTTCCTTTATTCTCTCCTTCCCATCACTGCTTGTTTCCACCTTGACGCCTCCGGCAGAAGTCCAAGAAGGTATGTGCTCTCTACTTAAGGAACTGTTTGTCTTCCTTTTCTCCTCTAGGGCGGTGCAGAATAGCGTTTGAAGCTTTGCAGCGCAATCTGACACACGTTTACTTGGAAGTAAGGGCGCTGTCAGACAGTTGCTATTTTTTGGTGGGATTCAGTCAAATTCAGGCTGAAAAACTGTAGTTGATTGGAAGGTCTTGCGCAATGAACACGCTTCTCCAAAAGATCAGATTTATGGTTATAAGCAAAGGGACAGGAAAATGCACTGAGAAGTGTGGGATAACACTTGCTTTGACGTAAGGTCATCTCATCTGCCTGGCAACAAATTCTACGGGAATGATGGTTAAATAGCCAGCATTGTCTAACCTCCCTGCAAACAGATCAGGGTGAATGTTCAATAAACATACAGTATTGCCTGGAAGTCTACTTCATCATACTGTTTTAAGTGGCCCTTACTTCTAGGGAAAGTGTGCATAGGATTGCAACCTTAGATTTCATGTTGTGAGGAAGGATGGGCAAACTCCTTGCATAGGAGTTTTCTTTGCAGATTTTCACAGAAGGTTCCAGATATGCACACGCACTTTCAATTCAATCTACCTCACAGGTTTGTTGCGGATATAAAACCTAGATTGCCTTGAACAGCCTTTGAAGAAAGGTGGAATGTACATGGAATTGAATACAAAATGGAAAGTTTTCATCGATAAATCTTTACAATATGAAAAGGGGACTTAGATGTTCAAACTGAAGAGTGCCACTCTAGTTTTTTGAAAGAGATTTTCACCTGCTGTGCTTTAATACTAGAGGATATTATGCTTCTGAAAGGCATCCTTACTTTCAGAGGGTTAATATTAATGCATTATGGGATGGTGAAGTTTTAGAAGGCCAGAAGGATCATGAAGAAAGGCAAGAAGGTTACTAGTGGCTGTTGAAGTTTCCACTAACTCATTCATTTGTTGAACATTAGTCATCAGGGCTGGTCATAGACTGAATGCTGCCCCAGCCAAAGGGTGGTCTTGGCCTCCCCCTTCTGTTTGTTCAGCTTTTGATCACCTTACTTAAGATATCATTTGCAGCAGTGCTTTTTTTCTGGGGGTACGCAGGGGTACACATACCGCTAAACATTTTGTGAATCTAAGTTTGCCCTCATTGAGGGGCAGTATTTCAATATGAGTAGGAAAATGAGAGTGCCCCTAAACATTTATTATTATTTTTTTTAGAAAAAAGAGCACTGATTTGCAGCCTATTTCATAGCTTTAATGCACAGTTTGCATATAGGATCTCTATCTTTGGCATATAAGTTGACAAGTTCAAACATTAGGATCTGTAAATATGAACTGTATATATGTTTTATTTCAGCTACTGAGCACATGGTTTATTTATTTAATGCATTTCTACCCCATCTTACAGGCTGCAGTACCCTTGCAGGAAAACACTGGAGCACATAAAACACCAAAACCACAATAATTCTATGAAATACATTTTCAAAAATCAGTAAAAGTTAAAAATTTCCCCAAACAGCAAATTAGCCAGCCACAGACCTCTTGTTACTTTGTATGATTGTCATTCACATCCATTTCTGGAAGTTATATACTCAACAAAATCTAAGGATGATGATGTTGATAATAATAATAATAATAATAATAATAATTTATATGCCACCCATCTGACTGGGTTGCATATCTGAAAGACTGTCTCCTGCCCTACAGACCCTCTTGGACGTTAAGATTGGAAGGAAGGGCTTTCTTGGTCATTCCACAATCCTCCAGATTTTGGGAGGTTGCAGTGACCTGGGAGAAGACATTCTCTGTGGTGGTCCCTAAGCTGTGGAACTCCCTTCCCACAGAAGTGTGCCTGACACCTTCATTATATCGTTTTTGCTGTACGATGGAGATGTCATCGTCATCATCATTATAGAAACAAGCTGTTCCCCGCTACAAGGACCTTACAGTCTACACAGTAAACATGGCATTTGTCCGCCCATGAAGCCAACAGGACTGCTTGGGTGGAGAAAAATATGTCTTGTATGTATGACCTGGCCCTCAGAAACTGACATTTTTTGACAGTCCCATCGCCTATTTCAGTCATAGGACACAATGTATTGCTCTTCTTTGTTTCAACTGCACAGGAAGAACAAATGGTTTTTAGAAACTGGAAAGGAGAAAGGGGAGAGACAAATAAGGGTGTTGTGAAAAATAGGAGGAGGAAAATCTGAGCATGTTGACCCAGTTCCTTTTTTTCCTTTGCCTTTCATCTGCAGCTGGAGCCGAAGGAGAATATTGTGATGGTATTTTGGTGACATTTGGAGATCGCACACTGTCTTTTCTAACACCTTTCCCCCGCCTTTCTGCTTCTAATCCTCACCCAATGTAAAACCAGGAACTGGGCCAAATCATCACAGTTGCAAATGTACAACCTTTCATGCCTCCGTACTGTTAAGAGATAAAAGTCTTAAGCCGTCAGCAACCCCTCCTCTTCCCCCAATCTGTTGTCATTCCCAACAAAAGTAAAATAGCATTGATTTAAGTCCAAACAACTGCAAGACATGTCTTTAGAGGGGTCCCTTTGCATATACTGTGCAGGTTTCTAAATATATATATATATATAAAATCAATAGCATCTGGTGGCAGACGGACAGTTATCAGGATTACAGTAAATGAGGAGGGGAATTTAATCCTTTCCTCTCCTGCTGTGGTCCTTAGAAAAAATTCCTCTTCTGAAGGGATTTACTTTGGGATGAAATCCCCCACAGTTTGGCCCCCATTCAGGCCATTAATGGGGTCTTCTCATAGTGATTTGAGGTTTTAGAGTAGAGACCAAAAAGGACCTTGGGACAGAACAACAACATTCCTTACTGATGTGTTTTGATCCTTTCTAGATTTCAGATTCTGAAGGGAGAGTGTAAACTGTTTTTTACATGAGATTACTTCAATTCCCTCTCCCCTTTTAAAATCCCATGCTTACTTTCCAGCTTTCTGAAGGACTCTTTCTTTTGGCAGGATCATTTTAGGGATTTATGCCTTGTATCTCTTGTTTGTAAGAACCAGAACAATCTGAACCTCAGATAAAGTGAGGGGCAATTGAAGAAAGGGTTTTGCCATGATGATTGGGTTTGTTTGTTTTATCCAGTTCCTTAAAGAAGAAGAAGAAATGCTGTCTTGAAGATACAACAGTAACCTTGAGACTAGTCTCTGTGCACACACTACATCTTGTTTTGTCACGTGTTTTCTGTTAATTAAAAAGAAAGAAAGTAGAATAGACTTTTTGTTTTTTGTTTTACCCTTATCCTGAAAGTACAGAAATGTTACTTTTTATTCCAGGATCAGAAAACTAACCTTTTCAAAACTACATGTTCATGGAATTATTCCTGTATAATCAACAGATGCTCAGACCTATGGGGTGATATTCCACTTTAGCCATACTCAGGGAAGAATGGACTTCAGAAACTAAAGTCCATTGATTTCAGTAGATCTTCTCTGAGTTTGGCTTAGTTGGATATCACGTGGGGTGGTTATATTGGCCAATGGCACATGTATTTCAAAGCCAGTTGTGAGGAACAGATGAACAATAAAAATATAAATATGTGATGACATTCTTATAATCTGTTCTGATATGATGAAATAGGAATATATATGGCACAAGGAAGGAATGAGGAACCATTGACCCTCCAGATGTTTTTGGATCCCAGTTCCTATTACCGTATTTTTCGCCCTATAGGACGCACCGTCCCATAAGGCGCACCTAGTTTTTTTGGGGGGGAAATAAAGGAAAAAAATTATTTCCCCCCCAGGCGCGGGGTTGGGGAAGCCCGAGCTTCCCCCGACCCCAGCCCCCAAACAGGCAGCTCTCTGCAAGCCGCGGGAGCCCAGTGCTGGCTCCCGCTGCTAGCGGAGAGGTCCGCGAAGCCTGGACGCGCTGAGCTCAGCGCGTGCAGGCTTCGGCATGCAGGCACCTCTCCGCCAGCAGCGGGAGCGCTCCCGCTGCTAGCGGAGAGGTCCGCGAAGCCTGGGCGCGCTGAGCTCAGCGCGCGCAGGCTTCGGCATGCAGGCACCTCTCCGCCAGCAGCGGGAGCGCTCCCGCTGCTAGCGGAGAGGTCCGCGAAGCCTGGGCGCGCTGAGCTCAGCGCGCGCAGGCTTCGGCATGCAGGCACCTCTCCGCCAGCAGCGGGAGCGTTCCCGCTGCTAGCGGAGAGGTCCGCGAAGCCTGGGCGCGCTGAGCTCAGCGCGCGCAGGCTTCGGCATGCAGGCACCTCTCCGCCAGCAGCGGGAGCGCTCCCGCTGCTAGCGGAGAGGTCCGCGAAGCCTGGGCGCGCTGAGCTCAGCGCGCGCAGGCTTCGGCATGCAGGCACGTCTCCGCCAGCAGCGGGAGCGCTCCCGCTGCTAGCGGAGAGGTCCGCGAAGCCTGGGCGCGCTGAGCTCAGCGCGCGCAGGCTTCAGCATGCAGGCACCTCTCCGCCAGCAGCGGGAGCGCTCCTGCTGTTTGTGGAGAGGTCCGCGAAGCCTGCATTCGCCCCATAGGACGCACCCAGATTTCCCCTTCATTTTTGGAGGGGAAAAAGTGCGTCCTATAGGGCGAAAAATACGGTAACTGCAGTCAGCCTGGGTAGTGGTCAGGAATGATGGAAGTAATAGTCTAGAAAGATCTGGAAAGTCACAAGTTCCCCACTCCTGATGTCAGGGAGTTGAGGCAAACAGGACTTAGTGGGTCTCTGAATAACATCCATGAAATATTGTTTGGTGTGATTTGTATTTTGTTCCTTAGGTTTTAAAAAAGCTATTTCAGATCAAAAAGCTCACTGCTTACCACATGAGAAATATAAAGGCCTCTAAAAAAATTACACTTCTCATATATCAACTTCACTGAGAACATCCTCCTATTCACATGTTATGTAGCAGTAAAGGTAAAGGTAAAGGTAAAGGGACCCCTGACCGTTAGGTCCAGTTGCGGGCGACTCTGGGGTTGTGGTGCTCATCTCACTTTACTGGCTGAGGGAGCCAGCGTACAGCTTTTGGGTCATGTGGCCAGCATGACTAAGCCACTTCTGGCGAACCAGAGCAGCGCACAGAAATGCCATTTACCTTCCCGCCGCGGCACTACCTATTTATTTACTTGTACTTTGTCGTACTTTCAAACTGCTAGGTTGGCAGGAGCTAAAGGATGGGTTAAGAAGAAGATTTGGATAGTTCCAGTGCTGAAATAATCAGCAATTCCCAATGTTTTAACCTTTACTGGCTTAGAAAAATCCCAGGCAATTCTATTCCAGCCTTATCACTTTCCAAAGCAGAAATTTACAATATCTCCATTTAAGGCTGATACTTTAAAACCTTGCTGTGAGTTGGAGGGTGGGGAAAAGAAGAGTCTTGCTTCACAGTTTATTTTACCTAAACATTATTGCTGTAAAAACAAATAGCCCTGCTTCAGCTGAGGGGGTGACATTTTAAACTTGATTCTTCATATTATTTGCCTTGTAAATTCAGAACCTGAATGTTTGGAGTTCCTCAAATAAGTCTTCGTTCATGATACACTGACCAAATGGGCTCTGAGCTTTTTATTCCTGAAATCTCACTGCAAAAGTGACAAAGGTGGCACAGAAAGAGCATTGTATGACAGAATTCTTTGAATTCATACATAGCATGTGGTCATAAAAGACATTCAAGTTTCGAGAATCAGCACTCAATGTGGAGAAGGAAGTTGCTGACTTCCTGATGCTATGTTGGAGCTTTCATGCAAGCTCTTGTTTCGTTTTTCTATACTGTTTTACTTCGAAGTAAAACTGGTCTGCCGAGGAGTGTGTCTCTATGAAGTGTCAAAGATATGATTCAAGTGCCCTTGGGATGATTCTATGAGAATGGACATCCCTTTTGATTCTTTTGCTTTAGCAGACCAGACTAGGATATATTGTTGTTCTAATATTGTCTTTCTCCATCTTTCCTTTCCTTGCTTTCTCTTTTCTTCCTGGATTGCTCTATTTAGAGAAGAAGCCCAGAGTTGTACCACCGTAAGTGTGCACTTCCAGATATTGAAAATACCGCTTGTTCTAAATAATCATGTTAAAACTTGAAGGTGGCTTCAACCAGATGTGCAGTGACTTTCGTATTTAGCTGGCTGAACTTCTCTTCCCCTTGTGATGAAATGTGAAGATCCCCTTGGAATATGGCAGGGAAGTTCTGCCAACTGAATGCAGAAATGTGCATCCAACTGGTTGCACTTATTTAGAGCATGGGGACCCTGTGGCCCCTCAGCTGTTTTTGGACTCCGCTCTCATCAGCTCCAGCATCAGCAACATCTGGAGGACCATAGGTTCCTTACCCTAATTTAGAATGTCCAAAGCCACTCTTCTGGTACGAACCAGCTATGCCTTCAACAGGGTATAGTGCCACAGTTCATGTCTGGAGTGGCATGGAATGAAGAAAGAAGAGGAACAAAGCCAGAGTTAGATAAAGAAACTGTGATGGTGGTGCTGATGGGGTACTTGGGGATTAACTAGTCATGTACAGTGCAAAGTAGAGTGCACTGGTCCAGGAAAACATTTATGGTAAAGACAGACTTTGAGAAGGGATTGAAAGGAGGAGAGGGAGAAGGGTGGAAGGACAGAGAAGGAAGGTTATTCCAGGTGTATTGAAGCCTGGAAGAAGGTAAGGAGGACAATGCAGGGCAAGGGATAAAAGGGGGCATGGAGCAGTGGGAGTTAGAAAGGGACTGTGGTGTTATGTACATTAATGGCAATGCCATCAATGCATGTTAAGGATGTGAGTATTGGGGCTAGGGAATGAGTGGCATGCATTAAAGCAGATGACCTTTGACTGAGAGGAAAACGGTGATTTCTTAAGAGTGGTGGCTGTGGACCAGTGGCCTTTCAGATATTGTTGAACTTCCATCATTGCCACCCAGGGATGATGGGAGTTGTGGTTCAGCAGCATCAGGAGGGCCATGGGTTCCCCACCCTGGTTTAGATACTAGCTGGTTTATAGTAGCATGTGTTTACAAATGGAAAAAAACTAGTATTTCTCTGTTGCATACTAAGATTGACACAGCAAATCAACTATTCTGTAAAGCAGGAGTGTCCAACCCAATGATTAAGGGCTTAATCTAGCCTTTTTGGGGATCTCTAATCCAGCCTGCAGCATCTCTGTCATACTTCATCCAAACTGATCCATTCACATCTCTATGGTGCCAGCACTCTTAGTAGACCAAATGTCATGATTATTGTATTTATGCTGCAATCTTTAAAGGACAGATATTTTATCAGATCTGAAGGAACAATATTTTCAACTTACCGGTAACTTATAATTGAAATGCAGTAGATCACTTGGTGTTGAAATCAGGTGGAACTGACATTTTGTAGCCCAGAAATATTTGAGAGTGCTGCTGTTGGACATCTGTTAGGAGGTGAAATTGGTCCGTCAACATTTTTTAGTTTGACACCTCAGCTCTAAGTTGTCATTGTATTAAGCTTTCCCAATTAGTGTTCCTACAACCTTAATTTCAGTTACATTTTCTTCTGAATAGTTCTTTCGAATAGCATACCTCTCCTTAGAATGTTTACCTTTGATGTTTATATGTCTTACTTTCTCTTTCTCCAAAGGCTGACTGCTCCTAAAATCCCAGAGGGGGAGAAAGTAGACTTTGATGTAAGTATTGTTGGCTCCTTTCAACACTATTGACTCCTGTAAATTT
Source organism: Podarcis tiliguerta (assembly GCF_965153285.1). Taxonomy (NCBI): domain Eukaryota; kingdom Metazoa; phylum Chordata; class Lepidosauria; order Squamata; family Lacertidae; genus Podarcis; species Podarcis tiliguerta. The sequence goes on from NC_139534.1 coordinate 62,473,280, forward strand.
TCATTATATTTTAGACAAGAGGGTTAAAAACAGGACCTTCACCTCAATCCTAAAAACATATTCCTAATTTTTTTAGGTTTTAATTAATGGGGATGTGGAAGGATTCTTTGAGTGGGAAAACCCAAATAATCCAAATCGTTCCATTTTCACTGTTTGCATCATAGCCATCATTCCACCTTCTTTTTCTTACTCCAGGACATCCAAAAGAAGAGGCAGAACAAAGACTTGATTGAGCTTCAAGCCTTGATTGATAGCCACTTTGAAGCTCGGAAGAAGGAAGAAGAGGAAATCCTAGCCCTTAAAGAAAGAATTGTAAGTTTCACTGGTGTGGTCTCCACAATAATTTATTCTCCAAGAGGACAGTTTACTGCTGCTCAAGAGTCCCACAATTTAGTTTTAATAGAGACACAATACTTAATGGTTACATCCAACTGAGAGTAGAACCATTGAAATAAATTAACATTACTTATTTAAGTCTATTGATTTCAGTGAGGCTAGCCTTGAGTACAACCCAATGAACCATCCCTACTCTCTAACACAAAGGAGTGATTTTTTAAGAGCTAACACTTTTTTATCTAAGTATAATTGCACCTTTTTGTTTAGGTGGAAGGGATACCATCCAAATGAGCTTCTAATAACATTATTGTTATTTTGAGTGAGGGGGAATTTGATTCTTATGCTATTTTCTCATCTGAAAAAAAACCACATGACATAAAATCCACAATCCAAATGGGCATTGTAGTCTTTACTGTCGTCTGCAGCAGAGGTACTGCTTTATCCTTTGATCGGCTTAAATACAAGTGTTTTAGAAGACATACAACAATTTGACCACACCCCTGTGGCTAATGCAGACCCTAGGTGGAGGGACCTCCTCTAGGGATATTTTGGCTATCTGTATGGGATCACTGTTGAACCAATTTGGACTGTTTCACTCTGAGGGAAGTTTCTTCTGTCAAATGTTGTTCCAGCCAACAGTACATAAAGAGTCACAATGAAACATCTAATTGCTTCCTCTTCTTTTGCATGAAATGAACAGGAGAAACGTAGAGCGGAAAGGGCTGAACAGCAAAGAATCCGGGCTGAAAAGGAAAAGGAGCGTCAGGCCAGGCTTGCTGTGAGTTGTTGTTGTTGTGGTGGTGGTGGTGGTGGTGGTGGTTGCTTATTGAATCCTATACCCGGAGGTCTCAAGGTGGTTGACAGAATAAAATCACAAAACACATAATCAAAATAACAACCCAATAACCCCCCCCCCCAAAACCCCACATTTTAAAAGGGCATAGAGAGACAGAGCAATCAAGAGACTTCTTCTGGCAGAGTTAGTCTAATACTTTTTGCTCCATTCTGCAGTCTACTGCTGCTGGTCTCCTTTTGGCTCCATCCCACAATCTACCATGGCCACTCCCAAAACTCCTTGTTCTGCACTTATGATCCCCAAGTATGATGTTGGCTATTTTCCTCTTGTCCCTTTGTAGGAGGAGAAGGCAAGAAGAGAGGAGGAAGATGCCAAGAGAAGGGCTGAGGATGACATGAAGAAGAAGAAGGCTCTGTCCTCCATGGGTGCCACATACAGCAGCTATTTGGCTAAGGTACATCCACTGCGTGACTTGAGGGAATGAAAATGTGGCAAATGGCACACAAGTGTAACCACGCTCATCTGAGAAACCCTCTGGTTAAGTGTTCCCTGTATCTCATGGGTGGCTCTTATCAGTTGCTAGGAATTCTCTAGCCCCACATTGGCTCTGAAAAGCTTTTCCGCTTTCAAGGGAAGCCAAGGGAGCTTCAGGATCCGCGCAGAGACACTTGGGCTTTGGTTTTCTCCTGTACAAATGCCAGCAACTTAGTTTTGCTTGACATCAGCCCCGCTGGGTTCTAAGGCCTTGGCATGGGCCCCAGCACTTGCCCCACAGTGCCAGGGGCTGATACTGGGCCTGCAGTCAATAGTCAAGACCAAAGAGCAAACCAGAACTGGAGGTCAAACCAGGAGGCAGGATCAAGAAGCAATCCAGGAATTAGTCACGAGCAAAAGGACAGAGCTGGAGGCAGAACAGGGCAATAAGGACACAAGAATTCCTACCTATATGCATCCTGTGATATACTGAAAGTGTTTGGGTTTTTCCCCCCCACAGGCTGATCAAAAGAGAGGAAAGAAACAAACTGCAAGGGAGTTGAAGAAGAAGGTCCTGGCAGAGAGGCGCAAACCTCTAAACATTGACCATCTTAGTGAGGACAAGCTGAGGTAAAATGGAGTTGTACGAAATGGAAGGAGTCAAGTGTATTTATCATTTATTCATTCAGTTTTGATCCTGTCCTTCCTTGCAAAGGAGCTCAGCAAACAACAAAGGACTAAAACAATTCAATTAAATTGAGTTAATATAAAATAAATATTGAAATACATTACGAACATCTAGAAATAGTCACATGCCTGCACAATCCACAATTGCAAGGTTATCAAAAGGAAAAGGAACGCTTTTAAATTCCTCCTGAATGCTAATAATGTTCATACACCTACCAGGGAGGGCATTTTAAGCTTCCGGATTATGGCGAGATCTCCCATGGTGAGGGCAGCCCTGCCGTCAGAACCCAGAAAAGCAAGGGGGCGACCAGGATTGGTGGCACCTTACCCTTTGGCCATGGGTTCAAAAATGGGACTGGCTACCCCATTTGTACACTCCTATTGAAGGTAAAGGCAGGTAAAGGACCCCAGACGGTTAAGTCCAGTCAAAGGCAACTATGGGGTGCGGCGCTCATCTCACTTCAGGCCAAGGGAGCTGGCGTTTATCCACAGACAGCTTTCTGGGCCATGTGGCCAGCATGACTAAACCACTTTTGGCACAACAGAACACCGTGACGGAAGCCAGAGCACATGGAGATGCCATTTACCTTCCTGCCACAGTGGTACATATTTATCTACTTGCACTGGTGTGCTTCGAACTGCTAGGTTGGCAGGAGCTGGGACAGAGCAACAGGAACTCACCCTGTCACACAAATTCAAACCACCAACCTTCTGATCGGCAAGCCGAAGAGTCTCAGTAATTTAAACCACAGCACCACCCACGCCCTATTATATTCCTATTGATATAAACACCCTTTAATAACCCGTGCTTGTAGTATTGCTCAAGCATATCATTGTTGTCCTAGTTTTGTTCTTTTAGTTTATGTGAACTACGACAGGTTAATAAAATCTCAAAAGTGCCATATTTGTATAAACAAGATGGCCCTTTACCTTTGCCAACCTGGTGCCCTCTAAATGTTTTGGACTACAACTCCCAACAGCACCAGCTAGCGTGTTGCATAAAACTTTGCCTTATGGCTACTAGTTCTTTGGGATCTGTGGAATCTCACTGTATACAAGTTGTACAAGTGACAATAAAGTATTTCATATTTCATATCTACGGAAGATGTGCTGTGGGAACGTCAACTGTTATCCCCTTTCTTCTTCTCCTCCTCCTCAATTCACAGGGAAAAGGCCAAGGAGATGTGGGACTGGTTATATCAGCTGGAAACGGAGAAGTATGAGTATTTAGAGAAGATCAAGAGACAGAAATATGATGTGAGTAGAAAATGAGATCATTCTGCTTATGTCCAACACCTAAGTGGAAAAGGGTTGCAATTCTCCTGGGAGAAGCATAGTGTGTGGACCTTAAGGCTTATCAATGGGATTTACATTTCATTTGACTCTGAAACTATTCGCCCAGAGTGGGTTTTGGTTTTCTAGCAGGAGAAGAGAACTTATGCCTTCATGATGTGCCTGGAAGGAGAGCATGAAAAGCGTTTTTAGCCCGATCCATGAATTTACCTGTCTCCATCATAAAGTGCCTTGAAGAGTAGAATGACTAATTTCATGGTTTTATTTTCCATCACAGAAACCAAGAGAGGTACCCTATAATCTCTATAGGTCTGTCAGCACTTTTCAGCACTGGGTTGAAATATCGAGGGGTATTCTAATGCTGAACTCTGTTCTGATGTCACCTGCTTCTTTCACCCATGGATCATGTCACCTCCCTCACTACAAGTAGACAGAGAAACCAGCAACATGTCTTCTTTTGTCTTCCTAACCCTACATGACACCTGCCATATTTTTTACTTTGAAAAAACAAACCCATGTGTGTGTGAATGATCACATTGGATGGGAACATGGAAATATTCCAAATTTCTCTATGAACTGTGAGCATAGCCCCTGCTCTCCTGTCATGTGATAAAAGAGAAACCACTCTGTATTTGTGCAAAATCTAGTGTGCAAAAAGCTAAAGAACCTGCAGTCCAACCGCACGTTGCCAGGCCTATGCACACTATACAGGTGGTACCCTCCTTATACATGTACGTGAGCTGAAGCCTAGAGAGGACAACTAGTTGTGCTGGGGGAAGACGGAACATGACCGATGTGCAGAATCTGCCCCATCGTGCTTGGACTCTGTTCTTTGATGGTATATAAGAATAGGGTATCTGTTGACGGACTCCCTGTTTAAGCATTTGCCTTGTGCTAGAATGTTAATGCAATCCTTTGCATTTTGCTTACAAGTTACGATATAAAGCAGAGATTTTTTAATGTGTTGCTCCGGACTATTTACCTCTTTCTGAGTACATGCTGCAAACATCTGGATTTGAAAAGTACCCCAAAGCCAATATAATTATCTCGATCTCTCTTAGATTTTATCACTACGTTGCAGGGTGGAGGCACTGTCCAAGTTGTAAGTACAAAGAGTTTGCCCACATGACAAAAGCAGCAAAAAAAGGCTGTTTTGCGTGCATGAGCCTCCTGCATGCCCAGAGTCCGGGTGCTCCAGGTTCACGCAGGACAGGAGGCTGGCACTCAGTTCCTGGCACAGAGAGCAAGAAGCTGAGCATTGGACATGGCGCTGTTCTTTCCTTCCATTCGCTCTCAGAGCAGGTTAAGCGGATGAATACGGGTGCAGGGTCACACATTGCAGAATATAGCGGTTGTGCCTCTGGACCTCTGGATTCAGGCATCTTGTAGGTTAACTGGATGATGGCAGCAAAACAGGGGGACTGGGAATGAAGGGCAGGATCGGCAGAGACTTCTTGAATCCAGTGGTTATCTCAGGCTTCATAGAACGCAACCACAGAAATACGATGTCAGCCTCTTTCAATAGAATTATTTCTATAGGATCAGAGCTGCAGTCCTCAGATTAATCCATGGGGGGTATTTCATGGGGAGACCGGTGAGAAGCAGTGGCTGGTTAGGGAGATTCTTATAAGTTTGCCCATGTCCTACAGAGAATCCAGAACTGTGACTGTGTGCAGAGCCAGAGAGACAAGTTTAATGTGGGGTGGCCATCCTCGCCTTGCTCTGCTTGGGAGCTTCCCAGTGGCATCTCTCTGGCTCCTGATGGGAACAGCATGTTGGACAGGGTGGAGCTTGATCTTGATCCAGCAAGCTAGTTCTTACGACATTTTCATGCTTGAATGAGAAATAGAAAAGGGACAATTGTTTTTAACACAGGAACTAGGTAGGGGGCAGGGGCAGGTAGGCGAGTCTATAATAGAAGGGAAATAAGCAAGGCAGCAGCGGGACAAAATCCATACAAAAGAAAAGACAAAATTAGCATGAAAGGAAGGAAGAATGGAAAGAAAGCATTCTTGTTAGAGCAAAAGCAAGCCAAGTTGCTGTTCAGTGCTTGCCGATTCTGTTCTTCCTGGGAGATTGAGTGCCATGCCTGCTGTCTTCAGCTTACTGCAGGTTTAGCAATGAAGGTAAGTCCTAAACCCTGAGGCTAGGCTGATGAGCAAAGCGAAGTTGGTTCCTTAACAAATACCTGGTTTAAGAGGGCAGTCCAAGAGCCATTAGGGAGTTCCACAAGGCAGATTTTGCCTGCAAAGTAAGTATACCCGGTGGCCAAGTTTTTCCTTTTTATGTCGTTCCGTTGCTTCTGGTGTTAGAGTCTCTTTGCTTCTGCTTGCCATGGAAATCCAAGATGGTGAAAAACAAAATCCAAAATGGTGGACAAGGATGAAACGTGAACTCTTGCATTGGTTTAAAGGGTGTTTCAAAGGACAAGAAATAATATTGCTGGGTGACCTATTCAAGGACTCCTGAGAATAATATAAATATGGCTAATGAAGAATTTTAACTATGCTGAATTTGCCAGGGTCTAATAGGACAATTGTATTGTTTTCTCACCTTATTTCTTAGGGGCTGAGGAACCTATGCCACATGGCAACCAGAGTAACTGGAATTATAGGAAAGGCTCATTAACCAAGCACACAATTAATTATAAAGATTTTTTTTCCCTGACTTCTGTCACAACTCAAAACACAACACCCCTCCAATAAAAAAGGAGACAACCACAGAAATTATCAGAGCCTGGGAGCTGATTTCAAATGTCTGTGGTTTATGCCTACTTCTGATATTTCCTTCCTTTACCCTTTGGGAGCTCTTACTTTGGCTAACAATGTGGAGCATAGCATCAAGTGGATTATTTGATGACAAGTAGTGCATTTGGTTTGGATGCAGAGGACTCACATTTGTTTGTGGACATTTCTGTGGGACACCCTCACATGTGGCAGAGGAGCATAATAGCCTTTCTCTGTGCATTGGCTTCTTTCCATGTTGTAGCACAGTAATGTTTGGAGCCAATCATATGTTCCATGATATGTCCCAGCCATTGCCTTTCTTACCATGTGGAAGCAGTGGTGCTGCTGCTGTGGTAACATGAAGGGGATGTCACAGTCTTGGTTATGTAGCAGGTGGCTCCCTACAATTGACATTGGCAGTTTTTATCATTTCATTTATGCACAGGAAAACTTCCATTGCCATAAGCTTATGGGAGCACCTTAGTTTCTCCTCCCTCCTTTTAAAGGTTCCTTTGAGTCCCTTAGGGTGGAGGCTGATGTGGGCTTTGTGCTTCCAATGTGGCAGCTCCCAGGAGAAGCGTCAGAGTTAAGCTGAGCAAACTGAACTGGTTAAACTTCCAGCTTTGGAGTCCGTCCATTTCCAGCTCCTCTTCAACACAGGTCATTCTCTGTGTTCCAAATCAATGTTTGCTAACTGGCTGGTAAATCTCCAGCAATGTTTATGGGCTGGGGAAGAGGCTGCAACTGAACTGTGAAGATGAGCAGGGGGAAAGGGGATGACATAACGCATACATAGACAGCTCACTTCAGGAGCAGCATCATAATGCCTGTATTAAAATAAAAGCTTTCAAACTCTCCAGAGTTCCCAAGAAAGGTCATTTTTGATCTTCCTGTTCTTGTTTTCTTGCCACGATTTGACCAGCCATAATGTAGTCAGGTTCCTTGAAATAAACCTGGATAAACACTTTAACAGCATTTCTTGCTCACTGGGGTGCCGTTATAAACATTTAACAACTTTCCTGGTAAGTTTACTGCCGGTTAGCAATGTCTTTGTCTCTCAGCTTTTCACCCCAAAGGGAAGTCTTTAGGATCCCACCCTATCTACATGCAGCAGCCCTGCTGCCAGGTAACAACCACCCACCTTCCCTCCACTATGGGAAGTGAGATCACTTTTAAAAACCTCGTCACATATGTTGTTTGCAGATCACCACCCTCAGGAACCGGATTGATCAGGCCCAGAAGCAGTGAGTAACCTCCTTGTCTCCCTCTCCCAGCCCAAAGTACAGAAAAATCCGCTCTCAACGCTTGTCAGCGGTCACTTCAGTCTTGCTGCCCTTCTGTTCTGCTGCGAGGGGGATTGGGGGGGGGGGGGAGAAGCAGGAATGACAAATTCCACCCCTCTCCCTTCCCCATAGTAAAGATTGGCGAAACTGAAGTGAATCTTACCATGCGAAAGAACCCACCCCTTTCCCCGCAATCTCAGCAAAGCTCACCTGGGGCTGTGCTGCAGTCCTTTGTGCTTTCTGATACTGCAAGGAACAGGATGTAATAACACTAATCTCATCCACGTTTGCTGGTACCACATGGACACCATGGGCCACCAACGGGTTCTTTTGAACTGGTCACCTGACCCTTTAAAAATTCCCCTTCCTCCTACCTAATTCAAATCCCTTCCTGCTTGTTTTGTTCCGTGTCTTCTTTGTTGCATGCGTCCACTAAGAAACCAAATGCATCAGAGATAAAGGCCACTGGGAGGGGAAGTTGTCAAAGATTGGGAATGGGTAGTTGGGGAAGAGTGGAAGAAAGGAGCAACTCTGTGCTTGCTTGTTCTTCGTACACAAGTCTATATTGGAACACAGGATGAAGATAGGAAGCGGCCTTACATAGATTCAGGCCATTGGTCCATCAAGCTCAGTATAGTCTACACTGAGGAAAGGAAAACAGCCAAAACGGCATGTCTCCTTATGCAGAATGGAATTAATGACAGATTTTTGTTTGTCTGAAGTCAATCTGTGTCATTCCAAATGATAAAAAACCAAGTATTAAGGGCTGGTGCCACTTGCCTCATGCTGAAGCATCTCATATTAATGAATAAACAATGTCAATTCCTGACAAGGTAAAAAAAGTATCAGCAGCATATTCCATTTGAGTGGACCTGTGTGGTCCAGATTTCAAAGATGAATTGAACTTTAAAATAATTTGCTTTGGATGGTGTGGCATTCTAAAGTAAGAAGTGGCTCTTTATTGTTAAATCAGAACACTTTTTTAAATAAAAGGAATATTTGAAAACTCTGAAGCAAAGTGCTCATGGTTTCATGCTGTATTTCAGTATAAATTAGGACCCAGTGATAATAATGGAAACAGAACAGCCATTGAGATGGATCCAGAAGTTCTTGAGCTGGTCTGAAGCTTTTGCAAAGCAGCACTCCTAACAAGACCTGCTGCAACAATGCAGTGCCATCATCCTCATAAGCCATGTTTGCTATATGGGCAGTTCAGGCGGAGATGTCAGCGATAGGATGCCAGTCTCTATTGTCTGAGAAAGCACTTGGCAGCCCCTTGTCTCTCATGCATAAGGTTTAATTTCAGAATAGAGTGTCCACCTGCATTAACTGCCAGGTAAAGTATGCACTCTGTCTTCTCTGTGTGTATATGCATGTATGTCACTGTGGCAGATCCTCCCATAGGTGAACCTACTGCTGAACAAATCCACTGGTCTTGGTAGAAGCCATGTAAGCATTCAAAAGATACTCCTTGTTGCTGTTGCATCTGAATACCTTCCATGGATAAGTCAGTACTGGAAGTTTCCTAAGGAACCTTTATTCCAGGCAGTCCCTGGCTGCTAATCCAGGGTGGTTTGCTGGGCAACTTGCAGTACCATCCAGCTATAAATAGTGTGCAAACTGTCCAGTAACTTCAGGAAGGAGCCTTATCAGGATGTGCATGGGAAGGTCAGGAGTAAGCAATGAACAAGCATTGCAAGAGGGATCTGCTGTTGCCACAGTGCGGAGACTCTAACACTAGACTAACTCACTCACCTGGAACTAGACCTAGCTCATGGCAGAAAGGTAAGTGCTGTGCATGTTTCGGGTGCTGTTTTATCTGCTTGCAAAATAAAGGAATTTGGAAATCATTTGAACCACCACAGGAGAACTCCGGGACTATCTCCTTGTTTCCTGGATGGGCGGGGGGGGGGGGGGGGAGGAGAGAATAGGTGATTAGTTCCAGTAAAGTTTAAAGGCATTTGTGCAATTCTGAAGTATTTTTGTGAACAGCCATTGTTCATCAAATAAGTAGTAAGCATGATGCACCGTTTCAATCCATTTCTGCACATTGTTACCATTAATGCTTTAAGTCAAGAATGGGTAACTTCTGCATTCCCGGGGACCACTTTTTTTGCGACACAGTGGTCCAGGAGCTGGAAGTGTATTTTACTGTCAGCATTGCCCTTTCATAAGTCCCCTGGCTACATAATAAACCTGGCACTACCTAGCTAAAAGGGCTTTACAGCTGTGGGCTACATGTGCTTAGCAATGTATGAAATCCAGAGTGATGCAATGCAATTTTCATTTCTGGAAAATCTGAAACTGGGGGCCTGTTGTCACTTTTTTTTTTACCACATGAGGTGAGGTAAATTTGCTTCTGAGGCCAGCTCATACCCATAGAAGGTCAACTGGCCACCCCTTTTTTCAATGCTAAAACGTAACAACCTGGAACTGTGTTTCATGCACTTTAATGCTGATGCACCCAGTTAAAGGGACATTGGATCAGGCCTGTTCTGGTGACGAGAAATGTTGAGCGACTCGCCCACCGAAGGGTTGGTAAAGGATGTGTCTGTGGCTGGCGCACTGACGTGTTTTTCTCGTATCTGTATTACAGCAGCAAGAAGGCCGGAGCCAAGGGCAAAGTTGGAGGGCGCTGGAAGTAAAGTTCCGGAAGGTGCCTGCAGGCAGAATCTTCAGCGGTGGCATGGCTAAAGATCGCTGGCCTCCCCTTTCCTCTTTAAACACAAATTCCGTTCCCTCGCCTGAGCAAAACCATAGTTGCAACATCAGCCTGGATTGCCTACTGCTTATTTCAAGGGCTCCCACATCTTCCAGAGCCAGTGCCCTGGAACGGAGATGACTCCCTGCTGACACCTCCTACGACCTGCTGTGTGTGTCCTTTTATTTTCCCAATCCCAGCCCTACACTGACTGCCCAGTAGATTGCAGTGTATGAATCACTTGGTTTTGTAAATAAAGTGTGACCGATAATGTACTTCAGCCATACACTCCTGACTAGCGTCTTCATTTTCTTCTATTCTGTGATTGTCTTAGAATGCATCCCCCCCCCAACCGCCCTCTCCTGGGAGCAGAATGTTTAGTGGCCCAGACGGCTGGTAGAATTTAGCCACAGACCATGACATGTGTGCCGATTTACACCCAGCAAAGGCTACAACAGCAGTGGGGAACCTGAGGCCTTCCAGATGTTTCTGGACTCCACAACACTGCCAGGCTCAACAAGTGAGGCTAGGGATGATGGAAGTTGTAGTCAAACATCTGGAGGTATCACAGTATAAGTCATACTTGAATCCTATGCATATTTACTTAGAAGTAACTCCACTGAGTTTTCTTAGCTATCCACTATGACTACTCTTCTTAAATCCCTGTTAACTTTGTTGCATTGAGCCTCTAGGACAGGGATGGGGAACCTGTGGCCTTTCAGATGTTGCTGGACCCAACTCCCACCATGTCTGGTCACCGGACATGCTGACTTGAGGGCTCACCCACATTTCCATTTTTCCTGTGATTTATAGGCAAGGATCCAAAATGTTTTTCTTTTGTCCAGGAAACTCCACATTTACAGCTGAATTGGAACTAATGTCACTCTGCAGAAAACCTGACTGATATTCTCCCCCCCCCCCCAATTCAGCAGTAAGCAGGGGGTTTTCCTAGGGGAAATGGTGGGCCAAAAGATGGACCTGCCTAGAAATCACATGACAAGCAGATGTGTGGATGATCCCCGTGTCTCATGGGAGCTCATGACCAATAAAATCTGAAGGGCCATAGGATCTCCCGCACTTGCGGTAGAAGAAATGGGGAGAGGTATGCTGAGGGTTGCAGCTCCTCTTAACATGATTTGCTATCCCATACACTGCTTCCTTCACTTTACCCCTGCAGAACTACTTGCCAATAAAGGAAAGGTAATTATTTGTTTACTAGCAGCCTCATATCTAGTGTAGCTCAGGAATTCTAGAGACAAGGGCGGAGGGGAACCAGTGAATTTTGAAATCTGTGTTTCAAATCAGTGCAATTTTGAAAAGTTCAGTCTGCCATTTTGACTCAAAGTAGTGCCCAGTTGTATCCAAACATAGACGAAAACTGGTCCTTGAAATCTCAAACCATCAGGCAAAAATTTAGAATATTGTAAGAGGTGTCCAAAGGTATCACAAACAAACAACGTTCCAAAATATAAAGCAGAGGTGGCTGGCTGGAAAGATGGAACCACAAAAAAGTCATTCCTTTTTCAATACCCTCAGTCACATTCACAGACAAGAACTACACAGCATCGGATTCAGCCAGCAGGACCCCACTGGTGTGCCTTAACTAGTTGTTTTGCACACCTGGAAAATAGGAATTTCCTCCAGGCTGCAGCACCACACAAATGCTGTACAATAAGACGACCACTAGAGATAAGTTGGGCTCTGCACTCTCCTGACCTGCAAGATTTGAATGAAAACCATATGGACAAGTCCTTTTCCAGAATGTGGCCATAGGGTGAGGGAGCTCTGGCCTTTAAAGTTCAACATGCAAAGCATGTTGTCAAGGATCTTTGGGAATGGCCATGAAAATACATTCAGTTTTGGCTCTGCTAAATAAACAAATAAAGGTTGGCCATTCTGCTTGATCATAGCAAGGCATCAAGAGAGCTTTCCCCCCTTCCTAAATAGCTTGGAGACATCACTATTTGCTGAATCCACTGATTTTCCAAATAGCCACAAGAACAGGTTGAGATAGGGCACTTCTGACTAAATTGTCCGCAGGCTTCACTGCCTTGCCGTGTCCGTAAACTGAGCATGTGAATAGGAATGCACTCAGCTGATTGCTTTAGCTGCACAGTGTTCTCTAAACAAAGCTGAATGTTGGAAGGTTCAGGACACCTAAGGCAAAGTTTCTCTTCACAGAGCACATAATTAAAATATGCAACTCATTGCCACAGGAGGCAGGGACCGCCACCAACTTGGGTGGCTTTAAAAGAGGACTCCTCAAACTCACAGAGGACAATGGCTATGAACCACGATGGAGATGCTCTGCCCGTCTCATGTGCCTATAAGGAACCGGGGAGTTCCACTGATTCTGGCATATTTACAAGCCTCTCCCACCTGTCACCATCTTGGATCCACTTATCATGCAGTATCTCAAGGGGGCTAATAAGGAACCTGCGAAGTAGGTCAGCATCACTTCTCTCAAATGAACCCCAAAGCGGACCAATTCCAGTGGAAGATGCACAAAAGGTGACCCTTCACCTCCTTCCTTTCCGTAGCTCTGTCGCCGCGTCAAATGAGTGCAGCGAGCCTATCAGCCCTGCAGGGGGCGATAGAGTGACTTTCTAATTTAAATCCTCCGCGCATAGAAAGAGGGGCTTAATCGGAGGGAGTCCATAGAGATAGAAAATGAACTTTGTGACACGCAACGTTCATTTTCGCATTCCAGTTGAATGCAGCCGTACGCGCAATACAATATGTAGGATCCCTTCTACTTCCAAATCTCTATGGTGCCGTGTGCGGTTTCTTTGAATGAGGAGCGTTCCTGTCATTTCACTGAGACTAACAGGGAACGAGAGCAAAGATGAGCTGCTCGTATCCGCAGATTTAAATTTAAATTTCGACGCCCATAAGCAATCAAACTTCTGGGTCCCTTCTGAGAAGTGGGCTCTGCTCGCAGAAAATGACAGGACCCCCCCCCCCCGTTTTTTAACGTCACTGAAATGAGGCAGCGCGTCTCTCCCAATAGTTTTTAGATATGCCAAACGCAATGCAGCTGCATGGGGCTGAGCATTGGTTTGGGGCTGGTAGTGCAGCCCAATACGAAGACTCGTACGTGCCTGCTCCGGGGTAACCCCATGGGAACAGAGTCCAAGGCCGAAAAGGGATCTGAACCAGGCTGGCTTTTGCTGCAACCGGAGGAATGTCTAGTACTGAGGCTGGAAACCCCCGCGCCTGCAGCAGGGGGAGGGGAACAAAGGGGGCTAAAGGAGCCAACATTCACCCCGGACAACAGCCATCATCGCCGCTCTATAAGTTCCTACGTCTGTGCGCTCCCCTCTCGTAGCAGGATGTGCCCGCCCCTTCCGGGGCAGTCGGAGAGCGTCGGAGCAGGAGGTCGGGAATCATGGCCCGGCGAATTCTGTAAGTGGCCGGTAGCGCGAGGGAAAGAGTTTCCCTCTGGCTCCGCTTCTGCGCCCCGTGCCGGGTGCGACTCTGGCGGCGGCGGCGGCTCACGCTTCTTTTGAAAGGGCTGCCGGGCTTAGCGAGGACCTCGCAGCCGTGGTGGCGCAGCCCGGAAGGCGCTGCCCCTGCTGACCTCCGGCGGGCGGGAGGCTCCGCGGGTCGAGTCCCAAGCGCGGCTCCTTCATAAACGCCACGGAAAGCGAAGCGGGGCAGGCAGAGGCAGGCAGGGAGGGAGGCCCGCAATAAAGCCTGCACTGCAGGGGGTTGGACTAGATGACCCTCGGTCCCTTCCAGCTCTACAGTTCTAGGAACTCCCGCCATACCTGGCCACGCTGATGGGAGTTGCCCAAGGAATTTCTGTCACTGTGCTCTACTGTTTGGAGGTCATCAAATAGAAAATCCAGTTATATGATTAGAATTAAGCGAATGCAGGCTTTTTGCTGTGTATGAATGGTCGTCTTTGTTTAGTTGGAGTTGCTTGGAATAGAATAAATTCATTTAGATCACCTTTCCTTAAGAGATAGATGTATAAAGAAAAAGAAGCAGCTTGTTCTTTAAAACTAAGGTTTCATAGCAGATTTATTCTTTTTATTTATAGCTTGATGGAGAGTTTATGATTCCCACTTCCTGGGAATAAATGTACTTGAAATAATATGTATAAGAATTGCAGTCCCCCCCCCCAATGGAATTATTTATTGCTTCCGTCTATAGATATCCCCTGTACCAGTATGGAAATCCTCAAACAAGGGTTTTCCGGACAGATTACTTCTTGACAATGGTGAGGCCTGGTGTCCCGCAGCCAGAAGACACTGTGCAATTCCGCATCCCCATGGAGTAAGTACATACAAGTAAAGGAACGTCTGCTTATCAGGTTAAAATGGAACACTTCAAGAAGACATCTCCCCAGAATGTTGCAAATAAGGCTTAGAATCATAGAAAGGACCCAAGGGTCATCTAGTCCAACCCCTGCAATGCAGGATACTCAGTTGAAGTGTCCATGACAGATGGCCACCCAACCTCTGCTTAAAAACCTTCAAGGAAGGAGAGTCCACCACCTCTTGTGGGAGTCTGTTCCATTGCTGAACAGCTCTTAGTGCCAGAAAGTTTTTCCGAATGTTTAGTCGGAATTTCCTTTCTTGTAACTTGAATCCATTGCCTTGAGTCCTATCCTTCAGAGCAGGAGAAAACAAGCATGCTCCCCCTTCCATGTGACAGCCCTTTAGATATTTGAAGATGTCTATCATATCTCCTCTCAGTCTCCTTTTTTCCAGGCTAAGCATAGCTAACTCCTTCAAGCACTCCTCATAAGGTTTAGTTTCCAGACCCTTGATCATCTTGGTTGCCTTCCTCTGGATACATTCCAACTTGTCAACATCCTTCTTAAATCGTGGTGCCCCAAATTCAAGACAGTATTCCAGGTGTGGTCTGACCAAGGCAGAATAGAGTGGTACTGTTAATTCCCTTGATCTGGATACTATCCAGTGGTGGCCTTCCAAACAGGTTTAAATGTCTGGGCTCTCTTCAAGCACAGCTTCACATAGATCTGATTTGTATGTCACATTATTCCAAACTATGACATAATGGGATTTTGTGGGATCCTGGGGACTGCTTTGTTCCTCCCTAGTTCTCCCACTGGGCTTGGCTGAGTTGAGCTTAGCCTTTGCTGTCTGAGCCCAGGTCATGAGTTAGCTCTCCAGGACAAGCAGTGAGCCATAAACCATGGACATACCTTGATTACAGCTCACAATTAGTCTGGTGAAAGCTAAATTATGAGCCTGGCTTTGGAGAGCATGCTAACCCAAGCCATGGTTTATCTCAGTACAGCAACAGAATAACTGTGGAAGAGCAATGCAGCCATGATCTCCTCACACAGAGCCTGTACATTTGTGTGTTCATTGTCAAGCAATGGTTAGGCTTAGTTGATGTGCGAACCAAAACAAAGAATGCATTTCAGTCATCTAGCCTGGAGGTGACAAGTGCATAGGTTGGTTTCTCCAGGAAAAGACCTAACAGCTACTCCTGGGTGACTAGAACCCACAGCCAACAGTAGCTCTATTGTGTCTGGGTTAAGCTCCAGGTTTTTTTTTTCACTCTTGATTTGTGTTAATAAAATTCATCTCTTGCACCCCCTGCCAAATATATTTCTCCCAAAGACATAGATTGTTATGTAGCTATCTTAGGTAAAGGTAAAGGGAACCCTGACCATTAGGTCCAGTCGTGACCGACTCTGGGGTTGCGCATTCATCTCACTCTACAGGCCGAGGGAGCCAGCATTTGGCCGCAGACAGCTTCCGGGTCATGTGGCCAGCATGACTAAGCCACTTCTGGCGAACCAGAGCAGCACACGAAAATGCCGTTTACCTTCCCGCCGGAGCGGTCCCTATTTACCTACTTGCACATGACGTGCTTTCAAACTGCTAGGTGGGCAGGAGCAGGGGCCGAGCAACGGGAGCTCACCCCGTCACGGGGATTTGAACCGCTGATCTTCTGATCTTACCATTTTTAAAAAATATATATGCTAGAAGTGTTTCTTTCTGTGTTGTAATTGTTTGCATTTGGTGCAGAATGACAAGAGTGGAATTGAAGGATTACCTTGAAAGTATATATAAAGTGCCTGTGGCTGCTATAAGAACCAGGATACAGCATGGTGAGTCTTCTGTATACATTTGGAGGGCATTTGGAGTTCTGTTTTCCAACAGAACTCTTTCAGTTTATTCCTCCCTCCCTCCCCCAATTAATTCTCTCTTATTTGGAAAGGCAGTTGTTCGCTATTGATTATTGATGCCCAATACAACAAGATTATATTTCTTTCTAATTGAAACAGTTCCTGTATTGATGTTGTTGTCATCTCTGTCTTCTTATTCCTGGGAGGATCACATGTTGATTACACTCTATCCTTAATGATTCATATATAATCCTTAGAATTTACTAATTATCCAGACATCCTCTGGGGGGATTGTGGTCAAAGCTAAAAATTTGGGAAAGGTGGCCCTGAAACAAATGAGTGTTCAGGTCCATCTTCATAAAGTTCAAAGGCATAAACCAAACTCAATTTTGGACAAGGAAACACAATGGAAAATGTGTTTGCATTTGTCCAAAATTGATTTTTGCCACCTATCCCAGGACTTAGGAATGTTATGGTCTGAAGGCCCACCATCTTGCTGAAGCTGAGCAGGTCTGCATCTGACCAGTACTTGTGTGCGAGACTCCTTCAGAACCACACACCTGCTGCAGTGAGCTCCGTGGCAGAAGAAAGGCAGGAAATCTAAATGGAAGAAAATGCAGTCCTCACATTCAATCCAGCCCCTTTGTAAGAAAGTCTGGAATATGGTTTTCCTTCAAGAATATCGTTGGTATAGTAGAGAGCAGTAGAGACTCAGGATTGCAAGACTGGTTAGGAAAGTAAATCTTTTTAGATAATAAGCTTCAAATTTATAAGAGAGAGAAAATAAACATAAAAAGGAGATGGATAAGTAAAGGGGGAAAATGTGAGGTTTGCTAAAGCACCCTTAGCCAAATAAATGAGACAAACTGCGCTGAACTTTCTAACCATGCTGAGTGCTTTATTGTCAGTGAGCACAGTCCACGGGGAGTTTGATTTCTATGAACTTTCCATCCTCCTTATAGAATCCTAAACCACTGGAAACTAGTACGTGTGCATGAGGAGAGAGAATGGTGGGGGTTGAGGAAATATAATGAATGTGTTGAGATTTAGCTCAGACTGTTCCAAATGTGTATATTTTCTGGGTTCTGTATTAATTGTAAATACTTACATCATTTTAGAAACAGAAATGACACTTTCTGCTGTGCATAGATAATGCTAAAGATGGCAGGTCAGGCTGAGGAACTTGAACTGTGCCAATGTGGATGCTGCTCTTAGTTCAGTAAAAAGTTTCTCTCTTGTACCGTGACATAATATGTGGATTTTTAAAAAATATGTACTGATGCTTTACATTAATTATCTTTGTGTGTTGCTATGACCTACAGTTCATGCAGCTAAATAGAAAGTTGATTACAGTGTAAAACAGCATTATGGGCAGTAAAGCTACATCTTTGGCACTGGTGAGACTACAAAACTCATTTCCCCCAAAGATCAGAACCGACTCTAATTGAAAGAAACATTTATTAGGGAATGGAGGAATTGCTAGTTTGTGGAAAGTGAAGTGAAGCCTTCATCTGCTTAACAGGTTCAATGAAGCAGAGGGATCACAGAAATCGACGAATCAAGAAGCCTGATTACAAAGTTGCTTATGTACAGCTGGTGAGTAAATGCATTTCTCAAGTCGCTGGGCCCAAACATTCTAAATCTTAAAAATCGTTAAAGTTAATGCAATTTAGGCAGATCTGCATAATGTTCCTTCATTTACACAGTGTAGCTTTTGGGAGATTCTCTTTTTTTCAGTTGCCTGTTTTGATTTGATGTATTTCCCTTTTAAGAACTAATAGTATTATTATCATTATTTACTTTTTATTAAAGATTTTATTGGGTTAGAAAAATACGTGCACTGTCTCTATTTTCAGGTCACATAGTCTTTTCTACAAATCAGATACATTCAATGTGAGGCATTAATGTTGTACACGCTATAAGGTTTCGGGGGGAGGGGGGGTAGACTTACATTCTTTTACTTAGTGTATATGTGGGGGTTTTGTATCATTGTCACTTGGGTAGGTTCTCATTAATTTTTATTTATTGACATATTTATCTCACATTCTTGAGGGGAGAGGCTGGGCCAGGATGTTACGGTTCTGAGGGCTACAAGAAGGTGACTGAGAAATTGTTTAAAGTGCTTTTATCGGCAGTGTTCACTGTTTTCTTAGTGCAGCAGTTCATGGACTCAGAATGTTGACTCTGTGATGCTAATGGCATGTCCATTCTGCTAGTTTCACAACTGGATTCTCACTTTT
The DNA here is from genome assembly GCF_965153285.1 of Podarcis tiliguerta. Taxonomy (NCBI): domain Eukaryota; kingdom Metazoa; phylum Chordata; class Lepidosauria; order Squamata; family Lacertidae; genus Podarcis; species Podarcis tiliguerta. The sequence continues at coordinate 62,491,928 of NC_139534.1, forward strand.
TTTGCAGCAGCTGAAGAACACACATTTGAACAGGACAGCTGTAAAGTGAAATCGTTTAATCTTACTGGCAATATTAGTAGCCATTCTCTTTTAATTTTTGGTATCCTCAGCATGTAGCCAAAAATTGTGTTTGCTCCTCTCCCAGCTCAGGAACTGGAGGGGTTTCATATGCCATGCTGCATTGGACTTCATGGATCAAAGTCTTGCTGTTTTGGACCTGTGAAGCTCAGGGAGGCTGCGGAGATCAGCTCCTCCTGCTCCTTTCAGGCTTGAGAGAAGGTCGGGGAGCCTTGCTGAACTTCACAGGTGCTCTTTTGACGCAGACAGACTTTGATGCAGACAGGTTTGTGTGTGTGTATCTTCACTCCTTCTGTGCCCTGCGCACTCTTTGTATCTTTTGGCTCCCTGATAATTAACGATTGCATCTTAATGAGTTGCTGATCTGTGAGATGACTCTTCATTCTTTCTATTTTAAGCCACCTTTAGTTAACATTTTCAGAGACAAATGGAGAAGCTCTTCTTCAGCCTTAACGGGTTTGTCCTTATCTGTGCAGAGTTTCTAGGTTGACCTTAATCTTGCTCTCAACAATGACTCACCTTCAGTTCCTCATGACTGGGAAGTCTTTGAACCAATAGTCATATTTTTTTAAAACCCACTTCTCATTAGTTTTTAATTAGTGGCTAATCCTGTAGGGCTCCTGTTATGTTTTTCTTGCTTAGTTGTGCGTAACTCAGTATTACATTAGAAATAATATTACTCATGAATGACGTAGGAGGAAAAACATTGCTAAGGCCTGATTTATATGACTTGAGGATAGCATATGGCTTTTCAAATGGATGCATTTGAGGTGGTGGCCATCGTAAATCAGGTACCTCCCCTAGGCTCTGTTTGCAAAGGTGAGCTAGGATGCTCTAGCTTCCTGCCTTGGTTCGTGATGTGGTATCATTTTCACAAAGAGCTGGTCCAGGATGAAACAGACAAGAAGGGAGTCCTTGGTCATTCCGAGGTTCTTTTCCGCCCTCCTTCCTTTGCTTCAAACCTGCTTCACCCCTTGATTGGTGTAAACAAGTCCAAGACTCAAACAAGTTCACGTTTCTTAGACGTTCCGGGTAATCCTTTAAGAAAGCCATCTGTTTTGGAAGGTTTTCATGTTTGCCTCCTGAAAGAGTCAGTAGGTGGCAGCATTATTCTTCCCTGTATTCTTTGTCTTTGGTTGCTGGCATTCTTACGCATCTGAGAAATATTGTTTTGTCTTGAAGGCACCAGTTACGTTTCCCTACTCTGGAAGTCATCAGCTTCTAGTTTCCAGGGCAACTTATGCAATATAATATGCACACATTAATCATTGCATTTCAAGTGTTGGAAGATGAAAACCCTGATGTGTTAGACATCATATAACACATAGCCGTACGGGCGAGAGTAGAGAATTGACTCGCATGCACAAGGACCAGGTTGTCTGGAAGATTGAGAACTCTTTCCCCCCCCCCACACACACCGAACTTGGCAAGTGAATAGTTCAGCGCAGGTGGTATTTGTCTCCCACTGCAAATGACCTCAAATTAGTGCTTGTGGTCAATATCACCTTCAGGAGTTTCAGTCTGTTCTTGGTGTGCTCTCTCCCTTCTTCCCGAGGAGAAAACGTTTTGTAGCCTTGATTATGATGCAGAACTAATGATTGCCTTTTATGCTTCAAAAACTAGAACCAGGTTATATATCAAAATGGAAACTGCTTCTGTGCCTGGAGAACCTCAGCTGCTCTCTGCCCTTCTTCCCTCGCCTCCTGCTGTTAGTGAGGTTTAGGCATGCAAGATCTGCGGGTGCATTTACCAGGTTAGCTGATGCCAAATCACCTGAGAAGGGTGTGTGACCTAGTGGCTAGCATAATCGTCTTGGAACCTTCTAAAAACACTGAAGCTTGTTGCTTTGAATAGTTCACGGCTGGCACGCGTGATGTGGTTTGGGGGTCGTGCAAACTATGCCAGCTGTGTTCTTGGTTGTTGTTTTTTTGTAGCCTGCTGGTTCTGTTGCAGAGAGCCACTGTTCATCAAATTACAGTGCAGTCAACAACTTCACCTGGTAGAAAGAGTAAGGCACTTCTTCCCTGTCCCCGGTTTGGATCCTGTTACAGTCATGTATGCCTTCAGAACTTCAAGGCGAGATTTGCGTAAAGGACCATTCATGGAGCTGCCCTTGGATGGCTCTGTGGAAGCTTCAGCTGCTGCAGAACACAGCAGTCCGTCTGACGGGTGTGGGTCTACTATCATAGTAGAACTTCCCGGGTTGGAGCAAAGTGGTTTGTTCGTAAGGTTCATTGCTCCCATAGCTGTAATCCTATCCTAAACAAGACCCATAGCAAGTGTCCATTGACCCTGCTGAGAGATTTTGTCCATGGGTCCTAAACAAATGGTTGTAAATATGGCAGAAGTTCAGATTTGACTTTCAATGAGTAATAAACCACCATCTTTTACACTTGCGGCCTTTGCTATGACAAAAGATATAGGGTTTCTGTATGGATATTTAGCCCTCGGCATGTAGTTATTCCTCTGGATATAGTTGAAGTTACAAAATGGTCAAGTTAAACTAGCTACTGAACATGCACAGTAACTATTTTTCATAAAGCTTTCAGCACTCCGGAATCTGACCAGTGCAAAATTACTGCATGGTATTGTGAGGATTTATAAGGCTTTCAGTTCTGAGAGTTCAATGTAATGTCTTGGCTGTTTCAAATCCTACCTGGCCGCTGGCCAAGATCAGCATTTCTCGGCAAAACAAGAGGTGGAAAGAGCCAACTTGTCTGCACTGACTTCTATTTATTAAAAGGTTCCAGAAACAGATTGACTTCTGCTCAATATTTGATTTTGACCAGCCTTGGAACTGGGAGCACTTTCCCTCGATAGCTGGAAGGGTATTGTCTAGTTCTGCTATCACGTCTGAGCATTGCTCTGTGCCTTCTTACTTGAAACAAATGAAGAGGATGGAAAAGAGATGTAGCATTTCATGGTAACATCTGCCCTGAGCAGCATACTTTCAGCCTCCCAACTCTGTGACTAGGGTTGAGTGTGCAGAAGAAAAGTTCAAGGACTAGCACCTTGGCTCATCCCACAGACCATATCCTTGCCCTTTGAGAACAGAAGGTCCCATGTCTACCATAAGACAAGGCCTCTCAGTTTTCAGCTTGGCAGTAGCCCCAGCCCTGGTATATGTAGAAACATCACTCAATGACGACATTGTGCAGGCAAGGAGAAGGGACAGGTGGCAACCATGCTAATGTTGCTTGGTGACTTTCCAGTGCTGCCCCTGGTGTCTATACTGGAGTTATTTTTGTTGCTTTATTTTGTTTTTCTAGTTTCTTTAGAACTAAGGTGGACAGCAACAGCACACAAGCAAAATGCTCCCAGGTGTTAAAAGCCTTTTCTCTCTCTTTCTTGTCTTGTTTCTGGAAAATGTTCACGCTTGGATTTCAGTAGACCTCCGGAACAGTTATCAAAAATGTTTCTGGGATCTTTCCTAAAGGGCAGAATTAGAGGTGCAGGACAGAGAAATTGCATTTGGCAATGGCATGCAGGGGTGGAAATGGTCTCTTATGTATGTAAGGGTCTGACCTCCTATGTTAGAACTTGGAATGACGTAGTAGTGCTTCTGCTTTGAGTCCTGGATCTCTGTAAATTGGGACCAAGATCTATCACCTGTGCTGTAGGGTGAGAAGCCATAGATGTAGAAAGCTAAAATTGCCTAGTTCCCTTGTGCACACATCCAAAATCATTGGCAAAAGCTCAGTTAGCTTGCAAAGCAAAATTTGATTTGTAGAAATGCAGCAAAAATGCTCATGTCTTCTGAGTTTTATATGCTGTTGATTTCCAAGTTCTTTAGGGGTGGGCTAAAGCTGTGAAGGTATTTTGGAAAGTAGTTTCAAAATAGCCCCAGACAATATTTTTATAACACCTCTTTCTATGCGACGTTATTGTCTGATAGTTTTATTATACCAAGTTCTCTACTTGAATTGAATGGAAAGCTGACAGGGTTGATTTTAATGAGGTTGTCAACACTGCATACACTATGGAAAAATAAAGAGATAATGTCAACGGAATAGAATGCTGTCCTCGAATAATAGGTTCCTGCTGTTAAATAAAAGCGAAAAGGTCAGCTGATGATTGTTTTCCAAATGGGAGACGTTGAGTCTGTGGCAGCGCTCTCTGTGCTGGCATGGACTCTCTTCATTATGGGGAGTGATTGCTGTAAATGTAATCCTACATTTCAGGAATTACATGTATTTCAAGAATCACTTTTTATTTCCTATCGTTACACAGTTTTGTCTAGCATATCATTTTCCTCGGTCTGTTGTGCAGCAGACATGGAGGCACTCAATAGCCATGGTCTGTGCTTTAATGCACGCTCTCTCTCAGACACACACACACACACACACACACACACACTCTTCTGGACCAAAATGCTACCAGACCTAGGGTTGAGAAGATCACTGAAAATCTTCCCTAATTGATCTGCTTCAGTGGTGATTCTGTCTCCACCACTTTTATATCTTAAAGGGGGAAAGTACCCATAAAACTGCTGTTTGCCCCCCAGCAATTTTAACCACATGGAGGTGCATTTGTCTTCTCTTGATACATTAGTCTGGGTGAAAAGAATGAGTTGAAGAATGTTCCGAGGCAACCCAAGACCATCTGCTGGATCAGTGTTGTCACTCACACCTGCTGCAATCGAGAAATGTAATTTTGTAAATGTATACAGTCTTTCAATATGTTCTCTCCAGCAATTGATCTTTTGGCTAGGCAGGAGCATCTTTTGATCTGACCACCTGCTTCCTGAATGGTACCACAAACCCTTGCACCATATTTCCTAAGTCACTGTTTTCTGCATGGACATCTGGGTCATTATTGAACCGGTGCTGGATATTTGCCTGCCTGTTATTTATGTAGTAAGTGGCACTAAGAGAGCCAGTGTGGTGTGGTCATTTGGCACTAAGGCTGAGGTGTCACAGGTTCAAACCTCACTTAACAGTGAAGCACACTGGGTGATTTTAGGCCAACAGAGTGACCAGCCCGTCTTCCAGGGTTGCTGTGAGAATAAAAAAGGGGGAGGGATTTATGCTACCCTCTGCTCTTTGGAGGAAAGGTAAGATAAAATATTCTGCATCTAACTTCCTACAAGCTCTGCTGACTATTTTGGAGGTTGGCAGTAACGTTCTGGACCAGCTGAAACTTCCCACAGCTGTTGAAAGAGTTGTAGCTGCTACCGGAACATGAGATTAAGCATTTGTTTTCTATCTTTAGGCTGCGGGACAAACTTTTCAGTTTCCAGACTTGTTTCCAGAAAAAGAAGAAGTCATTGAGCCCGGCTCTTTTGAAGATACCCAGAAGAAATTTATGGAAGATGAGAGGCAGAGGCAGAAAGGCGACCCCAGGCAAGCAGACGTTCCCAGCTGGTTTGGACTTTGATGGAAGCAGCTTCGAGGGACTCAGACCATTGCACCCAGGATGGGTTCTCATCTTGTACTGTCATTATGTGGACGTCATCCCCACTTCTATAAATCCTTTTGAAAATACACTGCTCATACTCCTTTTGTGCAGCAGGATCATTTCAGCTCATGATGTTTCTTTTTGTGGATGGAACTGCTAACTGCTCTATCCATCCCGAAGGCCTTTTCCATTTAGGCTGTTGCTCTCCCCTTTTCCTGGTCTGAATAGTTTATTTCAATGCTGTTTACTGGCATATAGAAAGGCTGGGACAGCCAATACTGTAACCATGAGGGCCATATGCAAGATTTGGGGTGACCTTTTCTATCTCTGAATTGGCATAAAGAAAAAAATTGTCCAGGAGCAACTTAGCACTAAGTTCCATTTCATGTGACTCAGTGTGGTGCCTTCCATGGTTCTAGATTCAGGTAGGTAGCCGTGTTGATCTGATGCAGTCAAAATAAATTAAAAAATTGTCCAGTAGTACCTTAGAGACCAACTAAGGTGCTACCGGACAATTTTTTAATTTATTACGTCTGCGTCAGACCAACATGGCTACTTACCTGAATCTGAATTGGCAGACAGCCTCATACTTTGGGCACCTCACACTGTTTCAGGGATGACCCTGTTGGGTGTGTGGGATTGATGTGGGCACCATTAATGAGACACTGGCACGATGGCGTATTTGGGAGTGGAGGTATCGCGCAATGTCTTCCTGCAGCCTGAAAGATCGTTCTGAATTTTCAAAACGTGTATATACAAACTGAGCTCCTGACCCAGTAAAAAGCACTGCTTTGCCCACTTAGTTATTGTGTGTGTTGTCTGTGTGTTGGCTTTGTCTATCAGGATTCTCAAGTCATTGCATAAGGCTGCACTTCTCTCCCCGACTTGAATCAGTTACAGTGACTTGGGAAAAGGTTGCCATTTGCCTCGATTCTCGTTTAAAGAATTCTTTGCGCTTTTGTGTATGCTTAGTCCTGCTTTCCATTTTCTTATCTCTTATTTTTCAAGTTTGTTTTTCAGTTTTCAATGAAGATGGCACAACATTAGGCAGCCTGCTCTGTGGAAGCTGAGCTCTGTTGCTTTTTAGGGAAATACTAATTCAGATGTCGTGGTCTGTGGCTGGATATCCCAGAGGCCTATGCTGCTACCTAAACCACCAGTGTGTGCTTCAATAAACATGACCCTTTCCCTTCCCCGGTTCTCTTTAATTCAGCAAAGCCTCCGCCACTGTTTAGTAGGAGGGGAAAACATGCTGGATGTGGCAGACTATGAGCATTTTTCTGTTGTTGAGCTCCAGAGCTGCACTGTGCCCAGCCAAAGGCTGGGGCTTTGTTGACTTACTCGCTGCAATAGACCTAAGCCCTTGTGACTGGTGCACATAGCCTAACCTGGCTTACGGAGGTTGGCTTAGCTTGCATACCTTTCTTTATATCCAGACTCCTTTAGAATCCTGAGTGATCAGTGGGTCAGGCTTGCTTAAGCCTGTGGATGACCCACGTTCCCTTGGGATCTTCCTTTCCCTTTTTGCTAGCCAGCTATGCAATTTTTCCACTGTTACTCAATCAAAAGCAGGAAGCCAAGTTGATAGACCATTGTCTCCCAAGAGGGAATAATATTTGAATCCCAAGGCAAAGCACATTCAGTGCAACATAATAGATGTATAGAAGTCTGAGGGGGACCGTTTCCTACATCTACCAAAGTGTTGGGGTCATTCTTACTCATATCACCTGCTTTTTAATTATAAGCTTAATTCATAAAATTTTCCCCACCAAAATATTGCCTACACACACACACACACATATATATATATGCAGTCGTACCTTGGAAGTGGAATGGAATCTGTTCCAGAAGTCTGTTTGACTTCCAAAACGTTCAAAAACCAAAGCGTGGCTTCAGAAGCCCCGTCGGACGTTTGGCTTCCAAAAATTGTTCGCAAACTGGAACATTCACTTCCAGGTTTGCCGTGTTTGGGAGCCCAAACTAGAAGTAAGCTGTTCAAAAACTAAGGTACGGCTGTGTGTGTGTGTATGCGCGCAGAAGCAATTAATACATTCTTTTCTTTAAGCTGACTTGAGCAAGTTTTCAGCTTAGATATAAGGATGCTCTGTTCATCCTATGATACTTAACCTGGTTTACACAGCTCCTAGTAGGGCATTTCTTCCTGACTCCCTTTTCCACATCAAGACTTTAGGCAAGGAGAAAGCGATTGCCTGGGGATTCAATTGTGCTAAGCTACTTCTGGTAAACTTTGGCTTCCTTTTTGCATAACATTGCTGCTCGACTGAATATGCCCTCGGTACAAAAAAATACCACCAGCAGAAGTTCTTCAGATTTGAAGGTGGAAGGTAGTGGAAAGCTAGGAGATGAACAGGGCACAGAAAGAATTAATCCCCACCCAGTTTTTTCTAGCTACACCCATGGGCTCTACACTGGAGCCTGGATGGCTGGACAGAGGAATTGTTTGGGGATGAGGATATTTATTGAATGTGGTGCCAGCTTGTCCTCTTGTGTAATTCTTCTACAGATGTACAAAACAACACAGAATGTCAAAGCTTGGTGAGTGCTTTGGCTTCTACTCAACTGATCTGCCTGGATGGTAGATTATTGATCTTTGGAGTGGTCTTTGGGAGGCAAAGGGTCATGATTCATGCTTTCTTAACCAGCAACATAGCGAAATCGCCGAATAGTGAAATGGATAAAGTGGACTTTTGTCCACAAAGGCTTATACCATAATAAATGTTAGTCTTTACAATGTCTCCAGCCTTGTGCTTGCTGTTTTAAATTCAAAGTGGGTGATCATTCTGAAGCTATCCCTAGTTTATTTTTTAATAATTTGCTTGCAGGCTGAACTGCTTCATTCCATTCCATCTCTTAATTCTGAAACTCAAGGAGTCAACCCATGAAACTTAGCAGTACAGTCAGGGCAGGTAAAAAAGGTTTTACTGTTTCACTTAGTGAAAAACTAACTTTCGACACTAGCTTCAGTGGGTTTTTCAAAGAGGAGAAGACAACATGTCATGGAGATAATAACAGATTTGGGGTATTGTAGCTGAATTAAATATCATTTTTCAGGAGCAACATACCACTAAATATTGGTTTATGTGTTCACAAAATTGTTAGATGCTACCTACATCCCCTTTGTAGGCTCTCTGGAGCAATGCCTTCCTGTTTTTTTGTTTTGCTTTCTCTATATGATCAACTGAAGCAGCAGCTCAGTTACTGAGGAGGCTTCATGTGAGCATATACAACTTGAATTTTCTGCTGTTGAGAGCCTGTCATTTGGAAAAGCATTGAATCTTCCCCACTGACACCTTCTTTTTCTCTCCCCCCCTCCCCCGCCCTCAAACCTTGGCCACAACAAATGTTTTTCATTCAAACTTGAAATCAGAACAACTCATAAAATGTTTACAAGGAAACAGCTGTTCCCCTGAGAGGCAATCTAAGTAGGACTTTTACGCACACCCCTTCTGCTCATTAGTTGCCTTTGACACCCCCTTCTCCTTTTGAGTGTCCAGCGTGTCGCTTGCTGCTTACAACTGCTAGGAGCTGCCTGTCCCTTTTGTGTACAACTAACCAAAACAAATATTTCGGAGTGCGTCATGATCTACTTAAGCTAGCAGGTTGGTCCAAAACAGAGGGCGATCAGAGAGATTTTTTTTTGCCACACAGTAGTTAATGAGAAAAAGCCCTGGGTCCACCTACAGCTGGTCTTAAAAAAGAAAAGAAAAAATCAGAATATAGGCTGGTTTTCCAAAAGGATACAGTATTGGAGTTACAAAGAGATGGCTTACCGTTTTGGATCGAGCTGGTTTGACTGAATAGTTGGCCTCCAGTATTCTGTGTAGCACAGCTGCTTTGCAGCCACTATTGAATATTTAGCACCACATGTGTGCTATACAGGGCAGAGAAGTCAGTGTTCACTGCGGGGTTTGGAAAAATGAACAATTATTTAAATGATTAAAAATGGCACCTTCATATTTGGAAGCGGCATGGCTCTGATTACCAGATGCTGGGAATAAACCACAGCAGATGAGTGCTTCTGCATTTCACAAGGACATCTGGTTTATCCACTGCTGGAAACGGAGTATTGGATTGTGGTTTGCTTTCATTCTGACTCAGCGAGGTGGGCATGTGTCTCGAGAGGCAATGGAGTGTGCCTCGGGATGAAGTCAGACTGCTGCATTAGCAACACCAAAGTGACCTCCCCAGGGCACAAGCCTGGGCAGTGTGTGTATGGAGGTCCCGGGCTGTCCAGGCCTTGCTGATGTGGTCCAAAGGAAAGCAGACCAATTTGGCACTAGCCTTGCTGCGGGAGTTGTCAGAAGGAGGTGTACAAGGCACTATCCAACCGTTCTAGGGACTCCACTCTGGAGTTGTGTAGGGTTTGCTACTTAGCCTTTTCTGCTCTCTAAGATATCCCACAAGGCAGCAGATGTTTAGGACCAGAGTTTTCCTTCTCCTAGATAGGCTACCTTCCCAGTTGACAACCCCCAACTACTCCTCATTTCCCTCCACACCATGTTCAGAAACCGCCTTCTTGACCATTGGAGCCACTATTGGTCTCGTCTGCTCAATCCACTGGATTGCATGCAAGGGAAGTCCCTAACTCACCCATCAGCTACCATCATGTGGTTTAGCCGGCCAGTCGAAGCCATTCCCAGGTTTGGGCTGCTGTTGCATACTGACAGCTTCTAGGAGCCACATGTGAGAGCTGAGTGCAGGGTGGGGACCAAAGGTGGACAAACTACTCCAAAAGCAGCTCAATGTGTCCCCCACCAGAGGTACTACTCCTCCCTTAACACATCATACAGCAAGGTAGAGCAGCTATGTTATGAGTACAATACAACGGGGCCCAGGGTGTTGCTAGGGACTTGGGGCACAGGCCCACAACACAATTTTTTCATACAGTCTGTATTTGCTGTTTTATATGTATTCAGGAAAGTGGCATCTTGCCAGTGCTGCAATTCACAGTGTGTCCATATAGGCCAAGTTTTTCTTTTTCTTTTAGTTAAAAAAAATTAAAAGGAAGGATCAGGAATTCTGGGACTCACCACAAAAAAGCTGGTGGTCAGGCGCCCTGGACTGTCTCATAACTATGGGTTTAATGGGGTTAGGATGAAAGGCAACAAGAATAGTGAGAATTTGGTAAGGAACATTTGGGTAGTAATGAAAGGTTGTGTGAGGCTAAGGTAGGGGAGAATGGCCTTTGCTAATGGAGTAGGCCTTTGTAAAGAGGGAGGGAAGCAGTACAGCCTTCCTCAACCCAGTGTCATCCAAAAAATCTGGAGGGGTAACTCCCATTAGCCCCAGCCAGGGATGGTGGGAATTAAAGTCCAAGACATGTTGAGGGCACCAGCTTGGGAAGGCTGGTATCAGGAGGTTGCTTGTGGCTTAGGCCACCAGTAACATGGTGGAATTGCTAATGGTAGATATGGAAGGCGAACTTCTTTCTTAGATTCTCCCACTCCTGCTTAAGCCTTCTCTTTTTCAAAGTATCTGAACAGCAGCCTGCAAATGGCTCATCTGATCCAGAATGGCGTCTTCAGCTGTTGTGGCCCTTTCAGCGGGTGCATTTTTCAAAAAGAAAACATGCAATAATTTGAAGTTAGCCACCGGACTTCAAAGTTAGCCTTCTGCCTCCTTTTACAGTGGACTGCGGAGAGCCAGCATGTCTGCAGTGCCAGCTGGCCCTGAAAAGGTTACCTGGCCAACTTCATTCCTGCCTCCCATAGCAGTGGTCAACTAGTCTTGGGCATGTAGCCAAGTGGCTCCTTCCTCTGAAAAGCACACTGTGAGGTAGCCATGAATGAGCATCCTGTCAGCAGAGTCATACAGTAGAAATTCTGCATCAGTCAACAACTGCCATATGTTCGGATAATACCGTATTTTTCGCTCTATAAGACGCACCAGACCACAAGACGCACCTAGTTTTTGGAGGAGGAAAGCAAGAAAAAAAATATTCTGAATCTCAGAAGCCAGAACAGCAAGAGGGATTGCTGTGCAGTGAAAGCAGCAATCCCTCTTGCTGTTCTGACTTCTGGGATAGCTGCACAGCCTGCATTCGCTCCATAAGATGCACACACATTTCCCCTTACTTTTTAGGAGGGAAAAATGAGTCTTATAGAGCAAAAAATACGGTATATCTTGTGGGAGACCTGGCTAGTGTAATGTAGGGGGTAATAATCAGAGCCGTGCCCTTGGTTCAAATGTCACCTTTATGACAAGCTCACTAGTGGCTACAGGCAATTATCTCACAACCTCAGTTCCCCTTTGTACTACTGACCTACCCTGTGGTTGCTGTGTAAAGATCACTGAGAAACTGTATGTGTAGCGCTGCTTTGAACACTCAAGACTGCTACGTAAATGCTAAGTAGGGTTATTTACTGAATGCAGATTTGACTTTGCACAGATTTGACTTTAAAAACTGAAAGTAGATTCTGCCAAGCCCTCCACAGTGAGACCAGCTCTTACATTGCGTAGGCAGGAGGGGAAGGTAAATGACACTTTTTAGAGAGCTAGACAAATATTGACACTTTCTAGTGCAAACTTTTTAATTTATTGATGGGGCAACATGCATGATTAACACAAGAATGGTTTATAGAATAAGAAGCCCATATACCAGGAGTCCTAGCAATCGGATTCTGATAAAACCCAACCCCAAACCCTACTTTTCTCCCCCATTAAGAGCCCCATTTCCACAGAAATCAGATACACAGGCACAGGCAAAAGAGATTCATCATTTATATGAACTGCCTCTTGCTTGCTTGCTTGCTGACATTGGGCACTCCAGATCCTGGTGTCACTCTTTTTCCAGACTTAAAAAAAACAGGCTCCAAAAATGCAAAACAAAGAACCATGGTGAATGTGGGATTCAATCCCTGGAATCCCTGGCTCTCTAGCCTTTTGAAGAAACAAAGGGCTCATGGCCCCACTAGCTTTTGTGGCTAGCAGTCCACTCAGCTGCAGGCAGTCCTGATGCATTTTAACCTGGGACTTCTCCTCCAAAGCAGCCCCTGCCCCAGCCACCCCAGAGGTCAAAGCAGCCCCTTCTGGGAGGCAAGAAGGAAGTCGGCTGCCAGCTGGTATTTGGCCGCTGCTGGTAGCTCAGGAAGGCAACAGCTGTACCTAGGAGGTCAGATCCTGGACACAGAAGTGGGTGCATGTCTCCAAGGAGCAAAATGATTATTGGACAGAAGTGCCTGGAATGAAGCAACATCGTTTCTGGAGTGACGCACAAAGCTGTTTCTTACATTTGGCACAGGGAGGGCTGCAGCTGCTGGCCTTTCTGTCAAGTAGCGGAGCTGCAGGATGGATCCTTTCCCCCCTGGCTCTACATAGATCCATGACAGAAAGTGAACCAGGGAGACGGCGAAGGGATTTATGGTGTCTTGCCTCATCTACATGTAGGGGACGACTGCATCTGCACATCCTCAAGGCCAACAAACGGCACTGAGATGATTAAATTGGCTCGCAGTATTTTATTGTGTAATCCTCACATGAAGCTTCAACGATGTAGGGCACGGCGTTCCTTTACATGGCAACTTGAACATGTTTGCCCCCGGTCCTAAATCTAGCTGATGGCTTTATCTGTGGGGATACATTTGAGACTATTTCACACACACACAAAATGACTTCATGAGGCCGTTGTCCCAGTAGATTTGTAGAAAAACTAGCTGTGGTAAATTCTGAGGTTCAAAGCAGCATTTCAAAAGCCAGCTCGGCTTAAAGGGCTTTCAATGAATCTGGGCCAGAGCAGCAGTCCCAGTCCCACATCCTGACAATGTTGAGACTTGCTGGCTTCTGTGTGGCTCCTTAGGTGTGGTTAAAGGGAGTGTTGGCTATTCTGGATGGAATTAATGTGTTAAGGTGCATCATTTCCCTCTCACAGTACTCTTGGAGAATTCTGATGTGTTCAAGGCGACAGTTGCCCTGCTATTTATGCACATAGGAGGCAAAACATTCTGTCCAAAACAGGTTTGCCTCCCATGTGGTGCATTTGAGAGAGACACACAGGATGGAAGCTGAGATTACATAAAAAGTCGGCTGCAGAATTTGGATCTGAACCCGGTATGTCTGAATGTTTCTGCTTTCCTTTGTTGTATTGTAATTGTTAACTTCTTGTAAGTTTGCCCTGAAAACCTGTTGAAGAGTAGACTATAATTCAAAAGACAAACCCCCAAACCCAGGTCTTTTGACTCCCAGTTTGGGAGCACAGACCATCTCACAGAAGATGTGGTAAAACTATACATTAAAGTCACCTGTTCAGCACAAAGTAAAACGCAGAGCAATAGACTCTAGTTGTCTTTAACTACAACTGCACAAATTGGCTTCTTTTTGTGTCCTAGGAAGAAGATGACATGATCATTAAAAAAATCAGCCTAAGAATGATAATTTGGCTTTCCCTTCCACGTTACTTATTCCGCTCTGGACACTGGGGACTCAAACTTTCAATATTTTTAACACTAGGTGATTTCAAGTACAGCCATTGCCACCCTCAGGACCTATTGCTTCTCCACTGGGTTTCATATTTGGTCCACTCATCATGAGTCTTGTTTAGCACAGGACACCCTTGGTGTGTCCTATCAGCTGCAGAAAGTTGGTCAGCATACTTGGGCAACCTTGTAAACATCTTGTTTGTTCCAGAGAAAGGGAACAGAATGATAATGATGATGGCAGAAATAATAAGAATAAGAATAGGTTTCTGTTTTGAGCACTCCCCCTTGTTCTAGACAGCAGACAAAAGAAAATAAATACTTGATAGGCATGTGGATTTCCACGCTCCTCTCTGCTCATGTGGGACTTGACTTGAGCACATGTGGTGCCATATGGTGTGGGAGGGGTGTGGCACCAAAAGCATATCCCGATAGCCAAAAGAAAAGAAAAGAAAGAAGAGGGATTGGACCCAAGGCATAGTTTGTTTCACCACAAAAAAACACTGATTGTAAATGAGTTGGAAGGAAAATTGTCTCTCCCACCCCCCCGCAATGCTCCACCAGTTTGCTGTTCATTTGTCGGGACTGGGGAAGTTGTTTACTTTGCTAGGGAGAAGGCAGATGCAAGAGAAGCTGTTTTGCATGCAAGGTTTTTATGAAAGGGTTGGGAAGAGGAGGAGGGAAGACAAGGAACATTCCAAGTCCTTTGCAACAGATTTTAAAGATCCAGAAGCCTGTTGTTTTGCTTGTTAAAAAGATGTATCGAGACCAAGATGCAAGTTCTCAGATTCTAGGCAAAGCTAAAAAAAATAAAACAGAAATGGCTTTTTGTGTGCATTGCCTAGTGTTGTGTATATACAGTTTTCCTTGGTTGGTATGTTCAACCAGGACAGAATGACACTGGGATATCTAGGAGAATGCACCTTGATCCAAAGGGTATTCACAGTTCAGATGTTTTGCACATGGGGAATCTCCCATTCGTCTATACAGAAGCAGCCAATGCAAGCACTCGTGGATTGATTATACCCAGCAAAGCGAAAGGGAAGGCTGTTCCTGGATGGTTCCCTCTGTGCCAATTGCATGATTGGAATGACAAAATAGCAGTAAAAATAACCATTGTGCTAGGCGTCTAGTGGGAAGAACATAAATGGTGTCTTTCTTGTGTTATGGGGGAGATAAAGGCTGTGACATTCATTCTAGAGCTGAAACCAATTTGCACCCAAATTAATCTTTCCTTACAAACATTCAAATACTTATTTGAATATTTGGTGAATATTTGATGTTCAACAATGCATTTGACGCCCAAAGATTTTGCAGTAGCAGTCAACACTGGGCAATTATGTAACAGCTGGCATTCAGCATCAGTCAGCATTTAATGGTGTCAGCATTTGAAAATATTTCAGCTGGACACACAGCTACCACCAGTATCTGACAGTAGCCAACACGTAGCAGCCAGCTGTTGCAGTCAACATCTGACTTGAAGCAGGATGTCGTATTTAACGAATCTGACATACGATTTTTAGCATTTTGCCAATATATCTGACAACTGATGCGCAGTATTTGATAAGTCGTGGCCAATATATGCAGCAGTAGATGTCAAAATGTCAGTAGATGTCATCAGTATCTGTCAACTGATGTAACAGAATTTAGGAAACATCATTCATTTAACAAATCAAAACAGGAAGATTGTGAAATTATGATATGAAATCATGATTTCAGATGCCGGTTGTAAAATTTCTGAAGGCAAATTTCAACATTAAAACTTTTTTTCTTTTTGGTAATCTGTAGTTTTGCTGGGTTTTGAAAAACTGTATTTTGTTTCTGCTCTATTTCTTTCTACAACAGATCCCAAGCAAATGTCAATAATATGTAACATTCACAGCCATACCACACTGCCTGAAGCAGATTGGGGCTGTCAACACTTTTTGCCACAATCTCTGCCCCCCCCAATCTTCTTCATCCTCTGTTGCCTTCCAGGATCCCTTCAGATTTGCTGCCTGAGACACATGGCTCAAAAGAGGACCAGCCCTGTAAACATATGAAATAGGCTCAAATGACACTTTTCCCAGGGCTGACATGAGGAAGGATCCCTAAGTGCTCATTAGTTTAGAGCAGAGTTTCTTAGAGAGACTCCGATTCTACTGCCCACCTCTGAGCTCCCTCATTTGGTACAAAAGACAGAATCATTACTGAGGGAGCTCAGAGGTGGGCAGTAGAATCGGAGTCTCTCTAAGAAACCTAGCAACTGACCCTTGAATTTTAAACACTTTTTACTTGTTAGTCCATGTATAGAGTGAATAATGGAGTTGATAGGAACTTTGACTTTATTTGGTGCCTGTGCTGAAGATTGCACACCAGGTCCCCAGATGCTTACCAGCAGCCACGAACCTGTGCTAGAGGTTATCTTCACTTATGTGAATTGGCCTGGTCTGTTTATGGCTATTCAAGTAACTCCCACATGCTTAGTCATTAATTTAGATCATTCCTTTGCTTTTGGTGGGGTGGGGGAGCAGGATCCAGGAACTCAGCAGCCAGACGTGGTGGGTGTTATTTTGGAACATTTAGTGAAAGTGACTGCATTATTTTCCTGTGTCTTTCTCTTGTTACTGTAAATATTTTCACTGAACATTATGTATCAAATACTGCTTTCGGATTATACTTGTGCTACGAGATCTGGGGGTGACGACAATGAAGTGCATGGCAGTGAATGACTCATACCACAGAGAAGGTAAGGAGACTCTAGGATCTCTTCCTCCCTTTGGCTGAATGGCTCTGATGATATCGGGGGGGGGGGGGGCTGGAAGGGGAGAAGGAAGAGGGGCCTTGGAAAAGAGAAGGCAGAAAGCCAAAGGAAGTGAGGGGGCTAGGGAAGGAGAGTTTGAAGAGGACATGGTTCTGAAGAATTATGTGCAGAGGCGAAGGTCAGAGTGGAATGAAAACCGAGTGTGAACAGAATTATGTTATCAGCTGGTATTTGAGTTTGGTCCTTTAAATAAACAGAACGATCAACTTCTGTAGGGTTGATCATGTACTAAGGTCCAGTATACAACAGCATGGTAATAAATTCCCAAAGAATGGAGATGATTTTTTATAGAAAGTTGTTTCTTCCTCCTCCACCTGCTGTTCTTAGATTTCCTTCAGCTTCCTCTCACTACTCAGGAAGCAAACTTTGAAACTTCCTGTTTCTTTCTTCACCTGAGCTCCTAATAGGATCCACCAGGCTCTGCCTGGGACTCACTCCACATGTGCTCTAGATCTTCTGCAAGCACTCTCACACACAGACACCTCCACAATCCTGTGACATAATACACGGACAAATGTCCTTCTTGGCCTCTGTCTCAATAAGGTAAATATCTCCCTGACCTACTGGGACAGAAAGTCATGCACACAAAGCAATTGAAAGGAACTAAGGCCTACAACATTTAAGCAAATATTGGTGAGTCAGCAGTAATTTCATTACTATCATGTTTACAGTGGTAAATGTAGAAGAAGAAATGTTTGTGAGCACCTCAAGTGACTGTTGCGGGGAAGCCACTGGCAGACCTCCTCTAGAAAGTCACTCCACATTTTCAGTGACGGGGAGTTCTGTCATGGTCAGGTTTGGAATTGGAATACCAACAGTATTCTCCTCAAAATGCAGGAAAATTATTAGTTTCTTCTAAACTCAATTTGATCAAAACAGACCCTGTTGTGATACCAGTTATGTCTTTCCCGAGTCTAATAAGGTCTGAACTCTTCCTCAACTTCCTAGCAAGCCTTGAAAGCTCCTCCCTTCAAATACCTGACCATCTCTTTTTTGTGCTTGGGTGAAGAAATGTCTCTTCCCACTCTTGCTCTTGGCATACTAGTGAGAAAACTACTTATCCCAGCATTCCTGGCACCTGGAGGAGCAGGCCAGGCACCAGAAGGGGGCTGGGGACAATAAAAAAATTCCTCCTTTCATCTCACTGCTACCCATGCAGTAAGGAAGGTAATGAAGCAAATGGGAAGAGGGATTTAAGAACATAAGAAGAGCCTGCGGCCCAACTAGTCCAACATCCTGTTCTCACAGTGGCCAACAAGATGTTTGTGGCACAAGAGCACTCTTGCCTCCTGCAGCTTCCAGTGGCGTAGCTATGGGGGGCAAGCTGGTTTCTTTGTCCTGGGTTAAGCCTCTATTGAGGCTCCCAGCCTGTGTGTTCACACAAATGTGGGTGCCAAACTGGGTCTTTGACCTGGGTGAAATAAAGCCTAGTTTTGCCCCTGTTTCCAACAACTGGTATTCAGAAGCCTAGTGCCTCAGAACATGGAGGCAGAGTATGGCCAACATGGCTAGTAACCACTGGTAGCATTACCCTCCATGTGTTTATCTAATCGTCTTTTAAAGCCATCCAAACAGGAAGCCATCACTACCTTGGGTGGGAGCGAGCTCCATAGTTGAACCATGAACTGTGTGAAGAAGTCCCTTCTGTTGTCTGTTCTGAATCTTCCAGCATTCAGCCACCTTGGATGTCCAAGAGTTCAAGTGTTAGGAGACAAGGAGACACATTGCAACCTAAGGGAGTTGCTTGGTCATTTTAGTTGCCTCTTCCTGGACCTTAAAATTTCTTCTTTGGTTCAGATCCAGGCAAGAGAAGAACTTTGGGGCCATAATGATTGCCTAATATTTGGAAATGAGCACTACAAAGTGCTGAGATTCATATTATGGAGCCAGGATATATGAGTTTGGGCAGTGTTACTGGTGACGATTGGAATGAGATTAGAGCATGCCTATAGGCAATTTTTTTCAGGCTGTGTCCGGCTAAAAACAAAACACTGTAAGCGTCGGAGACATTCCAGTACAAAGCTTTACACATCCATCTCAGGAACTGCAAAAGGCTGCTCAACTGGGAAACTTCAACTTGCCAGGAAAAAAGTGCTCCATGTTATTAATATATGGGATGCCAGTCCCCTCATCCTTCACAGCTTTTTTTGCTCAAATGATTCAACTGGTAAAGACACATTTGTAGTGAACACTGGCGCTCTACAGCAAGTCATAAGGGTCTCTTTAATCCCAGACGCCTTAGTGTCCTATGAAAAATGTGAGAATCCCCCAAAGCAGGCTTGAACCCAAACAGTTTGAAATGGCCTGTTTTGCATTTACACTGTGTTTTCTGCCCTTTTATTTCTGTTTTATCATTTTTCCTCTTTCTTCGTTATTTTAATAGCGCTCTTCCTAGTCATAACAAGCAACTTTTTCCGAATCTGGCTTTGATTGATTTTATTCTGCAGATGCTACTTATGGCTGTGAAAAGGGGGTGGAAGAGGAAGAAGAGGGCAAAGAGTTTTTCTTTGCTATTGAGGCTGTTTTCATCCAAAGGGGAAAAGGAAGCATTTGTTTGCCAGCTAGATTTCATTGCAGTCTGAAATTTGCCTGGTTTGCATATGAGAGCTTATTGATTTTGAAGCAGCCAACTGTGGTTCATGAGACAAATTCATTTCCAGCTATTGTGCCTGAAAGAGGGAATTGAATGGTGACCCCACCCTCAGCCATAGCTATTTAGCAAGTTGTTTCCCTAGATATATAAAAATTAAGAAAAGGGTTTTATATAATACCATACCCCAGTTCTTACATACAGATTTCCCTCCCACGCATAGTGGCTTCAACACCACAGCCAAGTGAGGGAATCCATGTATGAATTGATTTCCCTGCAACATGTCCAATTACACATTCATGTAATGTCTTCCCTGTTTAGGGAAGTTTTTAATGTTTAATGCTCTATTGTGTTTTTAATATTTGGTTGGGAGCCACCCAGAGTGTCTGGGGAAACTCAGCCAGATGGGTGGGTGGGCGGGGTATAAATTGTTGTTGTTGTTGTTTGTGTATATGTGTGAGGGGGCCTCAATGTGGTGAGCACACTGCATGATCAAGCAGCAGAATGGCCCCACAGTACGTCTTTCACATGGTTATGGCAACTGGGGCTATTCTGTGCTAAAGAATATTGAAAGTAGGGACTATGGGAACTTTGTTGAAGAGGCATCAATATACATTGTTGCCTCTTCAACAAAGTTCCCATAGTCCCTACTTTCAACTAGAAGAGTTTTTTTGATTTGCAGATTTCTGAGATCTTGTAGGCAGATCACTGGCAGCAACTTTTTAAAAAAAAACTTATTAGTTACCCCACTCCCCCAGAAAGGATGAATCTGGGTTGAACAGATGGGAAATGTAGGGTGGCTTTTTTTTTATGCTGACTACATTGTGTGGACTCTGCAAAGATGTTGCAGGTGCAAGGGACACTGATCCCACAACAAACACCTTGAGCCAGCAGAGTCCATAAAAAGTGGTGACCTAACTTTTAAAGTGACAGTTTGGGCCTTGGGCTCCTTTCCTTGTACTGCCCACAAAGGTCTGATGGGACTCAGAACAAATACATTTTGCAGTCGTTTTTTGTTTATGTCACCAAAACCAGTGACAGAATGCAAAATACATCAGGCTGGGAGCAACCACAAGGAAGGCCACACATTTATTCACATATGTCCATTCTACTGAGTACTAAAATAACAACCACCATCACCACCACCACCAGGTGGTATGGGAAAACATGCTTCACCAACTTTGACTGATTTTAAAATGGCCTGCAACCACCTACTTGAGACTAATAGTCACTAAATGTTTCACTAAGGAGTCTAACCAAATAGTATACTTTATATTTTATGCATAATTTAGTTTATTTCTGCCAGTGATGGAGAAGAATACCCTGATTTATAAGATCCAGTAGTCATGATCTCCAAATCACAGAACTCCTACTGAGACCTTTGTTTTCTATTGTTTCCTCGACTATTCACTTATCAAACCTTTCCTTATAATCACATGGACTGGAAGCTTGGTGTTTGTTGGTTTGTTTTTAATTTAAGGTAGCTGAGATTCTCAGAATCTGAATCTCTTTCTCTCTCTTTTTTATTCTTCATCTTCACTGTTGGAATTGTAAAACAGACCCACTGCTGTATGTAATTTCTTGCTTTCTGCTGAACATCTTAAGCAATTGATATGGGAGAAGGTATGTTGTAAGAGCTACGTAAAAGAAAGGCACAATATTGAGCAAAGATTTTTATTTTTTTTAGTCAGTGGGCTTGTTTACAGGGAAAAGACATATTACTGCTTATTACATGTATCTGTGTAATAAGAAAAAGAAATGAAAGCATAATTAAACACGTCCCAAATCTCATTGTGTATCTTGGCTTGACACTTTTTGGACCTCTCCCCCTTCTGCCTTTCTTGTTTCCCAGGCTGAACTAGGCCATTAAATCTAGGCCAGTCTTTTCCAGTTATTCAAGAGTGATTATCTTTTTGAGAACAGTAAAACCCTTGCTGCAAATATTGGTTTATAGTTGCTGTATTTTCAGGTGTTTAACATGGTTCCTGAGTATGAAACGAGAGCTCCAACAGTGCAGCGACCAAACTAAAAGAAACAGAGCTACTGCTTTTAAGACTTGACTTTGCTTTTATGCAGTTTATGATCCTTGTAAAGAATGCACCACCCTTGTCTCCCTTTGGATGTCTACGAAGAGCACAGTCATTGCCTTACTGGGTGAGGCCAGTAGTCCATCTGGTCCAGATATTCTTGGCCAGTTGCTTGGTGCCTCTGGAAGCTGACAAGAAAGGCAGAAAGGACTACAACTCCCATCATCCCTGAGCTCTGGCCTTGCTGGCTAGGGTGATGGGAGTTGTAGTTCAACAACATCTGGGGACCCACAGGTTTAGAAAGGCTGGTTTAGGCTTTCCCTTGTTGTTCATCTATTCCCCAGTGTCTGGTATGCAGAGGATCACTAGCTGATTTTTTAGCACTTTCCTTATGGCCCCCATCACTTAAACCAGTCCTCCCACTGCATTATTACGAATGAAGGCTAACCACGCTCTCTCTGGTTGGATATTTAGAAAGAGCCCCTCCTGCCTGACCCCCTCTTCTTTTTTAAGGGTGTGTGTGGCTTTCAGTCAAGTCTTTATTTCTGGATCTTATCCTAATTTCATACCTTGGTTTGACAAGAGCCTTTAAACCACTTTCCTCCTTCAGATGTCACAGGAAACAGTGGTTTAGGAAACCAGGGTATCTTTGCTGAAGTCAGGCATGCGAGGAGAGACACAGCAAGCACACATTCTTAGCCTGGATCAACCCCATGGATTGTCCATACTGAGATCATAATGACACCTGAACCAGGCTGTTGTACTTTGTCAAACGTACACTGCACGACCTCAGACTTGCTTTCTGGCAGAGCAGCCAAGAATATTCAGCTGAAAAATCAAATCAAATGGGAACAAAGGAAGCCTTGATATTCATCACTGGGTAATAAAATGGAGTAAGATGGCAGACCTTTCAGGATGGATTGTAACAGTATTAGGGACATGAATACAGGGCTGGCCCTGCTAGCAGAAGTCTGCGCAAGAACGTAGGCTAGTGCAGTGGGGCATCTGACCCCCTCCCACTTGGCTTGGGGGGTTGAGAGCAGGGCCGGATTTAAGTTTGATGAGGCCCTAAGCTACTGAAGGTAATGGGTCCCTTTATATGTGATATTTTAGGGAGCAGGCTAGCAAGCGCGGCCCATTACTTACATCATAGGAGCCTACACAACACAAAACACTGTTGCTGTATGTAGGTTTTATTTTATTTGTTTTTATCTTATATTTTGGAAATGTACATCCAGTTTTTCTCCCTTTAACTTTTTGGGGGGCCTCCAGGAGAGTGGGGCCCTAAGCTATAGCTTGTTTAGCTTATACGTCAATCCGACGCTGGTTGAGAGAACCCCCAGAATAGTATGCAGTGGGGGGGGGGAGAAGTAAGAAAATTCTATCAGGCAAGCAGAAATATTTGCACGGAAAGAGCTAGCACCTTAGCACTATTGTGAATTTATCCCAATGAGAACATTCATTATCAGTAATCTTTTTTAAAAAATATGTTTGAGATATTAATAATCTCTGTTGCTGAAGTTTCAGTGTTTGTGGGGAGAGGATTTAAAAATGGTAATCTAGTGATTAGTAAATGAACCTACCGGAAATGTAAAACCTCTTGCTGAAGGAATACCCTCATCTACTCAACTACAGCCACTGAATGTTTTTTGAACTCCAATAAAGCCTTCTCTTGTCTCCCCCGAATGCCTGAATTTCAGAAGTACTTGATTTATCTGTTGTCGTGTGATAAAATATCTGTGGAGCCTATAAACTTCTAATTGAAGGGAGTGTAGATTGTACGAGAGCACACTTTTCTTCTCGGTTGTAAGTTCCTCTGGTGCATTTTGTCTTGTCCGCCAACCTTTTGTGTGCCTCTTTGTTCCAGTTCTTTTTTTCTTTTACATAACCCATGGATGTGTGTACTTGATGTGACGGATATGGCTTAGAGGTTTTGCCCCTCCCAACTCTTTTCATTGTGGATGCTTTCAGGATTTTTTTTATTTAAAAAAAATCAACCACTAGAGAAATCATCTTGCAGATCCCTACTGAATGAAAACATGCAAATCCTTGATTTGTAGCTCTCATAAAATGTGTTTTTGCCAGAATGTAAAAAATATTTATGTGGCAGAGAAGGTGAAATATGAATGCATATTTTCTTCTTCTAATGCACTCACAAAGGACAGGGGTTAGCAGTGACGTGATAGCTCAGTCAGTGTTTTCCAGATACTATCCTTATTTTTATGTAGATATTTTAATTTTGTAGGCTCAATAAGGCAAGTCAGGCTTTTACTTTATAGGGTGATTTACTGATTCCTTTCTCTGCTCACATTTGTTTCTGACGTTTTGTCCTCTGCTGTGTAATGCCACCTGCAGTCTGTTTGGATAATTCCAAAAGACATTGATAATCAGGGTTGGTTTACATGTTACTTGCTCCCCCAACTGCTGCCAGAAAGCTGTTCTATGTGCTGAGACCCACACACCAAAGCGTCATGGTTAAATGTCTCTTCTGCATGTGCAAGTCTAAATGCATGGAATTTTTGCATACTAACTTCAGGTTGACCTGGAATCTGCTGATTCCAGTAGGCAAAGCATCCACATATGTAGAGCTTGCCAGCTTTTCCAACCCTATATGTATGAATTGGATGTATCATTAATCTGCATGTTCTCTGGGGAGGGGAAACAAATTATTTGGGGCAGGTAAGGCTGCTTATCAGCCATGGCACAGCTGCTTATTATTTTTCTAAAGTATTTCTTCTTCTTTTTGGGCTGCCATTTTACACACACACACACACACACACTACAATTTCCCAGACCTAGCATTGTTCCAGGGCAGTCTCTCTCTCTCTCTCTCTCTCTCTCTCTCTCTCTCTCTCTCACACACACACACACACACGTGAACCTTAAGAGTTTTATTCTGTCAAATGATTGGCTTCAGGATGTGGAGAGGGTTCTTCCTAGGCTGCACGTCTCCCCAGACCAAACTCCCTATTAGAGATGGACTTTGGTAATATGGCATCCAGAGCAAAAACAAAATTTGGTGCCCCTCATAAATATAGATATTTCCCCTCCTTGGCTTGGTAGTTGTGCAGGGGAACTGGCCACATCACCCTAAATCTGGTGCTGCTCCTATTTCCCTCCATTGGTCTTACTCCATGGCCTCATAGGGTGCCTTTGCCCCTGGCCCTGCCCACCATACCTTTGCCCCTGGCCCTGCCCACCACTGGCATACAGCCCCCAGGAGCAGAGCCATCTTTCCCATAAGGCTTAGTGGTGCATTGCACCAGGGCGCCGGCCTCTCAGGGGCACCCCAGCGAGTGGGGGAGCTGCGCAGCTTTGCCAGCGGCCTCCCCTTCCCCTGCACGCCTGCCAGCTGCACTCTGCCAACCATATAGCTGGCAGATGCACAGCTTCCCTCCCAAGCCTCTGCGGGGATTGCTCTCCCGCAGCAGCATGGGGGAGAGTTGTGCCTCCCCGATGGCTGGCAGTGCACAGCTCCCCACCCCACTATCTGTGGTAATTTGGGGGCACTGGGCGGATATTTGCACCCCGGTGCCGCATCTGCTAAAGACGGCTCTGCCCAGGAGATTGCTCATGAGAGAATGTGGCTGGAAGGATGAAAAAAAAAGTCCCCCATCCCTGCCCTAAAGAGGGCAGCAAGGCCTCTCTGGTAATCTCTCATGGTGCCTTTTTGCTGGCGATGTGACTGGCTTGCCCTGTGCCTCTAAGCTAGCCTGCTGCCTTCAGGGCAGCGGAAGACACTGTCCCATCATCAGTGTTGAAGACAGATTCAACTGCCTGTCTGCTCAGCTTTTGAACATGGTGCAGGAAGGGGTGCCATCTTGTCCTTTGCCTCAGGCAGCAAACTTTCTTAAGCCAGCCCTGAGAACCAGGCACATAAATCCATTGAAATCAGTGAGGTTTAAGCCACAGGCAGCAGAGGTTGGACCCTCTTTCTCTGTGACTTGGGCAGCTCTGTTTATTGTGTCCCTCAGGTGCTCTTAACTCTATGTAGGCTGGAGAGACTCGTGTCTTCTGCTAGGATTGTCCACTTCTGAGACAAGCCTTGGTTATTATGTTTTCTGCTATAAACTAAACCTACTGGAGTATGAAACTCTTATTTTTGTTGTCAACAAGCAGTCACACTTAAATCTTGAGTAGAGAAAGCTTCAAACTTAAAGAAACACAATGAGCCCAGGAAAAAGATTCCTATTCTGCAGGCCTACCAGTTGAAGGAGCATTTGAAACATGTCTCTTGGCATGTTTGGTCTGCAGGGAAATACAACCAGCCGGTTGCTGAGAGGAAGCAGAAGAGTGTGATACAGGCAGGACCTGGAACTTCCTACCAAGAGGGTTATTCTGTCCTCTTTCTAACGACCTTCCATAAGATCCAACGTGGTGTCCTCCAGATGTTTTGGGCAAGAGCTCCTATCTGCCACAGCCAGCATGGCCAATAGTCTGGCATGATGGGAGGAGTAGTACAATAACATCTGGAGGGTAACAGATTTGGGAAAGCTACACAAGATGGCGAAAACCTTCATGTTTAGGAAGGCTTTTGACCATAAATAGTCGCTTCCTTTTTCAAGTGGGTTTTGCAGTGCTTCAAATTTCTTTTGATGGTTTTATAATTATTTTTAAAAGACCTTTTTATCTCTCTGTTGTCCTACGGCAGCATTAATGTATCATTATATTGCAACCGTCAAATGGTTTTGAAAATTATGATTGCTTTACCTCATGTATCCATGCCTTGGCTCATTGGGAAAACGCAGGGTATAAATGTTTTTAATAAATAAATAAATGTCTCAGGGAGGATGAGAAATGAGGGAAAGAGTGGGAAGGGGAGATAATGTGGGGATGAACCATGGCCAGGCTCTGATTGATTGGTTGCCTAACCACTTCAGGCTTGCCACTCTTGTACATTTAGATCTTTTGACGCAGCTCTCCTTGTACAAAGGGAACTCAAAATGGAAGTACTTCAAAGACTTTTTTATATTGACACTGTGGTGCAACTGAGTTCTTCATGTAGAACAGAATATGTGCCACGTGTGTTAATTAATTCAATGTTTCTGACTTGAGTTAACCTGGACTTTGTAACGGCAAACGTTCCTATTATTTCACTATGTTCTCTTGGCCTTGTTTTCTTATATTCACTCTTAAATTAATGTTTAGTATTTTTACTGGTCATCTGGAGTAGAGTATTCCTCCCCTCCTAACAAAACAATCTGCATCACAATATGCTTTCCTAGACAAACAGTACCCTGCTCCCAACTGAAACATGAAAAATAAAAATAAAAAAACCACCGAAGGAGAAAAAGCACACTTGGCTAAGCTCCGTTTAACATTATCTGATGTACAGTATTTGTTATCCTTAGATGGTCTGTTACTGTCTTTCCTTTCCAAAGCAATGTGCCAGCAACCATGTGTGTGTGATTTGCTTATACTGCACATCAGTCTAGACACCCACAGGGAAGTTCTCTAATTGATAGCACGTGCCTTTGGGTCACCCCCCGCAGAAGAGTCAGAAGCCATTGGCCTTGGCAAGGAGCCCCATCACACAATACACACAGACACACACAGAGAGACCTATATCTACAAGGGGGCTGTTCAGCCATGCTTTGCAATGAGTATATCTTTCAGGATGGCACTGATGCATCACTGTTCACTGGACGTATGGCTGGCTCAGGCAGCTGAAATGACGTCAGTCACCTGTTGAGAACAAAGCAGGGCACTGGAGGGAGGCTATACTAACCTCTCCCATCCTCTCCAGATGAGTGACCACTTGTCTGTTAGCAGACATTTGCATTGGCCAAATCCAACAAGGACAACTGTGTGCACAGCTGTAAGTAATGGATGGGGATGATTTTAACCTAGTGCAGTGCCTCCAGTAGATTGCATCCAGCATGACATCTTGTACATAGAAACTTGCTTTTGCAGTTGATTGCCCTTGACTGATCATGGCATCTATCACGGGGCTGTAACTCTCACCTGCCAATTGCCAATTATTATTGTTTTAAATGCAATGTTTTAAATGCATTGTTTTAAAATGCAATGCAACACACTTCCTTTTAGTAACCTTATTGCGAACATATTTTATGGGCTGGATAGATGTATATGAGAAATGAAGATCTCAGACATATGTTTGACTATGCTCCTGTGACGTCGGAGAATGACACATAAGCATTCTAGCTCCTTAGGAGTAACCTCCAATACAGTCTAGGGCAGGGTTGGGGAATCTGGCTATTCATATCACAATGACAAGCATTTCTGATGACTGGGCATGCTGGCCGGGGCTGATAGGAGCAAGTCCACTGGTCAGGGATCATGGGAAATTTACTCCATTCACATCTGGAGGGCCACAGGTTTCCAACCCCTTCAACAGGCATCCTGAAGTGGTCTTGGCACTTGGCCCTAGTAAAAGACAGCTGCCTCCATTTCCAGCCTCGCATCTCCTGCATCATGTTCTGCTATCTTTGTGCCATGCCTTCAATATGATTGCAGATTTTTTTGTTTGATGTTTTTAATTTTGTGTTCCAAAGGATATTAGTCAGAGGAAGACGTTATCGTCTAGAATTTCCTCTAGTCAATGAGGTACAAGGTAATTTCCTCTAAGTCAATGGATTGTATTTTATTAGCTTCATTGTGACGTCACTTTAACTCTTAAGTATTTATATGAATTTAAAAGGGAATTGCCTTCGGGACATCTGCTCTACCAGTTGTCAGTGCTGTAACACTGAGAGCAGAAGGAGCTGTCTGAGGTATCTTCTGGGGTGCAGAAAGAAATTTGCCACTTGAGAATATCTCAGTTTGTATGAGCATTTGCATAGACGTATGAATTTCAGGAATGAGGTTCTGACCGCATAAGTCCCAGTGTATGGATATTAAATCTGTGGTTGTCTGACTTTTTTTTTTTCAGAATGATGCCACTGACATAAACAGGGCTTCCAAAACATTTCCCAGCCTTTCATGTTCAAGGCAGATGGTTCAAAATTGTCCAGCCTGAAGGTTCTGTAATTTTGTCTGATGATGATAGCTTTTTGCATATGCATGCTGGCTCCTCAGACTGCACAGTTGTTCTGTTGCTTTCACACACTCCAGAAGAGAAGAAGAAGAAGAAGAGTTTGGATTTGATATCCCGCCTTTCACTCCCCTTCAGGAGTCTCAAAGCGGCTAACATTCTCCTTTCCCTTCCTCCCCCACAACAAACACTCTGTGAGGTGAGTGGGGCTGAGAGACTTCAAAGAAGTGTGACTGGCCCAAGGTCACCCAGCAGCTGCATGTGGAGGAGCGTAGACGCGAACCCGGTTTCCCAGATTACAGGACTACTGCTCTTAACCACTACACCACACTCCACTCTATAATAGTGGCCATAGTTCTCATTCCTCAGAGGTGCATTTATTGTATGCATTTTAAATCTTTCACCCTATGGCATTATCTCTGAATCAAGGTCTGTCTTCCTTTTTAAGGAAGTGCATATTTTGAGGGGCCGAAGTTGGAGGTGGAAGCCACTCGGGTACCTGGGGCGGCGCACCCAGGGGTGGGGCGAGCTGCCCATGGGGTGGGGTGCACTGCGGGGGCTCCGGAGTCTGCCTGCCTCCTCCCACTCAGCTGCCCTACAGCTGGGGGGGGGGAGGCAGTGGGTGGGCCATTTGGGCAGCACGGAGCCTGCGTGCGCCCAAGCCACTACGTCTCTCCCAGGAGAGAGGCATGACTCAGGCATGCTGCAGGCCCCATGGTGAATGCTGCCCAGCATTTTGTCACCCTCCTCAGTGGTGACACCCAGGGTGGCCAGCACCCACCGCACCCCCCTTTGTCTACTCCTGGCTGAAGTTCAGTAGCGTAGCGAGCCAGGGGCAGGGGGGTGGTCTGCTCCTGTAGTGTGGCATGGTGCCTGCTGTGCACCGGGGATTGTTGTTATTGGTGTTTTATATTTTATTGTTATATAACACCCTGACCAGGGCTAGCCTGCCCATGAGGCAGACTGAAGCAGCCACCTTGGGGAGCAGAATCCCACAGGGGCACTGCCATCACTGCTGAAGAAGTGAGGAGAAGCAGTGGGGGGTGGCTGTCAGTGAGATCCCATAAGATAACTCTGGTGAGATCCTGCCACAGCTTTTCCTCACTCTTCACTGGCAAATATTTGAGGGGGCCGAGGCCTCCTAAAGTGGATGAGCATTGCTTTTCAAATGGTGTCCGTCCATCACAACTTGTTATCAGTTATGCTTATCTCCCCCCCCCCCCCAATATTTTATTCAAATTGGTACCCCTGCTTGAGGAATCTTATCTTAACAAATTTCAGTGTGAACTTAATCTGATTCATGACCTCCCTTCACAATATGAGAACTGGAACTTAGTTATTCACTAGCCTTTTGGAACGCCACAACACATTTCTTGTTTTGTTTTGTTTTTTAAAAAGTGTTAAAATAAGGTTTCAAAAGGATGTTGAGAGAAAGTACATTTGGAAATATATATTAGCTGCAAATTTGTGTGCAGATTATTATTTTTTAATGGCACATTAAAGCAGAAATGGGACAAAATGGCCTTAAGAGTGTACATATATATAATTGTGACTTGGACTGGAAGTAAGATGGATTTGACCATCCCTACATCTGAAATCTCTCAAACCTTACTCTCAGTGTATAACTCTCTTCGCATTAGTAGATATATCTGTGGGATGGATGTCCTGGCTGCTGGCTAGTGTTGAATGTGTTGGTTTTTTGGGGTGGGGGCAAACTGTTGCCTATAGGGTACTTCAAGAAGGTCTAGCAATTTCTGATAGCTTGAGAAGACCTTCACAGTTCTGTGTCTCTCCTGTTTCCCTGGCTCACAGTGGCCCCCAATGTCACTTCCTATACACGATGAATATCCCTCAGAGTTCTGAAAGCAAATTTGACCTTTCATTCTTTAAAAAAATGTTTTTGTGGCTATTGGTATTTTCCAGGGGCCTTAGCTTTTCCCAACTGTGTGTCTGCAGAGGCCAGCCAAATTCCCTTGTTAGTAAAATGCTGGATTAAGAGCAGCAATGTGGCTCTGCTTGAAAGCTATATAAATGGTGTGACTCAGGGTCCATGGAAGAAGTCTGTTCTACAATGTGGAGCGTAGTAATGGTGCCATGGCAGTCAGCTTGGAAGTCGAACGGTATCATAAAAGGGATCTCTGTAGAACAGAGTGTAATATATAAACAGTGGAGCAATAGGCCTATTTTATAATCTGGAATGTAGAATGTAAACAGTGGAAACACAAGTTCAGTGGAAAACCCCCTATTTAAGAGAAGCAATGCCTTTTCATAAATGGTGGAAACACTGGGCCAGTGTAAGGCCCCTGTTCCAATCAATACTGTCTGCAATATATGTGAAGAAAATATTGGGTGCAATGAGCTCTTTGGCAATTGCAACAACAACAACAGGAATTGTTGTGTTTCTGGATATTGCATAGCTGCAAGATCTCCTTGCTTTTAGTAAATTAGTATGCTTCCTAAATTGGGTTTGCAACTTTTGATTTTACAAATAGCATTCACCAAGAAGGGGCATAGTGAAGTCAGAGTAGAACCTGGAGGGTCAGTGGCAGAGCCCAGTGGAATCTGGCTGGTCATGCAGGTGGGACAATAACAAGCAAACTTTGCCAGGTTGGTGCTGAAGTTCAGTGGTTTTTAAAACTCCAAAACAATAGCCTGCTAGAAAGCAATCTTACTGGTTGGCTCAGAAAAACAATATACAATTGCAAACAATACCATATTGGCCTTAATATAAGCCTCACTTTCCCCCAAAATTTTGACGTGGAAAGTTAAAGTGAGGCTTATATTCGTGACCTTACAGTGTGCAGCCAGGAGCATGGGGCAGACAGTGCCAGGAGCATGGCAAAGTGGTGCCCGCCCCATGCATAGTCCCCTGTCCTCTCCCCCAAGGCTGGGAAGGGAGAGAGAGAGAGAGGAAGGGGAAAGGCCACCAGCAACGCAGTGCGGCCCCTCCCCCATATGCAGCCAGGGGCAGCAAGGAATGGAGAGGCTTATATTCAGGCCAATACGGTATTTACAACACATTACTACTGAAGATTAAGAAAGATCTTTGTGCCCCCTTAAGTTTTCAGGACTCTCTGGGCCTGAACCATGTCTATTACCTCCAGGGAGTGAGTTCCATAGTTTAACTATGTGTGACATGAAAAAATCCTTTCTTTTATCTGTCCCGGATCTTCCAACATTCAGCTTTCTTGGATGCCCATGAGCTCTAGTAAGAGAGGGAGGAAAAAACAAATACCAAGGTGGCTTACTAAAATGAAACAGTGACCATAACAGTACTAACAAAACATAAGAAAAAAATAGTGAAACATCACTATTGTATTACGCCTAAAATAAAATGTTAACATTTTATTTAAAAACCCAGTATCTCATCTCATTGGGTGGTACAAGATTATTAGGAAGTAAAAAGAGGAATAAAGATTATGGGTTGTATGTGTCTAAGTCACACTCAGAACAGACTCATTGAAATGATGGGTCCACTCTGACTTACCTTTCACATAAAACCTAGTAAGCTCTGTGGAATTCCTGAAGATTCAACCTTCTGATTTCAAATAAATCAATAAGCAGATAAGGAACAATGGAAGAAAATGCAGGAATAAGAGGTGACGGAAATCAAGATGGGGCGAGTTTTTGTGTGCTAAGGAGCAGAATACCAAGTTGCAACAGTTGTTGTGGGGCGATATTGTGACAATCAAATTATCACAGTCTGGTCTCCATCCCGTCATACCAAACTCATCTAAATGTAATGCAAGTTGCAGCTAATGAGCAACCTGTGTACACAATCAGAAATGGAACTGACTGTCCATTTTCTTGTCTGTGGTATTACGTGGACAGCTATGGCACTCTATAAAGAATATATTTCAACCAGCAGAAGCAATACTCCATCTGATGCAAATAAACTATATATATCAGGGTACTACAAGAAATCCTCACCCGAAGTACTCCTCTTAGTAATACTCCATATTCTCCACCCACCCCCGGTCCCCCAAATCCCTTCCTCTGCTTCTTTACTTCCTTGCCAATTTCATTTGTTGACTGAAGTATGTTGGGTCAATTCGCATCAAGCTACATCTCCTTTACACTACCAATATTACATGCAGAGGTGTGCCTAGGGGTTAGTGAAACCAGCCTCTGCTGGGACACAGGCCCGGAAAGGCACAAAAATTACCTATCAGACTATGAAAGGTGTGTGGTGCGTATTTTTGGGAGATTCCATTCCACCTTTTATTGTAGACATGGGATTGTTGTGTGTCACATGTCTGTTTACATTCCAGCAGAGACTGCTGGGTCTCTTGAGCGTCCGCTCAGTGTGTATTGCTTTTGTTTTTGAGTATCTCCCCGAGAAGATGGCAAGGAGAGACGACATGTTTCTTTGTTCTGATTTATGTAAAATAAATCCATAGTTTTAGTATGTATCCACAGCCTCAAGCCTCTCCTGTTGTGCAGTTTACACTGCTACGTATAGTGTGCTCAAGTCAGCTAGCTTGAGTCACTGATTTACGTCGGAGCCAGAGGTCGATGGATCTCCGCAGCGTGAAGGCTGAGGGAAATGATCCAGTTGCAACGTTCAGAGGGAGATGGATGTGTGTGATGATGTGTCAACACTGTCATGGCGAGATCAAACATGGGAGAAGCTTCCTGTCATTCTTGCACGGTGGCTAAAAGGCATGTGGATTTTTCACCCTTCCTCATTGCCTTGATCTCACACTGGACACTTTGAGTACATGGGTCACATAAAATGTAGCAATTTCTAATGTGGCAAGTGAATTTCCCCCCTTCTTGCTGGGCATGGAGTTCTGATACAGCTGCTTATCAAGGGTCTCAGGGACCTTAGGTATGCCTCTGATTACACACTGCAGTGGCTTTCTTGAAGACATACGGTCTTGCGAATTAGGGTGGTTTATTTATTTAAAAGAAGAAGTTTTGAGCCTTTCAGTTCACTCTACCATTTGGGCTCTGATCTAAATCCAAAATATAGGGAAAGGCTCCAGATCCACGATTCACAAGTGTTTTCACTCTAAATTGTAGGTGATCAAACTCCTATGGGGAAAGGTGCCATTTTCCATGGATTTCATCTGGCAGGTAACCTGATGGTGATCTCAAGAAAATTAATCATCCCACTGTGCAGAGCCAAGCAAAACAGATAACCATTTAGGAAAGAAAATACCAAACAACTCAATCCACTGATTCACTTTGTTCTGGAAATCCCCATAGTCTCAGGTTTCTAATCCTGGCCTTGTTTTGCACTTCTTCCCCACTCCTTTTTGAAGAACCCCTTTGTCTTTAAATGCAACTATAAATGAACTGTCATAGCCAGAGGAAATTTTTTTTTTTAAAGTCCACAGCTGTCCAAGCCCATTCCTGGAATTAACTTAACATTACCCTGAAATGGGTGCAAAGAGGTGAAAACGGGACTCATCTATTATTGACTGACTTAGCAATTGCCTCTCTTGGGCCTTCTTGCCTTAAATCCAGATGACTTTTGCTGGACGAAACAGAGGTGAACATCACCTTGGCAGCTCCTTTGCTGTGCTGGACAGGTGGTTTTAGAAAACAAAAAAAAAAAGAGAGAACAAAATGTGTTCCACAACCACAAGCATTTTCTAAACGCCTGCAGGTCCTCATGAGAAAAACATTGAGTAAGAGGGAGAGTTTATGCGACATTTAAAGCAGTATTGTGAAGATACTGTGGCAAAGACATGCTTGTATGTATAAACCATGGCACAGCATCCATGCTAGTTGTTGGTGCAGGAAATGGTCTGAACTTCATGAATGAAATCTAAGTGTGTTTGGTTCTCCTGAGCAGTGGCTGGATGATCTTATGTAAGCCACTCAGGTGTCTTTGGTGGAAGAGCAGAGCATACATATAACAAAAAATACTTACATTTTGGAGCAAGGGCTTTCATCAGGGAAGGGAAGGGAGGAGTTACTTCCACTCACTTCACCAGGTTTTATGAGGAGAAGTTGACTATTGTTAGAAGCCTTCCCATTATGATGTCTTCTCTGATGAACCTGCCTAGAATGAGAGTGGGTGGTATTTAGCTAAGCTTTACTCAGAATAGATTGTTGAAATTAATGGCCCTTACTTAATAATGTTAATTAATTTCAGTGGCTCTTCTCTGGGTAAAACTTAATTGAATGCCACCCAGTGACTTTTAAAAACAAAATCTTATTCTTGGACAGATCTTGGGAAGATCAGCCTTCCTATGCATGAGTTTGCTTCCTGGTTTTCTCTGCATATCTGAGTGTTCTGGCTTCAAATTGGTGGTCTCCAGTGTGTGGTTTCTCTTGTGAAACAGGGAATATTATGCTTCCCATTAAAATGAAATGTGTAACATGATCCAAGAGATGAACAAGGTGGGTAGACCAAGGTAGGAGGGAATATTTGACATTCGAAGTAGGGTGGCTACTTATGCATTGTCTCAAAAGAAGACAGTTTTGCATTAAATGTGCATATGCATAATGCACACTCTTAAGACAGAAAATGTGGCCCACAGCATAGACACAGACTGATTTAGAGACTGTCCATTTAAAAGCATGATGCTTCTGCCATTGTGTTCATACACTGCTGTTTATTCAGTCTGTGGCTGAAAAATGATGCCATCAGCCTCAGAAATAAGTTCCACGGTGTTCATATAAAGGGCTATAAAGTCTTGTGACCCTATTTTCTTTACAAATACATGCATAGTTCCCATAGGATCCCATTCTAGCTTCTGTGCTGCCTTTGTTAAAATGTTCTTTTATTTAGTTTACATTTATGTTTACCACAAACGTATTCCCCTTTCCTCAAAGAGCCATCCATACCAATCTCTTAGTTGCCATTGGATTTCCCTGGTGCAGCTTCCCCCTTGGACTCTAGCTGTAGGCAGAATATGAACCATTCCTTGCCGTACAAATTGTATGCAGGCTTGCTGTTGATTCAATGGCTTCCTGTGAGTGACAATAAGATCCTTGCCACAGGGAACAAAGGTGTTAGGGAAGGATGTTGTGGACCTCGAGCAAACACACATTGTTCTAGGTCACCGGTGCTCCTTCTCTCCATGGCAAGAACGAAAACAACAGAAAAGAAGCGGGAGAGAGAAGCAAAACAGACTCTCTTGCCAGAAAGGTGGTGCAATTGTCTCCCAAGTATGTTGTGGCTCTCAGATCATGGCCAGTAACACGGCATTGCACAGGCATGACTTCACTTGTTTCCATTAGAGTGCTTTCTCCCGTTTCTTTTGTCTGTAATTGAGAAATGCATGAGCTCATCTCCTTGGAGCAGGAAATGAGAACCGTGATAAACACATTTCTTTGGATACATGTTGATACCCCAACTATCTATACATTCTAAAATGGCCAGAGATTACCGTGAGAGCACAAACACAGGGCACATTCTATGTACCTGATAAATGCCCTGTTAAGTGTCAATAGTTAAGCGACACCTCTGTTCCTTCCCAGATATTTAGACATTTGCTGCTCCATCTTCCTTTTCATAATGCACCCCTCTTCCTCACCCGGACAGGCTTGCTTCAGAACTTAACTTTCCTAGTGGTTGGTTCTAAATCTGCAAGTGACCCCTAGGACCTGATTTGTCAAGAGGGCCAAAGAAAAATGTTGCCCTCAAAAACATCCCTTTGAGAAAGAAAGGCTTTCCTGATAGAGAGTGTGTGAAATCGGCCACCTAAGGAGGAAGTTTTATTTATCTATTTCCCACCCTTCACCTTAACATCCCAGGGTGGGTTACAACATTAAAACAGTTTAAAACAACTTACAATCATAAAAATGAGATGGGTTCTAAAAATGGACACCTCAAGGATCAAAAGCCAAGGTAAAGGGGTACATCTTCAGCATCCTCTGGAAGTTGTGTAATGAAGGTGCCAGACGTACCACTGTGAGAAGGGTGTTCCACAGCTTAGGGGTCACCACAGAGAAAGGCCTCTCCTGGGCTGCTGCCACCCACCAAGCCTCTAAGTGTGGAGGAACTACCAAGAGGGCCCTCTCTGCCAATCTCAGGACCTGAGAGGGTCTGTGGGGAAGGAGGCAGTCTTTCAGATATTTGGAGCCTGAGTCGTATTCATCATGGAGCCTATCCAGTCAAGAGTATAAGGATGCTGATCCTTAGCCTCATAACTTTCTAAAGCGCTCCAGGCCATCTCAGCCCAATGACCCTCCATGCAAAGGCAGAGTACAGAAGTAAGTCACATACATTCCTCTTTCACTCTGTTTCCTAAATTATTTGAAATTACTGGTGCCTTTTAAACCCTGTGTTTAACCAATACAGATGACTCTACAAGTTCAGAGATACTTCCATATGCCTAAAGAAACTTGCACCCACAATCTGTCCTCCTAAATATTATGCTGCTGCTGTTTGGGGGGATTAAGAAAAGCAGACTAGCATGGCTTCCTGCAATTTTTATCAGCAAATTGAAAGTATCTCTTACAGAGGTTACCTTCTCTGACCTTTTCTTTAGAAAAGGCCACTATATTCCCTCTAGTTGTCATCAGTTCCTCTCTAGTGCAATCTAGAGCTCTTGATGTTGGAAGAGCAACATTTCGGGGGGGGGGGGCTGTTTTAGTTAGTCTGGAATGAGGGACTGTGTTAGTCTGGAATGAGGGACAGATCCATCTGTTATATTTATGATTCACTAGAAAAAGTGACTGTACTTTGAAATATGGGACTTCCTCTGGAATCATTGACATATTGCAATGCCACGAACCTCCTAGCGTTTTATCCTTTCTATTAAATCTGCTTTGCATTGAGTTCTTCTAGCTACTCATGAGTATAGGTGTACTTACTTACTTTATTGATTGATTGATTGAATTTATGCCCTATACCTGCAGGTCTCAGGGCGGTTCACGCCGATTCTCATCATGCTTTTTCTAGAAGAGGAAAGGACATCTGTCATTTGGGAATGTTGAGAATTTACTCACACAATAAATTTATTTCACATTACAGATAAAATCTTAATTCATTCCTATATTGCAATACTGTACAAATGTTTCGATTTAAATGCTTACCTAGCATTTAAATGAGCCACATTTCCTTCTCTATTGTCACAATGCCCAAGTTTTGTTGAGCCCTTCTTTTAGCAGTACCATTCATTCACCAAATCCATATGAAGAGGGTATAAACAGTATAGTATGGGGTGGCTGGTCTACAGTTTTGGAACTTTCTTCTCCAGGAGACTTGCTAAATTCATAACACAGCTTCTGTAAAACATTCATCTGGAATTGTTTTCAGTAGCAAGCATTGAGTTGGCACGATTCTAACCTGCAATATATTTTGTGTGAATTTAGTAGTGCTTTAATATGGGAGCATGTCTTATAGATAATTTGCATCCACAACCCACTTTTTGATCCTCACTTAGTAGAATATCTAGCGAGGCCTTGAGTGAAATAGAGGTAAGAGCACAAGTGGGATAATACAGCAGCAACATCCAGGGCTTGCCCACATTTCAGCACTTTTAAGCTGTTAATCCACTCCTCCCACCACCACTTATATGAAGAGTAACTTGGGTCTTTCCTGTTCATGCCAGTAGGCGTTTCTTTTTATGTCTGTCGTTGCCTTCTGATTTGTTTATTCTATGCCATTTAAGTACCAACAGGACATGCACACAGATAGCTGTGTGCACCTTGTTTCTTAAAAAAAAATTGTCCTGCGCAAGAGGGGTGCAAAAGTGTGCAGTCAGGCAATTGTAAATTTTCTTGTGCAGTTTTCTGGTTTTGCGCAAATCTGAGAGATCAACTCCCACCATTTCTCTCCCTCCCTTTATATCTCACCAAATGCCCCCCTTCCATCCCTTCACACCTTGCTAAACTCCCCTCCCACCTCTATTTACAACTCAGTAATGCCCCACCCTTTAAACATTACCACCTCATACGTCTGCAGCTTGACTGGCCTGCCTCCCCACCTGCATCTCTGCCCTCTTTCTCACCTGCCCACATCCTCCATCCTGCAGTTCCCTCTTTCTCACCTAACCCAGACTTGTTTCTCCAAGGGTTGCAGATTCCTCCCTCTCACCAGCCCAGCAGCTTGTCACATTGTTTTTTCCAGTGCTGTCTGTTTGTAGCCAAGTGAACTGCAGCATGTTGACACTTTGACATTTTTATCTCTTAGAGATGTCTAGTGCCATTTTCTTGTGCAGCATTCTGGTTTTGTGCAAATCTGAGAGATCAAATTTAATCTATCAATATCTATATCTATGGCTAAGCTACTGAACACCCTTACTATCAAGAAGGAAAAGAAATGAAAACAATAGGAAATTCTCAACATACTTTTCATATTGCTGCTAATCTGTATACAGTGGTACCTCACGTTACATACGCTTCAGGTTACAGACTCTGCTAACCCAGAAATAGTGCTTCAGGTTAAGAACTTTGCTTCAGGATGAGAAGAGAAATTGTGCTCCGGCGGCGCGGCAGCAGAAGGAAGCCCCATTAGCTAAAGTGCTGCTTCAGGTTAAGAACAGTTTCAGGTTAAGAATGGACCTCCGAAACGAATTAAGTACTTAACCTGAGGTACCACTGTGGTATATATGCCATCCAATAAAATCTGAGGCATCTACTTGTGCAGTTTTCCGGGTTTGTGGAAATCTGAGGGATCACCACCTGCCATCCAACATTCTCCCATTCAGGAGTGCACTGGAAATAGTTACCAGCAATGACAGAAAAGAAATAAAAGCACTGAGGAAGTAGAAAGGAGAGTAGCAGAAAGTAACAATTGATCTACCCCAAAACAAAGAAAGATTCAGCAGTCAGTGTGGAACCTGATTTTCACCAATTTATACAATTATCCCCATATTGGGTAAACCTGAAATTACAGGGAGAAAGCAACAAGATTGGTGTAATCTGGGGGCAACATTATGTGGACTATGCAAATTAAATGAAAATGTAAACAGCTGCAAACATACAGTAAATTCCAGTGCAGACAAGTCCCTGGAATCTATCCCATCAGATAATGGATGAATTGTGAAAGTGGTGGGCTCTAATGAAGTTTATAAACTAATTTATGTAACAGTTCATCTGTTGGAATAGCATCACTATAATAATAATAAAAAAATCCAGGTCTTCATTTTAGGGTTTTGGGCTCATCCTCTAAATGATTTGCAGTCATTGGCAGTTTTATATCAACCACATAGCTGAGAAGGGCACAGTTCACTCCTTCATGCAGATGGAGATGTTGACTGGTGCAGACCCTTGTGAGTCTTGCTCAATATCTTTTTTTTCCAGCTCAATGACAAACCATTCATTGTTACCTTTTGCAGGAAGTTTTTCATCCAACTGCATATCAATGTCCTATATTAACACTTGCACCTATACCATACAGAACTAGTTTGAACTTGTAAATTCCCCCTGCTCTCACACCTCCATGGTTATGTCAACACCATAGGTTGTTTGAATTTAAATCCATGTTCTTCAACCATCGCCAGTCTCTCTAGAGTCATTCAATTAAAATAGTGTTCTTCAGCTAAGGGGAAACCTGCACTTTGAATTAGATCTAGTAAAACTAGTCTTTCTCAAGTGGGGGCCCCATATTTGCTATATTATATTTATGTTTCCATTGGATATTTTTCTACTTGCCCTCCCCTTTCTCTCTCCCCCCACCTTGCATAGATTTTTCCTAAATGAAACAGTAACCCAGTAACACTCAAGCCTACCTTTCAAACCCACAATGTTTGGGTGGCCCCTAAATTAGGCAAAACAAGCCTGCCCAACCCTAGAACAGACTGGACTCATTTTCTAGTTTACACACCCTCACTCAGGTCATTGGCATAGCCTGTTTGTATGCCCTAATAAAATATACTTCTGTTCTAGGCTTGGGACACCAGTTAATTCTAGGAGGTTGGGTATGTGTCGAAGCAGAGAAAAATCAACTTAAAGAAATATGAGACATATTAAAGCTTAT
Organism: Podarcis tiliguerta; assembly: GCF_965153285.1. Classification (NCBI taxonomy): domain Eukaryota; kingdom Metazoa; phylum Chordata; class Lepidosauria; order Squamata; family Lacertidae; genus Podarcis; species Podarcis tiliguerta. The sequence goes on from NC_139534.1 coordinate 62,532,133, forward strand.
CCCAGGATGCATCTTAACCAAGCAACACAAAATAGCTATTTCTGGGCATTTATTTTCCTCTTTTGTTAGTTATAAACAGGGATCTCTCACAAATCCACACAGTCTCAAGCTTATTTCACACAAACAACAGTCAATGGGGTCAAACAGTTTTGAGGCCAGGTTGCATCAAATAGCAGGTGAGAGACACCATGACTGAATATGCCTTCACTGGTACACTTCTTTCCCCTGATACCTAGCTTTCTGTGTGCAAAAGGTATAATAGCCTAGCTTTCTCCCCAGATATGCTGATTTTGTATAAGAAGGAGATTTGTTTTTCATGGGGAGGCATTCAAGCATGTGATTCCCCCACTTGTAACCCAAATCTACTGGATAGTCGAGGAATTTTGCTACCTCATCTGCTGTGTCCATGAATTGTCAATGAGTAGGTGGAGCCTTAGGAATAACGATATCATTTCCCAGGGCAGAAATATATCCTGGGAAAGGTATGAAGAGGCAAACACTGGGGTCCAGAGCCCAGTGGGAAAAACCCTTAGCACATGCATCTGCATGCAGGTAGGGCCCATTATCATGGGGGCATGGTTGGTAAATGTCTTGCCAGAGGAGTAGCCCTGGGTGATGCAGCCTGCTACCGCCATGCACACTGGGTGACTAGGCAGCCATGTGTTAATGCCCCTGTCCTGTAAATACCATTCATAAAAATTCACCAAAAACAAATTTGCTTGATAAAGCTGTGCTCTGGATCACAAGGATGATTCTGAATCCATTCAGCTGAACGTTCTTAGGCTGTGTACACATTACAATTTACTTTGGCTCCAGTGTGTTCCCCTCACTGGTGTTTAAAGATGTGTGCACATGACGTAAGCCACAAGCCACAGGTGTCCTGTGGTGCCTTGAAAAATACTGGTGCGCGGCACACCTTCGCTCAAACCACTTCCACCTGATTTGAACATGTAAGCCACTTTCACTTTATAATTAAGGTGTGTGCATTTGAGACAGCTATTGCACCTGTGTAGATCACAGTTTCATGAATAGGAGACTGGGTTGCAGGTGCATGGAAACCAAACATGCCATGTGCAACAGTTAAAGACATCCCCACTTTGTCTCTGCTATGTACAACCTTCCTGCATTCTAAGCCACTAAGAATGCCCAAGAATGCATCTTCAGATCCATCTTCTGAACATGAGAAGGCCCAAAGTGGCGCTAGCACACCTGAGTACACTGGGGCACTGCATACGTCCTTCCCCACTATTAGTCTCTTTCAAGCAACTACTTGAATAGAGCTTCATTCTGCCTGGAAAGGGCAGGCTGTTCCTTCTTCCTTAACACACCTGCATTTGTCCAGCTTCATTGCCTCAGTTTGATTTAATTGGTGGGTTGCCTGCCAGCAGGCCTGCTTTTCAAGGGCTATCCCTTTCAAGCGCGGCCAGAGGGTTCCTTTTGCGTCTTCCATTTCAGTCATTGAACGGGCCCATTTAGAAAGAACTCAGCCACTCTTTAGAAATTAATCTGTTTGAAATAATATTCTTTCTCTCTCTTTTTTTTTGTTTTTCCAAGACAGGAAAAAGGAGGTTCATTTATGCCCTATCTTAAAATAATCCACAGAACTGGGTCTGTATTTCCACCATCTCAAAACCCTCAAACAGTGGAGAATTCAGCCAGGGAGTACATGCACCCTGCCCTTGGGGAGTTCTCATGCCAATTCAAGCTTTCAAAAGAAAAGAAAAATATCCCGATAATATTATAAGTGCTCAGTAGTTGGGAGAAGGGCAGAGAAACAACTTGGGGTGGGGGTTAGGGAAGAGAGAATGGCTGCTGTTTCTAGATGGTTCTTGAGGACAATTGAATTATTGCCTTGTGTTCTTATGACTTCTTCCTGTAAAACTCACTTTCTCTTAACCAGCTAATAAATGCTGGAAATGTGGTCAGTGGTAGCATTACCAAGAATAACCGCCCTTTAGCACATGTGGTGTTGGCATTTGGGATTTTCTTTGACATTTAAAGCCTTCTGTTACTTTCTCAAAGGCCAAAGGGATGAGGAGTTGTGTTGGGTGGGTAGAGAAACACCCTGCAATTGAGCAGCCACTGCTGCTGCAGCGCAGTTTCCCTTGCTGGTTTTCTTTATGTATGTATTAAACTTGTTGCCTGACTCACTCCAAAGGCTCAGGATGAGTAGTAGCAATATATAAAAAGCACGAAACCCAACAGACTATATGAAATAGACCAAACCTTATAAACATTAGAACTCGAGCCTTTGATGCCCAGAATAGAGAGTGACAAAGGTCCTCCCTCTGGGCCTCAAGTGTTTTCAGCTGCTCCTCTTGCTTTTGAATCTCTGGACTATGACAGGTCTTGGAGAAAATAGCCCTCACCAGGCATGGAAAGGAGTTGCTCAAACGACTTCTTCACCTGGACTGCTCCCATGGGTGTTTCTCACAGTTTTGGCTCCTTGAGGAGCAAGTTGAGAGTGTTATGGGTTGTACAAGCAGCATCTTGAATTGATACCCACCACTGCTTGCAGAAGCTAGTCAGATTTCTTTCTTCAGTTCACACAGGATCATAGAATTTGTAGAGTTGGAAGGGACCCCAAGGACCATCTCATCCAACCCCCTGCAATGCAGGAATCTTAAGCAAAGCTTCCATGACAGATGGCCATCCAAGCTCTGCTTAAAAACCTCCAGGAAAGCAGAGTCCACCACCTCCCAAGGTAGTTCGTTCCACTGTGGAACAGCTCTTTTGTCAGGGGGTTCTTCCTACTGTTTAGTCGGAATCTCCTGAAACTTCAACTGGCACAGAATTCAGCAACCAGCTTGCTCCTTGGGGCAAGATGGTTTGAGCATATGACACCTGACTGTACTGGCTGCCGGTTAGTTTCCCAGCTCAATTCAAAGTGCTGTTTTTGACCTATAAAGCCTTAAATGGCTCAGAACCACAGTACCTCAAGGAATGCCTCTCCCCATATGAACCGACCAGGACTCTGTGACCATCATCTAAGACCCTTCTTCATATGCCTCTTCCATGAGAGGTCTAGAGGGTGTCAACATGAGAACGGGCCTTTTCTGTGGTGGCTCCCCATTTGTGGAAGGCTCTCCCCAAGGAGGCGCATCTGGCCCCTTTGTTACATATTTTTAGACACCAGGTGAAAATGCTCTTCTTCTCCAAAATCTTTGGTTAATTAAACCATTTATGGCCTTTTAAACTATGTGTGTGGTTTTTGTTTGTAACTATGTTATGTATGTTTGTGTTTTTATATTGTAAACCATCCTGTAATCCTCAGATGAAGAATTTGAATTAAATTATCATTATTATTATTAGTAGTAGTAGTAGCAGCATAGTTGATGTAAAGTAGATGCACATTTCATTCTCTGGACACCTGTATCTGTATGCATGATATAGCCCATAGGCAATGTACTTATTAAAACTAATAATGAACCGTAAATGAACTCCACAAATTCACTCCCTAGTTTCAGAAGTAATAATAACCATCTCCGCAGACTTTCCATTGAACCAATAACCATGTAAATGCCCTTATGAAATATAGATATGAATATTGATTTGGTTTTCATCCTAGACTTTGATCTATGTCAGGAAGCTTCAGCTGAGGCCCATGTGTGCATCATGTGTTCAACAAGTTCTTACGAAAATCTGCTTCAGGAGCTTCCAGGCCAAAGCACCCAGTGGGGAGTTTAGCACCCTTCCCCCTTTGCTCATTCTTCTGCCCACAGCAGACTCCTCAAAATTAATGAAGGCCAGATGTGAGTGTGTGATCACTACATTTTGCAGTAGGATTTGGCACGCTGCCCCTTGTCTTCTGTATCCTCAGCACAACTAACAGCAGGCAGAGCCTGCCTCCTTTAGCTGAGGTGGACCCATTTCAGCCTCAATGGCTCTGCAGTTTCAAAGGATTTCTGCTCCCCTCTGCCACATTTGAAAACCAGAAGATTTTCATCTCTCAGCCATAGATGTTCTTAGAAGCCTCTGGAAGCAGCATGCAGGAGGAGAGGCAGATGGATTTGGCATGACTCAGAACAGCTCACATGTTTGCCACTGGAACATCAATGTTACAACATTTCTTAACATGAGAATACTGTATAAGAAGACTGCCAATGGCCCATCTAGTCCTGCATCCTGTTCTCACAGTGGCCAACCAGAAACCCACAAGCAGAACCCAAGCAGTAGTCTATGCATCATTATACAGCTTTGGGCACACTTTTTGTCATCTCAGAATTTAGATGAGGAAAGTGCAGTTACCCTTGGGTTGTGCAAATGTCTTCCTAAAATAGGCATGTCCAATATAGAAGCCAATATCCAAATGTGGTTTTTGATACATTTGACTAGTCTATCCACTTCTGCTTCTCCTTTTTCCTATTTGAAGTTTAGTTTGCTTCATTTCTGCATCACTTAAAAAAAAAAAAAGTTGCATAAAAATGAATATGCATTTTTGTGAGGACAGTTGGTTCAGTTCACTTATTGCTTCAGGGAATTAGATACAATGAATTTCTCTCCCATATGAACCTCAAGCTGCTGAGAAATGCACTGCATCATTCAAAGAAGGACAAAAATTTGTGCATAAGTAAGTTCTAGTCTGTATCTGAGAAGAGTGGCTCAGAGCATTTTATTTTGGAATTTACAGAGATTTCTCAAGCATCCTTACATTCCAGGTGGTTGTGGTAGGCTCATGGGAGGCCTTAAAAAAAATGACAGGAAGGTGGGTTATAAACATATTGAACAAACAAGCAAACAAACAAACATCCGACTCAGCTTCCCTTCTGCGCCTGTGGTTCCAATGTACCTCTGACCTTTAGGCAGGTTCTGCATTGGCGTGTGATCCATCTGGCCCGCAAGGGAAACTGATCCAGATGTTCCACAGCTGTAAGGAGAAATGACCATGCAGAACTGAGCTTGAGGATCAACCGCACTGCTAAGGTCCTGCTTGAATCCATCCTGTGTCTTTGAGGGAAAGGTATCATCCCATAAACATGTGGTAGCAGTTGGGCAAATGACCTCAACAACACATAGACACCACTGTTTCTCGGCTGCTTACAGAGTCTATCCAAACTCTTAGCTTGACTTGGAAACTCACTAGGAATATTTAATGAGCCATTTTACCCAACTTCTTCATCTACGTCTTTCTTGAGTTTCGGACACTCCCTGCATGGAGGACATCTATGCCTGTATTTGTCTGTAGGTAAGGGGGAGAAGGGAGTAACATTTAAACACTGAGCTCTCTCTCTGTTAGACACTCTCACTTTCTTTCTTTCTTTCAGTCACCTTGTTAGAAATACCTGTGGGTAGAAATAGCATTATTGGAACAACCGCTTTGAGTATGGTAACATTTTCCACTCAGATCCCTGACTTTTTATTTCATGTTTTCCTTGGACTGGCACACATGCAAACGGGTGAAAAATATTTTCAGCCAATGTCTCTCCAACAATTGGCCTTCCCCGATTCTGTCCCTAGAGGGCAGCTGAAATATAACGTATCTATTAATAATGTGTTCCAGTGCAAACACTATACTTCTATAGTAGGGAGTCTTGAAAGTTCGTCAATAACACACTCACTAAGAGTTGATTCACAGGGTCATTTCCCCTCCCTCCAGAAGCAAGCCGTGCTCCCGAGTTTTCCTTGGAAGGCTGCTCTTGTGGGATATTGGCATGGATGTTGCTGCAGCGATTCCTGGAACAGCAGTGCTGCTTTGACAGTTGGGATTGCTCCTGGCTGTGTGGCATGGTGCACTGCCACACTTACGGGGGTACCACATGATTGTGAGCACAAGTGGGGCCAGGGAAAGCTACAGTCAGTGGTGCAGCTAATGCTGGACCCCAAGGCCATACCCCAGGGGCTCCCCAGAGAGCAGCAGTGGATGGCACCAGATCTAGCACCAATCAGCAGCAAGGTTGGCATGGGCATGCTGGAATGCACCAGAGCTGGCATCTTTTCCATACACACACACACACACACACACACACACACATATAATAGACAGGGGTAACTAGCTAGTTAATGAACATGGTTAAGTTGGGTCAGTTACTTTCTATAGGTCTACTTTGAGTAAAGCTTCATTGAATACCAGCCTTACTATCCTTTTCTACAAATTCTTCCCAAGTTTTAAAACTTTAAGTAGTTTTAAAATGCATGCAGAGCTAATGCTCTACTCCTGAGCTGCATCCTAGGATTAATGGATTTTTGGTTTTGTTTCTCTAGCATATCAAGAAGGTAGAAGTGGTTGTAAAGCATGGGATGGTTATGAGGAGGAGCAAAATGTCAGTTGTGCATTTATTACATCCAAGGTCTGCTCCACTGCCTACCATTTCTCATGGTGGGAAGCAAGTTGCTGGTGTTTGTGGCCTGAGGAGGGGGAATAGCTTAGGGAGAGTCCTGAGAGCCAAATAGAGAAGTCCAGAGAGGCCCAGATCTCACCCACCACTGGTCTATAGAAATAAAATGCTGCTTTGGTTAATAATGTTTAAACCCTGATCCTACTCAGTGGAGTGTCAGTCTAGCCCTGGCTTCTGAAGGGGCCTCAAGGGGCATCACAGTTCTCCTGCTTCCACTCCCACCCTATACCTGGAGATGGTGTAGTCTTTTATGGTATGGTATGGTATGGTATGGTATGGTATGGTATGGTATGGTAATACAGGAAAAGAAGGCTTCACCCAGCACTTGAATTAATGTTTAGGTAGCTCCAGCCATTGGCAAATGTACCCATATTGGGTTTAATAATAATAATAATAATAATAATTTTTTATTTATACCCCGCCCTTCCCAGTTCAAGAACTGGGCTCAGGGCGGCTAATAACAAATTTAAAACACTTTAAAACACTTGATTATAAAAGCAGCATAAAATACAGTATAAAAACTACACCGAACGTATTTGGGAAATGATACTTCTGATGTAGAATGGTGCAACTGTAAGTTTATTTATCCAGCTCTGGGAATGTTGTGCAAGTTGAGGAATTTGAAGGCATCTAATTAGCAAGATTTGACCCATCTGTCCAGGCTTGGTTAAACTTGCAGAAACATGAATAAGCATCTGCCTGCTCTCATATGAACCCATCCATTGACCTTGGAGGTCCTGCTCTCTGCCTTGTCCTTACGTGAGATCAGGCAGGCAGGAGAGTCAGGGAAAAGATGAACTTTTCCGCCAGAAAGTGGGTGGGAAGATTCTTACGCAAAGTTGTAGATATGCAGCCAGGAGGGTTGTCAGTGGCTTTTGAAGTGGCTTGTGTAAAGGTAAAGGGATACCTGACCATTAGGTCCAGTCATGACCGACTCTGAGGTTGAGGCGCTCATCTCGCTTTATTGGCCGAGGTAGCCGGTGTACAGCTTCCGAGTCATGTGGCCAGCATGACTAAGCCGCTTCTGGCGAACCAGAACAGCTCATGGAAACGCCGTTTACCTTCCCGCTGGAGTGGTACCTATTTATCTACTTGCACTTTGACATGCTTTTGAACTGCTAGGTGGGCAGGAGCTGGGACCAAGCAACGGGAGCTCACCCATCGCGGGGATTCGAACTGCCAACCTTCTGATCGGCAAGTCCTAGGCTCTGTGGTTTAACCCACAGCGTGGCTTATGTAGCTGTCCCTTAATACCAATCTGACCAGCAGCAATTAGCAGGTGATAATGTCATGAAAACCTTTAGCCTGTGATCTGTGCATATCAAACTCCTGTTAAAGGCGTTAAGAGAAGGCCAGGTGATTTTCTCCCTCCCCACCCCCTGTTTTCAGGCCAGTTGGCAGTTGAGGCAGCCAACTACTGCATGAAAGCATCTCTAGATTGTGGTCAGCGTGCTTAATGCTGGACAGCCTGGGGTCCAGGTTAGTTGTTTACCTTCTCTCTTTCTGGCACTATCCTGGGCATGCATTTAAATGGACCAGAACCAGCGTAAGCTCAAAGGTAATTTAATGCTTAAAAGAATTAAGGCTTCAATACCAACCAGACATATTTGGGAATAAGTGAAGCTTGCTTCTCTGTAAACATGCATAGGGCTGGACTGCAAGCGGTTGGGTAGCAGAGGACCCCCCCTCACTCACCATCAAAACATCGCCACAGCTGCTGGAGAAGCGAGGGGATGTTGCAATGCACCCAGCAAGAATGTGCCACACATTTGGGGGGTAAGACAGGAACTGATGAAACTGTCCTGTTTGTGGCAGGACGAGATGACGAAAACAAGAGCAGGGAAAGCAGTCGGTGCAAACCCCCAAAGCCGTGTATTTTCTCTGTTTGGTTGCTTTTGGAACAATGTGGCAACAGCCATCCAATATCCTAGGGCTCTTGTTTATCTGGGTTTTTTTTTTTCCGTAAATGAAAAAAGACGAAAAAATGAGAGAAAAACAAGTGTTGCTTCCAAACGGAGAGTCATGTGTTTTGATTCAATCTAATTATACAAAATGATATTTTTATAACCCCTGGAGTTGCCCCTGCTTCTTTGTGTCTTTCTTCATTTGTTTACGTTTAGCACAGTCGAGGATCCAAGTCTTAGTGACTTTTGAAGGAAGGAAGGGGAGGGGGGAAACTCTGCTGGCCTTTGGTATTTGCTACTCTCCATTTCTTCTGGCCTTGTAAACAAACATTATGTTTTCCTTGCTTCACGGTCCTCCTTCCTACTTGCTGCGGCCTCTATTTTCATTCTTCTCAGGAGCACCTGAACAGCCTTCTAGAGCACTGAGGCAGTCCCTGGATGCATTGCCCCCTCTCAGCCAACTGGCAAGTCGGTTGGACAGCTCCCACGAGGCACAGAGCATATGTGGAACGGTGCTATGCGTGTTATAGGCACCATCAACTGGAGACTTAAGGGCCAAATATGCACCCTCAGACCCACTTGCTAGCCTTTGTGGCTATCCAGGGGCAAGAGAGGTGTGTGGAGGTGATTGCATTCCTATCTTGCAGTCCATTTCAGAGAAGAGGACTTGGTCTCCGCTCTTTAAAATGTCTCTTCTGTAAAAACTAGGCCCCATCTGCACTATACACTGGAAGCAGGATGGTACTGCTTCAGAAAGCCAATGATTTCCCCCAAAGAATCCTGGGAACTGTAGTTCGTTAAGCATCCTGAGAGTTTTTAAGAGACCTCCTTTCCTCCCACAGAGCTACAGCACTCAAAATTGTTTAGCAGTCAATCCCTCTTCCCAAGAAACTCAAAGGATTGCAGCTGTGTGAGGGGAATAGGGACCTCCTAGCAGCTCTCAGAACCTTTAAGAAATTGCCATTCCCAGGATTCTTTGCGGGGGGGAGCCATGACTGTTTAATATGGTATGTTACTGGTTTATATGTACAGTGCAGATGGCTCCCCAGCTGATGAGCTAGGGAAATTATTGTTGTGCTTACCTTTTTCCCTTATGGGCTCCTCTTCTGCATATTGCACACTTAAGATGGGCCATTCTGGTTGCTAACTCTCCTATTTGAACTCTGTCCCTCACATGCATAGTGTGTTTCACTGAAGCACAAGGCTTCTACTTGGCTGGTTGGGTCACATTTTTGTCTCAGGATATTGTAGGCTTGTCCTTGCTTGCCTGCTGTTTTCTTCAGCTGTGCATCCTTTTCCTCCTTTGCTGATTGTTTGGCCTGGGCTAAGTATTTTATTGATAGTTCTCTTAACAAGAATTGCTGATTGGCTTGCTTGATGCCCATGTATGGGTTGGTGTTATTCATATTAAATGCTGTTAATTGACTTACTGGTGTGCTTTAGGCTTCCGTCCATTTTCAACATGATTTAAATCAGGGATGGAGAACCTCTGGTCCTTCTGATGTTGTTGGACTACAACTCCCATCATCCCTGACCATTGGCCATGCTGGCTGGGGCTGATGGGTGGGACAGAGGTTTAAATGAACTATTCATTGCTGAACTGTCAATGTTACATTTGTTAAGTATTACCATTTTTGTGTGCTACTTGGATTTTCTATGAGCTACTTTGAACACAATGTGTTTGTAGGAAATGCAGTTTACAAATGTAACCATCACCTATAAAGAAACAGTTGGTGTTTATTGGGTTCCCCAGAAGACATCAGCCTCTGCTTGACCACAGGAGGGCAGTAGTGCTCTACATGGAAATGCCATAGGGAGAAGATGGGACACAAGAAAGATGTCCTTTTGCCTGTGGAGATCTAATAAATGACTGAGAAGTTTGGAAGGTAGGTGGTCTCATTGGCTGGCATCTTAGCATATCATTCATCCTCAGTTTGGCTGATAGCACTGAGGCACATCTAGTTCCAGATAAGGTCAGGTATAGAAGGCTTCCTAATTCTGTGTATCTGCTAAGAGAAATGGTCTGTAGTTCCTCTGAAGTTGCTTTTGCTTTCGGGCAAGGGTGAATGCAATTCATGGTTGCAAGGATGTGAATGCAAAAAAAAAGAAGAAGCTATTTTGTCAAGTAGTTCACGCTCTGCTTCTTGATAATATTTGTATTGCTTCATTTTCATAGAGTAGTAGAGTTGGAAAGGGACCCTGAGGGTCATCTAGTCCAATCCCCTTCAATGCAGGAATCTCAGCTAAAGTATCCACAACAGACCCAATCTTAGCTTAACAGCCTCAAGTGAAGGAGAGTCCGCCACCTTGTGAGGGAGTTTGCTTTACTGTCAAACAGCTCTTACCACCAGAAAGTTCTTCCTGAGATTTAGCTGGAACCTCCTTCCTTGTAACTTGAAGCCCTTGCTTTGGGTCCTACCATCCAGAGCTGGATAAAACAAGGTTGCTCCATCTTCCATGTAATGTCCCTTTAGATATTTGAAGATGTCTATCATATCTCTTCTCAGTCTCTTCTTTACCAGGCTAAACATACCCAACTCCCTCAACTGCTTCTCATCAGGCCTGGTTTCCAGACCCTTGATCATCTTGGTCACCCTCCTCTGCACTTGTTCCAGCTTGTCAATATCTTTCCTAAATTGTGGTGCCCATAACTGGACACAGGACTCCAGGTGTAGTCTGACTGAGGCAGGATAGAATGGTACTATGACTTCCCTTGACTGGGACGCTATACATCTGTTGATGCAGCCTAGACTAGCATTAGCTTTTCTTTTCTTTTTCCTGTTGAATCACACTGGTGACTCATGTTAAGCTTGTGGTCTACAAAGACACTTAGATCCTTTTCATTTGTACTACTGGCAAGCCAGGTGTCCTCCATCTTATATTTGTGCAGCTGTTTGTTCCTGCCTAAGTGCAGAACCTGACATTTGTCCCTACTGGAATTAATTTTGTTCCTTTGGGCCCAGTTCTCCAATCTGTTAAGGCCATATTGAATCCCAGTTCTGTCTTCTGTGGCATTAGCTGCCCCTCCTAGTTTGGTGTCATCTGCAAGTAAGCATGGTGCTTTGTAGATCTGGTATGACTCTTTGCAGCAGGTAGTCCTAAATTCTGAAAAATGGCATTGAAGCTGGAAGATCTCATTGAAGAGATCTAGTCTAAGTCCTGCTGATGTGGAACTAGGGAATTCATTTGTTCTGGAAAGTTCAGGTCCACATCAGGAATATTTGTTGCATATGTGTATTCCTCACATCAGAGTTGTGCACCAGCATGGAATGTGTAGTTTTTCCTAATGCCAACAGTTACTGTGCATTTGTATTTCATTTTCCTGTATATTTTATTAAGTTTCATGTACAGACATAATGTTCAGCCACATTAAGCATGTAACATAGAAGTGTCTATACACTGATTAACCTTTGATGTTTATGTTTTGAAGGCTGTTACATGTAGCAAAGATTACTTGCTCTGGAGCACTACTCCCCATTGCTTCTGAATATTAGTGCTAACACAATTCACAACCACCACTTCTACACCTAAGCATGCAATGGAAAATCTGTTACTCTACCACTCTGGAAATATAAGCGGGTCTGTAGCCTAAGTGATTATGCAACAGGCTTGCTGTGGTTCATCTTATGGAAGGGGAAAGGACACCATCATGTTCCCTCACTATCACTACCTTTGCAAATTTTGTAGAATCATTGAAGAGACGGAAGGGTCTCAAAGGCTGATCTTAGTCCAACCACCTTTGCTGTCACCTTCATTCTTGACTTTGACTTTGGATTACCATATGGCCGGGTATCTGTGTGCCTGATTCTACAAACCAATTAATTCCCTGGCTCTTTTCCTTCCATGGAAATCCTAGTCATATATTTCCTCTTCTTGATACCTAGGCAGTACCCCTTTGGAATAAGTGGGGCAAAGAGATCAAGAGAGGTTTTTCCTGACAATCTCTCCACCATGAAACGCATACAACCCAAGCCCTTCTTCCACCATTCATCTTGCTTCATCTTCCCAGGATTTTGGAGTGGAAGGTACTGACTGATTCCATCTGCCAGCTTGACTGTGCTTCAAAGGCAGCAAATCCTGGGGACTTTTAAACTTACAAACAGAAACATGCATTGGAAAAAGGCTGAAAGAAAAGAACAGCTCTCTCTAGGCAGGCTGGCTCAAGCCCCAGAGCAATCTAAAGCAAGCCCCCCAGGAGCCACTCTTCGGTGACAGCCATGCAGCTTTCTTTTTGTCAATAGAGCCTGTGCTGCTTGATGCATCCAGTTTTATTCCTTAGGTGCTCTATGAATATGATATAGAGGAAGCAAAGGGAGGAATAAAGAAAAATGACTATATCTGGTGTTGTGAAATGGACTTCCATAAGCAATATTTTAAAACTACATATACAACTTAGGATGACTAGAAAAAGAGGATCAGGCCTGGAACATCACCACTGACCTCATTAGATTTCCATCCCCCCGGTTCGTGAATCATATGCACCCTAGAAATTGAACAGTTAAGACCTATAGAATGATTGATCTCCTGGAAAGGAGCCATATTCTCTTTATTCATATGGAAACTTATGGAAGAAAATCAACCCCATATGCTGCTGTTTTACTATAGTGCCTCTAACTGCGTCATTTCTTATCTCAAGATTACATGTTACAGCAAATTGCACATCCCTTAACATGGTCCAGAGATGTCGTAAGTTTCTCCCAGTTGGCCCTCAAAGGCATATTGCTCAGGACCATCTGAACAGGCTTTTTTGAAAATAGAAAAGGAACCCCAGTTGATGAAAGAATGGAAGACACATGGACTTACAAGAAACATGGAAGGGTTTGGGGTTTTTTTGTGATTCCTAATGGAATAGAATAACATGATAAAAATAAATAAATTAACTACTGCTATCTTATGTCGGGTACCATACAATCAGAGGGGAAATCGGCCAATTTTTTTCTAGGGAAAATGTGAGCAATTAGGAACATATTAACACATATGGTGGGACTGCCCCTTTGTCCAGTCATTCTATGGGAAAGATTTAGGCAAGAAAAAAAATCAGCTGCAAAGTGAGACAGGGTCCTAAATTCAGTCTCTAGCCTTTTTTGCTCAGCGATGTCCTACCTAAATGCAGAAGGAGCTTTTGTTATATTCCAATGATAGCAGATCAGTTGTAAAACAAACAGGGACAGGAAGTCCTTCCAACAATTAAATACTTGACAGTGATTCCATTGGGAAAACTCACACATACCAGGTCAGAGATGTAAGAGAATGGGGTCTGATGCTGATTTATTTGTCTCCTGGCTTCCCTTTATTTTGTACACAAAGGCTTATTACATAGATCAAAAGCCTCCAAAATAATGTATATTTACCTACGATTGAATACAATCTAAGGAAGCTCAAATCTGTACAAAACCACTGACATGTTTTAGTACAAATGACACCCTATTTTCCATTTAGCAAGCATCAATCTGAGGGTTGATTGCAGTCTGGAAGCTCTGATTGTTGTTGTTTTTTGAAATTGTTATTGTTTAATTATATTTGCTGTCATTATCGGGCTTTGACAATATGCAGAATGCAGAGTCTCTCCCCACAACCCCTGAATATTCCAGGATAATAACTGACTGTGACATCAGCACCAGCTACAACCTTCCATCACTTGCTGCTATGGTAACTGGTATTAAACAAGAGAGCTTGCCAGTCCCCTTTAAAAGCCAAGAAGCAGTGAGCAGGGATGATGATTGGAACTCCCATTCTATTCCCCCACCCCCACCCCGGCACTTTCATTCAGCCTCTTCTCCAGCCAGATATGGGGCAAAACTAAAACCGTGCTTGCTACTGCAGGCAGAAGTTGAGTCAAATGTTGGATGGGTGGGTTTTGGTGGTCCAGTGGGTATATATTCTGTCATAAAGCAAACTACATATCACAGGTTCCATATTTTTGTAACGTGTCCATCCAAAATCTTAGCCAGCCACCCATACTGCTTAACATCTTGGAGTCTAATCTGTCCCCTGTTCTTCTTTTGGTAGTTTGGAGTATAACCTGTTTATACTTCTATATATATGGTGAAGCAACATTAACCCTGTTTACATACTACAGTTGTGTACACTGTACACCTATTGAATGGGATGGGGGAGGGAGAGAAGATATTTCACTCTGCTCTCCCTTCCTTATTCAGATTGAGCACATATCTCATGAAAACATCTTTACACCTAGAAACTGTACACACAAGATGTGGAGATGTGATGGGGAGCCCTGTTTTTGCAGGGTTCTCAACCTGTGAAGAGCTCGTGCAGATGCCTTTTATATCCATATATGCTATTTTACCAGATGCTGAACTGACAAAAGGAGGGAAGTTTCTATCCTTGCTCTATGCATGCTCTGTGTACATGACTGCAAGATGTGTAGAGGGCTAATGTTGCTTTGCCCCATCAAAAGAATAGTGTGACTAGGCCCTTAACTGCTAGGAGAGGGGCAGGGGATAGGATTGACTCCCAAACATTGTTAAGAGAGGGGCAGAAGCCAGTGGGTGTGGGAATGTGCCCTCCTCTATGCCTGTTCAGTGGACATGATCTCAACATACATTGAGTTCCTCTGGAGTGGCAGCCAGCCCTGTGAATGCATCCTCAGACTTCTGTGTTTGCAGCTCACCAGCTTCCCAGAAAACCCTTGGCTTGAGCCAAGAGGTAGTGAGCCATGATCTTCTTGGTACACATTGGAGGTGTGTTGGATCAATGACAAGACCAGGCAGCACACTAAAAAGATCAGCTTTGGCCTTGGGGGGGGGGATAATGGATCCATGAGTCCCGTCTCCTGAACTCACTCCTGTCCTCTTCTCAACTTTGTCTCATAAGATGTTCTGGACTCAAGGGAAAAGACATTGTTTGCTATGACACTCCAGTGTGTTGTGAGTGTCTGCCAGGTTAGGTGCCAGGATGTTACAACACAGAATTCGGGAAACACCACTCTTGTGTCTTTTTTATTTTTTTTAAATCCACACTGTAGCATCCAGGAGTCTTTGAGTCCTTTCACACCCACCCAAACGCTTCTCTAACATCATACAAATGGCATGCTGTTCGTGTGCTTTCAGCATGGCTCTCTTGGGATGTGCCTGGTTTGTTTTCCAGTAGGTAAAATCATCCATGACTCAATTCAGCTCTTCAGGAGCTGTGGGATTGGAGAGGAGGTGGAGAAGAGGACTACGCACACAATGCACAGTTCTATGCACCAATAAGCCACAGGCATGAGTCTCTGAAATGAAAAAGGCCAGCAGTTTTGGGGGGGGGGGTGTTCACAACAGCTTTCCAAGCTTGCAGAACACAAAGGAAAGATCTGAAGTATCATATGATCATTGTCAGTAGAGCACTGCAGGCTACCAGGCAGTACTGGCACCAATGGGCATTTGTTCACTAAGCCTCCTAGCTGCTTGAGGAGGGTTCGTTCTGATTGTGCTGGAGAGCAATGTGGTAAGCACACTGCAGTCCAATGAGGATCCCTTTTCCAGCTGTGCCTGTAATTAAATAAGCAGAAACTTGCTATGTAGCTGCATGCTACGTATCAATTGAGCAGCTACAACACTGGATGTTGTACATATATGTTTGCTTATTAATAAATTATCTGTTCTAATTTACTACATAGAATCTGGACCTTCATGTTGACGACAACACATGATACCAGCAGCGGAATACGTTGTGTGAAGGTACTGTGGAATATTTGAGGGCTCTGCATCCTTTATCTCTCTCACATGAGGCAGCCGAGGTCTGGAAGAGGGAGAGGTTTGAGTACAACGAGAAGGGAGTGACACTGAAAGGGAAAAGGGGAGTGTTTCAAACAACAGCAGAAGCTTGAGTAAAGTGATGGGTGGAGGAACACTGAGAGCATGCTTTTAAAGAAAATAAAGCCATTTTAAGAAGGAGAAATAGCAGAAATGGGTACAACAAAGAGGCTAAAATTATTTATTTACTTACTTACTTGCTTACTTACTTACTTACTGTACCTCAAACATTGTTTAAAACTGCCACTTTCCTCCCTCAGTGTCACCCTATGCTTGCTCTACTCAACCCTCTGCTGGGTTTTGTTTTTTTAAAACAACACTACTAACATAACTTCCCTCCTCTCAGTGTCCCATCATCTTTGTTTTATTCCAACCTCTCCAGTTGTTTAAAATGACTTCCCCTTTCTCTGTCTTCTTCCCTCCCTACTTTACTCAAACTTCTGCCAGTGTTTAAAACCACCACTTTCCAGTCTCGTCGCTACTCATCAATAGCAAGGATCCATTCTGAGTATCTTTGCTTCCTTGGTAGGTAGGGAAAGAGTAGGAAGAGAAAAAGAGAAGCTAGAATCTGAATCATAAATCCTGCTTGCACAGACTGTGTCTGTGACCTATATTCCTGCCAGAGGCAGAAGAGTCTTTTACACTTCTTTATGGTATCATCTGAAACTGTTCCCAGACATGACAAATCACAAACTTGGTAAGATAACTTTAACATTTCATTCACATTTAAAACATATGGCTTGGTTGGAATAGTTTGCGAATGAAGTGTTATTTGCGTCACACAAGATTGTAAGCACGATACTTTGTTTGTGTGTGAAAGCCACCGACTTTAGGTTGATACGGTGTATCATGTGCTGTGATTTGAGGGATGGTGTTTCATACTGCATATACTGGCTAAAGAGGGATTCTGCTGCTACCTCAGTAATGTGCAATCAGAGTTTGTCTGCTAGATGAGGTTTGCCCTATCTAGGCTCAAAGCTCAGAAGAAGCAGAATGTAGCAACAGCACTTCAGGTAGAGCAGAATCGCATCAAAGAGAGCAAGGCGGTGGGTATCAGGACCTTGGATAGCACACTGAAGAAGGTGCTGGCTGGAGAATTCTCCTAAAAGCAGAGCTGTTGATTCAGCAGAGTGATGAGGCCTACTGAAGGCTGACTGGTCTGTGTTTGCTGTTAGCTTCACTCCTTATGAAGAACAGCCTCTGTTTGTAAAAAGCATTTCACTCCTACAACATGGGGACTGTTTTGGAAATGCAACTTCTGATTCCAAGGAGTCCGGAAAGGCCACATACCCCAGCCCAGAGGGTCCTGGAGTGGGATGTGATGGTTTCCTGAGCATTGCCTCATCTGTATTCCTGTCTTCTTTTGAAGTTGAAGAGTAGCCATGATTACAGACATCACAAGTAGAAACTATTGATCACCCTTTCCACAAATGATGTGGGGAGTGAATGGAAGGATCATGTTCAGGGTTTTTAAAACTCCTAGTCACTTGAGAGACACGTGTGTGTGTGTGTGTGTGTGAGAGAGAGAGAGAGAGAGAGAGAGAAATGACCAACAAGATCAATAAATAATTTCAATAGTTGTTATCTTGTGAACCACCCTAAGATCTTTGGATTAAGTATACATAAATTTAATAAATAATCATCATCAAGATAAAAATCTGTCCCATGTTGGTCAATGAACACCCAAGCCCACCTTCCGTCCCCAGAGCCCTTTATCTTCATGGGCTTATGCCCGCTTGACTTTGTGTAGGAGGATGCAACCCTATCTACAAACGATGCAGCGTTTTCTCAAGTGTCTCTTCACAGCCACAAGGACCTACAAATGTTTGCTTTAAACTGGGGATAAGTCCTGAAGTTGGAAGACCCAAGGTGCCAGTTTCATTCTTCAAATATTAAATTCCACATGCAAGTGCATGGAATGGATGCAACACTGGCACATCAATCTTATGCTATGGGAGCGAACCCTGTTGAATTCAGTAGCGCTTGCTTCCTAATGACATACATTTAGGACTGCACTACACATGTAGGGTTTCCTGCTTCAAGGCAAGCTCATAATTGCTATTTCACAAATGAAGTTTGTGTGTACACGCATGCCTATTCTCTGGCAGCAACGAGGGAAAAGACATTCCAACAGGGATAGCAGTAAACTGAAGGCAGCGCTCAACATGCGAATACACTCCTCAGTTATCAATATTTTACTAAAGGGATGTCCTTTGACATTTGTCAAGAAAGCAACATGTCTTGTTCACTAGCCTGAGAAGTGTTGATAAAAGGATAGTTGAGAGTAGGAAGCCTCAAGAAATTAAAGTGGTACATTGCTGTAACTCTGTCCTTACCTTACCTCAAGCAACACAGGGCAAGTTAAGGACAGGAAAGCAAAGGGAATGACTGCATTACCATGCTTGTTGTGGTTTGAAGACAAACTCATAATGTCACTGTAACACAGTTTGATGAAATTTAATTTCCTTGGTATTATTACCATTATATTTTTATGCAGCAGTAAAAAGGTTGACCCTTTTTCTTTCTTTGCCTGAAGACACATGGGCTTTCTGAATCTCTGCAGATTACAATGAAAGGCATCACTGTGTTCTCACTTGAATACTTTGGAAATATGTTATTATTGATCTGATGGTCAGTGGCAAAGTGCTCTGTGGCCGGCAGAGCAGGACAGCGGTAGCAGAGTGTTTAACTTTACGATGAGAGAATTTCCTTATTAAAATATATTTTGGGGCATGTGAAGTAGCTGTCTTGGGGCAAACACTTCTCTTGAAAGTATCTAAACAAGGAAGAATGATTTGAATGCAGTATTTAAATCATTTAAATCACCAGAGCCTCAGCAATACAAATGTAAGAGATGGGAACTGGCTAGTCACATAAATGGCCACTGCTGCATTGCTTCACAAAGACCAGACCAAGATGTCATTAAAGAAACTGCATGCATGTCTCTTCCTTTCTTCCCCCCAGAGAACTACAAAATGTGACATAACCATGGTGTGCATTTCCCTACAAATGAAACTTACAAGAATGTAGTGGGACAGTGAAATGATGTCCCTTCATGCCCTTTGTATGGGGAATTGAGGAGAAGGTGTTGGCTACTGCTTCTGTCAGCAGTTGCACCATTTCTGCAATGCCAGATTCCAGCTTAAGAAACTTAAGCACTTAGGCTACTTTCAGTCCTTCAAGATAGAGTGACTGTGCTTATGTAGCCAAAACAGTCACCATCACTCCACCCAGTGTGCAAGGGGGAGGTATCAGCCTTGAGGTTTGCAAAAGCGTGCGCATACACACAAATATTCAGAGGAAAACCCCAAGGGCTGGAAAACACCCCCCCCCCCAAATTCCCTAATGAGGGCTGAGCATGGGATGTGTCATAAAAACATGGTTTGGTTTGTAAATAGGTAACTGAGTTGACATCTAACTGGAGCCTGGAAGATACAATGTAGAGGGGTTCTGCTGCTGGCATTCTGCCGAGAAGCAGATAGTCTGGCAGCTATTAGTCACTACCAAGGATGCATGATAGCCTGAGCAAGAGGAGATTGGTAGTTATCAGAAATGCAGGGCAGCAAGGCAAAGGAAGGCTAGGCAGTCAGCACCTTGGAGGGAGATTGAGGTGGGGTTCAGGACCATGGATGGTGCTCTTGCTGCTGAGCCCAAGAGTCTTAGGTTGTCTCAGCAACTGACTGGGGTTTATTCCAGGGCTGGGGAATCATTGACTAGTGACTCCATACCACCACCCCCAAAGTGCTGCCTCCTGGCCAGCTAAAGGGCTGACACCTTCTTCTGCAGTTGTTGGCTCTTTTCGGGTCATGAGATTTCCAGATTGGCGGGGTGGGAATCTCTCCTCAGGGCTATGTTGATCCCCTGAGAAGACTGTGGATCAGCTGTCAGAGTCTGGCAACAGATGTGTCCACTCAGGGCTCAAGGAGATGAGCTCTGGTGTTCATTGACCTACATGGGACAGATTTTAGTCATGATAATAAGCATTGTAATTATTTATTGAACTTGTGGGTCAGTTGTTATGCACACAAAAAGAGTCTCCCAGGTGACTAGGAGGCGGGTCATCTGGTTGGACATTGCAAGAACAGAATGCTGGACTAGGTGGGCCATTGGTATGATCCAGCTGGGCTCTTCTGGTGTTTGTATCAGTCTCCTCTTCAGGGCTGCAGTTGCTAGAGGACTCTGCCTCCAAGAAGTTCTGTTCTGGGCTCCTAAGAGTTGTTAGAGAGGTGGCTAGGTGTCGTCTAGAGTTTTCTGTCATGACAGTTGACAGTACCTTATCCTTGGGGGCTGAATGTGGCCCTCTAGCCCTCTCTCTCCAGCCCTTCAGGCTCTGTCCAGGCCATGCACACCCTGACCGCACTGATCCTACTCTGTACCCTTCTCTAATTATGTTACCTGCATCCTTGATCTGTGATTATACCTCTTGATTGCCTGGATGAAAGGTGTGTCTGAAAAAACCCACCCCTGGCATGGTTCTCCCAGATGTTTATTCAAGAGGCAATGTGGCCCTTGGGTTGAACAAGGCTCCCTGCCCCTGGCTTACATTAATGCCATAATACTTGTGCAAATCTATGGTGAGATGGCACTTGGAACACTGTGTAAGAATCTGGTTGGCACACCTCAAAAAAGATATTGTGAAAAAGAGTGGCCAAACTGATCAAGGCACTTGAGCTTCTCCCCTTTAAAAGTAGGTTAGAACATTTGGGACTTCTAAGTTTGGAGGGGAAGGGTCAGAAAGGGAGGATATTGTGGAGGTATCCAACATTTTATGTGTGGATGATTTTGCCAATGAATTTGTTTGTTAGGCCTATCCAAACAAACAAATAACAAAAGCACACCAACCCCAGGACAGTGTTTTCCTATTAATTTCTGCATAGGGTTGTTTTTATATCTGTAACCCATCCCTGTGGTAGAACTTTTCAAGCAAAGGCATACCTTCTGTATAGCTGCTGGAGGGCTGCAGCTTTGTGTGTGCTTTTCCTATGGTCCTCCTGGCAGATCCTTTGCTATCATTACTCATGTTGACACATTCTGCAAAGTAACTGAGGCAACTTTTGGGAAACAAGGGTTTCTAATTTCCCTTTCAAACTCTGAAGGGACAAAAAAGAGAATCTGCACACACACACACACACACACACAGAGAGAGAGAGAGAGAGAGAGAGAGCAAATAAAACAGATCATTTAAACTGAAATTTCATTGTGGACTGCCTCTGCTTTCTCTGTCATACAAGGGAGCGGGAGTACAAAAACCCTTAGGTCTGGTTAGTAAAGGAGCCAGCATTTCTATACCTTAAACCTCCAGAGGTCTAAAAATTCCTGCGTTCAGATCCCATTTCAGAAGTGTAGTACAATAAAACACTGTGTTTTGTTTAAAACATGGCAATTTGAACTTTCAGGCTTGCCTTTCAAGCAGGATTTTGTAGTAGTGCTGAAAAGAGACAGCAAAAGGTTTTAATAATAATAATAATAAAGTTGTATTTCCCCATTTGCCTCTGGCATGCTTGGAAGCGGGTCTGCTTGCTTCAGAAACACCATAGCGTTAGTGCAGTCTCCTCCAAGCTGGTGCCCGCTGGGTGCTTTGGACTACAACTCCCATCAGTCCCAGCCAGCTGGAGCTGATGGGAGTTGTAGTCAAAAACATTTCCAGAGCACCAGGGTGCAATAGTTGCATTGGTGAGTTAGATGGGCCCTGGCTCTTTTTTCTTTTCTTTTTTTAAACAAACCTTCAAAATGACTGAGACAGGATGCTGGTGTTTACAATAAAACAGGTTTATGGACCTTGTCATTTGACATCTCACATAGGGATGACGGCAATACTGAACTGCAAAATAAGCTGCAAAGAGAAAGTCGTCATGTACTGTTCGGAGGTCACTCTGATGGATAATGACACTTTAAAACATGTTTTGCACTTTGGACTATAATTTTTTTAAAAAACGGGACAGCATCAAATACATTTTTGGGCTAATGAAAAACAGAATTGTAAATATATTAGCAAACAGGCCATCTGAATAGGCCCTGCTGGTGGTCTCTGTGGAGTCATATAACTGGGGCTGCTTGCACTTGGATAACCTCCTGGTAGCAAGAGAAAATGTTTATGAATCTAGAATGGCTCACAAACGTTAGAACAAATGATTACTTTATCCTGAAAAACTGAACTGCAAGTGACTTCTCCTGGCAGTTTGTCATTGCTTCGTCTCCCACTTTAAAGCATTTGGTCACCCCGCCAATAAGCAAAGATAACGTGGCTGAATGCTGACACCGAGTTGCAAGCAGACATTTGCAAGATGGCAGAGTGAACAGCTCACAAACAGAAGGCAGCCTATGAATGGATCTTACTGCCAAGGAAGGAGGAATGGCAAACAAGTGGGAAGAACCCATAGCTGGCTTCCGAATCCTCTGCCCAAGCCTTCATGCCTCTGCTTGTACAAAACGTCTATAGTAGGTTGAGAGAGATGTGCCAGGTGCAGCCTATTAAAGCTGATCCATGTTTGTTACTTTGAGAGCTCCTCACTCTGTTAGTTTTAAGCATCGTAGTATGTGAGTGTTTTGCAATCCTCAACATGTTTACCCCAAATCACCCTTCAAGGGAGGGAAAACTTGTCACTCCCACCCGGACAACATGGAGAACTGTATGACTCAGATCACGCAGGATCTTATTCCCAGAGTAGGAAACTAAAAGCACGCTCTTGGCCCTGAATGGTCTTCCACCTTGCTTCTCTGACATGGCTTTTAGATTTTTTCTTTATCTCCATGTTCAGGAGATGGGAGATTCTGAGCTTTCATTACATGTGTCAGGCAGTGTACTGTTTCAAAAGAGGCAAAAGCAGTAACCCTGAACTGGACATTGCACTCCCTGCAGTTGAATGCACCACCAGCCAGACATTCTAAATAATCCCTGATGCTCTCATTCCAAACCCCGTGGCAAGCAGCTTCACATCTATAAATAGTCATACTACAAATAACAGTTAGCATCGGACTATTAACATATGCAAAGGCCTGCAAAGTTATCGGAGGAAGAATACAACAGAGAGGCCAGGCACCAATGCACGATTACTTCCATTTAACAGACTTCTTGTTCTGTTCTTCCCAAGGCCTGATTTATGCATGACACAGGGCAATGCCAAAATGCTTACCCATGTAAATGTTTCACACATGCCTTGACACATTTAAATGCATCTGCAATATGCACCATTTGTTTGCATGAAGTGCTAATAGCATGACATCAGCATGCCCATCTGGGTCCCCATCACCAGCAGGCTAATACTCCATGGCAATGGGCTGCCATTTGTGATGGCGAACTCCCTTGTGATATAGGCAGAAGTTAAGGAGTCCAGTGTGGTTGCATATGAATTGCAACAAGATACCATTTGGCAAACGGTTGTCTTTATTCTCGCTAAAAGAAATGTTAAAGTAATGAGAGAAAATATTTATGGACCCGTAGAGGGAGAAAGAGAGAAACATGTAAATGTATCCAGAGTATGGCCCATTCCACTTCCTAGAGGCAAAGCACAATGGAGAGAAGAGAATTATGGGATCTCTTTACAGGAATCCACTGAACATACATCTTTGAATGGGGAAATGGAACATATAGTGAGTTGGGAACAGTCTTGATCATAAAAACATGCCTAACTCAAGTCCAACTGGTTTCACAGTAGGCCGATTGAAAACACAACTAAATCCAGATACAACTCAACCTGTAGGAAGCGTAGAAATAAGGCATGCCCTCCTGAATGATGCTTATATACCGTATTTTTCGCCCTATAGGGCGCACAGGCCCATAGGGCGCACTTATTTTTGGGGGGGGGGAATAAAGGGGGGGAAATTATTCCCCCCCCCGAGCTCCAAAGAGCAAAGAAGCTATGACAGCGAGCGGGATGGATCCCGCTAGCTGTCCTGGCTTCGTTTTTAGCCTCGGGGCTGGGGGTCCGGGAGAAAAGGCAAGGTTGCGCAACCTCGCCATCGCTCCTGGAGCTTGCGGGGCTGGGGGCGGGGGAAGCCCGGGTCTGGGAGTGATGGCGAGGTAAGTACCATGCTGTTTGCCTGTGCCCCTGTGAGTTCAGAAAGGGGATTGAGGGTGGAATTCAGTGTAGCACTGGGGGGGGGGGGAGAATAAGGTCCGCTCGTGTAACAGGACTTCCGCCTCTCCTCCTCCCACACCCCACACTACCTAAGCCTATTCTGAGGCCTCCCCCAACCCTCCAGAGCAGTGTTAGGGAATGCAGGGGATGATGAAGTCCTATTGCATGAGCAGACCTCATTCCACACACATATCAACTGTAGCTGAATACCACCTGGAGTTTGTGTGTGAGGGAGAAGCAGGATTGGGGAGGGGGGAGAATCTGGGCTTTATTTCTTCAAAATGGGCCTCTGAATCCCAAAAGGACTTTTGCAGAAGGAGAGAACCTGATGCAAATATCATTGCATATTGCCTGTCTCTGCATCTCCGTTGTCTTAGGATTGATGTGCATGTTTGTGGACCAGTGGCAGAGGAAGAGGAGTGCGGGGGGAGCGCACCGCCCCCGGCAGCACGATCCCAGTGGGGTGCCATTGCGGCTACACCCCCGCCCACGCTGGGTGCCACAGCCCCGCAGGCGGCGTGCCACACTCCCAGGATGCTCACCAGACCCACCCCTGCTTGCTTTCTGCCCCCCCCCCCAGTGCCGGAGCATGAAGCTCCACCACTGTTGTGGACATCACATAATATCTCATCATTTGCACTTGGAGGCAATGTTAGGTGATATGTGATGGCTCTTTATTTACAAATACCATCACTTCATAATACAATCCGGATGTGCATGTGCCAACTCATCCTTGCATTCCCTGCCTCATAGCTTTGCTTTCTGACTTTCATGATGTGCAGGCTGCTCAGTATGTTCAGTAGCAGAAATTTAAGCCTGCCAAGTTGCTTCTCTACTACTACCTAATATAGCTACACCTTTTGGGGGGGGGGATTTTTGAGCTGCTTTGCTATCCTCTTCCTGTCCCTGCCATGATGCATGCATTGCACACTTTATGGATCATCACTGGTCATTTAATGACTTACTTTCCTCGCAGTGGGTGGTGGTCATCTGTAGCCACTGGTAAAAGCAAACATTATCCCACCCCATCCCTTCCCCCTTCACATCACGGCCAGAAACGACAGGCGATCACCTCTCTATGCAATCAGAGCCTCCATATGGTATGTTTTAAAGTGGCCACTTCATGACTGGCTGTCATCGGATTCCACTTGCAGTCACTGGGAGACTTTGTTTCAAGAAGAGCACAAAAACTATCACAAGACCTGTCTTGTTTTCAGGCAAGCAACAGAAATCTGTAGGCACGGGTTTAAGTCCTGGCTCATGTGCCTGTGATGCTTGCCTGTGCAGAGGGGCCATCTTTGTACAATATGGGGCTTCCCCTCCCCTTCTTAGGCACGATTCTGCTTTTTATTAGCGCAAACTGGCAATGAAGGAGATGGGGATGGTGTGTTGTGAGTTACTGGGGCGAGGGAAGGGAGAGCTGGTGCTAGTTCCTTCTTTAATGAAAACCAGCTTTTCCAGAAACAGAAAAGACCTTGATAAACCTCCTGGCTTCCTGCTAGGGGGTTTATTCACCCTTCCTCTTGGATCAAGCACCAGTTTTGGCTGGGATCTTGTTTTAAGACTTTCCACCTTAGGTAATTTATTTCGTTCACCACGGAGAATAACTTTAGGGCAAACAAAAGGATTTGTGCTTTACTGGTTGATCCAGTATGGACCACACATATATTTGCATGCTGTTATTGAACATAACATATACCTTCCACCCAATAACCAAGCACCATAGGATTTATCAGCAGTGGTGTAATGACCAGTGATGCATAGAAGGGCATCTCAAGGACAACAAGAAGCATAGCCATGGTCCCTTGGCTGCACGTTATTATTTGTAATTATTTTAGGAAATTTTTTACATAGTATCTGCAGTTATCTGCAGTGGAAGAAGTGGAGCATTATTACACTGCTCAAGCAGCAGGTAGGGGGGAAACTGACTGATGCCAGTGGCATTTGCCCACATGCATGTTGGATGGCCACAAGTTGATGACTTATCACTTCCAATACCTGCAGTTTCCTTTGATGCCTTCTAGGTGACCCAGAATGAAATCAGCCTGGCTATTAAAAGCAATGGGCTGGCACAATAATACTAGGTTAGGTTGTAAGCCAAATCCGGTCACACTGTTCTGTAACTCTGCCGTGTCAGTATAGGAATAGCTTCTGAGCATGAAATTCTAATTCTTAAAATTATTATTGTGGACATTTTAAACAGGGCCAAAGTAGACATGGCAAGCGAGCACAGAAAACAGCAACTATGTGTCTAGTTCCCCTCTCCCCTTCTTTTCTATAACACACCCTGGTCAGCAAACTTTTTCAGCAGGGGGCCAGTCCACTGTCCCTCAGACCTTGTGGGGGGCCAGGTTATATTTTTTTTGGGGGGGATGAACAAATTCCTATGAACCACAAATAACCCATAGATGCATTTTAAATAAAAGGACACATTCTACTCATGTAAAAACATGCTGATTCCCGGACCGTCCGTGGGCCGGATTGAGAAGGCGATTGGGCTGCACCTGGCCCATGGGCCTTAGTTTGCCTACCCCTGATCTAGTAGATAAGACCCCATACTGCAATATCAGGACAGTCTGTGTATTTTGACCCAAGCCTCCCTCACATGGTTGGCAGTCTGAGATGGGAATGGAGTAGATGCAGAAGACACAGAAAGCCATGACATCATGACATGAAGTAAGCTCTGTGATGATCTTGACTTGTATTGACCTAATGGCCAGGCATCCATTTTTACCAGTCCCTGACTCTCCCAATGACAACACTATAGTGCCAATGGAATATTGGTTCTAGTCTTCCTCTCTGCAAATTTGTGATCTTCTGGAGAAACACACACTGAAACTTTCTGGGTGTTTCCCATTATTATTTTTTATTAATGTGTTCCCAGGGTGAAATTACCCAGCCATGGGGTATGAGTAATTCCTGGCCAGGCTGACCCAGAGATAATTTGGCCTTCTTCCTGATACCTTCTTTAGTATGGAGATTGGGAAACCATATTAGTATAGGCATTCCTGATTGGCTTTTGACAAGCCCCGCCTTGGAGAGATTGGTTGGTCTGTGTCACAGGGAATGGGTAATGCCCTCTTCTCCATCCTGAATATTCTGAGGTTTAAAAAGAGTCAGGATAGTTCCCCATCTCTCTTCTGGCTTCCTGGTTTCTGTGTCAAACATATTGGGCTGGTGCTTCTTCGGAGCCCAGGGAACATGTGCCTGTGGCCATTTCAAAATGGCCTGAAACAAAGACTCTCAGCACGTGTATGTAAGTTTTGGCCTCTGTTTGATATTCCCATATCTAGGCTAGGAAGGCATCACATAAGCATTTTTGTATTTAGTTAGCATAGAATTGTAGAGTTGGATTTATTTAAGTTACTTTATCTGCTTCTTTTCCATAGTAAGCTAACTTTCTTTTTAATAAGAGTTTGGTCTAAGAAAGGATTCTGTTTTCAGCTGTGTTTAATGAAAAAGTCTACCTGGATTGTTAGGCTATGTACTTTCATGGAGAGGGTTTCATGCCCAGATTAGCAAAGTGAGCTTGGCTTGGGCATGCAAGTGGCTCCCAGGTCTTAAAGCAGGTCTTCCCCCGGAGCTTGTGTTTACTTTCAAGTTAGCATGAACTATGTTGTTGTTGGTAGTAATGAAATATCTGCCCATGTTGCTAAATACCCATGTTGCTAAATTACATTGAAGTATGGCATGGACAAATTCTAGCACATAGGTTAACTGCAGTTACAAAAGGGTAGAAAACCTTGACAAGTTCTACATTATGGAGTAGGAAGGGGTAACTATACACTTGGCATATGTTTCTGGTGACAGCCAACCACCCCACTATAATCTGTTATATAGTGTGGCCCACAGTGGAAAAAAGCCCATTAAGACCATGGCATTGAAGTTTCCAGTGTGGAGCAGGGGGCTTAATGTTAGCAACTGTATTAGCAACTTAAAGTTTCACTGCAAACAGCCCTAGGTGTTCTATATAAAAGCCTTAAATGTAAATAAAATAGAAAGATGAGGTAATCCTGGCCTTTTAATTTCTTAGGCCAAGTAGAGTTGGCAAAAAAGGACATAAGTAATGGAGAAATGACTGGGCGGGAAACTGACGTGTTTTCTGTCACCCATCTCTTTCTAGTATTGGTACCACCATGATACAAAGTATTTCAAGTCTTGTTTTGGGAGGCTGGAATAAGCCTATGGGGGCTTTCGGTGCATTTTGGGTGACTGGACGGGATTCTCTTTTCTGCTGGGAAACGTTGTGTGGAAGAGAAAAAGGGCAAAGTGAATCGACTCGTAAGGCAGAAACATACATTGGGGAGAGGGAGAGAGAGAGATGGCAAATTTAAGATGAGAAAAGAACTTTGAGAAAATGAGGCTGCAAATGGGGAGAGGGAGAGGAAAGATGGATAATGGCTCGAGTGTATCTTGCCCAGCTGGAATGGTCTGAAGGGCTATCTGTCTTGCCTTTTTATTGTTTACTGCAGTGGAAAATCAGGGTTAATAGTACAAACAGGAATAGTACAAAGAGGAACAGCACGTTCCATGAGGAAATCTAGAGATGGTTATCCAAACCTGACAACTGCCTAAGAGGCATCGCAGGGGAGGCAGCCCTCAGCGCTGCTGCCGTGGGCAGTTCAGGTAGACACACACAATTGCCTCTTGCAGAATGGATGGCAGAGGAGAGAGATGCCCGGTGGGAAGCAAAGCGGGGTGGTCTGTTCGGCTAGGGAGCCCTGAACTACTACAACTTGGGGCTATTTTGCGGTGACCTGGTGGAGTCTTTCTGAGCTTTTCTTTTCCTACCTCGTACTCTTTTCCATTCTAAACTGTGAGCTCCCTGTGGGCACAACAAATGTGTTACTATGTGTTTGCATAGCTTCTCATATTATGGTGACCTAATCTCCACTGGGGCGTCTAGGCATGACTATAATAATAAAGGATAATAAAGGAAGAATGCCACAATAGAAAAAGGAAAGGAAGGAGGGCAGGGTAAAACAAGTAGTGGGGTTGGGGGCTGCAGAAAAGTAAGTAAGAAAGGTTTCATGGGAACATTTGACTTTGAATGTATGCAAACCAAATGCAGACTCTCAAGGATACAAGCCTTTTAGGAATAGTGCTTGTGCATATGACAAAGAGGTTTGCAGCTTGTAAAATTCTACTTTCCTCTCCAACTGTTAAATCTGTCAAGTTTCACACGCGCAAAATTTGAAAGCATTTCTACACAATTGTACAGGTTTATCATGAGTCCCTTTCAGTCCCAGCAGCAACAGCAGCCTGCACCTTTGTTGTCCAAAGTGCTGCCTCCCCCTTTCCTTCCCCAAACCTTCACATTTTCAGTGGCTGACCTGCCAACACACTGAGCCAAGGAATTTGGTTGATGGTGGACCAGTTCTGTCTAAGTGGTTTGCATCTCTGTTGTTGTACGGTGCCATAGTTATTGCTTCCTCCCATCCATTGCTGTCCATCAGCCAAAATGTTACATTCTACTATGATCTTCGGCCATATCCTCACTTTCAGTAACTGCAGCCTTGGCATGACCTAAGAAAATAGAATTGTGAGGTCAATCGAGCTTCACAGTTCAGGAACAGTATGACCCAGAAAGACCTTTGCTAGCAGACAAGAGCACAACTATAATGGTCATTGTGTTCTACCACTAGCTGAATCCTACCACCTTGGCTTCATCTCAAAATAACAATGTGGTGCACATCATCCAGTGGCAGTTGTGAAGTCGCTGCACATCTGCCCCATGTTAAAAAAATCAGCATAGAAATATGCTAAATGTTAAAGGGCTAGAAGTGTTAACGGAGAAACCGCTATTGTGACAGCAGCTCCTGTATGCTGAATCTTTTCATGGCCACACTGTGACTTACAGTGAAATATCTTCTGATTAGTTCTTAGAGCATCAGGAGAGAGAGAGAGAGAGAGAGAGAGAGAGAGAGAGAGAGAGAGATGGGTGGTTGAGGAAGAGGTGGCAGCTAGTAGCATGCCCCTATCATCAATTTCAGTTGTCTGGAGAGTCTAATTCTAGAGACTTTGGGTCTCAGCTGCAAAGTCTCTTGTTCAAAACTGGCACCTGTTGTGAACTTAAGGACAAATGAAAAGCCCTACCAGATCAGGCCACATGCCCATCTAGTCCAGCATCGTGTTCTTAGCGATGTCAGTAAGATGCCTCTGGGAATCCCGCAAGAAGGATTTGAGTTCAATAGCGCTCACCACTTCTTAGCAGGGGAACCATTCAAGAATGGCAAGTGAGACCACTGTCCCCTCCTACCTGTCTTTCAAACCTCATAACTATTTCTCAAAAGTGTTACAAGGCATAAAAAGTAACTGCCACAAGTATTGCTAAAATGTGCTCCCCCTTTTTTTGCGGCAATTCCATACCTGTCTATATAAGTATTACTGTGGATCTGCAGAGTGTTCTTACTACACTAGTCCTCAATGTGAGGGTCACATAGCTTGTAGTCTCAAACTTCTTTAACCACCTGTGCATTTACTGATAATTTTCTGCTGTAAACAGTGGTTAGCATGTTGCTTGCATTTAACCTCCCACCCCACCAATGGATTTTTTCTTTGCACAGTGTCCCTCCTACAGTTGCATTAATGATATCTAGTCACCATTTGTGCCTTGCCTAGAGGAATAATACTCAGATCACCCTATCCCCCCCCCCCCCGTTCTTATCCTGCTGTTCCTTGCCTGTAGGCGCATCTGGTCTAGTGTTCCTTGCTTGCTCCTGAGAAGGCCTGTTTGTGGCGCATGATAATCTGGATGAGTAACGTTAAATTGTAAGAGAAGAGAAAGTGTGGCGTGGGCATGCCTGGGCAGGGCAGCATTGTTTTTATTTCATGTAAGAAAATGTATATAACGCTTGATTATAAGGAAACCTCTGAGTAGTTTACAAGCTAATTGTGGACATCTCTGTCTGGCCTCATAATACTCCGAGAACGTTGTTTAACCTCTTCCCCTCCCAATTTTGCTGGCAAATCAGAAAGCTTGTGCATTCCTTACCTTAGAGTCAGAATGTGTGTGTTTATATGTGTGTGGTGGGGAAGGGGGAGGGTGTATAGTTAGTGGCTGTTGGGAGAGCCACACATATGGAACAAGTTATTTATTATTTGTTAAGGTTCTATTTGTGCTTGCATACAGCATATTAGTTACATTTTGGGCTCTTCTACAATTTATTGCATAAATGTAGTTGAGTAAGACAAGGTTTCCTAAAGGCAATGCCATTTGTCCAACACACTTGTGCAATAGACCTCCTGGAGTCTTTGTCAACTTTTATCCTTTTAACACACTGAATCTGCACAAATACATAAGGCTGTGTGTTTTACAAACTTCTTGCTTCCCTTTGGAAGCCACAAAGAAGAAGAGTAGGGTGTGATGAGCCCAGGATGCCGGGGTGTTGTTCTGGGGGTTTGCCCCCCTGGTATAGGGGATGATTTGGTCAGAGGCCCCTTGATTTGGGGCAGATTATGCACCTGGCACCCTCACTCCCACTGAAATCAGTGGCACTTTAATGTGTCTTGCTGGCTGGATTGCCATTTTAGGTGTGACCTGCATGTTGCACAGCAGGCAACCTTGAGTAAGGAAGCCTTGATAGCAAAGATGCCATCAGGAGGATGTGATTGACCGCAAAGAAATGATGGAAGCTTTAAAGAGTGCTTTACTCTTCCCATGCCAGTCTTTTGTCTCTTGCAGTTTCCCTTCACCTCAGGTGCTCTTACACATTTAGATCTGTGTTTGTGAGGATAATCCAGCAAGCAGGGGAGAAGATGAATTGGAGGTCTGTATAGTTAAAGCTATGGTTTTCCCAGTAGTGATGTATGGAAGTGAGAGCTGGACCATAAAGAAGGCTGATCGCCAAAGAATTGATGCTTTTGAATTATGGTGCTGGAAGAGACTCTTGAGAGTCCCATGGACTGCAAGAAGATCAAATGCATCCATTCTGAAGGAAATCAGCCCTGAGTGCTCACTGGAAGGACAGATCATGAATCTGAGGCTCCAATACTTTGGCCACCTCATGAGAAGAGAAGACTCCCTGGAAAAGACCCTGATGCTGGGAAAGATGGAGGGCACAAGGAGAAGGGGACGACAGAGGACGAGATGGTTGGACAGTGTTCTCGAAGCTACCAGCATGAGTTTGACCAAACTGCGGGAGGCAGTGGAAGACAGGAGTGCCTGGTGTGCTCTGGTCCATGGAGTCATGAAGAGTCGGACACGACTAAATGACTAAACAACAACAACAACAACAACAACACTTGGAGTCACAGTGAAGCACAGGGACTTTGATCTGCAATTCTTAGTCTTGTCACATGAAGCAGCAGGATGCAGTCCCAAAGGTTCCCATTTCTGGACTAGGTAGAATCTTTCTTGATCCTGTCATTATAACAACTTTGGTAACCCAAAATTCCCAGTTACCCAAACTGTCCCTGTGCCCACTATATTTTCGACTGTTGTTGACTGAGCCTTCATTAATCTGATTTGTTGGTTATCTAAATATCTTTGGCATTACACCCCCACCCCTTTCTCTGCCCAGCTCATAAATGAGGTTGCATTGTATCGTCCCTTCTAGCTAATTAGCTGTTGGTATTGGAATTAAACAGCTATCATTAACGAAAAACAGAGGCCAGGCTATTTCCTGGCATAAATTGATTTGGTATGGAGTTGAACAGCTGAGTGAGACACCAAAACAGGAAACATATTTTTATGAATTGTTCTCTCTCTCTCTCTCTCTCTCTCTCTCTCTTGTTTTGCTTCTTGTCAAAGAAGAAAAAAAGAAATTCCCGAGGAGTAAAGAATAAGGACAAAAGCATTTTCAAAGTGTTTGTTAGATTTTGGAAGACTCAAGTTGTTTTTGTTTACTGTGTGAGGTTCATCCCCCTCCCAGTTTCCCGTTCTCTGCCTTTGGGGCATGCATTCCAAACCAGGAGGGAGCCCACAAAAGGAATGGTCTTTCTTGTATCGCTCCCTCCTTGTGACAGCAAAGAAGTGAGTAAGCATGGGAGCCAAGATGGGAGAGGGCAAGGGAGGAGACAGCATCAACCAAAGGGTACAGAGCTACTCATACTTTTGCAGAAAATTAGGGCAGAGGGTCAAAATGACCTGTACCTCACCCCCCCCCCCCAAAAAAAACCAGATGGGCTAAGAAACTTCATGCTACCTGGAAACATTGGAAGCA
This sequence comes from Podarcis tiliguerta, assembly GCF_965153285.1. Lineage (NCBI taxonomy): Eukaryota > Metazoa > Chordata > Lepidosauria > Squamata > Lacertidae > Podarcis > Podarcis tiliguerta. The sequence continues at coordinate 62,565,368 of NC_139534.1, forward strand.
GAGAGCTGTGCACAGGTGCAAATTCTCAGCTGGGTGAGGCTGGGGAGTGAGGCAGAAGAAGGGGAGTAAGTGATATAACTAGGATCTAAGAGAAGAAGGAATCAGCCTCTAAGGACATGCACTGTCAGACGCACATCCTCCAAGCTCACTTCCTATCTCTGAAAGGGACTTCTAATTAAGCTGTGAGAGTGATGGTCCCCCCCCCCCAACAACTTAATGGATTGCAGGGCAGGAAGATTTAGCCATGCAGGGCATTAATCTTCAGTGACATGATACATATCTTGCAAAGTAAAAGAGTATGGTAGACAGCCTATGAGCAGTTCTCTAAATAAGCTCTTCTCTCCCTTTGATTCACGACCCAGTTTGTTTGCTACAGCCCAGTCTCGGTTAGTGAACAAATAGAAAACAGTATGAAATTTCTGCAGACAGTTAGCATAGAAGGTTGAAACACTGTATTCTGGACACTATCATTTCAGGGATGCAGAAAAGAAGCAGTGCTGATGGCTCTATTCTAGTGCTCTCTCTGTGTATGTATGTGGAATGGTGGGGCATGGAGGTTCAGACAGATTGCCATATGACCAGGAATTGCCAGGTACATGCATATTGGACTGAGTCTAGAAGACCCTGTCAGCAGTAAGATTCATGCATTAAGGTTCAAGGACCTACTCAGGTGGAATTTACACACATATAAAAAATGCTGTGAAAATGTGGTTTTTTAAAAAAAACACTTTGAAAAATACATTGGATTCTGCATAGCTCCCTGCCGCCATCTAGTGTTACATTTGTATATTGCACTTTACAACATGTTTAAAACGTTTTATTTGCAGCGATGTAGCTGAGTCCTCAATTTAATTTGAGACAACATTTTTATTTGGGGAGCATTATGTGTAAAATACTTGTAATACTTCATAATAATATGCAGATAAAGGGACCCGGGTGGCGCTGTGGGTAAAAGCCTCAGCGCCTAGGACTTGCCGATCAAAAGGTCAGCTGTTCAAATCCCCGCGGCGGGGTGTGCTCCCGTCCCTCGGTCCCAGCACCTGCCAACCTAGCAGTTCGAAAGCACCCCCGGGTGCAAGTAGATAAATAGGGACCGCTTACCAGCGGGAAGGTAAACGGCGTTCCGTGTGCTGCGCTGGCTCGCCAGATGCAGCTTGTCACGCTGGCCACGTGACCCGGAAGTGTCTGCGGACAGCGCTGGCTCCCGGCCTCTAGAGTGAGATGAGCGCACAACCCTAGAGTCTGTCAAGACTGGCCCGTACGGGCAGGGGTACCTTTACCTTTACCTTAATAATATGCGGATATATAGGTGTTCCTGAGGATTAACCACATTTTGCTTGTATAGAACTTACTTCTGCCTTCCTATAAGAGGTGGTTCTGCTAACCCAAATTAGAAACTCATGCAAACAGTCCATTTGAATGAGCAATGGAGTAACTCAGGTGAACGGGCGATGACAGCATGTGTTCCCTGTATTGTTGTTGTTGTTTAGTCGTTCAGTCGTGTCCGACTCTTCGTGACCCCATGGACCAGAGCACGCCAGGCACTCCTGTCTTCCACTGCCTCCCGCAGTTTGGTCAGATTCATGTTTGTAGCTTCGAGAACACTGTCTAACCATCTCGTCCTCTGTCGTCCCCTTCTCCTTGTGCCCTCCATCTTTCCCAACATCAGGGTCTTTTCCAGTGAGTCTTCTCTTCTCATGAGGTGGCCAAAGTATTGGAGCCTCAGCTTCACGATCTGTCCCTCCAGTGAGCACTCAGGGCCGATTTCCTTAAGAATGGATGCGTTTGATCTTCTTGCAGTCCATGGGATTCTCAAGAGTCTCCTCCAGCACCATAATTCAAAAGCGTCAATTCTTCGGCGATCAGCCTTCTTTATGGTCCAGCTCTCACTTCCATACATCACTACTGGGAAAACCATAGCTTTTACTATACGGACCTTTGTTGGCAAGGTGATGTCTCTACTTTTTAAAATGCTGTTTAGGTTTGCCATTGCTTTCCTCCCAAGAAGCAGGCGTCTCTTAATTTCGTGGCTGCTGTCACCGTTCCCTGTATTAGAAAAATCAAAAGGTATTTTTTCTAATCATAGAAACAGTTGGTTCACCATGATCTTCCACTTTGGATGTTAATTGACATTGGTTAACCCTTTCCCATGTGGGCTATTTTTTCCTAATCAATACCTCCACCCCTCCCCATTGCTTACCCACTGAAATATATGGACTCAGTTTCCACCACTGCATGGCATGGCAGTTGGATAGAGGAGATTATCATAGCTTGAGGGGAAAGGATTGAGTAGTCCTTTCCCCTGTAGCTCCAATCAGATTTGCAGCTGCCCATGGCCATAGTTAAATAAACAACACAAAGCAAACCAAACAACAACAAACAGCTGAAAGACCGTGCAGTAGGTTAGGACTTACGCCACAGTTAGCATTTGATTGCAAGCTGTGACCCATATGACTGGCTCTTTAATTGGAACCTTTGTCAAGGTTCACATTCCCTCAAGGACCGCATAACAGTGGTGTGTGTAGCAAACATTGGTACAACCACACACACAAACCAACCCCTACCCTCCGTGCAGGCAAGCAAGGTATATATTACAGTTCCAGGACACATCCCAATTAGGTAAAAGCACAAAAGGACGAGGGCCAGTGAGGGTTGTGGCCTGGGAGGGTCTGGCCAGCACAGAGTTTTGAGGGCTGGATAGAGAAGCTGGGTTGTGGGGGGGGGGCACATTTGCCTCCTGGGCCTGAGGTTCTCCACTCCTCCTATACGGAAAAGCCATTTCAAGGGGAGCAAGCAGACACTGTGTACCCCAGCGGGGCACACACAATGTTTGTATGCGTTCAGAAAATGGCTACAGAAAAAACTATGGGTAGGGCAAGGATCCCACACCCCTCGGCCCTGAATACTTCCCTAAGGCACCATCTGCACGATACATTTAAGGCAGGAGTACCACACCACTTTGGACAGTATTGGCTTCTAGGAACAGTACTTTGTTAAGAGTGATGACAGTACTTTGTTAAGAGTGATCACACAGCTACAATTCTCAGAGTGGCTTAACAGTCAATTTTTGTTTCCAGAGAATTCTGGAAATTGTAGCTCTCTGAGAGGAATAGGGAACCATCAGCAGTCTTAGCAAAACTACAATTCACAGAATTCTTTGTTGGAAGCGATGACTATTTAAAGTCGTATGACACCGCTTTAAAGTTATCGTGCAGATGGGGCCTAAATTATGAGCAGCTGTCCTTAACAGAAGCATCTGTTAGGGTTTTGTTAGTGCATTAGAATAATGTGTGGTTCCACCCCCCTCCCATTCATAAGATTGTTTTAATGGAGTTTCCTCTGCAGTGACATCCACACTGCTTACTCGTTTAGATTTTAGAAAGGAGGGCAAGACCTCGGGAAAGCTTTTTAATGAGCAATTCATTGCCAGAGTAGAGTTCAGTTTTTAAAAAAGAAAGTTATTTAAGGACAACTGATCTTCATAGTGTTGATCTGATTGCTTCTACTATTCACTGCTTTAGATTTTCATAAGAAATATAAAAATACATAAACATATATACCAAAACAATTTTGTTAAAAACCCACACCATATTTAATTCAGGAAAGTGTGAATGATGGAAGTAAAAAACTAAAAACAAAAGTAGGAAAGGGTGGAAGTATATTGCAAATCTTTCAGAATCCCCCCAGATAGGCATACAGCTACCCTATTTTGCTGTTATTCCAGTGAATACTGACAGTCACTGTAAAGTAACCATCTGTTTTTTCTGATGTGTCTCTGAGTTCCTTGAGGTTCAGAAAATTTATTTGAGATCACGGCCGTAGCTAGGGGGTGGAGAGGTGGGCCCCCACTAGGGGTGCAGGGGGGGTGGGAGGAGCAAAATCGGCTAAAAATATGTCCATAAATATGTCTGTAAATAAAAATATTGATTATTGCCTCATAAGAAAAGGTTTTTAAATTGAGGGTGAATTGAATGGGGGGGGGGCGGTTGGAAGAGAGGCAGAAGAAAGAGCTAACTTGTCCGTGGCTAAGAGGCGCAATCTGGACGGTTCTGTCAGGAGCACAATATCATCTAGTTATGGCTCTGTTTGAGATGTCCATTAAGTCCTTTTCAGGCTTTCTTCCATCACACAGTTATAACTATATAATGATAATCATGGGGGGGGGGGGAGTGGGACTGTGCTCCCTGGCCCCACCCTCAGCATTGCATCCTTGCTACCTCTCATGGTTCACATGTTTGGTGAGGGGGGGGTGTATTGGGTGTGTGATTAGGTTTCTAAATCATACAGGGAGTCTCTGCGTGTATGCTGTGTGTGGCCCTGCTCTCTCCCTCATGCAGCTGTAATTGTGTGAATACCCAAATAGGGCTTCAGTGGTCCAGGGAACTGGAAAGTAGGACATGAGCTATGCACTATTGGAAGGAAGGAAGTGGGCAGGCCAGGGATATATCGAAGATGAGAGACTGTGGGCCAAAGAGTTATGAAACACAGTCTCTAGACCCTGACAGGAGAATCCTGCCATTTGTATGTTTGATAGTTAGTTCAGCATTGCGACCTGGTTAACCTGAAGGCGGCAACAATGCCAAATAGTTGTGTTTGCGTTTGAACTAGCCCATCAATTCTTTGGCTTCAGGATTCTAGTATTTTAATCATCTCTTTGACAGTTGCATAAGGGAAGGAGAGGATAGGGAAAGTATATATTATAGCCTATGAACAAATGTGCCAAAATACAAGAGGGCGGCCTTGTCAGAGAATAATTTACAGCAGCTGACGTTTGAAATATATTGAAGCAGAAGTTAAAATTCAAGCTGGGAACTCAGCCCAGATTTGGTCATGAAGGGAATGCCTCAAAAAGTGTCCGGGAAATGAAGGGAGGCCCAGCAGAGTGAAATCAAAGTTAACAGACCTTCTTCCTCTAGCCCAGAGCACTGACCAAAGTAGAAGTAAACAGCGCTGAGAAGATTAGAAAAGCCAGGGAAATAAATGGGGCACAGGATTGGACAACAAGGCCTTAACAAGACCACTGGGCATCAGCTGGCAAAGGCAAGGGTGGTATAATAGTGTTGGGAGTCTGGCTGTTGGAGTACTGTGAACGAGTCTGCCACTATAGTTTCTCCTGAAGTGTCACCTAATGAAAGTCAGGGATTTGGCAAAAGAAAGTTAATGTTTCTTTAATGGCTGTGGATGTTTCCTGAATGGGCAATCCACCTGCAGGGGGTCTAAGTCTGAGACTTGCACTTATGCAGATGTTTTTCAGTGGAGAGGGAGAGACATGAATTAGCTGAAACTGGAGTTGCAGCCATGGTACAAGTTGCTCTCTGGGGACCTGCTGCCTGCTGTAGAAGTGCCTGTTTGTCTCCACTTATGCTCTGCCATATATTTGTAAATAAAACAGACATTACAAAGGCACCTTAAGTCCGTGCTCTTTTATCCCCCTCCCTCCAACATCCTGTAGTGCTGCTTCTGGAACTTCTCAGTCCTTGAGAACAACACAGTGCTGGTGTTGGCAGTGGCATATTTTGTGTCCTTGAAGAGAAACTGTGGGCTTATAAGTTAGCCATCCTAAGATGGAGCAAATGACAGCTCCAGCTTAAAAGGCAGAAGCTCACCCAAAGTCAGTAAAAAGCCTTCCTACCCAGGCCATGCATATTTCTAATTTTCTTAATTCTTCACTTTTTTGGCCCCTTGTTGGAGAGCAATTGTCCCCATATTGTATACTTGTGTCAGCCTTGAATATTTGCATATAGCTTACTGATCCCCTGGGTATGCTGGAACCTCCCTTTTGTTGGTGGATGGCCCCATTTGACCAGAATGGGTTCATCTGAATATGGAATTAGAGGGAATGATTACTCATAGAAGGGAGTCCAGTCTTTTCCCACCACCAGCCACCTCATTTTATGAGCAACGGTTGAGGGAGTTGGGCATGTTTGGCCTGGATAAGAGGAGCCTGAGAGGAGATATGATAGCCATCTTCAAATAGCTCAAGGGCTATCTCACAAAAGATGAAGCAAACTTGTTTTCTCCTGCTCTGGAGGGTAGGACCTAAATCAGTGGCTTCATGTTACAAGAAAGGAGATTCCAATTCAACATCAGGAAGAACTTTCTGACGGTAAGAAATGAACTCCTTGGACGGTGATGGACCCTCCTTCATTGGAAGTTTTAAAGCAGAGGTTGGATGGTCATCTGTCATGGATGTTTTAGTTGTGATTCCTACATTGCAAGGGTTTGGACTAGATGACCCTTGGGTCCCTTCCAACTCTACAATTCTATGATCACTCAACAAACACTTTAAAGGGCAAAGACAGGATGATATATATGTGACTAGTCACAACTGATGCAATACACATGCATCAATGTGTTAGCTAAATAGAAGTTGATACGAACTATTGGGGTAAATAAACATTTTCTTTGGGCAGCACATTCCACTGAAATTAATGGGATCCAGAGTTGCAACTAACTAAACTTATTTTGCCTGTTGCAAGTTGAATTGTGTTATATGGGGAAGGATTGTAGCCCAAATGCTTTGCATGCAGAAATGTCCCAGGGACCGGGGAACAGTTCTGCAGGCAACATTGAGCTAGATAGGCTTATGGAGTGTTTCCCAACCTTGGGTCTCCAGCTGTTTTTGAACTACAGTTCCTATCATCCCTGGCCACTGGTCCTGCTAGCTAGGGATGATGGGATTTGTAGTCCAAAACAGCTGGAGATCCAAGGTTGGGAAACACTAGGCTAATGGACTGACTCTGCATGAAACAGCTGCCTAGGTTCTAATATATGAGATCACCTTTATATATTGATGGGATGGATGAAATGCTGAATAAGCTCAAAAATTGGAAAAGAACTCCTGTTAAAATCAAGCTCTTGTCTCGACTCTTCATTCTTTCTACCCCAAGATATATTACCATGAAAATAACACAGCAAGATTCATTTCTGGGATGCAGAGGCAAGGTGGACAAATTCCAGCTAACACCCATTACCTGTGATTGACACTGGCCCATTACAGTGGACAACACAGTCAACTCCCAGAGTTTCCTACCCCATAGATCTTAAACAAACGCTCTGCTTTGGTAAATCTTCATTACAATTATGGAAACAACCCACAACCCAGAAGCACTAATGAGAAGCTCTCAAGATGGAATTTGAGCAATGTATCTTTGTATATCCTGACATTTGATATTGTAACCCTGAAATGTGAAGCAGTGTACGGGTAACCCCAATGTGGGCTGAAGAGTGAGTCATTTCACAAGGGGAGACAACATTGTTTATAAATCATTGTTTCTTTGAAGTAGAAAAAAATGAAGAACGAATCCCCTAGACAGAATTATGATTAACCATCTAATTGTTCTGCTGGTATGCTTGCTTTAGGGCTTTCCTTTGCTCCATGCACATAAAGAATTTGTTTCTCAACTTGCCATCCTTGCACCCAGATGATAGTCATTAAGAAAGGGGCCAACTGAGCAGTTGTATATTTGTAATCCCAACACTCTCAGTCCTGTTTTCTTCATCTTATTCAGCTGAATCTAATACTGGAGCAATGAGCTCCAGAAGTTGTTCTGATATATGTTCTTCAACTGTTCCACCTTACCAGCCCTGGCTGTGGATAAGAAAACACTATATGCTTTGGAGGAAGATCCTGTGGAGCTAGTGGTTCAGTTGTTGTTATCTTGGACCATGGACAAGAGGCGTGCTGGTTTGCCCCCATGATGGAAGGGGCCAGTGTTGCATGCAGGCCTCACGTCACACACACATGCCACAAGATGTGCTGGTGTGTCACGTGCACACTGTGCGGCTTGAGCATGTGACATGTGCATGTTGTGTGACATGCGCTAGTGACGTGAGTACGTCACATGGCATATGCACATGGCATATGCATGTCGCTGCAGGATATTCAGGGGGCCCAACCCCCTCCTTGATTTTTTGGGGGGGCCAAGGCCCCTCGTCCACCCCCCCCCGGTGCCCCTGATGGACAACATGATTTAAGGGGATGTAGTTGTGGTGACAGCGCGGGTGGCGCTGTGGTCTAAACCACAGAGCCTAGGGCTTGCCAATCAGAAGGTCGGCGGTTTGAATCCCCATGACAGGGTGACCTCCCGTTGCTTCCAGATCTGGCCTCTGTGCCTTAGTTTGCCTAGCCATGCTGTAGCCCATTGTTTTGAAATATGCCCACACATCCATATTACAGTCCCTCAGAACTGAAGAGCAGGGCATTATATAATTAAATCATAAATTTAAAAATACATATTGACTAAAGAGCATAGTGCAGCTGCAACAGTTTTTCCTTTCCTACTGTCCTTTGACTACCCTTTACTATTTTTGGCATTTGTGGGGACATTTAGGACACAGTGAATGTGATAAGCCTGTGGAGTTCATGGAGTGAAGCCATGGCTGGCCAGAGATGGGATCCATGTGTGCCCGACCTCACCAATGTGGTGACAAGGGAGTGACTCCAACACCACCACACATGTTTTGCTTAAAGATCAAAAGAGACAGTGCGTACACTGAAGAAAATGACCAGAATCTCAGGAGCAGAGTAAAAGAATCCAAAAAGCTTGGAGTAAAAGGAGAAACTATGGGCTAGGTAAAATCCAGCAAGAAATCATTTTATGAAGGCGTCCTGAATTACTTATTACATAACATTAATTCTGCAGGGGAGCTAATAACACAAGTTTTTCTTTTTTTATTATTCCAATAAGGATAATAATCTGCATTGCCTTCTTTCCTCAGTTCAGTTTAGTAGTAAGCAAACCCTTCTCAGCTTAATTAGGAATTGGCTCAACAATTGCAAGTTTTCTTTAGGAACTTTTTTTGGGGGGGAGGGGGGAATTGTCTGTTTCCCCATTCTCCCTTAGTTTGTAATGATGGTACATGCATGTTAATGGTACCCTGTGTGCTGGGAAATAGAGTTCCCAGCATCATCAACCATGGTCATTTGGAAATTCACCCTTGATTTCCAAAGTGAAGATGCTAAGGAACAATATAAAGGACAAAGCAACCACATAAAACTTTTGCCTGAAACTATAGAACAGAGAATTGGTCCAAATAGAGAAGACTATAGAACAGAGAATTGGTCTAAATAGAGAAGATCCTCTCTCTCTCTCTCTCTCTCTCTCTCTCTCTCTCTCTCACACACACACACACACACACACAGCGCCATTGAGGCATATTTCCAGTTTTCACATGGGGAAGCATAAAGGCGCTAGACCACGGGTGTCTAACTCAAATTCATTGGGGGCCGCATCAGCAGTTTGGTCACCCTCAAAGGGCCGGTTGTATCTGTAGGACTTACAGCACAGGAGAGAAGGGTTCAGGCAGCCGTTGGATCTGTCACATCACAGGATGGCATGCGCTCAATATAAAAACAAGTGGAGGTTTCCTGAATGCATGTAAAGTGGAGGTTTCCTGTGTAGAACGGCCGGCGCCGCTAGAGGGCAGATGTTCTCTGGCTTGTAGGCTGCCGCGCATGCGCTGAAGAGGCGGCTTTCTTGTGTCAAAAAAAAAAAAAAAAGCGAGAATAAAAGGTGAAGGCTGGCGGCTGGCGGCGGCTACATGGGCCACATGATGAGGTCTGGTGGGCCGGATTCGGCCCGTGGGCCTTGTGTTTGACACCCGTGCACTAGACCTACCCCCATGAAATACTAAAAAGTACATTGGAGCCCATTTGTGCCACATGTAAATGCTGTTAATACACAACAGATGCAGTCCTTCAATTAAGACTACTTTAGACAGCAGATTTTAATATATCATTAGCGGGTAGTGTTGCCCATTATTTTTATTATTCTATTTTCACCACTGTGGGAGCAACACTGGGATATTTTGCCTCAGTCACCAAAGTGACAAGGGCTGTCTTTGACATGTGAAAGACTAGACAGAGCATGGAACAGAGACTGAATGCAGACTGTAGCCAATGTAGAATTTATACATCCATTATAGACCAACTTAAGCCTCGCACATGAAAATCCCTTTCATGTAGGACGCAAGGATCACAGTATCTTGGACTGTCAATTGATTTATAGGTACAGGGGCAAAGGTGAATAAGCTGAGCAACATTTCATTCCCTTTCACAAATGCTTGCCCATTTCCCTCAAATGGCTAAATTTATTCTGAGGTCACAGTTATGGCTCGGCTCATCTGCAAAAGCAATGACAACAGACCTATACAATGCGTTCCAAATGGAATGTTAAGCCAGCCACACTGAAGCACTAACATCCTTCAGAATGGAATTTTGATCTCCTCAGATCTCCTCCAGACCCCAGTGAAGCAAATGTGATCCATGTTATTGATTTCTGTGGGTTGTGGAGCAGACCCAGAAAGTTATAGAGAGTTCAGAATGAAGCAAGACAAGCCTGCGCCAGTTCCTACTGTAACTGAATTATGCATTTCAAATGATATGAATGAAACCTCATTTTGGCTAATTTGTTTCACAAACATCTGCTTGCATTTACACATTTTTATGACATGATATCAGGCCGATTATGCGTCTGCTGTATCTCTCCAGCATATGGTACGTGCTACAACAAATCGATCACAGTTATGTGATCAGAGTGTGCGGTAAACATCTTCACAGTACATATAATACTAGCATGGCTTTCCAGAACTCACTTTGCAGTTTAATCTCTAAAATATTCTTGGAAAGATTAACCAGTGGTTTTCTGAAATGCTTGTCGCTTAAAGATCTTTGCCCTGTCTGGAAGTTACAACCGAAAAAGTTGGCCTCCTCTGAAAAATAGAAACACACCTTTCTCACAATCTTTCAGGAAAGGTCTGAGGCCCAGTCACAGCACGCATAGCAGCAATGTCATTTTTGTAAATAAATAGTTGTAGTAATCTTAGAGGGTGCGGGGCCTCTTTCTTTTCCTTGTCTGAGGCACTGGATTTCTTCAGTTTGACACTATGCAGCAGTATTATCTGAGAAGTTTTCATTTGAGCAGAAAGACAAGACGCCATGTTCTTAGAAAGAATCTAGAAACAGTAACCTTTTATTCAGATGTTGCTTTGTTATTGGGCACATGGTGGCTGCCCGGTAAATAAAATAAATCTGCACAGTGTTTGTCCTGAATTCCTGCCTATCTCCCTTCAATCATACCTTGTTTTATGTGATCTAACACTGCAGTCATTCTAAGTCAGATTGCAATAGGACAATGGAGATGGTGCTATCTTATAAATATTGCAGCAGCACCATGCGTATTGATCCCCATCCAACATGGCACTGCTCAGTTAGACACAGATGCCACCATTACAGATGTGGAAGTAGCATTGCCACCTTATCTGTCCCAGTCCAATCTAGTGTCTTCTCTTCTCTTATGGAGAGGCACAGAAAAAAGGTAGAGTCCAAGCTGGATTTCCATGCCAACCAAGGAAGAGTAAAGGGAATCCAAAACTTGCAAAGCTCCCGAAAAAATTAAATCTGCTCCAAATGAACTTAACTTGCATTGGCTATTGCTGATCTGAGCTTCTCAGAGAAAGGTATAAAAAAACAGTTTTTGTTGTTGTTTAATGGGAGGTTAATCTCTTCATCTCCCCAATAAGAGTAATAATTTCTGGGTGTAAGATTTCAGAGTTCTAAAGCTGGTGACATATTGGATGCAAGTTAACAGTGTGGATAATACACCAAAATGGAAAGTCACCTGCTGACCCCAAGCCTTTACAAAAGAAGCTTTGATATTGTGGAATGCACACCAACATTCTGATTGCTGAAAAAGGAAGGATCGTTCATGCACTACTGGCAGAAGAAGTTCTAGGGTAGGGTATTCCAACAGTACCACCATATCACCCCTGCCCTTACCGTCTGTTCTCCCAAACTATATAATAGCAGGATCATAGGTTCTGGTCTTGAGCCGGAAGCACAGGATATAACCAAATTGAATGAATTCAGTCTCCAAAGAAAACCACCTTGTGCACTTCAAGCAGAATGGAAATTCACTCAACACACCTCTTCATTTTGTATATGGCTTAGAGAACCCTGGCAGGGGCAAAGCCAAGCCCATGGCATCATCCAACTGAGCTTTGGTGATGCATGTCAGATTCAGGTGGCATCCCATAGTGGAACTACAGCAAATCCGATTTATCATGAAAGACACTCAAATGGGGGATTCTGCACTAAGTGGTTCCACATACACTGGAGGCAATGAGCAGTAGCACCTCCTGCAGTGCCTTGGGCACATCTCTCCTATTGGTTGTGTCTCTCATGCCGAAGTGTCTCATGTTCCTCTCCCGAATGCCCCCGTGGTAAAAAACCCCACACAAAAACAAAACTAAGGTAAAGAATTATAGCAAAAGGGGGAGCACCATAATGTCAACCACTGGCTGGATTCTTCCTTGCTTAAGGAAATAGACACTGTAGAAGAGGAACTGGGAAGACATCTTGTCTGAAAAAATGGCACTATGTCTCCCCTTTTGATTAGATTATAGCAACAAAATGTCTGAGTCGATACAAAGTGATCACCTGCAGGCAAACCAAAACCATGCATTTTTCAGCTAAAGAGCTGGTGGCTGTGGGGAGAAGAGGACCCATTTATTTTCATTCTTTTGGCTAACCCAAGTTTCTTCTATTTCTCATTAAGCTTTTAAAAATAGAGCTAGTTTTCCTGAGGGAGAAACTGTGCCTTTTCTCATCACCCTTAGCTTTCTTTAAATAGCCACGTGCTGTTGGACAAGTGATGGGTAGCATTTTTGCTGTTGGTGGTAGATGGAAAAGGTTCAAGTATTAAATGCTGTCCAGGGAGTATTGGAGGGTGAAGTATGCATGTGCTTAAGGTAAAAGGTAAAGGACCCCTGGACAGTTAAGTCCAGTCAAAGGTGACTATAGGGTTGCGGCGCTCATCTCGTTTTCAGGCTGAGGGAGCTGGCATTTGTCCACAGACAGGTTTCTGGGTCATGTGGCCAGCATGACTAAACCGCTTCTGGCGCAACGGAACACTGTGACAGAAACCAGAGTGCACAGAAACACTGTTTACCTTCCTGCCACAGCAGTACAGTGGTACCTTGGGTTACAGATGCTTCAGGTTACAGACTCCGCTAACCCAGAAATAGTACCTCGGGTTAAGAACTTTGCTTCAGGATGAGAACAGAAATTGTGTGGCGGCGGTGCAGTGGCAGCGGGAGGCCCCATTAGCTAAAGTGGTAGCTCAGGTTAAGAACAGTTTCAGGTTAAGAACAGACCTCCAGAACGAATTAAGTTCTTAACCAGATGTACCACTCTATCTATTTATCTACTTGCACTGGCATGCTTTTGAACTGCTAGTTTGGCAGGAGCTGGGACAGAGCAACGAGAGCTCACTCCATTGCAGGGATTTGAACCACTGACCTTCCAATTGGCAAAGCCCAAGAGGCTCAGTGGTTTAGACCACAGCGCCACCCATGTCCCTCTGCACCCTAAGCACCCATGTATGTGCTTAGGGCTTGATCCTTAGTTGGTCGCAAGGGTGGAAGACTTTGTCTTACCTTCAGTGAATTTGGACCAAGCTGTGGGTAGTGAACACAATCTAAGAATGCAGGGCTGGTGCCAGACTTCAGTTGGCTCTCAGCAGGGTGCCTAAACACACAGTTTCAGTGCACATATTCCCAAAACATCTGTGGTATATTTTCTTCTCCTATTCAGAGGTGGCACATCTGCCTGCCCACCACTAGAATAGCTGTGCGCTATGCAGAGCCCTGGAGGAGAGGGCAAGGGGTGGCAGCAAAGCTGGTGTGGGTCAAAATGTGGGTGCTTCTGTTGCCCAACCCAACAGATCTGTATTAATGTAACGGGCAGCAAAGACAGGGAAATAGGCAGTAGGTGGAGAGCCGTCTAGAGGTATTAATCAGTGCTCTGTCCTCCAAAAAGAGAATATAGACATATGAGGGCAGTTGAACATGCATTTTTTTCATTCCTGAAACTGGATGCAACCAGCCCAAGATAAGAGAGCAAGATATGCTATTCCCGCCCATTTAAATTGGCCCTGCCATGGAAGAAAAGCCTTAATTTACAACCTTAGCTTAAGAGATCAAAGCTGCAGATCTTTCATCTTCTCTTGCCCTGGGAATCACTTGTAGCAGATTCATGAGTGAAGCAGATTCACCTTTATTTATGTGCAAAGCCCAGTGGCCAGTTGGCTTCCAGGCGGAAAAGTGTGCATGCAATATATCCCAAATTCAGAATTTTCCCTCTGCTGCAATGTCTTTGAAAGTCAAGCTCATGATATGTTGGTCCAATGAGTTCAAAGGTCAAGGCTACCTAAGCCTAAAGAGAGGTCTTGGAGGCCCAGTTCACAGTGGTCATATCGAAATGAGATTAAAGTCTCAGCCTTTTGAAAATTCCATGCTGATGGTATGCATTAAAAAACAAAACAAAACTGTGTGGCCAGGATAATCTGTGGAAAAGCCCTGAGTATGAATCAGTGAATACTGCTGCAAGTTCTGTGGTATTCTACAACAAGAAATAATAAGTAAAATGGCAGGACAAGTGCAAGAGATCAACTTTTCAGAAATAAAGTATGGTAATATTCTGCAGCAGAGGGCAACCCTTTAAAACCGTGGATCACCAAGGGACCCCCAAACTAGATAGCATGGGGCTGAATGCCACCTCCTGGAATGAGTCCTCAGGGTAAAAATGGAGCCACCCAAAACAGTGCTTGCAATCTCCAACCCACAGAGTTTTAAGTTGGGAGACAAAACTTTGCCAATGGTATCAAATACTGCCAAGAGATCTAACAGAACCAACGGGGTTGTATTCTTCCTGTCTCTCCCACTGTATGTAATTCATTTTGGCAACCAATGACATTCCAGGTTCAAATCTGGGGCAGAATCCAGGTTGAAGTCAATCCAATCAGTTTCATCTACTAGGTCTTTGGGTTGACCAGTAACCACTTGCTCCCAACAAGTTACCCAACAAAAGGACACCTGTCACTTGCCATCAGTAGTTATAATCCTCTGGGTTCAATAAGGATTTCTTCAGGAGTGGTCTGCACAGTGCTTGGTGAGGGGCAGCATGGGAGCAATATAAAGCAACCACCACTTTCTACTTACCATATGTGAAACTTAAGACAATCATTGTAAAGGGTGGGAAGGAGGGCTGAGGTACCTAATGAATTAAAGGTGTATATTGCTTGGTATTATCCCTTCACCTTTTTTGGGTGAAGTTTGCATACTTTTTTTTAAAAAAAGTATTTTGCCTTTTTTTCTAGTGAGGATGGATAATCTAAAAACATGGCAGCTCTCCCTCCTCCTGTTCCCATTGCTATGATGACTCAGACTACATTACTGAGATCAGGGTCACCATGACCTGGTAGGCTTCTGATGAGCAAGACCCATCTTGGAAGGTGAGCAAAGTTCCAATAAGCTAGAGGCCCCATCTCTCCCATCTGCATTGTTGGGAATGGAGGAGGAGTTAAGATTTCTTGAAGAACCATTTAAAACTTACTGGGCCAGCAGGGCAATGGTAAATATTTAGTTTGTATCCACAAATAAAGTCTATAAAACACCACCATAACAGAATATTTGTTGATTTTAGGTCGCTGCATTGTGTTTTTCAGGTCAATAGTCCAATTTATCACTGTCTTCTATATTTCATATACCAACAATGCAGTCCTACATATGTCTACTCTGAAATAGGTTCCATTGAGTTCAGTGGAGCTGACTTCCGGGTAACCAAGCACAGGATTCCAGACGGAGAATCCCTATGAGAAATTAAATGTTATCATCCTTGTTCCACTTATGATAATGGGACAGGGTTTCAATAGAACCCATTTTGAATTAATCAAGAGCTCTTTTGAAAATGTAACCCTGCCAGATAACAACAAGTCATATAATTTGCTGATGATGCATTGCAGTTAAGTACTACATTCAGATTCACAAAAAAAAAATACCTGCAGTTAAGTAGGAAAATTAATACAGACACCCCAAGTTTAATCACTCTCATAAGAATGTAAGAGCAGCCTGCTGAATCAGGCCAATGGCGCATGTAGCCCATCATGCTGTTATTAGAGGGGCCAACCAGAAGTGTGTGGGAAATCTGCAAGTGGGGCCTGAGCACAAGAGCACTCTCCCCTTCTATGGTTTCCAGCAACTGGTATTCAGAAGCATTCTGCCTCTGACCATGGAGGCAGAGCATAGCCATCGTGATTGGCAGCCTTGTCCTCCATGAATTTGTCTAGTCTTTTAAAGCCATCCAAGTTGGTGGCCATCGCTGCCTCCTGTGGGAGTGTGTGCGTGAAGTACTTCCTTTTATCTCTCCTGAATCTTCCAACATTCAACTTCAGTAGGTGCCCATGAGTTCTAGCGTTATGCAAGCGGAAGGAAAACTTTTCTCAATCCACTTTCCCGATGGCGTGCATAGTTTTATAAACTTCTACCATGTCCCCTCTTACTCGCCTGAACAGCAGGTTGAGCAGGCACACAGGCCACCTAGTCACAGTTTTCTCCAGAGTGGTGAAATATATTTCATTTCTATTTCATTTATAGTAATTACGTCTAAATTTATAGTATTCATTTATAGTAATTACTTCTAAATTTGCATCTACTACATATAATTTATCATATGTCAATGCTGTGCACATTTGTGCCTTCTTTTTGATGAGGAATTTCTTCATTTGGAGCAATGCCTAAGTGGTCACCCTAATTGGTGACTCTCCTGCATGGCTAATTTGGGAACATCATCTGCGACAGGCCTCTTGGGCTACTTGGGCTACCTTGGAAGGGTCTGTCAGTGTTGCTAGGCCGACACTTGTTTCAGTAGCTGTCATTGTGCTTCTGACTTAGCTGCTGGTAAGATCACAACTAAGCTAACCCTGGGGTGGCAGTAGCAGGCGTGACCATCCTGTTAATCTCCTTTCAGTCTGCAATAGCCTTTCAGCATGACCAGGGACAACACCTATGCCCAGCTGTGCCTCATGCAGATGCTGTAGGTAAGCATCGTGTTAAAATGTCTTAACACAGCAGTTACATCCAAGTCGTTAAGTGCAAACTAGTTCTAAAACAAAACGGCAAAGCTTGAAGCCAACACAATGCTATTTTCTGCTTTGTTTTCTCGGATGCCAAAGCCACGACTTTGTGTCTGCCTTTTTCAAGGCCCGGTGCCTTCCTCTCATTTTTTCCAATGAGAGGTAAACAGCTGGGGGCTCTGCCAATTCAATTAAGAATGCTCACACACACATTATATAATGAGGCAGGAATTTAGCCCCCTGAAGCCTAGTCCTGCAATCTAATCTGCTATTTAGTGGCCCCCAAAGATTCCTGAAACCTTTGTGGAGGGCTCCCCGCCTCCCTTTGCACACGCTGGTCTCTCCACACTTTCCCCTCTGTTTTTCTTTCCTCTTTGGCTTCCCTTCTCTGTATTGTTTTAAGTTGGTGGCTGGGCTGCCTGCCAGATTAAATTTCATCTGCTTCTCCTCCTCCTTCCCCCCACCCCCAAATCTTCCCCAGAAGTGATACTGTTTACTTTCTCTGCTCCTTTTCTGAATGTCTTTGTACACATTGCAAGGGATATAATCACCAGCTGTGGAGAGCTTTGTGAAATGTTAACTTACTCCTCAATACCCTAGGGCTAGTGAGTGTTTTTACACACACACACACACACACACACACACAGAGAGAGAGAGAGAGACGTGTGTGTGTGTGTGTGTGTGTGTGTGTTTCAAATACAAAATAAAACAACTGCTTCTAAAAGACATCAACATATTTGTTACATTCCAATGCGGGGGGGGGGGGGGAACCCCCTTCCTTTCTCCTTCAGGTGGAATTCGTGTGTGTTCTATTTACTCCTTCAGTATATTCCGTGTGGAAGTGTGAGCTTATAAGGAGCCCATTGTTTCCCTCCACAAAACTTTGAGGAACAATGGGAGGCAGAAGAAAGATTAAAGTAGAAAAGTGTCTCTTCCCGTCCTTTTCCTCTTTGGTGGGTGAAAGAGAGGTCAAGCTGTGCCCATTGACCTTTGCCCTCTGGCCCCTGTGAACCAAAGGCAAGCCTTTTGAAGTAGTAAAGTGCCCACGAAGAAAAGAAAACCAAACAAACTGCCCAGCATTTTCCTTTCCACCGACCAAACTGAGTTGGCAGATGCTTGAAAGACGATGACACGCGGTGTGGTGGGGGGCAGAAGGGAGGCTTCTTGCACTGACCTCCCACCTACCCCAGCTTGCCGTTAATTGGCACCGTAAAAAGCAAAAAAACCCACCCACACACTGGGAGAGGGGGTGAGGCAGGCCTTTCCTCCTCTTTCCCAGTCCCTACCTCCCGCCACCTAGCACATCACCGACAGGGGCAGTTCTTTGAACTCTCTGTGCTCTGCTAAAACAGGCACAAATGGGAATGGTATATGGAGGGTTAAGAGGAAAAGCTTTGTATGGGAAGAGATCAGCTAGATCACCAAAAGCTTTTCCTGTTGTCAAACAGATAGGACTTGTCAGTTGTGTTTACCTGAATTGATGCCGTCACATGCATGACCCCTGCTGGTAATATGCTGGAAGGTACCTTTGTACACTTTAGAGATTCTTCCTGCCTCTTCCTCCCTTCATTTGACCCTTAAATTACAACAAGGGAAATGGTTTGTTTTCCAAAGCTAGGGAAAAGTGGAATTTGAAGGCAAAACCCATCGCAATGGTTTGTCTCTTCCCTGGAGCCCAAACCCAGGGCGAATCCAGTTGTCAGTTTTAGGATGTGGTTGCAACTTAGGGTAATTTAATCAGGACCAATCTTACAGATGTTTCTGTTGTGCTCTGCGGGTTTCCCAAACATCTCACTGTGCATCTGAATGAAGAGGGAGGGCAAATGGGACAAGGACGATGAGAAGCAGTTTGCTCAAGCCAGCTTGTAGGATATCAGGACAGGTAAACAGGAACTAAATTATCAGCAAAGGTAGTTTTATCATAATAGCACATGTAATCATTTACTTGGCTGTGTCGTGCTATCTTTGGGAAAGCCTGCTGCTAACACCTGCAGCTTCAGAGACCTTAAGGAGAGGATTTTCCTTTCTCCGATTCCATTGCTTTCAAAGGGTGCAACCATGACTCCTTTCTCTGTTGAAGGGACAACGACAAGTACCAGGATACAATTCAGAGGATAGTGCTCTGACTTTGTGGTGGTTCCAAAATGCTCATCCAAAATTCTCTCTAGATTTTTGGGCTGGGTTGTTTTACCAGTGCACAGGAGCACAGGTGTCCTGTAGTAAAATGCTTCACAAAAGCATACAAGCTCTGTTCAGGTGTTCCTCTCCCCTACCCTGCAATTAACATCACATGATTTATGCTCCTGAATACCAGTTACTGGAAGCTGCAGGGGACGAGAGGGCTCTTGTGCTTGCATCCTGCTTGTGGTTTCCCACAGGCATCTGGCTGGCCATTGGGACAACAGGATGCTGGACTAGACGGGCCATTGGCCTGATCCTGCAGGCTCTTCTTATGCTCACTCTCAAAATTGTAGCCCTGTGTGTGGAGGACCTTTAACAAACTATAGTTCCAAAGATTTGGGGTGGGGTGGGGAGGCAAGGTGGCATGACAGTTTAAAGTAGTATGGTACTGCTTTAAATGCATGGTGTGGGTGTGGCCTTAGAGAATAACTCTCCAACTTCCTTACTGTAATTCTAGCCTATGAGGATCAGCAATGGAAGTGTGGATGTTCCCACTCAGTTTATTGAATGTAGGCCAGATTTCATTTTTGCTTTTTTTCTTCTTTTAGCACATATGGAACAGAATTTGAGGATCCTGGTCTGACTGCATACAGTGTTCAGTTGGGTGCTGTGTATCATGCCAAAGTGTTCTGAACTATGTGATAGCAGATGTTTCTTCATTTAAAACAATTACATTTGGACCACTTTTAACCACATTTTCCTATTTAAAAAAGGTATCTTGCAGCTGCACGCTGCCACTGCCATTGGACAGTGTCTGTGACATCTATGGCAACAGGTTGTAGAGCTGAACCTGGCTGTAGAGCTTCATATTTTAGTGGAATGTAATTTTAAATACCTGGATTTTATATGCAATTCTCTCTCCCCCCCCCCCATTCAGCACCCAACTGCGCCTTCAGAATGAACCACTACTTAAAATGTTCTACGAAGGCACTCCACACCTCTGAGAATAGATCCTTGGCATTTCTGAAGCTGTACAAATGTATTAGATAGATGAAATCATCATACATGGAAATAAACAGTTTGGTTCACCTCCAGATCACAGTGGATCTCTGTGTTCTTTTTGAATGGCAGGCTTTCAGTTTAGGTTTTGCTGAAACAAGCTTCACTATGCACATAGATAGCTCTGGGAGACAAAACAATGGCGCCAGTGCCAGGATGTTGGGGCCCCTGTTATATGCCACCCTCTCATCTATTGGGAATGGCATTTCAGTTCTTTATGAGTGACCGCAGTCAGGGCCAGCTCTGGGATATGTTGTTACAGGGATAGACACACACATTTGAGCAAACTCTCAAGGATTATTCCTGGAGTGTTTAAGGGCAAGCTCAAACTTGCCTTGGAAATAGTGTTGACTATTTAAAGCTTCTGAGGATGAGCAGAAAGGATCAGATGGCAGAGGGAGGGTAGGGAGGTATGAAAGCAGGGAAACTGCTTTACCACAGCCTCCCCCAACCTGGTGCCCTCAAATAATTTGAACTACAGTGCCCATCAGTCTCTGCCAGCACAGATGTGCTACTTGGAGTCAATGGCAGTCACACTATTGCCCTAGAAGGGCTACATTCCCAAGTTGGCAATCCCCATCTGTCCCTCACTTCCCTGTGCAGCTTGTGCAGAAACTACCTTCTTAACCAATGGACCCACTATTAGTCTCAACCACTCAATCTGCCAGAGCCTGTCTTCACATGCAGAGGAAGTCCCTAACTCATTGAGGGTTTGAGACCCATTGGCTGCCCTTACCTGGTTTAGCCAGCCAGTTGAAGCCATCCCAACGATGTGGCCATTGTCGCATGCTGACAGCTTCTAGGAGCCACAGATGAGAGCTGTGTGCAGGGGAGGGACCAAAGGTACCTTAGAAGGAGCGCAATGTGTCCCCCATCACAGGTACTATCCCTGCCATGCATACTGAATTGAATTTCTATCCAATCCTGAATAGTCACAGGAGATTTTTGTACAGTCTGATCTTCCAGACATACCATATTTGCTTAGAATTGTAGCGTGTCACTTTATATTGGGGAGGGGGGAAAGGAGGGGGAATATTAAGAATGTCACTGGCTGATATTCCTGGTTCTGTCTTTTGTAAATTTCACTTTATTTAAGAAGGTCTTTGTTCTCTTGTAAGTTAGGTGGTACAGAAATAGATGGAATAAACAAACAAAGTAATACTAAAGAGGCTATTTCTGTTTGAACCACTCTTATATGTGCATTCAATATTCCTATGCATCTGCATAGTCACTTGACAGCTTTTTTTGAAGTAGAAATTGATTTATGTTGTCTTGTATACAAACAACAGGCATGGTGGGGGCAATACATGATTCTTCTGATTGAAACTATGGTAAGGGCAATGAGCTAAAAATATACAAGAGGGAAAACAACAATTTTGGGCCCTTAGTTTGAAAGTGATGGAGGAACAGCCAAATATAAGGGGATTTCTACGTATTTGATGGACTCCTTAGTATGCAGAAGTATATTCATTTGTAATTTGAAAAGAAAGGAAAGGAAAAATAGACAGAACAGGAAGAAAACTGACCTGCTCAAGCTCTTAACAGCTTATAGTATATTTCAGGTGGGGATTAGGTTCAGTGGAATATGATTGGGAACATCATAAAAATCTGCTTCATCCTTTAAGGCAACTTTGCCATAGATGCCAAAGTCAATTTGATTCTCCCTATATCACCACTCCCACATGTATAAAACATGTTCCATGTCACACAGTTAATACATTTGACATTCTAATAGAAATTGGCAAGTGGAGTATTCTCTGGAGTTGGCTGGCTAGTTGACTAACAGGCTGTGAATCACATTCATAAGAACAATAATCTCAGAAACAATGCTTATATTGAAAGATCAATCAGGGGAACTGACCCAGACTCTCTGTTTGCTTTAACTGGTCAACTCAACACATGGCTTGGCTCATATTAATGACAACCTCTCATTTTGATTTCTTCAGTTATATGTATTCTTCTCACCCTTCTAGCTTCTTCTTTGAAAGAGGATAATTGAAGTTTATTGTGCTAAGGAAGTGTTATGGAAACTGTCTATGTGTTATTTTTTTAAGGGAAAAATGTTTCTGCGATTTAGTCTCTCTAGCCCTAAGCCCCTATTTTATTTTTGTTGTTCCTTTTTGTTCTTGACCTCTTCTTTTCCCAGGTCCTTCTTGACTTATCTTTCTTCTCTGCTCACTCATCCCATATCACCCTGCAACAAGGAATGAATAAAGGCATTCTGATTAGGTGTTTTCTTTTGCCAGTCAATCTTTTCACTAATTTCCTGTAAATGATTAGGTATCATATTTTAACATAACATGATGAATTTCATAACATTTTTTTCAGTGACTCATTTATATTCTTTCAGTGTTTGGTTTCTCTCTTTTTTTCTGGGAAGCTTTAAATATTCAATCACTCCTTCCTTAACCATTTGTATGAGAGGCCTGCAATAAATGTATTATTATAAACAATGCAGGACAAATTCATATAATTGAAAATTGCATCTGCTAATGTGCCCAGTGTTATATTTGTTCCTCTTATCTGGGATAGGAAGATCCCTTGGTTGTTAAAAGGCACATTTAAGCATTTTAACTTGAGGGGGGGGGAGAATTAGCAAGAGTATGAAACATTTGACTTTCCTAAAGATTTTTTTAAACAGAGGTCTTGGAATTCTGTTCTCTCATGCATCCAGAACAATGAGTTTACATGTAGTGTGTGCGATTGTCTAGGTCTCTAACTGGTGGGACCTTTCATGATCTCCCCCATCCCTGTCAGCCATATTTGACTGTTGGGTGAGGTTGTCCACCTGTCAACCACCAGATTTGATAGGGCGGTCAACTGATTCTTTTTTGCCCACATGGTTTGCCATCTAGCTGTGCCATCAAAGGGTTCTGCAAGACCCCATTGGAGATCAGCTGATGGTCTGCTATTGATAAGCCCCTTGCAGAGAGAAAAATCTCCAGTGCAAATTAGGGCAATTTCCATAGAGTAATGTGCATCGGCATCGGAAAACCTTCAGCTTGCATGGGAATATTTTCTGATGCCTTAGAGAGCGATGTAATTTAACATGTTTATTTTGCTGGTATTTAGTAAACAAAGATAAAAACTGATACTGTATTTGAAATTGGCATCTATTAATTTTACTAATGAATTTATGAAAAGGGAAAAAATTCTGCAGAAATTCAGAACACTGTAAAAGTCTCCACCCCCAATCACTGTCACGGTCCTATTATAATAGTGCTACAAGAGTTTCGGGAGGGGGGAGAATTTTGGCAATTATCTGGGGGAATTTCAAATATGGACTGTGCGGAACACACAAGTGCTCTTACTAGCTGAACCACTACCTGCCACCACATTTCATTGCCCATGGAACAATAACAGGTCACATGACTGCACTATTCCAAGGGGTGCTGTGGGAAGAAAGGAACACCATCTCTACCACTGTTGCCGCTAGTAAAGAGTCGCAGCAGAACCCTTCACACACACACCCTTTTTTTCCACCACTTTCATGTCCTCAGACTCCCCTTTACCCCAAATTTTCTTGAAGTCCAAATCTGTGAGCTTCTGACCACCCCAGTTTACATGCAAATAAATCCTGTTCAGCAAATAATGCTGGCATCTTCAATATTACATGTTGAGCCTGTTTTATTGCTTCCTGATGATTCTGGCTGGGGGATTAAGGATAACTAGCCTGTTAATTGCCCCCTTGAATAGCCTTTCTCAATTGCTCCAATGACAGATTCTGTTTCCACAGAGAAGATGGCTTTGATTACTCATTTCCTTGAATTTTTGTTCTTTTCATTTTTTCCTAGCAAAATAATGCTATTTCGCTATTCAAAGAAAGAAAAAAAACACACAAGCTATTCAGCTATTAGAGTCTACCCCTCCATGAGAACAGATACTGAAATTGGGGCAATTGGGAGAGTCTAGTCAAAAGGTGATTAGCTGTCCATTCATCACTGATCCCCTGGCCAAAATTAACAGGAAGAAATATAGTTAATGGGCTGAACCTGAAAACGGCAACATCTTAAAATACAAAAGCATAGAAGGCCTGAAAAACCTTGTGAGAGCAATCCTACAGCTGTCATTCAGCTAGCCATGGTGCTGTTGCGATTGGTGTAAATGCCACTTTGCCAAAATTCACCAGTAGGATGGCGCTTATTTCCCAAGGCGCACTGGTATACCCTCTGAAAGCTCTGCATGTGCAGATGTTCGACTGACCAAAATGAGGTGTTGGGGGGGGGTCACCCAAGATTTGAAAGATGTTAAGCACTTTTGTTTCCCTAGCAAACTAAGGCACGGGGGCCGGATCCGGCCCAATTGCCTTCTAAATCCAGCCCATGGACGGTCTGGGAATCAGCGTGTTTTTACATGAGTAGCATGTGTCCTTTTGTTTAAAATGCATCTCTGGGTGATTTTGTGGGGCATAGGAATTCATTCTCCCCCCCCAAAAAAAAAATATATAGTCCGGCCCCCAACAAGGTCTGAGGGACAGTGGACCAGCCCACTGCTGAAAAAGTTTGCTGACCCCTGCCTGAGCAAAAAATGAGATCTCAAGTATTCCAGCACTGGATCTGGTGTAGTTCATTCCTTCCCATCGATTGCCAAAGAAAAAGAAAATATGGAGCAGGGAGGAGGGAGGAGGAAAACCATCCGCAGCCTTCTGTCCTGGCCACCAAGAGCTGGCAGATCTTAAGAAGTGGCAGTAGCTCCGCCATGGAATATCCCCCTCTTTCTGCCATAGCACTATGCACGAGTGCTGAAATTGCCTTTTATTACAACTGCAGATTGGGGCTGACAAAGCATAATTTGGCATTTGGGCTGTCTGAACACTATATTAAAAGTGAGTGAAGAAAGGATGGCAGTTCCATAGAAAAGGCTGGTACGGCAGCATTGCATGCCACAATTCTTTGGCAGCATGAAATATGCCATACATATTAAGGAGGAATCTGTATGGAAGAATTCAGCCTGGTTTTCCAGGAAACTTACTGGAACAGGCTCCTAACTCCATTTGTCCACATAACACAGGAATGCAAGTGACTTGTCTGATTCAGAAGGGTTTGAATAAGGCCTGAGAAATAAAATGATTTTCTTTGTGACTAGATAGCAGGACCCAACTGTCATGACTACCCTTTGGAGTTTCTTTTATCTTCTGACTCACACAGAGAAACAAACTTGACCTAGCTATGTTTGGCTGCCACAGAGACAGTTTAAGGATCACATTTAGGCTTCATGGAAGAGCAATGATGAAACATCCTTTAATATTCCAGTAAATGTACCCATCTCTGATTAAGAATATTGTTATTCTGACTTGATGTGTGTATGTGTGTGTATTTACTGAGCTGTAAACAGGAGTAAAAGTATGTCAAAGGGAAACTGAGATGTAAATATCCCCCGTGCTAGCACCATTTACAGTATATTATATTTTATATATGATCTCTGTAAATCACCTTTCATCAAAAGATTCCAGACGAGCATACAAAAGTCTGGGAGAGGGGAACTAATTCAGGCACAATGTATAAATACAATTTAAAACCAACAAATGAACATAATAACGTACAAAATAACCAAAGCAAATCGAAGCATAAGAGAGAGCAAACAAGCAAAAATAACCTAAAATCTAAAATGTCTGGGCAAATAAGAAGGTGTTCAGATGGCAACAAAACACATGTATTATTGTAGCTCAGCATGCCTCTTTGGGGAGGAAATTCCAAACCGGAGAAAAGGTTACCTTCCTTGTATTTATTTAAAACACTTCCATATTTTTCGGTATACTTTTAAGTGGCAGAGAGGCGGTAAGGTGCCGATAGATTATCTGGAGTGCTTCCCATGTAGACAATGCAGATGCCAAATTTAATATCAATGGGTTTGTTATCATCACGAGTACACAAGAATTGATGTACACCCTAAGGGCACATTTGGACTACATGCTTTCTTCAATGGGGTCCACTTTGTAGGATTGTTTTTAGGAAGAAGAAACACCAGGACATAATTTCCCCACTTTAGATTTATGTGAGAATGTGGGGAAAGAAACAGGAAGGAAAGGGGAAAGTATACCACTGTAAAAGTGCGCATTTGTAACTCAGGTCTAGGGTGAACCCCAACTTGTGTCAAGCTCTTCAGCAAAGGCATTGTATTTAAATCACTTCTGAAAATGCTCTAATGGATTATCTTCAGCAAGTTTTCTAAATGAGCCCCATGCGACAATTTGTTTTCTTATCAAGTGAGGGCATTTTCACAAGACCCTTTGACACTGAGAGGAAAAGCCACTCCACAGGGACTCATTCATCTCAGAAATGGCCTGTGTGAAAAGGCCACTTGATGGAAAGGGTGACATAGTGGTAGCCTGCTTTAAATTAATTTATTTAAATATTTATTGGCCGCACTTGCACGAAAAATGTAGCAAGGCAGTGTATAGCACACATTTTTTAAAAAAAGCAATAAAAACTGTTTGGTAAAAAGAAATTCACATTGCAAAGGCCTGTCAGAATAACACATTTTTATGGAGATGTCTAAATGAAGCCAGGAATGATTCCTGTTGAATCTCTCCTGGCAGGGAGTTCCCCAGGACAAAGCCATGCTAAAGTTTGCTCCCTAGTAATAGACAATTGAACTTCAAGGCATAGGGAACCACAAGGAGTGCCTCACCAGAGGATCTCCGTGACGGAGACGGAGCATAAGGAATAAGATCCTTAATGTACTTAGGGAGACGTTTCCTGATGAGGGAGAATGAACTCTGCTGAACCACAGCAACACAACCTCCACAACCCTCTAGCCTGGTCTACCCAGTGGTAGTCCACACATACTTCTGCATGAGCTCTCCAGAAGATTGCCTGTGACGGAGGGCAGCCCTTGCTATAAGGAATGGGAATTCATAAAACTGCCATCCTAACCCTGCTCTTCTTGATACACTGGTGAGAAGGCTAAGCAAGACACACAATATGCCAATACCTGAAGGATCGCCTCTCCCCATATAAACCATCCTGGACTCTGCGTTCATCATCTGAGGCCCTTCTTTGTGTGCCTCCTCCATGTGAGGTCCAGAAGGTGGCAACACAAGAACGGGCCTTCTCTGCAGTGGCTTCCCATTTGTGGAATGCTGTCCCAGGGAGACTCGCCTGGTGCCTTCATTATCTACTTTTAGGCGCCAGGTGAAAACATTCCTCTTCAACCAGGCTTTTGGCTGATTAATATTCTACAGCTTTTTAAATGTATTTGTGGGAAGGGAGGGGTTATTGTTTTGCTGTTTTGTTTTTATCCTGTATTTTATCCTGAGAGCCGCCCTGTGGTCTTATGATGAAGGGCAGTATAAAAATCTAATAAACAAACAAATAAATGATGAAAATATGTCTCTGAGTGTGGAACCCCACTCAAGTTTTTTTGTTTTTGTTTTTAAAAATAAGCATGTAGAAACTCCTTGCTTAGTGCATCAAGCAATAGGCAGGAGCCACTGAAAAACTGGGAGATTTGACAAAGTAGAATTTTAAAAGAGGCTTCCCCAGATTTCATAACCATAAAGATTTCTGTATTGTAGAGATCCATAATATGACCCCTAACTAACATGAATTATTACATTTGAAGTGCTTCTAATTAACTTTGCTTCTTTCCCCTATTTTTTTTTTAAAGAGAGATAATGTTGAAGGGGATTCTGCAGTGAAATAATCAGCATTTTCAAGATTTTGAAATTTTATTTGAGGCTTGTTCCTTTGTTCCAGTGCTGAGAAACTCATTTCCAGATGTAAACCACACTGTCCTTTCCCTGTGGTTGGGAAGAGAAGGATAAAATTAAAGTGATGAATGAATTAATGAAAATAATTGAAATAACAATGGTCAGGAATCTCCTTTGTTCGCTGCGAGTGAGTCAGCACAGGGACTCCTGCTGCGAGTCCGCCTCTGATGTTAGCCACAGACATTACAGCAGGGATGCATACAGTGAGGGAGGCTTTGTTTCTGCTTTGTTTATTGTTTTGGCTTTGCATATTGGTAATGGAGAAGTCTTGGAAAGGGACTTAGACACAGATTTTTCTGCCATGATTTGTTCACTCCAGACGAAAATCTATCTTCATTGAAATCTTTCCCTTCTTTGAAAAGAAATCATCACTGGTCCTGAAG
Source organism: Podarcis tiliguerta (assembly GCF_965153285.1). NCBI lineage: Eukaryota > Metazoa > Chordata > Lepidosauria > Squamata > Lacertidae > Podarcis > Podarcis tiliguerta. Next base: position 62,593,555 of record NC_139534.1, read on the forward strand.
TAGGGACAGGGACTCTCAGGCCCAGGGGCTAGCTGGCAGTAAATCACACCTTGCAAGTTGGAGTTAACTATTTATTAGCCAAAGCATGATCTGCAGACCTGGTGGAGTGTCAGGCCTAAAGAACACAGCAACTCATCCCTGAAGGTCCCCACCTTCCCACAGCTTCCTAAGTCCCTTCCTCTCTAGGTTCCCCCCCCCAAGCAATCAGAGACTGCACTTGCATGCAGCCAACCTCTCCTCTACTCTTTTCATGCCTCTTCTGGTTTTGGGAGACAAGGGAAGAGGGGAGCTTGATGCAGTAGGAGGGGAACACACATGTCACTGTTCACCCGTCTGATCCATCTCTGCCTCTTGGCCTCTCTCCTCTCCTGCTTCAACTTCAGGGCTTCTCTCTGCCACAGAGTACCAGTGTTGATATATTGCTGGTCATGGAAGGGAAAGAGGCATAGCAGAGAGGGTGGGGTGCACACATTTTTGAAAACAACAGAAGTAATGGTTGGTGAGGAGGGATTTTCTACAGTGGAGGGTTCTGGCACAGATAAATGCTTAGGAGACCACAAGATCCCTAGAGACCACAAGTGGCCATGACAGTGGGTGTGGGAATCAGTCCAAATTTTCAGGCCGGGTTCACAGGCTAAAGGAGGAAGTTAGGGAGAGACAGCAGAAGGACACTGGGTCAATGAGGTTATCAGTGTATATGTTGAAGTCACTAAGGAGCAAAGTGGGAGTAGGAAACTATGTGTCAGTGTCAGATAAGAAAGTTGAAATGGAGCCAGGGTGATTCTGTAGCACAGGAAAGGACCGCAGAGGCACGTGGAATGAATTTTGAAGCTTGGGTAGCAGTGAGAATTGGGGAAAATCAGGGGTTAGAGATGGCAGAACTTGGCAAGAATACCGACTCCACCACTGCAGCTCTGGAAGGGGAATAGTGGTGGGTGTTAGTGGAGGGCATGGAGTTGGGAATAAAGCTAAAAGAAGAGGTCATGAGGAATGTGGCTATTTTCTGGATGAGGGAGAAGACCTTCAGAAGGAACAGAATAGAACAAAGGGGCAAAGGCAGCTAATGGTAATAACTTCTGAGACTAGGGGGGAAAGCATCAAAAGGCTGGGTATAATAGTAAAAGGGATAGATTGAAAGCCCCAGAGAACCAAATTAGCCCCGTGGAAGAGATGGAAGAGGAACTGGGAAGAAAGGTGAAATTCAGTAGATGAGGCTCACTGAATGGAATGGTAGGCCCCTGTCATCAGTATTATTGGAGAAGTCAAAGCACAGCTACCTCTTCATGCAAAGCAGTCAAGTATTGATCAAATAACAGGAAATTCACAGGTGAGAATCGCAACAACAATGAAATAGAACAGATCCGGCCAACTTAGAAATCCTTCTCCTCCTATTCCTGGTGCTTACTCACGTGAGGAACTGCTATCTCAGGTTCTTTGGTGTATCAATCATTGTGTAGGAATTCCTTTGTTATATATAATAATAATAATAATAATAATAATAATAATAATAATAATTTATACCCTGCCCATCTGGCTGGGCTTCCGCAGCCACTCTGAGCAGCTTCCAACAAAATATTAAAATATAGTAATGCATCAAACATTAAAAGCTTCCCTAAACAGGGCTGCCTTCAGATGTCTTCTAAAATATATTATTTGAGACACAAGGTCCATATATAGGAAGGGTGCAGGATATCCAAAGTAACTCAGGACTGTCTCATTACAGTTGTCCCCCTTGTTACGTCAGTCTCTGGTTGCATTTTTTCAGGCTACGAACGCGGCAAACCTCATTTGTGTATACTTCCGGGTATCGCCCCATGCATGTGCACGAGGCATTCTGCGCGCTTCATGCATGCACAGAAGCGCTCTTTCATGCCATGCACATGCGCAGAAGCGGCGCTCTAGTTGCAGACTTTTCGGGGTGTGAATGGCACCCCAGAACGGATCGAGTCCGTAATTAGAGGTACCACTGTATAGAAGTCATCATAACTAAGAGCTTTACTTTGGTATGAAGAGAAAGCACGTTGAGTACCATGCTAGAGACATAAAGTATTTGATATGTTTATTGTCGCAAGGAAAACTCTATATGCCCCTTTCTTTCTAACAGAAATGTTTTTGGAAAGTTGGGTAAGCAGGATATCAGGGTTGTAAGCAGTCTACAACAGTGCGGACACATTCTGCACAAGAGGTCTGATGGCTGGGGAAGTAAAATGGTTCACTTGAGAGATAATATATTCATGGGGTTAGAGTGATAGTCTGCAATGTTGAGAAAAATGGGTTCAAGTCCAGGCCAAGCTATAGCATCTGTGTGACATTAGCCATTCACTTAACCTCTCTGCACTTACATTACTGATAGGAAACGATTGAGCTAATAATAACTACAGGGGTGTTTTGAGGATGAATGCATTAAACAGCAGTAGGTGCTAAGATTCTACAATAACTGGCTCCATAAGCATCATTGGCAATTAGGAACACATACATCTTTAAAGGCCATGTAAGGATCCCATTAGCCTTCCTGGGCTGTTTTGATTCAAACATCTGTCCTGCCTGCGGCTTTGAAAGCTCAGTAAATATGTCAGTTGTTCAAGCTATTGCTCCAAAATCATGTGGCCCTCTAAATTGTTTCCTTGTCTGTGCTGAGGGATATTACCAAGGCAAGTGGTGGTATTATGTTCACATTTCCTCTTTGTAAGAGAGGATGAAATGTTTTTAATAACCAGTTGTTACTCAACATGCAATAATAATTTAATTTGGAACACCTAATAAGACAATGGACTTGTAGTAGTATTTTGTGTGCGTGTAAAAGTATCTGTTAAAGGGGCAAGTAAGAATAAAGTAAGAATCCATTATCCATGTTTGTGTGTTTGTAATTTCTAAAAGTATATTACAAGACTTACGGATCCTGCACTTAATGTAAACAAAGGGGTGATCTGAAACCTTAAATCCACAAATCCTTGGCCGTTTTATCCTTCACTTCAGTGGGGTATGGATTGAGGTCCCTGCCGTAAACATACTTGTATTCTTCCTTTTATTGTATAATATACACTTAATTTTGATAAGGTGTTAAGTTACTATGACAGTTCATTTATGGGCCGAGAAGTAGGGTAGATATTGTAGAGCAAATAAAATACATATGAGAACAAACCCCACTGCCTTCAATGGAACATTATTATGACTGAGCTTGACGTAGCAGCCTATGTTCACTGCCAAGAGCCAGATGCTGTTCTTGACTACATTCAGGTATAAAGTTTGCAACTTTCATTTTCATTTCTCAGTGATCACTGAGCCGATCCCCTGCTTGTTGTTGACTTACACTGCAGGACACCCAGCTTTCCCTGTTATGATGCTCCTAAAAACATGGGCACAAGTTTTAAGATGTAAATCCCCATAATTTCATCTGAATGCTTGTCACTGGTAGTGTGCTGATATCACTCTAAAGCCAATTTAGGGTGAAGGTAATGCTCCTTTGACTAGTCACATGAATAACCCTCATCAACCAGGAATCACATAATGCTTGTGAGGGCAAACTGAACCTACTTAGAGCACATGCTTCTTGAAAAGGTAGTATCTCTTCCTGAAAAGGTCACAAAACAGGAAGGCATTTTTAGTGGGGGGTTTTATATGCTTATGAAAATCACTCTCCTTTCTGCCTGGATATTGGTTAGATGTGTGTCAGTTTTGTGTACGTTTCATGGGCCAGGATGAAACATTGAGAATGGATAAGGGTGATTGAGGATACCAACCAGCTGTGTTTAGTGTTGTCCGTTATTGAACATTGTGTGTGAAGGTTCAGCAGTCCACACCACATCCTGTGATCTGTCATTGCAACCTTATTAAGTCATAAACTCAGATTGCATTTTTATGGCACTATCCCATCTTTGTGCCTGGGATATCATTCCCTCCCCTCTTTCAGCCTCATCTAACCAAGCTAAGCATGTGGGGCAGCCAGACAGCATAGGGCCTCCCTTTGTGGCTAAATCTGGCAGAGGAAAAGGATTCCTGAACATTATTGAATAAATGTCCCTCTGAGCTTCACAAATTCTGATCATTTTTCTTGCATTTAGCAGTGGTAACTTTTTCTTTTGTTCATTCTTCAGCCACCTTTGTGATCACTGCAAACCACAGTGTTATGAAAACTGAGCAAGTAGTGGGATTGAAGGCTTGCTCGCCTGGCAGACCAAGGACAGCTTCAGAGTCATTACTTTTCCTTACTTGCACAAAGTAGGGAAGTAAGGAGACCAAACCAAACCAAAAAGAAAAACCTCTGAATCCATAGGAGTGTTGATAAAGTCTGAACAACCACTTGCAAATCTGATACACAGATCTTGTCGACTAACTCAAGAGGTCTAAAGTAAAGCTTGAATGTAGAAGAGTCAAAGGAGGGAATCCATGTGCTCTTTAGACAGAATGATGAAGATGGGGCTCAACATTCTGTGCAAACAGCAGTAAGGCTCAGGCAACACACGCACACACACATGGTCAGCCCAAGATATTTTGGTGCCCAAGGGAAGAATTCCAAATGGTGTCCTTCAGTGTAAAAATATATAAATGTGCTACATAATAAAGCAAATATACATTCGGTGATGAGCCATTTCTAATTGTCAGATCTGGTGTTGCTAGGCAGTGATATGGAGGACTTTGGGTGGGTGGGGGAACGAAAGAAAAGAAAGGAAAAATGTTCTTAAATTTTAAAATTAAGACCATCAGAAGAGCCCTGCTGGATCAGACCAAAGGCCATTTGTCCAGCATTCTATTCTCACAGTGGCCAACCAGATGCCTTTGGGATACCCAAATTCAATATTTGCTCCTTTTTCAGTGCTAATGGTGGCTTTGTTGTGCTGCTATGAGGGCCAGTAAAATCAAGTTGATTGGATGTTCCTACTGAAGCCTTCACTCTTTTACAATTCTGTGTGTGCTAAATAGAAAGGATGCACCTTCCTATCATACCTGCTTTTTCCATCTCATGGCTCATCCTGCCTGTGAACCCTTGACCTTCCATTTCTCTTTTTTCAGCATAGACTCCCCCCGCATTTTCCCAGGCAGGAAAGTCTCATGTTTCTTGGAATCTGGCAGTGTGAGACTTTTTTTATTGATTGGAATAAACAATCTGAAAGGTCGTGTTTCCCCCCCTGCAATTGGGAAGGGGGGAATAAAAGTCTTCTCTCAAATTAACAACCACAGTGAAGTAAATATAGAAGCAACTGGCCAGGGAGTTCTAAATCTGCCCAAGAACCTAAGATGAGTGCTGCCTGATCAGACAGAAGGCCATCAAGTTAAGCAAGCTATTTCCCATTGTGGCCAACCAGATGCCTCTGGGAAGCCCACAAGCAGGACATGAGGACAATAGCCCTTTCCCACTGTTTTCCCCCCAGTGACTGGTATTCAGAGGCATCGTGACTTTGATCCTGGAGGTGGCATATAGTGTGTGTCTGTTCATAGGCCCCTTGTATCTGTACATTTTTTTTTAAATCCATTCTGTTTCTGAGTCACTCTGTGATCCCTCCATTTGATCTGTGGTTTGGATTCTGAGCCTGTCTGTATAAAACAAAGCTCTATGTTTCCCCATTCACTGGAAGAGGGAATCCAAAAAATATGTATAACCTCCTTGCTTTTGGCTAAAGTGGATGAAATTTACAGGCACACAAGCCCCTCAAGAGTGGATTAAGCATGCCAAATTGCTGAGAAATAGCCCAGTGCTACAGCCCAGGCATACAAGGGCTCCCTGAAGAAATAATTGGGCAAATAGGTCTGGGGGATTTTGTTGAGAAAGGAAAAGGTATTTACTTTCCTCCATAATCACTTATGAATGGCCCTCCATAATCCCCTATGGGTGGAAAGTGAGGATAGGGTTTGTCTTTTTCTTACCTTAAAATAATTAAGGGGTGGCCAAGTGGTGTAAGTAAACCTTACCAGTTTATTTAGAGCAAGGGTTTTTTTTTGGGGGGGGGATACTGAGACATAGGCAGCAAACTTTCTTGTGAAAGGATAGAAAACAAACAGGTATATGCTGTGACAGAAACTAAACAAAAGTTGAACAAATGCCACCAAACTTCATCAAATGTTTTCTAGGAGACAGAACTTACAGAAGAGTTGAGTGTTTTATGATTTCACCATCCCTCCCCTACAAGCAGTGTATGCAGTATGATAATCTAGCCCCACCTCTCTGAATTTGCAAAGTGCAGCTCTCCCTCCTCCCCACCTTGGCATTCTTCTTATATGGTGTTGTAATTAATAATTGCAACAGTTTTTAGACAGCCTGTCTGATTTTCAGAGACTATTTCCAACTACAGATAGGCATAAATTAGTACAAACCCATACTGTTGTGATTTGAAGCTGACTCAACCCAATTTGGATAGGGTATCTCAAGCTTGTTTTTACCAGGACACGTGCTCTTGAAAAATAGTGTTACAGAGTTATGGTACACTTGCATCTTATCTGCATTTCTCTCTCCTTTTTTTATTTATTAAAGATACATCAATCATACTGTATATGAAATTCACTATATAATCAGGGGAAAGCTTGTTTATCTGCAATAGATTGTTTCATTACTCTCTCTTTTGTCTGCAGTTTCAAGTGACAGCTGGCGTCCTCCATGCAAGTGGATCTATAGAGTCAGTTTGTGAGTGGAAAGAACCTTGTTATCCTGGGAGGGACAGCAGTATGGGAATGAAACTATTAATGATATTAGCAAAGAAGACTGAGGAACATCACTGGAGGCAGGGGTGTGGAAGTCCTTGCCCAGGGCACCAGTTCACTTTGCAGTATTAAACCCCTGTCTGAAAGCACCATGGATTCCAGGCAGCAATTCCTCTGCAGCTTTTCCTTTGACTAGATTTCAAAGAACAGCACAGAAATCTACCAGGGCAAAGAAGGAGATAGTTTGTCCTTTCTTGTCTTGGAAACCATTTCAAGAGGGAGAAGGGATGTGGGCACAGCCTCAGTGAAGCATGCGCAGTTGTCTTGTTTGTCCAGCACTGCAATGTGATTGTTTGCCATTATGGGGAGTGCAGCTTCCAGTTCTTTGACTTAGTATCATGTTAGGGACAGGCCTTATGCCAAGTCTGACCCATCTAGTGTTGTATAGTCTCCATAGATTGGCAACAGTTTCAGACAGAGGCCTGAAAGATGTTCATAAGGGGATTGAGGCTCAGTTTGAGGGAAACAAGTACTTCCTATTTTCAGAGGAAAGCTTTCCCAATATTTGAGACAACTGTTTTTTACCAAACCAAGACCATCCACATTGCTAATTAAATACATGCCCAAGAGGCCACCAGACCAAAAATCCATTCCAATCTTACTTGAAGAATGTGCATTTGGCAACTGGCTTTATATGCCTGTCTATAGATGTAAAAAACACACAAAAAGCCCTTGATCCTTTGTTCTTTGAAGGAATTTTTATTTTCTTAAATCTGATACAGGTTTTATTTGGGGGTTATCCAGGTACAGGTAAACTTATTTTCTGTTCCATTTCCTTTGAAATGCTGCCTCATTGTTTTAAATTTCTGGCCCCAAAGTAGTAGTAGAAGCCTGCATTCATGAATGTGTGTGTCAGTCAGAGGCATCACGCTCAGGGAAAAGTGCAGATCCACAGGATGCAAACTGAAATCTGCCGACTTCCCCATTCCACAGATTCTCTTCCACAAACCATGCCTCCCCCGTGTCCCAACAGGACTTAGTTAGGCTCCAAATTCCATCCTGTCCCTCTGCTTCCTGCCCTTTCACCCGCAATCAGAATGATAAAATAACACCAACCCTAAGGCTACTTATCAAAATAAAAAATATTGTTCTGGATGTTGTGACTTTGTGTTTTTCTGAGCTTGCTGTCTTCTGTCAATAGGCCAGTCTTTTGTTGCCTGTCATTGTAAGGAAAGATAGCCCTGACTTTGTAATGTTCAGGTCAAGAAACCGTTCTGAATTTCCACAAAGGGAGGGTCAGTCTTGGGGGGTCCAGTGGATGATATGGTTTAAATTAAATTAAGGAGTTGCAAGGGGGACTATTAGGGCACCATTCACTATGCCAATTTAGAGTGCTTTAATTACTGGGGATTAGGAAGAGATATAGTAGTGATGTCTAGGTAAGCAAAAAGACCCCTAAAAAAAGCTTGAAGAAGCAGATAAGAAGGTAGGGGGGAAAGCTTTCCCAGTAGTGATGTATGGAAGTGAGAGCTGGACCATAAAGAGGGCTGATCGCCGAAGAATTGATGCTTTTGAATTATGGTGCTGGAGGAGACCCTGATATTGGGAAAGATGGAGGGCACCAGGAGAAGGGGACGACAGAGGATGAGATGGTTGAATGGTGTTCGTGAAGCTACCAGCATGAGTTTGACCAAACTGCGGGAGGCAGTGGAAGACAGGAGTGCCTGGCGTGCTCTGGTCCATGGGGTCACGAAGAGTCGGACACGACTGAACAACTAAACAACAACAACATAGTAGTAGTAGTAGTGATGTCTAGGTAAGCAAAAAGACCCCTAAAAAAAGCTTGAAGAAGCAGATAAGAAGGTAGGGGGGAAAGCCCTGATACATACCGGTAGCTCCTGCAGCTACACTGAAACGTGTGATAGAAACATAGGCAAGTGTGCCTGATCATGCGACTGTACCCCTCCAGGGTGTAGTATGATTCAGAAGCAATCTCTGATGATTTCCTAGTATTGCCCTAAAGAAGGAATGTAGGCCTGAGTCTATGTCAAATCCAGGCTAATAAGCCCTCATTTTCCTGTCTAATAAATGCCTTTGCCACTTGCATCACCTGTGCCATAGGGTGGCTAGCCATATCTAAAGAAAACCAGCAAATCATCTTCGTACTGCAAGATATTCCAGTTGGGATTTTGTTCAAGCTTCTTTGTCTTACTCATACACAGCACATTTGTGCAAACAGCAGGACATCTGCTCCTCCTTCATAGCATGGCAGAGTTCCAGAAGCTATTGTGGGACTTCTATCCACATGCAATTTACTTCTTGCACTGTAAATTGAAGCAGAGTAGCTTGACTCATTGTAGCCTTGGGGTAGCTCTTAGGTGTGAAAATGTGGAGGTAACACCAAACTGCTGTTGTGCCACATGTAAGCACTGCAATTAAAAGGTGTATTACATCCATATGAGATCAATAAGGGCCTTGTCAAAAACCCTTGCTGAAATCAAGACACACTATGTCCTAGCCTTCCCCTGATCTACAAAGCTAGTGAGTATAAAAAAGGAGATAAGATTACCATGGGATATTGTAATGTGCTCTGTTTAGTATACTTTGCTTGAAGACAGTCTGGAAGCTACAGCTGGTAAAATATGGGGCTCCCAAGCTTTTAAATAGTCACAACAATACAAACACAACACGTAGGCTAATAGTTAGTAGAGAATATACAGCAGAATATTCTATTATATTCTATCATTATTCTATTATATATTTTCTACTATTAGCCTATGTGTTGTGTTTGTATTGCTGTGACTGGTTCTTATTGCAACACGGGTTTGTTTTAAGCTTTTAAATAGGGCAGCAAAATGGAGACCTGTGCCACCAATCCTTAAAGAGCTGCATTGTGTGCTTGTTTGTTACCAGCCCAATACCATGTGTTGGAACTGGTTGTTAAAGCCTTGAAGGGCTTGGAACCCAAGTACTTAAAGGAGCACTACTCCCATTATCTGCTGGTGTGTGTCTTGAGCTCTGCAGGGGAGGTTGTGCACCTAGTCCCATCAATAGGCTTAGCTCCTTCAGCACAGGATCTGATAGAGCCGTCTCAGTTGTGGCAGCCTGGTTGTGGAATTCCCTTCCTTTGTAGCTGCAACAGTTCCCCTGATTGTCAGCTTTCTAATGTCAACCAAAGATATATATTTAAATGTACTGTGTTTTTGTTTTGTTTTATTTGACTATATTGTAAACTGGCCTGGGATCCTATGGAAGGAAGAGGAGTAAAACAATAAAATAATAGTAACGAGGAGCTGACTGAGAAGCACATTAGGGCAGACTTAAGAGTCACATTGGAGGAAATCAGTTGTGTAGCAGTGCAAGAAGAAGCAACTTTTTTTAATGTGAATGTGAGGTAAGTACCATTTGCCATGGGAACTCTGAACTTGACTGATTCCATCTATTTAACCTATATTATCATAGCCATGAGGGCAAATACATAAGTAACTAGCCTGAATATAGATGACTTCAGTAGAGTAATAGGAACAACTTCCCATCTGGCTGAGATTTAGAAAGTTAATGGCCACTGAAACAAAGATGATGAACAAGAGTCAGAAGGAGATGTCCCATCTGGGGGAGAGCTGTTCCTTACAGCAGAGAATGGTTGCACATTCTCTTAGAGCACAGTGGTAAACCTAAGCAGATTTGGCCCTATAAGCTTCCTGGTTGGGACACTGTCTGGAAACTATACATAGTGTTTTATCACTTCAGAGGAAGAGCATGGAAGTGTAATAAATAAAAACATGTGGCAGGCTAGGGAATGGTAAGATGATACGCTCTTTGGAGTTTAGGAAGAGCTGTAGCTGAGCCCATACATGTTTGAGAACATTTACCTTTGCTTCTTTCTGGAGAGTTAGATTTAGTTAACACTGGATGAAAAGGTCCTGCAAATCTATGCGCAGCCCAGAAATGTTCTCCTCTCTGTGAAACTTTTGCAGGGACCGATTCACACCTGCACATATATCAGTGAGCATGCTATCACTCTTAATAAATTTTACTTAATGGGCCTCAGCTCAATGTGTGAACACATTCCACTGAACAGTTTTGTGTTTGCTACTCTGATGATAAATGATGTGACACCACCTGAGTGTTTCATCTGTAGTAGAAGTTTCATAATATGTATGATCACTCAGTGAGCTTGTTAAAGTGAACTCAGCCTCATTCCAGTTAGCATCAGGACACACATCAGTTTTCTGGTTCCTTATTCTATTGAAATTGAATTTCAAAGATGGTGAAATGTGTGAGCTGTTAGGGGGATTCATGAGAAGTAACTCAGTTTGGACTATAAGCTCCCAATCTTTGTTATAATGCAGAGGTGTGGAACCATTTTGGTTCTGTAGGCCAAATTTGGCAAGTGGGTGGGGCAGACCACCTGCCAATCACCTGCTGTCACAATGGCATTAGATGATTGAGCACTTTGAAGTCCTGAAGCTGGGACTTCAAAGCACACAGCCAATCCAACAGCTGATCCAACTCTACTGCCAATCAGCTGACATAAACAATTTGATGTAAAGTTGGAAATCTTCCTTGGATTTCCATGAAAAGTGGAAACAACCCCTCAATCTCTCTCTCCGCCTCTTTATATATAATCACTGATTGATGATGTAGGTGAAGTAGTTTGAACCGAGCTCTCAGTGGTCATGTATATATGTGTATCCTGGTGAGTGACAAGCCAAGCCAGCTTAGCAGAACTCACTCTTGCTGTGCACTTGGAGACAGGTGAGTTCATGTAAAAAAAGGAAGCAAGTCACACACACCAATGTTGTACTTCAAGGTCCTCAGGTGAGGAAATTGTTCAAGTCATTGTTAGATTTGTTAGAAGTCAAATAAGTTATCATGTAAATAGGGATATTTGGGGATAATAGAGCTTCTTGGCTAAATGCAAAGACATGAATTTGGTTTGATGTTGGTGAAGTGTTCATCTCTCCTAGTAGAAGTGCAGGCAGAACTGCTTGGTTGCAGCAGATCAGTTACCATTCCTGGAGATGTCTCATTAGTCCATATTTCCTGCCTTAAACGCAACTCTAGTTCTGTTCCAAAACCTCTCCTCAATTTTCCCGAAGGTTTTCCGCTTCGATTTTTCTGTCTCATTCACAAAATCCACAAGACAGACCAGTTTGCTCACTCTTTCCTAGTGAAGGTCTGTGTATCATTCATGAGGCTTCCTCACACCTTGACAACCTCGGCCAATGACTAATGAGCCTTTTCATGAAAGTCCAAGAAAGACACCATCTATCTTTGTACCAGGCTATCCTGTCATATACACACAATTACTCTCTTCACCCACACAGCAAAAACCCAAACCATCTTATTATGGCTAGCACTTGTCATGTATGTGGGGAAATTACAATAACAGCTTAGTCTTGCAGAGCTCTTTTGAAGTTATGGCAGCCAGCCAAATGAATATATATATATATATATATATATATATATGCTTTCGTAGATTTTCACGGGTACAGGAATGCAGGTTTTGGTGTCCTCGGGTGTCTTCCCGTGTAAAAGTTGGGGTGTCTAGGCGACGTTTCGACGAGGTCTCACTCGTCATCTTCAGGCTGGTGCTTTCGGCTTCTTGTTACTGGAACAGAGCAGGATCTCAGTGTTTGAGTTCCTATAAATACTGTTGAGGAGGTGTGGTGTATAGCCTCCAATGTTCTGGGCAGAGAGGAGGTTCCCAGGCTAAACCCAAACTTTGGCTCAGATATGTTGACGACACCTTTGTAATTTGGCCACACGGGAAGGAAAAACTGGATAGCTTCCTCACACATCTCAACAGCCTACACCCCAAAATACAATTCACTATGGAAATAGAAGCCAACAACCAACTTCCCTTCCTTGACGTCCTAATCTACAAAAAACCTGATGGCTCCCTAGGACACACTATCTACCGGAAAAAAACACACACCAACCGCTACTTACATGCACAATCACACCACCACCCTGCACAAATAAACTCCGTAGCCAAGACTCTCATCTCCAGAACCAAACGCCTGGCTGACGAAGACCACTTGACAACTGAGTTACAGAATCTCTCAAATGTGTTAATTGCCAATGGATACCAGCAAAACAGGGTTACGAAGCTAATCCAAAAAGAAACACCCCCCAAAAACCAAGACACAGAAGAAAACAATGGCATAGCCCTCCTTCCTTATATCAAGGGCACTACAGATAAAATTAGCAAAATCCTCCATAAACACAATATCAAAACAGCCTTTTGCACCAACCAAAAAATAGCCAATATCCTCAGAAACCCCAAGGATAAAATTCAGTTGGAAAACCAAGGGGTCTATGAAATACCCTGCAAAGTCTGCCCAGCCACGTACATTGGACAAACAAACAGACGAATAAATGCACGGATCGCAGAACACAAGAATGCCGTCAAAAAAGAAGAAAAAACTTCCTCTCTTTTCCAACACATGAAAGAAACAGGACACGAAATTAATTTTGCAGATTCCAAATTGCTCTTTAACATGGAACATCACCACAAGAGAATAATCATGGAAGCCATCGAGATAGAGAAACACCCTCACAACATGAACAAGCGTGACGACACATCCCGCTTGCCAGACATCTGGAAATTAGCCCTCCCCACAAAATCTGACACCAGATCCAGAGGCACACAGAACGCCATCACCAATCAACCACACCAGACCCAAACCCAGACCCTCTCCACAGATAAATTACAGACACCATCCAGTAGCCAAACCAGGGTGGCACCTCCGGATGCTGCACCCCCCTGCAATCCCTACACAGATCTGGCTGGCACAGGCCACAAAACCACAGCTCGCCCCTATACACGAAGCCAAGCCAGAGCACAACCAAGTGCAGTACAGCCATCTTCTCAGAAAAACTCTTCACAAAGTTCAAGAGTTCAAGACACGAAGGCTTTAGCAACTAATCCACACCTAATGACCCACCTAAGTGGGATTCAGGAAATCACTCAAGAAATCACTCAAGATATCCCTCAAGTAATTAAGGAACAAAAGAAGAAAAGGCACACTAGCCTGGGAACCTCCTCTCTGCCCAGAACATTGGAGGCTATACACCACACCTCCTCAACAGTATTTATAGGAACTCAAACACTGAGATCCTGCTCTGTTCCAGTAACAAGAAGCCGAAAGCACCAGCCTGAAGATGACGAGTGAGACCTCGTCGAAACGTCGCCTAGACACCCCAACTTTTACACGGGAAGACACCCGAGGACACCAAAACCTGCATATATATATATATATATATAACACAATCCATAATGTATCTCTTATGATTCAAGAGCCTTTTAATTTTGAACTCTTAATGTGCAAGTATGGAAATGATAGGGTTTTATTTATATATGTATGACTAGATAGAGAATTTATGTCCAAGAAGCTGAACCAGATGATTTGTTGGCTTTCCAGAAAGCTAAAACCATTTACAGTGATTTTATTGTAACCCAAGTTACTAGTAATGTTAAGGTTTTCTTTTTTGTCAAGAAATGACTAAGTCTGAGAGATTTATTATTGTCATAGTCATGTTTGCAGTTGGCCAGACTACACATCCTGCCTATTTCATGACATACATCCAACAAAATAAATATTAATTGATTAATGTTGACATTTAGGGCCTGATCTAATTCTTGTTAAAAGTCAACGGAAATATTCGAATTGTCTTCAATGGGAAGTTAGATAATGACCATGAAAAAATAATGGAACTACATATCATAACTACAGCACAAGGGAGTTAGTGCTGTTATGAGAACCATATCTTATTCATTTCCTGACTTCTTACAATTTTAGTTTGAAATCATGATGTTTTCTTGTAAAAGCAGGGTGGAAATTGCAGCCGCATTAAGCTGAGGTAATTATAAAAACCATTAGTTGCTCTGATGGCACTTGGCAAATCAATGGGTGGAAGTGGCTTCTAAAAGATATGTTACTATGATTTAAGGAACAATTTTGTAAAACAAAACAAAACAAAGAACCATCCACCTGAAAGGCTGCTACAGGTTTAAATATCATCATTATTTATTTACTCAGTTCTACAATTTATGGGCTACTTTATGTCCAAAGTTTTCTGGAATGCTGACAGGAATTAAAGGCCAAGAAAATTACAATAAAATAACAAAATATAACACCATTCTAAAATTACAAATCACTTTAGAACAAAGGAATAGCAACAAATCAAATTAAAAGTGATGGCAGAGGTGTAAAATTCACAGAGCTACAGCTAGCATAAGACCATAAGATGATTTACAAGGACCTAAAAAAAATAAAAAAGTGATTTTCTGGTGTAGAATTTTTCCCCATGTAGATGCCTGGTGGGCCTCCCTGGGCAGGGCATTCCACAGCTGTGGGACCACTATTGAAAAGGCCCTTTCTCTAGTCATGCAAATAGTCACGTAAAGTACCTAATAGGTACTAGGAGCTGTACGACATTGTGTCTTGGCATCCATTGTGCCATTTATCTATATTTCACCTTCTTTTACTTTTTTCTTGTCAAATTTATAGTAGTGGCATAGACCATGAGAAACAGCCTCCCGTCACAAATAAGGCATGTGCCAAGGATATTATGTTCCCACCAGATGCTGAAAGCCTACCTGTTTACCCAAACATTTCCTGGCCGTAAATATTGGTTGGTGCCTACAGGTGGCTCCTGCAGTTCCTGTATTCCTGTGACTTTGTCCATTATGAATGATCAAATTTACACAAAAAGTGTGTCTCATCCAGCGGAAGTTTGAGTATGGGGTGAGCCTGGTGGGTTGAAGTGAAGGATGTGGTGTGGCCCTTCTCACCATCCCACATACAGAAGCTGATCAGACCAGCACTTGAATCTTCCTTCAACATTAGTGGCTTCTGAAAGACATGTTAATATGATGTATAGCTGGCGATGGAACAATTTTGCAAACTTGTGTTTTCCATTGCACTTGAAGGCAACAGGCTGGCTCAAGCAGGGCAGGGCAGGCCATGTGGCACATGCAGCTCTGTCCTCCAGCACCTCGCTGCTGCTTCCCACCCTTCAACATTTGCTCCCTGAGACAGCTGTCTCATTCTGCCTAATGATAGGGCTGGCTCTGTTTGGGAAGCCTTGTCATAGCTGGAGAAAATATATCAGCAGAAATCAATGGAAGCATTCCCAAAGAATGATACGGCTTGCAGGTTCTGGAAGATGTTACTTGCATGTTCACGAGCTCCACCCTTTGGAAAGTATTAGCTATAGCTTCCAGTCACCAGCTAATGTTTTCTGTAATGTATGGCAGAAAGAACTCAATGGGTAGGGTGGAAGGAAACGACATGCCTGGGCTTCTCACTCCCATGGAAAGATTGCTTTGCCACAGACATTTCAAGAAAGGAAGAAATGCCTTGCAAATATTTCCTGTAGCCACACCATGGGTCTGCAAATGGGAGCCAACGATTTCAGCCTGTGATGATAATAAAAGATTTCAAGCAACAGTTGCTGGGTAATCCATGCAACTGGCTTTCCATTGTTGGCTCCCCATTAAGTTCAGTAGCCACAAGAGCCATAAAAAGAACTCCCCCTTCATAAAACCAGAAGCAGCTGTTTATGATGAGTGCTTGCTTGGAGCCTTGGATGTTGTAAAACTAAAGCCACAGTAACCTGGAGGTCTCACAGAACTGAAAGGTATATGTGTGTGTGTGTTTGCCTGATCTCTAACAGGGATGGCAGACGGGATCTCTCCTTATCAGTCGGTCTTTCCTCCCCATCTTGATATGCGTTAGGGTTGTCAGGCATAGTGGCCTGACCTCCTACTTAGCAAACCTAATTCTCGTCACCATGCTTTGGGGTCAAATCTTCTCTCGGGGCATTTTCAAGATGTGGTGATATTTATGGTATGTCTTGCTCTCTTGGAGGTCTTGATGTCAAAGTGCTGTAGCCAAGCTGCTTTGCACTCTGATCATCTGATTTGTCAGAAAGCTCTCATAAAAGTAACAGGTGTTTGGGGGAACATAGGATTGTATTTGCTGGATAGACAAAAGTATCCATGGAAGTAAAATGATGGGTTTATGTTCAAATAATATTACCGCATCAAGTGGTGGATCAAGTAGTATTTGGTATTACACTCATTCCTTTAAACGAATAAACATAGTTTGAAGCATTAATATTTTAGTCTGCATCCCTTTTTGCTTTGCCTTTCTTCTTCATCTCAGACATCTAATATCACATCCATACATCACTTTTTAAAAGAAACTATTGGCCCAAACTTTTCAATGATGTGCATAGACATTTCTACTATCAGTATTTGTGTAATAATTTGAAGATGAAGAGGATGGCATACTTAGTAGCAAATTATGATATTTAAGTATAAGGTTGATAGATTTATGAGACACATCAAAAGAAAGAGGCTCTTATCCATTCATATTGTCATCAGAATGCCCTTATGGCTAAAACTACTATGAATTAAATAGTTTGTTTGGTGAAGTACTAATAAGTCAGTTGAGGGTGCTAATAGTCAGTCTCTATATTTGTTATTTTAAAAAGGACTAGGAATTTTATGGGGTAAGGGAGAAAGTTTCATACCTTGGGAAGACTTTTTTTGGAGGGATTCAGTCAAAATAGATTGCCCTATATGAAAATGCATCATTTTTCAAAACAATACCTCAAAAATACATCACCTCCTGGTGAATGAAACATTATACTTTTAAGCTTCTTGAGCAGGTGGTCATGGACCAGATCCAGGCACTCTTGGAGGAAACTGATTTTCTAGATCCATTTCAATCAGAATTTAGGCCTCATTTTGACACAGAAACTGCTTTGATCACCCTATATGATGACTTCTGTTGGGAGAGAGACAGGGGAATTGTGTCCCTGTTAATTCTCCTTGACCCCTCAGCAGCTTTCGATACCATAAACCATGATATTCTTCTGAAGTCGCTGTCTGAGTTAGGAGTGGGTGGAACTAGTTCGGGTCCTACTTGGATGGTTGTTTCCAGAGGGTGATGCTTGAGGTGATGCACTTCAGCCCCATGGAACCTTCAATGTGAGGTTCCTCAGGGTTCAGCTGGTGCAAAATTCAGCGGCAAAAGTGGCTCACTGGGGCAAGATGGTTTGAACATATTAAACTAATCCTGATCTAACTCCACTGGCTGCCAATTAGTTTCTGAGCCCAATTCAAGGTGCTGATTTTGACCTATGAAGCCCTAAATGGGTCAGGACCACAGTATCTCAAAGACCATCTCTCTCCATATGAACCAACCCAGACCTTGCAATCATAATCTGGAGCCCTTTTTGTGTGCCTTCTCTGTGAGACGTCCAGAGGGTGGAAACAAGAGAACAGGCCTTTTCTGAACTGGCTATCCATTTCCTTTCCCCAGGGAGGCTGGCATAGAACCTTCATTGCATATCTTTGGGCAACTGGTGAAAATGTTTCTCTTTAACCAGGTATTTGACTAATTAACATTCTATGGCTTTTAAAATGTGTTTGTGGGAGGGGGTTATTGGTTTGTTTTTGTTTGATTATGTAGGCTCATTTTTGCATATTGTATTTTTCTGTTGTGAACTGCCCTGGGATCTTTGGATGGAGGGTGCTATACAAATTTAATAAATCATCATCATCATCATCATCATCATCATCATCATTTAATATACTCAAGAAAATAGAGTTAGCATGTGAACCTTGTATTATTCTCTTAAGAGCATTCTCAGCTCGCTTGTTCTCCCCCCCTCCCATATTGGATTTGAAATTTATCCTTGAAAAACCTATATGGAAAACAAAGTCTTCAGATTTATAAGATACTAGGGGTCCTCTCACAACTCTACCAAGCTGAAAAGTTATTCAAGGTCAAGGTCTTACAGTGCAAATGTTTTATGTGTGTTTCTGAAACTCCTCGGATGTTCTCCAAAGAATTCCAAATTTAAAGTAACATAAAATGCTCCATCAAACATGTTTTACGTTCTCCAGATTATTTATTATGAGCCTATTAAATGTACTCCCAGTGGCTATTTCTGAGAGACTTTGAGCAATCCTGAAAACATTTCTAAGAACAAGGCAGAATCAGCTCAGAAGGTGACTCCAGGAGTTGTTTTTGATTTTTTGGGTGGACTATGAGTGATAACCTTTATGATTTGATGATGATCACAAAAACCTAAGGTAGTGATACTCATTCACGAGTTCAATCCCAATTCCATTTATGCATGAATGATGATATCATCTGTTGAGTATGGGATTGGGTAGGCCCAGGGCTTTTCTTCAGCCAACATCTCTCAGGTGGGCACCATTGCCATTATAAAAGAATAAGGGAGGCACTCATTTTTCCAGAACCTCTTTTCTAGAAAATAGCACTAAGCAGGTCCTGAAATGCCAAACAAAGCTAGTTGTCACCCGTTGTCTCCTCCACTATCTATTGGCTATAAATCTTCCACTATTAGGACATTTTTATCCCCAATATAGCATGTAGAAATATACTTGGTATGTTTAACAAATATATGCAGGTATCATATTCAGAAATGGGCCTCCAAGTGCCCTATCAGACAGAAATTTGGTGGATAGCAGAGAGAGATATGAAGACAAAGTCTTCTCAGTGGTCCATCCCTTGTTTGTTGCATGTTATCCCCAAAAAGACTCACCTGGCACCCATGTTAACATCTTTTAGGGGCCAAAGACTTTTCTCTTCTCTCAGGCCTTAGGCATTTGGTTGTTAACACCACATTGCTGTTATAGTGGGTTTTTCATAACTTGCTAACACAGAAACATTCCATTTACAGGCATTCTTACCAGTCGTAAACTTCTTTTCCAGATAAGCCTGAAGCTAACTTTTTACATTAGTACAGAACCATATTTACACAGAAATACACACACACACACACACACACACACACACAAACACTAGATTTACATATGAATATATATACATTTTAATACACACACACACACTAAAATTATTACTAAAATGGTAATACACACACACACATACACTAAAATTATTACTAAAAAGATAATACACACACACACACATATGATTGATAAAATTTGTGAGTTACAGCAGTCATACAATGTATCATGCACACTACATTATAGGGACCAGGGATTTTTTTCACTAATTAATCTTAATGATGACCATGCTTAGGTTGCTCGTGAGTTTGATCATTGTTATGCAATCTCTTGCAATCATTCAGGGAAACAAAGAGGCATTAATGCACTGATTGGGGAGAGGGTGGTGGCATATGGGGTGCCTCAAGGGCCACATAGAGAGGCTTGGAGGCAAATTCGACCCGTGGCTCGAGGTTCCCCACAGTCTTTCTTTCCCCACAGTCTTTCTTTCTTTCTTTCTTTCTTTCTTTCTTTCTTTCTTTCTTTCTTTCTTTCTTTCCACCAAAGTGGTCAAGGTAATGTGTAAAATCATTAGCTTTCTCTTCATGTTGGAAGAATCCACATGTAGAAGGAATACGTGGAGAGAGTCGTGGAGAGAGAGAATACATGGAGACAGCTACCACCACTCCTCCCCAAAATTTGTCTGTTCGGTAGATGTCAGAATGAGATCTATGCAGATACAGACAGGGAATTCAGTTCCGGCACCTCTCAGGTGGGTGTCATTACCATTATAAGAGAACAAGGGAGGTGTTCATGGTGAGTTCCAGACCCCATTTTCTAGAAAAATAGCACTGTATACAGATATATACTAGTGGAGCTCTTCCGTATGAGGGGGTACCCTTTCTGACCAGGAACTCTTCTCAAATGGAGAAGATCTGCATTGATTACATTCTGACAAGCACTGAACAAGCAGATGTTGAGGGAGAATCTACAGGAAGGTCTAACCCAGCGGTTCTCAACCTGTGGGTTCCCAGATGTTGTAGTCCAACTCCCATCATCCCTGAGCTCTGGCCTTGCTAGCTAGGGGTGATGGGCGTTGTAGTTCAACAACATCTAGGTACCCACAGGTTGAGAAAGGCTGGTCTAACCCATGCAGAGCTTGTTGGGGGTTGACAGCATGCCCCTCTCTGTGCATTCTTTAAAACATGGAGGGGTTCATATGAACTTACCTTCTGTTGCAGAGGAGTCAGTCTTTGTTTCCTAGCTGTAGGAAAGATCGGTTTCAATATCTGACACAATTCTAGATTGTGATTCTGTGTTCAGTTATTCATTATTCTTTTTTATGTCTGGATCACCCTAATGCAACTGACACAAAGTTCACTAAACAAAGCATGGAAATTGTGGTGTGCGCGGTGCATTGCATGACTTCTAAAATTCTCACATTTTATATATTCTATATATTGTCTCCCCACCCACCACCCTCCATTCTAAATATTGTTTTGTACTACTTTAAAAACATAGCTTCAGGCTTATCTGAAAAAGAAGTTTACGATTGGTATGGTAAGAGTGCCTGTAAATGAAATGTTACTGTGTTTGCCAATTTGGAAAAAAAACACCAGGGTGTTTTTTTGAAAAAAACATTGGTATAGCACTAATCAGGCAGCCCACTAGCTCCACCAGACATGCTGGCTGAGAGGATGAAAACAATTCAGAGGAGTTTGTGGACAAGCTCCTTTGTGCTAAAATAAACATGAGCTGAAATAAACAGTGGCACACAAACTTGCCTAATTAGAATACAGACACACAACTATACGTTCGCAGCATATCAGAGATACGTGTTGTTGATATCTTGTTTCTCTCTAGTTTGGCTACAGACACCCCCCTCCCCCCCCCAAAAAAAGAAACCTTTGGACCCGGTTCTCCCAATCGAGTTATTGCATTCATCGCTCCCTTCTCTTCTCAACTGAATGAGACAGAAAGTGTGAATGGAAAGCCAAGGCAGAGCATAGCCAAGGGACTGGCTTGGCTCTGGGAGCCAAAATGCAAGCTGAGCCATTGGAGCTGGTTGTACACAGATGAGAAGGAAAATGCACAGTGATGATAAATAACTTCACTATGACCTCCAGAACAGGCTGCCAGAATATTCTCCCTTGGCTGCGCTCCTGACTGGATTGCTCTCCGCCTCTCTCTCTCTCCCTCACCCCCCACCTAGTAGACAAAGAGGTGTTACTGCTTCCCACATACGAGCATATATTTGGACACATTTTAAACTGCTAAAAGGTCAGCTAGGTAAACTGCTGGGCTGTGAAGAAAGCTTGCATGTGGAAGCACCTTTGGCCATTTTGGAACTGCTGGCCATAGGGGCATGGATTATGGGGCTATTTTTAGTACTATGGGCATGCATAGTTTGCCAGATGACAATTGGTTGCTGCAAGGTATATAAATTTAGTAACAACGAAAGTTGCCACTGATTCCAACTACTGCTTAATGAAATGAAATGGAAAGATGATACTAAACCTGACTCATTGATCTAGTTAAACATTTATTTGGTGCCTTTTTTAAAGAAAAGAAAAGCCAACCTCCGCTTTTTTAAAAGAAAAAATATTGAAACACCACTTATGGCTAGGAGGCATAGTTTCCCGATTATCATAAGGGCCATCCAATCAGCATCCTATGTAGTCAGATTCTGATGGGGGAAAGGAAGAACTAGTTGCTCCTGAGTTCAGTTCAATGTGGGAGGAGGAAATCTGTTCAAAAAGAGGTGAGTGCTGATCCATAATGGGTGCAGCTCTCAAGCTGAGGGACAGTAAAAAAAAAATTGGTTCAGGATGTTTTCAAAAGAACTTTTATTAAAGACTATGAATAGAACAATTTAAATATTTTGGAAACTGAGAATGGAGGCATGGATAAGGTATCTGCAGCTGTCATGTCTACCACATGCCCTCTCAATTGTCTACCATAGCTGGTTTGAAAATGTGGATGTGGAGGTTGTCAGGGTGGCTCCAGAATGTGATTAACATATCTTTGTGTGAGGGAGTGGTTCCTGTTTCGCTTAAGGAAGTGGTAGGGTGATCACAACTAAAAAAAAGCCCACCTTGAATCTCCAGACTCCCTTGGAGAAAACAAATTATCTAGGTTCGTTTCACTCTGGACTCATTATGAGACAGAATATGCCTTGGTCACCCTGATGGAGTGTGACCCTATTGATCTTGCTGCATCTCTCATCAACTTCTGATACCATCAGTCATGGTATCTTACTGAACTGGCTTGGCAGGCAGGCTGGGAGTGAGGGTCACTGTGATGAAGCTGTAAATTGCCTACGCACACACACAAACACACATTTATATATATGAATGACAGGAGGTCTTTAAATAGTTTTTAAACAATCACAAATAACAAAGCAAATAAACAATCACATATTTTTACAGGCATAGCAGATATAAGAGAAGCATCCCAATATCCTTTGCAATGCCATAATGGATGGATGCCAGGGGAGCAAACCTCAGATTGTGCACTGCCACACACAGCCCAAGAATGGAACTCTCCCAACCTCCACAACACTGCAAAGAATCCCAGGGCAGACTTCCCAGATTGTGCAGCGTATCCATATGGGGAGTTAAAACCCCTTGGCCTGGCTGAGGCTATCAGAAGCTGAGGTGCATGCTGGGAGTGTGCTAAGGAGGGGGTGGGGAAGGAGAGCTTTAGTACAGATTTGCTTTTGTTTGACTTCTAAAGTAAATTCAATCAAACCAAAGCAGGGAGCCAGATTCTTCCCTCCCCTTCCCTCCAAATCTTCCCCCTAATTTATTTAATACACAATAAAGATTTCTCTACCCAAATTTCCAAAAGTGGGAGGCGCCTCTCCCCTCAGAGTGTTTTTAAAAATTCCAAAAATAGTTCCAAAGCTAAACTGCTGTTTTCAGATGCTTTCCCCCCTCTCTTTTGGTAAGCCCCTGGTTCTAGTCACGGATATTTAGTTGTGTTTTTCAAAAGGTGGCAGCCCTAAGCATGAATCTGGCCTGGTCCAATAGTCAAGAGTTGCCTGCTGGCTGACTCTTGTTTTCTCCAGGGAGGCAGCAAGCTCTACTCAGTGGTCTTCCTTGTCCTTCATCTGACAGTTCTTGGCAACTCTGGTGCAATGTGTTGTTAGCAGTGGTTTCTTCCTAATTAATGGAGAACATGTGTGCATATGTTCAGAAACATTTTTGCTGGAAATACCATAAAATGGTTTATATCCACTGTAAAAACACACACACACACACAAACACAAGAGGTCTTTTTGGGAGGAAAATATTCCTATCCTAAAGGGTTCTGTTACCTCAGATCAACCCACTTCGCACAGACAAACATATTGAGCTTCCTCCAGAATAATTTTACTAATTAGCACCCTAAGTAAATGAATTATTTGGTGTTTCCTCAGGCTTGCTTCTCATCCAAACCAATAACAGTATCCTTATTATGGGGTTTTGTATCCAGATGCAGCCATGCTCAGAGTAGACCTACTGAAATCAAGTTTGATTTATGTTAGTTGTGAATCTGGTTGATTTCAATGGGTCTGATCAAAGTATGGATGTGTGCACACAATGCCTTTGAAACATATTTCGCCACCTCAAAGCATTCTGGGTACTGTAGTTTATTAATGGTTGCTGGGAATTTTAACTCTTTGAGGGGTTAAGCTACAGTGCCCAGAGGGAAAAAATGTACTTCAAATAAGGTGTAGACTAAAAGGATCCAGCCCCATATCTATATTTATATGCTTTGAAACATAATTATTTTTTTCTGACAGAACATTTGTTTATCCACTAATAACTGAAAAGATAGAATGGCCTCCTATCAACTGCTCTTTATTCAGATAGAATTCACATCCATTGCACTTCACCCATCATTGGCACCACAATGAAAAGAGCTTTGTGCAAATCTCTACTCTCAATCAGAGATGGCCAATGATCAGGGTTGCCAAGCTTTTTTGGACCACAGAATGGCTGCAGTGGGGAGAGTGGTATAGCATAACATTAGAGAGACAGGCACCCCTGTGACAACCTTATGCTTAACATGGAAACTCAGCTATGGCCTTCTGGTCCAGAGTGTATAGATCACACAATATTGATTTTACTTACACACACACACACACACACACACTTGCTGTCCTATAATAACAGGCAGAATCCAAGAAATACAAGGCAGCTACACTATCACATAATCACTGTCACATCACATAATCACTAGAAGGTACCTGCAAATTTCCCCCATAACTTTATTTCCAGGAGGCCTACAGACTTACTTACTTTAATATAAAAATGAATGGAAGCTCTGGGGCACTTTTGCAGGGACCATGGTATTCATGGTGCCCATGAGCACTGGGTTGGCAGCCCCTGGCCTGTGGGATAAATATAGACCCTGAAGCAGTCTCATCTGAGCCCTAGTAGGCCTTCTAAATTTTAAGTGTTGTTGTTGTTGTTTAGTCGTTTAGTCGTGTCCGACTCTTTGTGACCCCATGGACCAGAGTACACCAGGCACTCCTGTCTTCTACTGCCTCCCGCAGTTTGGTCAAACTCATGTTGGTAGCTTCGAAAACACTGTCCAACCATCTCATCCTCTGTCGTCTCCTTCTCCTTGTGCCCTCAATCTTTCCCAACATCAGGGTCTTTTCCAGGGAGTGGCCAAAGTATTGGAGCCTCAGCTTCAGGATCTGTCTTTCCAGTGAGCACTCAGGGCTGATTTCCTTAAGAATGGATAGGTTTGGTCTTCTTGCAGTCTCTCTGCAAGGGACTCTCAAGAGTCTCCTCCAGCACCATAATTCAAAAGCATCAATTCTTCGGCTTTCAGCCTTCTTTATGGTCCAACTCTTACTTCCATACATCACTACTGGGAAAACCATAGCTTTAACTATATGGACCTTTGTTGGCAAGGTGATGTCTCTGCTTTTTAGGATGCTGCCTAGGTTTGTCATTGCTTTTCTCCCAAGAAGCAGGCATCTTTTAATTTCGTGACTGCTGTCACCATCTGCAGTGATCATGGAACCCAAGAAAGTAAAATCTCTCACTGCCTCCATTTCTTCCCCTTCTATTTGCCAGGAGGTGATGTAACACGTGGTAATCAGCATGCCCCCAGTTTCACTGGTGAGAATATAAATAGGAAAGTTTTTTCTAGAATAATTTGTACAAGGGGATTACTTTCTGTAGCGACGTGTACTTCCAGTCCCTGAACCACTGTCTGCCTTAATACAGAGGATTCAATAATTGGCCATCCCTGCTTTAAATATACACCCCAATTTAAGATCCTTCCCAAGAGACACTAGGCTAGTTGTCAAAAGATGCTTTGGGCCAAGAAAATTTCAGAAAGCAATGATATATGAGGTTCCAGTGAGTCTCACTCTTTGGGAACACAGATGACTGTTTTCATATCCACAGCTCTTTAATCTGTCAATAAAGGGTTTCATAACATGAAAGTGCCAACAGCAAAATGTCATAGTGGGAACTAGCTCTGCAACTGCAAGCGTTGCCTCTGGAGATTCCCTCCATGGAGGGGAAGACTATCAATGGCAATTAGCCATGGTGGCCCTGCTCTGACTCCACTGTCAGAGGCAGCAATGATCCTAAATATCAGTTGCTGGAAACTACAGAGGAAAGGTATGTGGGCTGCTCAGGTCTACCTGAGGGTTTCCCACAAGCATCTAAATGGCCACTATAAGAACAGGATGCTGGACTGGATGGGCCATTGGCCTGATCCAGCAGGTCTTCTTCTGTTCTTATGACATATCAGTAGGAATCAGAGTCTTAAGGGGCAAATAGAGAAGAGCCACATTTGGCTGCTGGGCTTGACGTTACCGATGGTATCAGAGATTTAATCAATACTCGTTGGGCTTTTTGCTTTCACTTGGGTAGCTTCCCAGTGAAGCCAGTGGGAGCTGCCCAATTGATAAATGAAAAATGTCAGGCATTGCCCAATGTTTGTGATTGTTTATGTTGCTGAGATTAAGGAGGAAGGCATGAGATTTGATGCTTTCAAACACAGGCATTCTCTTTCAATTACTCTTTCTAAGAAATGCTGTTGTGATCCTAACATTGCCCAAACTATTTAGATGCCTAAACAGGCCACATTTAAAGGTAGTTTATATCACACTGGTT
The DNA here is from genome assembly GCF_965153285.1 of Podarcis tiliguerta. Classification (NCBI taxonomy): domain Eukaryota; kingdom Metazoa; phylum Chordata; class Lepidosauria; order Squamata; family Lacertidae; genus Podarcis; species Podarcis tiliguerta. The sequence goes on from NC_139534.1 coordinate 62,620,093, forward strand.
TTGTGACACAGAGAAAAGCATTTTCCTCTTCAGCACACTGCCTTTGATATGGTATCTTTGTTGTCTCTGTTGCCATAACAACAGTAAGTGTGGCCATACGAAAGAAGAGGGATTCCCCAAATCTTGGTGTTGATATTGCTGTTCTACTATATATTTTTGTGGCTGAGTTCTCCCTTTTCCATAATGCTTCTGGGCCTTTCCCCATTCCTATTTATGGAGATGCCAATGAGCGGTGAACTTTGCAATGGGGAAAATGTGATGGTATTAATAGAGCAGCCTCCATAGCAACACATTGCATTTGGACTGCTCTCTCCGGGCAAGTGGCTTCTCAGCAAACAGCAGTAATTGTGAGAAGCTGTGGAGCTTCTAGCCCATGCCCACAATATGGTGTCAGGATGTGGATGGTTTGAGAAGTACAGGATGCCTCTCTGAATACCTTCAGAAAACCTTCTTTATTAGTGGGATCCTTTTATATTTGTCCACATAATGAGAGAGCCTATATGCCCTCTTGCACTTTAACAACTAGCCCAAATAATCTTTGGATGAGTCCATTATTCATCAGGTTGGTGGCTGCTACAAAGAAGGCACCCTGGTTAAAGGTCCACAGAAGATGGAATCAACTGCCTGGTGCCTGCTGAGGTGTGCGAAATTCAGGAGCTTGGCCCTTTCAAATAGGCTATAAAGGCTTATCTTTCTAGACTATCCTTCTGTAGTTAATGGTCTTTTGATTTTATTCTGTAGTTAATGCGTATTTGATTTTATTGAGTTTTATTGGCTGCTGTCTAGTTCGGTGTCTCCCCCCCACCCACTCCTCATCATTTTCTCTTCTAGTTTTATTGATGTTCTGGGATTGTAGTGTGTGGTTTTGATTGATGTTCCCTGTCTTGGGAATCGCTGTATTAAAATGCAGGTTATAAATTTTCTAAATAGATAAATAACATTGTGTTGGTGGAGAGGAGTTCTATGATACTCACAGCTATTCACATTAGAATAGATACCATCTTACTCAGAATCAAATATAGTACTTGTGAACAGCCAGAAAAGGAGATGGGGTCTTTTACTCTCTTTCTTCCCTTCTCTTTCTTTTCTACCCTAGAAAGTTCATCTTCCTTGTGTATTTAGTCCTCAAATGAAACAAATCAGTAGTAGCTCTCCTTTTGTAGCTATTTTGCCCTTCTGTGCATTTTGGAGAAAACAATTTTTCCAAAACAAGACTTCTCTGATTTTACAAAAGGAGATTCTGATTTAGGGCTAAGCTACAACTGACCCAAAGGCATGGAATAATAGAATTGTAGAGTTGGAAGGGATCCCAAGGGTCATCTAGTCCAACCCCTGCAATGCAGGGATCTCAAGCATCCATGACAGATGGCCATTCAACCTCTGCTTAAAAGTCTCCAATGAAGGAGAGTCCACCAGCTTCTGAGGGAGTCCATTCCGCTTTTGAATAGCTCTTACCATCAAAAAGTTCTTCCTGAAGTTTAATCAGAATCTCTTTACTTGTAACTTGAAGCTATTGATTTGGGTGCTAGCCTCTGGAGCAGGAGAAAACAGGTTTGTTCCGTCTTTCATGTGACAACCCTTTAGATATTTAAAGATGTCATCATATCTCCTGCCAGACTCCTCTTTTCCAGCCTAAAGAAACCCAACTTCCTTAACCATTCCTCATAAAGCTTGGTTTCCAGTGTGTCAATATCCTTCTTAAATTGCAGTACCCGCAACTGGACACAGAACTCCAGGAGTGGACTGATCAGGACAGAACAGAGTGATTCTATGACTTCCCTTGATCTGGACACTATACTTCTGTTGATGCAGCTTAGAGTAGCATTTGGGGTTTGTTGTGGTTTTGGTTCTGTGCTGATAGATATGGAAACAGGAAATTCCATGATTAGAAATTTAGTAATTTTGTCCCCCAACAGTCTATAAATCTGTTTTCATGGAGAATACCAAGGGTACAGCTACACTACAAGCTTAAATTGTATTCATGTCATTTTAATCAATATGACTTTCCCCCAGAGAAGTCTGAGAATTGTAGTTTGGTGCAGGTGCTGAGCATTCTCTCTTAGAGATCTCTACTCCTTCCTCACGGAACTGCAGTTCCTAATGTTTCCAAGAAGAGGGATGATTATTAAAACAGTTCTAATGTCTGGTGTAGATGTGCTTCAAGAAGTGCACTGGAGCCTCTCTCACCCTTTTGAGGCCACTTATGAAATGTGTTAATCCAGAACAGACATAACAAGAAAAACAAAACTGTATATGCAGCCTAACCAAGGGAGATTTTTCATTTGCATGAAAAGCTTATTTAAAATACAGCCAATTTATGCACATGTATGAACTCAGCTCCTGAGCCCCCTGTCTCAAGCTCACTCTTTGCTCCCAGGTGACTAATAGATTTTGAAGGTTACATGTTTTTCACAGTCCTCAGTACTTTAAATTGTACTTGGGAAGTAAAGTGTCAACTGCTTAGCTCTGCAAACAGCTGGGCGGTATCCTCCCTCCAGTTAGCACTCTGAAGCCAGGACTTCTGTCAATGCTCTGTAAGTAGGAGTGGAATGTAGGCAGTGGCAGAAGGAAGGAAAAGCTCTGCAGGCAAGATATCTATTCCCTTTTGGGAACTTCCCTGAAGCCAGATGAATCCCTATGGAGGTGTCTTTTGACCTTTACTGGGGTCCTAAGAAAGTGCCAAGCAGTTTGGTAAGTTGCTTTGATGTGAGGAAGAAGCTGCCCAACTCCTCCACATTGTGGTCCTATCACTGATGATGATAAGATGTCACATTCCTGACCTTATCCTTGAGTTGTTATCCTCCTTCCTGCCCTCCTTAAAGAAACAGGCATGGGTTGGAGGTAATGGGGATACTGGAGATGAGAAATGAGAAATTTTTGGTCTTGTCTCCTTCCTACTAGCATTAACCTATGTACAGTGGAGCAGATACATTCCTGTTGTCATAACCTGGAGAATGGGGTGGAAAAAAGGATGTACAGAGCTTCAAATTACTGTTGGAACTGGCTTGAATGCAAGGAAATTCCTCCCCTGCCATTCTATAGAACACGATTCGCTAACCTTAGTTATGATTCACAAGCTACCTGCTCAGCAGGTAGGAGCAGGAGATGAATTCATTTCAGTTCACATTTTAATTTGAAACTACCAAATCCACACTTCCTGAAATAATATGAAAGCCAAAATGCAGCTGTCCTTTGAAATTCACACCTCCAAATTCTGCAATGCAGTTTTCCAACCAAATGTATACAAAAAAGTGTATTTCAGTGGACAGTGTGCATATATAAATAAAAATAGCATTAAAAAATACATTGTTGGGGAATTATTGTATGCTAATCCCATGCTGTTAGTGATAAACTAGGTAGTTTCCACTCATTCAATTCTCCTCCTCCTCCTCCTCCTCCACTTGCTAGTTGTTTGTTACCAAATGTCTCCAAGTGACTTACAATGCATTTAAAAGCATAATCATAAATACATTATAACACTGACAATTTCATACAAAACATTTACATATAGGGTGAAATACACACTTATCTACTGCAGTAGTAACACATGTGCATAAACTAATGGGTTGGGCTGTAAACCATGCTAACAACACATGTAATTATATTGCAACCCACCCTAACCTTACAGCAGAAGATTCACACATTGCCAGGGGTGCCAATATATGAAATGCACCTCTAAAAGATAAAAAAGGCAACTGATAAAATTTGTGGGCTGCCTTTTCCAAGGAGGCAGCCAAACTAAAGCTGTTGGCAGGCCACCAGTTATTGTCAGTCAAAGAAGGTAAGGAACCTCTACATCATCCCTTCTCTAAGGACTCGCCCACACTTACTTTTTGCCCTGCACTTTCTAGGCACAGGTCTGCATCAAAGCACTCTTTCCCCCCACCTTGCTGCTTTTCCCAAGAAAACCCGCTCTTTTAATGCTGAGTTGGAACAAACAGCAATTCAGGTTTTCCACAGATTGCTGCTTGCTCTGATTCTTGGGGGAAAGGGCAAAACAAACCAACACAAACACAACGCTTGGACACAGATCTGGAAGGCCAGACCTGTGCCTAGAAATGCAGGGCAAAGGTAAGTGCAAATGAACCCTAAGACTGTTGCAAATTATGCCTGTTCTGGGTGCCAATGTTGCCTTGATCTGACTTTCAAGGGGGATATTGCAAAGCATGTTCTTCCAATGCCCTGGCATGGGTACAAGAGGGAACAAACCAGGCAAAAGAGAGCTATGAATACCTTATAGGATAAGCCATTCAAAGGGCACCAGGTACTGTACTTTAGCATCTTGTAATGTCTGAAAAGTGCCCCAAAGCTTTAGAAACTTTACCCTTTTCCCAGTACCATGATGAGATGTTTCCGCGGTGTGGCATCAAGGTATTCAAGAGTATTCACCATGCAAATATAATTACTAGGCCTCAGGCCTGGCCCAAGACATTTTGCTGACAGAGGCAAAGATGCTGCCCCTCCTTCAATTCCACATATAGAAGCCAACCAGACTGGTGACTGAATCTTACTTTAGCCCTGGCAACAGGACTCCATACCCTACTGCACATGAGGGCAGCATGTGAGCATAGGGACAGGCAACACTGTTCTCCAACACTTTGCTGCCACTCTCCACTCCAGCATCCACCACTTCACTTTGCCTTTCGGTACAACTGACCCTGCTAAACCTGGGATGAGGATCTTATTGCTCAAGTGACTCTCAGAATTCCCTGTGGTTGTTTTTTAGGGGTATGTATGCTGAACCTTGCTGCCATGAGGCAGGACTTTCTTCTAGCGGGGGGGGGGGGAGTATGACTTCTTGTTCTTTAGTTTGACAGTGCTCAAGGCAGCAGTGACGGCAGCAGAACAGCTCCACTCCCATGTGCAATGGGGGCAGGGGATAAATATAGTGCCTACCACAAAAAACATGGCCTCTGGGAAATCAACAAACACGACAACAAAGGCAATAGGCCTCTCCCATTTTAAACAGGTTTGGAGACAGTTTTTGGGGGGTTGATTGGGCCAATGTGGACCACAGAATATTGTGGTCTTGATCGTTCTTTTTCTTTTTCTTTGTTAACAACAAAGTTAACATAGCAAGGAAAGTTTTTCTCATTTGGAAAAAATGTCAAGAATTGACTTTAAATCACAAAATTGCTTCTTTGGGTGCCACTAAATTAAACATGGAATTTCCAAATGGGCTCTGCAGTCCTACCGCACTGAAGTGGCTTCCTTCAAATGAAATAAAGAACATAGCCTAATGGATCAGGCCAGTGGGCCATCTAGTCCAGCATCCTGTTCTCACAGTGGCCAATGAGATGCCTGTGGGCAATGAGGGAGCAGAAGATGAGCACAAGAAAACTCCCCCTTCCCTTGGTTTCCAGCAACTGGTATTCAGAAGCTTTGCTGCCTCCAGCTGTGGAGGCAGTGCATTGCCATCATGGCTTTTAGTTTTTGAGAGTCCTTTCCTCCATGAATTTGCCCAATCCCCCTTTAAAGCCGTCCACAGCTACACTTTCTAGGCTCCCTGCTCTTCATCATTCCCTTTCTTTCCACTTTCTTTGGGTGTTTGTTGTACACTAACAGTATAGCCCTAATGCACCTTTACTCAACGGGAGTTTCCTTTGCGCTCAATGAGACTTCCTTCCCAGTTTGTGTGCATAGGCTCACACTGAAAGACCTCCTGTGTTTTGTAGGTAGTGTTGATCTGTAACCAGCTGGCAATGGGATTGCAAATGCAATTCCACAAAGCGAACAAATATCCTGCAACCATAATCCATACTACAAATGGATGAGTTTGTTTAACAGTACTAGTAGGCATATATGGCACATTACCAGACCCTCCAAGTGTCCCTATTTTGCAGGGATGTCCCTGATTTAGAGAAGCTGTCCCAGTTTCTGATTTGATCCTGGAATGTCCCGCTTTTCCTTAGGATGTCCCTTTTTTCATCGGAGAAATACTGGAGGGTATGGAGTTACCCAACGCCCAAGCCATCTGATGGCAGCCCTGTAAAGGAAGTTTTTCAGTGTTTAATATTTTGTTATGTTTTTATAGATGTTCGAAGGTGCCCATAGTGCCTGGAGCAACCTAGTCAGATGGGTGGGGTATAAATAATAAAATTATTATTATTATGGATTAGGACGTCCCTATTATGGATTAGGACGTCCCTAATCCAGCCCCTCCTTATGTGCAAAGACATATGCAGAAGCACTATTGTAAAATCTAGCTTTTCAGAATATTTAGAAGCATAGAAATATGCAGGGCAGAATCACAGCACCCAAACATCTATTTGAGCATAGATTATACCTAACTATTTCAGCCAGGCAGAGTAGATTGTGGTTTCCAGTTGTTCAACCATTCTTTTGCAATTGCCTGCCTTTCACATTACAAATGGTTGTCATTTATGTGCATTTGTAGTTTTAACTCATTATTAAACATAAATCAAAATACTTTTGCCATGCTGTTATGTTTCACAGAATAACATTGCCAAAGACTAGTCACTGAAGAGGTCATTACAGAAGGGCCTGCACTGAAGGAAGAGCAATAGCAGAGAGGCAGGCAAGTGTGGAAAACAACGCCATCACCAGCCACAGCACTGCCAGCTTTCCACAGAAGGTGTAACAATAGCATTATGTCATTCTACACATGTAATGATTATGCTGCAGCCCCATCTGAAACAAACAAAAGTCACTTGTCAAAAGGGCGAAAACATGATGGGAACGTAATGGTTTGAGAGTGACGTTGTCTGAATAAATGAGAGAGTGAATGTTGTCAGTTCCAAAGAGAATGATTAGTGTGGTGGCAGCCCTTAGCAGCCTGCAATTTCCCAGACTTCTGCATTCTTTTCTCCCCCCCACCTCTCCTTCTCTCTCAGTTTTATCCAGATTTGAACACTTTGACTATCAGCTATAAGACCCTGAGAATTTGCTTTGACTAACTAGTTCCTCTGCTTTTACCAGCCCTTCCTTCCTCTGCCATTATTATTGTGGAAGGAGGTGCAACATTGTAACTGTAGAATGCTCCCAGCTCTTTTCAAAGCATTTCATGTCTGATGACACATGAAAAGTATCATGGGTTTGTTAGCAAATGTGCCTATTTCCTAGAGAAGGCGCATTTACTGTGGCCCCATATCTTGAGAGCTGCCCATGCGCATCATGTTCCAACACACATTTCCATGCAAATCAAAATATAGATATAAATATACTTGTGTTTTAGAAGGAGAAGAAATACTTCAAAGGGGATGTGAAGTCTATGTCTTAATACCTTTGTTGATAAGATAACTTTTATGGCTGTAACATCTTTCAAGATGATGTAAGAATGCCAACTCGCTTAAGTTCTCCTTTTTATTCATTCATAAAATCCAGACTAGCATTGTTTCATTGATAGCCTGTTCTTCATGATGCATTATAGTAACATAGGGAAGGAGTCCACAGTGGCTCCTTTCGACACCAGCATCACCCGTTCTGGAAATGTATGTTGGGTATTTGAATTTTGTATTCTTTCATCTTTTATTGTTGGGGCATTGCTGGGAAGAGTCACATTATGAACTTCTCTCATCTGGCACAGAGCTTCTGATGTTACCAAGCAGTGCTGCAAGTACCTTATGTTACACATGAAGAATAGGTCCATGGAATCTGACAATACTAGAAGCACTTGTTAACACGGTTCCTTGTTCCTGAAGTGACGCCTGTATAGGTTTTGCATGCCCTTATAATAATACAAAAATGGTTGCTATTGAGCAAAACATCTCCCATTTCCTGCAGTTCTGCAGTCAGATGTGGCCCTGCATAGATTGTGTTTGCCTGGTCTTACAACTATTGCATTTTTGCATGCAAGACCCAAAGTGGATCCTGAAGGGAAATACTCAAGCACTCGCAGATTGTTGCTACAAAGTGCCACAGAAGTTCCATTAGACCATTATCAAACAAGGTGAATTCACTCACTGGCCATAATACAAAGCAGAGTGAAGTGTGAAAACAGCGGGCTTAAGCACATTTCACTCTGTGTTGGACTGTGGCCATTCAGTTTAAGTGCAAGCTGCCCTTTGATGCTGATACAGCTATCGTGGTCATCTAACATTCATGTTCCCACGTGAATAATGTAAGATTTGCCCTTGGTCTATGTCTGTCATGGAACTGCTTAGCATATGCACTTTATACAATGAACACTGTGTGTGAGCATGCATGTGTGTGGCCTTGAGAGAAAATGACTCCCCAAAAATTGGATTACTGGACATTATCAAATTAACAAACGGCAAATGAATAAATTGGGGAGGCAGGATCTCTGACTATATGGTTGGCAGATGAATAATATCACTGTAATGATGTGTATGCAGGTGGGCAGGAAATAGGAAGGCCAAATGTAACTGTGGGGGAAAACAGGATGGCTTAGAAACAACTTTTCAGAAACAACAGCGTTCCCTGAATAGATAGAGAATCGAGGAGATGTGGCTTCAGAATATCCTGGCCATCACTGAATTCAGCAGAAAGAATGGAAAATGTAACAGAGCTTTTAGATAAAGATGAAAGTGGTAGTAGTGGTGATGAATTAATTAAAATTGATATGCTTATTTCAATTTGTTTGGTGCAAAGATAAAAAAGTGCAAAGAAAGAAAGAAAGAAAGAAAACCTGTGGTGTACATTGTGTCTTTAAAACCCAAATTCTGCATTCCTAGCCCTAACTCTGTGATTTAAAAAAAAAGCTGAACTCCGAGACCTGTGTAAATTAAGCACATTTGCATAATGATCTTATTTTGTATAATTGATTCTGTCATTGTCATCATAGCAAACAGCAGCTGGATTTATTAAGTAGAGTGTGGTTAGTGTTGCCATTTTTCCTCCTGAAAGATACCCAGTTGCTGCTCACTTGTGTGAGGCAGTTCATTTGTTTACATGTCAAAGTCCAGCTAATTAATCATGAGGCAGGATGAAAGTCTAGTGTTGGGTAGCAAATTTGGGACAATTTCCACACACCTGAATAAAATGCCTGTCTTAGAGCATACCAATACAGTAATACAATACAATAATCCGTTCCGGAGATCTGGTTGTAAACCAAAACAGGTTGTAACCCAAGGTGCGCTTTCACCAATGGGGCCTCAAAAAAAAATATGGGTTGTAATCCGAAAAAAGGGACACGCACTTCCGGGTTTGACGTGGTTTAATCCAAAATGGATGTAATCCAAAATGGTTGCAAACCAAGGTACCACTGTAGGGGTGATTTCAACAGCAGTGATGATGTGTGTATGTGTAATTACTCAAAGATAGCCCTGGGCATCCCTATTTCATTCAGGTGTCCTAGATAGGCAGCAACACCTTCCTCAACCTGGTGTCCTTCAGATGCTTTGGACCACAGCTCCCATCATCTCTGGCCACTGGCCATGCCTGTTGTGGCTGATGGGAGCTGTCATCTAAAATATCTGAAAGGCACCAGGTTGGGGTAGGCTGGCCTAAAGCATCTGATTTAGGAAGTCTGCTCATAGTGCACATATGTAGCATCATTTGGGAGGTATCTTTTTGCTGTTGCTCCCACTTGAGAAGTAGTCTTGGGACCCATACACAGTTTGCTTGTCCCATGCCTAGAAAGCAGTGGTCTCGAGAGGTTTTTCAAGGTGCTTTCTAGGTATGGGCTGAGTGGTTTTCTATTTGCCCTGCTGCTTTCCTTGGGAAAACCCAGTCTTCTCCGTTGAATCGGAGCAAACATCAGACCACAGAAAACCTGACTGATGTTTGCTCCAATTCAGTGGTAAAGAGTGGGTTTTCCCAGGGGCAAGTGCCAGGGCAAGAAGACTGGGTGAGCCCTAAGTAAGTGCAGCTTCAGTAAGATGCCGCAAGCACTAACAAGGCTCAAATCACACATGGTTCAGCCCATCTTAGACCATACCATTTCACAATGCAGCATATGTATGTGTTTGTGTTCACATATTTGACTCCTCTCCCCTTCACAGAACCACCTGCACAATGCACATAGAAAGCTAGCATATCAGGGAGAAGGAAAGAACCCTTCTCCATGATATACTTGCCTTCTGTAGGCAGAGCATTTGGCAAAACACTCCTTCAGTACACATATATCTTATTGTATGTATTATCTATGTTAATAGGTTTTAACTGGATTCTCGCCCCCTGGAAATCTTTCTTTGTTATTAATATGCAGAGGAACTGAGCTGCAGTTAGTGGTAGAAGTTTACCTCTTGCACAAATTATCTGGTTTTACTTTATATAGCAGGCTGTTGTGTAGTGACTAAGAGTACAAACTGTGAACTTGGAAGCCACTAGTTCTGATTTTGTCTCAGCCATTAATTTATTATTAGGAGGCCTTTGGCAAACCATCACCTTGCAGTCTCAGACTCCCATTTACAACACAGTCATAGTATTACTAGTGAACAATTCTGCCTTAAGACTTACTGGCAGAAAGTATGTGAAGCACTTTGAATTCCCCGAAGCACTGTACAAATGCAAATCATGATTTATAGTCAGTTACTTCATTTTTGGAATGAAGATTCAACAAACACCACATTTGTGCTGCAACCAAGCGATCAGGAGACAAACTGCTGCAAGGAAGATAAGGGAGCAGGGGTAACTGGTAAAGCGGTGGAATTGGCAACCAGGAACCTTCTGGTCTGTGAACTGGCACCCCTTCTGATGGGAAGCATCAAACTACAGAACGAAGGAAGGGGTGGTGCAGTTCTCCTCAGCAACCCATTGCTTCCTCTTGACTGGGCTTGGTGATAAATACTTCCAGGTCAGGTCTGGTTCAAGAGCCAGACAGCGACTGCACAGTTACTTGCCCCAGGTTTGCTGCCTGTCAGCCTTCCTGTTCCTTTTGCTTTCTGTCTGCTCCACTTCCAGTCAACCAACTTCTCAATCTGCTTGCTGTCCGCCTCCATCCTCATTCCAGCCCTGACCTCTCCCTTGGACAGACTTTTTTGGCTCCCTTCTTCCCAGACTGCATTTGACTCTCACTCTGGATTCATCCTCCTGTTGATCTCGCACAGTACTACACCCTTCTCCAGTTCCTCTTAGAGCAAGATCACAAGGCAGAGTGAAGTGGTCTGTTTCAAGTGGTGGGTAGAATCATAGAAGTGTAGAGTTGGAAGGGACCACGAGAAGACATCTAGTCCAGTCCCCCTGCAATACAGGCATCTTTTGCTCAGTGTGGGGCTCAAACCCACGATGCTGAGATCAAGAGTATTGTGCTCTACTGACTGAGCTATAAGGGAGCTACAAGAGAGAGCAGATATGTCAGATGTATAGTTTATCTCTAGGGGAGCATGACTGGCATGGAGCTTTTGGGGCACCACAGCAGGCACTACCACTATTATGTCCAATGGAAGACGAGAGGTGTTTTGATGTTGCACAGGACGCTACTGAAATTTGAGTCACCAGGGCCCGCCACCGAGTTTATTATTATATTTTTGTTACCATGAAGGGGAGGGTTGTCCTTTTAATGCTCCATCTCAGGTGCCCAAATGATTCTGGGTCTGTCTCTATTTTTGCAAGGACTTCCAGTTGCACTCTAGGGCTTTCCCCCTCTCTTCCCATGCCCCCTCAAATTGGGTCCGGGACGGCCATGAGGACCTCTAGTACAGCATCTGGAGAGAAGAGACAGCGATTGTTCCGTCTGGCGTGCCACAATGCTTGCCCTGATTGAACGATTGCCATAGCATGATGTTGAATTATTCACAGTGTCTTTAGATGTTTATAAAACTACTTTTAATTGAAAATTTTAACATTTATTGCGAACCACTTAGAGGTTTTTCTACAATCAAGTAGTATATAAATGTTGTTGACTATCCCCCCCCCCTAATATACATGATTTTACAAAAACTGAAATACATTTTTGTTTGTTATTTTCATGAATATATGCATTTTTATATATACTTCCCCTTTATATGATTTTTTGCAGACAATACTTGGCTGGTGAACTGTGCTGCAAAATCTGGAGATGTGAAAATTTTGAAGGATGGCTGCATTTCAGTTCATATTTTGGAAGTGTGAATTAGATAGGTATGCCTATAGATTTGGTTCAGATTTCTCTCTAGTCCTTAGCTGGGAAAAGTGAGTCGTGCTGGTTTTAAATCTGGATATATTCTGCTACTGGTTATATTCTGGATTTTATTTCTGGATATATTTTATTATTTAAAATATTTTGTTGCATGCAAAATATTAACTGTCTAGAGAACTTTAATTATTTGGTGGTATATAAACATTGGAAATAAAATTAACTGATAAAATGCCTCACTCTGATTTGCAGCAGGAAGGTAAAGAAAAACTTGGAAGCTGGGTGTAAATGCTAATAAAGCATACCAAATCCAAGACCAATTTCAGAGAGACTTTACAGAGCCATCTAAACTTTATGGTGGTGAAACATTTTACATGTCAGTTTGCCAACAGCAAGACTAGAAACTGAAATCTTTTATCTGATAGTACAATAAGGATTCGTCGTGAAGCTCCAGTAGGTGGCGTCAAACATCAACCCCACCCAAAATGAATCCCACTGCCTTCTATAGGATGTTGCTGAAGAAAAATACTGCATATGTGTTGCATTGTATGAAAAATCTTGCTATTTCCAGCATTTAAGTAACTGTTCACATTGCTGGTGTTTGTGTTGTCAGATTAAAACTTTCAAGAATCTGTTATTTCGTTTATGCCATACATTAGAGAAGTGACTTTAAGAAACAAGCAGTATTCATTTTGTGCCCCGAAACTGTGATTTGGCTTGCTGCTTATATCTCCCATGCTTGGATCTTCAAGTCATACCTTTTAGGACATCACCAGTCTTAAAACTCTTTTTTACTTCTTGATCTCAATGGGAGAATTAGGAGCGTGTTCTTGACTTAGGGTGGATCACGCCTTTCATTTGTACGGATCAAAAGTTACCCTCAATTAGATGTCTTTTGTACTAACAGCATTTCCTTATCATGTATTAAGAACATACAAAGAACTAAGCTGGATCAGACTAAATTCCTGTCTCGTTCAGTGTCCCATAGCCTTATTCTCCATGCATTTGTCTAACCCTATTTTAAAGCCACAGCTCAGGCCACATCTATACTGCACAATTAAAATGCTCTTCTAGCACTTTCACAGCCATTGGAAATCCAAGGAAATGTAGTTTGTTGCAGGTCTGTGAGATCAGTGCTCTTAACAAACTACAATTCCCAGAATTCCTTGGTGGGAGTCATGACAGTTAAAGTGGTAAACATGTGCCTTTAATGTACAGTGTGGATGTGACCTCACTTGGTGGTCGTCATCAAGAAGGAACATAGAGACATAGAAAGCTATCTCATACTGAATCAAATCATTGGTTTTCCTAGCTAGGTGTTGCAACCAAACAGGCAAGACTCAAAAAGTAGTTGAATATTTAAACCCAAACCCAATCTGTATAGAGGGATCGAAGTGTGAGATGTAACCAATAACTTATCTAGGGGTTAGCCAACCTTGCCCTAAGGTCAGGGGTAGCCCATCCTCTACCCCTTGCTTAAGCGCTGCTTTTTCAGGTGACTAGCAAGGTCTTCCTGCTCCACCCCCTCCTGGACCACCAGATCTATGCAGCATTAGCAACGTGTGGAAAATATAGGTTGTTAGACCTTTAAATGTCCCAATATTAAGTGCTTACAGTTCTCCCCCACCTCTCTCCCTCTCAGAGTGAATAGACTACAAACTTGAGTAAGTTTAAATACTTTACTTACAGTAATCACAGGTCTCCCTCATGCATTGTTCAGTGCTACAACAGAAACAACACAGGCAAGTATTCTTGGTTGTGGAAAGTATATTCAAACATGGAGTCTGATCATGGAGCTCCAGTCTCACGCATTTGCTCAGACCGGCTGATCTAGGAAGAAATTGATTGTACTCTATTTATTCATTCCCACCCACCCCCATTTCTTTTTCACTTAGCTGAAAACGTCTCTCTTTTGGGGGACTTTTTGGCACCCCCACACAAACCTGCCAACCGTATTTTGAACGAACTTGCCTCTAAAAATCAATCTGAACTTGGGCCAGCTTTTTGTTGTAGCTGCTGCAAAGGGCTAATGTAGTTTTAGGCTGTTAATAGAACCATTGTTTCCAAATCCCAAGAAGTAGTAATTCTATTTGCTCTGCACTACTCAGACCTCATCAGCAGTACTGTGCCCAATTTTGAGGAGGGCACTTTATGAGGGATGTTGGCAGGCCTGACCCACCAGTGCGGCAAGGTGAGGTGTCTGCCTCAAGTGGCAGAAGCCCAGGAGATGGTGCCTGCCTCGCCTCCATCACCCGTCCCACCTCTGCTGGCAGTGGAGAAGTGGCACCAAAGCTGATGCCATGCAACACTGGTAAGAGAGGCGCAGAGCCGAGTGGAGACTGGGGTGGTGTTTCCCATTCTGCAGCTTGAGAGGAAATGGGAATTGCTGCTTTGCCCTACTGTTGCTGCAGCTTCCGCCACCACCTACCTCTTCCTGCTGCTGCCTGCCCTGCCACTGCCATGAACGCTGCTTTGGGGTGAGATCTCACCCAGAAGGAATGCAATCTTGCCCAAAATCAGCACCACTGGCAGAGGCAGCAGGGCAGGCAGGGCTCCCAGGGGCGTGCCAGCTAGGAGGCTTTTGCCACCTGAAGCAGCAGCCTCACCCTGCCTAATGGGTGGTCCGGCTCTGGTGGGGACTTAATACCACTCTTCCCATATCTGAATGGCTGTTCTACAAAGAAGGGGAAAAATTAATGCTCTGTGCTTCAGAAGCTATGCCAATAACGAACCAGCCTTTGTTACAGGAGGCTTTGGTTGAACATTAGAAGTCATTTCTTAAGAATAAGAACAGCTCAATATTGGAACAAATCACCTAGCTTGGGGCAATGGTGTCAGGGCTCTAACTCATTGGCGATCTTCAAGCAGTGACTGGATAGCACCTGCTGGCGATGCTCTAGCACTGGAATCCCTCTCTCAAGCACAGGTTGCACTAGATGGATTGCACATTCAGAAAAAAACTTTTCTGGCAGCACTCACAGTGCTTTGTGGAGAAACTGGAACAAGCCCTTGGGCATCCCAATTCTATGGAGGCTGCAGCAGCTGCTGACATGCTGCTGCCAGCCCATGATTCCTCTAGTAATTGAAAAGCTGATCACATCATTGACGGCAGCAGCAGTGATGCTCCAGAGCAGCTGGATTGGTGGGGTGGTGATGTGCACCCACCCTCCTGACAGCAATGGCGCTGCTACTTACCTGGATCATGTGTGGGTGGAGCTGGGGGGCAGTAAGGTTGGGGCAATGAGGGTGCACCAGCAGAACCAATTCGGTACTTCCACCAGTGTGCCCACACAGCCCTGATCTGGCCGCCATAGTGCCCTGTCCAAGTAAGCAGCAGTGACAGTGCTCTCAGGAAGGTAGCTCAGCTGCACCACCCCATCATTCCTGGAGGTACTTGAAGTGTAGAAAGCCATTGGAGTATCATTGTTCGCTTGAGTGTGAAGAGTATAGGAGCCACCATCTTGGATGCCTACAAACCATGGGATCTTATTTGATGAGACTACTCCTGAGGAGAGCAGCAAAATGGCATGGACAAATTAGTTCCCCCAAAAATTACTTTTTTAAAAAAATAAAAAGTTGCTTTGGTACTGCTTACAGAACCATTCTCCCCTACCAAAAACCTATCCTTTGTGGTAAAAATTTCAAATGCTCAATACAAACCAGCCCAAGTTCTGACCAAAAGAAGTAGGCATGTGTTATGTGGCGCTGTGTGTGTGTGTGTGTGTGTGTGTGTGTGTGTGAGAGAGAGAGAGAGAGAGAGAGAGAGAGAGAGAGAGACTGTGTATAAACTCATGACTAGAGAACACTCACAATCAGCTCTCTGTTTTCGAACTTTCCTCCTCATCCCACCATCATTTTCATCAAGTAAGCGCTCTGCCTTTTTCTGCAGGCTGAACCAGGTTATAGGTATCTGGCTGTGCGCGCCCCTCCGTTTTCAAGCAATAGTTTCAGATACTCAGGCCCTTTTCACAATACCATTTCCCATGCCGTGCGAGGAGGGTGTAAACATGTTTTCCCATAGTCTCCCACCACCTGCTTTGGAGCCAGCAGTGCAAAGCCTCACAACCCTGCTGGAGGAGATCATAGGCTGAAAGCTGGCACAGATTTGCTGCTTCACAATACTGGCTTAAGGGGAAGGAGAGAGAGAGAGAGAGAGAGAGAGAGTTGCAACTTCTCTCCCCCTTGTGTCGTGGCAAATGGTAGCGTGAAGGTTTCTGTGCCTTCAGCAGAAGATGCACACCCTCCTTTCTGCCCCTTTCCCATCTGCCTCCATGCATACTAAGAGGCAAACTCAAAAGCAACATAGACAAGGAGATTTTGATGGGCTCTCTGTAGGGCTATGAAATGATCGGGTGCTGAAAGCCTGAATGGTTGGGTGTTGTTTTTTTCTTCACAGCTGACCTTCCTCATATGTGGTTAATCTTGGAATAAAGATTAAAGGCCCTGACCCAGGGCCCATTGAAATTGATGGGAGTCTTTTCTTTTTACTTCAATAGTCATTGGATTTGGGCCTAAAGTGGAATTGTCTCTTTCTCCCCCTCCTCCAAGGCCCCTTTCAGATGAAAGTGGGAAATGAGGGGGCCCTCTATGAAGAGAATCTGTTGAACACTGCACTCTCCTTTTCCCAAATGTAGCCAGAACGGCAATATACATTTCTGAGGTCTGGCAGCAACATCAGAAAGCACATTTTTGCCAGAGGGAAACTGGCTGATTTGTATGGGGCTGAGGTGTGTGGGGAGAAGCAGGGGGAGGGGGAGAAAAAAGGGGGAGGCAGGAAAAGAAAGCATTTTCTACCTGCTCTGCTTCCCCTTTCCAGTGGCAATTTTATCATTTGCCTTCTCACGTTTCGTTTTTGAGGCAAGTGATATATATTCTTCTTACATCCCAGGCCTTTGGCATGACAACACTCAGCCGACAAAGGGCGAGAGAAAGGGATCCTTAACTTTTACACCAAAGAGTACCTGGTTTTGTTTTGTTTTGTCGTCTTTTGTTTAATTTTCATTTCTAAAACCGGGCCATTTCGTGACCCAAGAGTGATATCCTAGCTGCAGATTTTATTGCATTCCAAACGCTATCTTAAAGCTACATCATAAATAAATTTATTTAATGTTTGTAATTTGATTGCGGTCACCTCTCCTAATGAACATTGTGGTTTTCATTTTTAAACGATTCTGCCAACTTAGAGCTTAAAGGATTTCAGATTTTAAGCCGCATGTTGGCTGAAGTCCAGCAGACCTAACCTGGTCAATTTCATCAAGTTCTAGTTAAAACACTTATGATGGGTTAGTGAGTCATTTCTCCTACCCCTTCTGGTATTTGAGAGTTCAAGCTCAAATGAAACAAAGCCATAAGGTTCTGCCACATGGTTAAGGGGAGTGTAGAAGGAGATGAACCCATTATGCTTTTTTTGTTTTTGTTTTCTCCCGTACATCTGTTCCACTTTGACCAGAAGTTCAGATTAAAGTCTGAAGGAATGAATGGTTGATAAGTGGGCTTCTCAGAGATAAGATAGGAAAAGAGACTATAATTTTGGATTAGAGTGCAGAGTGTTTTACATGTCTAGAAGTTTGGTTAAAAGACAAACTGTTCCAGTCCTATACATATATGAATTCTTGCATGCGTATCTTTCAGTGTTCTTGGGAAATACATTTTGTCTTTGAGCTGGATGAACCCAGCCACAAACACACATGCATGCACACACATGCATGCATGTGTGTGTGTGTGTGTACACACGCACGCACACACACACACACACACACACATTCTGCCAGAAGTTACTAAGCATTCAATCAATGAAAAGGGTCAAATCATTCAGGTATTAGCTACTTTCAAGGAACTATATATCCATATTACAGTGACAGTGAAGATTCCCAATTCTTGCCCTGTTCTTACCGCCCTAGTAGCTTGTCTTCTCCAGGGCAGTTCAGGGTCTCCAAAATTTTGTATGTAGAAGGACTGAGGGAGAAATGTGTCTCACTACTACAGTACTTAGTTAGTTATTCCAAATTTAACAAAAGGATGAGAACTTGTGTGTCAGTGACTTTCTTCCTGTGAAATTGCATTTGCAGCCCCCATTCTCATTTCATGCATTTTCCTTTTCACCTTTGCTGAAGACCTTGTCCCAGTTTCCCCTTTTATCCCCATTTTCCTTGCTGCCCTGAGGTGTGTGGATTGGCTTATTACTTGAGCCATCTGGAATGGTTTAAAGAGCCATTTCTCAAGACACCTTTGCTTGTTTTGGTGCCAGCTTAATTCTTACCTATCTAGTGTCTTACTTGATCTTGTTGCATTGTGAATTGGACCTGATTTATGTATAATTTTTAATCTGTCAATTTGCTGGTTGTGTGCTTTCCTGAGATCAGTCACAATGGTGGGTGGACTAAAAAAATATAATAAATAAATAGCATAAAATATATGGATTTGTTTCTGTTTAAAAGGTATACAGTATAGGGCATAAAACAAGGAATGCAACATAGTGACTGTTGGCATTAGTGTGCCTGCCATTATGTCCTAAGACACCCATGAAAGATCTTAGTATCCCCTCAAAAATCTACAGTATGCAAGTCTGTTTGCTCTTCCATCCTCCTCCCCATTTTGAACAAAGAGAAGAGCTTCTTTCTGTGAGTGAGCATGTTGGTGGCTGGCATAAGTGCATTTTGCCCATTGCTCGGAGTTCCCCATATGGTTTTTTTGGCTTTGTCTCTCTTTTTCTGCTCTTTCAGATGTGAGAGGCATTTTCTGTCATACCACATACCCCATGGCAGCCATATTGTGACTGATGCTGATCGCACTTTCTCAAGATTCAAAATGTGCCCACTTGTCTGACTTAATGGTGTAAAATGAAATATGTCGTTTCAAATTCTTCTTTCCCCTCCCATAAATTTTTCTGCTACTGCCATGATACCCCTGCACAATAAAGCAGAAGGACAGCACATAGTGAAACGATGGAACTTGTTTCCACAGGAGGCAGTGATGGCCACCATTCTTGATGCTTCAGAATATCAGTTGCTGGAAACCACAGGAAGAAGAAGAGTTTGGATTTGATATCCCGCTTTATCACTACCCTAAGGAGTCTCAAAGCGGCTAACATTCTCCTTTCTCTTCCTCCCCCACAACAAACACTCTGTGAGGTGAGTGGGGCTGAGAGACTTCAAAGAAGTGTGACTAGCCCAAGGTCACCCAGCAGCTGCATGTGGATGAGCTGAGACGCGAACCCGGTTCACCAGATTATGAGTCCACCACTCTTAACCACTACACCACACTGGCTCTCCACAGGAGAGGAGACTGCTCTTGTGCTCAATTTCCCCTTGTGGATTTCCCTCAGGCATCTGGTTGGCCACTGTGAGAACAAGATGCTAGACTAGATGGGTCATTGGCCTCATCCAGCAGGCTCTTCTTTATGGTTGGTCATAAGCCCATCACGTTCATCCACAGAGGCTGTGTTAGCAAATTTGTTTGTTTTATTATCATTATGCAAGCCTACACAATTTGTGACCTACCAGGGTGAACGCTGCCAACCAGGCATGTATTGAAGCCTGACAGGTGTCTGACAGCTGCCCCTGTTTTACCAGCAGGCAGCAAAATCAGAAATACTGCTCTTCCAGTGAGCTGCCATACATTGCAGGTGGGTCGTATTTGGCTTGGTAGATCACAGATAGGGTAGGCAGCACTGCTTTCCAGAAGCACCGTTTCCATGCATTTCTGGGAGATCACTTCAAACTCTTGCTAGATTCTGCATATTGCAATGCTTTCCCCCAACCCTTTCCACATCACAGTTTGAGGTGTGCCTCTGCCACCGCACTGCTACACATCCTGAAGTCTGAATCATAGCAGCAGCACCTCTCTGTTTCTTATTCATTGCCCAAACATCTTGGTTAGCTGGGACCTATTAGTGGCTTTGGTCATTTGGAGCAAATGGGGGATTCTCCAAAGACACTTGCGGAGGTATAAGATATCAGTTTTGGTTCGCCCTGCATTTATATAGCTCTGAGGGGAAAGCCACATCAAAGAAGTTGAAATCTGGTGATGAGTGCCAGCCCCAAACTTACTAGAGTCCAATTAGACTGTTAAGAGATAAAAGTAGAAGGGAAACTATCAGTCTTTCAATGTGGCTTATTTACTAGAATTTCATTGCCTTTTTGTGGCATGGCTCCTTAAGACATGTTATTGCTTTGGCAGGCACTGGGTATGCCATGTGTGTGGGGGGAGGGTAGACTTACTAGATGTTGATAAAGCCAGATTTTGACAGTAGCCTATCATGACCTATCATACTGTGAAGAAGAAAAATGGGTAGTTATATACAAAATTGGACTTTAAATAAACATTTCCATTGTCTAGTTCCATTAACTAAAGTGTAAAATGTTGCCGAACTACATATTAAGCAAGCTATCAACAGAGAAAATAAAACAAACAAATTATTGTAAATAAATAAATCAAATTACGTAATCATAACCGAAAACGGGATTTGGTAGGATTTGGTATAGAATCAATCCTATACACCCATTCCTGGAATTCTACAAAAATAAAATAAACATCCAAAAATGGGTATATTAGGGGAAAGTGAGCACAAAAATGCATGTATTAGTGAAACTAATGCACAAAACACACTACAATAGGGAAAACTGCTTATGAAGATATATACATTGGGCAAAATCAGGTTTAAAATCTGTATATTTAGAGAAATGACCTCAAAAATGCTTATGAATCTGCAAACAGACTTTTGAAAAGAAACAATTACAAACTGGTACAGAAATGGGGTGAATTTAAGTTTGGGAAAAGGAAAAAATGTAGAGAAAGCAAAAGTGACAGATTTGTCCATTCCTAGCCCACTGGCACGCAATGGAATATCATACATTCAGAAACAAGCCCACTGAGTTCAAGCAAACTTGTTTGCATCACAAAATTTGGAGAAGTGTGAATTTTGAAGCAAAGCAGTCTTTAGTTCACAGATTGGTTCAGGAACTACTAATGAGATAAAATGCAAAAATAACAAATTTCTTCTCCATCCTGTCTGCCTCTGTGTGTTTGTGTGTGTGTGTGTGTGTGTGTGAAATCAAGGTGCTTTAGTTCAGAGAAAACCCATCATTGCAACAAGTGCAGCAAGCAATGGAGAAAAACAGAGACATAGTGCAGATACCGAGTGATAGAAATTTTGACCATGAGGTTGTTTGCTTTGTTGCGGAGGCAGGCAGAAGCTTTGATAGAGTCCTGGCATAGTTGAAGTGCAAGAGGAGATAAGGAGGAGGTTTATTCTGGTAATAATCCATGAGTACCTTGTGAGGAATGATGATAAAATCCATGCCTTGAAATTGAAACATTCTCGGAACCCACATTCTTTCCCGACCTCCTGTTGTTGCAGGAATGTAGGAGGGTGTGTGTGTGTGTGTTAAGGTATAATGTAAGCATCCATACAAAAATGATTGCTAAATAAGATAGGAGGCACAAACTCATGGAACCAGATAGAAATGAAAATCAGAAGATGCCTCACAATTCTTATTCATGAAGAATAGAATTACACCCGGCCATGGATCTCATAGTGTGACAATGGGCCAGTCATATCCTCTCAGTCTAACCTATTTCACAGGGTTGTCGTGAGGATAAAATGA
Organism: Podarcis tiliguerta; assembly: GCF_965153285.1. Lineage (NCBI taxonomy): Eukaryota > Metazoa > Chordata > Lepidosauria > Squamata > Lacertidae > Podarcis > Podarcis tiliguerta. The sequence continues at coordinate 62,641,675 of NC_139534.1, forward strand.
GGAGGGAGAACAATGTTTGCGATCTTGAACTTGCGGGAGCAGAGGTGATATATAAATGATACACCTGCTCAGCTCCCCCAGTCTTCTCCCATAAAGCCAACTGAACTTGATCTAGCAAAAATAGACCACGTGGTGATGGGAAGGAGCTGCGGTAGAGCATGAGACGCTTAATGTCAAGGTCATGGGTTCAAGCTCTCTGTTGGGCAAAACATTCCTGTATTGAAGGGGGTTGGACTAGATGAGCCCTGTGGTCCCCCCTAAGAAGCTATGAAAATACCTGGAGGTGGTATGAGAGGACCTAGCCACTCTAAATGAATTCCAAGTCTTTAGGTCCAGATGAAATGCATCCTTAGGCACCATTAGAACTTGCTATTATGTATTCTGTGTTTTTATTCTGTAAACCAGATTTGACAGGACTGGGCCAAAACTAATGAAATTGAATTACATCACAGATATATGGTATGTGCAGTTCTGCATTTAAGCAGGAGAAATCAGATGCACAAACATAGGACGGGTGACACCTAATTTGACAGCAGTACATCTTGAAAAGGATCTAGGGGTTTTGATAGACCACAAGATAAATATGAATGATCAGATCAATGCAACTTCTAAAAAGGCTTATACAATCCTAGGTTACATCAACAAAAGTATAGTGTTCAGATCAGTGCTATTTTTCTAGAAAAAGAGGGTCCGGAACGCATCACGAACGCTTCCCTTGTTCTCTTATTATGACAATGGCACCTACCTGAGAGGTGCCGGAACTGAGTTCCGGTGAGTTCCGGCTGAAAAGAAAGCCCTGGTTCCAATCATAAGAAGCAATGGTATTACTCTAGTCTGCTGTGGCCAGACCTTGCCGAGAGTGTGCAGTTTAAGACGAATATTTACAAACTGGAACATATACAGAGGAAGGTGGCAAAGCTGGAGAGAGGCCTAGAGACCACATTCTGTGAGAAAAAAATAGAAGGAAATAGTTTGATGAGGATAACAATAAATTTGTACCCCACCTTTTTTCCATGATGATACTCAAAGTAGAGTTAAGCCTGGAGAAGAGTTGATTTAAGATATTATATGATGATGTTGTTGTTGTTGTTTAGTCGTTCAGTCGTGTCCGACTCTTCGTGACCCCATGGACCAGAGCACGCCAGGCACTTCTGTCTTCTTGTTGACTATGAAGGCCACTCCATTTCTTTTACGGGTTTCTTGCCCACGGTGGTAGATACGATAGTCATCCGAACTGAATTCGCCCATTCCCGTCCATTTTAGTTCACTGATGCCCAGGATGTCAATGTTTATTCTTGCCATCTCATTTTTGACCACATCCAACTTACCCAGGTTCATGGTTCTTACATTCCAGGTTCCTATGCAATATTTTTCTTTACAGCATTGGACTTTCCTTTCGCTTCCATGCATATCCGCAACTGAGCGTCCTTTCGGCTTTGGCCCAGCCGCTTCATCAGCTCTGGATCTACTTGTACTTGTCCTCCGCTCTTCCCCAGTAGCATGTTGGACGCCTTCCGACCTGAGGGGCTCATCTTCCAGCGTCATAACTTTTATATACCTGTTGTCTTTGTCCATGGAGTTTTCTTGGCAGGGATACTGGAGTGGCTTGCCGATTCCTGCTCCAGGTGGATCACGTTTGGTCAAAACTCTCCACTATGACCTGTTCATCTTGGGTGCCCTGCTCGGCATAGTTCATAGCTTCTCTGAGTTCTTCAAGCCCCTTCGCCACGGCAAGGCAGTGATCCATGAATAACTATCTTCAAATAACTATCTTCAAATATCATATGATATGATAACTATCTTCAAATATTTGATGGACTATTAAAATTTCTTTCCTCGTGCTCCAGAGGACAGGACCTGAATCAATGGGTTGAGACCAGAAGAAAAGGGGATTTTGACTAGATATTAGGAAGAACCTCCTGACAACATAAGCTATTTGACGTTGAATCAGACTCCCTTACGAAGTACTGAATTTTCCTCCATTAGAGGCTTTTAAAAGCAGAGGCTGTCTGGCCACCTATTAGGGATGCTGTTGTGGTAGATTTCCTGTATTGGCAAGGGGTTAGACTAGATGACCTGGAAGCTTCTTGCAACTCTAAGATTCCATGAAAATTCCAGCAGATATTTCACATGAGCAGGATCTGAACAGTTCTCCTTAAATTTCTCATTAGGTGAACTAGTGCTGTGCCAAACCCTTCTAGGAAATTTTGCAAATCTTACTAAATTCCTTTACATCTTTGACAGAACAGAATGGTCCTTTGCCTTAGTCAAATTCAGTAACAGTTCTACTGAAAAGGCTAACTAAACTGAGGACTTCCCAGCCAGCTTCTCTTTCTTTCTTTCTTTCTTTCTTTCTTTCTTTCTTTCTTTCTTTCTTTCTTTCTTGCCAGAACTGAAGACAAGTTATTCCAAAGGCTTGTAAAATGGCAGTTAAAAACCAGCAATTGAAAATGACACCCATTACTATTAAAACTAAATTGAAAACATTTGTTTTCTTTCCAAGCCCTACATTCCAGTCACCAAAGCTGAGATAATCTCGTGGAGGAAGTTAATGGATATTGCTAACTGTTGGCTCAAATGTACAAAGAGTTGAGAGAAGATAGAAGGGCAAGAGATAACCTCTCCATTGAAGGATGCATTTGTGGGTTTGTTTGTTTTTTACATAATATCAGAACAATACCCGGATTACAAGTTTAAAAATTAGCTACATCATATATTGATAAAACTTGATAAATGTTTCCAAGTGAAATATGCAGTCAAGAGGGGCCACCAGGTCTTTTTGGGTTTTTGCCTAAAAGAAAATTTTCAGCAAATGAGGAGGTTCTTCCTCAGGTGAAGCACCTGAGGAATTTCTAGCAAAGCTATGAAGAATTGCACTAAAGGTAGCAAAATTAATTTGAAATGGAGTTGATGTACATAATAATAATAATAATTCTTATCATTGAATGGAATAAATGGAATAAAAATTCAATTAAAAAATAAAGTTAATTTCATGGTTCCCCTTAAAACGAAACCTCTAAGGAATCTCAAAGGGTGTTGGAGAGTTTTGAAAACTCTCCACAGGTTACTTGATCCAGTTATTTTCTTATTGTCTATTGATATTTGCACATAATATGGTGGAACGTGCCACAGAAATCTTCTTATTGCCAGAGACTTCGTGAGGTTAGGAAGACAGGAACGCAGAATAGTTATCCCCCGTCCCAAATTCTTGTGAAGGTTTGTGATGTCACTGTGGGGTTGTAGTGGTTTAGATGAAAGAGGAAGGTGAGACAAATAAATTACTGTATTGCACCTGAGGATCAGATGGTTAATAACATGAATGTGATTGAGGCCTCTTGAATTTCTCTGTTTATATATATTTACTGTAATATTAGCCTGAGCAATGGAGTAAAGACTTTCCCTAATATTGCCTCACTGCCTCCCATATGTGAATTGTGCTAGAAACCTTGTCGGCTCCCCCCATTGCATCGCCCCCAAATATAACCTCTTCAGAGACCACACATGGATGTTTCTAGATGAGAGGGAATGTGTGGAATGTTTTGCAATTGACAGCTTATGAAATTCCTTTCCTATATGTATCTGAAACTTCTTTAAGTCAGAGACAGAGAGCACAAGTGCTTCTCAGGGGAAGCCAGAGTTCAGGGGATCACTTGCTTTCACAAACATTCTTTACTGGAAGGGGAGGGAGTGGAATTAAAGAAAAATAGAGATGTAGACGATGGATTTAATTTCCAATTGAGCCCTGGAAAAGAGGAAAGAGCAATCCACTGGGATGGAATAGTTCATAGGGCTAGTAACATAATATAGAGCCTTTGGCTGCTAAGGAACCCAATCAAATGCCCATCAAAGTTTTCTGGATAAGAAAAGCACTGGAATAGTTCGAAACCAGCACAGCGCTAAGGACAAACACCTCCTAGCCCATAATTTACAGGTCAGATGATAAAACACACCCAACCATCATATATTTGGTTCCGCTTAGTTTGTCTCAGCTTAGGATGGACTAATCTGCCAATTGCAGTTTCTCTCAGTTTCTCATTTTTCTTATCACAAATTCAGTTTGCTTTGCTTCTTACATCAGTTTGCATGTTTCTTTAAAGTCCACATGAAAATTCGTATTCATTTTTCTGCATATTTTGCCTCATTTATACTTATTGAAAGCAATTATGTAATGCACTTGTGTGTATCTTATTTCCACTCACATGCATGTTGCACACTTTCCCTTAATATACACATTTTTATACACTTTTTTTCCATTGGAGAATTGCCTCACAAAATTCAGAGAAATGTTCACATTTGTGTTTCAATTTGAGCATCGTTTTGGGGAATGAAAATTAGGCAGTTCGCATTAAAATGTCAGCTGCGCTCCCCACATTTCTCAACACAGAGGGGCAAAGGGAAAGCAAAAATTGAGTTGACTCACCTCCCTTGTTCAAGCCCCATTCCTCCATTTCTCAGCCTTGCCCAAACGGGAGCAGCCAGCATGGTGAGGCAGTGCTACCCTTCTGACACCAATGTTGCAGCCACCTACAGGACAAGGTGTGGGACAGGGCAGGAGGAGGTCAGCACTGTATGAATACACCAGCAAAGCCCACCTGGTGCTCTCCCTGGCGCGTCCAGGTTGTCCCAAACTTACTGTCTCCCTGCGCCACTCTCAGTGATGAGAAGGTATCTAGTGATGGGAGGGTGCATTGCCCCACCAACACTGGCTGCTGCTTCTGGACCCAGATTCACTGTATCTCTGAAAAGGAACTCACCCTAATTCAGAGTAGCATATCAAGCTTATTTCTTCCAGTTCACTTCTCACTTTCTCACTCGTTATGCCTAGTTAGGCACCACCCACTCAGGTATCTATGGATCTCCTTCGGAGCATTCAGCCAGAAAAGGTTACATTTTATGTATGCACTCTGTGATATTAAAGCTCGGAATGGTCATAGCTCAGTGGAAGAGCGGGTGCCTTGCATGTAGAAGGTCCCAGGTTCCATCCTTGATTTCTCCTGGTAGGAATTAAAAAGGCCTACCAGATACCCTGGAAAATTGCTGTGAGTCAGACAACACATGGACCACTGAACAGGCTTATGTTCCTAACCAAGTTCTGCTACTGACTGTAATGAGGACAGATTAGACCACTGAAGGCAGCTTGTACTGTTTCATTTTAATTTTTGTAATCCATCAGTCAAACAGCTGACAACATAAGGTTTTTTATGCATTCATGACAATGCAGAAACACAGTTGGAGTAGTCTTTCATCTAGCTAGGATTAAGTATTTTGTTTCTTTATCCCCCTCCCTCTGCCCCCTCTTTAATGTGTGGTTATGGACTGAGTGCCACCATGGGATAATAATATTATTTCATATATGGACTTTTTCCCAGTGCAGTAACAGAAGGCGTTAGCAACCACAGCCTTCTTGAGAAGGATGATGCCTTTCTTGCCCAGCTTCCAGGCAGCAAATGAAGTCATCCAGCTGTTTCTTCAAGGGGTGTGTGTGCAAATCTGCAGATCATTCGAGAGGGTGGGAAGATGAGTTCACGGAATAATTGGCAGATGCGGCCGAGAAATTACAAATCAGTGAATTTGATGAGTAGGTTTTGTTTAATAGAGAGTAGTAGAAGTCAGAGATGGAAAGAAAGTGCCCTATTATTATTATTATTATTATTATTATTATTATTATTATGTTATGCTAACCTTTCCTGTAAGTAGCCAGCCAGTTCATGACTTTTTCTGGGCAGGGCTCTGTAAACTTGTTTAACCATTTGATAAGATGCATGCCTCATTCTTACATGGTCCTCTTTTTCCTTTTTTACTAGAATAGCCATGGTGTTTCAATGTAATATAAATTTACAAAGCACTAAGTACATACTCAAGGGACGTGGGTGGTGCTGTGGGTTAAACCACAGAGACTAGGGCTTGCCGATCAGACGGTCGGCGGTTCGAATCCCCGTGATGGGGTGAGCTCCCGTTGCTCAGACCCTGCTCCTGCCAACCTAGCAGTTCAGCGGCAAGGATACTACTAGCCCAAAAATTGAAACAAGAAGAATTACCATCAATGGAAGAATGGAGAATGAAATTAATGGATTATGCAGAACTTGACAAATTAACAGGAAGGATCCAAAACCTACGAGACCACAGGTTCACCGAGGACTGGAGTAAATTTGTAGATTATTTGAAAAGTACATGTGATGAACAAATAACGTTTGTTGGTGTGCAAGAGGCTCTGTGAAAGAATAATATTAGAAATATTGTAAAAAAGGGAGTAGAGAGGGAGCAGGTTTTTAATAAAAGGCAATATTAAATTAAGAAATGCAGAAGAAAGATCTAAAACGGAGGATTCACAGAAGAGCTGAGGGAAGTCCAAAAGAATGTTTTTGTGAAAACGTGGTGATGTATTTTTAATTTTGTATTGTAAAATGAATAAAAATATTATAATAAAAAAAGAGAAGCAGAAACACTTGTGCTAAGTGATCTTAGTGGTATGTTGAATTCCGCCCAACATTTCCAATCCTGGTATGCAGGGCAAGTGTGAACTACACTTGCCAATTCAGGCAAAATATGGTTTATCTCACACCAGGAAAGTAGGGAGGGAATTGCAATGTAAGAAAGTTAAAGGGGATCCTGTGGATCAGTGGTAAGGTCCTTGCTCTATATACACAAGGTCCCAAGTTCACTTGCTGGTGTCTCCTAGTAGGTCTGGGGGAAAGCCCCCTATGAACCTTTTGAATGCAGTGCCAGCCAGTGGGTGATTCTGAGCTAGATGGACCTGTGTTCTGGCTAGGTAAAAAGTTCCATATGCCATCTATGTAATCCAGAGGCTCCTTAAAGGCTCACTAATTGCTCCATTGCTTCTCTATCTCCAAATTCCATGGTTCTCGTAAAGCATGCTGCTGTTTAAAATAAAGTACATCTACTTATCAGCAAAACCCTAACCTGACCTACTTTACCTTTCAGTACAAACTGCTCAAGAGCTACATGGATTCCCGTCTAATCAGCCATCTTTTCCTTCAGTGTTTCCAACTCACTGGTATCACTAGATGGCAATATATCCCTATACAGGTTACATATTCCCAGGCTGGTAGCAGACAATCCAAATTTGAGTGTATCTGTTACTAATATTTACTCTTCAGTTTTGCAGCAGGTATGTTCAGAGACATGAGCCAGGTTCAAATGGGCCTAAACAGCCACTTCTTCAGAATGATACGAAAATCTCTAGAAACCAAATCAGGCTCCTTGCACCCTAAAAGATGAACCCCAAACCCACTCTTCATTAGAATTAAGTATTTACAGCAAATCCCACACATGCCATTGGCCATGTTGAATGAGCAATGGCAAATCCCTTTACTGTGCTTTATTTGGGATCAACCACTTGCTATAATCATTTGCTGTACTTACAGTACCCAGCATTGCAGAGATTGATTGATTTCAAGCATTTGAGAAACAGTGTCCAGAGCCAAACACTATTTCTCAGAACAAGAAACTCTTCAGATCTCACTACTGGATAAGCAGAGCCACCATTGAACAGAAATGCTTCTAACAATTGTTTCCAGGTCATTTTACACTCAAGCTGGGAGATAGAGGGCTTTCTGAACTATATGTCAAATCTACCAGTTGCTGGTATGCTTATCACAATCAAATTAGTTATGGATGCAGTATTAGTAGGACACAGGAGTTTCTTCGGAGCTTAAATGAAGCTGTGTATTCAATTGATGTGTGGAAAATAAGGTGCACAGAAGCCCCAAAGTCCTTCTTTAAGGACAAATAAATGATTGCCACAGCTCTCATTTCAGCTTATTGAAATTACCCTGTGTGACTTCTGAGGATGCCCAGCTTAAACAAACCTGGTGTCCTGTTAGGGGTGGGGAACAAATTTGATTCCGTTCTCATTTCAAGGTGGACCTACCCAATAGGCACTTTCTTACACAAGGTGAGAAGTGAAATAGAGATAGCTGGATAGCTCAGTTCGAAAAGCATTAGGCTTCTGATCTCAGGGTCATGGGTTTGAGTCCCATGTTGGGCAAAAGATTCCTGCATTGCAGGGGGTTGGAGTAGGTGAAACACAGCCATCCTTCAAAATTTGCACGCCTCTGAATTTTGCAATGCAGTTCTCCAGGGAAATTATGTGTACACAGATGCATATACCGTATTTTTTGCCCCATAGGACACACCTAGTTTTTTTGGGGGGAAATAAAGAAAAAAAAATATTCCCCCCCCCCAGGCACGGGGCTGGGTTGGGGAAAGCCAGAGCTTCCCTAGCCCCCAGAACAGGATGCTCTCCGCAAGCCGTGGGAGCCCTCCCACGGCTTGCGCAGAGCTACCCGAAGCCCCGGCATGACTGCTCAGCGCGCCCGGGCTTTCGGTGTAGAGGCAGCTCTGCGCAAGCCGTGGGAGCGCGGGAACTCCCGCAGGCTCTCAAGGCTTGCGGATAGCTTCCTGAAGCCTGGAGAGCGAGAGGGGTCAGTGCGCACCGACCCCTCTCGCTCTCCAGTCTGCAGCGAAAGCCTGTATTCGCCCCATAGGACGCACACACATTTCCCCTTCATTTTTGGAGGGGGAAAAGTGCGTCCTATAGGGCTAAAAATATGGTACTGTGGGAAAGTGCACCTAAAATTCATTATGTTAGAGGAAAATGCTTTGCAAATATGTGTATATTAGGAAAAATTGCATACAAATGTGTCTTTTGGGAGAAATTCACACTAAAATCCTGATTCGTGTTCATGAGGACTTTTAATTAATTAATTACAATTTGATGTGGAACTGTGGAGAACTGGATTTAAGATTGGAGAAATGAAAGACTGAGATAAACCAAAATTGTCAGATCTGCCCATCCATGGGTGACTCCTGTTGAAGTTGTCTCCCTTCCTCCTTCCCACTACCTCCCCGTCTTCAGCCCCATCTTCAATATATGACCCATCTTAATGCGCCGAAGAAGAAGAAGAAGAAGAAGAAGAAGAAGAAGAAGAAGAAGAAGAAGAAGAAGTTCTCTGTCTCTGTTGTTTTTGCCTTTCTTCCTCATTTATTTATTTGTTAAATTTGTAGACTACCCTTCAATTGAAGATCACGGGACAGTTCACAACATAAAAATACAAAATGAAAACACAAAATACAGAATAAAACAAAAACAAAAACAGACCAAGCCAATAGAATGTTAATCAGTTTATCTCTTTTTCCTGCTATTTCCTTCTCTCCCTCTTTCGTTTTTATAAAATAAATAATTAAAAGGTGGGAAAGTGATGGTGTCACTGGAATGACTCATATGAGATCAGGATGCACAATGCGCCATGCTGTGTATTACAATGGGATTGTTATTACAATGGATAGGAGGAGTCCTGGAGAAGTGGACATACTTTAGCTCTAGTCTCATTCTACAGCACATGATGGGATATCCTGGAATATAGGAAGTTACCTTACATCAGCTCTGTCAATTGATCCATCTAGCTCAGTATTGTTTACATTGAACAGCAGAGGCTCTTCAAGGCTTCAGGCAGCAGTCTATCCCCCTACTTGAATATGACAGGATTGAGCCAGACCTTCTACATGTGCCTACATCCCTTCCCCAAGCCCTGAATTAAGCCCAGATTTCAGGACCTCCTCTACTGCTTCTGTTCTATTACAGGAAAGTTTTCATTGCCAGACATTTTTTTTCCTAAGGGGAAAGAAGGGAGCCAAACCAATTTTGAAAGCGGCTAAGTTGTGTTGAGTAATGCGAGTCCTTCTCTTGATACACGTTGGCATTCAAAGGGAATGTGGCTTTCTGAAGTGTGTGTGGGGCTGCCCAGTCACCTTTCAGTTGCTTTCCTTGGGAGCTTTCCAGAAAAGTCCAGTAGAATCTAGTCTAGAGAAGACAGACTAGTCAAAAGAAGCTAGGTTGAGTCACAGATGCTAAGTCAAGGCTGGTGCTGTGATTGTTGTCACTTGGGTGCTTTGTCTTTGTCTGAAGTATTAGCTGTGGGCCATGGCTGGAGACAAGACACCAGGGTAGATGGACTCCTGTGAAAAATCTGAAGTTCTTTGAAACTGATGAGGGCACTTCCAAACCACAAATTATTTCCAGAAACAGCTTTGGTGAATGAGAGGAGGGAAGGCCTGCACATGGCAAGCTTGCCTCAGAAAGGGGGGAAATCCTTTGAGATGAAGTCATTGTGCAGAGAACAAGCTGCTTACAACCAACCCTCTTTTACCAGAACAGTTTGGATCCAGATCCACACCAGTCACTAGAAGTTCACCCACCACCTACCTGATCTGAAAAGGCAGAAGACTAATAAAGGGAAATCTTGGAGTGGCCTGTGAAATTTAATTTTTGTATATCTCTCTTTCCTTTAGCCTGTGGACTCTGCTCTAGTGGCAGGTTAAAGAAAGAACTTTTTTCAATAGAGAAGAGAATTAAATCATTGCTTTATCAGGTGTGCCCGTTCACTAAACTTTGCTTAACTTGTGCAACTCTCTTTGGCTCCATTCTCTGGCCTTCACCTTTGAGCAATATTGATTAGCTGGTACTTGTCCTGGCATTTGATCCCAGCTTGTGTCAGATATTTCCTGTCTACCAAAGGATTGTGTTAACTCTTTGGAAATTCTGTTCTCAAATCATGCAGGACAATCTTCTGAATTTTCCTGATCCAGGAAGTCTTTAATGGTAGGAAGATGACAGATTCTCTACTATTTCACCTTTAAGTCCTTTAGTATTATGACTGAATGCTCAACCAGACAAGGGATCCCAAGGATCATCTAGTCCAACTCCCTGCAATGCAGAAATATGTAGTTGTCCCATACAGGGATCAAACCTGCATCCTTGGCATTATCAACACCATGCTCTAACCAACTCAGCTATCTAGCTGCAGCACACATTTTTAGTGTTGAAGGCCATTCTGTTTTGGCCCCTAGAATGTCCAAGTGGTGACAGTAAAGACTCCCACCCGAAACTTTGCAGAGTCACTGAAAGTTACCATAGGCAATATAATGATAAATGAACTATTGGCTTAAATTTCCTCTCAGCAATGTAGATCTGCGTCAACATAACTGGTTCCACAGTAGCTGAACATTTCTTAGGATGCTGTACAAATGAGTCATCTCCCATTTCGTCTGTCTATGCAATTCTGCTCTGCAATAACTTTGCATAATACTGTTAATATCAGAACTGGAAAGAATGGTCATTAGTGATACATGACTATGATGCCATGAGTCAGCTGAAGACTCCAAAGGAATACCACAATGTCATAAAATCATACTGAGGCAACCCTAAATATTTCTGTGGTTCAGCAATTCTTAAGAAATAACTTGACCATGGTTATACAGAATGTCATTGGCATAAGAATTTAGCCTTATCTCATGTCTCCTGGTTCTCAGTCTAGTGTGTCCATTTTATTAGCTTTATTAGCATTGCATAAAAAGTATTAGCCTTTAGAGCTGAATCATGTTTAACTGGGGTCAGAAAATAGGTTGCTCTTGATGTGTTTGGGTGCCTGAGAAATCATTAACTAGGCAAATAACAAACAAGAGCACTACTTTTCTGCACAACTCTGATTGCTAATGGAACTTCTTTGACTTCCAGAATAACCAATGAACTATTTGAAAATTATAGTTTTTGTTTTAAAAGAACATGTTTTACAGGTTCTGACTACAGAAATGACTTTGGGTGAAGACAGTGTTTACATTGTAGCCAAACATCTATTACCAGAGAGTGGGATTTTGTTTATTTATTTATTGCATTTATACCTCACCTTGCTCCAAGGAGCTAAAGGTGACATACATGGTTCTCCCTGCCCCCAATTAATCCCACAACAACCCTGTGAGGTAGGTTAGGCTGAGAATCATAGCTGAGTGTGGACTTGAGCCTTGTTCTCCCAGGTCCTAGTTTGACAGTCTAACCACTACATCCCATTGGCTTTCATCTTGGATCCATGGTACATTAAAATTCTTACCTGTTGTGACCCATTGTTGTGATCTGAACCCCCCACTTGAGAAGAGCTGTCAGTGTGAAATAAATAGATGACTGAGGCATTTCAGTAAAAGGCAGTTTCTCAGGATTGTGCTTTCAGTCTCTTTAACGAAGCAGAGGCTTAAGTATAAATGGACGTGAAAAGAGCATTGTACCTAGATTGGCCCTATGGCAACGTCTCTATGGGTAGGGTGTATGCGCTGTTTTGCTGCAGCTTATTGGCTGGGAAGAGCAAATGAGCAATGGAATCTGACTTTCACTTCTCAGTCAAGTGCTTGTCATGGCCAATGAGGAACAGGAAGTGGAACCATAGACTAATGGGATATCAGATATTCTCAACTGTATTGTCCTGTCGGTCAGAGGAGCCCTAATTTCTCACCTCTTCAATTATGACAATATGAATACTGCCAAACAGTTACTGAGTCCAGAGCTGTGATGGAGTTGTCCCCCCCCCCCCAGCTGAATATCAGCACTGTTTCCTATTCCCCACCCAACCCACTGCTTACTAATGTGATTTCTCAATTTAATGTCTGAGTTTTACTTTTGCTGCCTCTGATGCTGTCAACACCATGTTGGGGGGCAGGGTGCATATAAAAAAAAGTAGACTGAGCTTAACATCTGGCAATCTGCCTTTGAGGGTGGCAGCAAAAAGATGGAGCTTTCTGTGGCAGGACTTGGATAGCATCATTCTCAGAGGTTAACAGTCTTTATCAGGTTTTAACTGAGTTGCTTTACCTAACTTGAGTAGCTGTTTAGGTTCACAGGTGACACACACAGAACTGATTAACCATTTACCCCACGATAATGATGAAATTTGTTTCCTATTACTATTACTTCCATGTGTATGTGTGTCATATATTAAATTTAGATGCATGAGGCTGTGACTTAAGAGACTCACGCCACTCAGCTACACTAGCCTTCACCTCCCATCAGTCCCGGTCAGCATGCCCAATGATCATAGATGATGGGAATTGTAATCCAAAACATTTAGAGGGCATGAATCTGGGGAAGGCTGAGTTACACGCTCTATGCTTGGTGTTATATTAACAGCAGGTATGGTGTAATTATATGAGGATACTATCTGTCCATGCAGGACCCAATTTTTCCTGCTTATAGTTCTATCCAGGATGCTGTTGCAGGAGCATACAAAACAGTAGTTTTCCTACCCATTTGGCATCTGCTTCTGCCTGCTGGCTGCATGTAGAAAAGGAAGCCCCTATAGGCCAGAGTACTTAAAAAATCAATTGGGGAAGAATGGTGCAGAGGGCAGGGGGTTAGCCTGAAAAACGTCAGTTTCATTTTTGATCAAGCATGTGAACAAACAGAACATTTATCTCTACAATTCTGACAATCTTCTTCCCTTTCAGATTGGATGGGGGACTCTGTGTTGAGATTCCTGCATTGCAGGGGGTTGGATTAGATGCCCCTCAGGATCCCTTCCAACTCTACAATTCTATGGTTCCCATACATTTCCTACTAGTACGAAAGGAAATCAGTAAGCGGCTACCATAGTCATTCAGTTCAAAGCAGCAGATACTATATGAGTTGTACTATAGCCTTTATAGGTACTTGATGTCAGATGATGCGTCAAGATTGCAAGGACAACCTTTCAGCTTCTCAGATGGTCGTGCCAGATCACCCAGGCTCCAAAACAGGAAGAGGGCCAAACAATTCTGCTAAATGAAGGCTTCAGATGAGAGGCTCGAGCAACTATGCTCACCTAGGGGTGGTTCCACTCCAACTCCCACCATCCCTGACTTGTCTGAGACTCATGAAGTTGATGAGACTCAGGCAAGTTAGGGATGATGGGTGCCAGAGTCCAACAATGTCCAAAGGGCTCCAGACTCCACATTCTTGCCTTAAAAGAAGCCCATTTCCATCCATATTAATAAATGCTGAATTTGGAAAGAAGTTAGAACTGCAATCCTCTGCCTACTAATACGGGAATAAGTATTAATTACTTCTAAGTCAACATGCATAAGACTTCACTGTTAGCCAAATACATGATTTGGTACTGCTGCCACCTATTACTTCTGGCTATGATGCGTAATAGTAGCTATTCAGTATAACTGCCAATGAAGATTACTGAGATGGAAAGCATTTTTTTATACCTGTAGCACCATACCCACAAACCCCAAATTGGAAAGAGCTTTACAAATCACATTTTGAAAGCATGTAACCTCATTATTTCCCCATAGTTTTGTATATCTTACATTTTTGTCCTCTCTTTTATATATCAGCTAGTGGAAAAATCAGTGGAGACAGTCCTGCATTCTCTATTCTTTCACTAAGAAGTAGAGATAATTAATGTGTCACCACACTCTACTCCCTCCTAAATTGCAAGCTACAAACCAATAATATATGATTCCATAGCATTCACTGTGTGGTTTTGTGCAAATCGATGGTTGAACAACGAAAACACTTTGATGCCTCCAAAATCAGCTTTTAAAAACCCACTGCCCATCAATTGCTTCCAAATTTTCTTTAAAGCTGCCACTAGCAGACCAGTGCAATGAATATTTAACATGTACTGATAGAGATACACCCCCCATCATCCTCTGCATGATGATACCGCAGACCTGAACACACCAGCAAATGTCATATTGATTCAATTATGCAGAAATGGATGTGTGTTTGTGTGTGTTTTAAAAAAGTATTGCAAAAACAAAAACAAATGTTAAGTAACTAGATCCAGAACATTCTGCTGCAAACTAGGGGTTCAAAGATGGAGCAAGGGAGGAAGGAAGGAGAGAAGGAAAAGGGAAAGGGGATAGTTTGAGGATGGGCCACTGAAGCTTGCCAGATAATCTTTCAGTGTCCAAGAACTTCCTTAAGTTGACTGCTTCTGGAGAGATGTCACAGACACCTAGAAGTCTTCCCAGTTACTTTTCCTGCCTCTGAACTGATATTGTGACCCTCAACCCCCTCAGTTATTGTCTGACCCCTCCAATCTGTTATTCTTCTTGATAAGCATGCCAGGTCTTCTTCTGTTCCTCTGCAACCTTAGAAATCCCAGGCATTGTTCACAGAGAGAAGAAGAAGAAGAAGAAGAAGAAGAAGAAGAAGAAGAAGAAGAAGAGGAGTTTGGATTTGATATCCTGCCTTTCACTCCCCTTCAGGAGTCTCAAAGCGGCTAACATTCTCCTTTCCCTTCCTCCCCCACAACAAACACTCTGTGAGGTGAGTGGGGCTGAGAGACTTCAGAGAAGTGTGACTGGCCCAAGGTCACCCAGCAGCTGCATGTGGAGGAGCGGAGACCCGAACCCGGTTCCCCAGATTACGAGACTACCGCTCTTAACCACTACACCACACTGGCTCTCAGTGTTTCTCCTCCACATGCTCAGAAAAAGGGCACACATAGAATCTATAATGGAGGCCGCTTACACTTTCCCAGCCATACCATCTGCTTGACCTCCATACCACAGAAAAACCTGCAACATGCCAGTTTTAACTGAATAAGCCTTAATTCACTAGATCTCCCATTCTTCCATATATGCTAGGTTCTGCACCTGTAAACTTGTCTGCAGCACATAGGTCTGGAATTTAGGATATCCTGTTCTCCATCTCCCTTTCTAGCTTCCTGTTCTATGCAAAATCGGTGGGCTGAAACTTGGTTTGGTTTCCAAACAAAGTTCACAATGCTAGATCGATTCTTGACTGTCCAAAAGCTGCTTATTTCAGAGTAGGTTGGATCTGTTGGTTAATATCTCTTTTAAATCCTGGCTTTTAAATCCTGGTATTTTTACCATTGTGATTATTATTCATTTTATTATGTGCATTACTTATTAGCACTTTCACCGGAGCTACCAGTTAAATTAGAAGAATGGGAAAACACCTTGATGTTGCTATCACATCTCTTATTCACAAGGCTGTAGGGATATTGAGTGCAATACACAGGAGAGATGCCCTTTCCCTTTATGGCCATCCTTTTCTCTAAAATTGATTAACAGCATCCTCTTGACAATACCATCTGTTCACCAAATCAAAGCAATTGGAGCACTTACAGAAGTTTAGCTTGTAGCTTGCCTCTCCAGGACCACTATAGAGCCCTGAGAATTAAGGATGCAACAAATGCATGTATTTTTTTTATTCCCAAAGTAAGAACCACATATTCACAATCATGGACAAGTGTTCCAAAAACAATGTCAAATCTGCAAACATATACACACATGCACACACAGAGATCCCAGTATGTACCTGTGAATGTCTTCAGAAGAAAGCCTATTGAGCTTGACAGAGCCTTCTCCCAGGAAAGTGTGCATATAGTGTTCAGGGTAAAAATATGAACTCGTTATGTAGGATGTTGTATGCTGCTGCCAACTGCACTCAATGGGGAAGGTTATAGAAGAGTCCAGCCTTTTGAGAAAAGCTCAGTATATAATGTAATAAACTGGCCGGAATTTAAATGGGGAACAATTGCAAACTGCAGCTGACACCCCATGCAATAGCAACAAAATCAGTATGCTGAATAAGAAGACACACACTTTAAACTTGCAGAGTAACTGTTTGGAAAATGTCCTTTTGGGAATTATGAATCTGCAGTCACGGATAAGTGTTCCAACCATGTGTTATCACATTGCAGTGAGACAGAAATATCAGCCATGGTAGCAGTGGCCAGGCTTTCATGCATCTCTGTTGAGGACTTATCCAGGCCTTAAGCCTAAACATACTGAAGAAATGTTGTAAAAAACAGTAATTTTTCTCTACAGGCCAACAGTCTGAATCCTTGATTGGCCGTGCACATTCTTACAACTGCTGCAAAGAATTCCAGTTGGCAGCTACAACCACAGGAATTGGTGCAGCTATATCTGTCTTCCTCTTGCTCCAAATCAATGTTCCTTTTTAACCAGACCTTTGTTTGACCTGGTTGACATCCTATACCCTTTTATAATGCAGCTCTTTTTTTGGGGGGGGGGGTTACTGGGTTATTGTCTGGAGGCGGTTGGAGGATGGATGGCGCTAACAGATTGAGGTTGAATCCTGACAAGACAGAAGTACTGTTTTGGGGGGACAGGGGGCAGGCAGGTGTGGAGGACTCCCTGGTCCTGAATGGGGTAACTGTGCCCCTGAAGGACCGGGTGCGCAGCCTGAGAGTCATTCTGGACTCACAACTGTCCATGGAGGCGCAAGTCACTGTCCATGCACTGGAAGAGTAACCTCTGCAGCAAGGATTCTGCTATTCCCATGTAGGCTTTCTACTTGACATAGAACCCTGATTGTGTTCTAAATCATGCAGATAACCTCCACAAATAGAGGAGGCACCCTTTGCAGAGGTTATTCCCTCCAGTAGGTGGAGGGCAATGGAGCTGAGCAATGGAAATGCAACAGTGTGGATGGGGCTAGGAAGGGTGCTCCGGAGCCCCCAATCTCCCCATCATGTGCTTCTAATTGTTTGTGGGTGGGTGATCAGGTGGGTGATCAGGATCAGGATTCTGGTGTTATCCTCTATTTGCCATGAGAAGTGGCTATAAATCAGTGATGTGAATCAGAATAATCCACAGTCAGGGTTGGGGGTGGTTGGGAGAAGCTATTGACAAAAGTGGGGGGTTATTGACAATTTAGCAGCCCAAGAATACTTCCCCGAACAAAGGCACCCACCATTTTTAAATCAACGAGATAGAAGTTTCTGCTGTGGAGGTCTACGTATGTTATTCATGCCGATAGCTTGGCAGGTTCAGGGCTGGATTTAGGTTTGATGAGGCCCTAAGCTACTGAAGGTAATGGGGCCCTTTATATGTCCAGCTGTCCTTTGTCAACAACAAATTGTCGCTGTTTTTTGTGTTGAATAGGTATGCTATATGGTAATTTATGGACATAATAGGTATCTAAAGCCATTTGCACATAACAAAATATGTGCAACACAACACAAAACACTGTTGCTGTATGTAGGTTTTATTTTATTGGTTTTTTTATCTTATATTTTGGAACTGTACATCCAGGTTTTTTTTTCCTTTAATTTTTTGGGGGTCTCCAAAAGAGTGGGGCCCTAAGCTATAGCATGTTTAGCTTATACGTAAATCCAGCACTGGGCAGGTCGTTCACTATGTTTCCATTCACCCCCCTTTCCAGCAATTTGATTTACCTTTAGCGCCAACCTAAGGTCTGCTTTAAAAAACCACTGTGTGACTGTGATAGAGTTTTACCATTGTTTCCCTGGACTTCACAGATTTCTACATCGTGCCCTGAACAAATAAAACTCTCTCTTTTTATTTATCTTTATGCACACCACACTGAACAATCGGTTCCCTTTCTGCCTGCCTGCCATGTTTTCAGCTTTAATCAAGGACAGATTCTTGTGAAAATAGGGGTTTTTTGTTGTTTTATTAATTTCCTAGAACTGCTTTGATTTGGCTGCCCCCTGCGGACTACCAAAGGACAATTAAGTGTAGGGGTGGGTGGCCCTTTTTGCTGTTTGTTTTAACCATTTTAGCCCTTGTAAAGTAAACTATCATTCTTTTTTCCTGAAACAAGACACTTAGGCCGGTTTGTAGCAAGGCTAGAAAAAGAGCCTTGACCCCCCAAATTCATTAATTTATAGGGCCATTAAAAAAAAACACTAAAAGTACAGTAGCTGAAAAGATAATCCAAACCTCCTGTAACAGTGGATCCTTGAGCTTTCCCCTTTTCTTTGAGCAGCCCAATAAAACTTTGCTACAACTATTATGGGTTGTTGGAGAAGTCAAAGTAGAAGACAAGCATGTAAAATGTTGCCTAGCATTGGTTAGAACAGATCATGGAAGAGAACATGCTCTTGGAACATACCCACCCTTTCCAATCTTCCATGGTCATGATGGAGCCAAGCTATTCTTTTGTAAATTATGGTACAAAACAACTGAGCCAGGAAGTAATATCACTTTCTAAAACCTAGTATGGAGTTAGTAACAATCAAATGCTGAACATGCCCTAACAGTAGCTCTTTACATTGTATGATGAATGCCAACTGTACAGATGCAGAAATGGGACATCAACTCAAAGCGCTTCAATATGAATTACAAACAGGACAAGAAAAGGGGGTTGCTTTGGCAGGGGGAGATTGCTTGCTTCACAATAAGATGAAGAATTGCGAGCAAATAAAACTTGCATTATGAGTTCATTGTTTGCAAGCTTCTTCCACATTCTATCATGAAATCAGTTGTATAAATGCATATGTAATATTAGCTTGCCAAAACACCTGAAACCTCAGAGGCCAGAGCTAGACTTCACTGAGTAGCCATATGTTTGACTCCAACACAGAGAACCTCCTCTCAGCTCCACAATGAGTGAAAACACAGTCTGACATCTTAGCTGCAGATATAAACACACCTACATATGCAGGAGGAGGCCTGAACTTCAGCTTGATGCATTCTGTCAAAAAACTTCCCTTAAGAAGCAAGGTCCTTACCTAAAACAGGGAGGAATTACATACTAACAAAGACCACACAGCTGC
This sequence comes from Podarcis tiliguerta, assembly GCF_965153285.1. NCBI lineage: Eukaryota > Metazoa > Chordata > Lepidosauria > Squamata > Lacertidae > Podarcis > Podarcis tiliguerta. The sequence goes on from NC_139534.1 coordinate 62,661,024, forward strand.
TGAGGGAACAAGGGGTTGGGAAGAGGATTTAGAACCCTTCCTGTTTGGTTGGGAAACAGGCTTGGAACAAGCCAAGTTATTTCCTAAGGTTTTTCAAGGAGGGGTTGACAACAGTTTGGCTTTCCTAGTCTAATTCTGAGCCTGATTGGGAGAATTCTCCTGAATTAGAATGTGCCAGTCAAAGAATCACTCAGAAAGCTTTGCTTAAAAAAAAAAAAGGTCATTCGCAAAATGTTTATTTAAATACCTTGAAATTTCACAGGGGCTTGAGTGTCAGCTGAAACTTTGCAAAGTTTTTGCCTGCACATCCTAAGTCTCTGTACCTGACAGAAACATTGATGAAGTACTGAAGCAGCCAGGAGGTTTTGTGCACCTGGGATTATGTATTTTTCACTAGAGCAGGATAAGGAAAAAGCAAAAGTGTGCTCTTTGTCTTCAGATCTAGCATACACAGGCTAAACTTTCATAGCAGCTCTTGAGGCATTCAGATTAAGATTTGCCTTGATTTTATTGGTCATGAATGTGAAAGCAGCTAAGAAAGGAAGCATCCTTTTACCCCACTCTCTCCCTGTAATTGGGAGAGCCATGTTAATGGAAATTGCTGGAGAAGGTGTATGGCCTGAGCTGGCTCCCAAGGGCCATATAGGGAAGCCTTGAAGGCTGCATGTGACCTAAGGATCTCTCTCTCTCTCTCCCTCTCTCTCTCTCTCTCTCTCTCTCTCTCTCTCTTAGTTCCAAAGTGGTTCATTGCAAAGGGTCCAATTTAATTGATGCCTAAAGGGCCGTAAGCACCAGGCATGGACATCTTTGCAAGAGAATGCTCAAACTATTTATGGGAGCATACTAATGAATTCATGGATATTCCTTGCCGTTTCAGATTGGTGCATTTTTCTTCTGAGAAAAGTAGCTGGTTTCAGTTATTCAGACTTGGAGATGGATTGGTTTTTTTCGCTACTGCATTGCTTTATGCTCATTAGCCAGGGCCAAGCCGCACGCTCATGAGGAGCAAGAGATGATCAGATAAAGTTTGGAAATGTTCCTTCTGAGGGATATGTTTAGTGAGCTCCTGGAAATAACTGGAAAGAAGAGTTTTAAAGTATTCAAAGCAAATATTGTCCTAATCCAGTTCTGAGAATTGCCTTTCCTGGTGTCCTCTTCGTTTGGAGGCATACAGATAGAACTGGCAGCCTGACAGATCTGGACCTGGGCCTTAGTACCCTCCATTTTCATCTTAATTAAATGTACGTGAAAAGCTTGAAAGTGTGTCCAGCAATGTACATGTTTTGTGAGCTGGTTGTCCGACAGATAGTTTTCAACATGTCCTGGAAGCAAAGCCATTTGTGGAGTTTGTTGCTCCATATTTGCTTGTTTTGCTACTTTATTATATTGCTTTTCTTTGAATTTTTAATCTTTTTGTAGATTACGTGATTTAAAATTACATATATAATTTGGCAAGAAAGTCTTCAAATTGCAGCCCATACAGGACAAGTGTTTGGATCTCTTTTTATTTCTCTTTATGCTACTACCATGAGGGATGAAATTGTTAGCATTCTCACTGGTGGAGGAAGGTTTATGTATAAGGAATAAGCTATTAACCCAAAAGGTATGGACAGGGCTTTAAATCTTGAAATTACACACAGTACCCTTTTCCTATATCTAGTACTACTATCCTCTTTCTTGCTCTTGAAGTTTGACTTACAATGGACTTATTGTATTTGTGTGTGTTATATTTCTACCTGTTGGGTGGTCATTTTTTTCTATACCATGTGGCAGGAAAATGTAGCTAAACCATTCATCAAAATTATAAACCAATAGCACTTTGGAAAAATGGGTGATGGGCAGCTGTAACACAGAGCCATGCAAATCTTGGTTCTCTGTTGGATGACAATCAGGTACCATTTTGGATGTAAGCATTAGGGTAACTCTAAAGCAAAGGGCCCAAATCCATTTCAACACTTCCCTGAGAAATTTGTTCTCCCTTTTACAGCTGAATCCACATAGTTGCCTTCCCCACTTCCCAGCAGATGTGCTGGAACCAATGCAGCCGAGCCCAGGGTACTGCTGTTCAGCAGCTGTTTCACAGAAGTGTTTTGCTGAGGACTGACCCAGGCTTCCCAGTGTATCTTTGGAATGTTTGTTTCATTTGAAAGTATCGGGTCAGGACGGTAGGCACAATCTCCACATATTGATGAACATTCTCCAATATGTACTTTTCTCAGAAGCGCCGTTTTGATTTTCCCTGGAATTGCCTCTACATTGCCATGACTGTGTGAGAACAGGGATAGAGTGGAGTTGGAACTGGGCATATGAACTGCTTCAGCGTGTGCCGGACTCTGCACAAATCCGCTCCACTCTGATGTATAGTGTGCTGATATGGTTGTGTGAATTAGAGTCTGTTAAAACAACCTGGGTTATCTCTTGGGTAGTTTTTAGGAATTAGGGAAGTTGAAGGCCTGGATAGCTCTGTTGGTTAGAGCATAGTGCTGATAATGCTAAGATTGCAGGTTCAATCCCTGTATGGGACAGCTGCATATTGTAGGGGATTGGACTAGATGATTGCCAGGGTCCCTTCTGACTCTAATTCAATGGTTCAACTCTTGGACTTATTAGATAAGCAAAGGTTAAATAAACAGCATGTAAGTTTGGTTCACATATTGAAGTTAAACCTTTATTTATTTATTTGTGTTACATTCCTGGACTTCTGTTCTCTGCCAGTCAAGATGTCTCCTGAAACCAGATCATTTCATCCCATCCACCCAACTATCACTCATGATTAGGGATGAGGGAGAAATTTGATTCAGTTAGCATTTAAAGGTGAATCTACCCAATTCACTTTCTGAAACAATGTACAGACTGAAACCCAGCAATCCTTTGAAATGGCTCTTTAATGACTGCTTAGGATTGGAGCCCTGAAGTCAGAGGGCCATGTTGAAAAGCTGGTGAGTGAGGTGTTAGGCCATATGGCCTGGGAAGATGGGATGGATGATTGAGGGTACAACAAGCTTCATCACTGTGTCAGTTAAGGTCAAAACTTTTTTTCATTTTTAAGCTGACTGCATGGGAGGGCGATTGTGAGAATTCTATCTTGCTCCTGCCTGACCCAACAGAATATGTCACAGCTGTCTTTAGATGTGTTTTCTTGAGCATGCTAATTACGGTCACTGTCTCTTCTAATTGGATCCTGCAGTGTGTTAAGAGGCACACTGTGTTCTCATGGGAAGTTTGCTACAGTGCCTGAGAGTGGCCCAAAGACTGGTGTTTGCAATAAAGCTTTGTTAATAATTGCCTCCAGCCCCAGCCCTTTCCCAATGCTTCCTGAAAGCTATTCAGAGGAGTGGAATTTGATATGTATGAACACCGTGGCACATTATTGCCTGAAATATTCTCTTGTCCACAACAGAATATTTAACTTGGATGTTAGATAAGGCCATTGGTGCTTCCAGGCTATCACTATTTTCAGGTGGAATTCAATCACATTCCAGCAAATTCAAGTGGTGTAATTAGAGATGTGCAAATATGTACCAATCTGTTCTGAAATTCATTTATACTTTCATATGATATTTTCTATTCTGTTGTAACTGGTTTATTTTGCAGAAACCTTTATTCTGTTTTGCTGTCTGCTGAGGTGGAAATATACCCTCTTTTTTTTTTTTTACAGATCTAACAGCACACAATAGTCATTAGAATATCAGTCATCAACAGATAATTACAAATGAATTGCTTCTCCTATGTTTTCCTTTTCAAAGCTAATGAACTCCCAAAGGAGTACATTGTTTATTGCTTTCATTTTATGGATCAGTGGTCTCATTAGATAGTAAAATTCATGTTAAATTGCTGTTTTAGGAGTTGTTTTTTAAAGTCTGGAACGGATTAATCCATTCTGCATTACTTTCTATGGGAAAGAGCGTCTTGGTTTTGGAACACTTTGGTTTTGGAGCAGACTTCTGGAACAGATTAAGTTTGAGAACTAAGGTTCCACTGTATATCCCTCTGGGGCATCACAGCACTGCAAGAGAAGTGAAACGTGTCTGCCAATGATCAAACATTGTAGAAAAAATAGCCAGTTGGGCTATTTTTATTTTTAAAAATCTAAGGAGAAAAAGCTCAAAAACTCCACCCAGATTTTCACTCTTGGTGTTGGCAGCTGGTGGGGTGGAAGGCAGGGAGGGCAACGCTACATGGAGGCAGAGCCAATAGCCTTAGTTCTACTTGATTTCCGTTGAAATCAATGGGATCAAAATCATGTTTACCTTTTCGCATTTATTTCATTTCAGTTACAAATAACTTAGGCTGGCATTCTGTGCCACTTAACTCAATGAGACTTATTTTGAAGTAGACAGGTACTATAAAGTTGTACTATCAGTGTGGATCCAACTCAAAGAAATTGTATTCAATAAACAGAGGTGCTGCTACTTCCTAGGCCAGGCATGGCCAAACTTGGCCCTCCAGTTGTTTTGGGACTATAACTCCCATCATCCCTAGCTAACAGGACCAGTGGTCAAGGATGATGGGAATTGTAGTCACTGGCGGAGGAAGAGGAGTGTGGGGGGAGCGTACCACCCCCGGCAGTGCAATCCCAGTGGGGTGCCATCACGGCTGCCCCCACACACATTGGGCGCCACACCCCCAGGACGCGCGTCAGCCCTGCCCCTGCCTGCTCTCCGCCCCCCGGTGCCAGAGCATGAAGCTCTGCAACTGACTGTAGTCCCAAAACAGCTGGAGGGCCAAGTTCGGCCATGCCTGTCCTAGACAGTTAACCAACTAAAGGTGAGGTTGATTAATCTACTAATTAAACCTATAACCTTCCAATGAGGTCACCTCATTGTTTTGTCTATAAGCAATCTTTCCCTTTACTATTCCTCAGTCCGGATCCACATTTTGGTGCTCCTGTAAACTGAATTGGTCCCTCCCTCTTGCTGATAGTCCTATTGACATCAGCATACAAAAAGGTAGCTAGCTACGTGCCAGCCTGCCCCTTCTTATCTAGTCACAGTGTGTTCTCCTGAGAGCATTTTTGGCCTGGGATAGTATGTGTATGTATTTGTATTTTATATGCTTTATTTTTATCAGAGCAGGGATAGACAAGTACATGATGTCTTCAGACCAGGATGGTTACATAGCAGATAAGGGAACTGTGGATGTTGTACATTCAGTTGCCCGGCCAAGAAGTTGCATTGCTTGCAAAGAAACCACGATGAACAGAACATGTACATTGTTTCCAGCATTGCATGCAAGTACACCTGACTTGTGTCAACAGACTGAGATCCAAGCTGAGATTTCACTGCTCATGTGGCTGACAGCAAGAGGGGAAAGTCCATCACTTCTTCCTGATCTCTAGCCCAGAGGAAGGTAGACTTCGGGCTTATGGAATCTACTTGGTGCTTTACTCGAATCCCAAGATCCTCCAGCTGCAGCCAGATGCAAAAGACACATACTTAGCATGGAGGAGTATACTGCCTCTCAGCAGCTGTTGAACAAATGGGTTTGTTTTGAGCACCAGCTGAGCTCACAGTCATTCCAGGCTAAGACCCACTGCTGTTACTGTTTCACAATTGAGAGTCAGAAATCCTTCTCAATCTCCTCAACATGGACCACCAATAGATGCCACTTTACATTCTTCTTGCGCCTTGTCTATGCCTTTCTACCATGCAATGCCCTTGGATTACAGTGCAGAGTTCTGGTCATGCCATATCTCAAAAAGTTATTGTGAAGCTTGGAAAGATTCAGAAAAGGGCAACCAAAATAATCAAGGGAATGGAGCAACTCCTTCATGAGGAAAGTCTATGTTTTGGGCTTTTTAGTTTAGAAAGCAGGTGAGCTAGTGGGGTGGGGAACATGATTAGGAATGAATGAATCTGTAAATTTCCCTTCCTCACAGTTTCTCATTCTCCCAATCTTCCATTTTTTGTGTCAATTTGTGACACATCTCTTCATCTCTGATTTTTGAGGAAGGCATCAGTATTCAGACTTGAGCCACTTGCGCCCTGCAGGCATCAAGCATGGGATATTGTCCTATATAAATAATGCTTTGCAGTAATCACCTCTGACAAATGTGCCCTGGGGACTGTATGACCCTCCATGTTGCACCATTGTCTTTGGCATGAGGTTGCCAATCTGTCATGATAGAAACCAACACTTACCAGTAAATGATGAAAACAAGGGTGAAAATGAGTCATATATCGAAGGCACTTGGTGAGCCAGCAGAGAATGTGGTAAATATTTGAGTCATGAGACTTATGTTTAATATTCATCTCTGAAACATGCTAGATCCTGTATTTTATTGATAAAAGATGGAAATGAAGATGGGTTAATCATTGTTGGGCCTTCAGTTGATCTTGACTTTTATCAACAGATGTCAGAAATGTTTGTGCCACAACACCTGATATAGATATTTACATGGCAAATGATCTCTGTTCCTGGTAAACAAGAAAAAATGAGGACAGATCTTGGTCATTGTCAAGATGCTGGACAGTAGTCATGCTAGACTAGACTCTAGAGGCACAAGAATCCAGTGGCAAGCAGATAGGTTGTGGCTGTCTGATAGGCATGGTCAAGTAGGGTTCCGGGCTTAGACGACAGAGTGCTTTGAGAAAGGAGCAACTTTGTGACCCACTCTGTTTAATGTTTGGGAAAGGTATCTTTCACTCTATCATATCTTCTCAAGGTCCTTTCCCTACAAATCGTAGCCTCCACATCTTCTCCCTCTTCCTTTTCATGTGTCTGTATGTGACTTTTTTTAGAAGCCACATGCACCCCTATATCTTTCTCAACATGGATGGTGAGGGGGGGGCACCTAGGGAAGGTGGATTAGAGCATAGAAATAGAGGGGGGAAGTTTGAGTAGCCTCTCTCCATCCAGCCTTCCTCTACCGAAACTCACAGTCCACCCAGGTTGATTTTGGATTTATACACACCCACATGAAAAGACATGAAAAACCTATATGTAATGTAGTTTGAGTCCTGTACCTAGATACATCAAACTGTTTGGCAACTAGCTGTCTTAAGATTGTGTGTTTGAGGCACTAGTCTGGGTGAAAGCATTGACTAATGTCTTCTCCATGTTCTGCTGCAAAATCCGGGGCAACACAAACTTCCACAGCTCTTGACCATTCATGCCAATACAGAGAACAGACACCCATAAAAAATTCCAAAGCAATCTTGGTTGGACTGCCCACTTACCAGCTGATGGGGTCCCAATCAGTTTTTGTCAGAGTTAACTCCCTTCAAATTCTCCTGAGATTGACCCACAATATACTGGTGGTATCAGGTTTATTGATGACAGCCTATACTTGTCAGGATGGCACAGTGCCATAATGAAGTCATATAGATGAGGTCATAATAAGCACATCCCAAAGAGTACCCCACTACCTTTACTAAACCTTTCTGGTACCTCTGCCATTGCTGAATAGATTGAAAATATGAATGATTCCAGAGCAATGGTTGCTGTTAAAGACAACATGGAGATTGCAGAAGAAATTATATGAATACTTTACTAATGTTTGACACTTGTGACAAAATATTTAAAGACAAAAACAAAACAAAAATGCTTAAAATACCAACAGATGCATTCAACAAGTTACTTGATGAAATAATGCCCTTGGATGTAGACAGAGAATGAGAGTTCAACTCATAAGAACATAGGAGGAAACATGCTGGCCCATTGAGTCCAGTGTTCTACTCATACACTGGTAAAGCATAATAATAATTCTGATTGGCGAACATATTTGAACTCTATGGTGGCATAAGTCTTATGGAGGAAACCCTCCACTTCGAGTTACAGTTCCAAATGTATCCCTTGAAATGGCCACCAAGCTATAAATAAAACCAGGTGTCCAATCTCATGGCATCTGATAGGCAGATAAATGTGTCTGGCATTCAGATTGATCAACAATATTAATAATACATAAGTACTGAACAAATTGTTCATAAAATGATAAAAATAATGAGACGTGTATGAAGTATCTAATTCCATTGTTATTTTTCTCATTCTAACATATTGCAAATATTGCCCATCTCTGCATAAATTTGCCATGCCTTGTGCATGCCCCTCAAATCTTCTTATGTTGAAATATGGTATTTTCAATGTCTGTTGTATTTCTAACTCAAAACAATCAAAACAGAAATAGGGGTGGAAAAGGCTTCTTTTTATAATAAGCTATCACTATTTTTGCTGCCACCAAGAACTGTTTCACTAACTCCAAACCTCTTGTGTACATATCTATTCTGCACTTCCATCAGTGCAAGCCAGGAAGGCATTCACCGAGACAGCTGTTAAACAAGGAAAATAAAGGTTGCAAGCTGAAAACAGGAGGGAGCAAGCTGCAGCCTACCCCCCCCCCCCAAATAATCTGTTGCCCCAAGAGTCCTTTTCTCCCTTACCAGCCATTCTGGAGGATGCATGCACCTGTCTTTTCCTCCATGCAAATCTATAGAGATTCCCCATTGACTTGCAGGGTGTTTGGGGAGGCTGCAATCCCAATCACAACTGGGGGAAGCCTAGCACTTAGGGCCTCAATGGGGCTCACCTTCAACCCTCCCCTTTCATTTTGGGGGAGGGGTACAGCTTTTATTTTCCTCCTTGGACAGCTGTCCCCATACTAGGGGTAGAAAAATCCACTAATTTTGGTTCTCTTGGATTTTCTCCCCCCCCCCCCACTTAATTTTGGTTCTCTACATTTCTGCAGCAATTTGGGGATTTTCTTTTTTAAATCTCTCATGGAATTTTTTCAGCATTTGTTGCAAATTTCTCCTAAACATTTTTGAATGTAATTTTTACTTTTTGTTTGCAAGCTGAAAGCACACATTCAGTTGTCCTCATACTCTGTGAAGCTCTAAAGGGAATCCAAAGTTTTGGGACCAGTCTGCTTCACTTCAGTCCAGTGCTGAGAAGAGCAGGTTCTTTTGGGAGGAAGTCCTGATACGTCCAGAGTGGTCTGCTGCCGTTCAATATTTAGGCCTCGTCCAAAGTGGATGTACATTCCTAGTATCAACTGCTTGATCGAGATGGTTAAACAATGTTCTGTTTGTATTCATTGGTATCTCACAGCTTGTAATCCAATAGAACACTCTATAATCTTCCTATAGCGTTTTCTAAATAAAAGAAATTAGCATAAGCGTTGCCAGAAAAGACATTTCATTATTAATATGAAGACAGTAATGATTTCAAGTGAAAGATGCCTGATTTGTAATAAAAAGGAGCATTCCAAACAGAAAATGCACTTAGAATAGAAGACTCATAGAAAGTTGGAAGGTACCCTGAGGGACATGTGTTGAATCTCCTGATCTCAACATGCGGTCCACCATCCAATTTGAAACCATACTGGCCCTTCTTTAGCTTTTGCAAAAACTGCTAGAAGTTTTATTGCTGCACTACTTAATAAAAAGGTTGTTGCTTACAAAATCTTATTACTTTACAACAACATTTATTTAGTTCATCAGTTTAGATTTAAAGTCATCACACTCACTGGAACTCTTGAAAGCCTTGGAGGGAACATCTTAAAGGTTACAATTCCCAGACTGTCCGCAGGCTGGATCCAGAAGACAATTGGGCCAGATCCGGCCCCCGGGCCTTAGTTTGCCAACCCATGTCTTAAAGGTTAAAGTTCACTATGCTACAACTTACCTATAACTGTTTTGGCAAGACAGGCTTTTGCTCTGGAGGACGTTTACGAAACATCCCTGTGCACACAGCCCTTTTTTTCCTGAGAGACATTTTTTCACATCGGCTATCTTAATCTCAAACTGCTTCTTAGCACTTACTGGTATTTGCAAAACAGTTTGGAAATTTGTTACGAAAGTTATTTGAAAGTAAGCTCAGGGGAAACCAGAAAATGGTGCAGCTGTTTCTTCTTGAGCTGTGTTGTGCCAGACATCTTAACCGCTTTGGGCTCAGAGGAGTTTAATCAGGGTCAGGAGGGTCTGAGGTACTTTGCTGACTGATGCATGACGGGTGCCTTTCCATGAACTGAGATATGGTCCAGATACACCTGTAACATTGTAAAATATTTGGGGGAACGGTTTCAGTTTGCACTGAGCAACAGCCTGTCCCTGTAGAAAGTAGTCTGAGGCCCAACACACAGGGCTCCCATCCACACTTCTGTTTGCCCTGTGATTTTAAGTCATGAGTCTGAGAGATGGGTTTTTGTTTTCTGTTTCGGCCCTGCGGCTTTCCCCTGGAAAACCCACTGTTTGCTGCTGAATTGGAACAAACCTCAATTGGGTTTTCTGCAGATTGACTTGGTTCCGATTCAGCAGTAAAGAGCAGGTTTTCCTAGGGAAAACAGTGGGACAAAAACCACACCATTTCTGTTCTCATACTGAAGCAAAGTTCTTAACCCAAGGTACTATTTCTGGGTTAGCGGAGTCTGTAACCTGAAGCATCTGTAACCCGCGGTACCACTGTATGTACATCGGAGTGTGAAACTAGAATACTTGGCTGTTGACAGTCTGGATGCAACACTGTGTTGTCACACCAAAGCAACACTGTTACCTGCAAAAAAATCATCTTCCCACAGGTATGCAGTTGTCACCACTGGAAAGTTCATGGTCCTTTTCACTAGAGTCAAAGTAGAAGGCCTAAGACTGAAGAACCTCTTACTCAGGAGAGTCTGTGCATAGTTGTGACTCTACCAATGGAGAATAGATTGGCTTTGATAGTGGATATATATTAGATGGGGCTTACTACAGGAAACATCTCATTTATTTCCTGGCAGGACCCCTTCTTTTTCTCTTTATCCAGCTCTTCCTGTGATTTTCTGGTGGTTAAACTTTGGCTGAGATTCACATGAGGTAGTAAACAGTAGCTGTGACTCCTTTGCGGTTGAATGTTGGAGTCGTTCAGCAGCCAAGGCAGCACTTTTCCCTGGAGCACCTTCAACCACAAGGGTGAGTCTTTCTCCCACTCTCCTCCCACAGGTACTGACTGAGGCTACTGAGGGATCAGAGTGAGCTACCTGTGGTTGGCTCCTCCCAGTCCTAAAGAGCATGGCTCAGTCAGCTTGTATATACCCAGTGGGGTTTAGGAGCCCACAGCCAGGATGTCATGCTCCACCTTCTTTTCCCAGCCCTAGAAATGGCATCACTGGCACAATCTTGAGGCTGAATAATATCCCACAGTGGGTTAAGGGAACAAGTTTGAGCAGGGGGAGACTGTCTTCCTTACCTAGCTACTGAGTTCCATCATTTGCATGATGCCCAAGGTAATTGTTTTCTGGGTGCTGCCTGATGAGCAAGTTAATATAATGCTCTTAAAGTCATTGTGCTTTCAGAAAGTTCTGTTAAATGAGCAATATATCAGGGCCTGTTCTTATGTGGCGTGGTTGCTGCTTGTTGTTTCTCCATCTGATGTTCTTCTTGCTAATTTAGGAATGTAGAACCAGTGCCCTCTCTACCATCTGACCTAATCTCTGAGATGGTTGTGGTTCTTCCAACATGATTCAGTTTCTCCCCCCCCCCCCACCTTCCCTAATTTGATTTCTGTATTCCTATATTACTGGAACATTGTGAAATAAAGCCATGAAAGAGGAGAACCAGCCCTCCTCAGACAGCTAATTATGCTCCATATTCAATGTATTGCATGCTTTTGTGCCCAGTGAGAAGTATTTTAAAAACAGGTTCCAAGTGAAGATAAATGAGCACAGCCGGCCCACCCATTAGGTGGGGTGAAACAGCTGCCTCAGGCAGTGGAAGTGCAAGAGGTGGTACGCTGCCCACCCCACTGCTTCTGCCAATGCCACTGTTTCATTGAGAGGAATGTGTTCTGGTGCGCCATGTTGCCACTCATCTTCCCTTCCCCTGGGGTGAAGAAGTCCTTGAAGAATGCCACCTCTCACCGAGTTTTGGCAGCAGAAGTGGTGGGGCAGTTGGGGCACAGTGGCGGTGGGCAAGAGATGGCACAATCCCATTTCGGTTCAGGTGGCAAAATGGGACGAGCTGCCTCATCCCATTGCTTTACAGTGATGAAGAAAACGTTTAATGCAAAATCCCTGAGTTCAACAAGCATAGAACAAGAATGAATGAAGGAATGCAATGAAAACACTAGAGAAAGGCTCATTTGTATATTTGTGTGTTGGTCCACCTGACACTGTTGCACAGTACTTCCAAAAATGTGTTTCTTACCACAAGGGAAGTGGGTCTAGGGAGACACTTTTGTACACTTTCCAGGCCCAATTCAACATGCTCACAGTAGTGCTTAAAGTCCTAAATGATTTGGGCGCCAAATATCTGGAGAACCTCCTCTTTCTATACAGACCCTCTTGCATATTATGAGCAGAAGAGGGAGTCCTCTTGGTAGTTCCATTGCCCTCAGAAGCTTGGGGTTGTGATTGCAATTTATTTTAAACTGCTTTTAATGCTGTATTTTACATTGCTATGTCCTGTCCTGGCAACATTTGGCAAAGGGCAGGTAATTATAATGATAATGATAATAAGAATAAGGGCTTATGGTACATTCACATTACAATACCACATTGCCCAGAACGCTCATTGCAAAAACCTCTCCTGGAGATGTGGAGAACTTGAGAAAGCTCTATTGTAGCTTCCTTTTCCACATGAAACATGACCAGCTGTCAACATAAAGGAAATAAGAGAGATTCAAAGATGATATAACATACCCTCCAACATTTCTCTGATGAAAATAGGGATGTCCCATTCCATAATGATAATTTTACTATTTATACCCCACACATCTTACTGGGTTACCTCAGCCACTCCAAGCAGCTACCAACGTATATAAAGACATAATAAAACATTAAACATTAAAAAAAACCTTCCCTATACAGGATTGCCTTCAGATGGCTCAGGGGTTGGATAACTCCATACCCTCTAACATTTGCCCTGTGAAAATAAGGACATCCTAAGGAAAAGTGGGACATTCTGGGATCAAATCAGAAACAGGGATGGCTTCTCTAAAATCAGGGACATACCTGGAAAATAGGGACACTTGCAGGGTCTGATATAAGTCTATCCCAGTCTCACAATGACACCCATTTTCAGTTTTCTGCTTGTGTGACCTTAGCCCAAGAGTGTCCAGTGATGCTTCCCACCAGAGAGCCACACACCACAACAATATCTGAGGGTAGCTACGCTGTTTTCCTTCAGTCTCATCTGTGTTTGTGGTCTATTTTTCTGTCATGCTCTTTTTGATTTTAAGCCACAATGACAACACAACTCTGCAGCCCAAAATACACAGACAAATACAAAGTCCAATAGACTATGATAGCCTTTGAGGGGGTATCTGGGGAGGGGGGGGGGTGTTAAAACAAAAATGGTGGAGGTGGGGAAAAGTAGATGATCGAGAGTTGGACTAAAAAGACTCACTTTATTGTATTATTTTACTACTGAACACCATAGTGGCCAAGAATATTCCTGATTTGAAAGATATGGTTCTTAAAGGGGTGAAAACGCTTTCAAATACTGGAACAGACTTTGTTTAGCTAGGCTTTAGTGACATTGGCAAGTGGCTTCCAAGGCCTGGGGGGGGGGGGGAATTGGCTACAGTAGTGCTATTATTGCTTGCACAACCTTGTACTGCTTGCAGACTTCCAATAGGCACTTGGTTGGTCATTACGAGAATGCTAGATATGATTAAATAGACAATGTTTTTTAAAAGTGTGTTCTTATGTCGCTGTGATGATTTTTAAAGCACTTCAAATACTTCTAAGCAGAGCACAAGGAGTAAAATAGTTGGTTCCCTTACAGTGCAATAGACAAGATACAAAATGAAAAAGTGACGGGAAGGGAAGAGGAAAATAAGTACATTCTGGTACCAACCTTTATATGCCACATTTATATGCCACATTGTGCCCAGGTAAAATGGTCAGTCACTGTAAGAGATTGTCCTACTGAGAGGGTAGGAGCCAAATGGCTGTTTCACCTCCTTTTCCCCTCAGATCATGTAGCCAAGTGGAATGGCTGAGGAGAGAGACTGGGAATGCCAGCAGGATTCCCTGGGTCCAGTACCTGTATGTGGATTGAGCCCCTCTATTCCCCCCACCAAGCTATGGGCAAGAGATGCTGATTATGTACATATATCAACTCAGCCTAGCCTACCGTACAGAGCTGGTGCAAAAATAAAGGAGGGAGAGCAGGATCCAGCACATAGCCCCGAGCTCCTGAGAGGAAAGGCAAGACACAATGTCATTCACAGATCATGTAAGGAAAAATAAAACATGCAGAGAGCCAGAAAACACCCCCTTGCTTCAACTGCAGCATCCCCTGCTTGTAGACTTCCTGTAGACATCTAGCTTGCTGCTGTAGGAAGAAGATGCTAGACTTAACAGGCTTTTGGTTTGACCACACAAACAACTACTTATGTACAAAATACATGACATGGGGGTTTGCTGAACCCTATTGTGGTTTGCAGCTCAGATGCCAATAGGCTTTGGGTGTCTCCAAGAAGGTGTGGAATAAAGATTCATCAGCAATGGTGACACTACAGTGTGAAAAAAGCCTTTGTAGATATGAACGCCTAAAATTGCACAGGTCAAAATCACCATGCCAGCGTGGGTCACTGATCTTGGTACTGTGTTAGTCAACATACAATGTATTTTTGCTTTTCTTTTTATAGCTCTTTCAGTCCCCTATAAAACTGAGGATAAAGTTCAACAAGAACATAAAACACCATTCTTTCATGTTCCTATATTTATTTTTCTTCCTGATATCTGTGCTGTATCAGTGTTGCCCTGTGTTTATAGATTGACGCATGGTTCTCTAAGCATGCCAAATTTGAGCAGGTATCTGAAAAAACAGGCTTCATTCTTTCCAAGTGTACAGGTACTTCAGATGTTTATCAGGGCACTTCCAAACTTGTATTAACCTTTTAAGGCTGTAAAGTCTGAGGGGGCCTCTTGAGCTATTTAGTTTGGGCTCAGTTCAAGTCTTCGGATGAGTCAAAGTGGTGAGGTGTTATTCCCTGCCCACCCCACCTTACACTCTGTTCAGAACCAGCCCTGTTTCTCTTGCTTTGCAATCATCCCCCATAAACAAAGTTCTGAGGAAAGAGCTTAGCCAATATTTTTTTTAAAAAAATATATAATAATATTTTTCCTAGGGGAAACTGGAGAGCAAGAGGCTTTCCCCCTCCACAGACAGATCTCCATTAGCTTGGGAATGCTGACCTCAGTGAAAATGTGTTTGCATCTACTATCTAAGCACCTGCATATCTCTCAAGATATGCCAGAGAAGCTGATATGGACAGTGTGCAGTTATTTCTCACACCACAGATATTCTCCAGAAATGTCCACTTGACTTTGCTGAAAAGGTGGGGCTGACCAGTTGCAACTTGCGTAGCTGAACCCGACAAGTGTTTGGTAGCTTGGCATCTGGAGGTCAATGAATCATCAAAAACATTTCTACCCCTCCTCACTTCCCAATAGGCAGCAGCAAGCATCACTTCAAAAGGAAGCATGGCTTTTATGAAAGGTCTCATAGTGGACTTTAGACTTCATGAATTTAAACATACATCCAAACCTTATGAAGGGATGGGGCAGCTTCAGTGTTCGCAGAAAAATTCTCTCACTCCCTTATACATCTTCCCTGCTTCTTGGGAATGAAGCTGTGTGTGCTTTTCTTATTTTTATTTTTTTAGTGCTCATGGATTGCCCCACCCACAAGAACGAATGGGAACATTTCACACACATGGACGGGACTGTAGTGTAGAATGCTGGATCATGGCAATTGTCTTTAGAATCTTAGTCTTGCCAATGGGTTTGTAAGTTAAAAACAGGCTAAAGCAAGTGCTTCTCCACACAGCACATTATTAAACTATGGAATAATACAGGAGGCAACATCACAGTATCAGGGCTGAGTTAATATTCACACATCATTGTACAGTGGTAACTCGGGTTACAGACACTTCAGGTTGCAGACTCTGCTAACCCAGAAATAGTACCTCGGGTTATGAACAGAAATCCTGAAATTTTGCTTCAGGATGTGAACAGAAATTGCACGGCGGCAGTGTGGCAGTGGTGGGAGGCCCCGTTAGCTAAAGTGGTACCTCAGGTTAAGAACTTAATTCATTCTGGAGGTCCGTTCTTAACCTGAAACTGTTCTTAACCTGAGGTACCACTGTACAAACTCTTACGATAAGTATGTTAAAAGGACCATGCATGGTACAGTGTTGCTTCTTTATGCAGCAAACCACCCTGAGATTTTCGGATGAAAGGTGGTCTAAAATTCAATAAATAAGCATAATTTCCCTTCACTAATTTTTCATGTGATGCCAATCACCAATTGCCATGTTCCTGTCAATTAGTCTGTGGGTGCATCCATTAGTTTGCCCTTTCTAAGATGCCTCATGTGTTGAATTCTGGCTCAGATATTGTCTCCTGAATTTTAGCCTCTTAAGGCAACAGAACAATTTGGTGATTCAAAACTGGCAACAAAGCCTGCTGATATTATCTCATGGGTGCGGAGGAGAAGAACGCAATGACATGGTCAGGAACCCTAACAAAGTACCTTTTAAGATGAAGAGGCATTAGCTTAGGAAGTGGTGATGTAACTCTGTGGAAACTAACAAGCAAAATAACCAGCAATTTTTAAAAAAACAAACAAGTCCAATCACACCATCAGCAGCTCTACATAACTTACCATTGTACACTCTGTATGTATACCTGCACTTCAATTTGTTAAGGACTTTGGTTTGTGAACAATCTTGCTTAGTTTTTTGAGGGGAATATTCCTACTGATTTCATTAAGAGCTGGTTCCACCCATTGGGTTACAAACCAACCCAGAGCTAGCTGCACTTAAGACCATTTATTTTAATTGGCTTAAATAGTGTGTGGATTTGGGTCATTATCTTGAAAAGCAAGCACTGAGTATTCCAACACAATACCACTGTTCATAATAGCCAGTGCTGAATCAAACTGGGGACATAATCTCCTACAGCAAAATACACCCCTTTCCTCATTTCGTGATCTTTCTAGGGGCCCTGTTTGGACTTTACTGTTTTGTTTTGGCAGAGGAGTCACTTGAGAAAGAAGGTACACTCCCAACAGCATCCCTTGCCACCCACTGGAGATCACTTGGGCAAATCTGAACATCCCTTGAGTGATGTTTAGTAACTAATCTAGAAACTAAAGAGCCTTTTGGGCGGAGTGGCAATTGTGGCAATGGAACTAGTGGGCAGTGCATTTTAAGAGCTTTGCCACTATCCCTGCTTTGCCACCATTCCTTACTCCCTCCTTTAAATGTCCCATTAGGAAAACTAGCTGCTGACAAGAGCTTTATATTATGCTCGACAGCACATCTATACCATGCATTTTCATTCTTCTCTGTTATAACCACAGGTGTTGAACCTATTTTACCAAATTTTCTCCTTACAGTCTTTTATAGACACCACGAAGTGCACATTGTCCTTTAAACCATTTTTCCCTGGGGGGATATGGAGTGCCTTCTGGAATATGTGCTGCATGGATCAGGGAGAGTTTCTAAGTTAAATTAAAAGTATCTAATTTTTTTTCTGCTGTGATGTAGCAGCTCAGGTTCAACAGGGGTTATTTTAACTATAAAGTAAAAGTGTAGAAGTGTTGCTGACTAGAACAGTGGCTGCTAGAGTGCTTTAAACTCCACAGCTCTAATACCTCTGGTTTCCTTCCTGCCCAAAAATCCTCCTTTATGGTCCAGTTGTTTCTAACACACAAGCTCTGTTTGTATTTTTAATGGTTCTTTTCTACAGATATCTGCTAAAAAGGGCAGCGAAATCTTCTAAAATTACAGGACTGATACTGGCCAACCTAGGACACTGTGCTCCACTGGCTTATTAACTTCTGAAGAGACATTAGCAAGCCTCACCTTGCCAGCTCTAATTCAGTTACACTGAACAACAAGAGAGGTGGCTAAGTTTGCAAATAGAGAAACCAGCCATGCTTCTCACCCATGCCAGTCCTAATTAATGGCTAAGTCCCACCCCCCAATTTTACTATTTGTTATTTACAGTGGAAATGGGTAGTGACTGAAGGAGCCCACCAGTCAGCTTCTGTATTATCAAGTATTGACAGCATTTAAAGAGATTGAATTTGAGCTTTCTTTCCAAAGTGGCCAAATACAGTTAATTCCACGCACGCACCACAACCTTTTACAGTCAACTGCTCTTTTTGAGATTTCACTGGCCATAAAAGTACTGAGAATTGACAAGGGATGCTGGTATTTTTTTTTTACTCTGCTTGAAACCGATATTTTGACTCCTCTTAACTTCAGCTTCCAGGCCAAATATGATGACAGGCACTTGGGCAAAGTCATGTGGTAACCACTAGCTTAGATGAATTTAAAGGGGAGTTGGGCTGGATCTAGACACATCCAACAAGTGTTTCAGTTTAAAGCATTGTAAATTTAAACAGGGAAAACAGGTAGAGAAAAACAGGACTCCACACCGCCATCTGGTGGCACAATGTTATGTCGCACATACAACGCATATAAATAGTTTTTTTCTTTGCCAGTCGAGCTGAGTCCTAAGTCAGGTTTCTGTAGTGCAGGACTATCCAATAGCTATTAGGCATCTGAGTTGCTCTACTTAAGTATCCAGTCCTCATGCACTCTCTGTACTATAGGACAGTGGTGAGCAGTCTTCAGGATTGTGGGAATCTTCTTTGTCTTTCACTGAATCCCCTCAGATCTACTCACTGGAGTCAAGTGCAAAATAGTGTCTCAGAGGGTAGACACACCATCTGGAATCAAAAAGCAGGATGCCCCTGAGCAGGCATTCAGGCCAGGCATTTGTACTTAGGCTCAGAACTGAGTTCTTGGTATCCTTTCAATAAAAAATCAACTCCTCATTTTCCCTCAAGCTAGCCTCGTTTCAGCAGCCCAGTCTTTTTTGAATAAGTCTGTTAGTTGTTGCTATTGTTAAACAATAGCCCATCATCCATATACCTACCAGTAGGTTCCAATCTACATACCTTCTGACTGTCTGTGCTATAGGAAATACTCAATAATCGTTGCTGTTGTTTTTTTTAAAAAGCCTTAGCTGATGTAGCTTCAGTACAAGAAATACATCCTGCTGAATTCAGTGGGACTCATTCCAAAGCATGCATACAGGTCTATTGGGAATGCAAATAGATCTGCAGTGGGAAGAAGTCAGTGTTGCACTCTTTTTGATCATTCCGTCAGCACAAGCATTTTGATATTGTCCCCCTCTCCTTCCTTCATGTGATGGAGGGGCAGGGGGAGGACAGTGGGAAAAGCCCCATTGATGAAGAGAAGAGAAGTTCCTTGCACAGGAATTCCACTGATGGGACTTTCAAGCTGAATTCTGCCCTCTGAAACAGAATGGGTTCTTCTCACTTGATTTGCACAGGACACAGAATAAAAATTATGATGTTAGAGAGGCCCACACAGGGCATCTAGTTACAATCACTGAGGCTGTATGTAGGAAATCCACAGCTGGAGCATCTCCAGCAAGATCACTCTTCAAGCCTTCCAGCAGTGTTCTGACCAGGAATCAGAAGTGGACAAGGAGCCATTACACCAGCAATGGGAAGCACATGACCCTCCAGATTTTGCTGAACTACAACTCCCATCATTCCTGATCAGTGACCATGCTTGGTGGGGTTGATGAGAGCTGTGGTTCAGCAAAATCTGGAAGGCCAAAGTTCCCATACATTTGCACCACACTGAGAAATGCATAGATAGGCCAGTGTTTGCTGTGCGGATGGCTTTTTCAGTGATTCTGCCCTGTCTATGGAACAATCTCCTCAGAAAGGCTCACCTAGTATCTCCTTCTACCACCAGGTTTACTTCCTCATATTTTCAAACTTTTCACTATCTGTTTCGTTCTGAATTGTATTTTACGCCACTTTTAGAGATGTGCTGGTTTAGCTTATTTTTCATGTGCTCGTTATTTTGTGGCAATTTTAAAATATTTTGTTGTAAGCTGCCTTGACAATCTGATTGAAGGGCAGGCTGTGAAACTTAACCAATAAATGAATGTGCATTCAGATCTTGCAAGATAGTGCTGGAAGAAGTAAACAGAGAAGAATGTCCTCTTTAGGGGCAAAAAGTGTTCAGGTCAGCATCCAACAATTCTTTTCGGTAACTTATGTACCCTGTTGTCAGTCTGTTTAGTTAAATGTAACTCTTTGCTTACATGCAATGTGTGTGGGGAAGCTCTGGGGTTTGCTGAATTCAGATACAGTTGAATGCATTTTATTGATTCTGAAAAACTTGCTAAAATATATTATAGAAGAAATGGGGGCACATCTCACTGTTGTCTCCAGCACACTCCATATACTTTTACTTGTTTCTCCCCCACCCAGCTGCACTGGACTCCTTATCTACCCAGCCTTGCTATCTTGGCGGTCTTTGCACAGCTAGTCAGCTGCAGAGTGAGAGGAGTGGGAAGCATCTGATGGAGAAAGCAAAAGATTTGCTAGAGCATCTTGGAGAGCTCCAGTATTTTCCTCCCCCTCTTGAACATCTGGATGGATAACACTCTTTTCAAAGGGCAGTTAGAAGAGCAGGCAAAGAAATCTTGGAAATCTTTGTTGAAAAATATTGGCTGTAAAAAAAAGTCAGGAGCGGTTGGTTTGAAGAATTAAGTAGGCTGAAGTTGAGCCTTTTGCGGGCTGATTAGAAGTTTGGATTCAGCCAAGGTCACAGTTTTAATGGAGGGGCAATATTTGCTATCTGAGAATGTCAGCTTGGCCACTAATTTCAGGGATGCCGCACTATCACAACTCTCCCAGAGTTCTGTTCTATCATCAAATTAAAACCACTTCAAACCCTACTCACTTAGCCAGCTGTTACAAAAGGCAAATTAGTCTCAGGATGAAGAGCCCTTAAACTGATCTGGTCCAGATGAACATAGGACATAATCAAGGGATGGGGAAAGTTGTGTCCTTCCTGTTATTGTTGGACTCCAAATCCCAGCAGCCCCAGCCAGCATGGCCAATGGTCAGGCACAATGAAAGCTGCAGTCTGGAGGGCCCCTAAACACCGACATTCTCAGAATTCAGATGTTGCAGTTTATGCTTTTAGGCACTCACAGTTTGTGCACGAGGGAGTGCTTCTACTGTGCTGTCCTCTCAGCTGCAGTGGCACCGCCACTTGCTGAGACCAGGATAGGACAGTGGTGGAAGCATGAGCACATATCCATGCACACCTGCACCCATTCCCACCAATTCAGTGTTCCCTCGCCCTTCCTGCTGCCCTGTCCTGCCCTACACTATCCTAGTCCTGGTGAGTGGCAGCACCTCTCAGCACAGAAAATAGTAGAGCTAACTGAGAGGCAACACATGGAGATGTTTATTGATTGTTGCAATGCATCCCTAACTGTTATTATTACATAATTATAATATTAGTGTATAATCTTAGAAGGTTGCATAAACTCAGAAGTGGCTATGAGGGTCGCAGCGGTAATAGGGAAAAGGCTGTGGCTACTGCAAAGAGACCTTGAGCTTCTGAATTTGCCACTCCATTACTGCTATCCCACATGGATAGGTGTCATGACCCCTGAATCTAGCAGTAATGCAGACACAGAGTCAGAGGCTGCAGAGTGCTGAGTGCTGAACTAACTGCTGAAGATA
The DNA here is from genome assembly GCF_965153285.1 of Podarcis tiliguerta. Classification (NCBI taxonomy): domain Eukaryota; kingdom Metazoa; phylum Chordata; class Lepidosauria; order Squamata; family Lacertidae; genus Podarcis; species Podarcis tiliguerta. Next base: position 62,682,542 of record NC_139534.1, read on the forward strand.
GGGAGATGATTATGCTTTAGGTCGAGACCTCACATCCTTTGTTGGAGCAAGTTATTCACTTGGAGTTATCCGTGGTCCAGTTTGCCATTTTCTTTGTAAGAGTCTACATCAGACCCAGAACACGACATCAGATCAGGCTGCACATAATTCCTCGTAGATAAATGCAGCAAAAAATGGGGGTAAAGTATTCAAAAACCAATAGGGTATAGTGTGTGCCTTATAGCAGATATTTAAGTTTGGTACAGCATCAGTTCTTGGAGTTTGGGGGCCCCTATTTTTGACCCGATGGAACGAAAAAACAGGACACATATTATATTTAATCCACTTACTGACTGGAAAGAAAATGTTTCTTTAACATCAGTTCTGTGCATGTTTAGGGCTATAATGCACCTTGATGTGAGGAGTGGGCCACCAACTGATCTTAGTTAGGAAGATGTCCGAGGGTGGCTCTGTAAAGGCCACAAAATGGGATGTGGGATTGTGTAGATCATTGGCTGACTCAGCTCACCTTAACTAATTAAAGGCTCTCTTTGAAATTTCTTTCTATTTATCTTTGCTTCCTTACTGTTACTCTCTATCAGCTGCTCACTCCAAGAGAAGCTGATGGGTAATATTTTATCTTAGTTCTCTGCACACATGTCTCCAGTGCCTTTTTTTTCAGGGGGTACTCGAGGGTACACAGTACTGGCACCTGTTTGTTGTTGTTAAAAAGTGTCGCACTTACTGTAACTCGTAATCTGGTGAACCAGGTTCGCGTCTCCGCTCCTCCACATGCAGCTGCTGGGTGACCTTGGGCTAGTCACACTTCTCTGAAGTCTCTCAGCCCCACTCACCTCACAGAGTGTTTGTTGTGGGGGAGGAAGGGAAAGGAGAATGTTAGCCGCTTTGAGACTCTTTCGGGTAGTGATTAAGCGGGATATCAAATCCAAACTCGAACTTCATGGTGAGTCTCTCTCTTTGGTTAAAAAGTGTGACACTTACTGTAACACCTATTTTTCTAGAAAAAAAGCACCACGTGTCTCTACAGTGGGAACCAAGATGGTAGATGCAGGGACACGTCAACTCCCCACATCTCTTCCCTTGCTAATCAAATATGCTCAAGATGCTCACTTACTTCCATGTGAGTTGGTTTAGAAGTGTACACTTCACCTTTTCAAAGGGGATAAGCCTAAGCTTTCCCACCTCCTTTCCATAATGGCTAGCAGGGGATCAGCACTCTTGACAGCAATATGAAACTGGACTTCCCAGATCATGCACAGAAGTGAAGGGTTGGGGAATCTGTGGCCCTCCAGACTGCAGCTTTCATTGTGCCTGACCATTGGCCATGCTGGCGGGGCTGCTGGGATTTGGAGTCCAACAATAACAGGAAGGACAGAACTTTCCCCATCCCTTGATTATGTCCTATGTTCATCTGGACCAGATCAGCTTAGTCCTTGGAGAGAAATTATTGACAATAAGGTAAGACCTAAATGATGTTGTTGTTGTTGTTGTTGTTTAGTCATTTAGTCATGTCTGACTCTTTGTGACCCCATGGACCAGAGCACGCCAGGCACTCCTGTCTTCCACTGCCTCCCGCAGTTTGGTCAGACTCATGTTTGTAGCTTCGAGAACACTGTCCAACCATCTCGTCCTCTGTTGTCCCCTTCTCCTTGTGCCCTCCATCTTTCCCAACACCAGGGTCTTTTCCAGGGAGTCTTTTCTTCTCATGAGGTGGCCAAAGTATTGGAGCCTCGGCTTCACGATCTGTCCTTCCAGTGAGCACTCAGGGCTGATTTCCTTCAGAATGGATCGGTTTGATCTTCATGCAGTCCATGGGACTCTCAAGAGTCTCCTCCAGCACCTATATATTTTATAGTAAATTGCCCCCTGACTTCTTCTGAACACTGAATAATTTTCAGATGTCTGCATAGAATGGGAGTTTCTGAAGCGGAAGCAGCTCCTCATAAAAATAAAAAAATAAAAATGGGTATGAGGCCAAATTTGAAACTCCCTAAATGCCAGTAATGGCCAAAGTCAAGTGGAACTTCCGATTGCAAAGGAGTGCCCAGCAAGAGTGGTTCTAATCCCTGCTGCTTTTAGTCCTGTTTATTGGACCCTTAACCATTGAATTGAGGAACCATTCAGAATTTACTGGAGGTGGCCATTAAAGGCATGCATCACGAACTGGCACCATTTCCAGATGATACAGCATTCTTTGTTATGAATATTGCCACGCCACATCCTTCCCTGCCTCTCAGAGGGTAATTGAGCACTTCACTAATGCATCTGGTCTGTCCATTAATTATAACAAATCTGAAACCTTGCCAGTTTCCCCCTGGACTCTCAGTAGAGGAGTCACTCTCTTTTCCATGGGAAGACTCCAAACTGGAAGTGCTCAGGTGGCGGCGATGGGACATCATGGCTGCCATGTGTATGCGGAACTGGAAGGCAGAGCCAAACAGGTTCACCCCTGCTACTATCTATCATGTATACTGCACATTTAATTTGCACAGCATTCTGCATTCACCCCAATTTATATTCTGTTTCCAATCCACCAAACCACATAGTCTTCCTCTCATATTAAGAGGCTCTATTTTCACAAATAGAGAGCACATACGCAGGGCATTTTTATCAGGATTTCTAGGGGGCACTGTGAATTCCAAACTGTGGAGTTCACTGTGTCATTTTTTTTTTAAGTCCGCTCTGAGACGACTGCAAGTACTGAGAGTTACTGTCATTGAGAATCATACAATGGAAAAAACAGGCCAGCCAGCTACCTCGGGGGCCATGAGTACCTGCACACATATCCAGGGCCAGAAACAAAAAGTCTTAATAATTTAACACAATATTGGGGAATCTCAGACTTGAGGGACCAAATGCGTGGATTTAGGGTGGTGCAGGTGGCTCCCCCCCTACAAGGTGCTAAGTTGAGGGGTTGCTAAATAAATAATAGTAATAATAATAATACATTTATATGGGTACCTACTGAGATGATCCATAAAAGGCAACTGTAAGAATAGGAATTATTGTGAACATAAGAAATATTTCATCGGCAGGGGACAGCAAAATTTGTCGTCTCTCAGAGTGCCATATTACCAAAGTCTGCCCCTGGCCCAAGCCCTGCGTCTTACTAGCCCTGCTCTGCACATTCTCTTAGTGCTTTTACCTTCCAGAATGCCTCCTTGAACTCTGATAGTGCTGCTTACATTCTTGGATGGAGGCTAGAGCAGAGGAGTGGATGAATACCTGTAGAAACTAGCCTAGTGTATAAAGGTAACATTCACATTTGTTGATTGGCCCACTTCTGCCTGTGGGCCCAGAAGTTTGCCCTGCCCTCAGGCTAAAAACAGTGTGTGTGTGTCCCCAAATAACTTAACATACACATGTTGAGGGCATATAAAGTTTTTCTCAATGAAAATTTGATTGCCAGATATTTATTTATTTATCTGTCTTCCTGCTGATTGCCTTGGGGGGGGGGGGGAGTCTCACTTCCAGCAATAAAAAAGTCTGGTGTGTGTGTGTGTGTGTGTGTGTTTTAAAAAAAGAATAAACATTTTTGGTATTCCTTACTCCCCTTGATTTTTATCCCTCTTTTGTGTGCTGAGAAACATGTGCCACAGTGACAGATATCAAAGGAATCATCCTGAGCATGCAATGGCTTATGTAACGCTTCTGCCAGACAACAGGTGCTTGGGCCACCCATTGACAGAATTCTAATATGTTCAAAAGACTGGGGGAGGAATTCTTGTGCTATATTGAAATACACAGGAAAGAATTCAGAGCATGCTCAGGTGCTGTGTTAACTGGAAGGATGTTTCACTTTTGCATTCAAATCAGAGACGTTTATGGCCCTCTGTTTTGTCATCTGATCCATTTTGCTGCACGCCAGAGACATCTGTATAAAATGGGATATGGGTTGATGTCTGCATATTAAAAAGTTGTTTTCAAAGCTGTGCGTCTGCCAACCAGCTGCTCCTCCTCTCTATGGCAGTCGCTGGAGACCACTGCAGATGCACAGTTGCTAGGGTCTGAAGGGCAAAAATGCTTGTGTCTCGGACTCTGAATTCCTTAAATAAATCCCTGCCATTCTTGTGTTTTCACAAAGATGTGGGCTTGCTGCCGGGTGACCTGGAAGAGGCAGCCTATTGCTTTGTCAGCACATTGGGCTCACTGCAGACTTTAAAGACCACATCCTCTTATTAATCATTTAGAAAAAGAAAGCGAGGAGAGAGAGGATTGTAAATGTATAGTTTGGGCTCCTTGTGGTGGACGGGTGTGCAGTAAAGGTTTGCTCATGTAAATCTGGATTGTGATGAGGTGCAACAAACTCTCCACTGGAAGGGCTGAACTCTGAGTGCATGCAAAACCAGGCTGGTGATATGGCACTGCAGATCCTCCAGTGTGGGCTGTGTGGTGGAAGACTTAGATTTCTATGTATATAGGAAGATTTGGTGAGCGTGAAGTTTCTCTTTAAATACCTTCTTGCTAAATGACAGAACAACATCCACCGTACACCATGTTACTGTGTTCAAAGCACCAACACTGTCAATTTATGGTGTGAACAATGCGCCGGGTAATCCTTACTGAATGATTTGGCAAATGCCCCAGCTGGTAAACAGGTACGTACCAAACTGCCAGCGTATGAACTAACATATAGCCTAAGCTCTGGTATTCATAATAGGGTTTTCTTTTTCTTCTTTTTTTAATGTTCCTCGCCATCAGGCCTATGCATCACAATGAAGACAGTAATTATATGAGTTTGCACCAATCTGACTTTCTAAGTGGTAACCCTAGGCTAAAATTACAGAGCTGGGAGGGAAAGACGAACGCACTGCGTCTGACTTAGAGGAAGGAAAAACAGAATAAAAACACATGATAATGCTTGTTTACCCGAGGTATGTGTGTTGTAAGACATGTTCCAGGGTAGCCACATGCATTAGGGAAGGGCATCAATTTACCAAGGCTGTTTTCTGGTCATCACCCAAATGATGATCTTACACGGGATCCTGGGTCAGTCTGTGCGTAAATGCAACCATTAATGAGCAAAATAATAACACCAGAGCCTTTACCCATGTATTGTGTCGCAAAGGAAAAAGTGGTTAGGCCTTATCTGCACTGGTGGTTTAGGGATGTGTCAGGGTGGTTATGAAGCATACGTCACTTGTGGTGTTAGAGTAACTCTGCATAGTTAATCTAGTCCTCCTGCTTTTGGGTTCTATTGAGTTGGCAAGGCAAGAGGACCTATTGCAGCTAGTGCCACCATGCAAGTTAATGCCCTCGTAAAATTCTCCATCGCATCTGCAGGTGATGAAATTCCACATGTTTCTCTAGATATCAGAGCAGAAGAGAACGAAGTGGAATTCTCCAGCAGTTGGGAGAGGGCTGAAAAGGAGACTTCTCATCTGAGCTCATCTGGATGAACTTGAACTGAAGATCTTTACTTTGTTTAGAACTAGTTTTGGTTTGGACAGGATAAACTTGAGTTAGAACTAGTTCCTTTTTAAAATGAAAGTTCTGTGTATGCAGTGGGTGGGGCTGCATATGACACACAAAAATTCACAACAAAATGCCGACAGCCCCTGCTGCCAGGGCAAAGCAGAGCAGTGGGAGTGGAGGGAGGGTGTTTAACCCTTTCCCCACCTGGCACTTTCCCACCGCAACTCTTCCTTCAGGTGCAAAGGGGAACCTGCCACAGAAAGCGTGGTGCCTGGTTTTCTATGCACATGTTTGCAAGTATAACAGACAGGGAATTGTGTTTGTAATAATGTTAATACTAGTCATTTTCAAACAAAGCATCATGTACTAGCCAATCATGTCCTACTGATGTCTTATTTCCTGAATTCTTTGTGCTTGGATTCCAGCCTGATTCTTGAAATATACCACCATGTGGCTGCTCTAGGTATGACTTTCCCCACTTTGTGTCCAACAGGGATAATCTTTCCACTGGCGGAGGAAGGGGGTGCGGTCTGCCCCGGGTGTCATCCCTGAGGGGGGGTGACATCGCCACCCCACCCCCCTGGGACACTCACCATGGGCTAGCCCCGCCCCCGGGTGCACAGCATGTTCACCGCTCCAGGTGCGGGAGCAGTTAGCTCCGCCTCTGACTCTTTCTCTAAGAAAGCTCTGGTCTTTCCTGTTACCTCTTTCTCTCTGCTCACTTGCATTGCTTGCAAAGGGTGAGCAGAACGCCCACCATTAGCATCTGATGCAAGCAATAGCATCCTACATCCAGTGGCCCCAAATCATGTGATCACCTCTCCTGGTTGTTCTGCTTCTTGTGCCCCAGTATTACACTCAATAAGAGGCTGTAGCTATCAGCACAAACAACTATTGTGCCCACTGGCTCCAGAAGATCACAATACAGCAGCCATATTGAGAGCCTGATTGGGTAGAGTGCAGTCCCTTCATGGCCAATATCTAAGGAAAAGGTTTGCCCTGTGCCCAGGTAAAACAACTGGACAAATTCCTGCAAGGCCTGAGGTTTAACTCTGGGAACCAAGAATCCAAGGAATACAGACCCTGCGATTGAGGTGATGGAGCACAATTGACAGCAGTTGTTGTTGTTGTTATTAACATTTGTATACTGCCCTTCATCCGTAGATCTCAGGGTGGTTCACAGCAGGCTACCACAGTACATTTGTTACAACAAATTGACTGTAAGAGCTAAACGAGTAGATATTTATAGATATATGTGTCTTCTTTTGCCAGTAAATAACCAAAGTGTTTCAATTCTGAACAAAATTATTACTATTTTCTCTTTCTCTTCATCATTCTAATATTTCCAGAATGAAGAAGTGAAAAGCGGGAGTACCATATTGTTCCAATGCTATATAAGCAGGAGGAGTGACTCCTTGCGCTGCAAGGTCCACAATGCTCCGAAAGGAAAGAACACCATCCAACAGCAACATCACACAATGTTAACCATACAAATCTTTACTAAGTATCACCTGATCATTTGGTTTTTCTTCTGATGACCAGTGGCACTGGCTTTGATAGAAAGGCTCTGTGCATGAGAAAAACAACAGGAATGCTAGAAAGCCTGTTTCTCATCCCTCTCTGTATTGAACAGACTAGGATTTGTGCAAATACATCTGTGCCACAACAAGGGACAACCACTAGCATGGGAGCTCCTGATAGATGCTTCTGTATCACTGGAGGAGTTCTGTTGATGGGTCATGGTACCAGCATTAGACCTCCAGCAGTAATGGTCCATTGATACTGGGATGCTAGACAGGATCTTATCTGCTAATTTATTCAACATATTCTGTGAATAATTGTTTCTTTCCCCACCCTTCCCTTTGCTGATCCATGGCATATAAACTTGCTGCTGCTGCTGCTTCATCAAATATTTCCTGGTGGATAATAATGTGGTTTTGTTTTGTTTTTGAGAAATGCATGTCTGCAAACATAAAGGGTCATAAAGTGGACCCGTGCAGATGAATTACGATTTGGCTCCCCTTCCTAGCATGTTCCTACCACATATATACTGGCACAGGGCTCCTCTTTAAGCATTATGGATATTCACCAGCTGCATTGTGCTGGAGAAGCGGCAAATCCATTTCCCATGTAAAATATGATCCAGCCATTAGAAAGACATCTGGAACGTTTCCTCCCCATGTCATAATTTCCTCCTCTGCCATTTTCATTCCAACCCATTTCTATTCTAATTTGCTACTGAAATGATAACACTTCATTCTTTTCCTTTGGGCGGAGAGTTCTGTCAGCATTCTTACACATCTTAAGAAAAAAAGTGTGTGTGTGTGTGTTGTGCATGTGACATACTTTTTAAGCAAGAAGGGGACTCTTCTTGCCCTGTCCCTTGATCCATGATCAGAAACCCTTCATAACAGGCACTTGCATTAGGAGAGCTGATGGATGGAAGAGTGGAAGGGGTGGGAAAGGGAGAGAAAACCAGGGAGTGCTGCAAGGTAGCCTGAGGATAACAGGCGTTATAAAGAGGAATTTTTTGCCTGCTGTTTTTGTTTGTTTTATCACAGAGGCTCAGCGGAGCTGGCCAGCAGCCTCACACAGCAGGTGCTGCCTGAGAATGCAAGGGGGGGGGGGAGAGAAAAATTCCTACTAAATAGGAGCATTATTCGACACCACTGCCTTTCGCAATATTTTCCTTTTGTTTCAAGCAAACTCCCAAGCCTCTTGGGCATCAGTGGTCAAGGCCATAGCAGGACACTTCTGCAAGGAGGAGGGGACGCAGCTTGTTCACAGGCATTTCGAGCTGAAAAGGAGGGGGGAAGACACCTTGAATTATAGTTGTGAAGGGTCTGAGTTATCGAGACAGGAGTGTGCAAAGTGACAGGGAAGACCTTTCATCTACTTTTCCATATAGTACAATAGTATAGTATGATATTTTACATTTGCCTTGCAAATATCCTTGCAGCAGTTCTACAGGAATGTTAGAGTCTGCTTTGCAGAGTAGGAACTGTGATGCAGGGTGATTTGAGTAATGTTATTCGACAATAGTACAGTATACTATTTACAGTCTGCACTGTAAATATTCCTTCAGCAGCTTATAACTTCTGCTTCACAGAGCAGGAACCATGATGCAGAATGATTGGAGTCACATACTGTAATATTGGAGTCACATACTGATTGGAGTCACATACGGTATATTAAGTTGTATCTGCACTGTACATTTAAAGCAGTGTCGTATCATGTTAGTCAGGGCTCCCACCCCCAAAGAATCCTGGGAACTGTAGTTTGTTAAGAATGCTAAGCACTATTAGGAGACCCTAATTCCCCTCACAGAGCAACAATTCCCAGAGTTCCATGAGGAGGAGGATTAACTGTTCAACCATTTCAAGAATGGTTGTTCTATAAGGGGACTACAGGCCCACCCTGCTTTCCCTCTCCCACTTTATTTAAGAACCAGGCACCTGAAATGTTATCACATGTTTCTTGTATGATCTACCTTAGCCCTTCATTGACCAGCTACGGCAGAACATGGATAGAAATGTATATTTGAATACAGATCCTAATGCAGATCTCGATGAAAGGAAGTGAAAGGAGACGGCATGGGTGACACCAACATCAGGATGTGCATTCAAACCTGGATGTCATCCATGTGAAATGCATTTTTTTCAACAGAGATATGTGCTTCCATGTGTATCTGAATGCACATTCCCATCGGCATTCTGCCCCAGCAAGTCATGTATACACACAACTAGAGCTGGCTGAAGACAAAAGTCTTGCCATGCCGTGCTGGCAATCAATGAAACCACAAGTGCAGCATGGCAAGGCAGGAAATGTCAGACCAATTACCAGTGGAATAGCAGTGTGTTTCCTCTTCCTTTCTCCCCTCCTGCCCTCAAACACCACAGGAGATCAGAGGACAATGCATGTAAACAAGTGCAAGGGGAAAGAAGTGCAAGAAAAAGAAAATAAGGTTGGGGATTTGGACAACTTTTTTTCCGCCCACTATGAAACAGCAACTTTTGCCATCAGTGAGAATCAAATCTCATTAAAATTTGGCTCAGGGCTAAACAATAACAAAAGTATAAGGACAGAAGCCTTCCAAGGCAACATGAAAAGAGATGATGATGCAAACACACCCTTGAAACTGATTAGTGTCTCATAATGGAGCCAACGCTGGTGCAATGTGGGTCACTTCAAGCTGACATGCACACTTGGCACGGTGTTCTCCATGCAATGTTGTGTTAAGGAAAGTGCAGCAGCTGCAGACTGCGCTGTAACACCATGACCAGAGTTTCTGAGGAGGAGCTGGGGAAAGCAATCCAAGTGTCATTCACAAAGCATTGCATGCTGAACAACTGCTTGGCAAAGGTCCACTACACCATGTAGACACAGCCCCTCAATGCTAATAATAAGCTATAATAATACACAGCTGACACAATAATACGCAGTCTCACAATTTGGCTGCTCCACTTTGCTAGCAGCTTCAGTTATTGCCTGGCTATGAGTTTCCCAGGGTGACAACTAATCAGCGAGAAACTGAGGTAAAAAAAATCCCTCATAGGGACTCACACTGGTTTAAGTCTAGAAGCCAAATCAGAATGCGGGCAATTCTCTCTCAACATAAAGGAATAGTTAAATATAACTGGGAGCACTTAAAAATGGGGAAATAAACATGTCAGGGTGGAACATATTCCATGAATTTTGGCAATCGCATTTCTCAAGTATGAAATTTGGAAAGGGGTACAGAATTCAGCATTATTATAATATCACATTTCTTCATTGTTCTTCTATTTTAAAGCACATTTTTGTCTCTTAGGGCTATGGAAATAGTAAGAGCATGCAGCAACCACAAGATTTGGTTCAGACACCAGTTGGGAGTTTTCGGAAACAGTCTGCCTGAGCCTGAAGTGCTTTGGAGGGTGCCTTGATTCAGGGTTCAAGTCCACTTCAGGAAAAAATAAGGTTCTCTTCCCTCTCTAGGCATCCCACTTCATTATTGGGATATAAAAAACATGACCAACTCCCCACCCCCCTTTGACAGAAGTGAATGAACTTTGCAGGCAATGGGAGGGCTTCAGTGTAGTACTAAGAAAATTGCTCTGCAAGCACAAACATTTCTGGCTGCCTGGTGGAATAGTGTTCCTTCTCCTCCTCTCTGCCTGCTGTACTGGAGGTCCTCCTGACTCTCCAGTATGAGGAGTTGGGGGTGTGTGGGGAGAGAAAGTCCTATTGTGCTAATGGAAATCCTTGCATAGATTTCCATGAAATCCTTGTGTGGGTTTCCACTAGTGGGACCCATTAGTTGAATCTGGCCCCTAGTATTCTCCACGGAGGATGAAGTCTACCAAAGTATAGGCATAGGATATGGAGTGTTTTATGCCTGCATATTTAAAGTTTTATTTTTTTTTTAAAGGAAACATTAACTTTTTTATTTGGGGGAATAATATTATTACATTTACAGGCATTATAGATCCTGTTGGGAAGATTTGGGGGGGGTGAGATCCATTGATTCTAATAGGAACAAGGAAACAACACAAGACTCAAGAACAACAGCAATATAAAATCAAATATTAGATTAAATCCAGTGAGTAATTCTGACATTTTCTCACCAATTATCAAAATGGAGAATATTATGTGTCAACCAGATAGCTTTCAATCATTAGCCTGTGGCCAAGGTAAATAATTGTACTAATTATTCTAAGAAATCTTAAGTACTAGATTTAGATAATGAGCAGAGAAAAGATTTAAATTGGTAAAATCCTGGCTTTTATGTATGTATGAGAAAGTGGGGGGGGGCTATAAATTTGCCACATGAAAATGGGTCTAGGGAGGATGTGAGGTAATATACCTTTAGATATTAGAGCTCGCTAAGAATTCCAGATAAGAATAGGCTTGGCAGTTATGGTTAGACAGTTTAGAGTGGCATGGAAATAGCAACTTCTCTATATTGTAGGTAGGCATTTAACTCATCTAGAGAGATAGGGCGGGGGAAGCATAAAATTGCCTTGATTGCAAAGCTAGAATTTAAATAGAAATACAAAGCACTCACTGGAATGGGGAAATTGTGACCAAGTGACCTCTGCACCTGTTCAGACTTCTGTCCACGTGATGCTGATGAGCATCTTCGGGGTACCTGATCTATTTTCTTAGCATCCTTTAGCCTTAAACTAGGCTTAGACCATGTAGACCTTCAAACAGAAAACTGTACACATGTGCACCCTGTATTGTAATGTTAAATCGCCAAATAAAAGCTTTTGTTTATGAAGCTGAGCATATTTCACAGAAGTCATGCTTGTCCAATAGGGCAAGAAAGAAGCCAAAAACCATTTCACCAAATCATTTCTCATTTAATACTATTTGGGATCAGCCACTGTCACCTTTTTTTCTGTCAGGGCTCCTGCACCTTTAGCAGCTACATCTAATTTGCCTCTTTTCTTTGCTGCTCCCCCCACCCCCCGCAGTTGAAACCACCTCGTAGAGCAGGCACATGAAATAGACTGCATTGTTTTCCTACAGGGATAGCATGTCAGTGACGCATGCTTTCTGTGCCAGTAAATCCAGCTGAAGTAAAACAGCAGCTTCAGCTCTGAGGCCACACAGAACAACAATGTGCAGGTACGGCAGGAGTTAAACAATACAGCAGGCCTATGGCCAAGCAACCAGAGACTTAAGGCTGCTTTTCAAAACGGCATGCAAATCCCCTTCAGCTTTCAAAATCCCATCCCATATATCAGCAGATTAATAAGAAAAGATTAAAGTCGAAATTAGTTAGCTAAGGAGAACGGAATAAGGTTGTGATGCTTGCAGGCAACAGCTATAGCGAAAATGGAGAAGGTGACAAGTATCAATGGAAAACTTCTGACCTGTGTGGAAAGTAGCCCAAAAGATCATATTTGTAAGAGTAAAAATAACACTGTACCTGACAGGATCCATGGGATTTATACTAATGAATGTCTGCATGCTGGAAAATATACAGCAGAATCCAACATAATTCATTGCTCAAAGCCACCTACCTCCCTATGGACTGCTGTGCCCAGCAAAAATGGCCAGGACAGACTCAGCCATCTTAACTCACTTTCTGCTCAGCAGTACTTATTGTGGAAAAGGTAAAGGTAAAGGGACCCCTGACCATTAGGTCCAGTCGTGGCTGACTCTGGGGTTGCGGCGCTCATCTCGCTTTACTGGTCAAGGGAGCCGGCATACAGCTTCTGGGTCATGTGGCCAGCATGACTAAGCCGCTTCTGGTGAACCAGAGCAGCACATGGAAATGTCGTTTACCTTCCTGCTGGAGCGGTACCTATTTATCTACTTGCACTTTGACATGCATTTGAGCTGCTAGGTTGGCAGGAGCTGGGACAGAGCAACAGGAGCTCACCCCGTCGCGGGGATCCGAACCACTGACTTTCTGATTGGCAGGTCCTAGGCTCTGTGGTTTAACCCACAGAAAGGCTTCTTCAAATCAGATGCAGGTGGAGGCAGAATGTGGAAGGGGCAGGATGAAGAAGTGGTGCCATTACGCCCAAACCTATCCCTTCTTAGTCCTGCCAGTTCATGACATTAAAGCTCAGTGTCTTTTTTATTTTGAACCTATGTGGTCAGACCTAAGCACTACTGGGTTCAGTGGAGCTTACTCCCAGGAAACTGTGCAAATTAGGATTGTACTTGTGCTTTTCCTGATAAATTGGCTTTTACGCTATGCCCAGTGTGGGAAACTTTGGCCTTCTAGAGTTTCTGAACTACAGTTGCCATTGTCCTTGGCCATTGGCCATGCTTGCTGGGGCTGATGGAGGTTGTCGTTCAGCAACATCTGGAAGATCAAAGGTTCTCCACACCTGTGCCCATGTGTGCTGATACGGATCGATAGATAGAGGATCAACCCAGCTACCTGCAATTTTAGACACACTCTTGGGGGCATAGCTATAGCCTAGGGGCTGAGTTTCTGCGCTTCAAAATTGACCACTACATCACTTGTCAATAGGATTAAGTGAAGGACCAGACTCACATTTTCACCGGGGCAGTTCTGAACATTAGAATTGCGTCAAATGTGTGTTAAATGCCTATAATAACCATAACCTAAACAACTCCTTACGGAACTTGAGTGGAAGGCTAGGCTGGCACGCTCACCCAAGTGTGGGGACCCATCTGAGGCAGTAGGAGTCAATCACAACTGAAAAAAGCACTGGAACAGCATCACCATGTTCCCTGTACACTCTGTGTGACTGGGGCAGTCTTACTTTGTGCAGGGCTACTTGAGCATATCTTGTTTGACATCCACCACCATGCTGTATTGTGGCCGTACAACACACCAGCAACACAATCTGGCTAACTGGCACTCGCTCCAAGTCACTTACACCCTCATGATCACTAAAGGGAGGCTGAAGGAGGGAGCAGCTCTCAAGCTATGGCAGGCCAGAATGTACAAATTAGGCGTAGGGTGCCAACTAACTTGAAGTGCTAGTACAGCAGCAGTATTTTGCAGGTACCTGTGCAAGCTATAAAAAGGAGAAGGCAGCTGATATGGTGACCACCAGATCAAAGAGAAGCTACTGAGGTTAAATAAGTTACATTAGAAAATGATCTGACAGTTTGTTTGCCCTCCTCAAAACAGATATGGTTTGTCACCCTTGCATTCATCCCTTTGGATAGGAAAGGAAATCAATAAGTCACTTCAACCCTAGTACAACAGGCAGATTTAGCAGCAAGATGACGTTCCAGGATGCAACATGAGGAGGAGACCATTGTCAGGACCAACTTCTTTGTTTATTTTATTTAAAATACTTTCACCCCATATATCAGGTGAAAAAGCCTCACAAAATGGCTTACAATCGATAATAAATATAGTTATTGCTCGTAACAGTACAGCAAGATACAAAAGGTAAACAGATTTGGAGGAAGGAGTGGGGAAAAGGGCAAATTCAGGCCTAATGAATATTGGATTTGTCACTCATTGATACTGGAACTCAAGGTCTGACACCTGACAGTTTATATTTTTGACAGTACTTGATAGCTAACACGCAGTGGTGTTGCTACTTGGCAGTACTGATAGCTGATATCTGGTGGTTTGGTTTAAACTTTCTGTCTTTAGGAAACACTTTCCACATGGATTTGTCTGCCAAGGAATCCCCGTACATCTGCTACGGAGGATTCCAATACATCGCCATCTGGCAAGGAGGCTGTAGTTGCAAGATTCCTCCACTGAGCAACAGATAGCACACTAGATTAGTCCCAAGGTACTTTAAAATCAAAGTTTCTCTGAGTGCAAAGGATTCTAGGGTTCTAAGGGACACACTCAGTCCATGTGTGTTTGACAACTGTGAGTGTGCCCTAAAAACACTCTGAAAAGAAAATTATAGTATCAGAACATTGCAAAGCAGATGCATAACAGTGGGAATTGTGTGTTTTTGGTTGGTTTGTTTTTCAGAAACCTTGCCTGACGTTATTCATCTTCTCATGAAGGAAAAGCACCCCAGAGAAGATTCAAGGAATCCAGAGTTCTCCCAAGAGACAGGTTAAAAATCACTGCTGTATTGTATTTAACAGTATTTCATGGTTGGCATTCAACAGCATTAAATATCTGAGAGCATTTGACAGAAAACCTTCAGCAATATTTAGAACCTGAGAGCACTTGATGGCTAACATGGAGTGTTGATTAGTTTTTAACTACTGACAGCTCATCAGATTCCACATTTGATGACTATTAAAATAAAAGCATATAAGAAATATGAATAAGCCTTAAGAATATATATATATATATATATATATATGCAGGTTTTGGTGTCCTCGGGTGTCTTCCCGTGTAAAAGTTGGGGTGTCTAGGCGACGTTTCGACGAGGTCTCACTCGTCATCTTCAGGCTGGTGCTTTCGGCTTCTTGTTACTGGAACAGAGCAGGATCTCAGTGTTTGAGTTCCTATAAATACTGTTGAGGAGGTGTGGTATTTATAGGAACTCAAACACTGAGATCCTGCTCTGTTCCAGTAACAAGAAGCCGAAAGCACCAGCCTGAAGATGACGAGTGAGACCTCGTCGAAACGTCGCCTAGACACCCCAACTTTTACACGGGAAGACACCCGAGGACACCAAAACCTGCATTCCTGTACCCGTGAAAATCTACGAAAGCATATATATATATATATATATATATATATATACACTCGCAGAGAGAGAGAGAGAGAATGGTACCTCGGGTTAAGTACTTAATTCGTTCTGGAGGTCCGTTCTTAACCTGAAACTGTTCTTAACCTGAAGTACCACTTTAGCACTGCCACTGCGCCGCCACCACAATTTCTGTTCTCATCCTGAAGCAAAGTTCTTAACCCGAGGTACTATTTCTGGGTTAGCGGAGTCTGTAACCTGAAGCAACTGTAACCCAAGGTACCACTATGTGTGTGTGTAATCTATCTTTAGGCTTATTCATATTTCTTAAATTATATATGTTTGTGTGTGTGTGTGTGTGTGTGTGTGTGTGTGTATTCTTTTATTTTATACATATTTATATAACATCCAAAATGCAGATTTAAATTCTGGATTTTAAATCTTTCTTTCAAACTTTGTATGGCAAAATTTGGAAATTCACAGAAGTTAATTTTCAAAGGTATTTCATGTTTTTCCTTTCAGATCTACTTTGTGACTTTGCAGTACACTATTGGACCTTACCATGTCCCTTTAAAAAGTCAAGGAATGAGTCTCTCTGCAGTATTGTCCAAAGAACAAGGATTTACTGTATTTTTTTCTCTATAAGACGCACCAGACCACAAGACGCACCTAGTTTTTGGAGGAGGAAAACAAGGAAAAAAAATATTCTGAATCTCAGAAGCCAGAACAAGAAGAGGGATCGCTGCGCAGTGAAAGCAGCGATCCCTCTTGCTGTTCTGGCTTCTGGGATAGCTATGCAGCCTTCATTCGCTCCATAAGATGCACACACATTTCCACTTACTTTTTAGGAGGGGAAAAGTGAGTCTTATAGAGCAAAAAATATGGTACTTTGCTAAGGACTTGAGGTTCTTTTCTAAATGTAAACCATAGTTGTGCCAGACATTTCTGCTGTATTTGGCCCCAAAAATTCTCTCATCAATTAGTGAGAAAATAAACTGTGTCCAAAAATTATCAAAGGGGGGAGGAAATTTTGGTGATAGTTTTCAAGGTTATTCTCCAGTTCTTGCATAAGATCATTTGAAAATAGGAGTGGTTGTCATTCATAGATAGGCCCATATTTCAGGAAGAAAATATTTGCTTGTGAATTTAAAAATGAGAATCTTGTCCAAATAGTTACAGAAAATGACACTGGCTACACTTAAGTCCTAAAGGAATGGAAAATGAGCAGCAGCAAACCAATAGACAAGCGCCTAAACACAATGCAATGTCTGCTAAGGCTTCTCCGTTATATAATTACTGAGCTCAATACACTAGAAAAGTTACTGTTTTATTAAATGAGCTTTTCACTACTGTAATGTCACCATAGATGCCACATGACACGGGGCGGAATAAGAGATACAGAAACCTCAAAGAGCTACGGGTAATGTCCATGACAGCGGAACTAATATACAGGCGATCATTCTTACATTATTCAGCAGTTTCAATCACTTTCTTTTTTATAATGGTTATATGATGTAAGAATATATAAATACTGTAGGGGGAGGATCTATATATAGCTTAACAATGGAAATATTAATGTGTTGTTCCCACGCTATCTTCAATGGCTGCAAAAGGACAAGAGATTTGCAAAGATGAAGGACAGGATATTCATTCAAATCTTTCCTTCTGCTCCAATAAGGGAGAAAAGTGTAACGGACATTTGGCAGGTGGCAGGAGTTCCCTGTATCCAAATAAGGAGGGATCCGTTTATTTAAAAAAGGATTAATCTGAAGGACACTTACTGAATGAACCTCTTGGTACCGCAGAGATCTGTGTTCAGATCTCTGCTTGGACCAGTCACACTATTTCAACTTAAGCTACCACAAAATGTTCAAAGAAGAGGACATGTTCTCCACCACAACCTCCTTGGTATCCCTAGTGTGGGATACAGAATAATAAATAATGTCCCAAAGGATGCCATAAGCAGGACCAAGAGGCCTCCTTTACACCTAGTACTCTTCTTGACATAAAAGGGACCCTCTTCTCACTTCACATCGCTTACATAACTGATGAAGAAAATCTTGTCCATGCACTGGTTATAAGTCGCTTTGGTGACAGCCTCCGCAGGCATAACGGCAAGTGTGGCAAGCAAGACAAACCGTCTCAGAGAAGGGCAAGGAATATGCTTAACAAAAGGACAGATAATGCCAAATATGGCTGCCATTGAACAATTGTATCTCACTATTACCATACCGATGGTTGGATAGTGTTATGATGGTTGGATAGTGTTCTCGAAGCTACCAGCATGAGTTTGGCCAAACTGCGGGAGGTAGTGGAAGACAGGAGTGCCTGGCGTGCACTGGTCCATGGGGTCACAAAGAGTTGGACACGACTAAACGACTAAACAACAAATTACCATACCATCTGCTTGGAAGAAAATGCCCTTACCTGGCTACCATGTCTGGTTTAGAAGCTCCAGCAGTACAAAAATGGAATTTTCTACCAATGAACTCAGCAGGTGCCTTCTGTTCCAGCCTTTAAATGCCTTCTGGAAACTTTCCTGTGCCACCAGACATACACAGGCAACCAAGAATCTGTCTCCTTTTATAGTTAGTTGTTGGTCTCTGATTTTAAATTTGTTGGTTAGGTTTTGTTATATAAAGATATTATTGTATAATACTTTGAATTTTTTAATGATATAGTGGTATAAATATTTTAAAATAAATAAATACATAAATGCAGGGTTGGTAAGTGGTATGGTTTGTGGGAGAGTTCTGAGGGACCCACATTTGATGTCTGGGCCTGAGGTTTCCCATCCCTGCCTTAAAGGTTACTTGTCATGCAAGCCTGAGGCTTAGTCTCACATCCTTTTGTTTTTATGGTGGACATATCTGTGAACAAGTCATTTTCCTATTGTGCTTAAGGCTATTTAATTTCTTGCCTTTGACAATTATTCCAGAAGCCTAACCCAGAAATATTTGTTACTGTCAGGCCTAGAGTCACCTTTTTGTGTGGCCTCTACTTCCTATTTGGACAGCATGTCCATGTCTTCTCCTATGCATGGCCTTTCAGCCTAGATAATATGTCCTAAATCCCCTCCCCCACCTGCTCACCTGCCTCCAGGTTTTTGTGGAGTGCAGTTGAATTTTTCACTACCTACTAATATTTCCATTTTTCAACAAATACCAACCAGACAAACAGGAATGAAGGGAAAAGATTGATGGGCTCTGCTATGATACTTATCTGGCCCACATTACTGTAGTATCTGGATGCTTCAAAATATGTAAAGCATTTGTGCTATTTTCCACTTTTGCAGATGGAATAGTTGCGGACTGCAAGGCTACATGTCAAATTTGTTAATATTTCCCTCAGGGCAAATTGTTCAAGTAGGATCTTGCTCTCTGAAGTGTTGAGCTTCTCTTGTGTTCTAGGCCCACATTTCCTGTGCTGCTCACTTCCCTTGAGCAGTGAGCAGCTGATAAACATCAGAGGTGTTTCTACTGAGGAGGCACAATCTGTTCATACAGGAAACATGATGTTGCCTCCACAAGTGAAAGGGAACTAGTTTCAGAGCAACCGTCCCATGTGAACATTGATTCTCGGTCAACACCCCCCTCAACTGTTTTACGTGCAGCTTGCTCTGCTCTGTGCACAGTCTGCAGTATCTACAGTTGTCACTGATAACCATAGGTGGAAGTTAGCATTATGCCACCCCTTGATTTCCTGAAACTTCAGCAGCTGCTTCTGTTTTGAAAAGTGGCATTAGGAGGGGGCAATTCACAAGGAACAGGTGGCAGCATAGCAGCCAACTCCTAGGAGCCGGAGACTCTTCACACACACACCCAACTTAATGGACATTGCCATTCAAGTGTGTGTGTGTGTGTGTGGTGTCATGTGAGTGATTATGTGGGGTGGGGCTTACCTCCCCCCCCCCCCGTATTTTATTCAAGTTGGCACTCCTGGGTGGCAGGTGAGAGAAGGAAATGCTGGCCTGGGACACCTGTTGGAGAAGAAGCAACCAGTGCCAGTGGAGAGTTGTTGGGGTGGTGGGGAGATAGGACAAGCACACCTTTTCCATCTCTGTGTCTCTGAAGGGCAGTGTGGTCATGGTAAATTCTGAAGTGCAGGAGATTACTAGGTGAGCATCCCTAGTCATGCCCCCCAAAGAGAGTCCAATTTCTTCAGATCAGCTGAAACAATCACAACAGGGAATTGGTAAAGGGTGGTGTATTGATTAACATATTGAATTTTCGCCGGGAAGACCAAGATTCACAACCCTCATCAGCCATGAAGTTCTCTGATCAGCCATGAAGTTCTCAGTCTGAGCCTATCCCATCGATATATAAAGAAGGAGCGATGTGCCAGGACAGACCTGCCTCCAGGCTTAAAACCAGCTGTGCTGTGTGTGGTGGGACAGTGCTATGTAGCAGCCCTCCTGACACTGGTGTCACTGTGGCTTGCCTGGAGGGGGTCGAAGTGGGGCAGCACCGAGGTGGGAGTCACACATTTGGGAGTGCAGGATCAGTAGCAGCGCTCCCATTGGTTTAACTGCGCAACTCCAACCGCAGGAGAATAGGAAGCTGCCTCCTACCAAGCAGAACTGTTGGTCCGTTTAGCTCAGTTGTATCCCGACTGGCAGTGGCTCTCTGGGGTTTTCGAGAGGAGCCTTTCCCAGCGCTACGTGGAGATGCCAGGGATGGATCCTGTCCCACTCTGCATGCAAAGCACATGCTCCGCCGCTGAGTTCTGCTCCTTCCCACCAAGCCGCTGTAATGTATGCAAGCCCTGCGTTCGCTTCAGAATGAATTTACCCAGAGGAAAGTAAGCTGAACTGAAGACTGGATCGTTTACACATTACTTATGCATTTTCCTCAGATAATACAAGGAATATGATGCGGAGCCTGGGACTTTAAAAAACAACAACCCTCCTTTCTCAAGCCTCAAGCTATTTCTGTAACCACTATGTCATCCTTCTTGGCTCCCGTGTGGTCCCCTACTTAAGCAAGTTCATTCTCATTTCCCTTCAACATAATATCAACCAGAATGCCTACATGTAATCAATGTTTTGGCATGTGCACACAATTATGATGTTCTGGAAAGCACAGTGCACTGCTTTGTCCTTTATTGTCCATTTCCTACAAATACAATTAGCGAAGAACAAATTAGATTGTAACATCATTTTGAGCAGGCTGGCCTTGTTTTGCTCCATTTCCAATTTTCTTAGAATTCAGTGTTTACAGAGATTAAAATACAACCATGAAAAAGTTCAACCAGAAGACATGAATAATATATAAAACACATTTTTTAAAAAAAGAACTCTAAAGAAGAGGATGGAGATGGATACGCCCAGGAGTTTTGTGGTGGGCTGTTCAGGGCAGAGCTGGCTGACACTGCTTGATGAATTCAAGGCTGCAGTTTGGAAGAGGCTTGGTAACTCAAAAACAAGAGAGAGTCATGCTCATATATGGCTGCCAGTTTATTTCTAGGTCCAGTTTAAGGTGCTCACAAATGACTTAGGCCCAAAATATCCAAGAGACCACCTTCTTCCCTACAGTCCCTTTCAGGTGTTAAGATCAGCAAAGTGATATTTCTGACACCCTCAGAAGCATAGGGATGACATCCCAGGAAAGGGTAGCCCTTAAACTGGCTCTGTGACAGCCCCTAAATTGTAGAAACTTCTCCATAGAAGTGCATCAGGCATCACCATTGTATAGATTCCATTATATGCTGAAGAGTCTCCATTTTACCCTGGTCTTGGACACCTGATATAGACAGACAGATTCCCCACCCCCACCCCCATTCTATCCCCTAAGAATATGACCAGCAGTAACAATGGTGTAATCTAAAAGAAAGTGGCTTTGCATTAAACTAGAAGTATACCTCAAAAGTGCACCTCTCTTTCTTGGAGGTTTTATTGATTAGTACATGTCCCATTTGGACATACACCATTTTGCTCCTCTCAAAATTGTATTTTGCTCCTCTCAGAATTAATGGGAAGTTCTGGACAGCCATTGCAGGATAACTCAGAACACTGGAGATTTTATTTTTCTTAGCTTTATGAGATAGATCCCTACTGCTCCCCTTTTATAATTTGGGAAGTGTCAATGACTGAACTAGGGTTTGAACCCATTTCCTTCCCTTCAAAGTGGTTGTGACAGATTTTACTTGTGGCTTTTACCAATGTATATAATTGGTTGCTGTGTGTCGACTCGTGGTCAGAAAATGGTTTGACAAAGCAAATGGTTTTAGATGTTCAAGATTCTCTGGGCTGATTCACCCCTGCAATTGTACAGCAAGGATGGGGGACCTGCCACTCTCCGGACGTTTCTGGCCTACAGCATCCATCCTTCCTGACCACTGCCCATGCTGGGTTAGTGGGAGTTGTAGGCCAACATCAGCTGAGGGGCCACAGATTCCACATCCCTGATTTATGCAGCTCTATTTCTCTTCCTTTAACTACTCACAGGTGAATGTATGAACTGACTGTATTAAAAGCATTTTGTTTGAAGACACTCGGTGGTAATTATGATAGCTACATTACCTCCAGTATTAGAGGCAGTGTGCTTCTGAATACCAGTTGCTGGGGATCACAAACAGGAGAGTGCTATTGTGCTCCTATACTGCTTATGGACTTCCCTCAAATATCTGGCTGGCCGCTGCCAGGACAGAATGGCAGTCTAAATGATCTTTTGGTCAAATCCAGCAGCACTCGTCTTATTTTCTTAAATGAGATGAGGTAATCTGAAAGTTCCATCTGTGGTATTTCATGGCTCATTACTACTTGTAAGTCATCAAAGATGATTTATGGTCAGAGGCAGCAGTGCTTCTGAATATCAATTGCTGAAAACCAGAGGGAGGGAAGAGTTTTGTTGTGTTCAGGTCCTGTTTGTGAGTTTCCCTCAGGCACCTGGCTGGCCACTGCAAGAACGGGATGCTGGACTAGATGGGTCACTGGCCTGATCTAGCAGGATTCTTCTGTTCTTATCACTTGATGTTCCAGACATAACATGGTGAACATGCACAAGAGACATTTACAATTGAAGTCTTGAGGTAGATTTTAGCATTATGATGATAAGTAATTTTGAAGGAAGAAAAATAGCTGTCTACGTTAATTTTTTATTTAATATTTTGCCCCCGGCTCCAGAATTAAAACTGCTTTGTCCATTGCTGATTTCTTCTAATAGAGCCATTGTTTGCTTTAATAGCAGAAAGGATGAGCTGTCAGAAGACATTTTCATACTGCACATGGAGTCATAAAGAGTAGGAATGTGTATATTCAATCCTCAGTTGTTAATGAGCAAGGAGCAGCAAGACTTGTTTCCTGGGTGATGGTGATATTACTTCCATGCAGAAAGATCCACTTCAGTTGGTAAATACAGATGGAAAAGTCTACTCACTTCCCATTTGCACTGGGAGGTTGAAACAGTCACATGTTTAAAACATACCAACAATACTTCTTGTTTGTTTGTTTGTTTGGTGGTTGTGTGCTTCAGGTGCAACTGTAGCTGATACATCTTTGTGCATAGACTGCGCTTCTGGTGAGCTAGACCAGAGTTTTGTGTTCATTTGTGGAAAAGGATCCTGGCCATTGGAAATGTTTACTACATTGGGAAATGAATTCACTATTCAAAGACTCCAAGCAAATATAAAACAAAAATTAAAACAAGAGCCTCATATAACCCACTTTGTGTTTTATCTGTTGCAGACACTCCCATGCGTAACAAGTTCAGAGTGAAAGAAGTAGTTTTATTGGGGTGGGGCATGTAGATTAATTCCCCATATGTTTCTATTTTTTTGCACATGTTGGTACGTTAAAAATCAAATCAGGTCTTTCCTCTACCTCTCATTCCAAAACTTCACTGTGAAATAACACTCGGCAAAATGACTTCAAGCTGTCACCATTACACAACCTAAACTTTATCTCTTCATTAATGCATTACAGAGCAAAAAAACAATGAGAGCATTCCTTTGGAATGTGTGTTTACTGAACACAAAATGATATGTTTACTGAAATAGCAGTTGCTGCCGGGTTACCCAGTGGGGGAAAGCTTTCTCTTTCCATACCATTCAGATCTCCTGGTGTCACCCTTATCCCCAGCACTACCCTCCAGAGGCAGGATGATTTCTTCTCCACCCTGCTCCTAAAATATTCAGACAAATCTACTACATTTTGGTTATTATGATCCACGGTACAAGAGCCAGGCTTTGTTTGGAGTGCAGGAAAAGAGGTCATTTCATATTGTGCAATGGTCACACAAAGACAGAAACGGCAAAGCAAATATGGTGTGCACATGAAGCTGCCTTCTACTGAGTCACACCAGCCATCCCAGGATAGTCTACTCTGATCTGGCAGTGGCTCTTCCCTGGCCAAGGTCTTCCTCAGGCCTGGTGATGCTATGATTTCAACAGGGGACCTTCTACCTGTAAAGCATGGGCTCTTGCACCGTGCTATGTGCTTGCTCAGCAGAGGAACGATCCAAAGATCCAGACCAGATTTAGTGGAGCTCTTCCAGCACTGTGGGGCTGAACATACTCAGGACAATGCTATGGTTGCTTCTTAGGTATATTGTGCATTAGGCAAAACTGCATGAAAATTGCATATGATGATAAATTTGCATTCAAATGTTGATGAATTTTAACAAGGACTTTTTAAAAAGGTAAACAGATGTGGAAATGTGGAGAACAGACTCCGTAGCTTGTGAGGTAATCAACGTAAGAGGTATTGGAGGAGTGGCACCTTAACACTTCAGACATAGCTTGGAAGGGCAGCGTGGTAAGTTGCCATGTAGCCAGGTTGCCAGTAAGGCCAACCAGGAATGGCCTGTGCCATGGTGGTAGTAAGAATCCAGCAACCACCTCCAGGAAGCCCAGCCTACCAGCAGACAGGAATAACAATAACTAATAATAATAATAATAATAATAATAATAATAATAATAATACCCCACCCATCTGGCTCTGTTTCCCCAGCCACTCTCGGCAGCTACCAACAAAATATAAAAAATATAATAAAACATCAAACATTAAAAACTTCCCTAAACGGGGCTGCCTTCAGATGTCTTCTAAAAGTCAGGTAGTTGTTTATTTCCTTGACTACCAAGAAGGCCCTCTACCTGGTTCCCTGTAACTTCGCTTCTTGCAGTGAGGGAACTGTCAGAAGGCCCTCAGAGCTGGACCTCAGTGTCCTTGCCCCATACTGCAATGAAATGATGTAATGAAAAATTGTGGTCATGTTTTAACTCGCACTCTGATCTCATGGGGATCATTGCTCCCAGTACGGATGCCTGGGTGCACCAGGGGCACAAACTAGACTCTGTAGAGAACTGTGAGCAGTAGCTAGGACTAGCTGAAGCCTTGTGGCTTATTCAGACAATCCTGCAAAGCGATACCTGACTGCATTAGCACAGTGATACTTTTTACTATTAGGAAAATGTGATTCTTTCACCCACATTTTCCTAATTGCAAAAAACACCACAGTTTCATTGCTGGGAAATGGAGATCTTGCTGCAACAGACATGGTGCCTTGAGGAATTTGCTTAAATCCCCTACAGCAAAAGAATAGGAACTGTGTACTCCCCATGCCAAAAATAAAAATGATGAAATGGAAAGCAAAGGGCCAACCTGGTCTGCTACTTTATGTCCCCCATCTTTTATGTGGATAATCACCATTAGGGTATCCTTGGGGCAGGTGTCTGCATTTTTGAAAGCTCATATTGCCTTGGTCCCATCTCACAGAGGCAAAGCATTCGGGTCCTGTTTGCAGGCTTCCCATAGGCATCTGTTTGGCTATGTTGAGAACAGGAAGCTGGACTAGATGGGCCCTTGCTCTGATCCAGAGGACTATTCTTAGGTTCTTTTAAAGTTTTTCACAGCTCTAATGACTGGGAAACAAGACTGTGTATTTGAGCGGGAGAACATGAGACTATGTATATGGCAATTCCTTCTGCTTTTCTGGTCCAAGCAGTAAAATCAACCTGCACACAATTATGGAACGTTTTTCTTAATGCAGCTGCCAAGCAGACATCCATATTGGCTGCAGTACTGCTTGGTGTGGATATACCACCATAACTCCCTAGTGATTCACACCAGCCAATCAGAACAGAGTTCATCAGTTCACCAAGCAACATAAACAAAATATCAGGGGTTTTATATTCATTCCTTCATCCTTAAAAAGAAACACACTAGAAAACGTTCCCTGCCAGCCCTAACCTGGTACAGCATATTAGACTAATGAAGGGATGCTGTTCATGGATCATTCACAAGCCGCCAAGATTGGGAACAAACAGTCCCCACAATTTGGATGGAACTGTTTTTGAACTTTTCAGAGGCTCATAATCTGAAAATTCCTGACAGGAAACGATTGCTCCTTCCTACTGCTTCCCTGCTATGTATAAATTAAAGGCAAATGCCAAGATGGGAATGAGACTACAAAGATTGCAGCGATTCTTTCCCACTTATGTGAAAAACAAGTTCGCAGAGTGATTGGTGACCACTCAGGACTCCTCCTAGGTGAGGACCATTAAGATCCTTTGTTGTACACCAGCTTTGCACTGATATGCACCATCCCATGGAACCTAAATTGTCTCATGGATGCAGTTGATAGGTAAGCTATTGCACACACGCAGCAACTCAGTGTTGGTTTTCCCCACTTCCTGTCTCAGTGTCATACAATGGAACTGTTGGGCAGTAGTTCTGAGACAAACTAATAATAATAATAATAATAATAATAATAATAATAATAATAGCATAATTAACCTATGAAAATTGTCATGACAATATGTGATCATGGCCACTAGGTCAGGTGGCTTTTAAAAAAAGGGATTAAAACAGCCAATGTGAGGTCATCCAGATGTTCAGGACTAAAACTCACACCATCCCTGTTCATTGCTTATGCTTGCTGGGGCTGATGGGAATTGTAAT
This sequence comes from Podarcis tiliguerta, assembly GCF_965153285.1. Taxonomy (NCBI): domain Eukaryota; kingdom Metazoa; phylum Chordata; class Lepidosauria; order Squamata; family Lacertidae; genus Podarcis; species Podarcis tiliguerta. The sequence continues at coordinate 62,708,942 of NC_139534.1, forward strand.
CCACAACATCAGAAGGGCACTTCATTGGCTATCCCTGGCTTGATGCATGGAGGAGGGTAGGTCCATCAGTACCTGTGATGTCTAAATGGAACCTCCATATGGCAGCATACTTCAAAATATGAGCGGCTGATGGACAAGCAATACTGAAACATATGACAGGCCACTTTTGGAAATGGAATGCTGGACTAGATGGCGGTTCAGTTTTGTTTGTTTGTTTGTGGCTTCCTTGTCAAAATGGTTTCTCAGTGTAAAATGAGTTATAAAAATAAGGTGAAACATAATTAAAATGCACAATAAAAATTTCACTGAAACATCCATAGCTAAAATGTACAACAAAGAAACCTATTAAAACAATATAACAATGAAAACCAGGTAACTCTTGTCAGGAAAGCAAGAGAGCACTTGTGTGAACAGATGAGTCCTCAACAGCCTGCAGAATGCCAATACTGATGAAGCTTTTCATATTCCAGAAGAGAGGGCATTCGAGCACACTAGTACCACCATTGAAATAAGTCCACCTCTGTGTCACCACCAGCTGGTAATCATCAGGCCATGGGAGAACTGAGTTCCATTTCTTTACCAGGCAGCGGAGGGTCTAGCAGGGCTGCTCTTATGCTCTCAAGTATCCTGTTAGTATCAACCTACTAAAATCACATAAATATTTGTTCTCTTTCTTGCCACATCAGAGTGCACAAGGCTCTGTGGGTTGGAGAAGCAAGAGTGGAAGGTGAGCACTGTTTCTGTCCATTACCCATGTTGTCTCCATCTGATATTACCACGCACCACTGGGGAAATGTCACTGAACTGGAAAACTAACAGCATTTTGGCATCACTTGAGACTATGCTATGCACCCTGGAAACTAATGTTCCTATGCTTCCTTCTAGACTTCTACAGTAATAGCAGTGAGGATTTCTCTCTCTCTCTCTCTCTCTCTCTCTCTCTCTCTCTAAGAAAAAAAATAGTATTTCACATTTCTGGTCCTTTAGCTGAATGTTAAAAGTAGCTAGATCTATTAACATTGCCATAAAATTCTTTTTATAATTAATAGGGCATAAAATGCCTTGTCTGAATCTTTGCAACGTTAAGCAATAAAAGTTATAAAATGACATCATTTCTTAATATTGCTGGGAAATAGTTTATACACAGAGTGTAAACAGACCCCCATTCTCAAGTAAACCCAGTGACCTAGTCTGGAATTTGTTAAGAAGAAGAGGTGGGCAATGCATACTAATAAAGTGTGTCTGTGCCCCACGAGACAGACAAAAGTCTGTAATCAATGTGGAACAAGAGGGAAAGAAGCTATAAATATTTTTCTCCGCTCACCTAGACTGTTGCCTACATACACACACACACACACACACACACACACCCCTCCAAGTGGTTTTCCATATATTTTTGTGCAGCTATTACAAAAATAGCTCTTTGTTGAAGCAGTATTTTAATATCTCCTGTGTATGTTCTGTTCACCATTAACTCTTACATCAAAGGTTAGTAATATGTGTACCTGACATCAATCTCGTTTTTAGACACTGGACCCTGAGGATCCAGGAAGACAGTGGAAGCCATTGTGCCACTATCTCACATACGTGTATTCTTTCAGGCTAAAAGGGTACCACCTAGTTAATATGGGTGCAACTTCCCTTTCAAAATGTTAGAAAGCCCCAACATGTGGGGTTCTGCTCATATATTGCAAGCTTCACACGTGGAGAGGAAACCAACTGTTTCCTGTAATGTGTGAATTTGAGTTGGGTGTTTTGTGTCACATGGATAAAGAAGATAAAGCAACTTTTGCCTCCAGGAATCAGTGCTTCTCACCCCCAGTCAAGCTGATATTTGCTATGGCTTTTACTTTTTGCTTATCAGCTTGGCCATATACCCTGTCTGAATTCCCATTTGCTGCTCTTTCCAATAACCTGTGCAGCAGGATCACGCAGAGTGCTTTTCCTTAGGATTGTTGCTTCAGTATCCTCCTCTGCTGCAATTCTCAGGTAAGCTTCAAGTGGGCGTCTTTAGAATTTCTACATGCTCATTTGAACTGAATGTCAACCCAGGTTTGGCTGAACAAACTTACACACACAAACACACAAAATCAAGGTGCTTCCAAATGGGTGTTTATTGTGTGATCAGTGCTGCTCAAGCATGAAGGTTTGCCACCCCCCCCCCAGCAATCATCAGCATCAACATGCCAGCCTGTATTTCTTCACTCCATTTTAATCAGGACTTCCCCTTCCTGTGGAAAATCCACTAAGTTTAATAAAAAGCCCATCCTGTTACCAGCAATGAGTTTGTGATACCTAAATGACCCATTAACAGTTTTGAACCCTGGGGTTGGGGCCTGTTCAGGGTGGGGCAGCATGCTTTGCCCCAAGCAGTTCTTTTTCTGCCCATCCACAGTGAGTGCAATTTCACCACAGAAATAAAACCTGGATAGTTACTGATATAACAATGTAGGGCACTCCCTATCCTCCTGTTTCAACACAACAGCATCCCATTGAGCTCAATCATTTCTCCAGAGCCAAAGAATTCATCACTTCGCTCTATCATTGGCAAGCCAAGCTGCATTACAGAATGAGCTACATCAGGCATCATTCATCATTCCACACTTTTAATGTTCTTAGATAGTTACTTCAGGTATCCCAGTCTTCAGACCCTATTTAAAATGCTTGCATCCTTCAATAGTGGCCAATACATCAATGACACTCAGAGTATAGCAGCATGTGGTTGTATGTATCAGGGACTGTAAGTGGGGGCAATACATAAAGCTTCCATGATATCTGCTCAGATTTGCAGATTGACAAATGTTCAAACTAGATCCCATCTGGAATAAGCTCTTCCTTTGAAAGGGTCCCCTTTGCAAGGGTCACAAGATAAAATGTTAATATCTAAAAGTTGGAGGTCTGTTTACTTCAGGTGGCCTAACTAATTTAGAGAGCTTCGGCCAATTAACAAAACATCAACAGAATTGTTTATCACAGCAGCTCTGGCAGAAGGAGTTCATGTCTCAGATTAGATTTGCAAACATGAACAATTAAGCACAGTCCAACATCAGTTGGATGCAATCCTATTTGGGCCAACTTTATTCTTTGAATCATTTAGATCCTAGCAGTATTATCATGTTGATTTGTGGCCACAGCCCTGAAACAGTTGATTGAGGGCAAGCTTCCAAGTTGAAGGACGTCTTCGATAACCAGCCACCTGCTCCGCAGAAAGAGAAAGGATTATATTTGTTAGGAAACCTAAAGCATTCATCCCATACTCCACTCCTGCTTTGATAGAAGCGTAACTGGCCAGAAACCACTACTGTTATATAGTAAATGCCTTTGATAGCTGTAATTACTCCCACTTTCTTTTTACGTTGGCTTTCTTTATATCTCCAAGCCAAGGACATTTCCCAGCAAAACATCAGGTGTGCAGGAATGACCTATGCACTTGCTGTTGGCAGAGGGAATATTTTTTGGTTGGGAAGTAGCACTGAGTAAACTCTGCCATCAGCTTTAAAGCTAGTTGTTACATGCAGCCCTTGGAGCAAAACATTTATCTTATTTTATAAAGTGGATGAAGAGTCCGCTAGGTGTGTTTTCTGTTTGTTTTAGGAAGAAACCTCGCTGAAGAGAACTGTTATTTTATTCGTTCGATAGAAGGCTACGCTTGCAATCCCATTCCAGCCCTTTAAAATCAACATGTTCCATCCTAGGTGGGCATACTGGACAAGGCTTACCTAGCTGTCTATAAATTTTAATATAACTTAATATAATAAAAAAATGTCCAGGCGGTTTACATAATTTTTTTATATATATAAATAGAGCACTATTCAATAACATTTCCTAAACACTGGATAAAACAAAAACAAAACTATGTATTATAAACGAAACTGAACAATGTACAAAACAAAAAATCACAAATCAGAGTCCAGGAAAGCTTGGGTAAATGTGTACATTTTAAAGAGGTATTTAAAAGTCATTACTGTTTATGCCTCACAAACTAATCAAGGGAGGGCATCTGAAAGGGTGAGTGATTTGCCAAAATATCTTGTTCTTTAGTAATTTTGGATTTCAGAGAATATAGCCTGGGCCAATTTTATGGACACCTAGCAACTTTAAGGGATCTCCTGAACTTGAGAATGCATCGCATTAAACTGCATTTAAAATTGCTGCAACAGCCCCCCCCCCCCGAAACTTATGGTGAATAATAACAATGTAATCATCAACGACAATAACATCTTCATCTTTCAATTGTAATCTATATTAATGGCACATTATATTTATAACTAATAACAACTGGGGAATAAACTTTAATAGATTTAATTGGAAGATGAAGCAATTTAAGTTTTAATAGGTTAATCAGTAGAGCCAATTTTAATCAGGGGGTATAATATATAAAGGGACGTGGGTGGCGCTGTGGTCTAAACCACAGAGCCTAGGGCTTGCTGATCAGAAGGTTGGTGGTTTGAATCCCCGTGACGGGGTGAGCTCCCATTGCTCGGTCCCAGCTCCTGCCAACCTAGCAGTTTGAAAGCACAAAGTGCAAGTAGATAAATAGGTACCACTCTGGCAGGAAGGTAAATGGCGTTTCCGTGCACTGCTCTGGTTCGCCAGAAGCGGCTTAGTCATGCTGGCCACATGACCCGGAAGCTATACATCGGCTCCCTTGGCCAATAAAGCAAGATGAGTGCCGCAACCCCAGAGTCGTTCGTGACCGGACCTAACGGTCAGGGATCCCTTTACCTATAAGATATAAATGCCTTGCTTTTGGGGTGTGGGGGTTGTTCCAGTACATTATCATAACAGGGAGTGGATTATAAAATATGAGATGATATTTCCTAACAATGAACAATGGGTTTGATTACTCAGTTATCACATCCTTCCTTCAATTTGTAGAAAAACACCTTTGTTGAGGTATTAGTATTATGCGGATATATTTACATTTAATCAATAAGTCAGTTACTCAATGTTACTCAGTGGTTAATCAACTAATGATTAATCAGCTGCTAACCCTAAGAATGATACATATTTTCTGAAGCTGCAGTATTTAGGCACACGCTTCAAAAATTAGGCTTCCATCCTGTGTTGGGCTTAGTGCCTGCTGATTTCAGTGCCTAACTGATGTCCCCTGAAGGCACATAAAATACAGGCATAATCTTTCCATTCCGTATAGAGTGTGCTAATCTTTCCGAAATCAGAAATAAATTTGTTAGCTCTTCTAGCAACCCACTTCCTCGTACCTGAGTAAATAGTTACATCCATTCACATGATGGCTGTTGTTTCTCCAGTGATGTCATGAAGAATGCTGCCTTGGCATCATTCCAGCAACCTAGATCTGTATCTCCGTGAATCCCAGCAGAAAAGTCGCCCAGGCTGCTTGACCCCCCCTTGGCACCATCACATGACTCTTCTTTTAAGACAATGCTCTCGAGTGAAGAAAGAGCATTGAGAACATGGGACTGAATGAACTGCTAGCTAGGGTAAGGAGGAGCTGGCTGCATATAGCTGGGTAAAGTGTTCATATAATGGTATATAACAAGTAAGAAGAAGAACACTGCAATCCCATAATTTTAGCAACAGAAGCTGTCAGAGGCGTAGCATGGGGGAGTGGGGGGGTGTCATGACCCCGGGCACACATTTTTGAGGGGAAGCAGTCAGACACCCCCATGACAGGCACAGAGCTCCAGCAGCTGAGCTGTGGCAGTGGGCCAGTTGGTCTACTGAACTGGTGGATGGAGGCAGCAGGTGAGGAGCCTGTTGGAGGCGGGCTCTGTTCACCCTCCCCATGGGCTCCGTGTGTGCCCCCTTGGCACGTGCTCCCACTCCAGCTGCCCAGTCCACTGAGGGGGGGGGGCGCAACACTTTCCCTTCCCCAGGCACCGGCAACCCATGCTGCGCTGCTGGAAGCTGTAACAGGAAAGCGGGGTTGGGGTGTGTTTGTGATGAACACTTTTGCTCAGTAATAATATTTTGTCATTGTCCATGCTAGGGAAAATCTTCCCTAGTGCTCTCTTTCAGAATGACATCTGGATTCTCATAACTGAAAACAGCTCTGCCATGTAGATTTCCCCATAATAAGTGCTGGCTGCATGGGGATACCCCTATTCTCTTGAGTTGGAGGAGAGCTGGTCATCCATATTCTTTTAGAGAAATTTCAGAGAGACAAGTTAAATCCCAGATAATTCTCTGCAAATGCTTCCAGTTCTTCATGTGAGCCCAATGTGAGGCACTGCCGCAATGTTTTACCAGTCATTTGTGAAGACTGCAGGAGGCTGCATTTTATCAGTTAAAATATTTCAAGAATATGGGGCAATTATTGCAAGAATGCAGGTATCAGAAGACTATATAATGTTTGTTTCTGGAAGCATGGCCAAAAAAGAAAAAAGAAGAGAAAGCTGCTCTAGGATAAATGAATAGCAGGTTTAGAAAATGATAGGTTTTAACATGGCTGCTAGAATTTTCTAACCAGGTTGCAGCATTAACACAAATGTAATAGTCACCCTAAATCCCAACCAATTCCTTTTCTCAATGCCTCAGTGCCACCAGGAGACTTTTAAAATGTATTTGACCCTGGCAGTTTTTGAGAAAAGAAGGGGTACTAGACAAGCATTATTATTATTTTTTTAAAAATGGAGGGGAAATTTCTATACTAACAGAAAGAAAGTTGCAGTTCTATATACATTTCCTGAGGAGGAGGGATGAGGCAAAATTAGTTTCAGTTTGTATTCAAAGATGTATCTATCAAATTCACACTTTCCAAAACAGTAAGAGAATGTAGACTTACCCTCCTGTGAAATTCACACTGCGTTTCATCAGCACCAGCGTTTTGGTTTGCCAGATGGAATGATCCCACTCCCCTGCCCCTGTCATGTACTCGCCAAGCTGAGAAGAGGAGGAAAGCCCAGAGCACAACTGAAAGTCCTTACACTGGGCTTCTGCTGATGGGACTCATCACTTCGATCCTGTCCTAAGCATTCCATTGCTGGAAGTGACTGACAAGCTCCAGGTCTTTCTGGTGATGTCCTCTGCATTTCCATTCTCTTTTACTGGTAACACTGGAGACAAGTCAGTGGGCTGAATGGGCTGGTGAATCTGTTCTGACGTTACCTTAGCAATGTGGAACCTTCCTCAACATGTGTCTTTCTCGCGCTACTCTCCTAACACCAGGAGCCTGATACCTCATGGGAGGACCTGGGGCTGTGGCTCCTTCACACAGGCCAGCTTCGTTTCTGGGAGGGTGGTGCTGGCATGGGGAAGAAGCACAGCATCAGTTCTTTTCATCTGATTTCCTGAGCACCACAGGTGAGCACAACAAGAACCCTGCACCCCAGCCATGAGAATTTTCCCAAGAATATCTCTCTCCTTTGTGATAAATTTCAAACACATTTTCTATTCTAATAATAATAATTATTTATTTATACCCTGACCATCTGGCTGGGTTTCCCCAGCCACTTTGGCCTGCTTCCAACAAAAGATTAAAAATACATTAAAACATCAGTCATTAAAAACTTCCCTAAACAAGGCTGCCTTCAGATGTCTTCTAAAGTCAGATAGACTTGACATCTTTCCGCAGGGCCTGCAAGACAGAACTGTTCCACCAGGCCTTTGGCCAGGGCACAGCCTGACTCCCTCCATCGGCAATCTTCGCAGAGCTCTGGCCCAATGGTTGCCAGTGGCTTGAATTAATTAATTTTATAATGAATAATTTTAGAGTGTTGTTTGTACTGTTTTATTGTTGTTAGCCGCCCTGAGCCCGGCTTCGGCTGGGGAGGGCGGGATATAAATAAAATTTATTATTTATTATTATTATTATTGTTTATTTCTTTGGCATCTGATGGGAGGGCGTTCCACAGGGCAGGAGCCACTACCAAGAAGGCCCTCTGCCTGGTTCCCTGTAACTTCACTTCTCACAGTGAAGGAACTGCCAGAAGGCCCTCAGCGCTGGACCTCAGTTTCCAGGTTGAACAATGGGGGTGGAGACACTCCTTCAGGTATACTGGGCCGAGGCCGTTTAGGGCTTTAAATGTCACCACCAACACTTTGATTTGTGCTCAGAAACATCCTGGGAGCCAATATAGGTCTTTCAGGACCAGTGTTATATAGTCTCGGCAGCCGCTCCCAGTCACCAGTCTAGCTGCCACATTCTGGATTAGTTGTAGTTTCTGGGTCACCTTCAAAGGTAGCCCCACGTAGAGTGTGTTGCAGTAGTCCAAGCGGGAGATAACTAGAGCATGCACCACTCTGGCAGGACATTCTTGACTGATGGAACTCCGCCTGACGCCCCAGGCGCCTTTAGGACTTTCGGCCAATAATTTCCTTCCATCGCCTGTCCGTTCCATTATTCATTGCTGTGCTCCTGCTCTGGCCATCTCAAGCCATTTCCTTTCCTCTCCTCTCATGTTTACACCCTTCTAGTGGTTTTGAAAATATAGATGAAGGGGAAGGGGGAAGGAGAGATAACAAAACATTGGGGGAAATGTAAATACGGTATGTTACTAGGCTCTTTTATTTTCTTCACTAATGTCTTTTTTAAATAATAAAAAGGGCTCCCTGCCAACTCTCTTGGTTACTATTTTGTTTAACTGTTCTAGGCATCAAAAAAGGAGGAGAAAACATGAAAATTGCTAGCAAGCTCCTCTCTTTTTTGACACAATACCATCAGTGGTGGTATTTGCTTATATGGAGTGGGAGGAGGACAGTGGTTTAATTTCCTGCGAAGTCTGCTGTTCGCAAGTGCACTTGCTGTTTTTCGTGAAAGGAAAAGGGATTTTGAGGTCAGGCGATGAATAAATGATAACGCAAGATGGCAACTTGCTTCTACATCGAAAAGGAAGCATAAAACAGCACCACTCAAAGGACAGATCCAGCGACTGCTGCTCTCCCAAACTCCTCACTTCTTCCCATCCTCAAGGACAAGGTAGCCCACTCTGCCTAGAAGCTAGTTGAGAGACCACCTGCCCCTGTGTGGACCTGGTACATCACTTAGATCACCTGGGGGAAATACTACTCCAAGCAATGGACCTTGCAGAAGATTATAGGGTGGTGACCCCAAAAAACAGGCATTTTCTGTTGTTGCCCATGTTCATTGAATGCCCTTCCCTCTGTTGTGCATGAAGCAACAACCAACAGTTGCTTCAGATCTCTTGTAAAGACCTATGTTTTTGCCCTTGCTTTTGCTGACCCATAAGATTGGACCCTGTTTTATGTGTTTGAATCTTCTGAATTTCAATTTTATTTGCTTTTTTGTGGATTTATTTTGCTGTTTTACTGATTTTTGTTCAGTCTTTAAATGATATGTCATTGGTTGTTGGCTTAAGAAACTTTTGAAATATTAAGTGGTATATAAATATTTTTAAGTAAATAAATAAAAATTAAAAATATACATATTTGGAATCCATAACAATTTTTATCTCTATTTTTCACCAAATGAACTTTTATTTTAGTTTATGTATTTAATTATAAAATTGTGATGTGGTTGTTTTGCTCTTTCTGTATAAACATTTGTTCTTTGCATTTAAATATGGAGCAGCAGATTTAAAACACTCTCCCTGGGGTTTTTTTTTTTTGGGGGGGGAGGGTTGCATTCAAGTTGCAAGCTGCACATTAAAAAATGCTCTGGTAAAAAAAAAATCAGTTTCATTTGGCCACGCCCACTTAGCTTTTGATCAGACCCACTTGCCCATCAGAAGACAGCCCAGAATAAAATATGACCCTTGGGCTGAAAAAAGATTCCCTACCTCAGCTGCATGGTCTTGGCTGTACTCAGCTAAGTCTTGCTCAAGAAAAACCCATTGAAATTAATGAACCTAAGTCAATCATGTTTCTTAACTTCAGGGAGTACTCTGAGTGGGACCAGCATTGAATATCACCTACTGAGCCTCTTTGCTGGGTAACCTGGAAGAACATTGATGTATTCAACAGCTTAAAACTAATTGCTTAATCCAAACCCTTCTTACCTAAGAATAAACCCCATTGCTTTCAATATTATTTAATGCTGAGTAGACATGGTTAGAAGCCTGAAACTACACCGCCTTCTGTTTAAAACTGACTTATCAGTTTTAAACTGAAAAAAACACACCCAGAGGAAAACTCTTTTTCCTGATTAGATATGGAGAAATCCAAAACTGTATATACAGGACAAAAGATGACTAAAAGGCACTGTAAAAGGGCAGGTGTGGAGCTGGGCCTCTTTATCAAGCAAGCAATTATGTCATTCAGTCTGAAAAGGAAAGGACTTCCCAAAGCATATAATACAAAAAGATCATCAACGGCAGACAGGAAGCATGACCAGTTGCAGCCTATATACACAAAGTCAGCCTGCGTGTTTAACAGGAGGCAGGCTATTAAAAACTCACTTAAGAAACAAACAAACTTGATGCAGCAACTTTACCCGGACTAAGAATTAAGAATAGTCTTCTTTTTTATTATTAATCATTAAATAAACAATTAACACACACCACACACACAAGTCACCTTTCAGTTTAACATGTTGTAATAAAGGCTTTATCCATGTTCACCCAAGCTCCAAAAATGCCACACCTTAACAGAGGCATTATTTAGGCACCAAGGATATGGTAGGATATCCATCACTGTGGTTTCTTCCATCTTCACCACTTGTATGGAGCTGGATGGCTGTCAGTGGCAGACTGGGGAACCCAACTCCCAGAATCGTCGGGAATCTGTATATCTGAAGCTACCATGCAATTGGAGCTACCATTCTGTACCTGACTGGCAACTGGTACTGTCCACATAGAATAAGAGCTGTCAATGACCTTGAGGGTCATCTAGTCAACTTCCAGCCACAGATGAAGAGTATTTTCTTTTAGTCAAGTAAGTGAGCAAATGGACAGGATGGAAACTAATGTTTCACCAGCGCCAGCACAATGGGGTACACAACACAAGGCCTGTGTGGGTCAATGAAGATCTGTGTTGTCTATTCGTGGCCCCCTGTAGGAATTATAAATGTCCATTGTTCGCAATTTGTTCCTCGGCTATTCTTGAGAACATATAACACCCACTATAAATGGAGGGTGTCTGTGTTACTATACTTACCTCAGCTTCTGAGAGAGAAAAGGGCTGGGGAAAGGACAATCACCGTTCCTGCCATACCCTAAGCCCTTAATATATGAGATAATTGAGTTGCCCAAGCCACTCTGTGATTTTTACTCTTGACTAAGAAGACAAGATGGATAAAACCCACCAGGAAAGCCTCTCACTGAAAATGTAGTATAGTGGTACCTCAGGTTAAGTACTTAATTCATTCTGGAGGTCATTCTTAATCTGAAACTGTTCTTAATCTGAAGCACCACTTTAGCTAATGTGGCCTCCTGCTGCCACCGCACCGCCAGAGCACGATTTCTGTTCTCATCCTGGAGCAAAGTTCTTAACCTGAAGCACTGTTTCTGGGTTAGCGGAGTCTGTAACCTGAAGCGTCTGTAATCTGAAGCGTATGTAACCCAAGGTACCACAGTAATATGATTGAGATGACACAAGAAAGACTGAATCATAGCTTTGGAGGTTGATAAGGGTTCAGATTTTTTGCAGGACTATGCCCCCTTTGTTCATAAGAGGTTCCTCCCCTGTGTGGCCATTGATATGTGTTTGTGTGTATCAGGAGTGGGGAGATTTTTCTGGCTGGAGGGCCACATCTTCCTAACCCCCACCCCCCCACCACAGTGGGCCAAAGCTGACAGCAGATACCCCTTCTGAATCCAGGTATGACACTTTCGGTGCTCAGTTCTCCTTCTTCTGGCCGTCCTTCAAAGAGAATTTTATAGCTGACTGCCCAGACACAGTTGCTGGACATTACATGGTCAGCACCTTCATCAGAGGACTAACAGCAACAAGTGGTGGGCTCCTTTCTTATCTCAGTATGTGTCGTGGACCATGTGCTGGGTTAGTTGCCTGAAACTTTTCTGGAACTAGGATCCATCACCCTATGATTAGCCAAGATCTCTTGGAGGCTGGATCTGTTGCCCCCTATGGATTCTGCCACCTGAGGCAGTCACCTCACCTTGCCTCATGGGTGGGCTGGTCCAGAGCCATGGCCTAATTCTAGTGGGATTTCCATTCTTGAACATGGAACTCGCCTGGATGTGAACTGGAAGCTCCTATAAGTCATGTGGAAGTGAACTGAAAACAGGGAATGGGTAACTGTTACTCTTAATTAAAAATATGAAGCTTACTTAACAGTATTATTTTTGCCTCTTTGTGAATTTGCTTCTGTGAAAACTGGAAATAAGAAGGTGTATAAGATGACTGCAGCAACCAATTCAGGAAGTTTATGCCAAGAGAGAGAGTTTGAAAAACTCATTTCCCCAAGGCCTACAAGAACAGTATTTAAAACTATAAAATGACAAGTTGCAATGCCTACAACTTTAGGTAGCATTCTGAGGCTTAAGGCTAAAGGCCAAATGAGCTTATCCATCTGATTTGTAATTGTTGTCTCCAGTCTACTGTTAGAAATGCCTATGTGAAATGGAATGTATGAATAACAAGGAAAACCCATTAAGATGCATTACTGTCATAACTATGACATCACCCCGAGCCAATAGGAAAGCTGAAATGGTACTCTAGAGCTCTGAAATCATTTCTTAAACAAGAATAGAGGTTTTTAGCTTCCACAGCTCTTTTTGCCAACATTACATTTATTGCTAACCATTCAGATTTAAAGCTTGCAAGATACCAATTCCAAAACCAGCAGTGTGACCTTTCAAAACATCAGCTCACTGGCTTGCATAAATTATGCCCCTAAAGATGATCCATACTCAATAAGGATGTATATCCGGAGTCACTGGGTGAAACGCTGTCATGCTATTTTATTTTATTTTATTTTATTTTATTTTATTTTATGATCCTACCAGTTGGCTTGACATCTTTTCAGTTTTACACCCACCTACCAGGAGTAGGGAACCCCAGGTCTGTGGACCAAATGCAGCCATCATGATCTCTCTATCTGACCCTCAGGACTCCCTCAGGCAACATCCCTTGCCAGGCCTTCTCTAGCTTTTGCCTGGCTGGAATGTGCTCTTGAATGGTCACAGTGCTTCCTGCTTGCCTAGATGGAGAAGTCTGAGTGCATGGCTGGAATGGAGCCTGCTCCTCAATGGATAAGCCATACATCTCTTGCTCTACCCACTTTTGCTTCTGACCCTGCCCACCGCTGGCATGTGCCACCCAGAAGGCAAGGCAATGTGGACCTCAGGCTGAAAAAGCTTTCCCACCCCAATTCTGCAAACACACACCTTTGAATCATGGGCAGTTCAGTATTATTTTGTGCTCAGAATCTGATTCTTGTTACTGGGTTTTCCTGACCACTGCCATGCTCCCAGATCCCCCTGCTTGCCTTTTGGAATAGCTGAGGGCACTGCATGCCAGCTAGCTAAAACCTGTGCAGATTAAATACACAAATTGGATAAGAGAGGTATCTAGAACAGGCTTGTACCACTTGTCAAATGCAGTCAGCAACCCTCGCAGTGTTTCTCAACCTTGGGTCCCCAGATGTTGTTGGACTACAACTCCCATCATCCCTGAGCTCTGGCCTTGCAAGCTAGGGTTGATGGGAGTTGTAGTTCAACGATATCTGGGGACCCAAGGTTGAGAAAGGCTGCTGGGTCTTACTAAACCTCTTTCTTCTGCAAAAACAGGGAATACAGGCAGTCATAAGGCACTCAGCAGATGATGAGACATAGCTGGTGGGCTGTTTTGGAGCAGGCAGCTCACAAATTGTGGAGTCTGTTCTGGTGTCCAAATCATTACTTTTCAAGTTGCTAAATGAAAACATGCATCAAAAAATAGTCCTCTGTAGAAAACAAACAAACAAACAAAACCCTACAACAACCCTCTGCTTTATCCAAATATAAACTGTGTTCTATGGTTCTAGATTTTCTACGTTATGAACTGCTGCTGGCGTCTAGCTCAGCATTGTCCACACTGACTGCCAGTGGCTCACTGAGCTGGCAGGTAGGTCCGTCCCCCCAAGATGTACCTGGAGATGCTAGGTAATGAATTACACATTTGCATGCAGTGCGTAGGAAAATAGGAAGCTGCCTGATACAGGCCCAGTCCTTTGGTCTACGTGAATCAGAGCCCTTTCCCAAACAAAACACAAAGGCAACAGTATCAAGTTGGAGTTCTAGAGCCACAGAATATGGTTTAAGTTTGAATGCCAACTAACAGCAAAGAATGTTATTTTTATGTGCTTTGAGGTTTCTGCTTGCTGCAAAATTTTAATCTTGAAGGGCAAAATGTGAATTGACATAAGGAAGAATTTTTTTTAAAAGTATTTTAGAGCTTTATCCCAACTTCATCATATGCCTGCTTTGTTTCTTCTTACTCCATAAAACAGTTATATTTTAGGTGCAAGACAAACTCCTACACTTTTGATGATGCAGTGGGGTCCCCCCCCCCCAATGGTTCCCTTCATTTTCTGCTAAATTTGCCAACCTGATAGAATGTAACATTCATATTTGCAGGATTTCTTATCAATGAAAAATGATTAAATATACCTTTCCCCAATTTTTCAATTTTGCTGGAAGCTGCTCCCAAGGGTTCCTTTTTGAGACTAAGGTTGCTTATGGGATTGGGATTGCTTTTGTTCTATATTCAGAAATCTATAACTTTTAGGCTGCATTAACATCATTTAGAAATCACTTGATTTCTGCCTTCCAATGTAATTGCCACTGTCAGAGCATCCCTCCTTTTTCTAACCGTGCTGCAACATGCTTCCTCTGTCCTCCTATAAATGCCCTTGAAATATTAATGTGATGAAGTTGTATACAAAATAGGATGTTCCCTGTAGGTCTTTCCATGCGATTAAAAAAAAAGTGTGCCTCAACCAAATGCTATAGTTGGTGCAATACTCAACAATTGCCAGCTAGAAGCATGATGCCCTTGTTCCACATATACAGTAGCTAGGGAGGTAATTGTCATGCCACTGTTGACAGCTGGTGACTCTTCTTCCTGTAATGGCACTTTGGGTTTGCTCCAATGTGCTGCTCCAACACAGGAATACATAGTAAACAAGGAAATTTAGTGGGGGGGAATAGTTCCTGAAATGACAAGGTAGAATGGCAGTTGCTGGATGAACGCTACAATGCCAAAGCAGAACATCGTCCAATGAAGATGTAAAAAACAACTTTGTAAGTAAACAAACAAATAAATAAATAAGGATCCTTCACTAGTGACTAATGGTGTCCTCAAGCAAGTGGTGACCATGAAACACCAGGGCCTCTTGGATGAAACTGATGACCTGCATCAATTTCAAAGAGGATTTATCTCTAGTTTTGGCATAGAGGTGTATTGGACACACTGATGGACGGCATGTACCAGACAAAAGTAGGGACAGTGCAACTCTGCTCATTCCCCTCGATTTTCCACTGGCTTTCAGAACCATCAATCATGGTATCCATCTGGATGGGATTTCTGAATGAGGAAATGAGGGCACAGTGTTTCAAGGGTTTCTCTCCTATCTGGGGGGCCAATGACAAAAGTTACTGAGGGCTCCCAGGCTCCCGGTGTCAGGGGCTGGACTGAGGAGGAATGGTGGGGACCACCCCCTCTTTTCCTGAACATTCCCGAGAACAGGAGGACAGGCTAGATTTAGAATGGTGGTTTGCAGAGGCTGTAGAGGGCAGAAGCTGAGAAATATTGGAAAAGGAACAACAGGAAGAAGAAGAAGCACCAACGGAAAGACAGCTGACAGATTCAGTGTCCTTGGAAAGCATTCCTGACACACACACCCCTCACAGGACATGGTGAACATTGAGGGTATTAGAACAGAGAACTCAGAGGCAGAAAGCTCAGATTAACCGACGCAGGAGTGCCGTCGAATAGGGGAGACATAGAGGGGTGGGGCTTTACTTGGAGCAACACCATTATTAGGGAAGGCTGAATTCCTTCGTCATTCTCTGTGACAAATAGAATTTATTCTATTGAATAAATTGCTTGGTAATAACTTTTATCGTTTTTCTGACTGTGGGCTGTGGGAGGGATGTGATTCCCCAAAGCCTGACACCCAGGCAGGGGCTGGGACTTGTGGAGGGTGCTCTGTGGTGGCGGGGGATGTCAGCCCCCTCAATATTGGGGGGAGGTTCAGCCCCCTGCCCATCCATACTTAGGGGTCCAAAGCCCCTTCCGCCCCTATAGTTGGTGCCCCTGAAGTCATGGCAAAGAGATAAGGAACTGAACAGAGGGGACGTGGTCCTACACTTAAAACTTAAGAAGTGTCCAAGATGAAGCATTACTGAACCAAATGGAAACAGCGACCCCACTGCTATCAAAGTGCTATCAAATCACATGTGCCTTTGAAAGAGGAAACTTCTCAAATCTGTGGGGATTAGTAAAAAGAAAGTTGAAAGAGTTAAAAGGTTCAAATCTCTCCAGCAGTTTTTGCTGTGGTTATTGAAAGCTGCAATAATAGAAGCTAATCTATAATATATACTGCAGATCAGGAGAGGTTCCACCAGTTTCAAGTAGACGCCAATGTAGTTAATGAGCAGTAAGGAAGCTATCAGAAATAAGAAGTGCATTTCAGAAAGTGAAAGTGAAAGTCTTATCTAAACAAAGGGAAAGAAGGAACGGAAACTTTTGGAAAAGAAATGCAAGCTGACAATAAAGAATGCAAAAAACAACAACAACCAGGAAACCTGCTAGGGAGGCAGTAAAACCTTTGGATGCCAAAGAATTCAAAGGTATGCTAAAGGAGGAAAAGGAGATTGCAGAGACACTGAATGAATTCTTTGCATCTGTCTTCATTGTGAAACGTGTTAGGCAGATATCTGTACCTGAAATCACTTTCTCAAGAAGGGAATCTGAAAAAAACAGGCAAGTAGTGAAGTCCTCTCTGGAGATAGAAAGAAATTCAATTCAGATCACATTTAAAGCCAATCCTACCTCATTCACATCACAGTTTCCAAAACAATATGTAAACAGAAACGGTGAGCCTTCAGAATTCACACTTCTCTGAATTTTCAATACAGTTCTCCAGTGAAGTATTGGGTACAAATACTAGGGTCAAATGTGCATTAAAATGTGTATATTCATTAAAGTAACATAAAAAGCATAACATTCAGGAAAAAGTTTTTGTAAAAATGTTGATATTAGGCAAAATTGCATTCAAAAATGTATATATTAGGGGAAATTCACACTAAAATGCTGCTGATTTTTTGTAAGAACATTAAAAAAACAACAACCACAAACTGATGTGAGAAACTGAACTTAAGAATGGAAAAATGATAAAACAAAAGGAAACAAAAAATCCAGAGTCACTTATCCCTAGTCCTCTCTAACTAGTATTATAGAATTTGTTGAGTGTTAATAAGCAGGTAGATAGGAGTGGTCCAGTAGACACTTTGTCCTTAGACAAAGATCCCTGAAGGCGCTTAGAAGTCATGGAATAAAAAGACATGGCTCCCTTTAGACCAGTAAGAAGTGGATGGGGAAAAAACAGGAAACACGGAGTAGAAATAAATGGACAGTTCTCACAGTGGAGGGATGTAAGAAAAGATACAATTTGTAAATACTTCTAATATATAATATAATGCAATGCTAGCATTCATGTGAGTATTGCATGGACTTAATGGGTTTGAATCCATAGGATGATGGACATTCACTGGCATTTGAAAAGACAGAATCAAGAACACTATTATTCCCCTTCTTACAGAGCCATCAGCTGGATGACTTAAACTCTTTGGGCTGCAATTAACTCAGTGAGACTTGGTTCTCATGCATCGTATGGTGTGGTTGAGTGTTTTTACAATGGGAAAATGTCCTTGCGGAATGAGCGGCTGTGCCATAGAATCTTAAACGTGGCATTGGTAAGCCTTGTTAGTCCACTGGTTTTCTCTCCTAGTAAAACAGACACAAAAATAGCCATCAAACAGAACGAGAAGTCAGAAGAAAACAGTGGGCAGGACGGGAGGGGAACACTCAAGGGGCTGAGGTCAGTTCTTCCTTTCCAAAACAATAGAAATGACAAACACATTCCAGGATTGTTCTCCCACTATAGCAAACAAAGGTGCTTGGCGGCACATCAGATCATATGCCAGGATAAACCAGGCTTGGAGGGCCCAAGGTTGTGGCAGGAAACACTGAAGGTTTCACTGAGGGCAATGGAGCACCAAGGTTGTTAAAAATAGAGATGTGTTCCTCCCTCTAAGCCAGAATATGCCAGTGGATTGAGGGAGCAGGCACGTCAGGGACTTGCAGAAGGGGCTGCTGCTGCTCGGGAAAGGAGCTTCCTCTTTACCACTCAAGTGCTTCTGTATCATTTGCTTCTTTATTAATATCATCTTGCCTCTTCTCTGCCTGGCCTATGCTCATGGTAGTTTTGCTTTCCTCTATTCAGCCCAGAGGCAGATCTGCTTTGAAACTAATGGATCTTAAACTTCAGGGGCCCTAGAATAATAATAATAATAATAATAATAATAATAATAATAATAATAATAATAATAATTTATTTATACTCCGCCCATCTGGTTGGGTTTCCCCGGCCACTCTGGGCTGCTCCCAATAGAATATTAAAAACACAATAAAACATCAAACATTAAAAACTTCCCTAAACAGGTCTGCCTTCATATGTCTTCTAAAAATCTGATGGTTGTTTATTTCCTTGACATCTGAAGGGAGGGCATTCCACAGGGTGGGCACCACTACCAACAAGGCCCTCTGCCTGGTTCCCTGTAAAGGCATATGAGAAGAATTGACTATCAGTATCAAATCAAAGGACTCTTGAGCCCAGAACTCTCTTGTGAAGATTGGCAAATCAGAAACCAATAGCAGCAAGCTTACAAGGAAGACATTATAATGATGATGTAAAGACTTTAGAACTTGATTATCACAGCTGCACAGCCTCTGAACCCAGAAAGTCCATTATTAGATATAGCTCCCTCTTACAGTAAGCACAGTTACGGCAAGTGCTAAAAGGACTAGAGCCATAAAATCAACCACCACATAATGAAACAATTCAGCAAGGACTGAACATGTTTAGTAGCCACTGAGTGATGGCTGCCACTTGGAATAGAAAAATGGGGAATGGAGCACGCTGGGGATGGGAAGGGCTGGCTGGGACCCCGAACAAGAGCATTCCTGTTAGGAGGTATGGAGATACTGCAACATTTTGTCTCAAGTAAAGATGCAAGGCGGCAGCATTTTTCATTCCACCCTGTATTCATCACATGCAACACTCTTTCCATTCCACTGAAGTTCATCTCCTGCCCAAAATGACAGCATTCATCTCATGGTCTACTGTGGTGAAATTATGTAATTTGCAACATCTGTGCAATTAATTATGTGAAATACATTATTCCATGACATTTGTTTCAGTTCAAAGGAAATGCAATGCAATGGGGTGGGGGTGTAATCAATTACTTATCATTTGAGGGTTGAAAGCAAAAATGACAGTGAATAGTCATTGTATTCACTGGGGTGATTTTTGTTGTGGACATGGGCTGAATAAACCATCATTGGCAATTTCTGTTCCCATTTCCATTTCCGTCAGAATTCTCTGACATGCCTATTTGCAACTCCCACTTGCTATGACTAATGGACAAACTCTCCATGAACTTGCCTCTTTAAGAGGCACCTGTATCCATTATTATTACAATAACCCATGGCTGAAATCAATAAATCAATGAACTCATCCATTAACTGTGCATTGAGTTAAAGACTACTTGACTACCATGACCTGAGGTCTTCTAACATTTTGAGAGTGAGGAGAGCAAGACCAATTTCTTCCCTCTCCTTTCTCCCCATACTGCTCATACACGCAGACATCTTGGTCAAGAGCTTATGCTGGTCATCTTATTTTTTTAATGACATCCTCCCCCCATTTTTAATGGAATATGATTGCTGCTGTCTCCAGCCCTATGGGTCTCATGAGTCTTGTTGCTGCTTCTTGGATAGGATGCTTAATCCTCCCCCTACCAACCCTTTCCCTCTGCAACACACTTCCCCAAGCACAGAGTTCCAGAGCCTTGTTCATAAGTTCAGTGCAGGTCTTCAGTCCTTTTGTTGAAAGGGGAGAAGTAGCTGCGAGCAAATATTAGGACATCCTCTGGAGGGGAAGGACTGCTCTGCCCCTCTCCTATAAGCAGCCCCCTCATGAGGGCTCATTTCAAGAAGGAAGCAGCAATCAGGTCAACATCACCGACTTTTGTGGTATAACATTTAGCCTAGTCTGGATGAGTTATTCTGAATCAAATGTTCCTCAGCAATTGGCAACTTTCTCCCAGAAGTCATTTTAAAAGCTTCTCTACATCATCCTTTTTATTTTAAGCACCAGTACATGTTATTTCTATCACATCTTTTGTAAGCACAAAGCAACTCACAGTAACAGAAGCCAGTGTTTTTACTCTAGGGGAGATCAGTCACTTCAAAACAGATCTCCCTTTCTCTCCAAAGGTTTGACAACGCCTAAAACATGTCTTCTAAAGCCTGCTTCAGACTTCATGCTACCTACCATATATTTCATACATGAAGATATGCTGCAGCTCTACCTCTCTCACTGTCCGTGCGTGTGGATCTGGTAGCTTTCCTGGAAAAGCTCATTTGAAGATCCTGGATTTCAACCACCCATCTAACCACCTAAAGTTGGATTCCAGGACATCTCCATTGCGTTTTCCAATAGTCAAACTTACTGACTGGTGCCAGGGCATGCTCACATCCTACTTTAGGGATAACTATTTGCAGAAGTTTTCTTAGTCCCCAAAGGACTATAAGGATTACAGAAGTGCTGTGTACATTTTTCCTTTAGAATTTGGTGGCTCTGAATGGGTGTAACTAGTAGGATTTGGCCAGATTCTCAGTGTTCACAGACCCCAAGCTGCTCTGTTGTGAAGCAAAGAGTCAAAATGGCAACTGTTTCCTTACTCATGTTTTTAATGGGATGAAGGCAGCTGCTGTCAAACGTTGCCATGGCTGAAATCTGCCACCCAAATAAATTGTTAAGAAGTGTGTGGCTTCTTGGGGAAGATTTTCTGTTGGTTAAAATTTTTAATATTTTAGCAAATGCTTAAATTTGACTGAAAAAGCATGACCATGTGTTAAATGAAGCATGCCTTGCAGGATAATCTGGAATAACAAATTGAGAATGAAAGACAATGAATTGGATCCAAAGCAAATGCCAGGAGCTGTGGCAAATCAGATTCATAGTCTTGGGATCCAGAGGCAGACTTTGGCAATCCTTGATAATTTGGCACCCTGAGCAATGCCAACATTTGGCACCCCCAAATGGGTCTTCTCAATTATGGATCTTCTCAATTTTGTGCTCCCTCGGCTTGGCACCTTGTGGGGAAGGGACCGCCAGCACCACCCTAAATCTGACACTCGCTGCAGGATATGTCCTGTGTGGTACCAGATTGTATGCATACTTGTATAAAATCTGTGTCCAGAGATGTTGCCCTGTGCTTGCACTTCAGCATGAGCCCACAAAAGGGAGGAAATATAATGTGGGAATGTGGAGTACTGTATGATTAGAACTTTGTGAGTCCACATATGTAAGATTTGTGTCACAGAGGTCTATGAAGTTCAGCTTGAGCAAGTGAGGCTCCCTGGGAGGAACTTAGAACTAGTTAAAGCAACGCTCACATCCTGTGGCGTGTGGACAGCCCTGCTCTCACTAGCCCCCTGAGTGATCAGAGTGCTTGCCAGCAGCAACACCAACATGGGCGAAAGCAGAAGCAGCACCCAGGGCTGGTCCAAAGTCATGGTCTGAGCAATCAGAGTCCAAAACAAAGGGTCAGGCGACAGGCAAGGTCAGGGCAGCCTGAGGTCACCTTCAATTTGGTCTATGGTCAAACAGGGGCAGAGGCAAGAGACAAACTTGGGGGAGTCTGCTGTTTGGTTCAGAATAGTCAGAAGGTCATGCTGCCATCAAAGCACAGTTCATGTATGTTCCAGAAGCTCTTCCAGCCAGATACTGGGGGGTTTTAGCTTCAGCTTCCTGAGCCACATCCTGAATCCAGCTAACTCTTTTCAGCTCTCTTCATCCAGAGGTGTCCTAGAAAAGTGGGTCTTACTCCCAAGGAGACCTTGACTTTAGAGGAGTCCTTGCCTGCAGTGTGGCACTTCTGCTGATGGGGTGGGTTTCTTACTGGGATGTGAGCCACCATTGCTCCCTTGGACCTCATTCAGCTGAACGTCAGAGGCTGAACACCTCCATGTTGTAGATGACCCCCCTCCTCAATCTAGGGACCCTGACTCCTTTGTCTCAGATTAAGCCTGACCTATGGCTTGGTGCAATGCTGAGGCCTACAGGCCATCATCTAACGAGGAATCCTCCAGCTGAGACATGGCAAGGGGGCATTGGTTGAGAAAGGTCTGTAAAGCAGAGCTGGTTTGATTCTAAGCAATCCTATCATGAGACATATGGGAAAATAATAGGGAACACTGGATGCCAAATGAAAAAAGGGAGTGAGCAAAGCACAGCAGTTCCTGATAAAAAAAGGACTAGTGTGGAAGCAGCCACAGCCTGCAAGGGTGATCAATCGACTTCATTAATTTGAATTCTGGAGAACAGGATCTCTTCTGTAATTTTGTCTGAATAATTTACATTACCCATCTCCCTGATTATCATATTAACTGCATTTATCCTTTGCTGGTGCATTACAGCTAATCAGAAATGCAGGGGTGCAGAGTGACCTTTTTCTGCCAGCGTAATCCATTACTCAGCAGCATGTGAGAGGTTGGAAAAAGCACAAGCCTCGTTTGCAGGGCTCGTCTTGCAGAGGCTGCTGCTGTGCTCAAAAGCTCCGATTTCCACAAATCTTTCCGGTCCCCTGCAGCACTCACCTGTATTGCATGTGGCCACTTGCTATAGCCCAGGAGCAGAATTCCACACTGGGAAGGGGAGGGGGAAGGGCTTCTTAGGGCACCATATCAGTGACCCAATAACTGGTCCATGGGCCTGCTGCAATTGAGAGGTGAAATATTTTTTTCCCACACCCCTTCCGAGGAGTGCCAGGAAGCTGAATGCCAGCATTTTTGTCTGCTTGGCATTCGACAAGGGGATGGAATTTAGGACGAGACTGCAAGCAGGACACAGACCGGCCGAATCACATGGCTACCAACACAGCATCCAAAGAGCAGGCAGAAATGAGAGGCGGAAGGTACAAGCCCAGTTGCACAAAGTGAATGGGCGAGACAGATACATTAGCTAGCAGGACAGGGACTATCAGGGTTTCTCCAATTTACCAGCATTATATAATCTGATTTATAGGCTAGTGAAAACACTCCGCTGCCGTTATTACTGCTGAAACGAGAGCAGTCTGCAGTTTTCCCCCATCCTCCCACTTGTTCCAAGTGAAGTAGCAGGAAGTGTGAACAAGTGTTCCGAGTTATTAGAGGAAGTATAATTGCAAACATTGGAATCTCAAAAATCAGTACACACAAGCAAAAAAACAAGAGCTCCCAAGAAATATAGACAGGCTTGTAACAGGCGAAGTAAATACAGTATGTCTAGCAGCTCAGTGCTAGTATATCTGACACATTAAATGTTCACAGTAACAACTTATTAAACAGATAAAATAGCAATGTGTGGTCTCCAGAGTAGGTGATTAAGGCCTTCTGTAAAGGCCTAAGTAACATCATTTTGAAGGATTTCATATCTCTTTGGAATTTTGTTGATGGAATTTTGTCACAGATTCCATAGCTTTGACTAAACAAGAGACTGGAACAAGTAGATTTTCTTCTATATTTATAATTATTATTTATTAAATTTGTACATTGCCCTTCATTTGAAGATCACAACATAAAAATACAAAATCAACTTCCCCCCCCCAATATTACCAAATTCTAAAAATCCCTCCTGACTCAAATTTTAACACTGAAAAAGAGGACATAGAATGGAATGTATGTCCATTCTATGGCAAACCTACCATAGAATGTTAAATCAGTCCAAGGCCTGGTTATAGAGAAATGTTTTCCTCTGGTTTCATTCTGCATATAAACAGGTGTAGTGGGATTCTGCTCTGTTAGGGGCAAGGAGGAAGATGTTAGGTCCTGTTTTTCGAACACGTAACTTCGTCTTAAAATTTCATCATATGATAAACCTCCTCATAAGACACATCCTTGGTTTTGGTGTTAAAAAGATATTATTTTAAAGGGGGAAACGTCTTAACAGCAGAATGTGGTTTTTCAGCCTCTCTTTAGAAGCCACATAACTGCAATGAGGTTGCAAGCTTTGATGGCAACATGATGGAAAGAAAACTTCCTGAAACCAATTAGAATGTGAATGAACAGTTTCTATGACGTCTTTGCCCTTGCATACAGCCAACTGGAACTCATATAAGCTTTGCATACAAATCACCCATTGGAATATTGGAACAAGAAGTGTAGCTTTCAAACAATAACATTTGAACTTTTTTTCCATAGACACTTAAAACAGCATGCACATATTGCTGCAGCTGTTAGGGGACCGTATTTTGCGAAGGTGGTCGTGTGTGAATCATTGGCTTATGATTCTTCAAGGAAATCTAATATCTAGAGAGCTTCCTCTAAATGGGCAATTTACCTGCGGCGGTGTGCTTTGAGACTGGGGGAAAGAGAGAGGCACAACAAAGGCATTTGCAGTTTGAATCTGGAGCACAGATAGAGAGAGCTGAGACTTTTTAACTGCAGTTGGCTAAAGGTGAGGCGTCTGTGGGCCTTTGAGAACCAAATGCACGATTTGGAGCTGCACCACCTGTTTGCTAGGCGGCTGTATAGGCCTGAATACACTGCAAACAAAGTCAGGACTCAAACCAATGGCTTCAAGTTACAAGAAAGGAGATTCCGACTAAACATATGGAAAAACTTTCTGACAGTAAGAGCTGTTAGACAGTGGAGCCTGGGAGATTGTGGACTCTCCTTCCTTGGAGGTTTTCAAGCAGAGGTTGGATGGCCATCTGTCGTGGGTGCTTTAGTTGAGATTCCTGCATTGCAGGGGGTTGGACTAGATGACCCTTGGGGTCCTTTTCAACTCTAAGTTTCTGTGATTCTTGGATACTTTAATCTTCCAGTAATCATTCATAGAATCATAGAATCATAGAGTTGACCACAAGGGCCATCGAGTCCAACCCCCTGCCAAGCAGGAAACACCATCAGAGCACTCCTGACATATGGTTGTCAAGCCTCTGCTTAAAGACCTCCAAAGAAGGAGACTCCACCACACTCCTTGGCAGCAAATTCCACTGTCGAACAGCTCTTACTGTCAGGAAGTTCTTCCTAATGTTTAGGTGGAATCTTCTTTCTTGTAGTTTGGATCCATTGTTCCGTGTCCGCTTCTCTGGAGCAGCAGAAAACAACCTTTCTCCCTCCTCTATATGACATCCTTTTATATATTTGAACATGGCTATCATATGACCCCTTAACCTCCTCTTCTCCAGGCTAAACATGCCCAGCTCCCTTAGCCGTTCCTCATAAGGCATCGTTTCCAGGCCTTTGACCATTTTGGTTGCCCTCCTCTGGACACGTTCCAGTTTCCATTCATACAAAAGAAAATTGGGCTGTGTACACACCATACATTGAAAGTATATTTCCCCCACCAAAGAATCCTGGAAATTGTATTTTACCCATCCCAGGGCACCCTTAAACTATAGTTCCCAGGATCCTTTGCAGGGGTGATGTGTTTTAATTTCTATAGCAGTACAGCTGGACTTCTCACCAGTTGGGTTTGAACAATACCTGGTATATAAAGATGTGGTACATCAGAGCCTGACTGATTCACAGGAAGCTATCAGAGTTGTTACAAGGTTGTGGACTTCCACAATAGACAGAAAGCTGTAAATAATAATAATAATAATAATAATAATAATAATAATACATGTAGATTTCCTCAATTAGTTTTCTCCCAAGTCCTAAAACATTTCTGTAAACCTTCCTCTTCACACAGCACTATCAAAATCCCTGAGCATAAATGGAGCATTGCATTGATTTTGCCTCAGTGCCAGACTATAATCAGTTTTACAAGCTCAGGTCTATTTCCTTTCAGAATAAAATTGGTCTCCCTCCCCCCCCCCTTTCAATGCTATTAAATTTTGAACGCTAAAAGACTGCCTGCCATTGTCTCCTTGACTACTACTGAAATTATATGGAGAGGGATACAAGGAAGGACCTTATACTGAATCACATCAATGGGACATCCAGGTCCACAAATACAAGGAGTCATAAGCTTTCTGTATGGATCATTTGTCCATCTCGCCTGCTGCTGTCCACTTCGACTGCAAAAGCTCTTCAGGATCTCCAACAGGTCTCCTCTTTGACCACCCTATAACTTGAGACTCATTACTTTTTTCTTGCCAAACAACAACAAACAACTGGAGTTGCCAGCAATTAATCTGAGACTTTCTGCATGCAAAGCATTACCTCTACAGCCAAGCTGTAGCACTGGTTATCCAGACTGGCAGGGCTACCCTCCAGAGCAGCCTTCCCCCAACTGACTAGTGCCCTCCAGATGTTTTGGACTGTAATTCCCATGAGCAGCCCCAGCCAGCACAGTCATCTTGGCTGGGGCTGATTGGAGCAGTATACCAAAGCATCGAAAAGCTGGTCTAGCATATCAGGCAGGAGACCTATGCAACCCTCCTGGCTCCCTACTGCTTTTCAACAAGTTGGACCAATAGGATCACATACGTGCAAAAGAGTGGCTTGTGAAATTTGTGTTGAAAAGTGGTAGGCCCCCGAAGGCAGGAGTGGGCAGAAGATAGGAAGGGATCTGCTGGCAGATCTCTGAGCAATTTGAAGTAGATCAGCAATGATATCTGACCCCTAGTTGCTTATCAATGCAACAACAAAATAACAAATCCATACACAAAATATCCTGCTGCAAATATTTATCTATTGTTTTCCACAAAGGTTTCATGGTGGTGTACAGGATGTAATCCAAACAACTTCAAAAATAGTTCTATATACAGCGGTACCTCAGTTTTTGAACATAATCCATTCCAGAAGAGTGTTCAGCTTCTGAAACGTTCGAAAACTGAGGTGGAAAAAGAAAATGGGGGGGGGGGGCTCAGTGGAAACTGTTCAACTTCCAAGGCACATTCAAAAATGCAAGCAATTACTTCCGGGTTTCCGGCATTTGAAAACCGAAACGTTCGGCTTCTGAGACACTCGAAATCCGAGGTACCACTGTAACAGATAAATTTTTAAACAATACAAAGCAGACGCATGGCAGAGAGTTGGGAAAGCTTTTTGGAGGACGGGGGAATGTCTTCGTTTCCAGAAGATGGAGATAATGGGCACCTGTGATAGCTCAACACGGATGCTATTCCACAGAACAGGGGCAGCCACACCAAAAGCCCTGTGGAGAGGGCTTCTGAGATCTTTCTGAGAAAAGCTTTCCTGCAGTGACCTACTGGGTACATAAAGAAAAAAGATGGGTGGGGTATAAATAATAAATTAATATATTATTATTATGAAAGAAAGCTGCAGGGAAGGGAGTAACCAGGAGTGTGTGGGGTAGGGCTGTGAGCTCTGTTCTTCCCTGACCTAAGGTATTGCTTTAAGCACAGGAATATGGGTTATAATAGAGTCTGCTGTGTGAAATTTGCACTTGTAGTGGAAAGCCGTGTTCAATAGATATTTTGATTTCCCAGCTCTCCCATCTCATCTCTAGTGGCTCTTGTTCCTACTTCCCTAGTACCAGTATAACATAAAACATGCCCATGGGCATCTGCATTACATCATAACTATTACCTACTCCTAGGTAATAGGAGTCACCCTATTGCCTAGTCTCAGTTACATTAGAATACATCATACCGTATGATAGTTGTTGTCTAAGTTGTATTCTTTTAAATACCATAATTGTATGGAGGCTGATATAGTTGGCACCTTGTACACAAACCCTCCTCTAGCCACTGTACTTCCCCCAAAGGTTGTCTACTGTTCAAGCATTACTGACAGTGCTGCCTCACCTTCTCTGTTTGGTTCCACCCAGTCAAAGATGGGGAATCTGGGCGCTGTGTGTACTAATATTGGTGCCATCCTATTCCACCTGCTCAGGATTTATATCTGACCACCATCTTCTTGCTGACCCTGCCCACAGATGCAGCATGGCTGGTGGCCTTAGTATATTGCTGCTCATGCTATCTGACCCGCCTACCATTTTGAACCTTTTGGAATCTGCAGCCTTCACCCACTTGCTATTCCTCACCATCCCCTGTCCCGTTCAGGCGTGTCCTTTCCACTCATTATTATCTCTGGGAATATCTCAGGGAATGGCCTTCCCTTGACTCTATGCCTATATCGGATCCTGATGTCAGCTTGCGGGTAAAGTCATTTCCTCTCTGCCCCATGTTAATAGTTTCCTTCTTTCACGCCTCCTCTTTTTCCAGAATTTAAAGTAGTGGGGGTGGGGGAGCTGACCACACCCTCATGGGGAAGACAAGGAGGGGATATGAGCTCAGAAGTCTGGTGCCAACTTCATTCTTCTAATCTTTTACTGATTGCAGTCAGAGCTGTTTCTTTGTCTTGCCACTCAGTACTCAAAGTCAGGGTTAAAAACCTTGCTTCCTTTCAATCCCTTCATTCCCCCCCCCCCCCCATCTCTTTGCAAACTCCAATGCAGGCACACTTATTTATTCTTTATTTGTTAAGCTTATTTTCAAGCCATAAGAAGACCTCCCCCACTACCAAGAACGCTAACAACTGTAATAAAAAGAGCATACTTTCATACCTTGGAAATCGAATGAATCCATTTCGGAGGTCCATTCAGCTTCCAAAACATTCAAAAACCAAATTACTGCTTCTGATTGGCTGCAGGAAGCTTCTGCAGCTGATTGGAAGCCATGGAAGCCCCGTCGGATGTTTGGCTTCCAAAAATAGTTCGCAAACCAGAACAGTCGCTTCCGGTTTTGCGGCATTCAGGAGCCAAAACATTTGGGAACTAAGCTGTTCAAAAACCAAGGTACAGCTGTAGTAAGGATACATCATACCATATGTTAGTTAGAAAGCCACAGCATCATAGAACAGACCCTCCAAGTGTCCCTAGACCACAGGTTTCCAGGAAACATAAACTGCTACAGCTTGTATTTTAGGCAAGCTGAGGCTTTTGAGTATTCTTCAGTGACAGCCCCATATACAACAAACACATTATGGCAGTCTAATCTGGCTGTTTCCAGGGCATGGGAGGACATAGCCAGGTTTGCATAAGTGAGCGGGTGATTCTTAGACAGGCATTCTAAAGGCATACATTATTCAAGCAACATCAGATGGAGCCCTATGGAAGGGTTTCGGTAATGCTGGCCTTGCTTTTGATGAATGGTGACTTAATAATGAAAGCTGAATGAATCTGGGGAACCTCCACACTCCAGACTTGGAGTGATTCTACAGCTGTCTTTCATTAACAGCTCTGATCTGGGCTCCAAATAAAATGGGCCTGGATTAAGTGGTGTGGCAAGTGAGAGCATTAATTATACTTCAACAAAATAATGGAAACCTAGCATTACCAACCAAGCAAGCAACTTGAACGCTTCCCAACCTAAATATTGATTCTTCTTGGTTACTGCACCTTCACAGCCAAATGTACAACCCACTGCACTGACGTCTTCATGGAGAGTTGGTTCTCCAGCCTTTAACAATAGCTAGTATGAAATTAGCCCACTTTAAAAGGCTAAAAGGCAGCTAATGAGGAACAAGTGACTAAGTGGCTATTTCAGGCAGAGAAGGAGTGGTGTAGCATCTGTATAGCCTACATGAATCTTCCCAAATAATACTGCAATGCCAGTGGCATATTTTGACTTGGAAAACCACACAGCCAAGAGTCACCCTATTACCTAGACTCATTTACATTAGAATTCTGTCTTAAACTTGCAGTTCTGCCGTGTGCTATTTTTGCTGTATGGACTTCGAAACGTCTCACCTGCTTGCTTGGGTGAGAAAATGCTCCATGACCTTTCCCATATGCAGAACTTCAAGATGTTTTTTTTATTAATATTGTTTCTTAATATTGATCTATCAATCTAAAATGAAGAGGTGGGTTTTCTTAAAACAGCAACAGCCAATAAACAAGATCAGCTTTTCATTTCCCGAGATTTCTATAAAGTAAAATTTGGCCCACAAAGCAGATCCTAATAAGGATCTGGCCCATGGAGCCAAAAAGATTCCCCACCCCTGGAATACAGAATTGATTGCAAATTAACAACTTATTTCTGTCTCATTTAGTTTCCATGAAAATTAAGTTTGACTAGGGGTGTGTGTGTGTGTGTGTGTGTGTGTGTGTGTGGTCTGCCACTGCAGAACAGAACAGACATTTTGTTTGTTTGTTTGTTTGTTTGTTTGTTTGTTTGTTTAACATTTTGCCTCTTCCTCCCAGGGAAGCCCAGGATGGCAAAACAACAACAACCCTCAAGTGATAAAACAATGAAAACATATTTGAAACAAATCCAATACAACTTTGCAGAGGCAATAGAGCAAAATTGCCACTGGCACTCCTCGGCATGCCTTGTTTTTAAAATGAAATTTGAAATGCTATGTCAGCTTCAGAGTAACTAGCCAAGTTGACCACCAGAGTCCCTGAAGCTGGTGTTTTTTGCACTGTTCTGCTAAAGAGAAATGGATTAAAAATAGCAGAAGCTGAATCTTCTTTTCTGCCACCTCCCCCTGCACCCAGTCAAATGTTGCTCAGGAAGTTTGCATGATGCACGAGGCAGCAGATACCATATTAACTTACAGATGCCAGACATTATGCAACCTTCTGCTTTTCCAATTATGCTGCCCTTAACAATTCCTCTCTGCTTTCTCCACGCATGCATTACAGTATGTTACAAACATGCACATGATCCAGAGTGGTTTAACCTTTAATCTGTCAAAATGGAATGTTTCACTATTTGAAATAACCCTGGTGAATTTGTCCTGACAAGCTAAAAAAAAAATTTGAAAAATCACCCCCTGTACTGAGCAGGAGGAGAAGGGTTTGTAAAAACACCTTTCATGACCATCATGTCTTATTCTGTTGCTTATTCTTCCACTGCACTGAAACAGCTTAGCAGAGTGCAATGAGAGCAAAGTTGCTTCCGCTTTTCACTGTTCAAAAATGAGGATTATTATGTTGCTGGTGTGCAGCACTTTAATAAAACACCCAAGGGACAGTCATAGCTCACTGGCAGAGAACATGCCTAGTATGTCAATGGCCCCAGGTTTAATCCTCAGTCTCTCCAGGTAGGACTTTTGTAAAGACTAGTCCAACCCCCTGCAATGCAGGAATCTTTTGCCCACAGCTGTCCCTGGCTGGGTTTGAACCACCAACCTTCTGATTAACAGTCAGCTGTAGTATTTGTTTCAAATAGATGCTATGGAACTATGCATTCATTCCCGTATACATAATGAGATCTCTCATTTTCCCTCACAACTGAATGTGTGCACCCTCTTTGTTACTGTTACGTACTGAGCGGAATCCTAGAACAATAGGATCCAGAATGCAGCAGTCTGATTGGTCCGCAGGAGCCACCCAATCCAGCTCCAGGTGGATGTGAATCAGCGACCTGATTGGTCTGCAGGAGCAGCCAATCAGGCTCCTGGATGCTATTTCATTTATTTTGCACATTTATAGTCTGTGGGCTAAAATTAAAGGAAAAGGAAAAATGATAACAGTGGCTAGTTTAAAAAAAGAGAGAACTGGTATTTTAAAAAGTATTTTAGACATTAGAGGTTTGCCAGGAGAGAAAGATGTACAGTTCATCTAAAAGGGCCTATCTATTGGATTAGTCACCTCAAACTTTAACCAAGTTTCCTGGGAGGGGGCATCGCTGATAAAGCGTGATGCTTGGTAGGAATGCCATGAGTTTTATAGTCCTAGATCTATGAGCAGGAATGAATCTAAGTAAGAAGATGCTCCCTCAGATAAACTCTTTGAACTAGCATAAAGTAAGGTGTAATGCCTCATTCAGTTGCTGGGTGTTATAGTCAATAAGTAATGAATGTATGCACTAACTTTTGGTACCTTGGAATAGTGTTTATCCCTTTCAAATAGGCAGGATCTGTTAAAATAAAATTAAAACTCTTGAGTTCCAGAAAAGGTGGTAATGTCTGAAGTGTGTGTGCAGGGTTAATATCCAGAATAAAGAGCCCCCTCCACCCATGGAGCTGAGCACTTCTTGACCAAAATTTTGAGTACAGTCAAACCTCGATATTCAAACATCTTGGCTGACAAATGTTTCGGAAGCCAAACATCCAAAACCCAGAAGTGAATGTTTCTGTTTTCAAATGCGCCTCAGAAGTCGAAAGGCTTCTGAGGTGCGTTTCTCAATTTTCCCCATTGAACTTGCTGACAGCGCTTTGATCCTCGGTTTTCAAACGTTTCAGAAGTCAAATGGACTTCCGGAACGGATTACTTTCGAAAACTGAGGTTCCAAATTTAATATGCTATTTTTGTGATATACAAATTACATAAGAAAACTTGGTATACTTATTTGTGTATCATTATTCTTGCTTATAAAACCAAAGAAAGAAAGAAAGAAAGAAAGAAAGAAAGAAAGAAAGAAAGAAAGAAAGAAAGCCGAGGTTCCACTGTACTTTAAACAGGACAATATCCCTACATAGGAAGATCTTCAGTTTAGCAAATTACATGCAAACTGTAGGATTATGGGACACATGTATTTCACTGAAAGCGTGTAATATATACAAGTTTTGGAAAGGTAAAATTTCCCAGAGCTCCCAAGTGCCTGCACATACAGTGAAACACATGTGCAATTGTTGCATGTGATCTACACACGGGTTGCATGCAGCTCCCTACTTGGACATAAAACCAAAACACATTGTTTTTAAAAAATGCTTCCATCCAAATCAAGAAGATTCCAGATTTGCTGATGCCAGTAGCAGCAAGACCATATTAGCCTCTCTACATGTTGAAAAGCAACTTGAGGCAT
Organism: Podarcis tiliguerta; assembly: GCF_965153285.1. Taxonomy (NCBI): domain Eukaryota; kingdom Metazoa; phylum Chordata; class Lepidosauria; order Squamata; family Lacertidae; genus Podarcis; species Podarcis tiliguerta. Next base: position 62,741,764 of record NC_139534.1, read on the forward strand.
TTGGGTGACCTGTGCATAAAGGGGGGGGGGGCGACACCTCCATCATACATACATTAGATTTTTAAAAGAACTGGACTAGTGAGTGGGTTCTGACCACAGAGCTAATTTTACACCCCCCCCCCCCAAAAAAAAAAATGTATGTAGGGTTAAAATGAATGAAGATATTTCATGTTGACCAGTGCAAAACAAGGGTGGTGTTAGATATTTCAGCTATCTGCAGCTTCTTTTCATCAAAGCTTCCTTTCAGGAAACAGAATAATTTAATGATACAAACAGGAAGCATCTGCTTTCTCCTATATGATAATAAAAGTAAGCTCCTTACTGCACATAGGAAGGAAAAAATAAAGACCTGAAAAATTCTCGATTTTTCAGTTCCTTTTGCTCCATAAGCTCTTAGTGTCACTGAGGGCCAAATTACACAACTCCATTAGCTTAATGTAGTTTGAGCAGATATACGCAGTGTTTGGCACATGCTGAAACTGTGTATTACTTCACTGACTTGCAGCTCAAATAACCTTTATTTGGTCTGTGCTAAATCCCCTTAAGATTTGTGGCATGATAAATTCAGAGTAACATGCTGAATTCACAACGGAACATAAGAAGCCACCTTACTTCAAGTAAGACTGTTGGTCCCTCTGGCTCAGTATTGTCTATCTACACTGACTGACAGCAGCTGTCTGGGGTTTCACGCAGGAGAGGCCAAGGAGTGGATCTGGGACCTTTTGCATTCAGAGCACATGTTCTGCCACTGAGCTATGGCCCTCCCCTGTGAGAAGGCGCTGAAGAATGAAACAGCCATATACCTCCTTTGTACAAAACATAATGGATCCACTTTCGCTAAAAGGTGTTACTTCCAACAAGGCCACGGGAAATAAATCCTTTCAAATGAGCTGTGACAAATGTATCATGAGCTATGCCTAATGCAAAAGCTAATTTGAGGTTTCCTACTCTCTATAAAAGCCCCTAAAGAAGAGACCATATTCTGCTATCCAGTCCATTTCTTAAACATACAATCTCACTAAGACTTTGTCAAGCTGCTTTTCAGAGCTGCTGCGGACAAGGGCCACAATCAAAAGAACTCACAGTGCACATCGATCAAGGAATTAACTAGGGGAAATATATGAAGGACTGCTTTTTCCTTTATTTATTTGAAAAATTTCTATGCTGCACTTCGGGGTCAGGCAAAGACTTAGTATTTTCTCCTAGGCCTCCCTATAGTTCCAGTGTTTTAAGCAATTTTAAACATATTTAATTAGCTAGTGCTTAATATTGTTATTGGGAGTTGTTTGGTTTGACAGAGATTTGTGTGTGTGTGTGTGTGTGTGTGTGTATGTGTATTGTTTTGCTTGCTGTGAGGTTTCCTTTGTTAATAGTTGCTTCTGTGTGTTTTGATATGATGCTACTACATTGCATGTCACCTACAGAATTTTTCTGCACTGGTTATTCATAAATGTAATTAAGTAATAATAAATAAGGACCTTGCACATATGAACCTGCCCCTCATTAAAATCAAGGCTAGCCCAATGCATACTACTGCTACCCTCCCACACACACACCAGTGTCGCCCCGGGCTCCTTCGGGATGAAGGGCAGGATATAAATTCAATAAATAAAATAACCTGTTGATGGGCAACTTCAGGTGCCACCCCCTGCTCTCCCTTTCTGGTAGCCTTTGTCTTTAAGGAAGACTTCCACCAGTAAGCCCTTCAAACACTTTCAGATAGAGGGCTTTCCTCTTGATAGCCCTTTGAAGAGAGGTCTATCCTCTGTAAAACCACTTACAATGCAACCCTATCAAGAGGACGCCAATGTTCTTGATATCAAAGTAGATTTCAGAAGCAAGGAGAACATAGGCCTGCCAGAGGAGACATGCCTCAAAATATGGTCAGGAAAAGCCATGTTCTTTCCTTTGTCTCTGGCTCCACATGCAAGTTTGGATCTACCCATAACTGGAATGTGTTGACCAAGAGGGCCCGTAACAGCCTTGGTTCTTCACCCTTCGCCTTGATCAATCAGTGTCAGAGCCAGCAGTTGTGATGTAAGTCATGGCAATAGCAACTTGAGGACCCCAAACTACAGTATGACACTTGGCCCTTGCCATTTAAGAAAGCACAGGTTCTGCTTGCGCATATCCTTTTAACTGAACTGGACAAAACCGACAATGTGCAAAGTTAATCTCTAAATAACAAGCATCTGCTAATTTAATAAACCTTTTGGTGCAAACCAGCTGACTTGTGACAATGCGTGGCTTATATTAATTAAATATACTGAAAGGGCAGGAAGCTCAACTTCGCAACTTGGCTTGTTCGTGGCACCGAAAGACCAAAACCAGCAGGCTGGTCTTATCACAATGTACAATTCAAGGAAAGTGAAAGGGTATTATTCATGAGGGTGGGACATCTGACTGTTGATTCACTATCCCCACCCAAAAACATTCCTTTTATTTTTGTTTTAAGTGCTATGGCTGCTTTTAGATGGGTCTTCTTTCCCCCCCTCTTTTCTTTTACAGTTAACAGGACTACTTGGCCAACAGAGTCCTTGCCTGCCACAAGTTATTGTTGAGGTCAATGGCTTAGATTTATTTAAAGATTAGATCTGCTGGTTCTAAGAATAGGATCTGGAGTTACATGTGCAGTCATAAAGATTATAAAGCCCAAGAGTCAAATGAAGTAAGGCTCTACTCCACCCTTCCCTGTAGCAACACAATCCCAAAAATTGTTTGGTTTCTTTTCTCCTTTTTTTGTCCCAACGATTATTTAAATTTAATTTTTTTGCTTTAGCATCAAAAGTGTCCAAGATATGTGTAAGAAATGAATTAGCCAAGTGATATGGACTTCACTCATCATTTCTGCTTTCTTAATTCATAAGTCACTGGGATTTTAAATCTTTCAAAACTGAAGGGAGCTGGCAAGTGGTGTTAACAACATATTTGTTCTCCGGCAGTAGTTTATGCCAAATACATGGAGCAGAGCTGTCTGTTTTCTTCTGAGATGATTTGGAAATATTTATAATAGCAATGATCGTATTAAATTATCTCACTGTGTTCCCCAACCTGTACTAAATGGGAAATGTATAAATTTGGTCTATTTTCCCCCTTATTGATGATGCAAGGGACACAATTTTCCAACATTCTTAAATCAATAGAAATATATACTTTGTCTGATCTTCACGACACTCTGAGTTTGAAACACTTTTCCTAATTGCACAGTGGAACAATCCATCTGCAATGGTACGTTATGCAATTTCATTTCTTGGAGGTGTCAAGGAAAGGACATATAAGAATGGAGTATGGTAGCAAGCTAAAAGACAGAGGTGTTATATGTTGATGTTAGAGAATGAGTGCCTTTTCACAATACCCAAAGAGTCTTTAGTATGCAGGACTCACACCATTTGGGAGACTCAGTGTGTTTCAGTAGCTCCTACATCCAGAGGATTTGAAATGCCGCATGTGATTAATTGACCTTTGCATGTAATCTCCAAGATTTCAGTCTGCTTTGGCAGGATGCGTTTGGATTAATTTTGTATCACCTGCATATTTGGTGACTCTGCTTTTCACATCCTTCCCAGGTCAGTAATGAGTAGATGTTAAATAGCACAGGTCCCAACACAGAGACTTCGTGCATCCTGCTGTTTACCTCTGTCTATTGTGAAAACTGGCCCTTCATCTCTATCCCTGGCTTCCTATCTGCCTAACCAACTGCTGATTCATGAAGTAAAGGGTTTTCAGCCTCCCTTGTATTCCAAAACAGACCTTTGCTGGAGAACACTTTCAAAGTTGCTCCAAATGGAAAGCTTGTTGCATTAACCAGTTTGCTATTATTCCAATGAATATGCTAATGGAGAGCTTCATTAACTCTGAACCCCAAGTTGTCATGGAGTTATGACCAAGGAATGTACCTGCAGTGAACATGGCAAGTGGTAATTAATAGCTGTTGTGAATGGTCTCAGGCTACAGTTTTGCATTTCATTTCCATTAGACACCATTATTTATATGCTTTTCTTCTCTCTACACCTGTGTGTGTGGAAATACAAACACATGCTAACTAAGGCTGAACCTACCTGAATTTGGTGAAGTGTCCACTAGGACACAAAAGCTTATGCATTGTTGGTTTGTTAGGCTCTAAGGCGCCACAAGATTCTTGGTTGTTTCTGCCACAGTAATAAACTAACCTGGCTAGTCCACTGTAAGTTGTTTGGTAGATGTGAACCCAGTTGTGGGCCTGCTAGGCTGCTGAAATAATAATGATGTATGACGATGTACGTTGGTCTCTCACTGTCTGGATTATTCTCATCTATAATATGAAAAGGTAGCCTAAGCCCACAGTTTTTATGTGGTCCTCATATTGGAATCGGTGCATTTTCCAAGGTGCTCCCACATCTGAAATTGAATAAATGGCATGATATATACAATTCTGCAGAACTGGATCGTCATAGCACGATTTGTAGCAGCCAGTTATTAGTAACATCAGATACTACCCCAACTATCTGCCAAATGGAGAGTTTGCATGAAAACTTTCTCCATGGTATAATCTTGGTATATTCCTTTACCCTACTCATTTACTGGGACTTTATTTCCTTTTTCTTTTCCACCTGCTTTTTCCGCCTGGAGGCATTGGAGGATGGATAGCAGCTAACAGATTGAGGTTGAATCCTGACAAGACAGAAGTACTGTTTTGAGGGGGCAGGGGGCAGGTGGGTGTGGGGGACTCCCTGGTCCTGAATGGGGTAACTGTACCTCTGAAGGACCAGGTGCACAGCCTGGGAGTCATTTTGGACTCACAGCTGTCCATGGAGGCGCAGGTCAATTCTGTGTCCAGGACAGCTGTCTACCAGCTCCATCTGGAATGCAAGCTGAAACTCTACCTGCCCGCAGACTGTCTTGCAATAGTAGTGCCTGCTCTGGTTATCTTCTGCTTGGCCTACTGCAATGTGCTCTATGTGGGGCTACTTTGGAAGGTGACTTGGAAACTGCAATTAATCCAGAATGCGGCAACTAGACTGGTGACTAAGAGCGGGCGCCGAGACCACATAACACCGGTCTTGAAAGACCTACATTGGCTCTCAGTACATTTCCAAGCACCATTCAAAGTGTTGGTGCTGACCTTTAAAGCCCTAAACGGCCTTGGCCCAGTATACCTGAAAGACCGTCTCCATCCCCATCGTTCAGCCTGGTCCAGCGCCGGGGGCCTTCTGGTGGTTCCCTCACTGCAAGAAGTGAGGCTACAGGGAACCAGGCAGAGGGCCTTCTCAGTAGCAACGCCCACCCTGTGGAATGCCCTCCCATCAGATGTCAAGGAAATAAACAACTACCTGACTTTTAGAAGACATCTGAAGTCAGCCCTGTTTAGGGAAGTTTTTAATGACAGATGTTTTAATGTATTTTTAATATTTTGCTGGAAGCTGCTCAGAGTGGCTGGGGAAACCCACCCAGATGGGCGGGGTATAAATTATTATTATTATTATTATTATTATTATTATTATTATTACTGCTGCTCCTGCCACATTCCTAATCTGAGATTGTATTATTTATTTATTTATTTTTAAAGGAACTCAGGCAAAATTCCTCAGAGGACATTCCCGCCAGAAAATTTGGGAGATTTTTTATTTTTTTTAATCGCCTCCCCCGCTTTGCACTTCCACAAGAAGGCCACTTTGTAGAAGGGTCTCCAAATATTCTCCACTATTGCCGTTTCCTCACCACTATCAAAATGCCCTAGAATGAGGCTGGATCCAGGTTGTGTAGGATACAAAATGGTAGTCAAACTGTGAACAATGTTGTCGTGGATGTGATTTGCGCTGGCGCCCACCTCCCTTAGGAAAAGAAAGGAAAATGTTGCGCTATTGCCACTGACGCTAACTTCTCTAACGCTGACAAAATTTGGTGAAATGGTGCCCACAAATTAACTGTCTACAAATAGAGTATAGAATTTCAGGAGGTGATTTATGAACCGCTCTAGGGTGGGGAAAATGCTTGTCCACAGAAGCCATTAAGTGCCAAAATTTGGGGCTTATGGCACAGTGGCACAAAGCGTTTATTGTGCAACATTGCAGCCTTGAGAAATGATCTAATTGTCTTTCCCTTTTTCCCCTCCTACACCCCCAAACAACAAATTGGCAGAGAGGTTTGTTTAATTATATAACCATAGATAGCCTGACTCATAAACAGATCTCTGGAACTGGTTTTATCATCTCTTATTATGGGTAAACAATAAATTGGACCCAGCTGACACCTTGGTGCTGCTATAAGAGGAAAAAGCACATGTATTGGCAAAAACAAGGTCTTTGTAACAAGCTATGGCCCGTATTCTTGGTTCATGTTAGAAACCAATTGTTTCCCTTTAAAAATATAAAAGTTTAAGAAGTGGCACAGTTTGATATAAGTTGGTAGTAGGCTACGAACTATGAAGATGTTTCTCTTAGGCGATTCCAAAGATCAACATCTCAGTTGTTCTCTAAGTCAAAGCAATATCACATTTATTGTGCTGCCGTGCTAAAGAGACCAGGGTAAGATCAGCAGGTCCTCAGGAAAACATGGCAGCTTTAAGAACCGCTGCCTGACTTTGCTTTTTCCACTCCTCTCTCTGCATCAGCAGTGGCTGGTAGGGCAGTGTTGCTCACCTGGCTTCACAACAGGGAAGCTGATAACCAAAAGTGGGAGGGGCAAGGCAGCGGAGAGGCAGGTGTGGTGGCAGAACCAATCAGATACTCCAGCCACTGCACCTGCACCATGCTGACCTCCCTGCTCCCTCTCAGTTACTGACAGTGACCTCCATGTTGCTGCCCCACCCCAATGTGCCCTGTTGACTGCTACTGATCTGCATCCCTTTTTCATTTTGTGGTGTGCCTTTTCAATTGTAAGCCTGGGTGCAGGGATTATTTAAATTGTTGTTGTTGTTCTAGTAGCAACCCCGGAAACCTTTTCGGCATCTGGTTATTGTGGTTCGCAATTAAGTATCAAGTTAGCAAGCTACTATTTCTCGATTTTAAATATTTATTTTTGGACTTGGTTGGGAATGACCCAGTATTTGTTCCGATACGCGAGATTGAACTCCAAGCCAAGATCAGTCAGCCCCTATGGAAGGGAGAAGCCTTGGCCAAAGAACATAAAGAAGAGGATAAAGATGAAGACTGCCAAAATAAATTATTGAACTATGCAGGACAAATTATTACAAAAAAATGGCAATTGTTTAAAGCATATTTTTTAAGCTTTGTGTATGGATTTTTACATTAGTATAACTTGTAAAAGTCACTTGTAATAATACGAAGGAGGTTTTAAAATTGGATTGTTAAATATATAAGGTTTTACGGACGTGCCTAAACAAGTATATTATAATGGAACCAAGAGGGGGAGTAGAGGGAAGTCGACCAAAATTTATGGTTTAATTTGGTTATGGGTTTTTTCTGGTTGGTTTTTTTTTTTTTTTTTTGGTATTGTTGTTTTTGGAAAATCAATAAATTGTTATGAAAAAGCAAAGCAAAAAGGGAATGTACTGTGCTTTCACCAAAGTTTTCCCTTGCATTGGGAACCTGGGAAGGGGGAGATATAAACTGTGACAAACTGTGCATGCACCAGTTCTAGAATTTGTTTTAGAAATTCTCCAAATCATACTAGAAGAGAAGTGGAAGAGAAAGCAGGGTAGAGTCAGCCTACTAAACAGTGATGAATTAGAATGGAGAATCTGGAGGAGTTGGCCTTCGGTTCTGCATGTGGGTTTCTCATGGGCATCTGGTTGGCCACTGTGAGAACAGGATACTTACCTGCATGGGCCTTGGGTTCTGATCCAGCGGGGTCCTTTTGTGTTCTTATGACATCTGCTTGTATCTAATTTAGTAGTTATCCAATAATTCAGTAAACCTCTGGAAATATGAATGCAGCATAGTGGGCAGTAGTTATTCTAAATACAGTGTTGGACCTAAAGGCAATGTAAGACCCTGGACATAATGTTGTTTGGAGGACTCCATTTAAACAGCCATGGGTATCCTTCAATTGTGAAGCAAACTTTTTAATTCATACAGCTGCATAATTGACAAAAGCATTGGATTTCTTGGCTTTTAAAGTCTGTTGATTTTATGAATATTTTATATCATTTTATGCAAACTGCTTACAGGTGGGGTGTTGTTGTTTTTTTAATTAAGCGGTATATAAACTTCTTTAATTAATTAATTTCTCCCACAAATTATTCCAGTATCTGTTTTCTGTTTCAAGCCATGAGCTGAAATTTTGCAATAGGACCAAGTTCCACATGACTCAGTATGGCCAGCTTTGGGGTTATTCTGCTCTGTGTCCTGGAATATGAGGAGAGGCATGCCTGTATTTTTGCCATAGCCCTAAACAACTATTCCCCCCTACCCTCTCAGGACCGAGTCTGTCACCTGGGAGCTCAAACATGGCTCAGCTCCATATTGTTCTTTAAAAAAAAAAATAGTAGGTGTGATAATGTGCTCTGTTACCTCTCTGGCAAATCACAGGTTAGTTACATGCTGCTGGTTGTGCAAAAAAAGGCTGCACGTTTCACTTTCCCCAGGCCTGGGACTAGACATTTTGCTGCCTGAGGCGAAGGACAAAATGCCTCCCTCAGGCCCCATTCTGGGTACAGAAACCAGCCAGGCTGGCAGCTCAATCATACTTCAACGCTGTTGACAGGATAGTATATACCACCGCATGTGAGGATAGCAGCAGGCTAACTCACAGGGCACAGGGAAGGAACACACAGCTCTTCCCTTTAACTGAGAAGAACGGCTGGAGCTCAGGTGGAAAAGTCAAGGGGCATTGCTGCCCTCAGCAACTGCCACCTGAGGCAGTTGCCTCACTTTGGCTAATGGTAAGACCAGAACTGACTTCTGCCAATGAATCTTCTGTTTAATGCATTAAAGTTTTAAACTTTGCTTAGGAATCAACAGAGTGTCTTGAACGGCAATGTTTCCCTCTGGCAGCCTCAGTGTGCTGCATTTTCTTAAGGTGGGAACAGGCCTTTGATAAGCCCACTTACCAATACATGTGAAGCCTTGCAATGGGTGGCCAGGCCAGGCCACCACCATGAGATGCCACAATTCCCCAGTTGGCATTTGTCACAGACAATGGCCTAGAAAGGTGCGATCTCACCACCACTTACAAGCAGGTTAAAGAACCTTTTTCAGGTGGAGAGGCACATTACTTAATGGGCAAACGCCAAACTCTTTTCTTTTTGTGGCGAGGGGGGGTGCATGCTATTGGTGAGTGGGGCCAGAGGCAAAGTGGCCAGAGCAATGGGTGGGATTCTTGTTTTTGTACAGTAGGCTAGATTTCAGCCACACAGAAGTTAAGAGGCTTCTACACAACCACATATACATCTCCATCCTCCATGCATTATGGCAGGTGAAAGACACAATGTCGCCAGGCAAAAGCTCTTCTTGGGGAGGTACACAGCAGGACCAATGGATGATGTGGCCAAGGGATGGGCACAGCCAATGGAAAGTCCCAGGGGTCACATAGACAGGTCTGAAGGGCTTTGTTTTGCTCCCAGTTCCAAGGTTCCCCATCCTGCCTTACAGTACAACCCTATGCATGCTTGCAATGGTGGCCAAAATGAATCAAAGAATCATTCAGTCCAACCCCCTGCAATGCAGGAATCTTTACCCAACATGTGGCTCGAATCCACAGCCCTGAAGAAGAAACACATGGGGTGGGGGAAGCAAAAACAAAATGAGGGCACTAACTCAATTTTTTAAAAATGCACATGCTAATTTATATGTATAGGTGGGAATTTAGACATTGCCAAAATTTGAATAGAAATGCAATCCATTTCACTATAGTGAAGGTAGCTGTAATTGGGTTGACTGCATGCCTAGCCAAGTCTGTGGGTCTGGATACTCTTGAGGGGCAACTTCCAAGGCCCCTGGCTCTCCATTTTAATGGTTATCTTTAAACCACTACTTAAAAGGCACAAGGACATGTCAGGCCAGTAAGTCAGCCCCAACAAAGGCCTGAGCTGTTTGGAAGAAGTGTGATCCGCTGCATGGATTAAAGAGAAGACCATTTTTACAGAAAGCCACCTGAGGCGGAAGAACATTGTAGCCGATTGCTTTATTGATACTGTATTACGAATGAAAAGTACAATAGGTGCATAATCCGGGCAGTTTGACTCTTGCATATTGAGTGCACACAAGTGAAATATTTCAAGATACATCAACACCCATATCCCCCCCCTTCCCCACTCCCTCCCCGCCATATAAAACTTGAGCAGACAATAATACATATGACAAAAAAACAAGAACATTTTTTCTTTTTTAAAAAAAACAACAAATACAATTCTTCCCTTCATTTAGTGCAGAGGCAGCTAGGTCCATCACCAAAAGTCTGAGCCTTTGCAAACAGGCAGGATGAAATGGATGAAGCTCTTTATGGGCCAGTAAGACTGTGGAACCAGTTGGGGGAACCAGACTCCCTCCCTCAAGCGTTGTGGCTTTGCACCAGAGGTTGGAAGAAAACAGACCAGTATGTGTTTCAGCAGTGTTTGTGTGTCCATTTTTAACCCTCCCCCCCCCCCAAAAAAAAACCACCCCAGAACAAAACACTAGTTTGTAAACGACAAATGCCCCAAGAATCAGTTGTGTTACACCGATAAAGGTATTTTTACATCTTAATCCTAGCGGGTTGTGCTCAGACAGGCTTCTACTATGAAAAAAAAATAGCCATCCTTGGTTTGGTTGCTCTTCAGCAGGGGTCCATTTCCACGATTACGCTTGTAGTGGAGGAGCAACCTCACAAAATCAGTTACACTTTTGCTCACTGCAACAGAAGGCTTGAAGACATCAATACCCATCAACCACTCATTCAAACATTACATGCCTTAGTACAGATTCTGTAGGTCTCTTGGGTCAGCAGGTTGTTGAACAGTGTTGTAAGATTAGTAGTTCCCAAGGCACCTGGGTGATTCGAACAACCAACTGAGTGTTCCGTAGGGTGTACTCAACTATCCCAGTACGCGAACACATTTCCTTTGGTTGCATTGCCACTATTTTTGTATAAAGCAGGCAGACCAAGGCCTATGTATGTTTACTCGGAAGGAACCAAAGTATGCACACATAGGAGTGAAGCATTAAAGAGAGTGCATGCAAGCCTGGAAAAAGAAAGCCCAACAGCCAAGATGCTATATAAGTTTTGATCATGTTCGGGGAAAGTCTTGTCCATATAATACCCAGCTCTACTTCCTGTGCACAGTTTAGGCTTGGATCCAATTCAAAGAAATCAATGTGGGAACTCACTCAATAAATATGCCTCTCTAGAGTATACCAAGATTCTAAACTTCCTGGGATTTATTATCCTGGAATTTGGGCCTAACATGTTGACTGATTGGGCCCTGAATTTACATTTGCTTTGCTTTTTGAAAAGTTTTGGCAAGGTATGATAAAAACGCTTAACTTTACCAGGTACTAAGGTAAATGATTACACAAGGTGGAGGGGGAAGAAATCAACTGTGAGGGGGGCAGTGAACCAGCCTGCAAGAAGCAAGTGTTCCAAAGCCAATGTATAAACATACACTTTCCTTCACGAAACATTTACATGTGCCCCTTCACTCAGTGTTGTCTGTTGAGACTCCTTGCCTCCCACCCACAAGTTGACAAGCACTTGAGCATGTATTAACTTTGTGGACATTCCACTGACTTGGACTAATATGCCGGAAGCTCAAAGCATGCAGGTACTTAACTGTTTTGCAGTATCTGGGCTCGCTTTGTTAAGAACTCAGCCCAGACTATATATAAAATTCCCTTTGCTCTTTCCTCACTCTCAAAAAAAAAAGACCATCCCTGTTCCCTCTACCAAAGCATATATAGAAAGCTATAAAGGCAGCTTGATCATCTTTGAGCGACTATTTTACTTGTCACCTTAAAAAAACAAAAATCAAAGGGGGACTTTTGGTAAAGAGCTTCTATGAAAGCTTCTGTGTTGGAAACTTTTTTTTTTTTAAAAAAAAAAACCTCTTTTGTTTTCCCCACTCCACCCCACCCAACCCCAAAACATTTTCATCTGAGCTGTGTATTTCCCCACTCCTTTGTAAATGATTAAGGAGCATATTTTTTGTGGTGTGCAGGGCCATGGAAAACAAAAAAAATCCCCAAATGTTTCATGGCTCAAGATTGCAACAATTTAAAAACTGATAACATTTTTTTTAAAAAAAAAAAAACCTTACGCTTTCTTCAAAAAAAATTCAAGTAATCTTTATGTTCTTTAAATGTAGATATATAGATATAAGGCAAAGCAGGTACAGCACTGATAAGATGTTCCCCTTTTTCTATGCAATTTATATATGTGGCATTGCTTTTATGGTTCTAGATAAGCCAAGTGATTGACTATAGAACATTTGATTATTATTTTTTTATACCACCTTCTTCATACCTCTCCAATTAAGCCTTGAGTTTAGAGCAGATAATTGGGTTTTAAAGGTTCCAGTCCTTGATGCATCAACTCTCTCCTGTCCCTCAGGTCCTATGAGGCAGTGAAGAACAACCTTTCCTTCAAATTTGTTAGGTTACCTCCTTTTCCTCTGGAGTTTTTGTACTAACCCCCTCCCCCCCAAAACTTCTTCCTCACTCTAGCAGGGAAAGGGGAAACTTGGTGCTTTAAGTGGTTGTTATTGCTGTCATTATGGGATGGCGCAAGAGAGCCTTCAGAAGAATTGCACCTTCCCCTTTTGACAGGGAAGAAGGAAGCAGAAGCAGAAGCAAGATAAGGAGATGGCCAATTGTTTTGAGCCATTTCTCCTAATAAGGCTCGATTGGGCAACAACAAATCTACGTTCTTGCCAAACCTGATAGATGCGAAGAGTCGCTTTCCAGAAAAATGGCATTGCGTCAGAGAGAAGATGGCAGAGGTGGCCAGAAAATTGATTTAAAACACCTTGGTAGGAGGATGGTGACTCTCAGGCTGCAAAAGCCAAAAACGAGTACTCTATGTACAATGACTGCTTCCATGGAACAGAATCAGGTAACTCACAAAGCACATGCATATGCCTTTGCACTTGGCATGCTCTGGGTATCAGGGAATGAGTGAAGGACTTAAGAAAAAAATATTTTGATCTAAAATGCATATAGATGTATTATTGTGTTTCTGCATGTGCATGCATTTTGTGTATATGAGTGAAAGGCAATTAGCTCATATGGTCATGACCAAGCTATATTTCAGAAGAGAAAAAAAAAAAAAGAACACACTTATCACACTTTCCTAAAACGAAAAGCTAAAAAATTTCAAGTTCAGTATTCGAGATCTTGTCCTTCCCACCCCACCCTCTTCTAATTTTCTGGGTTCTTTTTCCCCTTTTCCAACTTACATTAGCACCATAACAACATTTAAACATTACAATCCCTCTTCAGTTACTACATACACACATACACACACACACACACACAAAAATGGTCCCATTAAAAATAGTGCTTTTTCTGCCAAAAAAAGTTATATATAATATATATCTCATATAATTCAACTAAATCTGTGGCAAATGTGCAATGCAGACGCCTCCTCCATTAAAGTGAACTTAACGTTCACACACTCTCACTTCATCGGTGATTTTTAAAGGTGCAAGTACATTTGGAATTGTGTAATTTTAAAAAAGGTAGTGGGCCTCATCATTTCTTCTCTGGCTTTTAAAACATGGAAAAAAATGAAGAAGTCTCAAACACATACTGTAGACTTGTGATTTCCAAAGGAAAAAAACTAGTGGGGTGAAAATGAGGCCAACATTTTAAACCTTCAGATATTCCACTCCAACCCCCCACCCCAACTTCACTTTTATTGTCAATACAGACATAAACTGGGCTTCTTTCAATATCATTGTTTTCTCTTTCTCTGTCTTCATTGGTTGGTAAATTGACAGGCAGTGGCCCAATATTAAATAGTTCAAGTGCCTTAACTGTCCCTTTTAAGTAAAGGCTGAGAATACTGGGTAGGAAAGGAACAAGAACCAGCAAACAAAAAATACTTAAAAGACAATGCCACAGAAATGTTGTTGCTGCCACCGCCAACGTTGTAATCCTGTTTCTCTTTCTATGTCAGTTGTTTGGTGTTAATGGTGCCCCTTGTGGTTACTCCTTGGTGTGAAAGGGCATTTGCCCTCACCCCTCCACCTTGGTTTGGGAGAGAGAAAAGGGTGAGGCCAGGCCTAGGAAATAAAAAATAAAGAGTCCATTTTGGAAATTGTTCGTCACAGTTCACTTCTGGCTGCCCAATGTTTCTGAGGTGGTGGTTTGCACAACAAGAGGCTTCTGGGTAGGCAGGACAATCAAGGGGCGATGGATCTTTGACTCCTCAGACTCTTGCAGTCCTTCAGTTTGCCATCGATACCGACGGGCCCGGTGGATGTTGGGAATCCCTCTCTGAAGGCGCTGTGAACTTTTCTTCTGCCATATGTCGTATTTTGAGTACCTGGCATGAGAGGGCTTTTGAAAGGGATCCTTGAAGGAAAGCAAGAGGGGGAGAAATGGAAGTGGAACATCAGTATGCTGCAACAATGAAATAGAGATATCCGCAGTTTGAATTCACCATAAAATGTCACCCCACTCAATAGCAGCTACAGTCATACCTTGGTTCTCAAACAGAATGCGTTCCGCGGGTCCCTCCAACTCCCGGAACTGTTTAAAAACCAAGGCACAGCTTCCGATTGGATGCAGGAGCGTCCTGCAGCCAAATGGAAGCCGCACCAGATGCTCAGCTTCCGAAAATCGTTCGAAAACCGAACACTCACTTCCGGTTTTTCATCGTTTGGGAGCTGAAACGTACAAGTTCCATGTTGTTCAGCAACCAAGGTATGACTGTACTGGTACCCACTGGGCCAAAAAGACCTGGCAACCTTTGGAAGAGAGTGTGAGTGGCTGACACAGTGGCACCCTGAACAGGAGAACTCCACATTCGGAAGGCTGCTCAGTAGCATTTCTCCCATAACCTATCAACAAGCGCTCACTGACAGTAAAAATCCTGTGCATATTTAGAAAAAAGGCCCTGCTATCTTTATGGTGTATATAAAGTAGGAGCAATGATACACACATTTGCTTGATATTGCTTTTCTTTCCCACCCCCAGCAATTTCTCGATCTGCTTGTGTGTAAGACATTATCTGCACCTCAAGCAGAGATAAAACTGTTTTGCTGTAACTGCAAAAGCAGCAGATGCTAAAGATACGGGTTCCTGGTTGTCCAATGCTAAAATGCCTCCTGTTACTCAGATAGCATCTCCACTTACCTTGTTCAGTGCTGGTAAGGCTACAAGAGAAGATGACGAGAGGTCACGCTCCGATTTGACAGATTTTGCGCAGTAAGTTTCCAAAAGGTTAAGATCGCAGCTCCGGAAACAGCACTCCTCTACTATGCCACGGTTGAGCCTTCCTCTGTTTCTGCCCACAGGCCTACCTGTAATAGCAGAAATGCCACCTTAAAGTTAGAAAACAAATTAAGAGCATTTATTTATTTGCACATGGCACATTTTTAAAAAGCAACCCTAACCTTGAAAAGACAGCAGCAAATCCACCACTACATCCAAAGATCTGGCAGTTCATGCCAGCCAAGGCAGAAGGTGTAAATGGTTGGTGTTTGTTTTTGTTACACCAGGTTCAAGCTGGCATGGCTATGGGGCTTAGGGAACAGGGCTTTGGACACAGCAGTTCAAAAGCCACTGGTGTTCTTCCTCCAGTCATCCCGTTCTGGCACTTTCTACTGCCTACTACCAATGAGAACCCCCAGTAGTAGCTTCGCATCAAGCTGGGCAAAGCTGTGGACTCTGCCACAAAGACAGCCCCCTCCATTGGTAGCACTCCTCTCCACTGACAGAGGCTGGCAGAGAGGTAGCTATACACCATCCTGTCCCTTCTCCCGTCATCAGCATGGGGTGCGTGTTGTGCCCTTGGTTAGTGAACACAGAAAGGGAGGGAAAGGGGACCAGGGTGCTAATCTTTTGTTGTTGGTGTGCTTTAAGACTGGCCTCACCCAAGTAGTTCACAAAAATATTTATTTATGAACCACTTTGTAGCCTAAGGCCATCAGGGCCAGAGCAGTGTACAAAATAATGTTACAGACAATCCCACCTTTTATAGCAAAGTATTGGCATGCCATAAAAGTGTGGGAAGCTGCAACTTCAACTCTGCAATGGCTGCTCATCAAGAACTCACTGAACCTCTTTTTGCCGCCTGCCAGAGATAAAGATGACGACGACAACAACAACAACAATAGCAACAACAGTAGCCAAATATCAGAGTGGCCAGACTCCTGAAGCTTTAACAGCTGCACAGAAGAGTGAAATTTCTTCTTCTACCCAACTATTAACTGTAGGAGCCCCAGGGCTAGCCCAAGGCATTTTTGCCCCTGAGGTGAAGCACAAAATGCCCCCTCCCTACTAAGAAAGAAGGAGTGAGTAAAGATCTACATCAGGATCTCCTGCCCCTGTGGATTCTGCCGTCTGAGGCAGTGGCGTCACCTTGCCTCATGGGCGAGATAGTCCTGAGGGAAAAAAACCCTTTCCGTGCTTGTCTCTGTGTACACATTCCCTTTAATTCTGCAGCCAGTGCGCTCACTCTGCTGGTTTGTGAAGCTGTGTACATATGACACCAGCCACATCTGTCCTGTAATTTCTTGAGAAATACTGCATTTTGATGTGTTTTCCTCCAAACCAGCTTCAATTGGATTTGAAAACAGAAACCAATGGAAGACATTCGTGCCCATTCTCTGCTCATTCATGTGGACAGAGAGCAGGTGATTTGGAAACACATTCCACCATACTGATGTGTAGACGATGTGCCAATGTGATTTGAAACACAGCAAGGGAAAATGACCTAGCTGGAATTTTGGCTGCTAATGGATACGCAACTTTCAGCATTCCAGGAAACAAGATCCTTTCATTTTAATGTACAGTACGTTGCATCAACATGCTAGAGTTAAGTGTCTCTTTGCTGTCCTGACTCATGCTCAATTCTGTGTCCACTGTTCTGCAGCTCAAAATATAATGTGCATCATGGCATTTCATGAGAAATTCTAGTATGCTTTCTATTACGGGTGTTTGTTTCTGTCTTCCTGGCCTGAAATGAATTAACTTTTCTATATCTGTCATCTGCTATTTTCTCTTTCATGGTTACTGCCAAATATTTCCTAGGATAGGCCACATTATCCAATTATCCTGTTAAATAATTGGACAGGGATTTGACTGTCCAAAATTCAGTATATCCTTCCATTCAATGCAAGACTCCCACCCCCACCCCAATAAAAGGTGGGGGGGGAAGCGAGCAAGGATATTCTATATCAAAACTATTTCTGCACACCATGAATGAAAGCAATGCACTTCTAGTGGGGGGAAAACAAATAGCGCTGGTTAGTTTGAGCATTCATTCCAGAATGCAGTCATGTATACACACTGTCAGGCGGTGAGTTTCCCAACAGCTTAGTCTGTGATGCAAGAGTCACATGCAGACAACTGAGATTTTGCTGCTAACTAGAGAAGATGAAACAAAGCAAGTCTATAACACGAGCACACAGTAATAAAAGTACTTGGGCAATCATATATACAACTCTCAGGTGTCCAAAGCACACTTGCACCAGTCCATCCATCCTCACAGCTGCCTGTAAGGTAGGCCAGCATTGTCACCCCCACATTGCTGACTGCTTGAGGCTGAGAGAACTCCTCCTTTAAAGCTGCCTTGCTGCCAAAATGAGATCTGACCCTGGGCAGTTTCTGCTCCACAGCTTAGGCACTAACCCACCCTGCCAGCTCGCATCAGAGAGTAGGTGGCTGTCTTCCTTTAAATTGTCCCTTCTCCTTTCAGTTGACTCGCCTTCATTATGAAGGCTGCTTTTCTTATTGGAGAGGTGTTACTGGGGCCCCATAAAGAAGGAGGTCCCCCAGCCAGAGATCACTCAGGCTCAAGCTGGCTGACTTTCAGCAGGAAGCTATATTTGGGCCCCTTTGGTCCATTCACTGTCATGCAATCTTTTGAGCTTCCTCTCAGGAAAAGACCCAGGAGGTCACATTCAACAGCACATACAGCCTCTGCATCCTGCACCCACATAGCAGCAGGCGACAGACACGGACACAGTGGCTAGACACTAATTTGCTGAAGAATCAGAGTCCCCCTTGCCTTCTTGGGGTTTTCGTTTGCCCCCACTTCCCCCCCCCCCATCAGGAATTGCAACTAGCCTATGTTGTGTTTGCAATGTTGTTTGGGATTGTATTGCAAATGCACATGTGCGTACCAAGGAAGAAGTGTCTTGTGTATGTGCCTGCATATAGGGACTTATGTGCCACACTTCCGAGTAATTGTAAGATCCAGCAAAACCTGTGCCCGCTTTCCTCGCACGCCCCCTAACCACCACTTCTGGCTGATCAATCAAGCACCAAGTCAAGCGGAAGAAGACTTTGGGTGTAAACAATCCTCTCTTCCCCTGTCAAAGGAATGTGGGCACCAACAAGTGGTCCTTTGTCAGATGGCTGGGCAGCAGCAGCCATTGTTCCAAACCCCTCCCCCAAAATAGCTTCTCTCCCCCCCTCCCTATTTTTCCTAGTATTATTCTGCAGGACGCAGAGACAGAGAGAGAGAGAGAGAGAGAGAGAGAGAGAGAGAGAGAGAGAGAATGTGCTTTGTCAGCATAAGTGGCTGGAAAGAGCTAAATTCTTATCAGCTGTTGGAAAGGAAGAAACAGGAGCTGTTGTTTACAGAAATCAGACGCCTCTTCTGTCCTAGTCCATGAAGGAAGATTCAGGTCTCTCTTACCAATTTCTGAGAGGGATTTAATTTTTTGGGTGGGAGTGGAGAGGAATCCCCTCAGAGCTAAAATGTTTATTCCAAGTACCAGCCACTGTTCCACACGCCACACTAGGCTCCTTATCTGGGAAAGGTGGGATATAATCAAACATACATACATACATACATACATACATACATACATACATACATACACTCTTTAAATGCTGATCAGTGTTCTGGATTTTGTGTCTATGGTTGGTGTTGGTATATGGAAGCAACAAGAGCTGTTCCGTCTGCAGCATCTCCCTTCATACATTTTTGCAGCAGTTTAAGTGACTAGTTTTGCAAACATTGTGCAAAACAAATACTAATTAGGCTTCTTGTGGAGTATCTGCTTCCTAGCCCTACCCAGAGAGTATTTTTAGCTCTCTAGCCCCTCTCTCCAGCGCCGCCACCAGCATCCCCACCCCCACTAAGAAAGAAATGGTACTTAAAACATCTGAGAGCCAAACTCTCTTAGGACTCAGTGCAAGCCTGACTTCAATAGGACTATGATGAATTGCCTCAGCTGGGCTCCTGACCTTTGGGGCCTTCGGACATAGTGGTAGATTAAAGAGCCTAAAAAGCAACTTCCCTTCTAAAAATGTTTTCAGAGGAGACTTCAGACCACCTACTACAACATGGGAAGTAGGGGAAGGACATCTTTTGATGCCAGACAGGACAATGAGCCGTGCAGCATTCTTACTATACAGACTCTGGTAGATACTATGCTTCCTGTCTAGGTTATGGCAGCAAACACAGGCAGGTCTTTCTGTGCTGAAGTGCTTCAAGTTACCCTCTGTTCTCCTACTGCAGCAGAACACTTGGACCTCACTGACGAGCACTCTGTAATTTTCTGTATCCTTGACCACCTCCCCCCACCTTGCCAAAAAGCTTGTCATTTCTATGATGATAACTCTAGAATGAATTATACCCAGTTATTAAGTCAGGGATCCATGTCCTGGAACCCAGATTCAGTTCCAAGAGTTCCGTCTTGGGAACATATGAAGCAACTGGAGAATGCTTCTGGTTGTGTGCTGAGCATGCTTCCCTCACTGATTTGCAACCAGAAAGCAACATCACATCTAGGCTTAAAAGGCAAGGTGTCCCAATCAAAATGGGTGGGCTTGTAGGCAAGCTTTGAGCTCAGTCATTGATCTTTTAAAATGTCAACCACTAGCTCCAATCCATGCACTTCTAAAATGCAATGCAATGCGCACACGCGCACACACATATATAATGAAGCCATGTGGGCTAAGAGTGGCTAGTGCGTGAAAAGGGCTCTATGCGCAGACTGATGTACCAATACACCATGGGGGGGCACCCTCATTGTTTCCAATATCATTTTCATCATTCCCAGTGCACCATGAATACAAGAATGGCACAAAAGCATAGAGGTGCAGAAGAATGCAACGCAACCGGATTCCCACATAGCAACACATTTTTTAAATCTTCTGTGTGACTAAGAAACAAAATGCTTTACAGTGGCCAGTTTCTCATCAATCACAAATGATCTCACGTGGTGGTTGCAAGGGTGAATGACATAAGCAGCTCAACACATTGGTGCTCTGAGAGACAAACCAACCTATACTGAAGGAACACTTGCACAGACCCCATCATCTTGTGTGCTGGAGGGACTTGTCCTTGGGCAAGAAAACTCCTTGCTCGCTAAAGATTTCTCATTGGGAAATTAAGTGATGGTTTCAAAAGTACTGTTTCAGGGATGGTATTGATATTATTGGATTGTATGTGGCTACCCATCAATGTAAGTTTCTGGTGGTAGTGGGCACTCTTTGCAGGGTAAAGAGTCCAACTTTGGCCGAATTCAAGGCAAAACTCTTCTGAAACCAGGTAAGCTGTGCTTTTGCTCAAATACAGCTCTGACTCAAAATGGTACAGGGATCTAATCTCAGATAACCCCCAGTCCCATTTTAGGTTAAGCAGTTTAGCTGCAGCATCCATGGGATTAGACTTCATGTCTCACAGAACTTCTGCCTCTCCAGTCAACAGCAAAGCAATAAAGCAGGGCATCACCGCCGACAGCACTGCTGGGGTAAACAATGGGTGGGGATGGAATTGCTTCTCATTTCTTATTTATTTTATTGGATTTATATACCACCTTCCTGAAAAGACATCTAAGGGCATTTACACAACTTTAAAACACTAAAAAATATATGATGTAAAATGTAGAGTGACTCCAGAGACAGATTTAAAGGAGCTCAACCGGCTCAGTTGCACTGGGCACAGAGCCTCAATGGTGCCACCATTATGATGCTGAATGGAAGGTGAGAAGCGCAGGGTGTGTGAATTTGAGACCCCAAAGTCCGCCAGTGGTGACTCTCAGTTCCACCAGGAGCCCATTGTCTGTGTGCTCCCTGGCTTGATCTCCCTGGCTTCTGCCTTCCCTCAGGACACATAGGTCTTCAGCAAACAAGGGAAGGAAGGGCCTTTTACAGACCCATGAGCTGTAAGAGGAAAATGAGTGCAGGAGAGCTAGAGAACTGATAGCACAGTCCTGCACACATCTATTCAAAAGTAAGTCCCACCAACTTTAATGAGGCTTCGTCCCAGGTCAGTGGGCAAAGGATTTCAACTTTTACGTTTTATTCACACACACATACCAGTTATGAGGGAAAGACTTGTAGCTTACATGTGATGAATACAGGTTCGTTCGTGTCACATTGCCCAGTAATAGGAAGATAGCACTGGCCTACCTTATAGGGCTTCTTTTGAGATGGTATTTCATGTATATGTTTTCAAAACTTGAAATACACCACATAAAAACAACATCAACAAAGGCCGTGCATAAAGAATATACTTACTGAAGTAAAAACCTCGGTCTCCACAGACAAACTGCAGCGTGTCCACCAGCTCTCCCCCACAGAGGGTTTCAGGAGCACCATATGCAGAAACAGAATCCACTGTGTAGGCCAGGAAGGTGAGGGCAAGCAGCAGTATCCTCCTGGAGGTGCACATCTTCTGCACCTAAGAGACACATGTTCAAAGACATTAAGAATGGCTACAGAACGGTTCCTTCTATATTATCCAAACAGCTCTGAAATGTTGAAAACGGAATACAGTAGCAAAATAAGTGTGTGTGTGTGTTTGTTTGGTCTTTTTTATTCTGAAAACCAAAGCAATCCCAACAAAGCATAGGTAATTAATATTGTATAATCTATATTAGTATTAACTCTGCAATCCATACTATATCATTTGCCTGAGGCTTTTCCCACCATACCTTTCCCAAAATTGAGTTCTTCAAGTGCAAAGGAAGAAATGACACCTTGCCTTGCTTTGAGAGTTAATTAATTTTGAGCTCAGGTCCTGAGCATCAAATTGCCACAAGTGACTTTCCAACGAGATAATGGCCTCCCCGATTGTCAGCTAAAAAGCAACACCTCTATATTGAACAGAGAGGTAGCCTAGAGAGAGATCTCTTGGTGGGAAAGGGAATGCCTCCCTCAGCTCTTGCAGTTCTCTCTGGATAGCCTATCAGGAGTCAAATGTAACAGACAAGATTGACAATGGGGATGAAGAGACACACGCCAATGATAGGGCAATACACAAGCAGCTCACATTACAAATACCATAAACAGGGATGGGGAACCTGCAGTTCTCCAGATGTTGCTAGAATACTGACTCCCATCAGCCCAGCCACCAGGGTGATGGGAGTTGGAGTCCAACATCTGGCCACAGGTTCCACATTCCTGCCATAAAACATACGTTGAAGAAACCAACATAACAAAGCTCACTGCAGCCACTTCAGTTCACCTTGTAAAAACTGAAGCCAGGCGATGAACAGTTGTTTCACTGAAGGACTCAAGGCAGGGCCCCCAAGTCCAGATACAAGGCAGGCCCCATCTCCACTATATATTTAAAGCAGTATCATATCAGTTTAACAGTTATGGCTCCCCCTCCCCCAAAAAAATATCCTGGGGTGTGTAGTTTGTTAAGGGTGCAGCGAGTTGTTAGGAGACCCCGATTTCCCTCATAGAGCTACCATTTCCAGAGTACCCTGGAAAGAGGGGAGCTCTGTGAGGGGAATAGGGATCTTCCATCAACTCTCAGCACCCTTAACAATCTACAGTCGTACCTTGGTTGCCAAACATCTTGGAACTCATATGTTTCGGCTCCCGAAAGATTGAAAACCGGAAGTGAGTGTTCCAGTTTTCAAGCGATTTTCGGAAGCGGAACATCCGGTGTGACTGTTTCAAGTGGCATGATACTGCTTTCAATGTATAGTTCAGATGGGGCCCTGGCTAGGACAGAAGTGCTACCTGCATTTCCAAACAAGAGAGAGTGTAAAAGCTTATCAGGGTCTAGACCCTGTGGTGGAGGTACACCATACTATAAACATTTGGCTTCCCCTCCCCAAAAAAGACCACAAGTTTCCATGCCAAAAATAAAGGTACATATATATATATATATATATATATATATATATATATATATATAATTGGTGCCATATAATGACTTTAGAGTCTTCTGGAGAGATATACAGATATAAACAATAACAATATACAGTGGTATCTCGCAAGACGAATGCCTGGGAAGACGAAAAACTCGCAAGACGAAAGAGCTTTTCGTTTTCTGAGTTGCTTCGCAAGACAGATTTCCCTATGGGCTTGCTTTGCAAGACGAAACATCTTGCGCCCTTTTTTTAAAACCGCCAATGCATTCCTATGGGAAACTGTCAATACACAGCGGTGCTTCGCAAGACGAAAAAATTCACAAGACGAAAAAACTCGCAGAACGAATTAATTTCGTCTTGCGAGGCACCACTGTATTGCACCATATCAATAAAATACAAGTATATAATAGCACAAAACAATCATATTACAATAATAACTGCACCAATCAAATGTGTTATGAATATCATGATTCACCAAGCATGTGTCAACTGATAAAAGTCTTTAGTGGCATACAAGTAAAGAGGGACATCTCTTTACTTTTGAGCAGGACCTCTAAAGTGTGTAATTATATTTGTGGCGTGCTGCAAAAAGTTATTTTGTACAGTTATTTAAAAAAATGAAACAATCTTGCTCTTTTAAAGTACAGCAACACCTGGTAGAAACCAATTCAACAACCAATTCAAACAATACTTGGCCATCTATAACAACACGTTGCTCCTCCTGTTCAGTGAAATCAGGGCACCTTCTTTGTCAATCATAAATTTCAAAAGTGGGTATTTTGACCTATCAAATATAGCTCCCCTAATTGCTAGACTGTTGCTCTAGACAACTTTAAACCAGACTTAACACTGCCTTCAGAGACAGCATTGCTGTTCTTTGGAAAGTCTAGCTAACGTATGGTCATCATTCACAACAGCACAAGGCAGACAGGGTGACCTTTCGTAGAGTTGGAATGAATCCCACCAGTGATCTAGTTCAATCTATTCCTGGCTTAGCCCCAAGCTTTCTAATGTGACCCTAGACAGAGTCCAAGGCCGGCTTTCTATCCATTGATCCATACCACCTATCCTGGATTACCAACTTTCTAGTAACTTACAGTCTACTCAGTCCCCAGTGGAGGAGTCCCACAATGCAGATGCAGGGAAATAATTGCTGTACCAGGCAGGAGCAACACAGTGATGGCCCAAAGGTAGTTTGGTATATTATTTCAAAACAGTTTGATTTGGTCTTGGATCAAGTGCTGTTTCATAAGATTCACCTTGGAATTAAAAATCTTAAAATGCTTTCTCCTTTAGACCCAGAATAATGATCTTAATAAATTGGTGTGTGCGTCAACTTGTAGGTCATGAAATCTATTAATGAAAGCAGTGTCTGTCCAAAGTATTTTAGGATCACACAACTAAGCTCTTGAGGGATAAATATATTTGTGATTATTTCGGTACAGTATGTTAACCTTTGCAGCTCCCCTATTTTGCCTCCAATATAGTCTGGAAGCAGCACAATGAAATGTTTAATGTGTGCATGCTACCAACATCTTCTGCCTCTGTTAATGGTTAACACTGCACTGAGTCGAGTCTAAACCAACACCACCTATCAGTTTACAACACATGGTGATTTGATTTTCCTTCATTATTAGAGAGCTGCTGTGATTTGGCATGCAGTGCTGCATGCAAGCATCTGTGTGGCTAAGTGGCCTCTCTAAGTGATTTTTGTAAACAGAGAGAGGCTCAGCTTGCTCAAAGCAATTGGTCCAAATCAATGGTATAGATTTAGCCTGTCCTATATTAATTCTGGAAGGTGCAAGTATCGCAGACTATCCAGGCTTCTAAACAAAGAAATAACCACAACAACCAGTAACAAGGTGTTTGCAATGCACTATTTTAGCGTTTTGCTATATTCGCCCATATTACAGGTATGATTACTGTTATTCCCTCCCCCTTCTAGGGATTCAGTATTTCTTAAAGAAAATAAAGGAGATATTGTTGCAAATAGAGATCTGTGAGCAGGATCTCTTGTGTTGTGATTGTAGCTGGAATAGGGGAAGGATGTTAACTGTGCTGCCAGGGAAGAGAGGGCTTAGGTCTCCGTGCCATTTTCCTGGTTAAGAACAAACCATTGCCCCCAATGTGCATCACAGGGCAAAACATATGGGTACCTGTAAGTGCAGCCATCACCAAGGACAGGATTTAGCTTTTGGAGTACCATGTTGCCTGTCCAACTGTCCACGGGAACATGCCAGAAGTTGAAATCCTGAGTGTGGTGGTGGATGCCACAGGTGGGAAGCCAACAAGTGACTTGGTGAACTGCCCAAAACTCAGAGGCTAAGTAGAGGCAGAAATTCTGCCACGTGGTCCCAAACGTCCCAGTGAGCTACCTGTGCTCCCTAGCCCTACCTACGCTGCATCAGATGAAGCAAAAGTCCCGCCAGCCTACCTGGGCTCATCTTGTAGGCCGCATGTGTAGGCCGCAGTCCTGTGTTCCGTTTGCTAAGGAGGCTTAAGGACAGCCAAAAATCCCAGCTCCAAATTAACTTCTGCCTCATGTTGTTAGTTTAACCACCTTGTCATTGACCCTGGTCACAGTTAGTCGCCCACAAGTGGTTGCTTAATTCTGACAAACTGGCTAAACAAGTGTGTGTGTGTTATTTGGGGGGTGGGAAGGCATCTCTGCAGACATACATTGTAACCAAGCACACACTGCAGCCTAGTCTATTGACCAATAGACTATTAGCCAATCCCACAGAGTGCTTCTTTCAAGCCTAACTTGGGAGAAGGAAAGACCCTGTGGGCACCAGAGAAGACCTCTGGGCTCACCTGCAGGCACCACTCTGGCCATCCCCGCTCTATCCCTCCACACTATGTGGGCATTGCAACGACAGGAGGTATGTCATGTGGCTCTTCAAATGGCATGGCATGTCAGCAATGCAGACACCCCCACTCATAACAATATCTTGGCAAAACTCAGCAATATCGGCATAGAAAAATGCAAGTGGGGAGATGCAAACCCAAATGAAGCAACTATTTCACCCCCACTTCCTCACTTCTCACTACATATTCTGTCTGCTAGCTTATTATCTCCACCTTTCTCTTGAAGTGGAAGTCAATGGTACTTTTAAGTGAGCAGCCAGAGAACTCTTCCATGGTTCTAGGTATCCAACTTTCCACTCTGTCCTTTGATCCCGTCATTAAACTATTCTCTCCTGCCCAAGCCACAGCCCAGGAGCTAATGCAGGCACCTTGAGAGGAGGAAGCAACTGTTCTGTCATCAGCAGCAGTAATTTCAGATAATGTTCAGACTGAAATTAGAATGGCTTCCCCTCACCACAGAACTGATCCATTTTCCATTCGAATAGAATTCCCTCTTCCTCACAATAGCTGCTTCCCTTCCTCCCCTTGGGCCAAAAGTAAACAAGCTGCACTTACATTATTCTCTTGCTGGTGGTTTCTGTTAGGAGAGCCATTTCTGAAGCATCCTGAAATAAACACTGCGCAAAAGGGGAGTATGGTACTTGTACTGTAACCTAAGCCAGCACCAAAATGGACGCCCTGCATGATCCCATCCTGTGATCTCTCCTCCCACAATTAAATGCTGCGCTTTTCAGATACAACTCAGCAATGTTCACCTTGGGCAGATTTCCTACCCTTCCCCCCCCCCCTTCCCTTCTTCACCACCAGAGGCCAATGTAATAGGAGACCAGGCTGAGAACAGCAAGGGAGCAAAAAAACACCCTTGTTTACAGGGTGCTGAACTCCCTGCTCTTTCCCATCCCTAGATGAATCTTCTGCAAACAACCTTGCATCTTTGTGTTTACTCCACAGGAGTCCAGAGACAATGGGGCAGCAGAGATAACAAGGGCTTAGTAGCAGGCTTAAGAGCCAGTGCTGCCATGTGGCCTGCTTGCTGCCAAGCTCTCCTGCTCCTCCCAGCAACAACATGTGGACACTGTGACTTTCTACAAGTTGCTGGGACTCCATCGTCCATCAGTACCAGCCAGAATGGCCAACGATTAGGGATGCTGGGTGATGTAGTTTAGCAACATCTGACACCAGGTTATTCACCCCTGCCCCTAAGCACTCAGGCCAGAGCCCACACTCCACTCCCTTGGAGCAGGTTGGAATCAGGGTAAGCACCTTGGTAAGGGTTCAGCATCAAAGACGAGTGGCCACAGCTTGTCAAGTGCCTCAGTTAGATATTTCCAACCTTGTGGATTTGTCTCAAGTGGATACACAGGAAAGCCATCAGGTCTGGGCTGATGAAAGGTGGAAATAAGCACAGTTAAGTTCCCTCCTGTGTGCCTGAGGCCACCTTGAAATAGAGGGCTGACTCTAAGGAAGGGCACGGGGAGAGAGCAGCACAGGCCACATGAGAACATTCCTCAGTAGTACCTGGATCTCAGAGCAGGTTAATGGTTCTACATGCCAAGTAATTCCTATACAATTCACAGTGCAAACCAATACCAGTCCACTCAGAAATAAAGCCCATTAGGTTCCATGGGTCTTATTCCCAACAAAGTGGGTACAGCACCTATATTACTAGCTGTGCATGCCAAAATAACACATCCCTTTGCTTTAACCAAAACAAAGTGGAGCAAAGGGGGCCTGGTTGCGTCAAGATTGGTAACACTGTAATACATTCATTTCATTTTAAAATGTAGCAACTGCTCATAAAAGCCGCAACTTTTTTTTTTTTTACAGTTATAATTCAGATATATTCAAGAGCTGACTTGCTGAATCTTGCATTTGAAATTGTCCCCCACAATTGAATTCCACCCCGCTGTTAAGATTATACTGCCCGTGTATATTAAGGGGCCTACTTAATGTCATGGGCCAGAGAGTGAGTTGTGCCAATTTCCTATAAAGCCATTGGTGGGAGGGTTTAAAAATCACAGGATAAGCTGGTGGGAAGAGGATGCTTCAATTATCAGCTGTTTTTTTCTCCTGGTAGAGGTTCTTCCAGGTTCAGCTGGGAGGAAATGGAAGAAGCTTCTTTTTTGGGGAGGGAGAACGATTCTCTAGCTTCCCATTGTATGCCTACAGGTGTTTCTCCACCTTTTTAGAGAACAGCAATGGCACCCTGCTCCTGTCACATTGACCTGCTACAGTTACATCTAGTTGCCCCTTAACTCTTGTACTTGTATGATCTTAATTGGCTAGGTGCACACAGGAACTTCAACAAAATGTTGTCGTGCAAGCTGTTCCTGTTTGGATTTCCAACCCTTCAATTCCAGTTCCCTTATAATTTATCTATTTATTTTAAATTCTGATTTAGCTACAAAAGGAATAGCACTTGAATAACTGAATTCCCCATTGTGGGTGGGGGTGTCTCTCTCTCTCTCTCTCTCTCTCTCTCTCTCTCTCTCTCTGTGTGTGTGTGTGTGTGTGTGTGTACACACTGCCAGTACAGGAAAGAACCTTTCCATGTGTCACAATAAAAAAGGCAGCTTTGAAACAGAAGTTCATTAGCATGGCAACGATAAAAATAAAAGGCAAGAGGCACAGAGGTGTTAACTTTTATTATGTATCCCTGGATTTCAGTATGTTGGAGTGTGATGTGATAAAGCTCCACAGCAAAGCCACATACCCCAAAAGCATAATATCAGAAATTAGAGGTCTAATTTATGTCTGCTGCTTCCACTGGACACTTCTCCTCTAGCTTACACGTAGCTGTTTTCCTTGTCACCAGCATCCCAAGTCATAATAGCCTCCAGGCAAGCTGGCATGGATATTATGGTGGTTTCAGGTCATAAATGCCAGGTCCTTTCAGGTCACAGATGCCATAAATTATCAATGCAGGCATATGTGTATACCTATCAGAAGAGGCAGCCCTCCTCCTTTCTCACACAGAAGGGAAAGCCGCTTCTGAGATGGTGCCTGGAGTGACATGTGTGCAGCCTCTAGGCTTCAAAGTCTAAAACTAAGAAAAGAGCTAGCAACTGTTTAATTCCTATGCAAATTATATAGTTTGAAACCAGGCAGAAGCTCATTTTGGCATTAAGCAGCATATAAACTAATAAATCAACATCATCAAAATAAAACGAGTAAAGAGGTCATGCTGTTAACTGACCAACATTTCTCCAAGTGACAGCTCTACTAGGAAGGTCTGTGGACTGATTTGCAAGGCTGCTTTAAGTTGGCTTCACCTGAGATGACTTAAGGGTGGGAGACAGAGGGCCACCTGTCATGGATGCTTTAGTTGAGATTCCTGCATTGCATGGGGTTGGGCTAGATGACCCTTGGGGTCCCTTCCAACTCTACAATTAGAAGATTCTATGATTCTGTGAACTGTGGCCCTCCACCTGTTGCCCTTGAGCCTCAGCCATCAGGACCAAATGGTCAGGGTTGAGGTCCAGCAACAGCAAGCAGGCCACAAGGCACCTCCCATTCCTGATAGAAGTCCTATCTGAAGGGCCTTCAAAATGCCATTTTTAAAAAAGGTGAAAACAGGTTGTGCTGGAAGAACACAGATTATTATTTTTGCTTTCAGATGTGGAAAGTGTTGGGGGTTGGCTCTCCCTGCACCAACACAAGCTACATATACGTTTTCATTCAATTATATATAACTCGGTCCTCCCTTGCAACCTCTCTCACACATACACCTGCAGAACCAAAGCAAACTTCAGCCACCTGAGTCTGATGAAAATGAGTTGTATTCATAGAATCTTGGAATTGTAGAGTTGGAAGGGATCCCAAGGGTCATCTAGTCCAACCCCTTGCAATGCAGGAATCTCAGCTAAATGGAAGGATACTCCAAGTAGTTCCACTGAAATTAATGGGCAGGTCTGACTTGAGTCCATTTGTAGTCTCATTAAACTGAGGTCACATCCAAAACATGCCTCTGAAGTTCTTTGGTTTTCCACCAAAGAATCCCAGAAACTCTAGTTTGTTAAGGGTGCTAAGAACTGTAGCTCTGGGGGGAGGGGTACCCTACAGTTCCCAGGATTCTTGGGGAGAAGCCATGAGTTTTAAATGTATGGCATGGATGCGACCTTAGTTGGACACAACCAGTCTTCAGTGCATCTCTTCAGGTGGTCCTTTGCTTTAAGACAAGATAGGGGGGAAGGGGACTCAGCTAGCAGAAAGCTCCCCCTTCAGCCTCCTGTGTCACAAAGGAACATCATATTCAGGCACCAAGCTTCAATCTGTGTACATTTACCACTGAAATAAGTGTATTGCTTGAACTTTGGTATTCAGCCTGGGGGGGGGGGGGGGAGAGATTTAGTACATTAAATAAAAACAGGAACAATCTTTCTAAAGGCATCTGGCAGGAGACAGGAAAAGGGAGATTTAAAAGTCAGTCTTCACCCAGGTGACTGATCAGTTTCAGTTGCTCAGGTTAACAACTTTCTTTATTTCCCCCCTTTCCTTTTCTGCATTTGCTTCCAAAACCTGAAGTCAATAAGAAAGGGGGGGGGGATACGTCTCTCCCTTGCAAGCAAAGTCCATGGTGAGCTGGAGTCGACTGGCACGCAATTTGCCCCCAAACAGATTTCAAATTGGCTCTGTTTCCTGGCAATTC
The DNA here is from genome assembly GCF_965153285.1 of Podarcis tiliguerta. NCBI lineage: Eukaryota > Metazoa > Chordata > Lepidosauria > Squamata > Lacertidae > Podarcis > Podarcis tiliguerta. Next base: position 62,772,423 of record NC_139534.1, read on the forward strand.
GTAGCTAACTCTCCCAAAGCCCTGCAAGAAGACAAAATTCCCGCCTGTTGAAAGCTTCTTGTTTCACAGCCTCCTCCTCCTCCTCCTCACTTTACTCCTTGACGAAGCAGACTCTTGCCGAGAAAACGTCTTGGCACAATAAGGCAGCCAGTCTAAAAGCCGCCACAGCACAGAATTTCAAGATAGTAACAGCAAGTTAAAGCACACAAGTCACCCCCCCTCCGCCCCTACTCCCCGCAGGCAATGCCTCTGTTGTACCCATTCCACAGACAGCTTAAGAAAATATTTGCACCATAAAAGATGAGTGCTTTTTGGCTGCCTGAGACGGCACTGTAAACTCCCCTTGATCTCCCTTGAGCTGCTGTAGATCACTCAACAGGTCAGAAAGAACTATTCTAGTAACAGCCTTCTGTGCAAACCACAGGTAAACAGCTTTTCACTTTAAAGAAAGTTGCGGAGAAGATGTCTCTTTCTGCAAGAAGCTACGTTGCATGGTTCCCCAATAAAGATCTGGATATTAGCAAAGGGAAGCCCTTTTCCCTCACACACCCCTCAACTCAACTGTCTCCCCTCGAGACAGTATTTTGTGCCGTGGCTGGCTAAAATCTCTTGGGGTAAAAAGAAAAAACCCGAAACCTGAACAACTGTTGACAAACACTAGTGGTGCTGAAGTGGAGGCATGAGTTGTAAACAGTCGTCTACAGTAGGGCAGAGTGAAGCACCAGCCGCAGGGTTTGAAGCATCGCTCTCTTCTCTCCCTACGACTATCTCAGCTAAAACCACCAATGCAAACCTTCCCCCGCCCACTCCTCCTTCCTCCTTCCCTTCTTTTTAAACACTCAGCATTCTAAGCCACAGATTAGGAACCCTGTCAGCGTACTCCTGGCTGAAAGCGGTTCAGACACATCTGCTGGTACAGTTATGTTGAAAACTACAGTTTCCTCAGGTCACCCAAATCCCTCCAGCTCAGCAGAGTGCTAAAACCTTTCCAAGTTTCTCAAAAACAATTACTTCTGGGGAAAGCAGTTGGAAGAAAAGAAAAGGAAAAGGAGAGGGAATAACAACAAGAATAATCTATACAAAGTAGAAGGCCATGTGCCAGCAGTTAACTCTCGGTCAGTTTTGGGCTTTATTTTCCAGTTTTCTCCCCACCCCCCTCCTTCTCAGTGTTTTCATCCCTCAGAGACCTAACATGCTGTAGTTTTGTTTTTAAGAAGTGAATTTAACTGCCAGGACTAAGGAACTGTGTGTTCTTCATACAAAATGCACAAATCTTCAAACACCCCCTCCCCACTTCTAAGCAGCTTGAGAAAAGCAGGCAATAATTTTGTAATAATAATACCAGTAATAATAATAGCACGACTTAGTGTTCCGTCCAGCAAACAAGTACATGACCTTACATGTCCCTGTGCACAGAATAGCAATCCAGATCTCCAAATCACATGTAGGAGGACTTACGCCTAACTTCATCTAGACACTTCTCCACAGGCAAAATACAAAGGGCACCTTCGGTACTCCACCCAAAAGGTCCACATACAACCTGAGGACTACCGGCTATTTCATTTCAAAGCACCATAAATGCAATTAAGACCTTTGGCATACAAAAATGTCCCTAGGTTGCTTTTTAAAAAATAACAACAGTAATAACAATGACAAAGGGCAGAAAACGAGGCGCACAGCTTTTGCAAAACAATTTCTGGCCAGCAGCAACACCTCCATTCATAAAAGTGACGAAGGAGTGGAGGGTTGCCTCCAGTCTCCTTTGACAGATCTAACTCTCCGTTGTGTATTGTGCAGCCCGCGCCTTCAAGTGAGATTTACCAGCCCCTTCCCCGTGAAATTGCCTCCCGTTTCATCGCTCTGGGTATTAACAGTCCTGCAGCCCCCAGCCCCTACAGCGCAGGAATGTTCCCGGAGCTGGACGCTTGCAAAAACTGGAAGAGTGCAAACCTTTGCAAGGAGTCCAAAACAGGGGACTCTGACCCATCCCTCGGGGTCCCTCTAGCGTCACCAGGCCAATATTGCAGAACGGGGGTCTTAGGGGGTTTGTTTTTCTTGACTGCTCCGCTAACCCGAAGTCCGCCCACCGAAAGTTGTGTGTGTTTGTGCGGTATGGTTGGTTTTTTTAAAAAAGTATGCAAACTCTCGCTCCGTGCAGCCGGTCCCCTTTGCAGCGCGAACTTTCTGCAAAATGCTTGCACAGCCGTTGCGAGAAGGGGAAAACCGCCTCACAGGGGGGGGGGGGGGAGAAAAAAAAAGGTGTGCAAGGCGGCGGGGCGGGGAGACGGACCGCACAACTCCGAGGCAGAGTGCGCAAAGTTGTGGGTGGCCAAAGGAGCCCAGGACTTGGAAAAGTGCTCGCGTCCCTCTCGGGAGCCGAGCGCAGAAACTTTTGTGCTTCTTCTCCAAGACGGGCTCCCCATCCCCGGCCGGACTCCAGCTATTGGCTTCTATTTTTCTGCAATCGATGTGTCCTTCGGTGAACTCGAGAGCCCACGGAGCGACGGGAGAGAGCGAGAGAAAGAGACGGAGCGCGCAAAAATAAAATAAAAAAGAGCATCCCAGGGGGGAAAAAACCGCACGAATGTGGCAGCTTTGCTCTCGGGGAGAGCTGCTATTCCGAGATGCTGCTGCTGCTCTGCCCTCCGCGCCCTGCACCCTTCCCGCTCGCTGCCCTCCGTCCGCCCGGTTGCTTTGCAAACGGGAGATAAGTCCCGGCTGGTTTGCTTTTCCCCTTACCTTTGAACTGCCACAGCTGCTGCTGCTGCCGCCGCCGCTCTCAACTTCTTGCGTGCAGATTTGGAACAAGGCTGGGTGGCTGTAGCATTCATCCATGTGGTTCCTCTGCTCTCTTGACATCGTGAGGCTGCTTTGCTGGGTTCTCTGGCTGTATTTGGTATAGCAAGTCCCTTTTTTGAAAGAGAAATCTCTGTCTGTCTGCATATATTTAAGAGGTTTCCTTTCCCTCACCGCCACCACCTCTCTCTGTCTCTCTTTCTCTGTCTGCCTGTCTGTCTTTGCTGCCTCTTTGCGTGGGTCTGGTTTCCAGAGGCAGCGCTGGTGGGGCTTCCCAGTAGCAGCTAGAGCCTCAATTAACTGCTCCACAGCTGAGGAGACAGACTGAGAGCGCTCACTGTCCCTTCTTTTATACACCCATCCAATGGGCATGCTCAAACTTCCAGCCATCAAGGTAGCAGCCAATAAAATCGCAGAGGTTATCTAACCCCTCTCATTCGCCCCCCTCCTTTCTTAACCTCCTCCCTTTTAATTTTTTTAAGCTCTCCTGAGACTCCCATTTGGAAGACAAAAAAAAAAAGTTCCAATAGTATGGTTGGGGGCTCTTACTTCATGGAGAGCATTCCTCGTCCTCCCCCCTCACAGGAAAGAGGGGGAAATGTGGAGGGTGGGTTTGCTTGCATGCATGCAGGCTATATAGCTATATATTTCTTTGGTGAACTAAATAAATGCTATTGGGATTGAGAGATGTCAGCACCTTCAGGCTACCCAATGTTTAACAATGATTTGCCTTTCATCTCACTGATTGAATTAATCCTTCTTTTTTAATGTAATCAAAGCTCAGGTCAAGGAAAGATCTCTGCAGTCATGCTCCAGGCACACTGATCTTGTTAATCAATGACTATTGCTCACCTATCGCTTCTTGTTTATCAGTGGCTATTGCCCACCTAAATTGTTATATGTAAGTGCAACTAAAGAAAGGCCCTGCCAACTTGCTCTGGGGAAGGGAGATCAACCCAAAAGCTCCTGACCTCAAGATCTTACTCCAACTTACTGTCCTAGGAAGAGTGGGTGCAATGTGGAGGGGATCTACTTCGCCCAAGTGCACCTCAATTTCTATAGGAGAAAAGGCAGACCCAAGAGGAGATCTTGGCCACTGCCACACCCACCCACCAACTTCTCAATCCCCTACAAGAGGCTCTCAAGGTGTTTCCTCTATGGGAGATGTCCCAGGGTGCTTGCCAGTTTCTTAGTATGTTTACTCAGCCCCACACTATCCCTGTCTAAAGTTGTAACAGCCTTCATGTGGATTTAACAGAAGCAAGGTAGACGCCGTTTCAGATGGATTCTTAGTCAGCATAGCAGAAAGCCGTAAAGGAACGGAAAAAACAAAACAAACACCAGTCTCCCACAATCCAATAAGGGAGCCCTTGGGAAAAAGACCTGCCCTCTTGTCCTCTAGTGGTGATCTGTTGTAGCCCCACAGAACCTGGGAAGGGCAGCTTAGTTATAAATTGTTTCTATGGGCCGTATCCAACTTAAAAACTTTTGTTTTTTTAAAAGGTGCTGTTAATTATGAATGGGTTTTTCTCCTTGAAATTGACAGTTCAGTTTTCTTTTGATCAATTGTCTTATTTTCCCATAAAAATCTAAACAATGGAGTCAGTGTTAAACCGATAAGCTTTTGTCATTTTTTATGAAAAATGTAGGACGATCTTCTTCTATATCAAAATAGGTCCACAATTCTTGCTCCCCACATTATTCCCCCCCCCCCCCCGGTAACAAGACAAAACTTTTATTAACCTTTGAAACACCAAATCTAGGAATTGGTAGAATTGTAGAGTTTGGCACTTGCTGGATAGAGCTGCTTCTTCTCAGCTTTGGTGCTGCCTGAGAGTAGCAAACCTTGAATTATTAACTATCTTTATTTTAATGATACATCTTTAGTGCATACAGAACTTCAATCACTCAGTTAGCCGAGCTGAGTAACACACCATTAATATATAGCCTACATATTGATGCGGTTCCATTTTTGAAATCCGGTGTAGATTAATCCATGGTGGGATTGGTTCCTTGTGACTGGCATCCTTGTTAATCATTCATAACTTCATTAACATCGCTGTTGATTTGGCTCGCCTGTTCAGAGAGACATAGTATGATCCTTATATACCTTGGAAGGTACACTGGCTCCACATTCACATGTAAACAAGCTTTTGCTTATGAAGCTCTTGATCCTGAGCAGGGCTTAGTCACAAACACTTTTATCAGCCGGTGGGGCTCTTTCGCCTGTTTAAAGTCAGCATGAATGGGGTCTAATTTTTCCAGATGTTTGAAGTTAGTCCTGGCATGAATGGGATCTAAATTGGCTAGTAATGTTGCCCATTATTTGCCACAGATCAAATGGGTTATGCTGCAAAAACACACAATGCAAAATCAGAGGAGCATCACCAAAAACACATCCATGCTGTAAACACTTACCTGCTAGGATTTTTCATTGTCTCCAGGATCAATGTCTAAGAGACCGGATAATCTGAAAGTAGGTGAGAGGGAACCGGGTGACCTAGTGTCTCCAGAATCAGCATCACAACACTGTTTTCCAAATACGTACTTCTATGCTGGAATATTTGTGACATTGAGAAGATGTAAATGTCAGGAAAATTAGGACAGAGGGAAGGGGAGATTTTACATAGCTGTTTTCCTTTGGTCTCTGAAGCCACTGTCACTGCTTTTAGGAATGCTTTACTCACAAGCTAACCTTACTGCCCAGAGGGTGACGATGATTTTAAATGCTTTATCATTCCCTAAAACTATGTCCAAAATTATAAGGCGCCGGTTATTTATTCACTCGGTGAAACCCATTAGCTAGCTAGAAAGAAAGGTTAAACTTCTTAACAAATTATATTCCAATATAGGAAATGATATGGTGAATGTCCACATATGTTTTTTTTCTGTACGTAATGTGTATAGATAGATACAGATGACAAATACTGCGTAATGGAAAGGGTCCTTTGGTCTGTAATCTGTGGTTAATGGCTAATGGTTTAGAGAGAGAGCTGACCCATTGATTCTCTTCCCCTCTGCCCGTTGGAGGCATCTCCCTTGAGTAGATAAAGGAAATTTATAAAGGGTGGGGGGTTGTGCCCTAAGGAAGACAAAATAGGCTTGTAGCTAACAACTGCAAGCAGAAGGATGGAAAATACAGCAGAATATTTCTAACCAAATGGAGACTCTCCAGAGCGTGTTAGTTTCTCCAAAGCTGTAAAAGCCAACCAGCACTGACAAGTCTCCGCACCAGTCCAAGCTACGTAACTAGCGTCACAAGCTGCCATTGGTGTGCTTGTGTTTGTTTCTTTGATCTTAATTGCAGCTTAGATTTCCCTGAGTGCAAGTAAATAGGACATGCTGGAGAAGAAAAAGGCACAAAGGACAGAATGGCCCAAGACAAGAGCTATTGATCACAAGAGACAGGTTGTTTTCCCTTCCTGTTTGGAAGTCTAACAGTGGGCAAGAATCACATCAAAACTTTGAAGCATCACCACCCACAGTCAATACATGGTTGCATTTACATTTAACCATTTCATCCAAGATGGCAATTTTAAAAATTGTACTGTATCAAGCAAGCTCTGAAACCACATCTACAAGAGCATTCGCATTCGTTGTGCTCCGTGATGAACAGTCTCCATCTCCCAACCCCACTGCCATTCTGCAGAATCAAGTGCCTACTCCATCCATAAGAATGAATAGAAAGGATACAGGCATGGAGAGGGGGGCAAATTCATCTCTTTAACCACACTGGCTGTGAGAAAAGGTTGGCAGTTAAAGGGTGGCAAAATCTGTTTTTATTTCTATGGATTGGTATGTACTCTAAGTACTTGTTTTTATTTACAGTCAATCCTCATTTAGCATTTGGGTTACATTCTGGGGCCCCATGCATGTCAGTGGGGCCTGCATAAAGCATTCTGCCCCACCCCCTTTCTGTCCTTTTAGTGATGCTTCAGTGATGTTTTCTGGTCACTTCCGGGTTTGGCGCCTTGATCATATGCATGATTACACGTTGATCAGGTGTGCGTCAATTAGTTGTTGCCTTTATTTATTACATTCCTGTACCACCTTTTCATCCAAGGAGCTCAAGGTACTGTACATGGCTCTCCTCATCCCCAGTTCATCTTCCCAACAACCCTGTGTGGTAGGTTAGGCTAAGGGACGGTGACTGGCCCAATGAGCTTCAAAGCTGGGTGGGAATTTGAACCCTGGTCTCCCAACGTTCAAAACAGTATACCAGTTTTTCTCAAGTTGTTCCCCAGCTTCCATCATTTTGTAGTTAGAAGTTACCCTCCGAAGCTAATTTCTAAACTAATTTTCATTCCATACAGCAACTAGCCAATTCTTTAAGAAAGTTAGCACCAGGAGCCAAGGCATTCTGATTGATGAGGTTAAACTGGTGTCCCAGGAAAAAGGCCCCATACAAACACACCATTAGCCATGTGGGAAACTCTTCCCCAGGAGGAGAGGAAGCTGTGTGGTCACTGGTTCATTGAAATCAGTACTGTCTACTCTGGCAGTTTGCAAGGGTCTCAGTCTGCAGTCCTTTGGTGCAGCCTAGGGTAACCATTTATGCAAAAGAAGACATTTGTTTCCATGTGCACATGCTCATTTACGTGTACAGATGCAAACTTATAAACAGTTACTATAATTTAAAAATATAATACATCTCTCTGTAGCAGGGAAGATTGTGACATCTGCAACCCTGCTGCTCACAACAGCCGTCATGGGCGATGCAGAATGATTGGGCCTGATCCTGACCTGATGCTGCACCTGTTCCAGCTAATGCCCATGAGACTTATTTGGGATCCTGCAGAGCCCAGCTCCCAGCCTTTGGGATCCCCTATTAGAGCCAGTAGCACCTCAGCATCTTCATATGCTCAGAAACCTATATTGGCATCTCTGCAGGTAAACTAACATCGTGTTAGCAGCACCCATGAATGGCTTACCATACAAAGCAGCCTCCATGCAGTGGAAGAGAAAGAGTGAGGAGCTTCATTTAATGTGTGGGTGGCTCACCTCTCAAGCAAGGAGCAAGAGGGGAGCTATTCCTCAAGAGACCCATGTATACAATTGGTGTGAGTTGGCTCTGCTGGATTGAGGCCTTTTCTTCCTGCACTTTGTTATTCAATGGAAGCTCTTGGGTTATCTGCCAGGGCATGCAGGGCACATCTGGGGCAGGATGTGTATATGTGTGATTAATATTTTGCAGATCTTGGGAGGTTGTGTTTTATGCATTTTATGGAAGACATACATTTTTAATTTTTTAATTTTTTTTGCCGTGAAAGCTGGGTGTGGTGGTGAGAGATACATCTGGGTTGTGAAATTAATGGCTTTTTAAAAGCAGAGCATGTTGGCTAAAATGAAATACCTCGGAAAAGCTCTGGAATGCCAGGTATGCATCTGTAAGATATTTTCTTCCCGTGTTATGTGTTGCTGTTATGTGTGGGGTAACACTGAACTCTTGACAGCCCAGCCAGCAGCCACATATATTAAAATTGCACCCTGCAACGCACTCCAGAAAACACAGCAACATCCCAGGGTGGGAGGGGGTGGAGGCAGATAAATCAATGTGAGAAGTGCTCTCTGGGAGTAGAAAGTTAAAAAAAAAAAAACAACCCTCTGCTGCAGATACTTAATTCTAGGTTCTTTGGATTTTAGTTTGGAGACTTGCTATCTGGCCAGACTAGGGGTGCCTCCAGATTGTCATTATTTTGTGGGAGGAATTTAAGTATATGCCAGACATTTAGGGTTGCAGAATTAAAATGGATTTAAGTGCTCTGTCACCATAGTGCAATGAATCTACTTACGCACACACACACACACACACACAGAGAGAGAGAGAGAGAGAGAGAGAGAGAGAGAGAGAGAGAGAGAGTTTTGGCAGTTAGGAAATTGACAGTTAAATGCACTGAAATGTGTGAGATGAATGCATGGTTAATGGGAAAACACAGAACTGGCTCACTCAAGAGGCAAGGTGAGATGATCCACAGGGGCAGCAAATCCAGCCTCCACGTAGTGTTTTGTCTGCTGCTGATGCAGTGACAACAACAGCTGTGAGATGTTTGCCAGAGAGTGGATCTCCTTCCTCCTCAGCAGCCCCCTCAGTGCCACCCCAAGGTGGCCTCTCAACGAAGAGAAGGCACTGCTGGTCTCCTCTTACCCCCAGGGAGGAAATGGCAGGGGCTGGCCTCTGGGGTCTCCTGGACTCTGCACCCCCCCCCCCCCAGCAGGCCCCATCTTCCCTCCTCCCTGGGACGGCCTTTGATTCCTACTTCAACCACTGGTTAAAGTTGATTTCATTTCCCCCACCTGTTCCCGACGTTGATCTTCACTCGCTCCTTCTTCCCTGGCAGAAGGCACACCACATTTGTGATTCATCTCAGGTGTCAAAAGGTCTTGGGCCAACCCTGGGAGGACATATAAACACCCCAGGAGCAAATCAGGGTGAATGTGGGTGGAAGGCTCCTTCTCCTATAACCATGCTGTAAACAAATGAGAGAGAATGCTTAATAAACGTTAGACGTAGTCTAACCATTGTGTGAGCTTTGTGCAAGGAAATAAAGATCAAACGCTCATGGTTGTATAACCTCCCCACAAACAAATCAGAACAAATGCTCAATAAAGACTGGGGAAGTCTAATCTCTAATAAGTTCTAATGAGCAGGTTGTCTGGAGGAGCCTAATGAATCTACTGGGTGGGTGGGTGAAAGGGGGGGCATTTTATTGATAGCTTTTACCTGACTTTCCCATCGAAAATAGCTTTGCAGTGCTAGTGCATAAAATATCCTGTACCGTTTGTAAACGGATGTTCTCAGTAAATGGAGAAGCAGTGTAGGAGGAATTTGAATGATTTGTTTTTCCCATTTCTGACACACACAAAGCCCCACAACATGGGCTCTCTCATAATCAAGGTGAGGAGCCAACAGCTCTTGGCAAATAACCACAGAGGCTAAGTGCATTTTGTTGTAAATGTTTATATTCTGCTGCTGAAAAAGTATGATAGGGGATCGGAGAGAGGGAGCAGGGTGTGTATGGCATGGCATCCAACATGTGTACTTGTCAAAAAAAGAAAGTGAGTGTTCTGAGGTGAGCCTCTGCGATGTTTTTCCTTTTGGAAAATAGTGTGTGTTTGTGTGTTCAAAAAAGAAGAAAATATTTGACCCCAGGTGCTACCAAGGCCCCTGAATAAACCTAAAGGGCATATCAGTGAGGACTTTTTTTCTGGCAGGGTTTCTGCCACTCTTTCAGCTATATGACATGCCAAATCTCAAGAGGAGCAATCTTTCCAGGAATGGAAATACCTTAGGTCCTCACCCAAAGATGGTGGTACCTTTGTGTCAACCCTCACATGCTTCCTTGGCCACTGCTGTGCCTCCTACCTCTCCTTAGTACCCCCTTGAGCTCCTTGGAGGGAATATGGGATATCAGTGTAAGAATGATGCTGGTACCCTCTTCCGCCATCATTCCCTCTTCCAGTTCCCTGCGCAACATGCTGCCGGGCAAATTTAAGTTCTGTTGCATGCAGCAAGGGGAGGAAGTTAGGTTGGGAGTCAGGTTAGTCAAAGAGGCAGTAAATGGACCAGGTGAGCTTCATGGCCAAGTAGGGCATTTGAACCCTGGTCTCCCAGGTCTTAGTCTGACTCTCTAACCGCTGCACCGCTCTGGCTCTTGATGGAAAGGGAAGGCAGCTAGGAGTGTCGTGCTGCCAGAGAGGTGGAGTGGACAGAAGCTGAGAGCTGAGAACAGCATAGAGACTTGCTTTCTCAGGGCTGAGGTCTCATCCCCATGCTGCAGCAAACATGGAAGATGCACAATACCCATAGATAACAAGGATTTAACTCAGGCATAGGCAAACTCGGCCCTCCAGATGTTTTGGGACTGCAACTCCCATCATCCCTAGTGGTCAGGGATGATGGGAATTGTAGTCTCAAAACATCTGGAGGGCCGAGTTTGCCTATGCCTGAGTTAACTGTACCAGTGAAATGCCACCTATGTCTTTGCTTGATCACATATATTTCTATTATATGGTACACAAAGAGTAATAACAGTAATCAAGAGGAGGCACATACGAAGCAGCAGGAAAATAAAGAACATGTATTGGGTTGGAGGGGGGGTCTTGGGCAGATGCTCTTTGGGTGGGGTTTCCTGAGTAACCCCACCTCCTCTTCACTGGGGTTGTCAATGCCCATTTGCTTGCCTTCTCCTTCTAGGACCAATCAGTAACACTAGCCAGAGAGAGAGAGAGAGAGAGCAAGAGGCGAAGGCAAGCCGGGGTTTCTGATTTTCCTTCCTTTTATCTGTGGTTGCATGTTCAGAGAGGGCAGGTGAACAAGCCTCAATAGCAAGGAGGGAGAGGTGTAGGGTCAGGGGGCTCTGGGGTTTGGCAGTGGAACTCCTGATGTGGTGCGGACCTTGGCTAATGCTCAGCTCTTTCAGCTGCTTTGACCTCAACGTTGTTGTTGGAAAAGGAGGATACAAATAGTAAATCAAATCAAAATCGCATCAGATCAAACCACTGATGCTGGCCCCAACTTGGTTGAAAAACAGATTTTATTCCCCTCTTCAGAATTCCCTACATATTTCAACCATGCACATTCTTCCCGAAAATGCTACACCATTGGGAAACTCAGGCCACACTCAAGGAAACTGAATGAAACACTGAGTGCAATCATTGCAATTGGGAACTTCCCAAATCTGAATATTACACACCTTGGGTGGGTGCCATGCTGTACAACCCAATGTTCATTTTTTATCACATTTTTTATGATGATTATTTTTTAGCTGGAAGGATGATGCACATTTGTTAGTAATTTGTAAATGCGTACAGGATTTTGCAAACAGCCCAGACGCTTTTGCTCAAGATTATGGTTCTGTTGTGGGGATATCACATTTTCTTGGCACCATGTGGATTCTTTTTTTTTTTTAAAATAAGGATAAAAAAACAACCCTGGAAAACTGCAACTGCTGTTGTGTTTGCAATGTGGAATGTGGTAGTGCAAGTGTCACATTAGATACTGCCCCTGACAAAGTTAGTGATGAGTGCTCAGCTCCCTCCTATTACCACATTGTGAATTTTTTTGTATGAACTTGGTGATCCTTAACCCCTTCCCTGCTGCAGCCCTACCACTGCCTCCCAACTTATAAAGGGGAGCAAGATCACTAACTTCCATCCTCTGTTCTCTTCAGGCATGTTGAGGGATGATTCCCTCCCTGTTTTAAATTATGTTTATTCTTAAAAAGCTTGTACTCTTCCATTGAGCCTAAGTTGTTGACCTCATAGAAGGGAGCAGGGGCGTCATCCCACTGCCTTACTTCTGGAATAGTGCCTCTTTTGGTGCTGAGTAGGGTCTATGGAGGTGTCACACCAACAAGGAAACATAATTACGGAACACTTTTTTGTTTGAGCAGAAAGTCTTTCTGAGTCTTTGCTTGACCAATTAACATTCCAGTGGTTCCATTATTCTAGGGCTGTTTGGTTGTGGCTATGGGGCCATAAAGATCCCTCCCTGTACCTTCTTATTGTCTTGCAGGAGAAGAAAACTCCCAAAGCGGAGTGGAGGACAAGCTGAGCTACTTGACAACCATCACTGAATAGTTTGTTAATATAGTGGTGGCATTTTTTTTTACAAGCCATTTAGAGGGTTTATCACCCCACCCCACCCCACCATTGAAGTGCCTTGTAGGTGCTTTGCTCCAAAATTCAGGAAAGGAGGCCAGATTGAAAGGCAAAAGACCCCACCCGCTAGGTAGCTCCAGGGGCAGTTTGTCTCTCTGTAACTTGCAATCTGCATGATGTTATTAACTGTTTCTTTGTTGGTTTCATTAGACCCCTATCTCTCTTGAGTAAATGGAAAACTTTGCAATCCAAGGACTACTGCAAAGTATGACTTTACAGGTGTGTTTGTGTGCTGTCACTTTAAATTTCTCCAACTGCTACTGATTGAATGATTTTTGTCCATGTCAATGCGGACACTTTTTTTCTTTTAAAGCCGTTTGCAATGGCATGGTGACCATAGCCTGATCCATATGAATGGCTTATCACATGGGAACAGTCACCTTGTGAAGCAATCTAAGCAATGCGGCAGCCATAACATTTGTAGTCTTCATTTGGATCAAGTGATTCATGCTGTTGGATCAAGTAAAGAGAAGTTGAAAACAAGTGCTCAGCCAAAAAGTGGAAGAGGGAACCAATACTGTTTCTGGGTGGGTGGGGGTACAGGAATTACCCCCTTTTTGATGATTTTTCATAGTCTTGCAAAAGAGGGCGAGAGAAGAAAAATGTCCTGGTTGCCAAGACAATCAAGCTGAGGCTCCTTGTGTTGCAACAACAAGACCGCCACAGCGCAGCAGGGCAAAACAAAAGCATTGGCCCTGTTGCCTTGGCCCTTGGTAGCTAAACCAGATTGGCTACAGGTGCCACACATGACACCATGGTGGCTGGTGCCCAGTGGGGCTGGAAAGGCAGAAGACCAACAACAGATGGAACCAGCTAATAATGATAGGTGGAACCAGCTGCCCTTCTCCCTGCTGAGTTATACAAGGGCAAAACTGAGGCTCGGGGTGAGGGAGCCGATAGGCAGTACCCTCCCTTGAACTGGTTGTGTGTAAGAAGGCAGGCAGGTGAGAACTGAGTGAGGGCACACTGAGGTTGGTGAGGCAGCACCATTCTCCCTAATGGACCACTGCATATGTCATTACATCGCTTACATGTCCCCCGATTGGCTGAGATTGCTTGAGATTAAAGAAAACAAAATGGTGCCAAAGTGGCAGCAATGGAGGAAAGTGGTGGTTGGGAACAAACACAAACATTGTGTGTGAATGATTTGGGGCTGGGGGGGATTGTCAAATCAGCAGCAATTAACTGCCTCTTGGCCCCGCCTGTCAAAGAACTCATTCCTTTAGTGACCACCTGGTTACTGGACAGGAAGGGTGCCAACTTGAATGAAACATTGGGGGGGGGTACCTGCCCCACATGATTGATCATATGATATGGTCACACACACCATTTGAATGGCAATGCCCATCAAATTGGGGGGGGCGCCCCCTCAAATATTTTATTGGAGGGGTGAAGGGACCTCGGACCCTAGGAGTTGGCTCCTATGTTATACAGTTTTCATGTACTTCATTTTGGTTGTTTCCTCCTTCTCACTCCAAACCCTTCTTCCTATTAAATTGCTAAGACTTTCCAGCCAGCTTTTGTTTTATTCTTTGTCCAGCGCAGAGCAGAATGTTAAGCACTGGAGAGATAATGGTGACTGTGTGGGTTTTGCTTATTAAGAACATTTGCTTCCTCGTATGGGCTTTTATCAGAAATTGTAGAGCCGTCAACCACTTTAGGCACCTTTATCAGTGGTGGATTGGGAATTTAGTGCCCCTTCTTTATGAAGTCTATATTTATGGCATGTGCTCGTACAAGGAGCTCAGAGTGGTATACATGGGGCTATCTTATTTTTATCCTACAGACAGCCCCTGTGAGGAGGCATTTTGGCTTGTTCAAGACCACCCTGAGAGTTTCATGGAAGATCTGAACTTTCTGCCTCTTTAAACTCAGCCCCCATTCTGTTTTGCCACACTGGCTCTGTAGGGCAGTTCAAGAAAATATTAATCTTCCAGAGTTTTATATAATCTCTGTTTGACAATTACATAATTCTAGAGTCCTGTCTCCCAAGTTAAAAGATGCCCATTAATTTCACGAAACCTCCCTGGACTCAAACACCCTCCTCCCCCAGATCTTGAGACTCCACCCTTCATATTCACATATCTATTTTGGATCTGGATCTGTTTTGAAATGGATCTGAACAGGACCTTAAGTGCAAGGATGGCTAATCTTTCTTGGTCCAATTCACCCTTAGCCAATCCTCCGGGTACCACATGCCAGTGGCAGGAGTGGTCAAATGTGGGCATGTGCTCTCTCTCTCTCATATGCATGGCATGCATACTGTATACCACACAATCAGGATACAGCCCTCTCTAGTGGATTAGTTTAGGAGGGTGTTTGTGTGAGGGGGTGCCATATCTACTCAGTCAATAGAGCATGAGACTCTTCATCTCAGGGCCGTGGGTTTGAGCCCCACCTTGGGCAAATAATAGCTGCACTGAAAGGAGTTGAGCATAGTCCCTTCCAACTCTCCAACTGTATTATTCTATGATTTTTCCTCCAGCCGCCAAAATTGTTTGGGTGTTGGGAGTGTCCCAGAAAAATTGCTATGAAGGGCCCACCATGGGTTAGCAACACCTGCTTTAGAGGTTGGGCTATAGCACAAAACAACATTCTTTGGGGTCAAATCCCCCATACCACCAATTCAGTCCCTCACAAATGCCCATCTTTGAGACCTAATGTAAAAAAAGAAGGGGATGCAAGCAGCACCCTATTCTTGGCATGAAAGAGTTTTCTACGTGCCCAATATGCTTTGCACTGATTATGTCCTTACCGTTGCTTAGGACCTAGGAGCTTTATCTGCTTATGTAATTCAAATTTAGAGATAATTACAATAATTAAAATAGGAACTAACAACAACAACAACAACAATAATTTTATTATTTATACCCCGCTCATCTGGCTGGGCTTCCCCAGCCACTCTGAGCGGCTTCCAAAAAAATATTAAAATACTGTAATACATCAAACATTAAAAGCTTCCCTACAGGGCTGCCTTCAGGTGTCTCCTAAAAGTCTGATAGTTGTTTTTCTCTTTGACATCTGGTGGGAGGGCGTTCCACAGGGCAGGTGCCACTACCAAGAAGGCCCTCTGCCTGGTTCCCTGTAACTTGCCTTCTCGCAGTGAGGGAACCGCCAGAAGGCCCTCGGTGCTGGACGTCAGTGTCCAGGTAGAATGATGGGGGTGGAGACGCTCCTTCAGATATACTAGGCCAAGGCCTTTTAGGGCTTTAAAGGTCAGCACCAACATTTTTAATTGTGCTCGGAAACGTACTGGGAGCCAATGTAGGTCTTTCAAGACCAGTGTTATGTGGTCTCGGCGGCCGCTCCCAGTCACCAGTCTAGCTGCTGCATTCTGGATTAGTTGTAGTTTCCGGGTCACCATCAAAGGTAGCCCCACATATAGAGCATTGCAGTAGTCCAAGCGAGAGATAACCAGAACATGCACCACTCTGGCGAGGCAGTCTGCAGGCAGATAGGGTCTCAGCCAGACTCTGGAAATCTGAATCCAGTCTACATCATAGCTAAGCAATGGATGGATGGGGGACAACGTCCTTATCAGATCTAATGATTTCTGGACATTCACTGAAACGTTTCCAAACAATTTCCTTTCTAGTGAAAGCCTCTTCTGCATAAAGGCATTTAGTGAATGCTGACTTTGAGCACTGAGAATGCTTCCTGTACACTTAGGAGATTCCTTCTGAAATGTGCTGCTTTACTCCTCCAGAAACCAGTCACTGACTTCTAATTAATTTGAGCTTTTCGCTGACTGAATGAGGCATTGCCAGTGTCACTCATGCACCCGGCAATACCATGTGTGCAAGGAGTCCAACCACTGAGCAGTAGTGTATGGGGAGAGTTTGCAAGATCTTCTTCAGAAGCCCCACTATGAATTCCCCCACTAAATGAAATGTGGCAGGTAACTACCAGGGAGAGGACCTTGTTGGTACTTGCACCCTGGTTATGGTTCATCTGCCACCTTATGGTCATTTTTGTGCTGGGTAAAAGTCTTTCTCATTCACCCAAATAACTGAAATCTTATGGTCTGGTCCTCGGAGATTTATGTATTTTAACTGTGTTGTTGGTATTGGTATTTTCAGCACAATTACCCATGTTGTTTTACTGCCACAAGAAGGTTTGTAGACCATGGTAATGAAAGGGTCAAATGGGATTTTGAAACCAGGGTGGAGAACTGGAGAGAGAGAATTCAGGGTGGGGGGTTCAGAAAGGAATCTAGTGATATCATAGCCATGCTATTTAAAAGCAAAGGACGGTGGAATTCCTCACCTAATCCAACATCCCAACAGCTTAAAGGAAAACTATGATGTAATAAAAGATAACACTCGATCTAAGTACAAAGAAGATTGAAGCTGTACTTCGTAAAAAACCTCTCTATGCAAACTACACCCTGTGATCCAGTCCATTAACATTTCTCCCCTAATGCTCTCATTTAATGCTAGTGATTCCTCCGATGTTTTAAACCTATAGCAATAAAAAGAGGAGCTCATCATCAAAACCTATTGAGAAACAAGCATTTTCGCTAAATCCTGGTGCAAAGTGATTTTGCAAATAATATATATGCCAACCATTAACCATTATGAAACTTGCTTATGGCATTTTATGTTTAAATCATTTCTGACAAAGAAAAATAGTTCCCACCCACCATACTGGGCAGGTTATGGGGCAAGCTGTTGCTCAAATTCATCCCATTTTCACTACATCAATGTTCTTGTGCTTTTGTAAAACAAAAAAAATCATTTCCTCAGTAATTATGTGGGCTAGACATTTGACTTTAATAAATGCAAGATTCTCATACAAAATACCTTGTGATGAGCATATGATCTACCTCATTGGATCTAGAGATTTGCATACAGACCCTACAATTGTCTTGGTCACAAGTTCTCAGCATCTGTCATCTGATTAATATATGGTTTACCATACAACACCAAACATAAAAACATAAGAAAAGCCTGCTGGGTCAGGCCCATGGCCCATCTAGCCCAACATCATGTTCTCACAGTGGTCAGCTAGATGCCTGTGGGAAGCCCACAAGCAAGATTCAAGCACACAAGAACTCTTCCCCTCCTGCGATTCCCAGGAACTGCTACTCAGAAGCATCGCTGCCTCTTACTGTGGAGACAGAGCATAGCCATCATGACTAGAAGCCATTGACAGCTCTCTCCACCACGGCTGTGATTGCAACTCTATCTGCACACCTTGGCTGGCTATGCAGATGCAACTGTCTCTCCTTTGAGGATGACGACAGCATTGATCTTATGTTGCAGAAGAGGGGAGATGGCTAGGACCAGCTCATCAGAATGAATGAATCCAAGCTAAGCTACAAGAAAATGTAACAGAAACCCAATACATTTCAAACTCTTGACAGTCTTCTCCAAGAGAAAATCTGAAGTCACTTCTGGATGACCCGTTTGTTGAACATCCATCTTGATTTGTTTGCCGTGAGAGCAGATGTTGTTGGTTGTTTATTGAGAATTCATTCTAGTTTGTTTTCAGAGAAGTTAGATGACAATTGTGACAAGCATCATCCCACACTTGCCATTGCCTCTCCTTGCCACTTTCCTTATTGCAACAAGTCCAATTTTTGGGTGGAAATGGCTTTGTTGCCCAAGACTTCCCCATCAACTTGAATTGTCCAACCTGAATTTGGAGATATATCATTGAAAAACTAGTGACAGTCTGGAAGTGTCCTGCATTTAGAAAAGGTATGTCTTTTATAATTGTGCAACTCAGCTTGCAGAAGAGGGGTTTGCATGGGGTTAAGACAAGGTGAGGGACATCAACATTCAAAGACTATTCCAGTAAACTTATCAGCTTACTTCCCTAACTCATTGTTGCTTAGACTGATACTTCTTAGGTTGCACCCTGGTTACCGTTTCCTCTTCCTCACACTTCTTCCTCCAATGTTCTTGTCATGTTACCCATTTTTCTCTTTGCTGCCCATGCTCTCTTCTGAATTCCTGTTTGGATGTAAAACAAGAAAAGAGCCCAGTGGCACCTTAAATAATAACAATTTTTTAATGGCCTAAAAGCATCTAGTGCATGAAGTCTTATCACTTGGTGCTTTATCTTTCTCTCTCACATCACATACAGAGGATCTTTAAAGCATCCATCAATAGAGGGGGGGAATAGGGCCATATCACCATGAAATGAGAAAAATGTACAATTCTGTATCAAGCTGGTGATAAGCAATGCGATCATTCACAATAGCTGTAACTGAGGATAACACAATCATCCCGCCAGAGATTTCTGAGCTATCACCCATCCCAATGGCTGTGTTTGTGTCATCACCCATTAATGCAGTTGTGAATGGTTACTTTGCCTATCTTAAGCTTTGAAAGAATTTGTCAAAGACTTTAATTTTTTGCACTTCTTTGTTATTTGGCCCCATTCAACCCCATCTATACCTTTGTATATGTATGCATGCAAACACCAGTTGTGGATAATACTTACAATTCACACATCTAATGAAGTGGATTCTGGTCCACAAAGGTTTGCGCTCAGTAATTCTGTTAGCCTTTAAGATGTTCTTCGTTGTTTAGACACGGCTGTTCATGGCAAGTTTCCCACCAGGGGTAAAACTTTCCATCTGGCTAGATAAGACCCTCTTCCAGGTGGGCAAATTTTTAGACGTACAATCCTTCCCCACTACATGGTTGTG
This sequence comes from Podarcis tiliguerta, assembly GCF_965153285.1. Taxonomy (NCBI): domain Eukaryota; kingdom Metazoa; phylum Chordata; class Lepidosauria; order Squamata; family Lacertidae; genus Podarcis; species Podarcis tiliguerta. The sequence goes on from NC_139534.1 coordinate 62,791,537, forward strand.
CTGGCAAGTCTCAAACACAATTTCACATAAATGCATAAATACAGTGATACCTCAGGTTAAGTACTTAATTCGTTCCAGAGGTCTGTTCTTAACCTGAAACTGTTCTTAACCTGAAGCACCACTTTAGCTAATGGGGCCTCCTGCTGCCACTGTGCCACCGAAGCACGATTTCTGTTCTCATCCTGAAGCAAAATTCTTAACCCGAGCTACTATTTCTGGGTTAGCGGAGTCTGTAACCTGAAGCATATGTAACCCAAGGTACCACTGTACGCTTTTATGCTTTTCCTAGGCAAAATGTTCAGAGCACTTCCAAAGAAGGTCAAGAGGTGGTTTCTTCAGAATTTAGAATAACTCCCTGAAGATGACTTTAAGAAAAGTCATTGGAGTGCCTGGGGAAACCAGTTGGGAGATGCCATAATGATGATCGAGGAGTTAGCAAGACGGAAGCAGTGGAGACAGGATGTCAACGTGAATGTTGAAGTCAACAGGGAATGGGAATAAAATGCTGTCATAAAGACATGCATTGGGGTCAGAAGTTAATGGTGAGAGGAAGCTTAGGGAGGTGATGTGTCATCCCAAGATGTGGAGTGGGGGTGTTCTGGAGGGGAAATTGTGTTGTTGCTTCTACAGATAGGGAAACAGAGGCATGGTGAAGTAGGTCACACAGGAAGTATGGCAGCAATGGGTGAAAATGAGGAGGCTATATGGGGAAGGGCCACAGCTCAGTGGTAGAACATTCCTTTGTATGCAGAAGGTCCCAGTTTCCATCCCTGGCATCTCCAGGTAGGACTGGAGAGGTTCATTGTATGAAATTCCAAAAAAGCTGTTGCCAGTCAGTGTGGACAATTCTGAGCTAGATGGACCACTGGACTGACTCAGTAAAAAGCAGCTTCCTATGTCCCAACACAGAACGCTCAGCATGTGGTAAACTGTTTCTGGACTATACCATTTCAGACTGTATAAATGTTTCCCTACTGGAGGGGGCGTATCCTATATATTGAAGGCCTAGGAGAGAAGGTTAAACTAGATCTCTTGCTCTCTTTGAATCTAATTTTCTATGTGATGGTAGTTTTTAATTTGGGAGAACATTCAACCATTCAATCTTTTACCTGCAGCTTGAAGTGGTACAGTCCAGAAACACTTTAACTACAGGATGAGCTGTTTATCTAGACAACTAGGCTTGAAAATAGCTTTTTTTTAAAAAAAAAAAGAGGAGGGGGGAGACAGAGAAATACCCCTCACACTTACACAGCAGCAGCAGTCTGTGGGGGGAAATGTGCTGAGGAACTATAAATACCTGTGCAGGGAATGTTGACATTCAAGACTCAAAGGAAAAATACATATGCATGGACACATATTGAGTGAATTATGTGAATTAATATAACATGATGGAAAAGTCATTTGAAAAGCTTTAAACCAAGCTCCAAGGAGTCTACAGATTTCATACCACTGGTGTCATTAACTGAACCAAACCCCTGTCTTTAGTGCACACTTATCTGAAGCTGTAGGAGGCAGCTGAACATTGTCCCCGTAGTTTATCACTTTTGGGGGATTGGATAATGGCTGCTTCTTCACCCAAAACAGATGCATTCAGGGACATGTGCCTGTTGTACACATCTCAGTGTGCAAACATGCACTTTCCCTACACAAAGGAAAGTGTGTCTTGGAATTTTTGTGTTAAATGTGAAATTTGTCTTGGAAATTTTGTGCGAAATGACTCTCTATGATGATAATTTTGAAGAATATTCTAGACAAGAATATTCTTCATAACAAGAAGGACACATGTGTGTCCAGGTTCGATCAGGGATGAGCCCAGTGGAGATTGACATCACTTCCTTGCGTGCTGCCATCTTTAAATGGGACACGGGGCTTGGGATGCCTGTCTGCACATTCCCAACCTTTGGCCTTCCAGATGTTTTGGACTACAATTCCCATCATCCCTGACCACTGGTCCTGTCAGCTAGGGATCACTGGAGTTGTAGACCAAAACCTCTGGAGGGCCGCAGGTTGGGGATGCCTGTTCTTACACCATGGAGCAGGGAGAAGGGAAGAGAAGAGAGGCAGAGCAAGTAGAACCATCCACATCAGCCTCTTTATGCCATTTGGGTAACAAAGGACTCAGTAGACTTGGGAGAACTCTGAGGGAACAAAGTAATTCCCTGCTTAAACAGAGGGGCTAGAATGGCAGCTGTCCAACTCCTGTAATGGTTTCAGGGTCTGAAGATTTGTGTATGTGGGGGGGGGGGGAGAGACCTTGCTCCCTCCCCCTGTTCAACCCTGAAACCATGATGACGACTTGTCTTGGGCTTAGGGAATGAACACAGCACATTCATCCCCTGGACTCAAAACCCAACAATGAAATCAGGATGGACAGTGATACCCCTGAGGCCATCACAGAGTCCTGGCCTGGCTGAAGGGGAAAAGGCTTAAAAGGGGTGAGGGAGAGAATTGGCTTCAGAGGATGCATGTCCAAAGGCACGCAGGCCTTACGATTTGTTGACCCTCTCTCTGTTCCTCCAAGGTTGTTTCCCTTGAAGCATAAAGGGGCAGCACTGCGCTCAAAGGGAATGTGTGTTGAAAGTTGCGTATCCCCTGGATGGACCTAAGGCAGCAGCTGTGGGCTCATGGATTGTGTACTGCTCTGTACTGCCAGACAGCATGAAGGCAATGCATAAGTGCAGCCTTGGCCCTCCCTATCTTTTGTAGATGTGAAGTGAGGAGGAAGAGGAAGAGGAGAGTTTTTCCCTTCAATAAAGCAATGTTTTCTGCATACCTCTGAGAACTCCCCCACCCCACATATCTGCAGGGACCTACTCTGACCCTTTCCCATTGCTTGTTTGTGCCCATCACTTTACTTAGGGGATAATGAGCTTCTTTGAAGCAGGCAAGGTGAAAGCAGTTTGTGGTGCAGAAAACAGCAATCACTTCTTTTCTCAGAACAGAGAGTGAGCCTGAAGCTCTGCGCCGGCCTTGCACCCTGTAATAATGCTTCCCCCTCCCCTTTTATAAAAAATATTCTTTAGAAAAGAGAGGGGAAGGAGTGTGAGATCTGGGGCCTGGCACTGAGGCACAGAGCCACATGGGTCGCTCCCTAACACAATGGTAGCCAACATGGTTCCCTCCAAATGTCATTGGAATACAACTACCACCACCATTGACTTTGCTGGATGGGACTGGTGGGAGCTGCATTCCAAAAAGATCTGGGTGGGAGCCATGTTAGATACTGCTGCCCTAAGAGCACCGTTGCCCTCAGGCATTGAGTGGTTTGGATGTTAAGCTGGGCTTTTTACAAGTTAGATGTCAAGAAACATCTCTTTTTCGCCGCCTGTACATAATAAAGATATTTCTCTCTCTCTCTCTCTCTCTCTCTCTCTCTCTCTCGCACGCACACACACACACACACACCACACGTATTGTACAAAAAGACAGTTTTGTTTCCCATAAAATGAGCAAAAGCCACAGAATGACTGAGTTGATTTTGTGGCCTTTGATGGGCTTATAATGTGCCTTTTCACCTAGTTTAGTTACATCGTTCTTCTTCCCTTCAGAATGGATATTGCAGAATTTCCTTACCTCACAGGAATGCACAGAAGACTTTTCAGGAACTATGCTGTTGGGACCTTGGAAATTCCAGCAAAACATTTTATCTGTATTTTATCCCTGCAGTAGCTAGAAAAAGCAAATACATTTGATTGACTGAAGGGCGGGAGGACAAAGAGAGAGAATCCCAGTTCTGCCTAGAGACTTTCCACAAACAGAAGCTTAATTCATCTGGTAAATTATTGACTAAAGATGATCCTCTCAACTGGAAAATTGACCTAATATTCCCTATACCTTTTGGGATAAAAATAGTAAAATAGCCTTGATTTTCTCGTTTTCTTGAGGCGGTGTTGCATCCAGAGGAGCCAAAGATCAGAAAGCAGTCTTATACAATAGCTCAGTATCATCTGTACCAGGAGTGAAGGCCCTCCAGATGTTGGACTCTATCTCTCAACAGCCCCAGCCAACATGGGCAATGGTTAGGGCTGATGGGAGTTGTAGTCCAGCAACATTCTGAGGGCCTCTGATCCCTGATCCCTGAGTGTCAGTGGCTCTCTAGGGTTTTATCTACCTGGAGACGCTAGGGATTGTTCTTGGAACCTTCTGCATCCATATCATGCACTGATCTGTGGGTTTCTGAGATCCACATAGACCAACTTGATCTTCAACATTGGCTCCCTAGATTGCAGAGGATCTCAAACAGACATTTCTCCTTCTTTTCAGAAGGCATTTAAAAAAATTAGAAATATGCCGCTTCTTACTCATAAAGAGTTTGGGGATATATCTTTCCCTAGAAACATCTCAGTCCCTTTCTGCTCCTCAGCCCTATCATTTCCTAAATTATTTGGCACCCATTTGTGTGAAATACTTCACACGCACGTTCTGGATCCCCTAGGTTTAATTTTAAAATAATAAAATGAATCAGGTTGATCCTTCCCAAGTAACTCAAAGTGATACCAGCACATGATCGATGATTATATTTCCACTCATCTCACCTGAAGGTTTGTTTAAAAATTAACAGCATGATCTGCAGTTAAGATCTGCTGTTAAGAGGTAAATGCTTTTTAAGGAGTTGACTGGAGATGCTCCAAGATACCCATTTTGAGTCAACATGGGAGCTGTGAAATTTCATTGTAGTTTGACTTGAGCTTATTCATTCCCCTTGCCAATGGGTGATTGCCTCAGTTAAGGAACACTCAACATAACCAGCAGAACTCATAATTTTGCCCTGACACCGACACACCAGCATGGCCAGTATATGTAATTTTGTACTAGGGTCATGGGTGCTGCTGTGGTCTAAACCACTAAACCTCTTGGGCTTGCTGATCAGAAGGTTGGTGGTTTGAATCCCCCCAACGGAGTGAGCTCCCATTGCTCTTTCCTGCCAACTTAGCAGTTCGAAAGCACACCACTGCAAGTAGATAAATAGGTACCGCTGCAGTGGAAAGATAAGCACCATTTCCATGTGCTCTGGTTTCCGTAATAGTGTTCTGTTGTGCCAGATGTAGTTTAGTCATGCTGGCCACATGACCCATAAAGCTGTCTGTGGACAAATGCTGGCTCCCTCAGCCTGAAAAATGAGATGAGTGCCGCAGCCTCATAGTCGCCTTTGACTGGACTTAACCGTCCAGGGGTCCTTCACCTTTTTACCATTTTGTACTGGAACTTTCCTTTGCAAAGTTACAAAGTGAAACTGATTGCCTGGGATGCCTTACGCAGTTGTGAGATATTGGCTGTTAGATAGCAGAGCCAGTTAGCACAAGACATTTCTCCCTCCACTGGGGCAGAGTGCATGCACAATTCTGGGGTGAAGGGACCAGCTCCAAATGACTTCAAGTGAGCTATTTTCTTTACAATATCATTTTTCCTCCAGGCCAGTTAGTCTGATGTCATGAATATGATGACAGTGACTGGAAAGCGGCAGTTTTATCCTTGGATTTGCCACTTTCTCTGTATCTCTCTCTAAGACCTTGGCTTTTTCTTTATGTGACCTTTCACAAATACTGCCTAAGGTCAGGTTGTTAGCACCCCCTTATTTCCACATCCTCAATCAAAGATGTCCAGATCTCTGGCAATTAGGTATTTCTTATATCTGAGTATCAGGTTTTTTCCTGTTTTAAAGTTGAATAATAATGCCACTAGCTGCAAAAACAAATCTCCACATGAGAGATGCAACGTTACAATGTAGAATATCTTTATTTTTGACCAAATGCCTTTCTTAACAAAATTGCTCGCTGCTGCAGCTTTGAGGTCACAAAATGTGCTTCTACAAACAGATATGGTGTGTTGTCTGTATCCTGTTTACCAAACTCTGAAAACTGCTGAATTCTTTATCTGAAGTACTCCGTGAATTTATGTGTAATTCCCTTCATTAGTCAGGTTGTTGCTAGTTACTGTTTTGCCTTCTGTCCTTGGTGCTAGCACTTTATGCCGTCTCTTGCGCAAAGCGATTGTTTTAGAGACACCTCCAATGTACATTTTGGTTTTTGTTTTTGACTGATGCCGTAAGCATGGTGCAGCAACAAGCTGACTTTCTCACGGGGAAACCAATGATAATGATGTTTACTGGCCAGAGTTACAAAGGGTAGGCAGAAGAGCAGAAGTGGGGGAAGATAATTGTGTTGCCAGGCCGGCCTAATCCTAATCAGAAGATCGTAATCGCTTTGCTTTCCAGGTCACCTTATACCCAGTGGCTTAGCAGAGAATAGGGGGCTGAGTGTATCATGAATCACTTATTTCTTAAAAGAGTTGAAAGTGCTTTAAGAGAGGCATCACTTCCTTCAGTGTACACACGCATTTCTTTTGTCCCATTGTTGCCTCTGGTCAAACAGATTTTGCAGAGTCAAAAGGTGTGATCTGCGTTGCGCTCATCTACAGGTCTGTCCTAAAGGCATTTCTGCCTCCAAGGAGTGATCTTCTTTGCAAATCTAATAAGACATAGTTAATTTGCACAGGTTGATATAACACAGATATAGTGCCCTTCCAGACTGGCATGTGTTTGCAAGGGTATTCTGCAACATGCCATTTATACACTAAGGGCTTGTTCACACTTTCGCTTGTCCCAGGCCTAGAAAGCACATGTCCAAGTGGTTTCCCCCTTCCTTGCTTCTTTCCTAGGGGAAATCCACTCTTTATTGCTAAATCAGAGCAAACGTTAGTCTGGAAGGAAACCCCAATTGCTGTTTGCTCTGATTGAGTGCTAAAGAGCAGTTTTCCCCAGGGGGAAAGTGTCAATAAGCCCTAATAGTACATTAGTGGTAGATTTATACTTGGGCAACCCACCAGGCTCTTGCAGAGCTTGTCTGGGGCCCTGGGCAGGAGTCTTGTTAAAGTAAAGTTTTTGGTATGACAGTGTAAGTCTGGCAGGCGCCTGGCAGCCCATGCCTCACAGCCGGCTTAGCCCTCTAAGGCCCTCTCTGCATGGGTCTGCCACTCACACAACATTCCACCTTATTAGTTGTTCTACAATGCTTCCTTAATATTGTCACATTATGGGCACTCTTGCACTATAGCGCAACAAAAGTAGGACAAAACACACATATGGAACTACTGAGGTATAAAAAGTTGCAGGATTTCAGCAGGAAGTTACAGGACATGCACAGAATGGATGAGCACCCCAAACTTTTGAAGATGCAAACATTATTGAAAACATTCTTGCACTTAACTCCCCTGATAATATCAGGGGCAGAAATCACCATGAATCCACAATAAGAAAGATGTCTCATTGCACAGCAAGGCCCAGGGCCCTGCAGCCCACTCTGAAATAAATACACCAACACAAGTATATTGGGTTCATGGGAAAAATAAGGCCACAACTTGGTTGGATACAGATGTGAGCAGTTTGGCTTAGGCAACTGGATGAAGCAAGACTATATCCTGACTCCTGCCCGACTGCAGGAAGTCTCATAAGGGTCAACCACTGGAAGGGGGAGCCATATGATATACATCAATTAAGAGCACCCCCGGGGTCACCGTTGGGGTCATGGCATGGCCCTAACCCACGCCCAGGCTTCGGACAAGAACCGGATCCCTTTAACAGGATATCTTTAACGAGGAGGGGCAGGCGGAGGCAACAACCTCTCCTCCCATAATAAGGCTTACCCAATGCCTAACCTTACAAAGTTGTGACAATTGCTACTAGGTAGGCAAAAACCAAATGGCCAGTTTTGCCAAGTGGAAAAATTCCTACCCTCCCCCACAACCAGGCGACCGACATTAGTGATAGCAAGGCCATAGTCAATCCACACAAGAAAAGAGGGTGATTGGGCTGGGAGATTCCAAGAATGGAGGCAAAAGGAGGCTGCTTCCCCAGCCGCGCCACAGTTTAAACAGCCTTAGCCATATCTTGAAGAGCAAAAAAAAGAGGACAGCCTGAGCTGCTGTTAGCCTGAGCTGGAGAAAGAGGCATGTGGGGCTGCCACTGTGCCTGCTTTCGCTGGCTCAGGCTGGCAACAGCTGTAATGTGCAGAGCAGCCCAAGCCTTAGCCACCCAAGCCCAAAAAAAGGACATTTCCTTTAAAATGTAAAAATCCACCCAGATGGGCATGTTGGCCCCCCAAAAGAAGACATTTCTGGGTTTTCCTGGATGTATGGCAGCCCTAGATCATTATATTTATTATTTTCTCTGATCTGTTTAACAGTGAGCTGCAGGTGCGATCTCTGTTGTTTTGTTACTTAACTGAGAGCTGGTACAAGCATTCAGAAAATATCCTTATGAGAGAGCAGAGCACCATCTCAGAATGTTGGTGGAGGGGATTGCTGGTTTGAATTCTGTCACCTGCCCCCACCCCAAAAAAACCCCTAAGCCTACATCAAATGCCCCTGCGTGTGGATTGCTAGTATGTCTGGGAGAAGAGTAGTACTCTAAATGCACTTGCCTTCCAAATCCAGGCAGTTTTATCCTTGGATTTGCCAGGTTCCATGTATCGTTCCTGGATTAGCCCCAGGTTTTGCTTAAAGCAAAATTCAAGTGACTACAGAGGCCCCTCTCCAGCCAAAACATCTGAGGAATTTTGAGAGAGGTCAAATGAAAGTTTGATCAGATGAGCGAAATTTCTCAAGGGAGTTTGGCATAGCCTTGCTTTCCGCTTATTTTCTTGCGAGGGCAGCCCTCACCTGCTGCACCAGAAACGGCTTTTGATTTGAAAAGTGCTTTGCTGAGCGGCAGGGAGGGCTCTCTGAGAAACACAGAACTCAGATCTGCTGGGTGCACAGAGATATTTGTCAGGTTCTTCTGAACTGTGGCCTTCATGTTTAGACTATGCAGACTGAAACAGATGGCGGAAGGCCCATGGAAACACAATGACCCAATGTCACTTGCCGGGTCTGTGGTTGTCGGTATCTGCCTGTCTATCTTACAGATGGCAGACAAAGCAAACACATCACCCAGTTTTGCCACAGTCTCCCAAGCCGTACCCCTAGGACTTGATAAATATTTACAGAAATTTGAAATGGCAAGATGACAGCATTCTGTGTCTTTTGATATAGTGGTGAACATTCTCTAGGGTTCAATAAATAGAGGCATAATACCCACGCAGGAGGCCTGGGCCAGGTGCATTGCCCTCCTTTAAATGCAAGTATAACTCCCTGGGCGACCAGGAACCCTGTTTAATCTGGATTCCCCTTCCTGTGGGAGCTTTCTATTCACATTCAAGCAAACGTGGGCAAATGCCCCCCTCAGAGCTTTCCCATTCGACGCACGAAGGTTGGGAATGAGCAGGCAGAGCCAGATATTTTGGGAGTGGGCCCAGCATGTGTGGTCCTCCTACCTTTGACGCGGGTGGAAATTTCCTGTTGAGGCATGACGCCCTGAGCAGGGCGTCGATGTGTATTTGAGCATAGAAAGCTGCCTTGTATCCAAAGTAGTGCTGGGTAAAATGTTCCATCAGCATAAGGAGTCATGCTTGTGCAACAGGCTGTCTCTCCACCTTCCCCTGCATAGCCCCTAAATCTGTTGTAGGGGTTTCCCCAGACAAGAAGATCTGGGGAGGTTGTAGGGCACACGTGGGGGAAGAAGAGAGGGATAAAGTCCCATTGCGCTAGCCGAAATCCTTCCACTGAAGAGATGCATTAGTTGGATCCTGCCTACTGAGTCAGACCATTGTACTAGCGTACTGTAGCACCTCTCTTGGGTTTCAGAGAGTCTTTCCCAGCCCTACCTGAAGATGCTGGAGATGGAACATGGTATCTTTTGCATCACTACTGAGCTATGGCTTAGCATTTTGTCCCACTTTTTAGTGGGGGTGGGGAGAGAAAGAATCTGTGCAAATAAAGAGCAGAGGTTGTACAGGCCAGAGCAGGCTTGCTTCACAAGAGCTGGGGGTTCACAACAGCAGGCTTAATCCTCACTTCAGTGACATCTCAGAGTACACCCATGTACTCCATACAAGTGAACAGAAGCCATTCACTGCAGGAGGGAAAAGGAGCTTACTTGGGCCATGCTGAAGGGAGGTCAAAGCTTATTCTTCAAGCCTGCCACTGGGGAAGGCTTGCTTCAAGGCAGAGCAATAAGTAAGCGCTTGCAAAGCACCACAGAATGGCACCACCATTCATGGCAGTAATGTAAAAGTAATGCCTTCCAGATATTGTTGGACTCCAACTCCCATTATCCTTGCCCATTGGGCTTGTGGGAGTTGGAGTCCAACAGCATTTGGACGGCACCATGTTGACCACATGGGTGCACTTGCAGACTCATCTCGCATCCTAATGATGGTCATCTTGCTAGTTTCAAACAGCTATTGGTAACAGGCACTGTCATACCGTATTATCCATGCTCTACAGATTTGGGGGACATGCGCATGCCCCCACACCCCACACCATATCTAATATCCTGCACAACGTAGGAACATATGAAGCTGCCAATTGGTCCCTCTAGCTCAGAACCATCCACACTGAATCGCAGTAGCCCTCCAGCGTTTCTGAAAGGGCTGTATCCTTGCCATACTTGGAGATGCCAGAGACTGAACTGTCTACATGCAAAGCAGATGCTTGACTGCTGAGCTCTGGCCCCTCTCCTGGGATATGGTTAAAGCTAGTGAGAAGAGTCAGATTGCTTTACTGGAGCATCCCTCTAGACCTCAGTGGCACCGCTTTGGATTTATGCAAGTGTAAACATGATCTGAACTGAGCCTAATGAGTCCAGCTTGCCAGTCATCATACGTCCTATGAATTTTTGATGTTTCTTCTCTTTCTCTTTTTTCTCTCTCTCTTTTTTAAACAAACCCAACAACAACATGTTTTTCCTTTCATGAAGCATGGGTTTTATTTCCACTTGGCGAGCAGTTCCATGTGTCACGTCAGGCAGCATTTGCTACTGATCAGAGAGCTCAAAATGGCCATGGGACAGATATTTGCTTCTCCATCCAAACACAGCCAAGTCTTCAGAAGTATTCTTTTGGTTAACTTTTACTCCATCTCCTGGATGCGTCTGGGACTGCAAGGTTAGGATTGTTGGAAAACAGATTTTGCTGGCAGTGGAAAAGTCTGCATCCATAGTCCAAACCCTAGCAGAAGTCACTCTTGGTGTACCACAAAACATAGACATTCTGGTCCTTTAAAATCCAACATTAGCTGTGGATGGGAAATGGGTCAAATTTTCTCCTGGAATATTTTATTATATAACATTACTGTTTACATAGGCGCTGTGGTCTAAACCACTGAGCCTAGGGCTTGCTGATCAGAAGGTCGACGGTTCAAATCCCTGTGACGGGGTGAGCTCCCGTTGCTCGGTCCTAGCTCCTGCCAACCTAGCAGTTCAAAAGCACGCCCAAAAGTGCAAGTAGATAGGTGCCGCTCCGGCAGGAGCCAGTATGGTGTAGTGGTTAGGAGCAGTAGTCTCGTAATCTGGTGAACCGGGTTCGATTCCCCGCTCCTCCACATGCAGCTGCTGGGTGACCTTGGGCCAGTCACACTTCTTTGAAGTCTCTCAGCCCCACTCACCTCACAGAGTGTTTGTTGTGGGGGAGGAGGGGAAAGGAGAATGTTAGCTGCTTTGAGACTCCTTCAGGTAGTGATAAGTGTGATATCAAATCCAAACCCTTCCTCTTCTTCTTCCAGCGGGAAGGTAAATGGCATTTCTGTGCACTGCTCTGGTTTCACCAGAAGCAGCTTAGTCATGCTGGCCACATGATCCGGAAAAACTGTCTGCAGACAAATGTCAGCTCCCTCGGCCAGTAAAGCAAGATGAGCTCTGCAACCCCAGAGTCGTTCGCGACTGGACTTAACTGTCGGGGGTCCTTTACCTTTACCTTTTTTTATTGTTTACATGGCCGGTGTGGCAGCATTCTTAAATATCTTTATGTTGTTAAAACACGGATTGCTCAATGACTGTGAAATGCAGGTGGGGTCCTTTATTTTCCCCTGTGCATAACTTTTATTGAATCAGTGGTATTTGCAGAGCTGGAAGTTTCTCTGAATGGGTGAGCACCGAGCACCTTGGTAAAAAGGCGACTGCCATCATCAGTATGGCACTTTTCACCACATACAGTGATACCTCGGGTTAAGAACTTAATTCATTTCGGAGATCCGTTCTTAACCTGAAACTGTTCTTAACCTGAAGCACCACTTTAGCTAATGGGGCCTCCCGCTGCCGCCGCACTGCTGGAGCACAATTTCTGTTCTCATCCTGAAGCAAAGTTCTTAACCCAAGGTACTATTTCTGGGTTAGCGGAGTCTGTAACCTGAAGCATCTGTAACCCGAGGTACCACTGTAAAGTGCTTTACAAATCAAATTTTGTCACCCAGTCCTAAAATTGTTAATCTGAATGAGATTTGCCTCCAGATTATGCCTGCGTACAGTTGCACTTCCAGTTTATCAGTACAACAGCTTTGCAATGTGGGGAGAAGGTTGCCATTTTAGGAGGAGAAAATGAGCGGGTCTCCTGGCATGGAGGCAGCATTCACAGCAAGGGTCAAAGGACCCCTCTTAGATACATTCAGGCTTCAACAAAGCAAGCCCCCATTTATTTAAAGGACATTCGTTGTGGCTGATCTATTTAATACCCAGTGGTGACTGGTGCCACTTGGGTGTAAGGCAAAGAAAGCAAGGGTAGGTGAAGTCAGAGCCAACAACAGGCAGAGACACCCCCTGATTGGTTGTAAATAAGGAGGTAGGCAGGTGGCGATTGGCTGAGGGCAGGCTGAAGTTGGTGGGGTAGTGCCCCATTTGCCCCCATGGACCAATCTCCACTGTTAATACCTCATAACAATAACCGATAGGATCATAGCTCACTGGTGGAGCATCTTTGCACTCTCCCACTCACTCTCTAGCATAATTGCACAGCTCACAAATAAATATAAGGTATGATCAATTCTAAGCTATTTTGGAGTCAGATTGCATTGAAACAATACTTGCTCTTTTCCAAAAAGGAACACCTCCCTTCAAAAATAAAGTTGCACACAAGTTAATTATGGTGGGGTGACAACCATGCTCCCCAAATATTCAAGGGGAACATGTAAATAACCCAGTTTGTGATTTCCTCATATGTAGGACATTTCTGTGGCGACTGCAGAACAGGGCCCTGCTCAGAGCCACCCCCCTCTGATGTTGTAACAGCTTACTATAGCGACCACACGTCACAGAAGGTTGTCTGCAGAGAAATCCCAATGGACGAGGACCTATTTGCTTGTAGTAGCTCCATGTGATCATGACACCTGGTGGCCCAGGAGTCTCTACAGGTCCTTGGCTGTTGGGGTTTTTTCAACAAACCATTGCATGCAATGTGCAGCTGCTGCAGTAAGCAGTGGTGGTGGGGACGGTGGCTAAAAGCAGGGCTCTGCCTAGCATTCACAGGCAGATGGGCAGATTTCAGTAGCAGCAATGTGCTAAACACAAGGCCACTGGCCTTCTGCAATGCACATGTCACATTTTGGGTGGGATCTAATGACTGGTTGATTATCTGCTTCCTGGGATGAATACCTGAAAATGCCAGCTATCATTTTTAAACAAGCAAGTTTCTCATCCTCATTGTTTGAAAATGTGTCCACGTTTTCAATTAAAGTTTCACAAAGTTTTCCTTCGGTCGTCTGAGGTGCAGTGGGCAGCAAGGCCTTTTCAGTGGTGGTGCCCATCTTCCCTCAGTTGAGATCTGCCAACGTTCAATGCTGTATGCCTTTGGCACCTGGTTAATGATGAGGGCCTCCAGTATTCCTTCTTATGTGGGCATATCAATGCTGTTTCTGTTGCCCTCCATTTGTTTCTGGTTTCCCGCTTATTAGATTTTTTTGCTTCCTATTTTGGCTCCTTGGTTGTTTTGTTATTATGGTGGTATAATGCATGCTTGATACTGAATGGCTGTGAGAGACCTTGAATTATTTTATAATTAAATAGGAGAGGTGTAAGTTTTGAAAACAAACAAACAAACCAATAAATGAGTGAAGCACACCTCCTGAAATGTAGATTTTCTTCCTTTTGTATCTTTACTGGGAACCTTTCCTCCAGTTACCACCATGTTTGTTTCAGTAAGGAGCAGCATTATGGAAACTGAGCCACTTAACATAACAGAAGCAATATTACACAAAGCTTATTGATGATCACCATGGATGATTTATTTTGATCACAGAATCTGAACTGTCAGTGCAAGATTTTGGATTTTCTTGGGGCAGAATCTGAAAGCTGAGATAGAAAATAGCATGCTCCGCCCCAGCCACAAACACCATTCTTAATAGATGCCTGTTGGATTGCAGCATGTCCCTGCTCTCCTGTGGGGTGCCAAAAGCTACATTGTTGAGTAATTTGAAAAGCAAAGTGCAAAGGGAGCAGAGGAATTGCAGCAACCTAAGACGTATGACCGGTGTCCCCACTGCCAGGTCACAGGAAAAGGGAATGCTGGCGGGGCATTTTCTGCGATGGGCTTTAGACTTTGGAATTCAGACCCTTGGCCTTGCTCTGACACAGCCTGCGCCAGGGATTCTTGGGGAGGGAGAGAGCGGTACAAAGGTGGCTGACCTTTCTGGCAAGTGTGCTGCCTAAGTCATGTCCAGAGATGCTGCCACCCTCATGCATGCTGCAGGACACATTGCCAGCCCCATGCTTTGGAGAGCTGGCTCCAGATGGTGGCATTTGCCAGGGTCAAGCATTCTCCCTTTGCACTGTTGGCATAGCCAAGGAGCCGAGAGGCCAAATCAAAGAATTCTCACTTTCGCACAGGCTGCTCCTTGAAGGTAAAGAAGGGCTCAGGAAGGTCCCCACTGGAGGACTTGGGGCTATCAAATTTTATTGGGGCCCTGTGCAACGCTACAATTCAGCACCAATTCTTGCACTCTGTTCTGCATCATTGTTGCAGTGCCCCCTGCAGTGCGGCACCCAATGTGGTGAAACTGCTAACCTAAAACCGTCTCTGGGGTGCCCTTGACCACTCCGAACCCTGGAACACTTAGTCTACTGAGCTTGGGTTCAGGCAGCAGCACGGCACATGGGAAGACAGGACCTCATGCCATAGCCAGGCTCAAAGGCATTCCTGACCCCATCCAGGCTCACCGCATATTGGGTGGCTAATTATACATTGCCAAAAAAAGAGGATGAAAGAGGGAGCCTTTCTCCAGATCACAACCCCTTATGCTCCTTCATGATGCTCCGTGTCCTTAATCTCTGTCCCACGATGGACAATCTCTGTCCTATGAGCATAGCTGTCAAGCATCCCTTATTTGGCAGGACAGTCCCTTATCCCAGCACCATGTCCCGCTGCTGTCCCTTATTGATGATGTCCCTTAAATTTCACAGGTTTCAAAGGAAGCAGCTCCTCTCCCTCCCTTCCTGCCGGCCACGGAGGAGGGAGGCTCCAACTGTGTTGCTTGGCTGCGTTGCTCACCCAATAAGAAGTCTAAGAACGACTGGGGGGTAGAGCTTGCATGCCTTGTGCTGATCAAATCAGCTGCGTTGCCTGGCGACTTGCCTTTGCTCAGCACTTCCCAGCGGAGAGATGACGGTGGTTTTCCTTGAGGCTTGAGGCTTCGTTTGGCTGCTGGCTGGGCTTTCTGCCTTTGGCTCGGAGGGGCTCAGAAGTTGAACATACCTGTGCTTGGAAAATCCCTTATTTTGGCTGCTGCTGCCTTATTTTCGAGGCTGCTGGCCCCTTATTTTCAAATTTGTAAGTTGACAGCTATGCCTATGAGATCCAATGGAAAAGCTGGGGAGGGGAGCTGGACTGGCCTCAATTTATTCCCCTGGGAGCAGAGCTAAGCTCTGCCCATTGGCCATTTGGACCTGCCTCCTGGGGAATTCCTGTACCCAAGCCTGCCTGCAATTGGCCAGTCCACAGCCTACAGCCCTCCCCAGCCAGCCAGGCCAGAACACCACCTGACTGTAAGCAAACTTGCCAAAAGAAAGAGGACAAAAGTGGGCACTGATTTTCATAAAATTTGCTTATGCTAACTTACATGTATAGATGCAAGTTTAGAGATAACCACTGTGATTTAAATGGAAATAAGATATATCTCCCCATCATGAAAGAAGACTGACCAGGCAAGCTGGATGCCTGCTCAGCTTGCTGTTCTGACTGATGGCTCTTTATCTTAAAGATTTGGACAGGACAGCCTTTTAAATAGAGGACACCTTTAGGCAGAGGATTGTCCTCCATAAAGCAGGGCATGTGGCCACCGTCACCACACAGCACCTGATGGCTTCCTTGCCACAGTTTGGCATGACTACTTCCTGAATGGCCAACTGAATATTTCGATTTCCCCACTGTCACTTGGAGAGTAAGGTGCAGAAGGAGCACTTGTACCCGCGACTAGGGCTGTGTCCCAAAAGCAGTTTCACAGTAGATTTCCCCAGAACTTTTGTCATGTTGATGTGGGGCCAAGATTTTGGAAGTGTGCGCCTGATGTTTAGGCTCCCCCACAATAACAACCAGATAACTCTCTGTCTTGGGATGCTTGCAGCGCTCCTGCAAAAATGTTCATCCCTTAATATGGGTGATGATGATGTGGGCATAGCACAAGTGCTCAGATTTCTATTTCTGCTCATTGCGTATGGCAAATTGGGCGACACAGTTGTTGGTGTGACAGAGGAGAGATGGAATTTCCTTCTTGCCAGACCGCAAACTGATGGAGACAGACAACAGCCTGGCTTTCCCTACACTCTCTTTCTCAGCTGCTGGAGTGGAAAACAGAGATTTCTATCCTGCTTTGCCTCACCGGCACATCCACAGCTGTGGTCTCCCCTCATGACAGACATCGGCAGGCTCTATTCTTCCTTGGTTCTCTCCCCCCCCCCCCCGCCATCCCCTGCCTCTTCAGCAGCTGAGAGATCCCCAAACGAGGATGCCTTTGGGCTGGCAGGTTTTCACATGACTCACTGGTGATATTATTAGTGCAAGGAGGGCTGGGATTCTCCATTGTTGACCAGTAGGGATGAGAGGCTGGAGTGAGATGGCTACCCCCTTGTAGCAAGCAGAAAAAAGGAACAGAGGTGGCTGGAGAATGTATCTCCTGATCTCTCCATCACAGTGACCCTGAACCCAAACTCAACACCTACGATTTTCCAGGAACTCTAAAAAGCAGAGGAATGAAAATATATTTTTTTAAATGATAGTCTGCAGCCTGCTAGTGATCTATAGTGAGCTTTCCGGTGGCCCCCAACACCCAAATAATTAAGAAAAAATAAATGTCTGCTGTGAAAATGATGGCTGGTTAATTCCAACCAAGACTCCTTTTTCCTCTGCCCTTTCCCCTGCCCATCCCTCAGATCAGATTCCTATTTTTCTCAGTATGTTGACTAGCCTGTGCTCTTCATTCAACTTGCCTTTCAGTGCCTTGCCTGCCTCCTGGAACCTCTTCCCAATCCTATGCCTGCTCCTAAAGGCTGAAACTCTTGGACTTTTCTGATATTTCAATTCCAGCCAAACAAATTTCCTTTCTCTCACAGAAGCTCAACAGCAAATCCTCAGACTGGTTTGTTCACCTAGTGTTTGGATGTTTATGAGTATTCCATACCACCCCAGTGGTTCTTCAAATCAGAGCCAGAGGCTTCACCACTGCAATACAATGTAGATACTTAAGACCTTTTTCCAGAGCAAATGGTGAGAAGGGCTGAATTGTTTTTGTGTTCCTATGCCAGGATACTGAAAATACACGACAGAGCGATGGCTGAAGGAAACATTCAACCCTGACTGATGAATGTTTCAGTGTAATGGGAACAAACTAGCAATGCTAACCCTCTGCCCAGCAAGATTTCACCATCTCATTCAAATGATGTCTTCAGTCCAGCTATTGTTCAAGGCAGGAGTGCTACTAGGTTTGCGAAGTGTAGTGGTTACGGAAGTTAGACATGAAATTCCAAGGGACAGTCCAATACACTTTGCTGCCTGTAGCAAAGGACGTGTTCTCCAAAATACTGTGGCCAGCAAAGAATAAACGAACCAAAATAGTGGTCTGAAATAGATGTTTCATTGCAAGACACAAAGGAATCCCCTTCTTATCAATGACTTTCAGGAGGAGGAAAGAAATATAGGGGGAAGAATTAGTACATTTTTTATATCCTGCTTTCTCCAGGGGGCTCCCCATTTTGTTCTTCACAAAGCCACTCCCGATATAGAGAGGGGGTGGGGTTGCGGGCTCGCGCCCACGACAACAGTATCGCGGGGCCAGTCAGCCCCGCGGGATTCCAAGGGATTCCCCTTCATTATCATAGGTTTCCCCGGGTCAGCCAATCAGCTGGCTCGGGGGGCGGTCCTTAGGCCCATATAAGGTCGGGGCAGCCCCCGGCTCGCCCCTTTCTCTTCGCAGCAGCAGCAGCTTGTTTCCCACCCACCCTCCCTTTAGGCTTGCCCTGGACTTTGCTATGGGCTTCGGCTGGTCGCCGCAAGGGGCCTGGTAGGAGTTTTTCCATTTGGCTAATTGGCTATGTTTTGAAGCCTCTTGGTTTTTTCGCCTACCTCGTAGCAAAACGTCACAACTTCCCGGTTTTGGCGGTTAGGCATTGGCAGGGGTATTGTCATGCAGATGAGGTCGGGGGGGAGGAGCGCCATCACCTCCCCCATATCACGAAGGGTAGTTCGTTAAAGGACTCCGAGGGGCGTCGCCTCGTCCGAAACCTACGGAGGCTAGGGCCTAAAGCGCGCCCCCGAGCGGTAACCCCTGGGGGGGCGCCTACGGATGTGCATCACGGGGGGCTCCCCCTGTTGGTGTTTAACCCTTCCCGGTCAGACCGGATAGTTTGTTAGGGCCAATGCCTAAAGCCAATACCTCTCTTACCTGTAATCAATAAAGTTGTGGCCATTTACGCCCATTAACCTTAATTCTGGTGTCCGTGTCTTTATTTCTACTCATGTGGGAGGGGGCGGGTATTGCCACGCAACTACCCTATGATGGAGGTCAAGCTGAGTGATAGTAACTGGCCCGAGGGCATGTAGTGAGCTTCACAGGTGAACAAGAGATCTGGAGTCGCATCTTCTTTGGCAAAGTCCAACAATGTCTGCTACATACCATGCTGACCTTAGCAAACTGGAAAGCAAAAACACCTCCCCCTTCCTTTTCAAATACAGCTAAAGACCATTATTGTGAGCAGCAAGGTTTATCTGAGAACGCAACACCTGACCTTACTGATTGCACAAGTGGAGAGTTTTATTGGAATTTCCTTTTGTACATGTGGCTCTGGAAGGGCTCTACCATTTGGATTGGATCTCGTTTCTTCCCCCCGCCACTACTTTCCAGAATTGTTAGGCAACCTAGATCCCAGCGTCCTATATTTGGACCAGTAATCACAAAATGATTCAACCTTTTTTCCTAGAAACTTGAGCAAGATCTTTTTCGGTATGCATTGGCAAACACAGATGAGGAAAAAGGACTCCTGGCCTTTCTAGGCAATGCTAACAATGCCTCAGCCTGAAGGCTTCCATCTCACAAAACCCACTCTCCAGATTAGCTTTCAAGCTCTCTGTGCAAACAATATGAATGAACTTAAGTCTTTATTTGCATTCCCTTCAAATTGCCCTCTGCCACTGGCATGAGACCTTGGCATATTTGTTTTAAGCCTAGTGGAGCCAAGATATTTTAGCCGGGCATGGTGCCTTGCTGCCACCACAAAATTGCTTTAAAAGCAGTTGCTGAGTCAGAATAAATTAGTCTCTGTGGATGTGTATATAGTGTTTTCCCCCTTCTTCTCTAGAATCACAATGTAAAAAAAAAAAATGCACACAAACCTTTTCCCCCCCAGTGTAAATGGATGCTCTGTTTTGTGGCCATGAAGCATTCCTGCTTCAGGAATCCCCCTACTTAACCTGGCAACTGTTGAACGATGAAAGATGCTGAATTGCCCTCTGCAAAGGTTACTCGTTTTGCCCTTCCAAAATAAGGGATAATACTTTGCTTTCAGTTTACCAGTCCCTGCCCCAAAGAGCTTCCAATTTCAATGAATAAATGATTCCCAAATCAGAGCCGAGTCCAGTTGCCCCATGTGAAAGCTGATGAAGTTTCATCCAGAATATTCCAATAAAGGCTGTTTCCACACAGCTATTTATTTATTTATTTATTTATTTATTCATACCCCACCCATCTGGCTGGGTTTCCCCAGCCACTCAGGGCAGCTTTCAACAGAATATTAAAATACAATAGTCTACAGTGGTGCCTCGCAAGACGAAATTAATTCGTTCTGCGAGGTTTTTTCCGTTATGCGAGTTTTTTCGTCTTGCGAAGCACCGCTGTGTATTGACGGTTTCCCATAGGAATGCATTGGCAGTTTTAAAAAAAAGGCGCAAGACGTTTCGTCTTGCAAAGCAAGCCCATAGGGAAATCCGTCTTGCGAAGCAACTCAGAAAACGAAAAACTCTTTCGTCTTGCAAATTTTTCATCTTCTGAGTCATTCGTCTTGCGAGGTACCACTGTATTAAACATTAAAAGCTTCCCTAAACAGGGCTGCCTTCAGATGTCTTCTAAAAGTCTGGTAGTTGTTTTTCTCTTTGACATCTGGCAGGAGGGCGTTCCACAGGGAAGGCACCACTACCAAGAATACCCTCTGCCTGGTTCCCTGTAACTTGGCTTCCTGCAGCGAGGGAACCGCCAGAAGGCCCTCGGCACTGGACCTCAGTGTTAGGGCAGAACAATGGGGTTGGAGACGCTCCTTCAGGTATACTGGACCGAGGCCGTTTAGGGCTTTAAAGGTCAGCACCAACACTTTGAATTGTGCTCAGAAATGTACTGGGAGCCAGTGTAGGTCTTTCCAGACCGTTGTTATGTGGTCTCGGTGGCCACTCCCAGTCACCAGTCTAGCTGCCGCATTCTAGATTAGTTGTAGTTTCCAAGTCAGCTTCAAAGGTAGCCACATAGAGTGCATTGCAGTAGTCCAAGCAAGAGAAAACTAGAGCATGCACCACTCTGGCGAGACAGTCCGCAGTGTAGGTGTCTTCAGACTCCCCTTTCAAAGTGCTGTTTTGCACCGTGCTCTGAATGAGCCTCTGCAAGCGTTGCTGATCAGCAAGTGCCTGCAAACGTCCTTTAAGCAGAACCAGGTTTTTACCTGACATCACAGCACCTTAGCATGGCTTGGCTGAAAAGGCATTACAGATGGAATCGCAGCTCTCATTGGGCCTGCAGGCCAGAGGTTCCCCAGCCTGGACCTAGAGGGACATAAGAATGTATGTGGAGTTGGATCAGACCAAAAGGCCCATCTAGGGTTGCAGCCTGTTTCCCACAGCCACTTATGGGAAACTCACAAGCAGGACTTGAGCTCAATAGCTGGGGAAGATTTAAGCCTCTG
This sequence comes from Podarcis tiliguerta, assembly GCF_965153285.1. Classification (NCBI taxonomy): domain Eukaryota; kingdom Metazoa; phylum Chordata; class Lepidosauria; order Squamata; family Lacertidae; genus Podarcis; species Podarcis tiliguerta. The sequence goes on from NC_139534.1 coordinate 62,812,769, forward strand.
GTATTTTGAGGCAGGCTGCCTCCATTATGAAAGGCATTATATAGCTACCAGGACTAGTAGCCACTGATGACCATACCCTTTTGTACTGTTTTCTTCTTCTTTTCTTTTTGTGGGCATGTGCTGGAGGCATAAAACGCTTTTTTAAAAAATCAATAGAAAGGACCATTGCTTCCTAACCTTCCAGCTGCTGATCCATCTCAGCGTTTGTCCTTGACTCTAAACATGCTGCCATTGAAGTAACTGATGATAATGCCGGGAGTGAGCAGAGCAGAATGAAAACTTCTGTTCTCTAGAAAAAGACCTTGAATTTCTTGTGTGAGGTTGTTTTTCTTTTTCCATTCGCCATATAACAATAACAGTTGAACGTTTTATAAATCAAAGAGCTTTGTATTCACAAAGGTACGTCTATCGCTGTTTAAACTGGAAAGGAAAAAGATCAGAACTGTTTATTTTAAGTCCTGTTGAAGATTTGAGTATGTGTATCACTTTCCTGAACAGCAATCTAAGGTTGCTTCGACATTTGCTGTATTCTCTGGAATTGACATCATTCATTCATTCACTCACTCACTCACTCACTCACTCATGCATCCATTCATTCATGCAATATTATGGAGAACTGAGATGGCATACACTGTATTTTCTCATTGTTTACAATCTCATTTAAACATTAAGCATTAAGGTGATGCATGCTGGAACAAATAATCCTAACCATGTGCATGCTATCCAACATTGCTCACTTGTGTTCATTTATTTGTGAGGAGGTAGTTTAGGCCTTTCTTGATCTCTTTCTTGGAACCCACGTTCCAAACATTAAGGCCAAATGAAGCATTCCTGAGATTGGATTGCATGTAGTAGGGCCAGGGAAACATTTCCAGCCAGAGGGCCACATTTCCTGATAGGAAACCTTTCAGGGGCCACATGACAATGGTGGGTGGGACCAGTAACAAAAGTAGATGGAACAAGAGGTGTGATCCTTACTTTGTAGAGCAGGGTACATTCCACGCATGCAGGAATTGGAGGTTTCTCCCCATCTTCCGTCAAAGCAAGCAAGAGCCATTATCATAGTTCAAGGCCACATTCTAGACTGGCCAAAGCACTGAAGGAGAAGGTCCGAAGGAGCATGATCTTTGGGCCTGAGATTTCATAGCCCTGGCATACAGCAGCAGTGCTTCTTCCTTCAAGTGGCTACCACTCAGACTGCTTCTTCCCTCATAAGCTGACGTTTGTTTGGCGTTGCACCAGCTACATTAGCTCCCAGATAGTTTGCAAGCTTAGGTCAAGTCAGAGAACTGGAGGTAGTCTGTTCCATTCCATGAATAAATGGGAGGTCCCCTTGGAGTCTGATGTGCCATTGCAGAGACCCAGGACTCTCCCACTTCCCAACAGCAGGAGCCACTGCGTAAGCAGGGTCACAGGTATGTCACTGAGCTACATTCCAGAGGTTCTTCAGCTGGGGCAACCTTCCCTAGCCTGTTGCCAGCCAGCATTGCCAATGGTTAGGGATGATGAGAGTTGCAGTCCAAAACACATGGAGAGCACCAAGTTGGAGATGGTTGGGGCTTAGGGATCATGTCCACTCCTCTCCCAGCTGAAGAAGTCGGCCATCACTGACGCAAGGCATTCCCAATACTTTGATTTGGCAGAAGATTTCACTATCTCTTGGCATGCCAGCAACTATTTTCTAGTTTTAGTGAAGCTAGAATGTAATGAAAAGATTAATTCCATAATCCAACATTCTAGGAATAAATCTCTCACACAGTTTAACCAAGATTGGCTGCAATTTGGGATTGAATTCCTAACTTAGGTCTGTGTAAACACTGAGATGAGTGAGCTGTTTGATGTTTATGTTACCACTGACTATTGATGCATTAATTCTCTGAAATATGAATCCCTGTTCTGATTTTATTAATAGGATTGAGGCATGGAAGTATTCCCGTCTGCACCCAAATTTGGCTGGCTGGGTTTGAGAGAAGAATGTTTTCAACCTCCTTGGAACAGTGCCGCAAGGTCCTCATTCTCAAGTGTTTGGGTATAATAAACTAAATCTCCTGTGTTCCACAAGTCACCTTGCTTTTAATTCATGGCACAAGCAATGTCTGTAGCTTGGATTCTTATCCAAATTTGATATCCAAGTTCCGTTGTGGAGAAGTGGGTGCAGCCTCATAATGGTAATATAGTATGTGATGGATATATTCCAAGCAAAAGCCCATATATGCAGTGTCACCACACACCTGACGGCTGGTCACTTGTACTCTTAAAGGTAAAGGTAAAGGTACCCCTGCCCATACGGGCCAGTCGTGTCCGACTCGGGTTGCGCGCCCATCTTGCTTAAGAGGCCGGGGGCCAGCGCCGTCCAGAGACACTTCCGGGTCACATGGCCAGCGTGACGAAGCTGCTTTGGTGAGCCTGCACCAGCGCAGCACACGGAAACGCCGTTTACCTTCCCGCTATAAAGCGGTACCTATTTATCTACTTGCACTTAAGGATGCTTTTGAACTGCTAGGTGAGCAGGAGCTGGGACAGAACGACGGGAGCTCACCCCACCGCGGGGATTCGAACCACCGACCATACGATCGGCAAGACCTAGGCACTGAGGTTTTACCCACAGCGCCACCCGTGTCCCACTTGTACTCTTGCAGCTTACCAAAAGGGGCAAGGTGGCAGGGAGGTTGCTGTGGTGCAAGTGCATCAGCAGGAGCACAAGATCAGGTCTGCCAGTGCCTTTGCACTGCACCGCCCTCACCATTACCTCCACCAACCCCCTCTACTCCCTTGTAAGTAGCAGCAACACAACTGACTGAAGCTCAGGTGAGCAGCATCTCTCACCATGCCATCTGCTACTGATGTTATCTTGACCCGCCCCCCCCCCTTTTTGAGAAGGGAGGAATGTCCCTGCACAAGTGAGTATCCATGTGGAACATCTGATCTTCACCTTACATTTTAAGTGGTGGGGGAGGGACATGCCAGTTTCAGAACCTCTACCATAGGAGCGAGATCTTTGGCACATGTAAAACAGGCAAATATTTCACAAGATTGTGGCATATTTTTAACCATATGTTCTTGCATCGTAGTTTCTTGTTTCCCTGTTGCTTTCTTTCATCTCTGTCTTTTATGTACTTAACTCCAACAATGTATTTATAGCTGGTATGTCAAGCAGGGGCAGGCATAGTCATCCCATACCCAGTCTCTCCAAATAGCAAAGGATAGCAAAACTACAGTGAAAGGTTATGGGCAGTTTGACTCACATCCTATTTCTAGAGTGATAGAAGGGGAATCCCCAGGCTGTTTGAGTGTTCCTGTCCCATTCTCTTGATCTCATTCTTGAAAATAATATAAATGCTGTGCGTCTTTCTGCTAGCAGAGAAGAGCTATGATTTGAAGATTGGAATCTGAACATGGAGGGCAGTGTTGCACATTTGGAAGAAATTCAATGTCACATTAAGGTGATCTTTCCATCAGCACAAGCATTTCACCTTGCCAGATGAAATGATGCCCCCCTCCCCTCTTCTGGGGGTTTCCTGGCTTCCCCATAGCCAATTTCAACGGGTTTACATGGTGAAGAGAGTGTGGGGAAGCCTCATTGCATAAGCAGAAGTTTTTAAACATATTAGTAGCAGAAAACTATCCAGGGAGGCCACTGGACCCTTGGATGACAAGGGAGTCAAAGGAATGCTAAAGGAGGATAAGGACATTGCAGAGAAGCTGAATGGATACTTTACATCTCTCCTCATGACCAAAGATATGGGGCAGATCCCAGTGCCTGTACTCATATTTGAAATGGGTGTTGCATTGGGTACTTTTAAGTCCGCAAATATGGAGGCTGATCCAAGGGACAAGTTGCATATTTTTGTTAGAAGATCAGCATTTTCACATTTGAGTTCTTTGAGAAATTGCTTATACTTTCCACTCCACCTCTCTTCCCTCTTGTCTCCTATCCATCCATGCCTCAGCGGAAGCTGCCCCAGCCTGGTGATTTGTTAGTTCTTGTTTTACGTATTAGGCCTAGAACTTCATCTCTCTGGTGGATAGTGGTTCAATAAAACAGTGCAGATGGTTCAAGTAAGGGAGCCAGTCCACACAGCTCAGAGGACTGGGGCATGTGAGAGTATAATAAGGGAACAATGGAAAAAGATAACCAATTCAGAGAGGAACAGAGGAAAGAAAGTGAGCAAGGGTTAAATTCTCATTAAACAGTTGGGTGGAAATCAACCCACATTGATCATGCCTGGTATTATGTATGCAACCCAGAATAACTAAGTGAGGCACAATTACTTCTCAGTCCTTCTGTATAAATCCTTTGCTAATCATGAATGGCGCTGGATTGAAGGTGCTCCAGAACAGCCCTTCCTAAAATGGCAGGCCAGTAGAGGAAGATCTTGAACTGCAAACCGCAGTGAGGAAGACCATTTCTGGGATCTCAGTTTGGGATAGCAATATGCTTTCTTCTCCACCCCGTTGCTTCATCTCCATCCATACTTCTTTCTCTTCATCCCTTCTCAAACAGAATATACTAGGCCGTTTATGAGGAAGTGTTTTTTGGCCCCTTCGTTGATGCACCACTTAGTACTTTCTGAATGAATTCCAGAGGTTCTTGGAGGAAGCAATCCAGATGAGATGGAACTATGGCAGAATGTAGTTGATCAGCAAACAGAGTGAAGGAGCTGTCCATTAACAATCTAGGGTGGACACCCACATAAGGGACGCGGGTGGCGCTGTGGGTTAAAGCCTCAGTGCCTAGGGCTTGCCGATCGAAAGGTCGGCGGTTCAAATCCCCGCGGCGGAGTGCGCTCCCGCTGTTCGGTCCCAGCGCCTGCCAACCTAGCAGTTCGAAAGCACTCTCGGGTGCAAGTAGATAAATAGGAACCGCTTACTAGCGGGAAGGTAAACGGCGTTTCCGTGTGCGGCTCTGGCTCGCCAGAGCAGTGATGTCACACTGGCCACATGACCCGGAAGTGTCTTCGGACAGCGCTGGCCCTCGGCCTCTTTGAGTGAGATGGGCGCACAACCCTAGAGTCTGTCAAGACTGGCCCGTATGGGCAGGGGTACCTTTACCTTTACCTTTTTACCTCTCACATGTTACCATAGTGGGAAAGAATGTGCTCAGTTGACTTGTGTGTCGGTTCAGTCTGCTGTCTGGTGCTTTTCATGGGCAACTTTTTACAACTCTTTATCTTTTAAACTGGACTTGGACCTGACAAACTTTCAAATAGAGGACACATTCAGAGAGAGGCCTGCCTTCTGACAGCCCTTCAAATTAGAGGATCACATGACCATCTTCAAGCAAGACACATGACCATCTTCAAACAATTTGGCCCATACTGCCTGACTTCCAAATTCCAGTCAGTAGCCAAGAGAGGCAGGTTTCTTTTGACGGGGCAGTTTCTACTCTGTTAGGGTCCACTGTCAGCTGAAAAGCATGAAATATAGTTTTCTATGTGGCCATTTGCCAATTCTTGCCCTCCCCAAGTGGCTCTGCATGTGGCTTTTTGCTCCTGATAGCAATAAAAGAAAGAGACCAGCTTGATCGCTATCAAAGCAGTACATGTTGCTATGCTGTCGGAAGTGGACAAACCTTATCAATACTGCATGTGCTGAACTAGAAGAAGAAAAAGACTTTGGACCCATGTTCTAGCCTCTAAAAACTGGCTTGAGTGCTAAGGCTAGATATTTTCTCTTCTACCCCATTTCAGGAGTCAGTGGTGGGAGATAGCGAGAAAGAAATTTTGCCAGGGGTAAATTTTGCCAGGGGAGATAAGGAGAGTAAAAGTCAGCCAGACTTGCAGTTGAATTTATTCCAAATGATAGTGCACAAAAGCAGAGAGAGAGAATTGTATAACTATAACCACGTTAACAGAAAAAGTCAAATGGTCACATTTTAATATTTTTGGTATGAATGGCTAATTACTTGGCCCTAATAGATAGGGCATTTCATTGTTTATAGCAATAGCGAGTAAATTTTTTGGCAGAAATAAAGTTCCTTGAGCCATAATCCCAAATGGTCTGTCATGTGCCAGGGCTGAAGACTGATTTCCTCCTGCCTTAAATGGTGCCCTTGGTTAAGCCAGGAATGACAAGATGGCAGTGACCAATTTTAACAGGGGGTGGGGTGTCTGTGTGCTCTTTGTATTTTGGAGGGAGAAGACACTGCCGTATTACCCACCTGTTGTGTCCCTCAGGATCTCTCCAGCTGGCTGAGATTAAGAAAATGGCTGCAATTCTGGAGTCAAATGAGACCACCATTTCATGTGTGTGTGTGTCTTTTTTCACAGTGAGGGGTATCAACTGTTTCAGCTTACCTTCTCCAGACAGAGTGGAGTCAGTGACAACCACAGATACGGACAAAAATGTCAGGGTGACAGGCAAACAGCTTGCCTCTCCGCTTGGTGAGTATTTGTGTGCATATGTTTGAAAAGGTGAAATATTATCACTGGAATTCTCTTCTTGTTTTTAGCAGATCCATGGACCACCAGAGAGGCAGGCTTTGTTCAGAGAAACAAAACTGCAACATGGGGATGCTCAGGCATGTGTGGTTAATGGATATCAGAATTTCCCAACATTTAGATCTGCCTCCGCCCCACCAAAAAAAGGGGGGGGAATGCTTGGAAGAGAATCTGGCTTTCATTTTGCACCCTTTCCCTTTGTGTACACAGATTGACACACAAACACACACACAACCATGTCCCTCTTTTTTCTCTTTTTTTTAAAAAGGGTGTTTTGTGATGTGTCTCCGTTTTCTGAAACAAACTCATGGACCGTTACTGCTCCTCTCCCCCCCCCCCCTTTCCTCTTCCTGTCAGCAACTCCATTTTATAAAGCAGGGGTGTGCTTTTGTTGCTTCTAATATAATATTGAACCTTCATTGTTTTGTTTTCTAAATCAAAGGAGCGATGTGAATGACAGGCGTGCTCAGGGAGCTATTTAGTGCCCCCGAGAATGTTATTAAAATGCAGCTGCCCCACATATCCTTCTAGGATCATGATGCCAACTTTAAAACGCCGCTCTCCTAGCATTAATAATGTACTCATCCCTGTGGTATCTGAATGCTTTAAATATGCTGGGAATGTAACCCAAAGTGCCTGACAGCTGCTGGTATTGTCTTTCTCCGTAATTCTAATTACTTGCAAGCATGCAGATTAGCCTAAGGTTTCCAGACATCCCCGTTTCCCGGGGACAGTCCCCAGATTTACAAATCAGTCCCCATACAAAATCCATTGAAGTTGAAAAGCGTCCCCGGATTCATTGGTAAAAAATCTGGTAACCTTAGATTAGCCATGTATATGTGAATAGGCTGTCACAGGGAAGGCTACTTCAGGCTTTGAAGCTGAATGCCAGGTACGCTTGGTGTAAATATACAAACGGGTGTTAAATAGCAACTGTACACCCTAGTTCCAGTTAACATTACTTCTAGGAGTTAGCTGTCCTGGACAATGATTTCTTCAAATCAGGAATACAGGGTTTATTTTACTTTGCATATTTCCGCCTTACAAGACCTATTAAGCCATGGATTGTTCAGGATCAGTTCACAGAGCAACCTGTGGGCAAGGCTTCCTATGGAAAGAAGCTTCCAGGTGAACTGTAGCAGCTGTCCGTTTTGACAGCCACTACAGGCACCCATAGAATGCCTCCTTACAGCCTCCTTGCCACCTACCAACTCATCTATCCACCCTTCAGCAGCACCATGTTTCTTATTTTTCAGCAAGTGTGAATGGGGGCATCACAATGAAAGCAGTGAAGAATGTATTTTCCAAAATATAATGAACATTTCCCAAAATGCTGGGGAAACTTCCCTGAGTATTTTGCTCCTTTTTTCATGTAAAGGGCTACATGAGCACCCAAGGAGAGTCCATGCCACACAGTTAAAGGACATAGCTTCCTCCAAAGAATCCCAGGAATGGTAATTTATTAAGGGCACTGAAAACTGTAAACTACAGTTCCCAGGATTCATTGAGGGAAGCCATATGCTGTATATTTGCTCTAAGTGTATGGTGTGGGTGTGATAAAAATATTCATTATGGAAAGTACTGATAAGAAATGGAGGGTAATTGTAATTATAAAAGTTTGTAAAAAGAGAGAAGTTCTCTTCTTTACTTTCTCTAAAGAAAAGGCAATAAAGCAACAAATGAAAAAGCACTCCCCCATTTTTTTAAAAAAAATATTAATGCCATGGGGAGGTGGTAGAAGCCAATAGGCTCCGTCCAATAGTAACTGTATGTATGTATGTATGTATGTATGTATTTATACCCCGCCCATCTGGCTGGTTTCTCCAGCCACTATTACAGTTACTATTGGACAGAGCCTATTGGCTTCTATCACCTCCTCATGGCATTAAGATTTTTTTGTACAAAAACCACAGTGGTGGTGATGGGTGCTGAGATCCCAGCAACTGTCATTCATATTGGAAGTAAAATATATGCATGCTCTACAACTATGACAACCCAATTAGCTTTTAAGTAAAATCCCAAAAATAAACATTAGGGCAATATCTTTATTAGGCAATGGAAAAAGTTCAAAATCAGCATGCAGAAAAATAGTGTTTTGGAAAAGGCCAAACGTCGCCTTCAGTTGGTCTAATAAGCATATTCCTCTAAAGTGAATTTTGAAACTTCCAGAGAGATAGTTGTTTTATCCAATGATATCCCTCAAGTAAGAGCAAACAGAAAATGAGCAGAAAGTGGGTAATGCACATACAAAAATGTTCAAATTGTATGTGGGCTAATTGTTGTGGCTAATTTTCTCTTCCACCAATAACAAGGAATCTCTAAATTGCAGAGCAATGAGGTCTTTGTTTACAGAAATGGAAGAGATTACTACTTCCTCTGTGTTCAGCTACATCCAATGATTCCATATTTGAACATTTTGCATGTAGCTCTCAGAAGTGCTTATGGTATGCTCATGCACACAAAATGCTAACAAGCAGTGGAACAGCATCTAGAGTATGCCTTGGCTAATACCACATCTGCCTGAAATTAAAGCCACTTGGTTTCAGATTCTGAATTCACTCTTCAATACAGGACCTGTCCATTCTGGTGTGGGGTTATGTTGGCAAAGCTTTGAAGCTCACCACTATATATGAAAAGAGGTACAGAACTCATGGACATCCAGAGGGTAAGAAGATTCAGGACAGATAAAAGAAAGTTCTTCATGCAGAGCAAAGCTGAACTATGGAACTCACTCCTATAGGAGGTGGTGATGGCCCCCAACTTGGATGCCTTTAAAAAAATGGACACATTCCTAGCGGATAAGGCTATCCATGGCTACTAGGCATGATGACCACTAGCTTCTTCTTTTTGAGGTTTCTCCATTCATTTGAATGAAAGGGTCTAATCTTCAGAAGCGTTCCTTTAAGCAGGAGGATCAGGTTCCTTCACTGAAATGAATGGGGATACTCTTGCAGGCAGGGGACCACCATAAGCACATTAGAAGTCCTATAGCAGAGGGACGCGGGTGGCGCTGTGGGTAAAAGCCTCAGCGCCTAGGGCTTGCCGATCGAAAGGTCGGTGGTTCGAATCCCCGCGGCGGGGTGCGCTCCCGTTGTTCGGTCCCAGCGCCTGCCAACCTACCAGTTCGAAAGCACTCCCGGGTGCAAGTAGATAAATAGGGACCGCTTACTAGCGGGAAGGTAAACGGCGTTTCCGTGTGCGGCTCTGGCTCGCCAGAGCAGCAATGTCACGCTGGCCACGTGACCCGGAAGTGTCTCCGGACAGCGCTGGCCCCCGGCCTCTTGAGTGAGATGGGCGCACAACCCTAGAGTCTGTCAAGACTGGCCCGTACGGGCAGGGGTACCTTTACCTTTACTTTAGCAGTAGACAAGCCAGAGATTGAAGCAATGATATTCTTCTAAACTTTAGAATCCAGGGGGTTCTAAATGTTTTGAAGATGCTTCGCCTGGCTGGAATGTGTCCTCTTCCTTGCATGGATGTAGAGAGACGTGTTGGGGCGCTGATGTAGAAAGCTCTTACTTTTGCATGAACAGCATGTTGTATGTTCGAATGTTGCCTACTGTACAAAAAATAAGAAGCACATTGATCTGCCCACTTTTGCCTCTGGCCCTGTCACTGGCATGTGGTCCTTGGAAGGTTATCTAAGAAGGAACGCAGTCCTTGAGCTGATGAAGTTTCCCCACTCTCATTATAGATAATCAACACAGATGCTGCTTGAGTAGATTCACGGGATTTTTATTCAGTTACTTCAAAGGTGCAAGAGCAAAGTGCTTTTCTCTCCCTCCCCCCCCCCCGCCCCCCATGCACAGCCAGGTCTTCCTCTGTTAGTTGCAGTAGCTCTCTAGATCATAGAGGGAGCAGGAGTTTTGACAACATTGCTGCACAATTCCTCTCTTCACCTTCTCAAAGTCCTGTGGTTGGAATGGCAGTGCTTCCACTTCATTCTGTAAAGGCCCATTCACTGTTGGATGGAGAGAATACTCAGGTTGATGCATCTCTGAAATGTACTCTATGTGTGCATATGTCCGCCAGAAAGCTTGCATTCCTATCTTGCTTCAGCCATTAAAACAGCTTTCTTGTAAAGTGGAGCAAACATGTGCATCCAGAAGTGTTTCGTTTCATTTAACCAATCACTCAGCTTAAAGAGACAACCGAGATGAAGATAGAAAGGGGGGCTTTCCCATTCTGCCATGTGATCCACTGCAGTATATACTTTCGGAACACTTCTGGCTTCATATTCATGTCTAACTCATCTCTGCAATGGCTGTCCTGGACTGCCGCAGTAGTTTGAGCCAGTAAACTAAAAACAAGTGGCATATTCTATATCACGGTCGGAATGTTGTTCTCCACATTGTGAGTCTTTTAAATGAAGTGTGCTATCAGCAAATTCCCACATAGAAGAAGCAGTGAGAAACTGATGGGATGCATTCCACTCTGACCACCTTTCAACATCTGGGCAGACATATCCCTCAGAAGACCCCCCCCCCCAGTGTGTGCTATAGCAAGTCTTTCTCCATTGCTACTGTAAGCTGCCATTGTGTCTCCCTCTCCTTCAAGGGTGGGGAACCTTTGCCCCTCCAGATGTTGCTGAACTGCAACTCCCAGAAGCCCAAGCAAGCATGGTCAATGGCCAAGGATAATGGGAGTTGTGGTTCAGCAACTTCTGGTTCTCCAAAGGCTCTCCACACCTGCCTTATTTCAATATATAACAGCCTTGCTTCCTCAGTTAATGGGAGTAGGAAAAAACCACTTGATACATAATATATAATACAAGACAGACTATCTACTGTACCATGCAATAAAAAGAATCAAAGTATTGATTGAAAGGTCGTTGTCCCCATGTGGAGGCGAGTAAAATAAAAATGCTTCAGGGGGTAAATGATAGATGCAGCAATGATTGCATTCAAAAGCTCTTTGCCACATATTTTGGCTTGGTCACATTCAGCATTCCATTGGTAAGGGTGCAGAACACTCTTTTTGCATGGAACACAGCTTTCAAATACAGTGGTATCTCTGGTTACATACATAATTCGTTCCAGAGGTCCGTTCTTAACCTGAAACTGTTCTTAACCTGAAGCACCACTTTAGCTAATGGGGTCTCCTGCTGCTGCCGTGCCACCAGAGCACAATTTCTGTTTTCATCCTAAAGCAAAGTTCTTAACCCGAGGTATTATTTCTGGGTTAGCGGAGTCTGTAACTTGAAGTGTCTGTAACCTGAAGTGTATGTAACCCGAGGTACCACTGTAATACATTTGCTATACGGATAGCCATTTTATGGAAGCAATTCTGGACAGTCTCCATTTGCATGCTATAAAAATTAACATGGCTAAAAGTAACAAGAAGAACTAGGAGAACATTTAACATGTGAGGATGAGGGTTGAAGGCTAAAGAAAAGCAAATTGAAAATCTTTTTCAAACACAGAAAAGAATTGACTATGCAAGCAAAATTAAGTGTGGCTTCAGAGATAGAACTGTGGAAAAAACAAGTTCTTTGAATATTGAGGCCAGTGTACATATCACAAACAATTGAAACCAATTACTTATTTAGAGTTGAGAAGCCAAATATGCAACCGGTTCCCGTTCGATCAATTGATCAGAACACTGACTTCACATCTCCCTTACATTTCTAATTATAAACGGTAGAGCTTTTAAATCGAACATTGAACTTTCAGAGAGAGCAGATTCCTGGAATACAGGGTACACCATGAGTTCTGTTCACTTCTCTTCCCCCTCCCCTGGACCAGCCCCCACCAACAACACAAAGAAACACACAACACTTTACTTTTCCAAAGGATCTGAGTAAACGTGAGATCCAGGAGAATTAATCTGACCTTAGAAAGCATACAGAGCTGAAAAAGGAAGTGGGAAAGAGTGCCAGCTCTTCCAACTTCCTCCTTCATCTCTATGTACTTTACACAAGAGGATAAGGTTACCGCACTCACCACCTCATGACCAAGAGAGCAGTGAGGGAGCAGTAGGCTTGGAGACTTCATGGGCAGCAAGGGAAGACCTGAAGGGCTCTTTTAAAACCTTGTTCCCCTTACATTAATTCTTTAAAGTGCTGATGGGTTCACCATTATGTTGGGACCGCTTGCCTGGGAACGTCAACCATGATATAAATATTGGTGTATGTTACCCAGCTCCCAACACAAGACTCTCTGCATCTAGAGTTATGACTTAGTGTTTAGCCACATTTCCTGTTGTCCCACTGCTTTCCCCTGGGGGAAACCGCTCTTTAGAATTCAGTCGAAGCAAACAACAATTCAGGTTTTCTCCGGGTTGATGTTTGTTCCGATTGAGCACTAAAGATCAGGTTTTCCCTGGGGAAAGGAGTGGAGTAAAGGGAAAACTACTTGGATCCATCCTTTCTAGGCACAAGACAAGTGGAAGCGTGGATGAGCCATTCATGAAGAAACTATAGTATAAAACACTTTGAAGCTTTTTAGGAAGTTGGAAAAGTTACCTAGGGGCTGTTCAACATTCCGCCGTGTTTTGGGCGAATAGTAGAAACCCCGCTCTCCACATACAAGGTAGAGTGCTTCCACTAGATGGGAGCCACATAGGTGCTGATTGGGAACAGCATAACTAGTAGCAGGAGCTGAAACAGCAAGCAGCGCTAGGAGAGGCAGAGATCTGATCCAGAGAGTCATGCTGATGAACAGGAGACCTTGGAAAGAGAGAGGGGTAGGAATAGAGAGGAGAGAAATAAGTTGCTAGTAGATTAAAAAGGAGCTTCAGAATGATGGCAAATGTAAACGTTACAAATGGCAAACAAACTCTAAATGGTAATACAAATGTTAGTAGTATATATCATAAAATTCTGAAGCTTAAAAAATCCGTTCCTCAGTTTGTACCCACTTCACTGCTTTGATGTGTGCAACTGGCAATTTAAAAAGTGCTACATAATGCTGGTTCCACACTAAAAGAGAAATTGATCTTTTAGTGTGGCAGCACCTATTCTGGAAGTCCTTGCCCATTAATATTAGACAGATGTCTTCAATTTACTGTTTTCAATGCCTGCTAAAAATCTTGTTTAGGTAAGCCTACCCAGGCATGTAATTATATTTGGTTGTGTGTGTGTTTTAAGAAAGCAAAATGGTTGAATTTATCCATGGTAATTTTATTATGACTACTGTTTTTAAAGTCTGCAAGGCGAACGTTTTGGCTCCTGAATGCCACAAAATCAGGAGTGAGTGTTCCGGTTTGTGAACGTTCTTTGGAACCCGAATGTCCAACGTGGCTTCTGCTGGTTCCGATTGGCTGCAGGAGCTTCCTGCAGCCAATCAGAAGCCGCGCCTTGGTTTCTGAACATTTTAGAAGTCGAACAGACTTCTGGAACAGATTCCGTTTGACTTCTGAGGTACGAGTGTATAAACTAATTTTTTATTGAGTGGCAAACTTTTGCTAAATAAAAATAATTAAAACTTAAAATTACTCTAAATCTTATTTTTTTTAATGAAGTTGATCTTCACTATTCTCCTTCTCTTTACAGAAAGTTTTTGCAGAAGTGGTAAAATACTAATGGCAATAGGACTCTGATTTTACCTAAAACCTTGAGGCCATATAATATATATTTTTGTACACTTAAATACATTTTACATGCATACATGTGACAGGGCACACTTGACAAAGTTCATGTCCCCAGATGTATGCATGGTAGGGGGCTGAGACTGGCATAGCCCAAACGAGAACATAAGAAGAATCTTCTGGACCAGGACTATGCACACACACACACTTTTTTTTAAATCTCAACACACATCAGTTCATACTGGTTTACACTGAATTGCACTTGCCATTTTATGGCCCATTCAAGTTAGCTTGGAGAGATCCTTTTGGAGCTCTTTACCATTCTCATGGTACATTTCCTGATCTGTTGTGTACACTCCAGTTGAGTTTCTAAACAACTCCCAAGCATTTTGGAGTGATCTGACCTTATTGATTTCACCTTTCAACTCCTTTTTGACCCCTCTCTTCCCTTTGGGGAACTTTCATCTTTTGAAATCAAATGTAACTGCCCACTGCTATATGCGCACATGGCACAAAGCGGAAATTTGCAAAACACAGCATGCGAAATTTCCCCTGAATGTGGGCACCATCAAACGATGTTGGTTGACAGTCAATAGCAATTCAGAAAATTTGAAAACAGAATTTATATGTCTCTACACATGACTTTGGGAGCAACTTGTTAAGGCTGCAAAATGCTTTGAAGTCTTCCATTTGCCCAGCAACAGGATGTTCTGGCTGCAGTTTCAGATGTTACAAAAGAAGCATGGCTGTGCATCACTTGGGGTTGCTTCATTGCAATTTCTGAAGTCAACCTTCAAGACCTACTTATGACCCTCCCCCATGAGTGCAACACCCAAGCAGGGTTCTGAACTCTCCAGTTTAAACTCAACTTGCTGCATCACGACAAAAAAGAAATGGTGGAGACCACAGACTTACCTAACCAAGATGAGTCAGTGGTAGGGTCGAAGATGGCTCCGAGACTAAAGGAAATAAGTGACTTCCACCTTGTTTCCTTTCGATATTTATAACCCTTTGGCTAGTTCCAATTGCGTAAGATTTGGGCACAGCTCCACCTTCCCAGCATAGTCCTAGACCATTTTTTTTGCTGGCTGAGCACATTAAGTCAACTGTGTGCCTAGTCAACAAGTCTTAAAGATGGGGGGAAATGGAAGCTACAGGTTGCAGTTTCCATCTCATTAAACCGGCAACCTGCTTTTGCTTCACAGAATCCTTGCCTTGAGTTGCTGTGACCCTTTTAGCAGAAGAGATAATGGGGCTATTAAAGCTCCACAATTACACGAATGCTGAGCAATAGACAGTGCTGGGATTGGGGTGGCCACCAATGTGCCAGCTGTTTCTGAAGTGCAGAATTAAGTAAAAACAAACATGTTAACGTGTTAGGTTAATTTCACCCCTGCTGGGTAACAAGTGATGAGGCAAAGCTGTTGATGGGACACTGCTCTAGCCAGGTGTTCAAGAGGAAAGAAAACACTTCATTATAGCAAAGGATCACTAAGATCACATTCGCCGCCTACTTGAAGTAAATGTACAGAAACAGAGATATGGAGATTTTATGCAGGGAGCCAGCGAGCTTCCATCTTTTAACGATATCATTACAGCTTTCATTTCATGTGGCATAAGGTAGAAGAACGCCACCACCACCCCTGGGACTATGGACACTCAATGCAGCTAAAGCACCAGGGATGCCTGGATTATGGGTTGTATGTAATAATAATAATAATAATAATTTATTATTTGTACCCCGCCCATCTGGCTGGGTTTCCCCAGCCACTCTGGGCGGCTTCCATAGAAACAAAAAATACAGTAAAATATCACAGATTAAAAACTTCCCTGAACAGGGCTGCCTTAAGATGTCTTCTGAATGTCAGGTAGTTATTTATCGCTTTGACATCTGGTGGGAGGGCGTTCCACAGGGCGGGTGCCACTACCGAGAAGGCCCTCTGCCTGGTTCCCTGTAGCTTTGCTTCTCGCAATGAGGGAACCACCAGGAGGCCCTCGGAGCTGGACCTCAGTGTCCGGGCAGAACGATGGGGGTGGAGACGCTCCTTCAGGTATACTGGGCCGAGGCCGTTTAGGGCTTTAAAGGTCAACACCAACACTTTGAATTGTGCTCGGAAACGTACTGGGAGCCAATGTAGGTCTTTCAAGACCGGTGTTATGTGGTCTCGGCGGCCGCCCCCAGTCGCCAGTCTAGCTGCCGCATTCTGGATTAGTTGTAGTTTCCGAGTCACCTTCAAAGGTAGCCCCACGTAGAGCGCATTGCAGTAGCTAAGTCCCACTCACAGTACATTCAATGATATTAATGAACCCAAGTTAGTCATGTCTGTTAGCTTCAGTGGGTCTACTCTGAGCACCAAGTGCCACCTCCTGGGCTGGATTTAGGTATCCCAGCATGCTTGCAGAAGCCAGCGCAAAGACTCTCACCAATGCAATGGGCATTTCCCCCTTATCCTCCCTCTTCCCCAAATTCACTCTGGAGGGTGGGGAGAATCCATAGAACAGTGTGCAGGGGAAAGGAGAGGGGAAGATCTTTCCATCTGGCTAGCAGAAGTACTGATAGAATGATCCTGCGAGTGAGATGTTGAATTCCTCCCAATGTATTTAAAGAGCCATGCATAGATGGCAATGTCCCAGATCCAAAACAAGTGAATGAATGAACAAACCTGGAGGTGGGTGGAGATGGAATGATAATTTTATCCTTTGTATGTTTTGCAAGAAAGTTATCTGCTTGGTCCAGGGGGATAATAATATTAACTTATTTTACAGGAAAATCAGGAAAGTCATTTATGGCATGTTAAACACTAAGGCCAGGTTCCAGATATTCACTTGCATGCATCAAAACCTTGCTTCCACCCTCTGCTGCCTGCATTGCTTTGTGCAACTTTGAATGCTGCTCTGGAGGGTTTCCTGACCTTTCTAAGGCAGATTTCGAGGAAATGAGGACAGAAAATCCTTACTGCACACAAGCCTTTGGATCTTGGTCAGACTCATTTGGTTGGCTCCAGGCTAACGTTAGCTGAACTTAGGTCCTCTTGAAATCAATGGAACAGGGGTTCCAACCTGCATAAAGTATTGGGGGAGGGGGTCAGGTAAGCCTCGCTTCACATAATCAATCACAAGTTGTGTGCGCACATACCCCATTTGAATGGCAATGCCCATCAGCTTGGGAGAGGCAGTCCCCTCAAATATTTTATTGAGAGGGCCAAAGGACTTCGGCCTCTAGGAGTTGGCTCTGATGCAATGGAACAAGTTAGTCATCATTCAGGTAACCCATTGATTTCACTGAGAATGAAGTTCTGCTAATGTATAATGAGATTCAACATAATGTGAATGGAGAAATGATGAAAGCTTATGTGGTTGCACAGTGGAAGTGTTTGGCATCCGTCTGTCTCAAGAGACAGTGGAAGAGCACACCATCACAGGTAAAGTCAAACTGTTGGAGAGTTACGGTTCCTGCTGTGGCTGCAGACACCAATACAGGAGAGATGTCTGTGGAGCATTTGAGGCACTCTAAAATGGCGTGTAAGTGCTAAGAGTATTATCTAAAGAGGTTTTCACTCTTCTGTATCAAGTATTCCTTGCAGTTGCTGTCCAGTTGTAGCCAGCATAGACAATGGTCAGGGATGATGCATGTTGCTGTCCAACAACATCTGGTTCTTCAACCCTACTTTAAACCCATTAAAATAAAAATGTGACATGGACCCTAGGGAGAAAGAGAGCATTCATATATGCATGATCATTACCTGATGACATTACTTCTAAGTGATGCCTTATGTGTCCAAAACAGCCAGTCATAGATCAAGTTTAGAGTTTTCATATGAACTCAGAGACAGTGTTATTAAATGGAGGAGGTTATTTACATATTCAACAGAAAGCCATTGAGTGGTGCCACTGAATGATGAGATATTGGGTACAGTTTAGGCTTCATCAAAACTGAAACGCAACTGGAAGACCTATTTTGCTGACACCCAAACGGATGCAATGACTATTAACCTTTATATTGCTCAGTTCATTTTTTTAAAAAAATGGAATAAAACTGAAAGCTCACTTTTATTCCCTGTTTATCCAACAACACTTGGTGGGTATAACATAGCAACAATACCCTGAACTATTTCGCAGCAGAATCATAGTCTTGTTTTTACAATCGTTTCCAAAACACATAGTGGTGAAAGAGAGCTTGAAATTTTGAAATTAATATGAACCATAAGTTCAGCTGTTTTGACCAAATGCCTTTATGATATCCAAATACCAAGAAAAAGAATTAAAAGCAAAACACATTTATAACAAGCCCCCTTCAAACAAAAACAAAAGAAGAAAAGGGAATGGAATTAAATGTGTGTTTCTTATCCAGAGAGTTTGCATCACCAAACACGCAAATAGACTTCCTTTTAAGCTAACCAGGTTTTTCTGCAGAAATTTGTAACGGATTATGGCTGCCTGGACAGCCATAAACACCCTTTACGACATAAAGTTTAGGTGATAGTATCAGTAAAATAAACCAATTCAGTGACATTCCCCTTAAGGGTTGTTTACATGCTGCCAGGCTGCCAAGTAAGGAATTATGAAGAGTTTCAGGGTTGTTCCTAATCAACAGCAGCAAAAAAGAACCTCAAATTAGTTTATGTAGTCGAGGAATACGAAGATGCTTATCTATTGATGATGGAAAGTTCCACCCTACAGCCTGCCAAGGCAACAGGACAGAGTGCACCAAATGGACGGGAGGGAAACTAAGACCCCAATCAGTGATGGTGAATTTTTTTGTAGGGCTAGAGACGCCAGCTTATGAAGGCAATTGGGAGGGGGGGGGACACTGCATGTGTGATATCATGACGTCCTGATATCACAGATATGAGCATGGCGCCTCCCTCCCTAAGCTGGAAATAAGCTTCCTGGGCTTTGGAAAGAAAGCGCCAGGCTTTAATACTTTAATATTCTAATTTACCAGGGGCATTTAGGGGACTAGCCTAGTCCCCTTAGTCCATTGACTGCATGCCTCAATGGCAGGAACCCCTAAATCAGCCCTCACTCCTTGCTGTGGCATTTGAGTCATTTGTACAGTTTACAGCATATGTAGTCAGCTCATATTTATCTAGACTAGAAATTTCTCCTGGTTCTGAGGAGATCAATGGTTTTCTGTTCATTTATTTGGATCCCCACCTGAAACAATGGCTTCCCCACCTCAAGACGAAAACTGGCAAGTGTTCACGGGTCTAGAAAGGTTAAAAGAACCCTACACTCAATCACAGAATTCACAAAAACACAATAGAAATTGATGTCATTTATTAACTGCTAATGTATACAGTGCCCATATAGCCAGCTATTTTTGCTTACATACTTAGAGTCCCAAAAGCCTATCCGATCCAGCATTCTGTCCCCACAATGGTGAACCAGATGGCTATGGGAAGCTCATGGATGGGACGGAAGTACGACAGCACCGTTCCCACTTGTGTTCCTCGCAATGGTATTCAGAGGCACACCACCCCTGATACTGGAGGTAGTACACAACCATCTTGACCATGGGCAGCTGTATCCTCCACAAATGCATCTATTTCCCCTTTGAAGATATCCTGTTTGATACTACAGGATAAGAAACTGGACCTCCTCAGCCATCCCTGCTCATGTAAACTAATGAGTCGGGTAAGGAGAAAATCTCTCAGCTCATCCAGGGCTATAAAAATAACAAACAAAGATTACTGGCTACTCCCTACAACTATTATTTGATTGTGTGAACATATCTGAAGCTTCACAGATGCAGCCCAAGACAGCTGTTGACGTAAATGCACTCTGGCAGAGCACCAACCATCAGTTCAGGAGTTCCCCAGAACTTCAGCTGTTCATTGAAAATATTTCCCCAGAAGTCTTGCTTTTCCCTCTCATGCTAACCATATTGATTTATCCAGTTGAGCTTTGTTTGAATGATCATTGCCACAATGCTGTGGTTATGGGTGTTCTGTCAAGGATCTTAATGACTAGCACGCTATTGTAGCCAGCATTTGATCTGTTGGCTATATTGGTGGTAAATATGTAGATGGTTCACAGCTACGGAAATGATACCAGTGCTTCTGCAGGCACACTTTCTGTGTGTGTTGGTTGAGCTTTTGGGTAGTGACTAAAGGTTTACTCTGGGTGCAAATAGAGCCCCACTGGTTGTGAGGTCTGGCCCAGTGCTGGGACATGCAGCAGCTGTGGAAAAGTCTGGCTCTGTCATAAGCACTCAAGCTAAAATGACCCAAGTCAGGCTGATGGAAACCAGGCAAGAAATTGACCAGACTAACCTAATGAGCTGGCTTAGCCTCAAGGCTTTTATAGGACCTGTTGTGCGCCAATTGCCTTGTGGAGTCAGCTGAAAGCATGACAACTGAGGGTAAGGGAGAATCAGCTGACTCCTTTTAGGCTGGAATGGCAGCCCTTGATCTATAAGCTCCAGTCTGCCTGACCTTATGAGGCAGCTGAGTGCTAATGGCTTAGGAGGTAAAGAGCCAGAGTTTGGCTGCTGGCTTGAGATCCAAGATGGGGCCTTTTAATTAATGAGTGGCTAGTTGGCAGGTAGGGATGGGTGAAAATGGTCAATTTCAGTTTCTCACTTTAACAGTCTTAAGTTCTGTTCTGTACATTTCCACATCAGTTTGTGCAAATACTCCTAATAGACACATCTTTGTATACAATTCTGCTTAATATACTCACTTTTACAACACAGTCTTTCCTAGTATGATGTATTTTTGTATGCGACTTTTACAAATATATGCATGTTTATGCACACTTTATTCTAGTATATGCATTTTTGGACACCTTACATGGCTGTCAGAGGCATGCTTGTTAGAGGCACCAGGCAAAAATGTTCCTTTTTAACCAGGCCTTTGGTTGATCAGGTTTACATCCTATGCCCTTTTTTAAAAAAAAGTGTGGGGGGAGCCTATTGGGTTGTTGTTGTTATTTTTATTAGGTATTTCATGGTTTTATATCTTGATTTTATTCTGTGAACCACCCTGAGACCCCCAGGTATAGGGTGGTATAGAAATTCTAACAACAACAACAGGAGCAGCCCACATAATATTTGGGGAGGGGGTCACTTGGCACCTTCACCCCTCTCTAAAGCCTCAAATTGTGCCCCCTCTGTGAGTTCTTTCCAAAGTACTGTGCCCAGAATCTATCTTTCAATAAAGCTCAAAGTGCAATAAATAAATGCTAGGGGTTTTAAACCAGTTGTCTGATTCCTTTCCTGCATAGTTCTGCAGACACCTCTGCTTTTTAATCCCTTTATAGCAACCACAGGATGCCTGATGGAGTACTTGAATATGTTTTGGCATAGGAACCACTTTCCTGAGATTGCAGATTTGATGGGAAGTCGAATTGCTAAGGATGTAATTGCTGCTCCTTTTGCCCATCCTGTTGCATTGCTACTTCCGATGGCACCCATAATGTAAAAAGGTACCATATAAAAACAAACCCAAAGATGTGCTTTACAGACAGGGCTCTGAGAGAGCAGGAAGAGAGGAATAATAGCAGTGTTAATAGTCTGGCACAGAGACAAGAAAGCGAGGGAATGACAAGTAGCAGAACTACACTTCCAGGTCTTAACTGAAAGAGAGAGCGAGAGAAGGCAAAGCACCACTGCCCAATGCATGAATTGCTGGAGGGCGGGAGGCTGTGGGACTCATCTGCCCCCAGTTCCAACTACTTCAGACATGGTACAGGGCCGGCCCTCCCATTGGAAAGAGTCAGAAAACAGATTTGGAACAGGGAGTGGATGTGAGTTGTTGGAAAACAGAGCCATGTAGGCCACATGGCCTACCTCAGTGCTACACAAAGTGGTAGTTCATGGACCAGAGCCAGTCTGTGAGCCATCGGCTGCCAGTCTCCAGTGAGGAGGAGGAGGAGAAAAAGAGGGAACTGCATGCCTGGCTGTGTAGAGAGGAAGGTCCCATAGCTGCTGCTGCTGCTGCTGCTGCTGCTGCCGCCACCCAAACTGAGTTGAATGATGGCAGGAGCACTGGGGTTTATGGCACATCAAGAGAGGAAGCGAGGAGGAACAGGAACACATACAAGAAGTGGGAAGAGGCCATTGGCCACTCAAGAGGATGCAACCCAAGAGCACCTGGCTGCTGGGTGAAGGCAAAAGAAAGATGGGAGGGAGAAGCCATAAGCAGAGGAAGCAGAGGGAGAGAGAATACTGAGCCACCATAAACTTGCAGTTGTCCAAGGAGTTGAGAGAGGCAGGTTTAGGACTCTTCTCAGAAGATTCACCCACTCGCTCTTATTTATTAAAATGTTCCTCTGAACACTGCATAGTAGCTCATAACATTGGATGATAAGCTGTGCCTTCCTTTTCAAAAGTCTGTCCTTCAACTTTCACAGAGTTTGTCTGAAAAATCATGTCTGCTTGCCCTAAGTTATTTTATCTGCATATATTATCAGCTAGTTTACAATTCCGCTGTACAACCGCACCTGGTCACATGCTCTGTTGGACTGAGGCCATACAAAATTAGGGGAAGGGTGCATGCTTCCCATGTAGAAGATCCTAGTTTCAATCCAGTTTTTTTAAAAAATTCAGTAGCAAATGATGGGATGGACGTTTGGCTGAGATCCTCGAGAACCACTGCCTGCCCAAGTAGAAAATACTGGGCTATATAACCTTATGGTCTGGTTCATGAAGGTAGCTTCATATATTTATGGGATGTGCAAATACAAAAAAGAGCCAAGGCCTTAAACAGAGATAGGCCAGAGTTCTGCCACAACTGGAATTGAAATGCTTGCTGACTCTGAGCCTGTCATGGAAATAGCATGTAAAGGAGCTTTTAAAAACCCTGATAGGCTAGGGGTGTCCATTCCTTCTCTGAGTCCTTTTTGTCATTGTTAATGTCTCTCCTTCTGTTCACTTTAAAAAGGGGAGCTGAGCACATGAATACCCTTTTTGGATGGCCTGGAGGTGCAGACATGACAAGGAGAGTGTCCAGGGAGCGAAGGAGTAATTCAGTGCCATTTTGCATTTAAATTCAGTTTACCTATTGTGCAGTTCCTGGGACGATGCACAGTCCAAAATGCAGTTACTCTTCAACCTTTGCACATTTTTGCAGTTCTCCAACCACCCCAAAAATGTGTACAAAATACACGTGGTAGGTGAAAGTGTACGTAAGCTGCATACATTGACGATACATTATTTCCCATGTATGCTGTATTAGGGGAAATTGCTTGCAAATTTGTTTCTGTTAGGGAAATTTGTATATAAAATTGTTCATCCGGAACAGATAAAATATGCTGAAAGCTTGTGTTGTTGTGTTTTCAGTACACAAATGCTGTGAACAAAAATATGCTTCTATGTGGTTAGACCAGCCACTGCCTCTCAGCCTCGCCTACCTCACAGGGCTGTTATGGGGATTAATAAATAAATAATGATAATAAATATAAATAAATATAATAATATGAATTATGTATTACCAAGATCACATCGAGAGGCCAGAGAATGCATCTGGAACCAGCAATATCTTGCAATTGTGAGAACCAAAAACAGGAGTGGCATTTCCTCCCATGTTAACTATACTTGGAGAAAGGGTTGCCTTCACAAAAGCTCCATTGGTGTTTCCTGACCCCCATATACAGTATCAAGTTCAGTCCAGAAGCCTTTTATCTGTTTTATACCTGTTTAACTAATCTCAAATACAAGCCACTAGTACAAGCTTTTTGTGTGATTGCGTAAGGTCTCATTCACATCTTTCTAGATGAACTTTGCTTAGACTTGGGTTCAACTATGATGTGGGCTAGATGCAGAAGCCCAGAAATGCAATGGCAGTCTCACTTCTATATTTCTGAATGATCTGTAACCTGGTGTGTGGTGTGGTATTGTTTTTTTTTGGGGGGGGGTTGTTAGGTTTTTTTTGGTAACCCTGAGTTTCAGGATACAGATTGACTGTCCTCAGGCAGCCTGTCTCTTGATGAGGCTTTGACATTTCCTGTCTGATGATCTTGATGGAAAAAAATAGGGAAGGAAGAGAACTGTCCAGTAAGCAATTACATTAGCTCAGCAAGTACATTATGTAATTGCCATAGAGCTTTGGAGCTAAATCTTTTTGTAGCTTTTATTTAAGCCAAGCCAGCATTGATGCTTTCACAGGTCTGTGAATTTCACGTTGATAAGATGAAAATAAGGAACCTGGTCTCCCTCCCCTGTTTATTTTTAAGAAGAAGATTTCCAGGTGGTTGATATTTCAAATCCTGCAGAGTATTATATGGTATTACCCAGTTCAGTGGTAGAGAACGCACTTCGCATCCAAAAGATCCCAGGATCTTTTTCCTGGCATCTAGGATTGGGAAAGATTGCCATCTGACATCCTGGAGAGCTGATGTCCCTGAACTAGATGAACTAGAAGAAGATATCTTCCCATGTTCCAAAGATTCAGAGCCTCCCCTTCCCATGATCCACTAAACATTCTGTCACCAGATTGTGATACAGAACATGGACTTGTGTCCCTTGCCCAAGTCCTCACATGTGCTGAAGGGTCTCTCTAGGTCATGCCCTAAAATAATTTTGATTGACCATTTGTCATAAATGCATTGGGGGCGAATATGAATTCATAATACTGGTGGCAGAACCTCTATCCTGTTTTCTGATCCCTCCTGGCCCTCAGTGCCAACACTGTTCGAGGCACTTATCAGGCACCGACACATCTGGTTCCTGGAAGCTCAGAGATCATAGATTTGCAGGAAAACAACACCAGAGCCAAAACGAAGCACCTGCAGGTCGTAGGAACTATTGGTGGAACAACCAGAAGGAGCAGGGGAGGCAAATAATCTCTTTCTTTGTTGAGATTGGGAGTTAATTCAAGTTAGTCACCATGCACTATTTCCTAGCTGCCCGGCTTCAGGTTCCCAGCTTACATCTTCCCCCCCACTTTAACTTCAGGTTGAAGAAATAGCTTCTCTCCCCCCCCCCTTTTCTAGGGTTGCCATAATTCCCCCCTGGACGTCAATTCTGCCTTTCTAGATCCCAGTAATGTCTGGGGAAATCTGGATGTAAGGTAGTCCTACCTTTTCCCCCATTGTAGCTCAGATGATCACAGTTCAGTACAGATGGTGCAGAAAGCCTTTCTACTGTTTCTCTTCAGTGGGCCAGGAGTCTCTTCACCACTTCCCATGTCCACTAATCGTCTGCCTACCTGTGCTCTTGATGCACAGGAGCAACTGGGGGAAATGTCACTTGCAATACTTGGCAAGGGACAATAATTTATGAACGTAGGAACATGCCTTAGATCCATGGTCCATCTTGGTAATCACTACTCTGAATGGCAGCAGCTCTCCAGGATTTCAGACATGCATTTCCCAGAGATACCAAGGATTGAACTTGGGACATTTTGCATGCAGCACATGAGCTCTCCCACTCTGCCCCACTCCCTTCTACAAGAAGAACATCAGCCAGGGAGTTCCTAGGTTTTGATACAAGTTTTGAAACAGCATTTGTGGGAAGAATGCTTGAACTAATAATCTGGATTAAAAACAAATGTATCTGTGTAAAGCTTAAAAAATTGTCCCGTAGCACCTTAGAGACCAACTAAGTTTGTTCTGGGTATAAGCTTTCATGTGCATGCACACTTTTTCTGTGTAAAGCTGTTTATTTGGTTTTTGGCAGCATCATTTTAGGGTGCCTTCATGCACACCAGGTTGTCCCTGTCCCCACCCATCAAGCAGAATTCTTGAAATAAAATCTGTCAACTCTGTATACCAGAGGTTTTACCTTTCTGAGTCCATTTCTCCCTTGACCAACCACTTTCTTTCTGCGGCACCCCTCGCCTGCAGAGCTGGCAGCCTCTCACTCTTTTTCAAACACCCTCCCTTGTGGAGTGTTCCCTCAGCCTCCTCTCCCCTCTCCTTGGCAGTCTTCTGGGCAGTCGCAGCTGTTGCCCCTAGTCTCTGAGCTCTCCCCCTGCCCCAAAGAGAGGTGCCTCCTCACAGTGCCCCACAGGAGGCTGGGAAGCAACCCAATAGCCAGCCCCTGAGGCACCATTCACCTAGAATCATAGAATCATAGAATCATAGAGTTGGAAGAGACCACAAGGGCCATCGAGTCCAACCCCCTGCCAACCCCCTGCCAACCTGGAGAGCTTGTAGCCAGGGCTGCTGCAACAAACTGATGTGCAAACCTTTGGGAGGCAGAGATGCAAGAGGGCATCAGAGGAGGGAGGGAAGGAAAGAGGGACAGAGGCCAGTGTTGCCTGCAGCACCCCTGGCTATCATTCAAGGCACCCTGGTTGAAAACCACTGCTGTATACATTGAAGCTTTTTTTATTTGTTTGCTGCCATTGGGAACCTTTAAACTTTTTCTCACATGAAATAATAAAAATGATGTGTAATTATTTTCAATGGGAATTACACATGTGCCAACTACCTTCAGAATGTAGTTTGATGCCATCTTCCAGGGCAGGGCCGGGGGACTTTTTATCCCAACTCCAATCATTTGTATGAAGAGGAACATGGGCTAGATTAGGAATAGGGAACCTTTGGCCCTCCAAAATTGTTGGACTCCAGCTCCCATCAGCCCCAGCCAGCAATGACCAGGCGTGATGGGAACTGGAGTCCAACAGCTTATGGAGTACCATTGATGCCCCATCCCTGGATTAGCCAATCCTCAGCGCCTTTGTTGATAACCTAAAACCTTTTCAAACCCTCCTCTTAAAATAGTGGCAAACCTACTGGAGAGTGATATGGATAAGAACCCCGGATTTGTGTCTGCCTGCTACAGTGAAATGTTGGTTATAGAAGTGAACCACTTTTCCAGAAAGGAAATGCTGTAGTCACAAAAGGACAGGATGCATTTGTAATGTCTATTGGTCAGGGCATCTCTCTTCTGTGTCTGCACCCTCCATAGATGTTCTCCCATTCTTTTATCTTTTCAGCCTGCTATCTCACGATGCCCTGGTTGTTATCTTCCCCTCTTAATGGGAGGAAAGAGGTTATGAGCTTGTTGTGAGATAATGAAGAAGCATTGCAATTGAAAGCCTTGTCTCTGCAGCAAGGGAAGGGATGCTTTGGCCTTCCAGATGTTTCTGGCTCTGCATATCCCATGGTCAGGGGCAACTAGGGTTGAAATCCAACAACATCTGGAGAGCCACAGCTCCCCCCCCCCAGCCCTGCTCTGTAGTGATTGAGCAGCTCATTCATGTTTTAATAAGAATTTCTGCTCAAATAAGAAACAAGATTTCTATACAGATTAGAGTGTGCAATATAACACCTTATTTATTTGAATGTTTATAAACCACACTTTCATTTAAAAAAAAATACAGCAAGGCAATATGCACTGTACAAAATTGCAATTGGAGCAATAAAAACATCAATATAAACTATAAAACTATAAAACAACAGAAACAAACAAAAAAGTAATAAAATCAAAAAGTCAGCTGAAAGTAAGCATATGCACATACAGGCAGTGGCAGCAGCTCTTTAAATGCAGAAGAATAATGGTAAGTGGTAACTGACTAAAATTTGGGAATGTTGTAAGGAAACAATTAATGACAATGCACTAGAAGGACTTTCCGGTATGTCTACTTATGTATGACCTGCACAATGAAAAGTGCAACCAGAAAAAGCTTCCCCCCCTCAAACAAATCTGATGATGGTTAAATACCAGCAAAGGAGAGCCTACCACCTCCTGTAGCAGTTCTGTTCCCTGAAGCACACATTTTATTATTTTGAATACAGGGGAGGGTAGTTATTCTGCCATTAGGATATCAGTGATTACCTGTAACATTCAACACAATAAAACTAGTGTCACTCACAGATGCATGCATTCACTTTCTCGGTTCTGCTAAGCAGCTATCCCTAACCAGGGACGTGGGTGGCGCTGTGGTCTAAACCACTGAGCCCCTTGGGCTTCCCAATCAGAAGGTCGGTGGTTCAAATCCCCGCGAAGGGGTGAGCTCCTGTTGCTCTGTCCCAGCTCCTGCCAACCTAGCAGTTCAAAAGCATGCCAGTCAAGTAGATAAATAGGTACCGCTCCAGCGGGAAGGTAAATGGCATTTCCATGCGCTGCTCTGGTTTGCCAAAAGTGGCTTAGTCATGCTGGCCACATGACCCAGAAGCTGTACGCCGGCTCCTTCGGCCAATAAAGCAAGATGAGCGCCGCAACCCCAGAGTCAGTCACGACTGGACCTAATGGTCAGGGGTCCCTTTACCTTTAACCTTTAGTCCCCATGGGTTGTTGGGGTACAACCTCCATCATTCCTAGCCAGCATGGTCACCAGTTTGGGTGAACTTCATTAGCATGTGTCCAAAGTTAGGGAAGGTTGTATTAAGGTCTCTAGCCAGAGTTTGCAGGCTTGCGTAGTGATTCAAAGACATGCAAAAGCTGTTGGATATGTTTGTTCGAATGAAGATCTTTGATATATCCTTCAAACCTCTGTAGGGCAGGGGAGGACTCCCCTCCTCTTTTGTTTTGTTACACGGAGTAATTATCAAGTTAGTGGAGGGTAACACTTTAGGGGCAATGAAACTCCTTGCCTTTCTTTTTCTCTCTTCCATCATCTCACTGTTTAAAGTGTGAGCCTCCCAAGGCCATGTAGCAATAACAATTCCTGCCTGAGTGGATTATTTGGAGCAGTTTAGCAAGAGATGAGGATTTTCAGAGGCGGCCCAACAACTGGTAGGTAGACTTTGATTATGAACATGTCAAGTATCTAGACAACGAGGTGTAAATCCTTCTGATAAGAGCTGTTAGTATTACAAAGGTCATTGGGATGGAGCCAGAGGCAGGCTAGAGAGGGGGCTGTAGTGGAGACCAGCACACAAATCTCTACAACCTCCAAAGGGAGCAAACATTCCTCTCTGATGGTGATTTTAATCTGTTTTAGATTTTATTTTCATGTTGTATTTTTTACAGAGGACTTCAGTTATTGGGCTGCATATAAAGTTGGAAACGTGTTTTTTTTTAAAAAAAAACCACACAATAAAATTAATTTTACTTTAAGAGAGCCAGTGTGGAATGTAGTAGTTAGAATGTTGGACTAAGATCTGGGAGACCTGGATTCACACCCCATTCAGCCAGCAAGCTCGTGTCAGTCACTGTCTCTCAGCCTAACCTACCTCACAAGGTTGTTGTGTAGATAAAATGTGGAGGGGGAATCATATATATGCCACCTTAAGCTCCTTGGAGGAAAGGTGGGGTATAAATTTAATAATAAATGAGACAAATGTCAAGGATCTCTTCTCTGTTTATCATCAGTACAAATTCACTTCTGGAAGTGTGAAGTCTAAATTTACAACTTCTTGGTCATCCTGTGTGACAGAAAGGAAAGGAAGTGGAAGAGAGAATAAGTAGTTATGCACTTTGTTTCAGGCCCATGGTTCAAAATTTCACTTCTCCTTACTGATTTTAGTTATTGCTTCCTTCCGTCCCTCTTCCCTCCCAAGACTTTTTTGAAAAGCTTATTGAAATTCTCCCAAAAAGCGCTGAGATGTCACAGTGAGTTTGGTCTAGAGCAGGAATGGATAGCATTTTTCCAGGCTCCATTTCTTCTGGAGGCTGCGAGACAGTGGTGGGTGGAGCCAGAATGGGTAGAGAAAGGAATGTACCTGGGAGCTCTGTACCAGGACTCTGTGCCCATGAGGCAAGGGGGCAAGGAGAGGCGACCCCTCGGGCAACAGAGGCAGCAGATCCAGCCTCAAAGGAATGCATTGCCCATTGCCACTGCCTAGGTGGCAACAACACTTGCAACATGCTCCTTGGAAGCTGGACCTGCCTCCTCCTCCTCAGCTCTGCCCCCATACTGCCTCTCCAGCAGCCTCTTGGTGAATAGAAGGTGCCACTGGTCTCCTCTATGCCCTCGTTCCCAGTGTAGATTTTTATTCTCCTCTTGTGCCTGTTGTAGATCTTCGCTCACCCCTGTTCTCTGGCAGGAGCACGTGCCATTTTGTGGTTTGCCTCAAGTGCCAAAATGTCTTGGCCCAGCTCCTTTGCAGTCATGCATTAGTTTTGAGGTTCCCATATATGCATACTTGTCTTCTCCACCTAGACAAGCAAGAGTTCACAGTTCAGGAACGCAATCCACTCAGGCAAAAGCACTTGAGGAGGGAATGGAGGGGTGTGGTCTGGGAGAGCGGTGTGACCTGGGGAGAATCCCAAAGGTTGGATAGAAAGGATTGGAGGACCACAGTCAGCTCCTAGTCCGAGGTTCCTCTCCCTTGGTCTCGAACTCTAGATAGACTTAGAAAGCAGCCCAAGGATCTCTTGCAGGATAATAGGTTTGGCGCTTTTGGACCCAATGAACAAAAGAACCAGCACATTGTAGACTAGCTGAAGTTTCTGGATTCGTAGATCATGCTTCAGTAATCAATGCAACCTAGCAGTGAGATCCTTGTCATCCAGAAAGGCAGGTAACATATATCAGCTAAAGCTGCTGCCTGAGCATCCAGGAGCAAGGCCAAATGCAGGAGCCTCCCAAGTTGTGAACCTTGTATTTCAAGGGGAATGTAACCCTTTCAGAAATAGGTCAACCCACCACTCCTGGATTCCTTGGCTCACAAACCCAAGCAACTCCATCTTATCTGGATCAGATTTCAGTTTATTCACTCTCATCTGTTACTAAGGCCAGGCAGAGTTTGGAGATAAAGGGTAGGGGAGACATTGAGCCACAGTTGTAGAGGAAGGTTTGGTTGAGGGATTTCTTTTTATTATTATTTTAATGGGGAACAGTGGTATGTTTGAATGCCGAAATGAAGGAGCCAAGGACAGAGTGGGTGGGGAGAGAGATTTATGGATGGATTCTAGCAAGGGAAATGGACATGGTTAGGGTGTGATAGGATGGGTGCACTGCTTTTTTCCCCTCTGTGACATTGAGTGGTTCCCAAGGTGGACTAAAATTCCTCCCCTAATTTGCCACCATGTTCAGAGGTGATCAACAGGGGACAGTCGCTTTGGTGCTGTGTTTCAGGGGGTATACAGTGGACGCTCAGGTTGTGAATGTGATCCATGTGGGAAGCACGTTTGCAACCCACAGTGTTCACAACCTGCAGTGCCACGTGTGCGCACATGCAGGTTGTGGTTTGGCGCATGTGCAGGGCCCGAAACCCGGAAGTAGCCTGTTCTGGTACTTCTGGGTTCGGCGCAATGCACAACCCAAAAATGCGCAACCTGAAGCATCTGTAACCCGAGGTATGACTGTATGTTGACTCTTGCAATGATCTGAGGGAGGGGAGATTTGTAAGCCACCAATGGTACAAATCACTCAGTGCCACCTTCTCCCCCCCCCCCCCCCAAAGTGAGAAGGGGTATCAATCCAGTTTCCATCAGAGAACCATCTCACTGGCCACTGCTGTAAACTAATGCAGTAGATTGCCAATATCCTTTAACTTCACCTTATGGGTGGCATCTGGGGAGATGCTTTTTTTAAAAAAAGAATTGTTCTGCAGAGTAAGCAAAATATGCACTTTTGAAAGTTACTGGAGGACAGCTGAAGTCATCAAAATGTAAGATGCATTTGACAACAGACACCCACATTGCTTCTAGGCTATTTTGTGGGTTTGACTCAATAGTATACCAGCAAATTTAGGTCATGCAATTAAAGTGCGTTTGGCATTATTGTGCAAGAAACCCACTTTTTAAAAAATTGACTTTTTGAAATAAGGAAAGTGATGTGGAAATGCACTGGAAAGTGTGGAATGCAGGACACTTTTTCATCCAGAGCTCACCAGAACTCAGTTCCAGGACCTCTCAGGTGGCTGCCATTATAAGAGAACAAGGAAGGCATTCATAGTGAGTTCCGGCAGCTATTTTTCTAGAAAAATGGTGGGACGACTTGACACAATGCCATATACCGTAAGTGCCATGCAAACAAATAAGAATGAATTCTCAGTCATCAGTGACATTGCATGATGAATCCTCAAGCAGCAAGTTCTCAGGAAGCGCCCCCGGAAAGTCTTGTCCTTTACATCATAGTGTGTTCCATGTTACATCAGGGTAGCTCTAATCTGAACATTTCCTTCTTCTTCCCTTCTGCCTGCCATCACTTGCCTCATGGCATACAGGGCATTTGTTAATTGATACCCTTGTTTTAGCTTACACATGCCGGAAAATGTAGAGTATTAGTCAGAGTAGACCCTCTGAAATTCATGGATGTGATTGAGTTTAGTCCATTAGTTTCAATAGGTCTGCTCTGGGTAAAAAAATAGCTGACTACTACACAGAGATATTGTGGCTGAGAAGGCTGTCTCTTTGAAAATGCCTTCACCCCTGCATGGCCTTTACCCTCCAATGTTGGTTTTCTGGTGCTGCTTCCACCTTGAACTCTCTCTCCCTCTGAGTCAGAGGTAACAGTGCTAAGGATTTAAAATACTGTGGATTGACCACTTCAAAGCGCCAACAAGCAGCTTCAAGTCTTGCTTCTAAACATTGATAAGAATGAAGGGAAGGGTGCCCAGGAGTTAGCCTTGAACAACATGCCCCAGGTCTCCTGTTGTTGTAATCTTCCACCGCTTCCGAGACATCTAGACAATATTTGGGTGAAATCCCAGTTTCTATCAGTGCTCTGGTCACAAAGACATTTACCCAGAAGTAAATCACACCAATTTCAATACTTTACATCCAAGTAAGTATATTTTGGGATGCTGCTGCACTTAAGCTTCTAATTTGATTGTGCTCTTTTGGATTTTGTTGCAAATCTGTAGGTGTTGCCTCTTATGCTAGGCAGCCATTGAAAGAGCAAAAGCCCAGGCAGGTGGATTGCTCCCCAGCACGTGATGCTGAACAAGATACCCAGTCCAGAGAAAAAAGGAGGTGAAAGGGCAAAGCGGAAGAAGAAAGCTGGGAAATCTCTAGAAAAGGGCAACAAAAATGATCAAAGGGCTGGAGCAACTCCTCTGTGAGGAAAGCTTACAGCATTTGGGACTTTCTAGTTTAGTGAAAAGACAAGTATGAGGAGACATGATAGAAATATATAAAATCGGTGCTTTTTTCTGGGGGAATTCAGGGAAATGCATATCCCTAAACATTTTGTGCATCTAACGGGATAAGAAACATTACATATAGATAGATAGATAGATGATAGATGATGATAGATAGATAGATAGATGATAGATGATAGATGATAGATGATAGATAGATAGATAGATAGATAGATAGATAGATAGATAGATGATAGATGATAGATGATAGATAGATAGATATAGATGATAGATAGATAGATAGATAGATAGATAGATAGATAGATAGATGATAGATAGATAGATGATAGATAGATAGATGATAGATAGATAGATAGATAGATAGATAGATAGATAGATAGATGATAGATAGATAGATATAGATTCTTCTCCAGCACAGTAAATAGTCAGTTCCATTGCTATCCTTGATGGCGGCCTCATTTCCTGTCACGGTGTTTCCTGAGTCTCAGACAGAAGCGAATGTTTAATGTGTGAAGTAGGAGTTGGAATCAAACATGGTGATGGGTCAGTTTTGTTGTTACCACCTCCAATGTCGGCCTCATTTCCTTTCACAATGTTTCCTGAGTCTCAGACGGAAGTGAGCATTTAATGTGTGAAGCAGTGTATTTATTTTTCCCGATTTGAACTGTAAAATGGTGATTTTCTTGAGTCAAAATGAGAGTACCCCTAAACAATTTTATAGAAAAAAGCACTGTATAAAATTATGCATGGCCTGGAGGAAGTGATAGAGAAAAGTTTTCTTATAACACTAGAACTCAGACGACATCCAATGAAGCTGGTTGATAGAACTGACAAAAACAAAGCACTTCTTCACACACTGTATAGTTAAACTATAGAATTCGCTCCCAGAGCAAGAATCAGAGTTAAAAAGGAATGTTTTGAGAAAGGCGGGGTTCTATGTGTGGCCTCCATTGCGCTTGATCTGGGAGCTGCAGTTAGTGCAGAATATAGCAGCACAGTTGCCAGCAGGAGTGAGAATCTGTCAGCCTATAGCGCCTCTGTTCAGAACTCTGCACTGTTTGCTAATTTGTTATGGGCTAACTTTAAGGTGTTACTGCTGGTATATAAAGCCCTTAATGGCTTGGAACCTGTTGATCGGCTGGTTCATCTTACCCCATATGTGCCCACTCAACCAATTCAATCTACCGAACTGACCCCGCTACAAAGGCCACACAATACTCATTCCACACTTGCAAAAAATCGATCTTCTAGTGTGGCAGCATCTACTCTTTGGAATTCCCTGCCTGTCTGTGTTTTAACCTTCCCTGCTTTCTTTATCTCTTTTAAAGAAAATTCATAAGAATCTGACACTTCTGCTTCTGTCCCCCCAGAATAATGACTCAACATTGCTGACCTTTAAAAAAAAAGTGTAGTTCAAAACACACACACACCAGGGAAAAGTATGGAAAGCGCTCTTATTTTCAAGGATCAAATTCTGTTGATGAAAGTTCTAGATGAAGGTCTAGGTCAATTCTCATCTATTAACATGGGTTCATCATGTCCCTACACTGGGCACATTTGCTGTGGGAGAGATGAAGGGGAAGGCAGTACATCGGTTCTGTGGAACCTTCCTTTGAGGGAGTTTTTTTTCCACCCTGTGAAAGCTACAACAGGACTGAAGTCTTACTTCCTTGCCATTTTCCTCCCTGCTCGCCCTGCTAAGCTGTTGTGTTATAACCGCCTGGAAGTCACATAACTGGCACCAATCAACAATACTGTCAGCACCTGCTATAGCCCTCTAAAATGCGTGGCCAGGAAACCACTTGAACTTTTCACAGGAACTCACTGGATATACAGCATGTGTGATAAGGGAACAAGACAGAGAGGGCTGGAAGCAGAGTGCCATTGTTTAAAAGGGGAGAGATCACGAAGACAAACCCAAGATGCTAGACCAGAAATATAACTTTATTATGAATAAACCTAGCCTCTCAGCAGCAGCATGACTCAAAACTGAGAAATAAATATCTTCATTATGCAGCAAGACAGACAGATCCACCCACACAGCAGGAGCAATAGCAGTGAGATCCATTCCTTGAGGCTTTAGTGCACACAAATACCATGAGCAAACCAAAGCCAGACAGAAAAGGGAGGTTTCGCGTGTTTCTTCTCTTGAGTCTCATTCTCAAACATGAAGCGTTTGACCCAGTGACCTGATTCTCTCTCCATCTCTCCAGGCTGTTTTGATTCAAACATCTTCAGCATTGGGCCTGAATGTAGGAACAATGTATGGCAACTATTAGACCTTACACCGGCTGCAGAGCTAGTAGCAATACATTTGAGTATTGTGTCCTTGCGATATCATCTACCTATGTTTCCATTGTAGCTGATGCTCTCCAGATGTTCTTCCACTTTGGCAATAATTTCATGGTGCTTTTCCACGAAGGATACTCCTTTCTATCCTGACAAAGACAGAGCATTTCCCTACCAAGCCTAGAGAAGGAAGGAGGCTATTTGATACATCTATCAATTTCCCATGACCAGAGATGGGAGACATATCTATCACCTTGCTAAGGAGTGCTCCACAGAAATAAATCAGCGCATTCAAAATGGAGGGTCCTTCTCCATTACCTGTTTCCTGCTACCTTGACCAGGACCAATACAGTTATTCCTAGGCGATGGTAGCATTTGCTGCTAGGTGTGGGATTCCATTTTGGACTAAGAAGGCAATGCTTCAGTTCTCCACACACTTGCATGGCAATAGGCTACACTGAGATCCAGAGGATTTGCCTCTATTTGGATTGCAGAGCATTGCAGCCAGTCAAAGGTTTGTTTCATCCTGAAGGAATTTTTCCCAGACTGAGGGATTAGGATCAGTGAGAAGGTTGTTCCAATCAGATAGTGGTCGCGCTCTGGATCTTGTTTTGAGTCATCGTATTGAAATTTTAAGAGCTCATCCTACCATCAGAATTGGATTTTGGGTCAGCATACTGAGGTTTCTACCTGTCTGGACTCTGAATTCACTTAAAAATGTGGTTAGAAGGCTTCTTGGCATAATGGCGAGTCTATAAAGGAATGTTTTTCTCTGAAGTCACTGGGTATGTAGCAGAAGTGTAAGCGGGGCCAGGGGGAAGAGGCCTCAGATTTGTACTAAGAAATGTAGGAAACTTTAGCAACTAGTAAATTGCCAGACATGTTTCAGTGAAACCTTCTCCAGTGACCCAATAATTATATTTGAGTAGGTATTCCGTTAAAGCAATACCTCTCCTCCTATTGTTTTTGCTTCCTTCTTATTATATTTTTATTCTTCTCTAGCAAAATTAAAAGGCCACGCTAAGCACTTTTATCAGGAAGTAAGTCCTGTTTGGCTTGCATCCATCTAAGTCATCCTCAGAATAGGCCCACTCTGAAATCATTGGGCTGAAGTTATTCATTTTCCCCCCAGTGGGCCTGCTTCGAGTCTGATTAGTTTGATACAATATATTGATACATTCCATTTCCTTTTATTTTTCTTCAATCTAGCTTGCCATTAAATAATAAGTACGCCTCTCTTGTCCAACATATGGGCAGCAAACACAAGCCATTGTCGTTACTCTGGCAATGGATAGCAACACAAACCCTAAAAGAAACCGTGGCGGCCCAAATGATGCAGTGGCGGGTAGTCACTGCAGGAAGCCAGTTTGGCAGCTGCAGGAACAGGCATTGGCATGAAGGAGGGAACGGGTCAAATAAACGCGTGTGTTAGCTGATAACATTGAGTGCGTCGATTAATGAGTGAAGCTCATCGCGCACAGTCTCCAGGGAGTGGCGAATCTTCTGCGGGTTGTCCAGAAGCTCAATGCTGTAAGTGTACGGGTCATACTTGACAGAAAAGGGACGCTTGATGTGCGCTGCATAGGCCCTGCAAGAGAGAGTACAGAGATGAAAGGAGGCTGGCATCGATAGGCTAGAACTCAAGGACAGAGAGGGCAAAGGAAGACATGCTGCAGAAATGAAGAACCTCCTGGCCCGCCAGATGTCATTGAACTCCAATGACCATCACACAACCTCCAACACGTCAAGGCAAAAATCCAGGACACTGTCTTCTGGGGCCATACTTTCCTGTGAGTCATGTAACCCGTGCAAGATTGCGGCCCTGAAAAAAAGCAATTTTGGGGGTGGCATGCTCTCATATGTGCATTTTGGGCTGCCACGCAAGATCGCAGCTGTGAAAAGGTGCTTTTAGGGGGGACAGATCATGGTGCCCAAAATGGCCACCATGTTCTTGTGCAAAAAAAAGCAGCATGTCCTGGTTTTATTGGGACGGTTGAGTGGTATGCCATTCTAGGGCTTCAGGTTCTCCATCCCTGATATACTCAACATTTCAAACAACGTCTAGGAATGTAGGAAGTTGCTGTGGCCGTATCAGACCATTGGTCCACCTAGCTCACAAAATTGTCACTGCTGATTGGAGGCAGCTCTCCAGAATTTCAGGCAGGAATCCTTCCCAGTCCTGTCTAGTGATCTCCAGGATTCAACCTGGGACCATCTGTATGAAAAGCAGGACAATAATGAGAGTTGCACTCCAAAACATCTGCAGGGCACTAGGATGCCAAAGGCTGGTTTATCCTGTGCTAATTCATTACAGGGGACCGTAGCAAAGGAATTCCTGGAGCATGGTCTAAAGGTAACTTCTTCAGAAGATTTGCTAAGCAGGTCTGAGTCTGACCAGACCTTGGATGGGAGGCCACCCAGGAATCTCACTCTTTTGAGTTCTATGGTGAAGGAAACAATGGGATAGAAATGTAACAAATCATAATAAGTATGTTAATAGAATGCAAAGTAGAATAGCCACTGGAGGTAGGTACCAGGAGCATACGTCTGAGTATTATGGACATTTATGCCTTGTGCATGAAGGAATGTGATTTATTCGATGAAGTATGGTCAGGCTCAGGACAGCTCATGCTGCAACAAAGGAATTTGAGGTTTCGCTGTAAGAATTTGCTATTGCTTGTGTTAGAACACCCTCTAGTGGTGTTTTCAATGACATTCAGTTGGGGGGGAAGTGACAGAAAATGCCCATCCTTCCCCTTATGTTTGGCTCTTGCTGTATTAGTGCCTTTGACCTCTGAACAGATTTTCTTCATGTAATATAGCTGTAAATATCCTCTTAAGAAGAGTCAGATTGTGAGAGTTAACTGATAAAGTTCTCTCTAAGGCTGTAGCACCTAGCCAAAAATGAAAGTTCATTGCAGTAAAGTGTGTGTAAGTGTGCCCCAATAGTCCTTTTCGAAGAGAGAAATGATTCCTAGATTGAAAACGGAGAAGTAGCAGGGAGGGTGCCCAACTTTTCCTGCACCCTCACTTCCCTGTTGATATAGTCAAGTGGCTCCCCTGCCCTTCATAGGCGGTAATTGTGCTCACCTTTTTCTCTGAGCTACTTTCCTCCAAACTCTGGTTAAATGCTATGGTGCCCAAATGAATTATCAGTTCCCCGGAAGCGTTGTGTTTTGTTCCTGTTTTGACATATTGCAGTTGGGGACTGCAATAGTTACCTAAATTTCTCATTTTCCCATTCTTAACTTTTTCCCTACAATCTGCAGCAATTTGCCAACTTTTTAAAAGCCACCAGCAAATTTCTCCTAATTTTTATATGCAATTTTCCCTAATATGATGCATTTTTAAAATGCACGTACCCCCCCCCAAATATATGCATCAAACCTATGCTGAGATTGCACTGTAACTTATCTGTACTTCCTTTTAACAATCCACAGCAAAAACTTAGTTTTAACGCTTTTCCAGAAGAGTGAGTGAGTGAAAATGTTCATATATTGGATTAAGAAGAAAATGTATCATAAATGGCATGCAGCAAGAACAGTAGAATATAGGTACGGCTACCACATATAGAAGGGGCGCAGGTGGCGCTGTGGGTTAAACCACAGAGCCTAGGACTTGCCGACCAGAAGGTCAGCGATTCGAATCCCCGCAATGGGGTGAGCTCCCGTTGCTCAGTCCCTGCTCCTGCCAACCTAGCAGTTGGAAAGCATGTCAAAATGCAAGTAGATAAATAGGTACCGCTCCGGCGGGATGGTAAATGGCATTTCCGTGCACTGCTCTGGCTCGCCAGAAGCGGCTTAGTCATGCTGGACACATGACCCAGAAGCTGTACGCCGGCTCCCTCGGCCAATAAAGTGAGATGAGCGCTGCAACCCCAGAGTTGGTCACAACTGGACCTAACGGTCAGGGGTCCCTTTACCCTTTACCACATATAGATCCCCATTGCCCTGCTGATCTACCCAACTACCGTACTTTTCTGTGTATAAGACAAGGGGTTTTTTTTACTCAAAAATCATGTGAAAAAACAGGGCTCATCTTATACACGGATAGTGCATGGGGGTGACGGGTGATTGGTTGCAGCCGGGAGCAGGAGCTCATCCGCGGTGATTTTGTGTGTGATTGGTGGCTGTGTCAAGGGTTGCTTTGGATTGGCTGCCACTTCGACAATCAGGCATGCTATTGGTGTCTGCTGTTGGTGAGTGAGCAGGCGCATGTTGTTTTTGGCAACGTGAGCGATTGTCAGTGTTTGTTAGTCGGGTTAGTGATTTTCTGCATTCCCCCCCCCCCAAAAAAAAAAGCTCTTCAACCCTGGGCATACCTGCCCCAAAAAACAACAATCTTGGGCAATCCTCCCCCAAAAAGCTCATCAACTCTGGGCCATCTCAAAACAAGTACCAGACTTTTAGGAGACATCTGAAGGCAGCCCTGTTTAGGGAAGCTTTTAAAATATGAAGCACTATTGTATTTTAACATTTTGTTGGAAGCAGCCCAGAGTGCCTGGGGGAACCCAGCCAGATGGGCAGGGTATAAATATATTATTATTATTATTATTATTATTATTATTATTATTATTATTATCATCATCATCATCATCATCATCATCTCCCCCCCATTTTCTTAAATTTGAGTCCCCCAAAATATACATGGGGTCATCTTATAGACGGAAAAGTACGGTATATCTTACCTGAGTTTTGCTTTGGCATCACTGAAGCTCTCTGATACAAAATAGACTGGTTGGTAGGCTTGATCTTGATAGGGCTGCACAGCAGTAGAATCAGGGTCAAAGTCCCTTAGCTCTGGTTCATCCGACAAAGAGTGCTGAATGAAGGGAGGGAAATGCCAAAGTTTCTTGCAGGAAAACCCCTAAGGTGACTACTGTGACAAAAGACTAATCAATGGAACCGGAGAGCACAAGCTAAGTGGTAGCCATGTGCTTCAATTTAGCTAGGTGGAATAGGTGAGCACTTACAACTAGCTCCCCGTAAGAGGAGAGGAGTCCAGCTCCATAGGCTTTGATGATTCCATTCTGTTTGCAGAGGCCAAACTCCACTGTGAACCAGTAAAGCTGGGAAATAAAAACGGGATCCCAAAGGAAGTTGGTTATTCAAATCTGTAATGATTCTTTTAAATTCATACATATTCAAGATTAGCTGGCCACATGGAACCTTTCCCCTTCACTGGGCATTTCATACAGTTATAACTAAGAAAAATATAGCTAGATTTGGATAAAGTGAAAGCAAAGGGTTTTTTAAATAAATAAATCCAGAATTAGGGTCTTACTGTCGCAAGTTTTTCAATCTCCTCATCCGTTGCTCCCAAAGATGCAAGTCCAATGTCCTAGGAGCAAAAGGAATAATCTCATGTATATCATGGATGGCTTTAGTTGATCACCCAACTTGTTCGATTTACAGTGCAATGCTATGCATGTCCCCTCTGAAATCAATACCATGCACTATCTAGTCAAGCATAGGCTGTGCTTAAAACACAAGGCATTTCACCTCTTGCTCACCTGGGAGAACTGTGCAAACGTTTTGTCTGCCAACATTGGTACATGCCCCAGAAGCTCATGGCAGCAGTCCCTGGCATTGGAAGAAAGACACTTAGTTAACAGCCGAGTCTGAAGCAGCAAGCCAGACATTAACACGTCCAAGTCCAAGAATACAGTATGATGATAGATTTGAGGCAATTCAAGAGCTAGTACTCACGGCTCTGGAGAGTGCATGGGAGAAGAGGCATGGCGGATGTACTGTGTACATTGAAACACCCTGAAGGCCAAGCTGGCTAGGAAGTCCCGAGCAGACAGGAGACCAGCTACAGGTCGGAGCTGGAACCCAGTTCTCTCTGAAATAGTTCAAACCAGTCTTTGTAGCTGAGTGTAGCATCTGAGCCACATTTTATAGAGTTGTACTGCTGGCTGTACAGGAACTCAAAAAAACTAAATAATGCTCATAAACAATTGTGTATGTGTAACTTTGTGTTAGAAGAACAAGTAGAGATCTTTCCCAGCCTGCATCGGTACTAGAATCATTTTTTAGAAGTTTTTAGGTGTTTATCATTTGCATGCTCTCTACCCTGAGTCGGACGCAGGGTGGGATATTATTTTTAATAATAAATAATAAAAACAAATCAAGATCTAAGATATCAGTCACCACAGAAACTGCCATGCATATGCTTTAGTTGCAATTGTTCATTTTAGAAATCTGGCCAAAATTATATTTCTATTTGCACAGGACTCTTCCATTACGCTTTTTAATGTTTTGTGCTTATATGTACATTCTGATGTATTTCATACAGCATTAAGGTGAAGTTTTCCTTTTTTTAAAAAAAAAAAAAAGAATACTTATTGTCATGTGGAATTCCCTTGAGTCCACTTTCAAGTCCTTTCTGTGTGTGATGGTCTGCATATACTGCTTGAAAGTATTCATAAGTGATCCCAATCCATTTTAAAGATTATTTTATGAACTTGGGATTTGCCTTGAACCAAGGCAGGGTGATGTATGGAAGTGAGAGCTGGACCATAAAGAAGGCTGATTGCCAAAGAATTGATGCTTTTGAATTATGGTGCTGGAGGAAACTCTTGAGAGTCCCATAGACTGCAAGAAGATCAAACGCATCCATTCTTAAGGAAATTAGCCCTGAGTGCTCACTGGAAGGACAGATCGTGAAGCTAAGGCTCCAATACTTTGGCCACCTCATGAGAAGAGAAGACTCCCTGGAAAAGACCCTGATGTTGGGAAAGATGGAGGGCACAAGGAGAAGGGGGCGACAGAGGATGAGATGGTTGGACAGTGTTCTTGAAGCTACCAGCATGAGTTTGACTAAACTGCGGGAGGCGGTGGAAGACAGGAGTGCCTAGCATGCTCTGGTCCATGGGGTCACGAAGAGTCAGACACGACTAAACAAATAAACAACAACGAATAAACAACAACAAAGGCAGGGTGCCATGGGGGGACCTGGGGCTTGCCTGAGGTGAAGCAGGATCTACTTGAGGCAGGGCCCCCAAGCCATGAAGTGGTACTTCTCTGGAACAGACACTTTTATAAAATGCTGCAGACAATCATCAAGCAGAAACAAAATTATGTATCTAAGCTTACTATATAAGAAAAAATGCCAGAGTGTGTGGAGAGAGAACAGTGGCTTAAGGAAAATGCCTGGAGGGTATAGAGGGAGAGCTCTGGGCCTAGGCTTCTGAACAAGAAGGTGTGACCTTACCTGCAAATTCTGCCCCAAAATTAAAATGGACATGCCAGAGTGGAACGTCTTCTGTGTGCAAAACACATGCTCTACTGCTGAGTTATAGCCCCAGGTTTGTATGAATTAATGCAAGTGACATTATGCTTTAAACAGCCATGCATTGCATCATTTTGTAGCCTTTGCCCCTGGATAATAAGCAGTGCTCATGTTTATAGCCTTTCCTTGAACAAACCTTTTCAGAATGCTTGCAGGTTGCAAGAGATTTCAGCTCCAGCTGAAAAGGGTTTTCCCAACCCTCTTCATCATTGTGAAGAGCAAAACCTTTTCACTCCAGAAGCGAAACTTATCTGAGTCCTCACCTTTTAGGAACTGGGAGACATCCTCCAGCTGAGGGATATTGTTTTCACTGTAACCACTGTATCTCTCCAATAAATGGAAGGCATCCAGATGTTCTTTGCAGGCATGAGTGGGATAGAGACTCTTCAGTGTGCTGTACACCTCCTTCCTTCAGAACGATAAGAACGTAAGAAAAGCCCTGCTGGGTCAGCCCAAAGGCACATCTGGTCTGCCATCCTTCTCCCACCATGGCCAATGAGGAGTCCACAAGCACAAAAGGGAGGACATATAACTCTCCACACTTGTGATTCCCAGCAACATAGTCAGAGGCATGCTGCCTCCAGTCCTGTAGTAGGTAATAGATAGCCATCATGATAGAAGAAAGACATGGAGGAGTATCTGGATTTGGGACCGTGCTCTGCAAAACTCAAACCAATACACAGCTCAGAAATTTTCCCTTATGGCTCTTACTGATATTGAACTGAGAGAGCCACAAGTTTCTGAGAATAGTTCTTATGTTTCCGAAGTATCTTGTGAGTGAT
The DNA here is from genome assembly GCF_965153285.1 of Podarcis tiliguerta. Lineage (NCBI taxonomy): Eukaryota > Metazoa > Chordata > Lepidosauria > Squamata > Lacertidae > Podarcis > Podarcis tiliguerta. Next base: position 62,855,982 of record NC_139534.1, read on the forward strand.
CATGATGTAGGGATGCATCCTGAAGTGCCTATTATTAAATAAAGCATCAGCAGACAGCTGAAGATACGTTGAATTTACCTGACCCACCTCCCCTCCCTGCACCATTAGCTAGCTGTTAAAAACTATTTTAGCTGCAAAATACCAGTTTTACTAACCCAGAGTGACTGTGAGTGAACCTTGCCACCTTGCCAATGGAAATTTTGGGGTATATAGCTGGGAGTCTACTGATTTGTGCTGCGTCTGGCAGAAGCTAGGAAAGGTGCATTCATACTCACCAAGTGGTAATCTCTTCTGCTGTGTATTCCACTCGAGGAATTGGGTCGCCACTATAATAGGTAGTAGTAAGAAAAAGAACAAGGAGAAGGGAGACAAAATAGCAATGCACCAAATATTAGGGGCCAATAATGTTTAAGTTAAACCTTTGCCCACTTATAACTGAGATGGAGTATATAGCTAATGCATGTCCAAGAGACAAAGCAAGGTTTGAACAGGATAGACAATATTTAAAACCACAAAGCTAACACACAAAGTCCCAGCCGGTGCAAATTTACAATGCAGACCAGGCCCTGTCTATGAGGAGGAGATATCTGCAGACTAAATCTTTGTGAATTTTGAAAGTTCCTTTTAAAAACAAGTAGCTCTTAAGGTTGCAGAGAAATGTAAGACTTCTAGGTATGAGTATAGATAGAATAGTAAGGAACAGTAGGGTTGTAGGACACTGAGGCAGACTAACACCAGCACACATGATGCAGATTAGCTTGCCCCATTTAGATTATAAGGGGCACCTAAGGATGCATAATGTAATTCATTTAGCACACTTAAAACACCTTGATTGTTGAAGGGTGATAAATAATGACAATAAAAGGGTAGCTGTTGCCCCACTTGGAAGTAATGCTGGAAATACTGGTATTATTATAAGTGTAATCAGGAAGCTCAAACAAGTACGCTATGCCATACTGCTGAGGAGAAAGTGTACAATCATCAGGGGAATCAGCTAACCTAAAAAAAAAAAGAATCCTCCCCCCCCCTTTGCTGTCATTTCAGATATAATATAAATATGAGAAAAATAACAAACTTGTCAAAAAGCCTTACCAAAATAAAGCTCCCTTCACTCTCTAGCATGTCCTCCCTGTCCAATATCCCCATTTCAAATACTGGCTCCTTTTGAAAGTAAAGATTGTTACAAAAGCATCCTTGTTTTATCATAATTTCAAATGCAAATGTGAACTCATCTCATTTCAAGCAGCTGTTTTGTACCACTGATCATCTGGGTCTGTTTTCTGGCCATCTCCAAGTTATTAGGAAGATTTAGGCCAAGGACAATGTGGTGGCTTTCTGCCTTGTGAAAGGTCTCCAGAGTGGCCCTGGGTGTCACCACATTATGTACCACATAGGGGAAACATTCATATAGGTGGTATGTTGTATAAATAGATAAAATGAATGTAGCAAACATATTTAAATTCTAAATCACAAATACAAATAATGGGCAGCTGATTATTTATGTTTATTTTTTGCAAATACAATAAGAAAAGAAGATTTAAATTGCCATTCTATCCTGGATCCCTCTTGGTTTTGAGAAGAGAAACCAGCCCTGAAGCCTGGGTTTTCTTGGCTCTCATTACAATCATTTAATTTGAGTCTGAATGCGTAACAAATGCCAAGAATGCATAGTTTCTGCAGCAGCATCCCAGACATGGGGCAAAGAAGACACCATATGTATCACTGAAATGGTTGCGTTCAACAATTCACTTCTTGGGTTGCTTATCTGTGTTGCAATGGACCTTTCAGGGATGACTGCAAAAGCTCTATGGAACTGGCAGCCATGAAGCACTGAAAACATGAAGCAGGAGAGTGGAAGGGAAAAACCAAGAGTGTGGAAGGGCAGAACATGGAGAGCAAAGAGATAAATAAGTGTATGCATGGAGGTCTCAGCAGGTGAGGCTATGCAAGGCAGCAAGTCTTACTGCTTATAGTGGAAGGCAATTTCTGCTATCATTTTCCTTCGTTGCCGATATACTTGATCAGAGAATCCCTTGGAGGAAAGAACAGAGCAAGAATGTTACCTCACATTTTTGCACTGAACAGTTGTAATATTGACAATGGACAATTTTTAGTACAGGTTGTTCATGGTTAGACAGGCAAGGATGTGTTCACCATCAGTTGCTACTTTGTTTAAACAAATAAAAAAGCACCTCCCATGTTTTCTACTTAGAGTGAATAGGCACTTCCAAGTCAACTCAATGTATGCTTCTCATCTTCTTGAGAAGCTGGAGTGCAAATTAATTTATTAAAGCTTTAAACTGGTGAGCATGAGATGTACCTGCAAGCCTGCAGTCGTTTTGCTAGAAATGCAATGACAGCTTGCATTTCTATTCAGTCTATTCAGAAGCATAACAAGCCAAGCTATCCCACAAGGAGACAGCTAACGTGAGTTCAGGCAGTAAGGAAATGTGGAAGAGGAATTGGGAAAGAAGAGTTCTTTACTCACCGGGTGATCCAGATCCAAATCAGGGTCAAATTTGGTGACCAAATGGTGACATCTATCTAGCTCAGAGATTTTTCTTGGAAACCAATGAACTAAAATCCAAAAGGGTGAGGAAGAGGAGGGAAGTGAGAGAGAAAATAGCTAGTTATAGGAAAGAATAAGAAAAGGGGTTTCTAATGGAAATACAGTATGTAATTTCCTTCCTTTCCCAGATAAACTATTCTAATAGTAGCTAAACTATTCAAATTGTTACACAGAATTTCAAGTAATTATCTATTATTTGGATAGCCAGATGACTGAATGGATGGGCTGGTTGGTTGGTTGGTTGGTTGGTTGGTTGATCTGTTATATTAAACTAAGGCTTCAATCCTGTATATACATATACCTTGGAATAAGCACCACTGAATACGGTGGTACTTACTTTTGAGTAAACACACATAGACTTGTGCTGTAAGATTGTCAGAAATATACCACGATGCTGCCTTATCTTGCCTCTAACAGATTTGCAACATTCAAAGGTGCATACACCAGTTATTTCTAATACCAGTCTAAAAAACACATTCAGGGAGAAAGGTTTTGCCCTTGACATTTTTCCTTTCTAGAGATTATCTCCATAGGAGTCATATATGAAAAAATCCTTCCCTCGTGCTTTGTTAACCAAACAACAGGTTCCTTACACTTGTCTTCTTTTGTGCTCCTAACGTCTTCTGAAACCCTTTTGAGAGAACTGATGAGGGTGCTCAGATCAGAGCTGTGGAGTTCACATCGCACAAAGTATTCCAGATCAGCAGAGCCCTCTCGCAGTTTCTTACTGTGCCTCGTTTCTAGGTGATGAATTTTGGCTTCAAATGTCTTTAGAGAGACAGGGAAGGAAAAACAATATATTAAAATAAAACAGCAAGGAGACTTCCCACCCACCATTTTTAAAATCAGTTAAGCACTACATTACAAAAGGAGCAACGACTTCAATAAACAGGCTATTTTCAAGTGAGAGAAAGAAGTTCAGAAGGCTCTTTCCCCCAGTTAGCCTCTTTTCATCTAGACGGGAGATGCCTGTTTTTAGATGACTTGATCTGGGGGTTAGCCACCCTTGGCTTACAGGGTTCCTGTAAGTTTTGCACTAAAGCATGGGAATGGCCTTTGAGAACATAGCATTACACAGATACTATTATTAATTTATTAACTTAAAACAGCAATGGAACAGGCACAGAACATGAGAACCAGACTATCTTCAAGGCAAATGGCAGCCTGTATAATTCCAAGGAAGAAGCCAATTTTTCCATGCAGGTTTTGATCAGCTTCTGTGCTATGCTCTGGCCAAGGTGCTGAATATTAAATGCATGAAGAAGTGTGAAATCATGGCTTGAACAAGATATTCTTCCTCCATCTTACGTCTTCAATCCTTAGATACCACTTTTCTGCAAGTCACCACTGCACTGGGGCAATTTCCCAGAGAAACATGTTGGGAAGGTCCCAAAGCCACCACTGAAACAAACCCCATGGAACCAGTTTGATTTGTAAGCAACATGGGGGGGGGGTTGTGGCAGATGGCGTGTGGCTTAAGTATCATTTGCCCCACTTAGCAATTCTCCAGCGCAATTCAATGTATGTCACAATCCATTATTGCCTAATTCAGGGAGGGGCAGATTTCAGGCTTGCCAGAGCTTCATTTTTTTGTTTTTTAAGCAGACACCCAAGAGCTATCAACCAGAACCACACACAAGAGATAGCTCCACAATTTGTTTTTAAATGTCCCTCTTGGTGGGCTTTAATATAAAGTCACTGATTGATAGCATCTGAGATCTTTTCTTTCTTTGCTGAAAGCTGGTGCATAATTTTCACTTCTTAAAGAATTAAACCAGTTTCCCCTTAGAGATTCAGGAGGGGAATGGCTGAATTTTTTACTCAGTCAGAGCTAGATAGACGAAAAGGGAACAGAAGGCAATGTCACTGACAAATTCAATTTAGCCGCTTGTTTTCTAATGCATCCCTGGGACGTTGCCCCTCCATGACAATCAATACCTTAGCATTAATCTGACAGATCTGATTGCATTACCTTTGCTTGAGTTGTATGTAATGTAAAACAGGAGAGGAAAACCAGCCTCCCCACAGCCTGTTTCATCATGAGGCAAATGTCATTACACCCGTCTGTTTTCATATCTTGTACCTGCAGTGCCGGAGGGATCGGGGAAATGAATCTCTCACAGTGGAAGTCTGGCCTGCATTGGTGTTTGCTTTTCTTAAGCTCTTGTAGTCATGATAAACCAAGAGAGCTTCTCAACTCATGTAAATCTCCCCTGGAGGATGTGAATGCCATTTGGAGCAAACACCGTCCTTTGTTCACACACAACTTCACAAACTGATCTCTCCGTCTCTCTCCCTGGGGTATGTGGGTGCTATTCATATTATTAAATTGACTGTAAAATAAGCTATTCACTAATGCATATGTACACATTTCAATTGTGGAGTCACATGCTGGGAAACGTTTGGGATTATTTGGTAACAATCGAGATAGATTGGACCTTGTCTTATGGTGTGGCATTTCTGAGTTTGCATGGGAACAGTGGAAACAGCAACTGAGTTCTCCCCACTATCAGGGGCCCTACATGGGGGTGGGGTGCTGGCCAAGCCCAGATGGAGAAGAGGAGTGGCCTACAGAGGAGCCTAGGGGGGGATCCAATGGGTGGGTTGGGGAAGTCTCTGGCTAGATTGGGAAGTCTCAAGAAAGAGGATACTGGAGAGAGTACCAGTGGAAGGGTGTGTCCGTCCCCCCATTTCATCTCCCCACCAGTCTCAGTGGCACTAGGCATGAGCACCACCTCTGTCCTCAGACTTATCTGTGTCCGGTTCCAGTTCACCCACTTTGCCTAATGTCCCACCAGTTCAGCCTCCAAAGTTGTCAGAAACCATGTCCACTCCTGCCTCTCCAGGGGAGATTGTTGCTCTGACTCTGGGGAGGCGGTTATGCCCCCTGCATTGCCTAGGCCCTAGGTCATGGAGATACCAGCACAGGCATGTTAAGCCCTCAGGAGAAGTGCCAGGTTGCTTGCCCAGTTTAAGGAAGAGATTCACTTGCCATGCTAAGCTGCTATCCCCTTATAATTGGGTTGCAGGGGGCATGTCGTTGTTGGTTTAATATCTTCACTTGTCTAGCCATGTGTAGTACATGCTGTGCCTTTGAACTGCATCTTGCCTGTATATCACAGTGATCTGAGCCTTAAGGATTTTGGTAGAAATTGAAACCTTTCAAGCTCTTCATCAAGCGGGAGTCATAACATATTTTCATCCAATGATTTTTATATAAGGTACACAAGGGTCTGAGAGTTGTTGATAATCTAATTTTCTGTTCCATTTGATAAAACCATCTCCTCATTTTAATCTCCATCTCATTATTTGCTGTGGAACAACAAGCTGTGTAAACCCAAGATAGCTAACTAGTAGCTTCTAGGCCACATCTGGCCATACCAACAGTCATCCGTCTTTTCCCAGGTTGAAAGCAATTTCCTCAGTCTGCACAACATTGCAAGTGGTTTCTGACTTGATCAACACTGGGGGGGAATGCAAATGTGCAGCCTCAGTGCTGGTTGAACAGGAGAGCAATGGGTACTAGGAAAACCCCATCCTAACTGACATACAAGAAAACAGCAAGGTCAGAAAGGAAGAATGTGTGGGCACTCAGATGTCCAACTTTCACCATCCTCACACAGCATGGTCAGGAGTGATGGGAATTTAAGTTTGACAACATCTGAAAGACCACAGATCCACTATCCACAGCCTAGGAGTTTGGAGCTGGATGAGGAAGCAGAAAGCTGTTAGCTCAAGGGATTCCAGAACCACTGAGCATGTCCAGCTAGGAGTTTAAACCAAGAATTGTGGGACTTCCACCTAGCCCAAGCAGGGGCTTCCATTAGAGGCATGGTAGCCAGATACCTTAAAAACAGGGTCTAGGACTTGAAAAGGCCTGACTTCCATAAAAGTTTCTTATTACCACAACCAAGTAAATTTCTTCCATGAGAACTGTAAGACATGAGGGTGCAACTTTCTGACCCCTCCCACCAAAGTTGCCTGACTGAAGTGGTGCACTCTGATACCAATAGGTCTACATTTTGCATTGCATGACTAGGGACATACTCCTGATTTCTACATGAAAACGGGTATCCAGGTACTAGTGGATATGGCTCTGGGCAATAACTTATTCTACTGAGACCTAGCCCTACCTTCCACCTAATGTCTGGTATCTAGAAATATATGAACTACCAGGCTGTCCCTTTTCTGCAAACAAGTGCACCTTTGCTTTAGCCAAAAAGGCAACTTCACCAGCTCACCTCAAATACTTTCAGCGCACGGGATGGCAGTGAAGTCTTGGCTCCTTTGAGGGTGAACAAAAGGTTTAGCATGGCCATGCCATCTTTCTCTTCAAAGACAATCGTTTCAGTTGATTCAGCAGCCTCAGAGGCGGCAGCCGCAGCTGCAGCAGCAGCTTCTCTCTCCTTTCTGGCGTCTTCAATGAGACTCTGCCGTCTGCCAATGAATTGTGGGGACTGAGGGAGAATACAAGGGGGAGGAATAGACACCTTCATTCCACAACAGCCAAGGAAAGTGGCCTACATCACTTACTACATTTAAAAGTCAGCTGAGAGCTTTCTGGAGAACCAGCACATCTCAGTAGCAATAGGCTTGGAAAACCTCAGGTCTGTCTCAGCCATTACCAGTTTGGGTGTTCTTTAATTTGTATCAGATACTCAAACTATCTCTTGTTAGATACATTACCAGAAGGTGCTACATGTCGGGCTGTCCTGGAAGACAACTCATAACACTTCCACGGATCCAAACTGTGGCTGCCAGGATGTTAAGCGGAGTCTGCAAATGACAGTGGTTACCAATTTCTTTCCTAAGATGTCAATTTTGACCTCAAAAGCCTGAAGCGGTTTAGGACCAGAGAATCGGAAGAATCATCACTATCTGTAAGAATGTGGCTGTGCACTGAACATAAAAAATGTAAGAAGATTCTGCTGGACCAGGCCAATGGCCCATCTAGTTTAGCAAGCAAGGTTTCAGCACAAGATCACTCTCCCCTCCTGTGGTTTCCAGCAACTGGTATTCAGAAACAGGCCATGCTGTGGGTTTCCCTGTTGTCAGAGGTGCATCAGAGACAGGGTCTTTTTACTAGGACGCCTAGAATTTGGAATACTCTCCTGAGGGAGGCATGCCTTGCCCCCATCAGTGCTCATTTTTCCTGTTTGTATAGACATTTTTCTGCTTCTGAGACCATTTTAACCTATGATTAGAGACTACCATGGTGTCTTTTTTAGAAAGTTTATTATTCTTATTCAATCTGGATTGTTGTTGTTTTTCTTGTATTTCATTATAAACCCTTGTGAGCTGCCATAGGATGGAAACACAGCACATAAACATTAGAAACCATCAAACAAACCAACAAGAATGCCTAAATAGGCTTTTAAAAAAATGTCAGTCTTAGAAAAAATTGCCTTACAGGTGCTGGAATTTTGCATCCAACACAAGAAGAAGAAGAGTTTGGATTTGATATCCCACCTTTCACTCCCTTTAAGGAGTCTCAAAGCAGCTAACATTCTCCTTTCCCTTCCTCCCCCCAACAAACACTCTGTGAGGTGAGTGGGGCTGAGAGACTTCAAGGAAGTGTGACTGGCCCAAGGTCACCCAGCAGCTGCATGTGGAGGAGCGGAGACGCAAACCTGGTTCCCCAAATTACGAGACTACCGCTCTTGACCACTACACCACACTGGCTTCAAGGGAAGTGTTGGACAGCTCTTCTTGTGGCCATAAGAATTAGAGAAGAAATAATGTTGTTTCTGAAAACCAGAAGAGAATGTTTTCTGGACTGAACTGAGTTGAAATCTGTACGTCACAAGTGTAACAACAAATGCCTTAAATACATTTAAATAATTAGAAATTATGGTAATCTGTGTTTCTTAGAAATAACCTCCATGGGCACACTTTTTTCTTTTACTGGGATTCTAAACACGTTTACAAGGAAGTATAAAAATGTAGCAACAATGAAATTAATTTATAACATTCATAAATAACAAGCACATTACATTTCAGCAAATGTGCTTGACTAACAAAGGGGGCTTTAAAAAAATCTGCCAAGTTTTTAAAATGACCTTATTGCTGCCCCCCACCCCATATATGCTTTTATCTAGTGGTGTGTTTTTACTGTGTATCATCCATTGTTCTGTCAGCTGCCTTGTGAGGATTTGCCCTAAGCGATGGGGAAGAGAGGAATAAATCTGCTCTTCTTGCAACGCAGGTCATTTTCTAAAGGTACAGGCAGCGGTTCAGCGAGGCAGGCTAAGAGAAAACCTCAGTCTCAAACACCACCAGCCACCACTGACATCACAGCTAGCCTAAAACTTGCTGCTTCGTGGAGGAAAGGATGATCGCTGATGTGAATCAGAAGGCTGTGCTTGAAAAGGGAATCTTTCTCATTTTGGTCTTTTCTCTACCTGAAAAGGTCCTGGCCTTGCTTGGTAAGTTGAGACTTTTTTTTGTTTGCCGTTGATGAGTCCTTTGGAAGGAAGAATGCGGCTGGAGACAGACACTCCAGCGACAGGGGCTTGTAAGGCAGTAGCCTGCACACTCCCTTGCTTCATTTATCCCACTGTCACCTCTGGTTGGGAAAGCATGATTTTAAAAAAAAGAGAGAGACAAAAGGAACCTATAAACTTGAGAAGAGCAATGACAATGAGACGAGTGCATGCAGCGAAAGCAACTTGGCCACCTTCAGCTCTCTGAAACAATGATTGTCTGTCTTCAGCCACAATACCTGCTGCTAATATGATGCGGTCTCCTTGTTCTCTTGACTGTCTTAAGCGTTTATTGTTAAATGTTAGGTTGGGGGGGGACAGATACAGGATCGATTTTGGTAGCTCATAAACAAACAAACAAAGAGAAAACTTTCATGCCATGCATAGTGACTTTTGCTGGATCTAGGTTTCAGTACTGCCAGCTAGATTTTTAAAAACAGTTCAACTTGTTTTCTTCGTGATTTTGTAGCTTTCTGAAGTTCTTCTTTTAAGGAGCCTCTGCACATGCAAAGTCAGAAACAGTCCAGGTGCACAAAGCCAGCTGTTCTCTAGACACAAGCGAGCAAGACGGCAACCTTATTATTAACCCTTTACCCACATCGGAGTTGTTTGAAATGGATAGTGAGAAAGCAATGCCATGTGCTACGAATGCATAAATTAATTGATTGTGTGCAATCACCAGTTCAAAATGAGCATGTGATGTACAAACACACACAAATCCTTTGAGGTGCACTGTATGTGTGATGTACACAAATGCATTCTTGTCAAGCACATTGAGTAAGCACAGCAAAACTCAAACACTGGTGGGAGAGAGGTTGTTGCACATAGGCTCTATAGGGAGGTGTAGAGGAGCATTTCATTTGATCAGCATTTTTAAACAAATAAATTTGCACCTCCTGGACATAGATCAAAACATAATTGTCCTTCAGATATCATACTTCTCCAAATTTTGCAATAGAGTCCTGGTCCACATCCCCCTTCTCATGTATTCAGGAATGCTCGAGGGGGTCTTGCCCACCAGGCACACCAATGCATGCATCGGGGGGCACCACTGCCATGTATTTGCTGTCAATGTGAAGAGACTATACACACAGATGTATGCTCATTGGGCTCCTCTATGCAAAAGGGAATCCTGAAATCATCAGAATTCTCCCTTGGGTGGAGCAGCTCTATTCACACACATTTGTATGCATGTATAGACCTTTCACAATGATGCCAAGTGCATGGCTGGTGCCATATGGGACTAGCACATATGTTGGCCTGTAAAGAGTGTAGCCAATGGCACAACTCCATCCCCACTCATGATTCATGAGAAGGCAGTCACATGAACCCTCTTCTTATTACCCCACTGTAACACCAGTGGGGCTGCGGCGTAGTAGCCAATGGTGTAATGGGACCATAGCATCAGCCTGCCTAAAATCCACATTCTTTCTAGAGCACATGTTCCCATGGAGCATACGTTTAGATTAATAGCAGCCAAGAATAGAAACATGATGCTTTCTCAAACAGTGGAAGCCATAAAGTGCACACAGATTTCCTTCCCAAACTCCTGATTTCTTGATAAATCAATGGCACAAATGTCTCATTTCAGGGTTAGGCATTCTGGTGCCCTCCAGATGTTTTATACTGCAACCCTCATCATTCCTGACCACTGGTCATGCTGGCTGGGGCAATGGACTTGCAGGGGAAAAACATATCTAGGGGGTACATTGTATTCTTCCATTAGAATGTACCTATAAATGCTTATTTAAAGGTACATGCTTGTTTCCTCTTTTTTCATTTCCTCTTCTCTCTGAACTGTTGGTGTGCATAATATAGAGTCTGGAGCATACTTCTTTTGCTCAAAACCAGAGATTTATTCTCTTGCTCACAGCCATAAGCAACAGCTTATTTCAACTACTTCTTGGAGGAAGGGTGATCCTCCTTCCTCATTCTTAAGCAAAGCCAATTGTTTGCAGGCTCATAAAATGAGCAAAAAATAATTAAACGCATGTCTGTGAGTAGTACTCAACATTGCACCTGCAGCTGCAGAAATCAAGGCACTTTGTTGGTTTTGCTGCAATGGATCAGCCTAGCTACCAGTCTGGAAATGTATGTATGGGCTCAATTCCAGGCAATGATACAGTGTATGCTCACCAAAATCAATTATGCACCTGTTTAAAGTATACGGAAATTTCAGTTCCTCGGTGTGGCGGGTCTAACATCCCTAAGTAAAGGTATCAGAAACTGGCTCTCCTATAAGACTTAAGATGAAAACACTTGGCTTTAGATTTGTAAAATGGAGATTTACATTACTAAGTGCACCTGTACTTAATCCACCTTTCAGCGCCTGTGATATATAGGAGACAGATGTCAAACCTGTGAAATAAGGTTCTGTCAGCCTGTGAAGGAAATGTCACCTATTATGATGTCTGTTGGCATCAGAGGTGAGGAACCACAGGTGTAAATGCTGAATGTGGTGCCCCAGGCCTCTTGATCTGTCCTCCTGAACATAAAGTACAGTGGCTGGAATCCTTAATACTTCCATGAGTTTTTGAGGTTAAGATGCATTTTCATTGAAGACAGATCTCTGCCCATTATCACTAATGCAAACCAACTTGCAAAAATGTTTATTTTCATACCATACCAACTATCAGAAATGAAGGTATATCTTTCTTTCTTTTTTATTAATCCAATGCAACCACATTAAACAGGAGCTTAAAATAAAAAAGAGATGCAACATAGTGGTCCCTTTGGGTTTTGCTTTTAATACAATGTTTGAAGACCACTATTTCAACATGATGCTTTGATATAGGTCATGAAGAAGCAATAGCCATTTGGGAACCACAGACCTTTGCAAGTTATTGTACATCATTACATTTCTAAATCATAGTCTGCTTCTAAATCAATAGAATAACATATCTATTCCCAAAGAGGAAAAAATGCAGTCATTAATCCCTTACTTTTGGGGTAGTTCAAGTACTTTTCATATATCTACTCCGGTACAAAGGTTGCTATCCACAAAACCTGGAGTGCTTAGATTTAAAATGCTCTATCTAAGTGTCTAAAAGCTTGATTTAATGCTCTTCTGCATGGTAAGAGAAGTGCATAAGATCAGAGTTTTGCTTGATTCCCATTGAAATTTGTACAATCCAAAATGTGTGTGAATTGCTATACGTGCATGTGGTGACCAAACATAATTTGCTGTGGCTTCCCAAGAAGTGAATTTTCAGTGGGGTGTACATATATAAGATCATCACACATTGCTATCCAGAGTGGGAATTCACTTTTCTTCACAGAAGAAACTTCTATGTTGTTTGAAAGCCAGTGTGGAGCTCTTTGCTCAAGTGCAGAATCCACCGAGAATTTATTTTGCCCAAGGTCTGTAGAGAGTTACGAAATTCCCATTTGTTTCCTTGGAGGTTGGACAGCAGAACTAAACCTTTCTTGTGTGGTACCACATACAAAAATACAAAAAACCAAAAACCCGCTAAGAAGCCAATGAAAATATTGTACAAATAACTAATGGTTTGCAGGAGAACTTTTTCTAAACAGAAAGAAGGATCAGAACCATGCTGCAGATGGGTGGTGGGTTTTAACCCTTTCTTCCTGCATCATAGTCTTGATGTAAAATGTACTACTATGTAGCTGTTTTTTGTGGGTGGGTAGGATTTTCACTGAGACTGAAGTACAGGGAGAAAGGTTAAACTCTCTTCCCATTGCACCATAACCCTAGTCCTGATCCTCCTAGCTGCTGTTAGCCAATGAAATGGGACCACACATTGAACATTGCATGTTATTTAGCCTTTAGCTTCTAACTTTCAAACTGCTTAGTGTGTCTGTCATCCCCTTGAAATCTGTGGTAAAATTGGAGGGTAAGCAACTTGCAAACTCCACCTGGCTCCCCCAGGCACACCATTTGGTTTCCTGGCCCTTGGTGATTGGCTCAGTTCACACAGTCAGTTGCCAATCAAATAATCCTGGCATACGGTGTGTTCACCTTTGGCATTCCACCTGTGATGGTCACTCACATTTGTCAATCATGGACTGATGTGAGGAAGGATGTACATGTAAACTGCTTTGAGTTTATTTTAACAATCAACAGCATATGAGTTTTATGTGATAAATGAAATAATAAATTAATGTGTGAACCATGCTAAAGCAAGCTTCCTCAACCTGGTGCTCTCCAAATGTTTTGGATTACAGTTCCCATCATTCCTAACTGTTGGCCATGCTGGCTGGGGATGATAGGAGTTATAGTCTGAAACATCTGAAAGGCACCTGGCTGGGGAAGGCTGACATAATGTCTCGGTGACATCTATGTCAAATGCAGAAGCTAAGAAGCAGGCAGGAGCATATCCACTAAAGAAGATGGCAATGAAAACCAAGGATCACATACTCCCAACTCGGCTAGCAGAATTTGTGAGAGTTCAATCCAACCTAGTTCAGGTGCCTAATCTCTTCACGAGATTTTATGTCATTTTCCCTTGCATATCTGCTCTATGCAAAAACCTGATATAACTCAGATATGATTTTTGCAAGCCATAGTGAGAAAAATGAAAGGATTGCAATATTGCATAGTAACAGTTAGAAAATTGGTCTGAGTCCCCACTGCCTTGTTGGTTCAAGGCATGGTATTGGGGGGGGGGCAAAGATTTTCATTTTATGGGAATAGAACAAACATCTCACTTTAACACTAAGGAATCAAAAGCCCTGCACAGCAACTCAGCTATGATTATGATGATAACCCTCCTTGCCATCATTCTTCTCTGAGCATAACTCTTAACATCATTCCAGTCTATGATGCATAATTGCTACACTATATTCTTTTTCATTAGCATCCTATTTCTACATTCTCTTTTCCTTTGGCACCTGTATGATAACTGCATACAAATTATTTGCACAATTCCTAAAGCCTTTTGAATGGAGAATTTTGTCTAGCCACTGGCTTCCCCCTTAACAGAATGCTGTTCTAGAAATTCTAGAATTCTGGAACTTCTATAAATCATGTGCCATCGGTCCATTTGCTGGCCGCAGCAAGCAGCATGAGCACCTGTGGCTAGTTAGAGGTGGGGATCTTTTCTTACCATGATGGCCTCAGCTTGCTTGGAGTCCAGCTCTGACACTGCCCGCCGGAAGCCTTTGGCCGAAGAACTGGAAGAGTTTGGGGTTGGCATCCTTGCTGGTGCACTGGCTCAGCATTCAGCTTTGCTTTCCCTTCTCTTCCCTGGGCTTTTATAGGGCAAGTCTGACGTCAAAGACCCTTTCCGATCCCCCTCTGCCCACCTCCCTCTCTCCAGCCTGAGGGAGAAAAGGGGAGGAGGGAGCAGAGGCAAAGGAAAGAAGCACTTGTATCCCATTAAATCTAATTGCTGTAAAGATTACAGGCACCCAGCTTCTGCAAATCCACCGTGAGCACTTTTGCTGCACCCCAAAATACTTGGTAGGCTAAATGCTCGCCTTGTGCTTTTTTGCAGCTGATTCTTCCACTGTGTAAGCTGTATATTCCATAGGGCTCTGCTCCAGTGGGAGTTCCAGTTCATGCAAGCATCTTAACACTGCCAAACAAGAAATGAACAGGAGGAACCCAGCAAAAGGTGCTTCCCTTTAATCATATGAGTCTGGCTATATGGGAGTAAGGAAAATATACTTTAAGATTAGTTTTAAGCAGAGGCTTGACAACCATATGTCAGGAGTGCTCTGATGGTGTTTCCTGCTTGGCAGGGGGTTGGACTCGATGACCCTTGTGGTCTCTTCCAACTCTATGATTCTATGATTCTATGATTTTAAGAGTTAGGATGGGCAAATCTTTCACTTTCGGGTTCTATCAGTTTCTCATTTTGCCAAATGTAAGTTCAGTTTCCCATACTGCCACTTCTGTATTATTTTTATTTAAAATAAAGCCTCATGGAAATTCATCAGCATGTTGCTATGAATCTCTTCTTATATGCAATTTTGCCTAATATACAGATTTTTGCAAAGAGGTTTCCCCTACTATAATGCAGTTTGGGGTGTTATTTTCACCAATATTTTCATTTTTATGCATACTTTATACAGGTATGTGCACTTCTGTACATTGACTTGCTTGGTTGGAGAACTGCATTTCAAAATTCAGTGCAAATTCTGAAGGCTGGTTGTGTTTCAGTCCATGTACTGTTTGAGAAAGTGTGGGTTAGGTAGGTTCCTCAAATGTGAACTGAATTGAATTTATGCTCCATTCCTAACTGGAAGTCAGAGTGTAGGCTGGTAAATTGGGTCAGAGTTTCACTTGAATGGCCAAAATGCTGGCCCTGTGGTATGTGGAGCACCCTGCTCATTCACAACTGCACAAGAAAGGATGAAATGGCACAGAGCTTCAGGGTGGGGGTTGTCCCAATTCAATCAATCCTGAAGACTAGATCCCTTTTTCAAATGGATGTTGTTGACTTGGTATCCTCCCCTACCTTCAGCATCCAGTACTCAGAGCTAATCTTCTGAACACAGAGGTTCTATTTAGATCTCATGATTAATCACAGTTGATAAAGTTATCCTTCACAGCGGAAAGATATAGTCACCCTGTGATCCTCAGTGGAAGTTGCTGAATTTGGACTTATGACCTTTTGCAGCAACTATGAATCATACTACTGGACCTCAGCAGGTCTGCTTGTCTTCATATACCTTGTACTCCAGAATTAAAGGCCACATTAAAATACTAAGCCAGTCATCATTTTCTGGCAACAATTGCAATCAAATATGCTAATACCTGGGCAAGGCCTGCTATGGTGTGTCCTCTGGGGTGGAGTCTGAGAGGGACTCAGAACCTCACTTCACCTCCAGCCTTCCTGGGAGCAAGTTTCTCGCTTAGAGCCAGGGCTTTTTTTCAGCCATAGCTCACTGGAACTCAGTTTCAGCACCTCTCAGGTGGGTGCCATTGTCATTATAAGACAACAAGAGAGGAGTTCATAGTGAGCTCCAGTGCCTCTTTTTCTAGAAAAATAGCACTACTTAGAGCTATCTGTTGTCCTGCCTTTTAGGCTCACTGTCTGGACCAGAACAAGTTATTGAGGACCAATGTTTTGGGAAGCACCAATGTTTGTCAACCCCTCTCCCTTCACAGAGAGCCTTATACTACTGAGCATCACCTGTGTTACTGCTGATGACCTACGATTTCATTCCAGTGAAAATGGGACTTGATGTAGCCATGGCAATTTCTTAGACATTCAGTTTTGAAGCATCAGAGATCCCAGAACTTGTAATAGCCAAGACAGATGAACTGTCAGCTCACATGTTCTGCTGCTTGTGAATGCCAACATTGGTGAAATCTCAGTATAGCTTCCATTTATTAGCCTTTCAGCCACAAGGAGGAAAGAAATAGCACCCTATCAGTGACAATAAGGCAGCAGTGGAGAACCTGTAATTTGGCCATTTCAACCAAGCCACACCCACCTGTCCTACACCTGGTGGCATATGTGACACCAGGTTTGTGACAGGTAAAGATTAACTGCATTCTGAAAGCAGTGGTTGCAAGCGCTACTGATCAGCTGATCAATGGCACCTGAAAAACCCTGGGCCTTTGCAAGTGTTGCTGCGGCACAAGAGGGTTTTGTAAGCACCAACAACAAGGCATCTCTGGAATTTGCATCAGCCAGGTACCTTGGCATCTCTGTTAGCTCTGTGTCCCATTTGATATGCATTTAGTGCTAATACCAAAAACCTTTGATTTGGGTATTCCTATGTTAGCATTTGGATCTCTGTGGTTTGCGAACGTAGTCATCCTGTTAATGAAGAAAGACAAGCCGGAAAAGAATTACACATGAAAAAGAAAAAACCTCAGTCTTGATTAGGACTTTGTTCTCCAACATTTAAATAAAAAGATTCTATCTGCAAAGGTATTGGAGGGCATGCAACAAGGAATTTGTGTGATGTGGTTACTGAAACAAGTGGAAAACAGAAAACTACCCTCAGGGTTGGCTTAACCGAACCGATCAAAAGGGAGAGAAACAATTCAGGCTGTACTCAAACAAAGGGCCTAAGGAGATGAAAGAAAGGGCAACAATGCCAATCTTTGGGATCCTTGCATTGCCTTCAGAGCATTGCGCTGGAGATAGAAAGGCCAGGAGCCAGGATAGTATAATTCATTTTTGGACCTCCCAGGCATATTTAAATTTAAACTCTGCCACCTTGAAATTTTATATTATTAAATACTTTCACTGAAGTTCTTCAATTTGGTATTGTTGGTTGAAAAGTTCTAACTGACTGAATTCCAGGAATGTAGAAGCAGTCTGTGGAGCTGCGGCACTTGTGCAATTTCTTTCTGCTAATGTTCTTCTCACAAGGGTTGATGCCCACATGAATCCTGTTTGTGGCAGACACTGGTTGTTCTCATTCCAAGGCAGCTCCATGGACCATCTACTATTCAGTGCAGGTGATGGTGAGAACACAAGTGTCACTTCCACATTGGCAAACAACCCACGTGTTCCATCTCTCCCCCCCCCCTGCAACTAGGGATATGTCATTGGCCGAGGAGGGGAGGGGAATGTGTCCACCAGAAGCAGGGAAGTATTATGCCTTGGCCTTGAGAGCTGAGGCTTCTTTCAGTGTCCTCCATTTCCTGCTTAATATCTAAGGCTGTACATTTTCATCTAGATCAAGGCTGGGGGAAATGTCACCCTTTTGATTGTCGGACTACCACTTCAACAGTGGTAGGACTCCGACTTCCATCCCCCATGGCCATTGGCCATGCTGGCTGAGGCTGATGGGAGTCGCAGCCCAACAACAGGTAGGAGGCCACAGGTTCCCCATTCCTGATCTAGATCAATCCACTAAAGCTTTAATTTGCACCTCTCCTTACCTTCTGTTTCATCATCTTGCAGTTGCTGATACTCCTGTAAGGATAGAACTCTTTCAGCTGGACTCAATTTGTTGGGAGAAATGCCCTCTTGATTTATCCACGGCTCATTCTGTCTTTGCTAGTAAAAGCCCATGGAGCAAAATAGGGCCCTTGAAGATTGGGCAAAACCATGCAGAGACACAGAGGATGAACTATGTGGCAGTGCCTTGTAGCCCAATATCTATTGTAGCAACGTGAGTGGAGATTTAGTGGGGAGACAGCTATAAAAAAAGAGTGGGTATGGAGTAATGGAGTTACAAGAAGGATTTGCAGGACTGTTGGACAGCTCCCAGGCTATTTCTGATAGCCTAAGCCCTGGATCAGGGTTCCCAAATTGTGGTCCATGGTCTACTTGTGCTCTTTGATCTTCATACGGGTGGCCCATGTCATGTCTGCGAAGAACGCTTATCGTTTGAAAATCCATGTAATTTAATTGTAATACAATAAAAGGCAATGTAAGAAATAAAATAAGCAGTAAAAATGCCATTAAAAATAACACAGCATCTAGTACAGTGCATTACAATTCCTACAAAAGGCAGAAAAATCGTGAAGTGGTCTGCCAAAACCCTCAGCAATTTCCACGTGGTTGGGCAGGGTGCATGTCTGATGGTTTGAGAACCACTACTCTATATGTCTACGTAGAACCTAAACACTGTTTTGAACTCTTTTCCTGGAGCAAAGAATGCTTATAATGCCCATCCTCTACCTGGACCCTGGTACTCCTGCAGTCTCTTGACAGGACAGTTGGCTTTGGGGGCAAAGGAAGAGCAGGTGAATTTGACATTTGGGGCAATTGGCAAGGCAGCTCCTTGTCGAGTTTGCTCCATCTACTTGAGCTGTCTCGACTCCTGGGCCCTCTTCAGATAAGGGGTTCCCCTCCCTCGTATCATCCACACAACCATGCTGCGTTGTTTCTGAAAGAGAGAATGCGTCGCCCAAAGTCACCAAAGGAGTGAGAGGACACCTTTATGAAGCCACACCCCTAGGAGTCCTGCTCTGTGAGCTCCTTGAGTGCTTTGCCTGGCTGGAATTTGTCCTTGAATTGTGACGATCCCTCTTGCTTAGGGTGTATGTAGAGAGGTCTGGTTTTTTTACATGGCCAAAATGTAGTCCACTGTGCAAAGGTAGGAGTCACACACATTGCCCCATCTGCTTTGACCTCTGACTCCTCCCACCACTAGCATGTGGCCCGCAAAAACTTGACTGTGACAGAATGTAGCCCTTGGGTAGAAAAAGTTATTCCACCCTTGCCCTATATCTTATTGAGGGTTGTATATAATTTTGTGATCATGGCAAGTACTTGCTGATGACCAGGCAGTGGGATAATACCAACACAAAATGTCACCCATGTTCATATGTGCAGCTCAATCTCCATGTAGTTTTTTTCCTCTCCTGCCCCCTTCTCTCTCCTATAATCTTGAATAATTACAGTATGTCTTTTGAAGCAATTACAGCACAGTTGAGCTTTCACTGTAAAACAGAGCCGTTCCGCCTTTGCAGCTCCAATCAACCGTACCAAAAGCAATAGAGTTTAATAACCCATAATGACAACTCAACGCCTTAGCATCTCCAGCAAACTTTCTGGGCCTTGAGCAACAACAGGAAAAAATAGAATTAAAACCCACATCACTACACAGACTTCACAGCCTCTCATTATATAGCAACTTGGATGCTGGCTGCAACCCGCAAACAACGTAGCCTTGTGTCGTCTCATTAAAGCCAATGGGAGCATTCCAGAATGGGTGATGTGAAGACTGTAGCCTTCAGCACCTATGCTCCCCTTTACCAATACACATAGACGGCTTTGGTTTAAAAGTTGTTTTGGGAGGCTGCCAGTTTAAGCAAATGAATGGAGGGATGAGAAATTGCTTAACCGTTTTTCTCTGAACATTTCAAAACTCCATCCATCCATTGCTTTTACTCCACCTGGAGGGAGAAAGATAGCAGTATGGTTCAGTTCTAGAGCCATAGCTCAGAGGTGGAACATACATTTTATGTACTAAAGGTAAATAAATAGGTATAAATATATAAATAGGCAGGTGCAGGGACCGAGCAACAGGAGTTCACCCCATCGCGGGGATTCGAACCGCCAACCTGATCGGCAAGTCCTAGACTCCGTGGTTTATCCCACAGCGCCACCTGCGTCCCACCAGTCCCTGATACCTATAGCTTAAAAAAGAACAGGTGATGGGAAAGACCTTTTCTAGAATTGAGGGCTTGATCCAGTGAGGGGGCTGCTCCACCCACTTGCCAAATTTAGCCTGTGAGGCTGGACCTGATAAGAATCTGGCCAATGGAGCAAACTCACGGCACACATTGGCCACTGGGATGTGACTAACCAACACACCTTCACAGCTCCTCTCACACATTTTTTCAGTGTATGTGGAGGGGATCATCTGAACCCTCTGGTTGTGATTGCTGTACAGTAGGCCCAAAACCAAGGGATGGGGGGGGGTTACATTCCAGGGGTCCTCATGCAAGGGCAGAATCATGCAACGTCAGGAGGAGCCCTGGAACTGCCCTCAGAGTGACCTTATTGGGCTCTGGGAAGCCCACATGAGGCCTATCTCTACCTTACCAGACTCTAGGAAAGTCACAGAAGGACTCTGGAAGGCTGTGAATGACTCCCACAAGATCTCATTGGAGCCACTCACACTCTCCCAGAGGCCTCCTGTGACTTTCCTAGAGCCTGGAAAGCAAGGTGGGGGGCTTAAAAACTCTTTCCACAGCCAGAAAATCCCATGCAGAAAGAGCCTGTTAAGACTTGCCTATTGGGCTCTGGGAAGGTCACCCACGATCTCATGAGAGATCTCATATGACCCTTTCCAACTGCATTCTTTTTTTTTCTGCCATCCACACAAAGCTGCAATTACATAAGGAAATCACACGTAAGTCGTGGATCTACTGTACCACTTTCTACTTCATCATGTGAATTGGTTATATGGCTTATTTGGAATCGAATCCAAGTAGAATCATGCACCTGACTGGATGGATTATTTCAGCACATGGCTTTGGACAAATTACCAATGGGCCCAACAAAGAGTGATGCTAGAGAGTCATTTATCAACCAGGCCTATCAGCAGCTGTATTGTGACAAGGAATCGTGGGTGATTACAGTTGGCATGTCCAGCTCTCTCATTTCAGCTTCTCCCATCCGGTTTCCTCTTTTAACTACATTTGCCACCTTCTCGGTTCTGAATGAGCTAACCACACTGAAAAGTACTAGAGACAGTTATGGTAAATATTTTCTGGCCTCCTGAGTCATCCCCCTTTTTTCCAATAACCATATAGATTTCTGGACCAGGAGATGGTTTGGCAGTCGGGATGTTGCTCAGTTAATGGAAATAATTATTATTATTATTATTATTATTATTATTATTATTATTATTAAACAAATAATGCTTATGCTGAGAAACTGAGAGGTAAAAGGACACCTATATTGCTGTGGCAGTTGCAAAAGGTGGTTATTGAAGAAGGAACAATGCTAGCAATTAGGGGAGGAAATTTTCAATATTCACCTTCAATGTAGAGCAGCCTTCCCCAACCTAGAAACCTCAAAATGTTTTGGACTGCATGAATGAAGTCCAAACCCCACTGGAAGCAGCCAGCCCATCCATGAAGCAGTATGAAGGGAGCTGATTCAGGGTGTCATCCCTTGAAGAGTGGCAACTTGAGAGAAGGAGAAGCAGAAGCGCCCCCCCCCCAAAATGGTGAGATGAGCAAGAGGCTGAATGGGGAGTTGTACTTCTCACCACCAACATCACCACCACTCCCCATACCATCATGCCTCCCCCTCCCACAACAGGAAAAGCCAGCACCCCTTCTGTTGCCTCCTTTCCCTCACTGCCACCAGGTGGGTGCCTGGCAGTGGGTGCCCAGCACTCAGCACTCACCACTAGCAGACTCTCACTGCTGCCAGGTGCTTGCTGCCTCCTGCTCCAGGACTTCAGCGGCTGCAGTGGCGGCAGACACATGGTTAACTGCATGCTCCTCTTCTTGCCCCTGGGCTGCTGCCTTCCTCCTGCTCACTGTCTTCAAGGCAGCCCAGGAGCAAGTACAGGTGCGTGCTACTGCTGTGAGGATCAAGGAACAGGAGGCGGTAAACATCAGCAGCAGTGAGCACCTGGCAGTGGTGGGCACCAGGTGGCAGCAAGGGGCAGAAGATGGGGAGGCTGTGCTGGTTGTTTTGTCCCTAGTTGTGAAGCATTTGGGGCCAGCCCTGCTTCTGGATCAGAACAAAAATCCATCTACTTCTGTATCCTGTTCTCCCAGTGGCCACCACCAACTGTTCTTATCAGCTCCAGCCAGCATGCCCAGTTTTCAGGGATGATGGAAGTTGTAGTCCAAAACCACACCAGTTTGGAGAAGGCGGATGAAAGATCCATGTTGCTATTTGACTTCTATTCTCAGCAGGGCCATCTTTAACATATGCACCACCGGGGTGCAAAGATCCGCCCAGTGCCCCCAAATTTAGTGCTGCCCACGTCTACCCCCAATATATACTTCTCTGTGGTTGCAGGTGAGGCCATGGCAGCAGCAGTGGCGTCCTGCTCTTCTGAGTCTCGCTGCCATCGCCTCTCAAGAACCAGGCGCCGTCTCTCCGCAAAGGCATGCAGCTTCACATCCAGGTGCTTTTAAATGCTCCCCAGGAGGAGAAAAGAGAAGAAGAGGGATGCAGCAGCCATGCTGACAGCGGTCGAGAGAGCAATGCCTCTCCATGAAGGGTGGGACTCCTGGGAGGAGAAAGCGGGCAGGGTGGAGGCGGCAGCGGCAGCCGGCTTTGAATGTCAGCTTGATCAAAATTATTTATTATTTCATAACAGGTAGATAGTTAAGAGCTTAGGCGGCTTCAGCAGCGGGTGCCTGGCACCCCCCAGAATTCAGCGCCTGGGTGCCCTGCACCCCTTGCACCCCCGGGTAAAGACGGCCCTGCTTCTCAGTGTTGTGGCCTTGTTGACAGTTTGCATAATAGTACTGGGGGGGGGGGGTGTAAAGTTATGCCCCAGAGTTGTGGCTACGAATAGCACCAATAGCTGAGGATGTAGCATAAACATATGTTTACAGCCCACTGCTGAACATATTAGTAACCTTTCCACAAGCAACATGACCTCTCTCTAGCTGCAGCTGCAAATGAAAAATGGCAGGGTCAGAAGGGGCCATGTTTGCCCTGCCTCTAATCTCTTGCATATAGTCTCTTTGTCAGTGTTTGCTACATGATGTCCTTCCTCAATAACGTATCATTATGTTCTTGATACCCATACACGCCCAACCTCTTTGCTCCTTTTCTCTTCCTTTGGGCAGTGGTTTCAAGGCAGGCAAGTAAACATCAGATACAGCAACACTATCGCCCAAGGCGTTTTGCTGCCTGAGACAGCAAAGTGAAAAGGAAGAAGGAATAGGCGGTAAAGCGATCTTTCTGTATGTGTCCCCTCCCATGCCACTGGAAGAGTTGCCACAGGAAGCTTTTTTAAACAGCAATGGGATGCCATCCTCCATTGCACCTTAGACAGCAAGCCATGTGTCGGGGAGCAAGGGGTGGGCAGAGTAGGCCACGCAGGGCACACAGCTCTCTCTTGCCAACAGAGGGACTTAGGAGGAAAAGCCTTAAAGCTTTTGTACCTATCCCCAACATCTGCCGCCTGATGCAGTTGTCTCATTTACCTAATGGAGCAGCCAGCCCTGTTTGTCACAACCCTTCTGGAGGGTTTAAGGTGAAAGTAGCCTACCTGTTACAATGCAAGAACAATGGAATTTTAATCTCAAGTGTCTGAAGGGCTGGTTCCTGACATATTAGGGTTTATCTCCCTACCCAGATCCAAACAGGACCCTTGTAATTCTGACCCTGCCACAGCTCTGTATGCCTTCAGGAG
Source organism: Podarcis tiliguerta (assembly GCF_965153285.1). Taxonomy (NCBI): domain Eukaryota; kingdom Metazoa; phylum Chordata; class Lepidosauria; order Squamata; family Lacertidae; genus Podarcis; species Podarcis tiliguerta. The sequence continues at coordinate 62,879,751 of NC_139534.1, forward strand.
ACTCCATTGCTGGGGTCATATCTGACTCATTTCCTTGCCGCTTGTTAGGGCCCTTGTGTTTTGTTTTCCCCGTCTTTGTCTTTCCCCCCTCCCTCCTGAGGATGTGCAGTTTGGGGGCCAGGAAGGTCAAGAGGGTCCGCACAAGTGACTTATGATAATTGCAGACTCTCAACTGCTCAGCGACTCTAAATTCCTCCCTGACATTTCCAGTCTAAGGCTCCCACTGACTCAGCTGCTGGTGGTGATATTTAAACAGGGATTATCTCGTTTGTGGTTCTTTTTCTTTGATAACAGGGCAAGGGAAAGTAATTTTAACACTTTCCTGCTGCCTTCCTACGGGGCTGGAAGACATACCTGCCAAACCTCCAGCTCCTTCGGCGCTAAATGGAAGAGGGCATCCCATCAGAAAAGATGGCTCACCGCACCATGACAAACTTCCCAGTACTTTGTTTCTAATGAAGCTTTTGCTGTTAGTTCTGTAGATACTTAATGCATTTCCATATTAGAACTTGGCTCAGTCTGCTTTCAAGCATGTCCAGGATATGGGGAGATGATTCTTGGCGCAAATCAGTGCATTCATCAAAACTGGAAATCATGTCCTAGCTGATCCTAGCAAGGTTTAGAAAGGTCTGGAATATTATGATTATAACCCCACCCAAAGTACAATCAACTAGAAATCCAGTTCACGCACAACTGAATGGCTGCTTGGTTTTCTCATATCTTATCCTGAATCCTTACCATTCTGGGGACAAAATACCTTTAAAATACAAATACATATTTTTACCATGGAGTAATCAATATTGTGGGATGCAGGTGGCACTGTGGTCTAAACCACAGAGCCGAGGGCTTGCCAATCAGAAGGTCAGTGGTTCGAATCCCCACAACGGGGTGAGCTCCCATTGCTTGGTTCCTGCTCCTGCCAACCTAGCAGTTCAAAAGCACCTCAAAGTGCAAGTAGATAAATAGATACCGCTCCAGCGGGAAGGTAAACGGTGTTTCCATGTGCTGCTCTGGTTCGCCAGAAGCAGCTTAGTCATGCTGGCCACATGACCCGGAAGCTGTACGTCAGCTCCCTCGGCCAATAAAGTGAGATGAGCGCCGCAACCCCAGAGTCATCCGCTACTGGACCTAACTGTCGGGGGTCCCTTTACTTTTTAATCAATACTGTATTGATTGATTTAGATCCATCTTTCAAAGTGAGCGTGTCAGTTAGGATTCCTCACAAGGACTTCTGCTCTTTTCTCTTTCTTTCTGTTTTTTGTTTTTATTTAGATTAGCTTCTTTTATTTTATTGTATTGTATTATGAAAAAGCTTTATTCAAATCTTTTGAAAAGAGGAGGGAAAGTGAAATTTATTTTTGCTTGTGTTTTAATGAGAAACTACCAAATTTGAACTTTCCTAACCAATATGTGACCCAAAACACAGTTATCCTTTGAAATTCACACTTCACCAAATTCTGCCATAAAATTCTGCAACTGAATAATATGTGCAACGGGGTAAATATGTCACCAAAAACATGCATTATATTAGGGAAATTTCCTTGCAAAAATGCATGCACCTGTCAAACCTTCATGCAAATGTGCTTACTGGAGAAATCCACACTAAAATGATGATGTATTTTCATGAGGATTTTAAAATTAAAAAGCACACAAAAAATTGCTGTAGAAATATCAAGAACTGAATATAAGAACAATGAAAAAGTTGGAGAACCCACACTGACCTATTCATATTTGAACAAAAGTTGATATATTTTAGCTGATCTATGTTTATCCATTTTTATAATGGTAATTCTGTAAGAGCCTTAAACTTCTGAAGTATTCTTGTACCAGAGACCTTATTTGAAAGTATTCAACCCAACTAGGATTTCTACCTTTGAACTTTATTTTTACTTCCAGATAATCAAGTATAGAACCCTCTTTTATATGATCAGTATAACTAAATAAATTATTTTTCCACATTACCAATCCCTTCTCACAGTCACTTTTTAATTTATTCAATAGAGACTTGGGTGGGGATGGATATGGATGTAATAATATGTTGTGCTGATTGCAAATCTTTAGAAGATCTCGAATTAAAAACCATATTTTTAATATTAATGTTATCTATTAATAGTTTTTATTGTCCCTGAGTAATTCCTGAAATCCTTATGATAGTCTATTCAAACACTGAGATATTCGAATATGGCTCTGTGACCCAGTTTGTTAACCAGTTTGTAACACATAATAATTTCAAGTTCAGAAACTGAAGTCCTCTTTCCATCTTATCATACAAGGTTTTTGTTTTCAACCCTGATCTTTTATTATTCCATATAAATTTCGCTATGCTTTGTTGCCATATCTTCAGTTAGTTTGTTCATATTTTAATTGGTACACGTTGGGAATGTTTGCCATCATTTTCATTTTAACCACAGCTATCCAGAGAAAGATAATGATAATTTCTAACACTGTCATAAGTAATTAGCAATCCTTAAATATAGATCATACAGATCTTGTCTGAAAATATCACAATTATAGGATCAAGTCATTGAACCTTGCTATGAAACTTGTCCCAATTCTGAAACTGCATTGTCTAGGGCTTCAATATATCCAGAATTTCTGAAAGATGGCACTTTGTCCTGAATCTTAGGCAAGTCAATCGAAAAATTGCTTTTTTGTGTTTTTTGGCGTGTGGTTTTTACTTCTTGAAATATGGCAACCCTAGCATTGTCCCCTCCCTCACTACTGTATCCTGAAATGGCATTGTGTTTAAGCTTTTGGGCATCTCCCTTAGAAACATACTATAATGGGAAGCTTAGAGGACACAAAAGCCAGGATGCTAGTCAAAATTATATTGTCTTTCTCCATTAAGTACAGAGCGGTAATAGGAAACTTCTGACCTCACCCAGATGCAACTAAGTCCAGTACCACCTAGTGACTGTATAATGACACTATCCACATTCATGTCAACTTCATTTGACATGGTTCTTGCAGCTTGGGCATATTTATTCCTTTACCCTCATGGTGCCTTTCAACATCCATTTTTAGGGTCAGCTACAAAAATTGCAAATAAAAAGAGAACACCACATTAAAGGAAATCATCACCATAAAACCAAGCAACAAACCTCCAACTAAACACAGTGTTAAAAAACCAGCTCTGGCCATTTTAAGCACCTGGGGGGATAAAATGGTGTGGTGGTGCCAGGCAAGCAGCAGGTTTCCAATTCCATAGAGGGAACTCACCCTCAGCTGGTGTAATGAGATGTGTAACTTCTCCAGATACGTTGGTCTGCTCCAGGTGAGGCCCTAGACCACTGACGGTGTGTGTGTTTTGGCTGTTATTGCTTTTATGAAAAGAACAATGGTATTACCGTAAAAAGAAAATGGATATTTTTTTAATCCTTGAGAGAGCTAGCAGGACACGAGGATTACGTGAGGCTAGCAAAAGGTTTAGTAGAATATTATTGTTTCTAAGTTGCTCTAAAAACATGGCAAATGTCACTTTCAGCCAGATCCTAAATATCACTAAAAAGTAATATAAATCTGAAGAAGTGGAGAAAGGGGCTGTATTGGTAAGAAGGCAAAGAAGAAGCTATATGAAATCATGTAGACCAGCTGCACTTTTGGGAACGAGACACTGAGAGTTGTGTTTCGGGGCTCTCTCTGCGGAGATCTGATGTGGGGCAGTTGATTTGTTGCCTATTGGAGTATTCATGCTGCGCTTGCACCTATACTTGACCCACATATTTGTAAATAATCTTGACTATTACTACAGTATCTCAAAAGCTTCTAGGGACCTCCCTCAAAAGAAACCAAATCTAGGTGAGCACTGCTTCGAGATGTAGGGTGAGCATAACAATATAATAAAAAAATTGAGTATTTTGAGGACATTCATTGAACAACCACATTTGCTGAAGAAGTAAGATTTGAACAGATTTTTTTTTTTAACAAAACTATTACCCATATACTGGCACCCTTTTGTCCAGGCTTCTATAACCTGCTCATCAGCCTATGCCAATATCATTTTCTCTCTTCTCACTATGAGCAAAACATCTCACTCCTGATATCCCAACTCTAGCTTTCTGTCATGTTGTACCCACCTCAAGTTTCTAGTCCTGACTGCCTCCCAGTCTAAAAACGCTGATTTACCATTGCTGCTGTTTTCTATTCCCATCTCTGTGACTTCTCTTTATGATTGAAACCAAGGCTGGACCTAGACATGTCAAAGAAACGATTCAGTTAAATGCATTGCAAACTCATACAGGGAAATCCGGTAGGGAAAAACGGGACTCCACAGCGCCATCCAGTGTCACAGTGTTATATTGCATATACAACGAATATAAAACGCTTTTTCTTTACCAATCTAGCTGAGTCACAACTTCCCCTCAGAGATAAAAGGACTGTACAGGGTGACTAGATTCATGTGCCATGCTGGGAGTCTGGCTAGTCAGGGTGCAAAACAGTGAGTTGCTTTGGATTCCTACCGCACAGTAAAAGTTTTCAAGTCAGTGTTTAGTAAGTCGCTATTTGTGCTGCATAACATGCAGCTACAACATGCTCCACATTGCTTCCTCCTTGGTGTAGTAAGCTATCATTAGAAGTAGCAACTGAGAACCATATATTTCTGAAATTGGCCAAGAAATAGACGTGCTGCATCTGGGGAGGAATGAAATCATGGCAAGCGCTCAGTTTAATTTGTTGTGACAGCAATATACTGGTAACCTGTGCTTCCGGTACCTAGTTTTGTTTTTGTTTTGCTGATTACCAAATGCAATCCAACCATTCCCATTTTATATTTCCAAAGGAAATCAAAGGATTGAGATGCACGAAGGAGGTCCTTCAATTTCTTTGACGGAGTCAAACAGTCAGGAATGGCTAAGCAGGTAGCTCTCAAATTGGGTGAGAATTGAATTTCAAAGTGAATTTCAGGGGGGTGAGTTTTGGCCCATAAGTTAGATTTCTAAAGGAAAAATAATAGAATATTTCATACTGGTACCTTCCCCTTAACCATGTTTTCTCTGAAATAAGTCCTATTGATTGTGATGGCATTTTTCAAGGCTGCTGCTCTATTTGAATTTCAAGTTTATGATTCTAATTTTCAGGTGCTGGCAGAAGTGTATGTTTATGATTTGAGAATACCAATGAAACTATTTCATTTCGCATGGGGGATGATCAGCAGGGGATGCAGGGTGAGCTGCTTTTCTTGGGGGTATTTGCCTCCTCTGGCACAACCTATGGGATAGAACTAAAGCACAAGCAGCAGGAGGGGTAGGAACAGCCCCCCCCCCTAGTTATACTCTTCTGTGGGTAAGCCCTGTGGGCCAAGCCTGCTGTGATAGAGAACGCTATCCCTTTGGCAGAACTGAAATAAAATAAGACTCAACTACCAGCCTCATCAGTTTCTGTGCATGAAATTGGGGCCACCATCTTGTGCTTTGCTTCAGGGAGCAAAATGACATGGGCCAAATCCAATCGGAATGGGAGCCAAGTAGTTCCTGGGCGGGAATTTGCTAAGTGTAACCGTGGGGATGTGGTTACAGGGACACTTTGCTTTCCACAGGCCGTCCTCGTGAAATGATCAGCATTCATTAGGCCAAGCACTCTGAGAGAAGACTCACAGGATCACTAATAAAAGCTGCGCAGCTGGGGTCCTTAGCAAAAGGAGATGTTTGCTACTAAATCCACAGGAATGGGGGTAAAGAGATAATTTTGCAGCCCACTCCTAATTTGCAAGACAAAAAAATGTCCTGCTTTGGCTGACTGGCTTGTTTTCCCGGAACCTCAAGGAGTGCTCAAATAAGTGACCTGAAAACTGCAGCCTTAACGTAATGTGTTTAAAGCTGGAAAATAAATAAAAACCATCATAGAAAACCAGGCTAGATCCTGTTTATGGAGAGGGCATCAGCAGCAACGCACGTCACCGCATGTATAAAAGGAAGCGGAAGAAGGTACCACGCATCTCACAGCAGCTCCTATCGCATTGCCACATTCAGGCTAAGCAAACACAGCCCTCAATGAAGAAGCTAGAGCTGGCGTGTTGATAACAAGCTTAGGGCAAAGGCAGAGAGGGCTGGCAGTTGCTTCCTTCCACCCTTGACGCAGCTCCTGTTTTCAGCAAAGGGCATCAAGTGGTGAAAGTGTCTATTAAGCCCCTGTTTGATCAGAATCACTGCAAATTTCAACTACAATAGGGACAAAACAGAAGCGTCCAGGAGAGGTCACCAGAGATTTATAATTTAGGGTTACCAGACATCCCCGGATTTCAAATCTGTCCCGGGACAAATTCCGTCCCCGGATTTCAAATCTGTCCCCGGACAAATTCCGTCCCCGGAATGTCCCCGGATTTGCAAATCTGTCCCTGGGAAACATGACAGCGGCAGCCTCAGCAGCCCAGAGCCAGCCTGGTAGTGCAGTTGGCTCTGGCTGGCTTCAGGAGCTGCTCGCTGCCATGGAGCCTGCCATTTTTCCTCGCTGAAAGTCCACATATGATGTGTCCACATATGAGCAACACATCATACGGCGACTTTTGGCGAGGAAAAATGGTGGGTGCCACGGCAGCGAGCGGTGAGCAGCTCCTGACGCTAGCCAGAGCCAACTGCACTACCAGGCTGACTTCAGGCTGCTCACTGCCACTGCCAAAGGGGAACCGGGGATGTCCGGCAGTACAGATCTCCTACCCCTTCCCCCTTTGTTTTGACTGATCGGGGGAGGCTTGGGAGTTGTGGCCGGCCGGCCGTAGCCCAGTTTTAAAAAAAACTCTGCACATTTATGTTTCACAAGGTATGAAAGAAGGGCTTTGCACCTTGCCTGGCAGTACTAAAGCTCCCCCCTCCCTGAAACCTTAGGGTTGTTTGTTTTAGAAGAATCACTTACAGTATTGTACTAAGGCCATTGACTGATCGATTGGTTTTGTACATTTGTGTATCACCTTTCAGGATTGTTGGCAACAAAATACAAAAAATAAAAACAAATCAGTCCAATAATTTCCGCTCACCCCTCCCAAGAGGTGGGCAGGGTTTGCGACAATGTGTGTGCTTACCTGGCCAGGTGCCACCCACCTTGCTACAGGGGAGTCATCGCCCCACCCCCATCTCGGCAGGACAATGGGCTGCCAACTGGGGGTAGGGCGAGGGCCAGGAAAAAGGCCAATGCCCTTCGGCCAAGACTCACTTGGTTAACTTCCAGATTCACCCACCCAACCCTCCCTAAAATATAATATGGTATTCTTTTGCAGGCTAACCTGCCTTCTAGGTCAGAGGGCACTGCTATGGTCATAAGATGGTTGCTGTATTCAGAACTGGGAAGGAATTTCCCTGCATTGGCAGGTTTTGCCTTCCCCATAGCAATTCATCACAACTGGTGGTTTTTAGGCCTTGGTTGGTATCCTATAGTCTATCTTCAAGATGGGGGGTGAGGTGACATCATCATGTGCCCTCACATGGCGGCATTGTAGGGCCCGTTGAAGGGTGGATTGCGGGAGTCACTGGCCCTAGAGTGGCAGCATATTGGTCAAACTCCCAACTTCGGTGAAGTGGGAGGGCATGCTGTGTAAGTTCACGCTTTACAGTCCCCTCCCCCTGCACCTGACTGCCCTGCACATCCTCACCCCCTGTTGGGTCGAGAGGGATACCTTCCAAGGCCTAAGCCAAGGTTCCTGCACCTGAAATTCCATAAAGTTGTGGCCTAATTTAAACCCATACGTTGTTACGTCTCATTTCTGGGCAGGTAGGCTCCAGGGACAGGGTTTAGCACGTGGGCTCGCAAAGCAAACGAAGCAAAGCAAACGAAGCAAAGCACAATTAATCATCATAAATGAGTTCCATAAATGGGTCTGAAAAGGCTCTTTGGTCCCCACTTGCTCCACCTCATCTGGTAGGGAACAACCAAATGTTTTCATATGGAGTCCGAACACATGATGGACCATCACAGGAATGAACTGGGGGTTATTAAATAGAAGTAAACAAAGAACTCAAAAATCACTTGAAATAGTTTACCAATATAATACTGTATAACAAAGCATTAAATTCTCTTCTGCCTACTCTTCTCAGTCCAACACAACAGATACTTGCTTCCCTTTTGTTCGGTACAAGTGGGGAAAGGGAACTTTCAGGCATGAATAAGGATGGCAGGGTCTGCCAGTTTGGTTCATCTCAGTTTCCCTATCTTAAATTCAGTTCTCCACATTTTGCAGTAATCTGAATTTAAAATAAAAATCTCTTCCTGAAAATTCTTCAGTATTAGTGCATTTTTTTTCTTAATAAACACATAGGTGTATGCAGTTCTGACTAATGTGCACATTTTTGCATGCAATTTCCCCTAATATAATGTATTTTGTATGTTGTTTTTGCTAAGATCTTAATTTTTATGCCCTACTTTACCCACTCCCGCTCTGTCATGGTTCTGATTTTGATGAGGAAATGTCTCCAGTGGATTGGTTGTTGTTGTTTAAATCACATTACAGATTTAAACAGGAGTTGGGGAGACCACAAAGGGCATTTAGTCCAATCCCCTGCAATGCAGGAATCTTTTGCCGAATGTGGGGCTCAAAGCCATGACCTTGACTGGTTAGTTGTTGTTTTTTATTTTTATTTTAATAAAATCACATTAAATGAACTAACTCATCTCAAGAACCATTTCATTGGTCCTCCACTTCACAGAAAGCTGCAACCATTGTTGGCTCTCTGATCAGAGGACCCGATAGATGTGTTTGTTTTATACACACTTTTAGCAGTGCACTTAACTCGTTGGTGTACCCCTGTAAAATGCAATATGTATGTGAAGTGGTTCTGGACTAGATTGCCTAAAAACAAAATGACTGGTCAACCACACTGTTCTTTTTTGGTGGGGGGGGGGTTAAACCAACAACAATACCATCACAATTTTAAAAGCCTCTTTCTCTATAATAATGCCTTTTGCATTTGTGTTTCTGAATGACAATAATATTGATGCCAATAATTTTTAAAAGATTGCTTGAAAATGTCAAGAGAGGAAAACATGCCCACAATTTGCAGCCGTTCAATAGATTCTCTCCCCCCCCCGCCCGCCGCCAAGTTTTCAGTCACTTTTTGATCAAAGGAAACATTGTAGCTGTTGCTGATGACACAACACCTGTCTTTCTCCTCTCTTCTTCTTTTTTGTTGTTGTTTTGTTTTGTGTTTTTTTTAATTGGCATTAGTCACTAGGCTTGTAATGGATCAACATCATCATGCCAATTATGGCTCTCCACAAATGTGTTCTCGCTGAGCGGACCTCTGCAATTTCCAGCCCTCTCACACATCTGTTATTTCCGCGGCATAAAATGCTTGATGATCATCTATACAAAATGTCTGCACTGACAGGAGGCCAGAAAAGAGCAAGTGAAAAAATGGGATGTGTGGTAAATCCCTTTGACTTCAGATCATGGCATCTATGATTCTGGAGCCACCTTCCCCAACCTGGTGCCCTCTGACTGTTTTGGACTATAACTCCCACTATCCCTGGTCATTGACCATGCTAGCAGGGGCTGATGGGAGTTGTAGTCCAAAACCACTGAAAAACACCAGATTTGGGGGAAATAGTCAAATAGACGGCAAGGGACCTGATCTGGCACCACAAGAGCTTCCCATCTGGATCCCACGACTGCTCCTGACCTCAAGCATCTCCCAAATTCTCCAGCACATCTCATTATTTTACCAAGAGCTGAGATACAGTCAAAGGACTCTATAACCATTTGTGCCATGAAGAACAACAGAGGCTTTGTCAGACGCTTTTGCAAACTTGGCCAAAAAAAAACCCCTTTCACACATCTTGGAATGCCAGTTGTAAGGAAAGTGATTCAAAGATTCATAGAATTGTAGCATTGGAAGGGACCAGGAAGGTAACCAGTCCAACCCCTGAAATACAGGAATCTTTTGCTCAATGTAGGCTTGAACCCACAAGGAAGAAGAAGAAGAAGAAGAGTTTGGATTTGATATCCTGCCTTTCACTCCCTTTAAGGAGTCTCAAAGCGGCTAACATTCTCCTTTCCCTCCCCCCCCCCACAACAAACACTCTGTGAGGTGAGTGGGGCTGAGAGACTTCAAAGAAGTGTGACTGGCCCAAGGTCACCCAGCAGCTGCATGTGGAGCAGCAGGGAAGCGAACCTGGTTCCCCAGATTACGTGACTACCGCTCTTAACCACTACACCACACTGGCTCTCAGTGAGGCTGAGATTAAGACTCTCGTGGATGTTAGCGAGGTTGTGGGCAAGGAAAGAGTTAAGTAACAAACATATGAGGTGTTTCTCCTCTTGGAATTACACACAGACACACAACAGCAGTCTTGTTTTTTGCAGCCAAAAGTGTAGCTCCAGCATCAATATGTCCCTGCTGCATTCCAGATGTGTATCTAATAATATCTTGTAAATGAGCCGACTTTGTCAGAAGAATGTCAACTTTCTTGCTTTAGTATTGGATCCAAAAGCTGAAATTCTGAAAGTCATTCTAACAGCTTTTGTGTAAAACACACTGAAAATATACTGGTGACTTAAATGTAAACACATCCATCTTCTAAAGTGTGTGCCAGGAGGGGCTAAGCTGTCACCCCTGACTAGGCTGGCTGGCTGTAGCTGAAGTCCAACAACATCTAGAATGCCACAGGTTCCTCACCCCTCTTCTGAAGGAAAGAGAAATGAAGAAGAAGAAGAAGAAGAAGAAGAAGAAGAGGAAGAAGAAGAAGAAGAGGAAGAAGAAAGGTTTTCTAGATCGTACTGATGTTACATGCCAGTCACTGGGTATATCTGAAGAGTCGTAGCCACTCTCCAAGGCTTGTTCTTGCCACTGTGAGTGAACGGCCACTCTCAAATAACATGCAAAAAATGTACCAATCTTATCATCCGAAAAATGTCAGAGGCGATGTGATTCTCAGAACACGGCTTCCCGGAGGAATAAGGGACTGGAGCAGGTTCTTTCAGTAAATGCTAATTTGCTTAATGGGTTGGGAAAGTGTGTAGCCTTTTGCAAGCCTGCATCATTTGCCCAATACAATTACGTGGAACCGAGTGTGTGAAGTATAACCGGGAGGCGAGAGAAACCAAGCCTAGGGAGGCCCCTGATGCCCCTTTTCTGCTAATGACGATATTGTCTCTCTTTCCATTTAATCTAGATCCTGTTTGGGCCTGAGGCTGTTTCATATAAACCCAACCTGCCTCTCTCTATCCACTTCTGCCTTGTCCACCTGCAGCCCTGGAATAAGTCACAGGGAGCGGCGTGGAACAGCGTAGAGCTCCGACGTGCTCAGTCTCCCTGCTGCACCTCTTTGGGGAGCAGCAAGGGCATCACAGGGCCTGGCTGCAGGCACTCCCCACTCCATTCGCTTCCCCCCTCCAATCACCCCTTATCAGGTTTTCCAGCGCGGCTGACGCAGCCCCTGGTGGAGCGGCAGGGCCTGTTTTGTCGGCAGCGCTGCCCATTCTTCATAAGCCGTCCCCTCAGGGCCTGGTATTTTCTGCACTTCTGGCCTTTGCAACCCAAGTGTGTACGTAGGGATAATGTGCACCAGCTCAGCTACCAGCCCCCATTCTGCTCTTTGGCAAACCACAGCTTGTTTGCAGGTCAGGGAGTGTGGGTGGAAAACGAACCCCATCTTTTTCACTGTGGACTTGCGAATTTGGGGTGGGTGTGTAGACCTCTGCTTAGACTTAGAAGGAGGGAGCAAGCTGAAGACAAACAGGGCAGAAAATGGCTCCCCCCCCCCCTTCATGTCATTGCTTGTGAAGAGGTTGTATTCCTCAAATATGGGGATGTGGAGGATGATAAAGTCATTAGTGTTTCATTTCTGAATAGAATCATAAAATCATAGAAATATATAGTTGGAAGGGAGCACAAGGGACATGTAGTCTGTACAGTTCCTCTGTAAAGCAGGAATCTTTTTGCTCAACATGGAGCTTAAATCCACAGCCTTGAGTTTAAGAGTCTCATGCTCTATCAGCTGAGCTATAGTCAAGATGAGAAATATTCCCTCTCATTCCCTCATTGTCACTTTGCTTTCCTTCAGTTTTACCATGAATTATCAGGACTGTACTAGCATGAGTTTGACCAAACTGTGGGAGGCAGTGGAAGACAGGAGTGCCTGGCATGCTCTGGTCTAAACAACAACAACAACCACAACAACAAACTTTATATATAGACTGGAAAGTAGATATGCATTTGAATAATTGGACTCTTAAGGCCACAAAAACTCATGCTATAAAGGGATCAAAAGACTCTGAATTGCTGGAATTGACCCTTCAGGTGTGGCTGGACTCTGAATTCCATAAACGCCAGCCAGCACAGCCAGTGGTCTGGGATGGGGGGGGGGGACAGGAATCCCACAACTGCTATAGGGCTGCAGGTCCCCCATTCTGGCTCTATTATATTAACCTACTGTAGCCTAGAGCCCCTGAGGGCCTCCACACACACACAAAACCTTTGCATAGGTGCCCATATCCAGGAGAAACCACACCTCATAAGACCATGGTGGCCATATCTCATTTCTCTTCTTCTGTAACCTGCACAACCTCATGCTGGGATGTCACAATGTGATACATTTCATGTGGAGCTTGGGCAGGTAAACTCAAAGTGTTGGGAGAACCTGAGTAAATGGTACTACCCATTACAGAGGTGAAATGATAATATTTCTTACAACTTGTCATTCCAACCAAATATATTTATATGAAGTGTGACTGTGATGAAGGCATGCCCTGCACACATTTATTCATCAGGAAGCCATGACTGGCTACAGGCCTCTGTTGAGCATAAGTTTCTTGCCAGACGTAGGCTTGTCTCTGTGTTGCATGGGAAATGAACCTGTCTGACATTGATTCCACATGTATAAATTCAGGTATTTAGGCATAATTTTATACAGGCAAGCTTAGAGGTGATTCTACATGGAACATTCTCTTTAGGAATCTGTTATATATTGAGGTTCTCACCCTGGCCACCAGGAGTATTGTGTATATAGTTTTCACTCAGGTCCACATCAGTTATTTTAGGTGGGAAACCCTGGGTTGTTGTTGCTACAATGTTGACAGCCGGCTGTCTATAAAAGCAGGCCAGCCGAGCTGTTTGCTGATCAGTTCTGTTCCAGCTTACAATAAAGTGCTGCTTTGGAGAAATAGCTGCGTCATCTGCTATATCTACTCACTATTTAACAGAACCCCTGTTTGTTCATTCCATTCTCTACAAATAACTCATGCATGAAACGTTTTCGTACTTTTAAGTACTATTCTTGCTCAGTAATGCTACTGGAGAATTATCATTGTTATGCGCTGGAGTTTGTAAATTTTATTTTAAACTGACCTAGGTTTATTTATTTTTTATGCATGAAGCATAAAATGTAAGTCCCTTAAACAAACAAACAAGGGTGAAGTAACATTTGGGTGAATGCACTTTGTAATGAGTGTATTATTCAGAAGGTGTTGAGAGATCATTCCAGAACTTCCCCATGTACTGGATACCATTCTTGGTTGTTGCTTGAGCCTTGCTCTTTCACAAAAACTATGTTTTAGTGCCGTGTTCCTTTAATGACAGTGCACAGCAATAGCTAGTTAATAGAAGCATTCTGATTCCAAGAGGTCAGTAAAGCAGTCACACTTTTTATATCTATAATCTTGTGTTACTCACCCATCCAATTACAAAAAGTGAAGAGAATTTAACTTAGGAAATTGCCAGCAAGGAAGCAACTGTAATTGAGCCTCCAGACAGTGCTTCAATAGGTTATGCATCTGCTGTGGAAGCCCGGCAAGTGTATTGATCTGTTTTTTCCAAGTGGTCTAGAACTCCTATTACCTGTTTGATGGGCATTTATATCTGCTGCATTGAAGGACTATGGATTCTTGGCTTCTTGTTGGCATTCTAATGATGTAGGGTGCTTCCTGAATCATTCGAGCCTCCAAATAAAGAGGAAGGTGGTGCTGTCTCTGCTCTTCTCAAAGGGAAAGTTCAGAATGGTGTGTGGTGTTTTGCTTACATGTCAGAGGTATGGCCTCCCCTGAGTTGTGAAAACCACCTGGAATCCACACACATTCACAATGTTCACTTGAGCATGCCAGTGCAAGCAAAAATTAAAAAGATAGGAAGGAGAATTCCCTGGATGCCATGATCCATGTTTGGGGCAAGTATTCTTTAGTGACAAGTGTATGGAAACTGGGAAGGGCAGGGAACCTGTAGTCCTCTATCAACGAGTCATGTACCACAAACAAAATATGTGATTCTACATCCTGATATAGATCATTCCAGATTTATTTTCTGTGCCAACATACACACCTTGAGAAAAATGATTGCCCATGCAATCTAATGTAGCCCTGGGATCTATAGGTATAAGGCAGTACAGTGGTACTTTGGTTCTCAAACTTAATCCACTCCGGAAGTCCCTTCCAAAACCAAAGCATTCCAAAACCAAGGCGGGCTTTCCCATAGAAAGTAATGCAAAACGGATTAATCTGTTCCAGACTTTTAAAAACAACCCCTAAAACAGCAATGTAACATGAATTTTACTACCTAATGAGTCCATTGGTCCATAAAATGAAAGCAATAAAATGTACTGCAGTCACACAATCAATCAATCAGTAGCTGAACTGGGTTCCACACAGTCACAAAAACAAAACAAAAAAGAGCCGCAAAAAGAAAAACGCAGAATAGCAAAACCAGGCAGACCTCAGCATAACACTCAAAATAGAAGTGTGACACTCAAATCGGAAGCATAACACTCAAAACAGAGTACGTTCAGCTTCCGAAAAAAGTTCGCAAACTGGAACACTTACTTCCAGGTTCGCGTTCCAAGTTGTTTGAGTACCAAGGCGGTTGAGAACCAAGGTACCACTGTATACAAATCTATCTATCATCTATCTATCTATTTATTTGATAATATCATGTCCCATTTTTGCCACTTGAGGTGAAACAGTAAAATGCTGCCCCGCCCTGCTGTTGCCTCCCCCTGCTGCCCCTAATGAAGCCTTCCTTACCTACAAAACAGTAGTGATGGCTAGATCTCATGGACACAAATGAGAACTTTCTGTGAGCTTTCTGTGAGATCTCATGAGATTTCAGTGAGATTTTGTGAGATCTCACTGGAAACCACTGCCACTGCCAGTGACCACAGGGTAGTTGGGGCACCTGTAAGGTTGGGGCGCTGCTTCGTGGGCTTCTGCCGCCTGAGGTGGCTACCTGAGTTCACCTCATGGGCAGGCCAGCCCTGAAGGTTGTCCAGGTTCTGTCTGGGACATTTATTTTCTTATGAGCTTCTGAAACATTGTGGCCAAAGTGTTGGAGTCTCAGCTTCAGGATCTGTCCTTCCAGTGAGCACTCAGGGCTGATTTCCTTAAAAATGGATAGGTTTGATCTTCTTGCAGTCCATGGCACTCTCAAGAGTCTCCTCCAGCACCATAATTCAAAAGCATCAATTCTTCGGCGATCAGCCTTCTTGATGGTCCAGCTCTCACTTCCATACATCACTACTGGGAAAACCATGGCTTTAACTATACGCACCTTTGTTGGCAAGGTGATGTCTAGTCACATGCAAAAGCTATTTGTAGCTGGGGAAGCATTGCTAAATAGCTGTCTGGAGGAGATGTGGAGGCAGTTGGAAGAGAAATGTTTTTCTCTATCAATGCTTTGTGGAACTGTGGGATTCATTGTGCCCCCAACACTGTCATTCCTCCTGTGTATGTGGTAAATCCAGAAGCACGTGTAGAAAGGAACTCAGCATACTTAAGGCTTTAAAGGAAGCCAATAAATGTTCACATATTTCCCAGTTCCAAAAAATAGCAGTGGGTGGTAACAATATCCTAGTCTCAGTCACACAGAAACACACAAAATGGCAGGCACTCCTTCAGTGGTTTGTTATGGGCATTTATAGTCTGGTCAACTCACCAGTTTTACTATATCATTACAAAACTGGCAAACATTTTTATGCAACAACTGCGGCCCATGTTTTGTAAACCCCGAAGTGGAAAGTGAGCAAAGAAGATTGGCAGCTTAAGTTGACAGAATATGCACAACTTGTAGACTTAACATATAGAATAAGAGAGCAAGAAGAATATATGTTTAGAGAAGATTGGAAAACGTTTATTGAGTATATGGGAAATAACTGTGTAAAGTACAGCCGAAAATGCAACAGAATAAATAATCTTAGATGGATGTAACAGTGGAATAGTTTTTGTAAAATATGCAGGGATGTAAGGTATCCAGAATGAACCATGGAAACTGAAGAAGGGAAGTCACTGATATTTTAAAGTATGCAAAATGTTTATTTGAAATTGTAAAACAGAAAATTTAATAAAAATTATATATATATATATATATATATATATATATATATATATATATAAAAGAGCATACCCAGCAACAGCACAAAATACAAAATGTGTTTGGCCTCTGACGGTCACATTGATTTCCTTATTACAAATTGCCAAAAAAGAATGAAACAAATGGATGTAAAATACACTGATTTTTGCCATTTAATTTCGACTATATCTAGGAGTGGGCCTTAATTCCTTGCTATGAATCTTCCTCCTCTCATAAACTGAAATCTCTTTGCTTCCACTCCTCTGGCACTTTAGGGCCTAGTCTAGATTTATAGAATCATAATGAATCCCCACAGGCAATCACAGGGTGCCAACATGTACCTTTATGAGCTGGCACACAAGGGACACCTCCAAACTTTTAGCATCATTGGAGTAAGCACATTCCTCTCTGGTGCCTGTGCAAATTTAACCCTGAGGAGGTACTGAGGAGCACCATACACAAAAGGAGTGAAGTAAGGACAACTGGTATTGTTCCAGTCACAGAAGTCTTGGAAAGTGTCCTTCCTCTCTGTTGTGTCAGCTCCCCCTTGTGTGTGGATTTAATCACTACACCTACATTGTCTTGAGAAAATTCACACTGAGACCTAGCTATAAATCTCACGGCCGCATAACTATATATGAAGCACAGAATCTCAAAGGGCCAAGTCAGGGCCAAGTCTAAGGTACATGTTGGTCTAAGGGCCAAGTCAGAATTTTTATTTTTATTTTTGAAAAAAGGAGCTGCATTGCCATGGCAGACTATTAAAATGTTTATAAGACTGAGGGCCCACCTGCCTGTAAATAATACAGTTATTAAAAGGTTATGGAAAGCTTTTGAGATGTGCATATATTGTTTCAGTCAACAGCATCATCTCATCTCATTTGGACTTCTCAGTCACAGGAATTAGCACAGTGCAGAGTCGGATATTGCAAAGCTTGAGAGCCAGTATGGTGTAGTGGTTAAGAGCGGTAGTCTCGTAATCTGGGGAACCGGGTTCGCGTCTCCGCTCCTCCACATGCAGCTGCTGGGTGACCTTGGGCCAGTCACACTTCTGTGAAGTCTCTCAGCCCCACTCACCTCACAGAGTGTTTGTTGTGGGGGAGGAAGGGAAAGGAGAATGTTAGCCGCTTTGAGACTCCTTAAAGGGAGTGAAAGGCGGGATATCAAATCCAAATCCAAGAAGCCCAAACAAGAGCACACTGGAAGCAATACAAAGGCTGACCACAAGATGGGGTCATGAGAACAGGATTTAAAGATGGAGAGAGAATTTAAAATTTACTGCATGCATGTCACTGAAAGAGAATGTGATGAAAATGTTTTACAGGTGGTATATTACACCGGTAAAACTGGCAAAAATGTATAAGACTTGTAATAAGTGCTGGAAATGTAAAGAAAATGTGGGCTCTTTCTATCATATGTGGTGGGAATGTAAGAGAGTGAAAGAATTCTGGGAACTGATATATAATGAATTGAAGAAGATTTTGAAGTATACTTTTACAAAGAAACCAGAGATCTTTCTACTCGGTATTTTAGGAAATGAAATTAAGAGAAAGGACAGTAAATTTTTCCAATATGCGGTGACTGCAGCAAGAATGCTACTGGCGCAGAGGTGGAAACCACAAGAAATACCGACACTCGAAGAATGGAGGTCTAAGTTGTTAGATTATGCTGAACTGGATAAGATGACTGGAAAGATTAGGTACCTAAGAGACCAAAAGTTTACAGAAAACTGGGGGAAATTTGTTAAATATCTGGAGAGCCTAAGTGATGGACAAATAACGCTAGAAGGTTTTAAAAGAGCACTGTGAATATTTGGGAGACATTGTCTAAAGGAAGGTGAAGGAAAAACATATTTAATGGCAATGGGTAAAAAACGAAATGCGAAAATTTAAATATGGCCACGAAAGATTTGCGGAAAAGCTGAGGGAAGTCAAAATTAAGAACTAAAAGATGGAAATATGAAAAGTGAACTATATTTTATTTGTTTGTTATATTTTGTTGTAAACCAATAAAAATTATTTTAAAAAAAAAAAGAGAACAGGATTTCAAAAAAATAATGCTTAGAAGAGCAGGAGTCAACAAGGAAGATTCTCAAAATATCGAGAGTCTGGAACTGAGGAAAACAATTCAGCCCTTGAGAAAGCAGCTAGCCAGGACTCTCTGTAAATTCCTTTCAGTTACCTGGCTGAGGTAGGAAAGCTGCCTGAAGTCATTGTTGTTATGAGTTTTGGGGGTGGGTAGGTTGTATGCTGAGACCCTTCTAATTCCTGGATCCAGTCAGGGTTAAACTATAAGAAAGGACTCAAATTCCTGGAATAGCCAGGCTAGCTTCCTGGTGAGGTGATAGCCTAGCTAGAATCATAGAATCATAGAATCATAGAATCATAGAGTTGGAAGAGACCACAAGGGTCATCGAGTCCAACCCCCTGCCAAGCAGGAAACACCATCAGAGCACTCCTGACATATGGTTGTCAAGCCTCTGCTTAAAGACCTCCAAAGAAGGAGACTCCACCACACTCCTTGGCAGCAAATTCCACTGTCGAACAGCTCTTACTGTCAGGAAGTTCTTCCTAATGTTTAGGTGGAATCTTCTTTCTTGTAGTTTGGATCCATTGCTCCGTGTCCGCTTCTCTGGAGCAGCAGAAAACAACCTTCCTCCCTCCTCTATGTGACATCCTTTTATATATTTGAACATGGCTATCATATCACCCCTTAACCTCCTCTTCTCCAGGCTAAACATGCCCAGCTCCCTTAGCCGTTCCTCATAAGGCATCGTTTCCAGGCCTTTGACCATTTTGGTTGCCCTCCTCTGGACACGTTCCAGTTTGTCAATGTCCTTCTTGAACTGTGGTGCCCAGAACTGGACACAGTACTCCAGGTGAGGTCTGACCAGAGCAGAATACAGTGGCACTATAACTTCCCTTGATCTAGACGCTATACTCCTATTGATGCAGCCCAGAATTGCATTGGCTTTTTTAGCTGCCGCGTCACACTGTTGGCTCATGTCAAGTTTGTGGTCAACCAAGACTCCTAGATCCTTTTCACATGTACTGCTCTCAAGCCAGGTGTCACCCATCTTGTATTTGTGCCTCTCATTTTTTTTGCCCAAGTGCAATACTTTACATTTCTCCCTGTTAAAATTCATCTTGTTTGTTTTGGCCCAGTTCTCTAATCTGTCAAGGTCGTTTTGAAGTGTGATCCTGTCCTCTGGGGTGTTAGCCACCCCTCCCAGTTTGGTGTCATCTGCAAATTTGATCAGGATGCCCTTGAGTCCATCATCCAAGTCGTTGATAAAGATGTTGAATAAGACCGGGCCCAAGACAGAACCCTGTGGCACCCCACTAGTCACTCTTCTCCAGGATGAAGAGGAACCATTGATGAGCACCCTTTGGGTCCGGTCAGTCAGCCAGTTACAAATCCACTGAGTGGTAGCATAGTCAAGACCGCATTTTACCAGCTTCTTTACAAGAATATCATGGGGCACCTTGTCAAATGCCTTGCTGAAATCAAGGTAGACTACATCCACTGTGTTCCCTTCATCTACCAGGGTTGTAATTCTGTCAAAAAATGAGATCAGGTTAGTCTGACATGACTTATTTTTCAGAAATCCATGCTGACTATTGGTGATCACAGCATTCCTTTCTAGGTGCTCACAGATTGTTTGCTTAATGATCTGCTCCAGAATCTTCCCTGGTATTGATGTCAGACTGACTGGGCGGTAATTATTTGGGTCCTCTCTTTTCCCCTTTTTGAAAATAGGGACAACATTTGCCCTCCTCCAGTCTGCCGGGACTTCGCCTGTTCTCCAGGAATTCTCAAAGATGATTGCCAGTGGTTCTGAGATCACATCTGCCAGTTCTTTTAATACTCTTGGATGCAGTTCATCTGGCCCTGGAGACTTGAATACATCTAAACTAGCCAAGTATTCTTGTACTATCTCCTTAGTTATTCTGGGCTGTGTTTTCTCTGCTGAATCATTTGCTCCAAATTCTTCAGGTCGGGCATTGTTTTCTTTATCGGAGAAGACTGAGGCAAAGAAGGCATTGAGGAGTTCAGCCCTTTCTGTGTCCCCTGTTTGCATTTCACCATCTTCTCCTCTGAGTGACCCCACTGTTTCTTTGTTCTTCCTTTTGCTACGAACATACCCATAAAAGCCTTTTTTGTTGTTTTTAACCTCTCTAGCAAGCCTGAGTTCATTCTGTGCTTTAGCTTTTCTGACTTTGTGTCTACACGTGCTGGCTATTTGTTTGAATTCCTCTTTGGTGGTTTCCCCCCTTTTCCATTTTTTGTACACATCCTTTTTTAATCTTAACTCAGTTAAAAGTTCTTTAGATAGCCACCCTGGCTTCCTTAGGCACCTTCCATGTTTCCGTCTCATTGGTATTGCCTGAAGTTGTGCCTTTACTATCTCCCTCTTAACAAACTCCCAGCCATTATGAACTCCCTTTCCTTTTAGTATTACTGTCCATGGGATCTCACCCAGCACTTCCCTAATGGAACATTAAGGGAACAAAGGAAGTGGCTCTGTGCCAGACTGCAAATGGGTGGGGCCTCCTCCCTCAACTTGCTGGTAAAGGTAAAGGTAAAGGGACCCCTGACCATTAGGTCCAGTCGTGACCGACTCTGGGGTTGTGACACTCATCTCGCTTTATTGGCTGAGGGAGCCGGCGTACAGCTTCCGGGTCATGTGGCCAGCATGACTAAGCCGCTTCTGGCGAACCAGAGCAGCGCACGGAAACGCCGTTTACCTTCCCACCGGAGCGGTACCTATTTATCTACTTGCACTTGACATGCTTTCGAACTGCTAGGTTGGCAGGAGCAGGGACCGAGCAATGGGAGCTCACCCAGTCGCGGGGATTCGAACCGCTGACCTTCTGATCAGCAAGTCCTAGGCTCTGTGGTTTAACCCACAGCGCCACCCATGTCCCTTGCTGGTAGTTAGTTGGAAAAGACAAGGCCAGAGCTAACGTGTGTGTGAAAGATGGAAGAAGAAGCAGGCTGAACCCTGTGAGGAGGAGACATGCTTGATTTCTGCTTGCATCCAAGGCTGTGGCTAGGGGTGAAGCAAGACCCTCTTGAGGTGTTAATACTGTGAACCCCTCCCATCATAGGTTCAGGTGGTATATGTTATGTACTGAAGTTCTCACCCTGGGCCAGCAGGGGGATACTGTAGATAGTTATGCAAATGAAGGATTGAAAGTGACATTCAGTGATTGGATAGTTTTAGAAAGTTGCAACAGTTACATTGTTCTGGAGCTCTATATAAGCAGGGTGACTGAGCTCCTCAGTTCAGTTCTGTTCCAGATTACAAATAAAGAACTGCTTTGGAAGAATCACTGTGTCGTCTGATATGTTCGCCCACAACTTAACAGTATATATTTCTAATTAAACCATATATCGTAAAGACTCAGCAATCTCCACTGTACTTCATTCCAAAGGAAACACCCTGGGAAAGCGCCTGGAACCCCTGGAATCTCGCACTGCTCAGAGATTAGAGTGACATGTGACAATACTATTCCTCACCTTTACAAATGTCTGAAAAATTATTTAGAAGCAGCAATTGGCTCAAGCCTACATGCTGAGGTTTGGGAGCAGAATAGGGATCTGAAAGTCCACATTGTCACTCAACACTCTGTTCATTGCACCACGTGTGAGAAAAACATAAACGTGTCATTTCAAAACAAATCCTCCTGGATTTATCATGGAGCTTTGGAACTGTGAGAAATTAACACTTGGTGCCTCTTGGCCTTGCTGTTGCACAGCCTACTATTATACTGAGGGGGCCAGTAAATATTGAGGCTTTGTGGTATTGACTGAGCCATCTTATGTCCATAGCCTTAGTAATCCACCATTTCTCTGGAACTCCCTGCCTATTGACACTCTTAATGTATTATTTTAGACGCCTGCTGAAACTTTCGGCAAGCCTATCCAGACTCACGGTTTAGTTATATTTCTTTGTTTTAAATGTTTTTGTTGATTTTATCTTCATTTCTCACCACACTGATTTTATGTAGATTTAATTTTAGTTTTTGTGGATTTCAAAACCACTAGAATGCCTAGATTATGCAAATTCACTCGAAAAGACACGTAAACGTAATAGGCTATATAATAACAATTGTAAAGTTATTTACTAGAAACTACTTCTCAAAATTAGCTACAGCTTTTCATAATATTAAAATCAACATCGTGACATAACATATTAAAATGTAGCTTTTTCAGTTAACCACCAAGTCCAGTATGTACAAAATGTGTTTCCTAAGGAATACATCAGATAGAAAAATACAAGAGAAGATGAAGAAATTAGAAATGAATGTACTACGGGACTGACAAAATAGGAATCAGATTTTGTACATACTGGACTTGGTGGTAAACTGAATAAGCTACATTTTAATATGTTATGTCATTATGTTGATTTTAACATTATGAGAAGCTGTATCTAATTTTGAGAAGTAGTTTCTAGTAAATAACTTTACAATTGTTATTATACAGCCTATTACATTTACGTGTCTTTTCGAGTAGTTTGTGGATTTCAGCAAAGTTCTAGTTATGATTTTTATTTTTATTTTTACACTGCTTGGAGAACTTTTTGATGAGGCAATGTGTTTTGTTTTTTTAATAAACAAATAAAGATAATGACAGCCCTGGGCTGTGTGTGTACGGGGCAAGGAAGCTGGGGTGAGGGGGACAGTCATTGCAAGGAGAGTTGTTAGGAGACCCTTATTTCCCTCACAGAGCTATGTTTTTCGGGGGGGGGGGGTTAAACAATCAGACCTTATTCCCAGGGAAATTGAGGAATTGCAGCTCTCCGAGGAGAACAGACATCTACTAAGAACGCCCTCCAACATTTAACAAACTACAGAGCCCAGGATTCTTGAGGGAAGCCATGACTGTTTAAAGTGGCATGATACTGTTTTCAATATTCATCATGCAGATGGGGCTTCGTATGCTCCTTAAGGCTTTGAGTCCCACATGATTCTATGACGGTGGCAATGCTGCTGTTGGCTCAGTGTACCTTGGAGCAGGTAAGGGAGATCCAGCCCAGCCCAGCCCAGCAAACTGTGCAACATTTGTGTTGCCTAGTATGGCTCTTCACTGTGTCTTGTATCAGTTTTTCACCATGCTGAGTGGGTGGCATTCTGTGTCCTGAAGGCCTCCCAGCATGTTCAGAGCTGGGTCTCTGTGGACGCTATAATTCACTCAGGAGTCTTTAATGGTGTCAAATATATTCATTCCACCATCCAAGAACATTTCAGAACTCATGTAGGGTGTGGTGCCAGGACGTGTGTAGATGGCTTCATTTTTCACATCTGTGAAATAGAAATAATGAAACTAGTCCACCTTTCTAAGGCACAGTAAGATATATTGATGGCACTGTTCTATAGTTCACTATAGCCGCATTTTCCACTCCCATTTTCTTACAAGGATTTTTTCTAGTTCTGTGCATGTAAATTGACAAACATTAAAAATAAAATAGGTTCTAGAATACAGTGTTTTCGACCTCAAAAAAGCTTTATGGAACAGGCAAGACATTTAATAGCAATGATGGATTATTTGTTGGTGGCTAGGGACGAGTCCTTTCTGGGTTTGGTTTTGTTTTTAAATTTACAGTCTGGGCTATGAAGGTAATCCAAAGAGTCCTTTGAACTTTGATTACTTGAGGCATTTGCATGAAAATTGATCTTTAGTGCCATGGTTGGTGTTAGAGACACAAAGAATGTAAAAGGATACCTTTTGCTGGACCAGTTCTGCTATTGAAAGAAGATGAAAGCTTACATGCCTTGAGAGGTTCTTAGGTGCAAAAAACAACAACCCACAAAAGAACCACCTGAGCTGAGCTGAGTACAGTCACACAATTAAGCTGTGTACAGTCACACAGTCAAAAATTTATATTGCAAAATATACACTGGTGTATAAACCTAAAGCAAAGTTTAGGTTGCTAGATTGGCAACTGAAAGCCAGGAATTTCAAAGTAGCTTTCTCTGAAATGCTACTTGTTCCAGATGCAGGGCCGGCTAGACAGGTGCCATTGAATGGTTTCATTGCATGGATGAGACAGTGGAGCTGGAAAAAGGGGCTAGATTTGTTAGGCACTGGAAACACTTTAGAGCAAGCAGTCTGCCTAAGTTTAGGCATACTATGGACACACAAACAATAATAATAATAATAACAACAACAACACACACATATGAATGAATGAAACTATTTAATTGGGACAGTCCTTGTTGCTCACAAAGATAGGAATGTATATATGTCTCAGACCTGGCAGAAGTAACATTGGGTATTGTTAAACTTCCCTGTGACCATTTTTTATGAAGGCCAATATATAAATCTCTCAATAAATGCAATAAAGGAAATAAATGTTGGTGGCTTGGCTGCTGTCATGATTCTAAACTTATTTAGCAAGCAAGCAACATTTTGTGCCACTGGATGCTAATCAAACCTTTAAGCAGTTTATCAGAAATTTACCAGTTTATCAGAAAATTACCAGGGAAAAACAGTTAAAAACCATTTACGGAGGTGCTGCTCTGCATGGTTACCTGTTTGTATTAATATGTGTTCACATGAAGTGCTAAAAGCACTTGGGGAAAGTGCTTGAAAATTACGGATTTCCTAACCCAAATGGCATGTTCACTGTTCAAACAAACATGTAACAATGTGTTGAGGTGACCATGAGATTAAGGATCCTAACAATTGCTACCTCAACGGCCGGCAAGACATGCAAACTGGGCCTTACTTGGGTAGCTGTTGAGCTACACCAGGGTTGGAGAACCTTTTCCACTACAAGGACAGCCGTCCCTCAGCATCTTCCTTCTGGAAGCTGCATGCTAGTGGCAAGCAAGGACAGAGGCTAACATGGGCTTGGCCAGACATAAAAATGGTTGGGCCGTTTACCTTCCCACCGGAGCAGTACCTATTTATCTACTTGCACTGATGTGCTTTCGAACTGCTAGGTTGGCAGAAGCTGGGACAGAGCAACGGGTGGGACAGTGAACTACACCTATGTAAGTTTACAATCTTAACGGGAAAGGGCAAAAGGAAAGGAAACCATTTATAAGCATGCCATTCCAACTCTGCATAAGGGAAGGTGTCCCCTGGCGTTTTCACAGACTGCGTCTCTGCACAGAGATCACTGTGCAAACTGAAGCACACACCCCAGGCCAAGAAGTAGTATTCCGGACAAAGCTGTTCCAGAAAACCGGCTGCTGCGTTTGTTTACCTCCCATTATGCAAAAGCACCCAGAGACTTGAAAGGGAAGCGGAATGGTGTACAAGTGTCTCTTGAGTCACCGGGAGAGTCTTGGTCCATTCCTGAAGATTTATCAGACGTACATTGTCAGGGTCTTTAACTTCCCCTCCGCCTCCTCTTCCACCCACCCCTGCCCCCACTCTCTGACCCCTAAATTAGCGTTGAAAAGAAAGATGTTCTTTTCATCGCTCCCACAGAGGCTGCTTCCCTGTCCTCCCTCGTTCCCCAGTGGTCTTTCAGGAGTTACTCAAAGACGGTGGCAGCCTGACAGCCAACAGATGGTCTCCCAGCAGGGGAACAAGCATTAAACAGAGGAGGAGGAAGAGAAAGAGGAAGCACACCCATTCTGTCTCGCCTTGGGATCTGCAGGGCCATTCTTGAGAGCTGGGGCCGGACAGAGTCTACCATCCTTCTGTTGTCTTCTCAGCGCCTTCTAACCACAGTCACCTAACCCTTACAGCAAACCCACCTTTCACTGTTTTTCTTGTAGGGTGGTAGGGAGTAATCTGACATCAGCAGGTTGGGCAAGAAGCACTGGATTTCTGCATGTTAAATATGCAGGAGGCTTAGTTAGGAGGAGAAAGGGGAAACAATCATATCCCTTTTGCCTATCAAGAGTGGAAAACTCTTCCTCCTTTTGGTCCAAAACAGTATTCCATTGGCCCACTAATAACTGCACCAGCTCTCAGCAGAAGCACCTGAGATTGCAGGTGACTTAACGCTACTCTGAGGTTGGCTGACATTAGATACTGTGGTACCTTGGTTCTCAAACGGCTTGGCTCCCGAACAAATCGGCTCCCGAATGCCGCAAACCCGGAAGTAAGTGTTTCAGTTTGTGAAAGTTTTTCGGAAGCCAAATGTCCAACACGACTTTCACTTGAGTGCAGGAAGCTCCTGCAGCCAATCAGAAGTCGCGCCTTGGTTTTCAAACAGTTTTGGGAGTCGAATAGACTCCCGGAGCAGATTAAGTTTGAGAACCAAGCTACCGCTGTACAACCTAAAGAGCCTACATGCAATCAACCCCACATTCTCTACATATAGGTGACAGGCGCAGGGCCTTGGTCTCAGCCTAGGCTTAGCCTATTCCCCACCCCCACCCCCCGCTACATTACTTTTCTATGTGGAGGACTCTTTTCTCCACAGAGTAGCATTCCATCACCATGTGAGCTTCTACCTGTGGTCTAAAGTGCTGCAGTCAAGACACCTGTTTTCTGCCTTCTTTACTGTTTGGAAGAACTAGGCCCAGAGAGGACCATTGCTCTAAATCTCCCGGTTCATTTCAGGGCTTTTGATTCAACTTTTTGAAAAGTGCCACTCTGAGGGATCATTCCCACATCACCAACCCCTGGAACCAATGGGTTTGTTTAAGCTGGTATCAAAACAGAGGGGGGAGGGAGGGGTCTCTTGTGCTTCTTGCTGAGCCCCATCCTTCTTTTGACGGCAAGACAAAGCTGCAGCTGCTTACACCATGCTCAAGTTCTACTCTTTACAGTCTTTCACTCGCATTCAAACGGAACTCATTATCCCAAGCAGCTTCATCACGGGAAGTGGTCTGACTGGCTGCCTGCCTGCCTGCCTGCCTGCCAGGCTCACATGCTGGTGGATGGGCTAAGGATTAAAGCTTTAGGCCAGTGCTTTTCCCGAATGGTGGGTCAGGAGGACTCAGGATCCTTGTGAGTGGGTCATTAAACTGACAATGGTAAGTATCAGGGACCACACCGCACAAAGATTCTGAGGAGGCTCCTAAGTGAGGAGTTGGGGCTGAGAGGTGGGGTCCCGATGTGAAAGATTAGGAACCACTTTGCCTCCATTCTCCACTGGGGCAGGGAATCTCGCAGCATTTTCCCTCAACACATTGAGATGGGCGGGGTATATAATTAAGAATGTTGTGAATGATTGAACTGCACCAAAAGTGAGAGAGGAAAAGGACATTAGTTACTACCAGGTGTTTTTGGCACCCCAAAAGTCTGACACCATTTTTTGTTTGTTTGTTTTTACTACTTTTAATGTATTTTCATTTTGCAGACAACAATATATACCATTAAGAGGTGACTGTGAGTCAAAGGAAGGCAAAACCGTTGTTTAGGAGTATATGCAAGCTGCATGTTGTATGAAAATAAACAGAGTTTCATAAAAAGTTTACAGATGTGTGTCGAGTCCTCCTGTCTCTTAACTGCCGTGTCAATTTTTCCATGACAGCAAGCTGCCCTGCTTCTTCATGCCAATCCTTCAACACATCTGCATCCAAGGATCTTCAACATTTCACAATAGTGTACTTGTACTGTAATTTTATGTAGTGAGCCACCCTGAGCCATCTATGGATGTCGGGCGATATACAAATTTTATTTTATTTAATTATTTAATTATTTTGCAATTCCTGGTAAAATTGAAATTAAATTCTTGCACTTTAGTGTACTAATTATTATTATTATTATTAAATAATTTTTATTAAAGATTTTCCTCGTATACAAAAACACATGCATTGTCTCTTTCTTCAGATTGTGTTTTCTACAGATCAGATACATTTGTTGTGAGACATTGGTGTTATAGGCCATATAGGGTTGGGAAGAAAAGGGGGGGGACGGGAGACAGTGGGTGGGGTGGTAAAGCTTATGTTCTTTTACACATGTGCATGTGTGGGGGGGGTTGTGTTACTTGGGTAGGTTCTCTTTCTATTCGCTTGTTATGTTTCCTTGGTGGTGGGAGAGGTTGGGTGGCCTTGGGTGTGGCTGCAATACATATATCTCAATGCTCATTTCAAGAGTAACCAAGAAGTATTCAAGATTTCAGCTATGCTTTGCAAGTTATTTTAATCAAAATGAGGGGTGATAAAAGATATTAAAAACAAAACAACAAAATACTTGCGTTTGATCATTGTGACATTGTAAGATAATTTTCTACAACAATGAAATCTGGGGCAAGCAAATAGCAAGCATACATTCTGCTTTCTGATTCTTCAAATCAGGAAAAACCCGTGGCTCCCCAAATGTTGTTGGACTTTATTTATTTGACTACTTACTTGCCAATTTACATAAATAAGAAACATTCTTATAGTGCAGCAGTGGGTGCATATGTGTGTGTGTGTGTGTGTACAACCCCCCCCCCCAAAAAAAAGAGAAATGATTGTGTAGCTTATGGCGATGATGAGAATGATACTGAGATGTACATTTTCAGGATCAACCCTGCGACCTTAGGCTGAAGAGTAGGTAATTAACAACAAAACAACAACAACGTAACAGGATGGGTTACAACAATAAACTTGTCAAAAAATGAAACAAGTACAAACATAAAACAAGAAAAGTATAAAAACCGTTCTATGCGTAAAACAACTCCTATCAGCTCCAGACAGCATGGCCAATAGCCATTTCAAACTTTTCTCTAAGGAAGCCTTCCTCAGTTTGTTGCCCTCCCAACACCTGTGACCATTGGCCTTGCTGGTTAGGGCTCATAGGCACTAAACTCAAAACTTGTGGAAACCACCAGGCTGGGAGAGCCTGCTTTAGAATCATGTTGATGGTAACCTTCTGTCTCGGGAGACAATGGAGGAATGCGCCTTTGGGGTGAAGTCAAACCATTGGAGAGTTACAGTGCCTGCTGTGGCTGTAGAGACTGATAAAAGGAAAGACATGCTTTCTTGCAGCTGGAGCAGATGAAGGCGCCTGGTTGTGCAGATGCAGATGCACCAGGGCATCTGAATCAAAGTCATGAGAACTGGAAACATTATGTTTTCAAATGAAGTCAAAGGTTGGAATCCTAAATACATTTTTTTAAGGGAGTAAGCCCCTTGGAAATTGTTGTTGTTTAGTCGTGTCCGACTCTTCGTGACCCCATGGACCAGAGAACACTAGGCACTCCTGTCTTCCACTGCCTCCTGCAGTTTGGTCAAACTCATGTTGGTAGCTTCGAGAACACTGTCCAGCCATCTCGTCCTCTGTCGTCCCCTTCTCCTTGTGCCCTCCACCTTTCCCAACATCAGGGTCTTTTCCAAGGAGTCTTCTCTTCTCATGAGGTGGCCAAAGTATTGCAGCCTCAGCTTCAGGATCTGTCCTTCCGGTGAGCGCTTAGGGCTGATTTCCTTAAGAATGGATAGGTTTGGTCTTCTTGCAGCCTTGGAAATTAGTGGTATTTATTTGTGCGTATGTTTGCTTAGGATCATATTGCATGTTTCTACTGATTTAAACAGCTGCAGACTGAAAAATAAAATAAAGATGGTGAAAATCAAAAAGTTCACAAACACCCCACCCCCACCCATCTATTTCTGTTGGCCTTTGTGTTTCTGCAATGTTGTACACATTTAAAATTAGGTCCTTAGAAGACTTCTCTAGGCCCAAAGGCTGCATATTGTTCTTTTCCTCCGGCGCTAAAGAGATAAACTTTCTAAATGTGAGGCGTGAAAAGAAGGCTGA
The DNA here is from genome assembly GCF_965153285.1 of Podarcis tiliguerta. NCBI lineage: Eukaryota > Metazoa > Chordata > Lepidosauria > Squamata > Lacertidae > Podarcis > Podarcis tiliguerta. Next base: position 62,909,660 of record NC_139534.1, read on the forward strand.
AATTGAATCCAACAATGAATAGGGCACAGGCACCATCACCACCAACAAAGCCACAACCAATGGAACAAAGGGGTGCGAAAGTGAAAGGGGGAGGAGACCAAAGCAGGGGAAAGTACTTAAAGTTCCCTATGAATGCAACAGTGTCATGGTTTTTTTGCAGACCAAAGACCCTTCAAGGGAAGCATGCAGCTCCATTATCCCACACTGAGAAGGAGTGATAAATGGTCACCGCTAACATTGACTCTGGCTGATAAACGTTCTGTTCCTTGGGGAGGCAGAGGCAGGGGTCCACGCTGCACCATAGCCATTTGGGTCACTGACAATAAAAGGAAATTAAAATGCATCTGCTCTGACAGTGTCCGGGGAAGGGCTGGGGTAAGGAGGCCTGTAGATGACATCGCCACCACCGCCTCCTCCTCCTTCTCCTCCTTCTCCTCCTTTCCTTCCTGTTTCAATTCAGCCAGCCCCTTATCTGTATAGATGATGAAGTTCTTGCTGCGATTTCATGCCTGCCACATCCAGCTGCTCCTGCGCTGAGAATGATGCACACCCATTCTCCCATTCCTCGCCCGCCCTCATGCACATCTCATTCTTTCACGCGTTAGGCCACAACTCATGGCAGAACAAAGAATTCAGCTGATACAAACAATCACTGTGGGCTGGGTCTGACGGAGACACGACAGAAGTCTGCACGGAAAGAAAGGATTTCTACTCAGTGCTGCGGAGCTAAAGGTTTGTATCTAGAACAAATTGCAATTTCCATAGTTCCACTGCTGCTTTTTCTGTCACGCTTCAGAAGGCCAAAATATTCAAAAAGTCACAAGTTCAGGGTCTCCAAATCATTAATGTGACTTTAAAACCATGTGCTTATTTTCAGCTCATCTTCTCAGTTCTGCTTTCCAATGCATTCTTCGAGCTAAGTAATTCACACAATACAGTGGTACCTCAGGTTAAGTACTTAATTCGTTCCAGAGGTCTGTACTTAACCTGAAACTGTTCTTAACCTGAAGCACCACTTTAGCTAATGCCTCCCACTGCTGCCATGCCGCCGGAGCCTGATTTCTGTTCTCATCCTGAAGCAAAGTTCTTAACCTGAAGCACTATTTCTGGGTTAGCGGAGTCTGTAACCTGAAGAGTATGTAACCTGAAGTGTATGTAACCTGAGGTACCACTGTACATTTTTCTGTTGGTGCAAACAGTCCCAGACCGTCCCTGGGTACAAATGCATATTGTCAAATATAGTGTGTGATTCAAGCAAGCAACAACTCAAGTTTTCAGATGGGGGGTGGGGGATGCCACTGCAATCACACGCATTATAAACCATTAATTGCTCTACACATCCTGGTTTGTCTGCATAGGTGTGGTTGGAGGAAGGTCTGAAAGGGCTTGACCACCTCAATGGTTAAGAAAACGACTGAACTGCCTTTTTATGTTTCATGGATTCTCTTCCTTGAAGGAGCAAAGATCAGACACACCCACGGCCGGTGCTTTCCTGTAACAGTTGAAGCAGGGAGAGGGAACCTGTCACCCTCCAGATGTTACCGAACTACAACTCCCATCATTCCAAACTACTGGCGATGTTGGCTAGGGGTGATGGGAATATCTGAGAAGTAGCATTAAATATTTGACCTGTTTCATAAATGCTGTGTAAGAAAGAGCATATGCTTCCTTGCAACATCTCAGTAATTAAGGTTAAATCAAAGTTTCTGTGGTTATGATGATAAGTACGGTATTTTGTGTTTTTGTTTTGTATTTTTATGCTGTGAACTTCCTTTAGCTGTGGCCTTTAGCTGAAAGGCAGTATATAAATTTAATAAATAATAATAACAGTTTAAAAAAGAAAAGAAAAGGCAGCCTTTAAAATGAGCATTGGTTACGTGGACCCTTGGCTGTGAAACACTCGGCTTTGACATACAACTCTTTGAAAGATTTTCCACCGCATGTACCACTCTATTCTTGTTTATGTTGAATCGCCTTTGCCATTCCGCTGCTAATTCACACATTTTGGAGAGGTCCTTTTCAGAGCTCCTCTCAATCTCTTTTATTTCAATGACCCTGAACAATTAATTTTCATCAGCAAACTTGGCCATCTCACTACTCAACCCTAACTCTAGACAGCCAATGAACAAATTTAAAAGCATGGGTCTCCATACTGGTCCAGGGCGGGGCAGCAGGGGCCTTTCCCCTTTTACATCTCTCCATTAGGAGAACATACTCTTGGAACTTTAGTTGAAATTGCCGTCACCATCACTGGGGCCTCTCTGTGGTGTCTAGGACTGCATACCAAACACACCAGTCTATGCAGAAAGACTACTCTGTCTAAAGACAGCCTTCTGGTTCCAGAGCTCTTCTGCCTCCCCCCCCCCCCCCACATTTCAAACTCAACACTCCCATCTGTTCAGTTCAGTGACAGCTCTTCAGTTTAGCCATATTTTCTGTACTAGACTAGTAATGTTAAAACTGGTGTGCTGTCACTGAACTGAACAGTTGTGAATTTTGAGTCTGACATACTTGCGGGAGGTGCTTTGCATGCGACCACAAGCCAAACTGGAATTAGATTGAGTTGCCTTTCTGAATGAAATGAATCTGGAATCAGTATTCATGCCAATGTTGGGGAAAGTTCTACTGGAATAAATTCCAAGGTATAGCAAGGGGACATTGAACTACATGCAAATTTGAATGCTCACATCAAATCTTTCTTTATAAGAATAATGAAATCAGAATTAAACCCCAGCCCTGAAATGAGCCCAAGATTCATCCTGTCTCACACCACACCACCCATTTTATCCTCACAAGAACCCTCTGAGGTCTGTTACACTGCAGGGTAACCGGCCTGGGGTCACTCTGAAATCTTCTGAGCTGAACAGCAGTTTTAATCCAGGTCTAACACTAACTAACACTCTTGTTTATTACAGTACAATAGCTTTTACTTTTTGACATCACTCTACTCTGGCCTCCCCCCTCCCTGCAAGTCACTCTTCATCTTTCTCTTTGTGGGATGAGAAGAAATAGAGAAGGAAAGAGAATTTTAAAAATTGATACAGAATCCTCAAAAAGCCACTCTTCACAGCTTTGAGCCTTGGAAGAAGTCAAGGGAAGTCTCTATTGCCGATCCCACTCTTGCCCTTCCTGACAGCCTTCTCTATAAGGGAGGAGTTGAAAGGTAAACTTAGTGACCTTTAAGGATCAATGGCAAGCTTGCCTTAAATGACAGGCCCTAACAGCCCATACAAAGTCTTGCCCTTGATCTATTGTGCAACTTCCAGACTCTCCATGAGCCTCGGATTTGCTTAGCAACCAACAAATAGGGAACAGAAGGACTGGTCTTGCTCCTACCAGCAGGAGAGCATAATTTGGCCAACCTGCTCCATGTATCACAATACATATTCCAGCACTTTCCGTTGGAAGAGTCTCTGAATGTTTCCCTCACAATATTCGCTAAGGCAAGCTCCTCTGAAGCGACCATATCAAGAAAGGGATGACAATTGACAATATTTGTTAGCTTGTTTACTTACTTATTATAGCTATTTTTCTCAGAATGCCTTACAACATTTGCTGAAGCACAGTATCAAATAAGGAACAGCAATTTTAATTAGTGTATTTCTGACTTATTACAGACCTTTTTATGCCATTCCTCGGCCATGTTCCCAGGGTGGCTGACTTTATCCGTATTGCTTCATATATAAATATATAGCTATTATCTTAACATATCACAAATTTTAAGTCATGTCACGCTGTAGTTCTCTTGGCAACAGACAGGTGGCACTGCTACCAGCAGCATGATGAGAGGCAACGAATGGGCAGCCAAGGTGACCCATGGAGGAACAGCCAGAATAGGTTGCAGCAGCCCCTCAGAAGGCACCTTGCTCCGTTGCCAGTCCTGGACTCCTTCCCTTGGGATCCAGAGTCCCATGCTGGCTGGTGCTGCTACTGACCAACTTCCTCTGCCCTCAGCAGCTTGGGGAATCTACTGCCACTGCCAAATACAAGTGTGGTTTGGAGCAACTCTTGGTCCAACTCTTCATCCAGCTTGGCTGTAATGGAAGGGGGGAAGATCTTAGTAGTGCGGCATGCTCAAGGAGAGAATGGAGGTCCCATTGAATAGAAACCTCTTCTCCCTCCAGGTCTGCCCTTGGAAGCCACCCACACAGCTCCTTTCCAACGCTGACATATGATGTGCCTAGAGCAGGGGTAGGCAAACTAAGGCTCGGGGGCCGGATCCGGCCCAATCGCCTTCTCAATCCGGCCCGCGGATGGTCCAGGAATCAGCATGTTTTTACATTAGTAGAATGTGTCCTTTTATTTAAGATGCATCTCTGGGTTATTTGTGAGGCCTGCCTGGTGTTTTTACATGAGTAGAATGTGTGCTTTTATTTAAAATGCATCTCTGGGCTATTTGTGGGGCATAAGAATTCATATATATATTTTTCAAAATATAGTCCGGCCCCTCACAAGGTCTGAGGGACAGTGGACCAGCCCCCTGCTGAAAAAAGTTTGCTGACGCCTGGCCTAGAGGATGCAGAGCTTCCCTGTTCCTCTCCTTTGCACCTCTGACACCAGAGGGACAAAGAAGTACTTGAGAGGACCACACAGCCCTTTCTGCTGCTCCCCCCTTCAACCTCCAATGTTGGGGGAGCCTCACCCACCTGTCAAAGTTGTCCCCACCTCCTGTCTCAGGGGTTGGGGGGCTGGCAAGGCTAATAGCAGCATAGGGGGGGGGGAGCATTGGGGTGTTGTTGGGGGTGGAGGAAGTTTGGTAAGGGAGATAGGCAGGGTTGTTGAGCAATATGAGTGAAAGTGCAGTCGTGTGTGTTTGTGTGTTATAAGTGATGAAATACCAATTTCAAAATTCAGAGTGGTCCTTAGGGATGAGAAATGTCAAATATTCAAAAAACTAATTTCTAGAGCTGAAATGAATATTGGAATTTGGCAAGTTTTTCCAGTTTTGTCGTTCAAATCCTGGAATGAGAGGGGAATTTTGAAGCAAAATTTGAATTAGCCACAAAAGAGAAATGTTTGCCTCAGGGTTCAGAATCGGAATGCTTTAAAATTGTTGGCATCTCTTGATAACTTTGGCTTAGCAGGATTCAAATTAAAAAAAACTTATATTGTCATAATCTAAACACCATGCTAGAATTATTTTTTTTAAAAAAATAATCTACATATCACCTAAATACCCTCTCATACACAGGGCTATCCAATGTGTATCTAATGTTAGAGCAATACAATGGCATGGCATCCATCAAACCATCCTTCAGTCCACACAAGTGTTCAGTCACAGAATGGTTAAACCCTAAGAGTTCTACGGGTCCATTTTTTTCTCCTGCGTTACAAAATGCACACAAAAAAAGATTGAGAAAAATGACAGCTTCAGACTGCAGGACTTCCTAAAATAAAATAAAAATAGAACCCCAAAATGTAGGGTTCCGAGTACTCTCCTCGAATGAAAACCTGCAGCTCCGTGTGTGTGTGTGTGTGTGTGTGTGTGTGTGTGTGTGTGTGCCTGCCTGTGTGTATGTTTTGCCCCTCCTCCACCTTCTTCACCCCCTTCCCCTTCCTCTGAATGTCATCTGTGTTTGAAAGGCTGTTCCTGCAGGCTCCGAAGCCATCTCCTGCGACTGGTGCCCTCTTAAATACCAGAGGGGGAGCTGGAGACTGGGCAGTTTTCTGACTATGCTTTGAAATGACACTTGAAAGAGGAAGAAAGAGCATAAATGTCACTGTGTCACCCCCGATGAGCTTGAGGGCCCTTCACGCTCCCAGAACCTAATCTGAAGGCACAGCTCACTCCTCCAGGGAGCAACGCAGAGGAACAGAGACGAACCAAAGGTGTAGCTATCCCTTGCCTTGCTCTTTTTATTTCAGAAGCATTTTTTTTAAAAAAATCCCAAAGGCTTATTAATTCAAATTGCTCTTGGAAGGGATTCCCAGGCACAGCACAGGCTGCGCGTTTTTGTTCTTTCCTAGGAGGGGTGTCTGTTCTGACATTTTTAAATCTAGCACCCTGAAACTCTCGGGTAATTTATAGAAGGGGGAAAGCTGTCCCTGGCCCTCCCTTGCCCTGGAGACCTCCTCTGAGTCAGCGCCCCATCTGAATTTAGGCGGGTGGTGAGTAGAGTTGGGGGTGTTTCTTATTTGTGGCACTGTATATATGAAGTGGAATGCGGGTGGCGCTGTGGGTTAAACCACAGAGCCTAGGACTTGCCGATCAGAAGGTCGGTGGTTCGAATCCCCATGACGGGGTGAGCTCCCATTGCTCGGTCCCTGCTCCTGCCAACCTAGCAGTTCGACAGCACCTCAAAGTGCAAGTAGATAAATAGGGAAGGTAAACGGCGTTTCCGTGTGCTGCTCTGGTTCGCCAGAAGCAGCTTAGTCATGCTGGCCACATGACCCGGAAGCTGTACGCTGGCTCCCTCGGCCAATAAAGCGAGATGAGCACCGCAACCCCAGAGTCGTCCGCGACTGGACCTAATGGTCAGGGGTCCCTTTACATTTATATATGAAGTGGCACCCCCAACCTTGATGTCTTTCCAGCTTCACTTTAGCTGTTGGTGGGAACAGAAGATATCGAGGATAAGAGCATGGAATGGGCAAAGTGATGAGTTTCCCCCCACAAATCTGATTTTTCAAAGCCCTATTTCAGAGGGTCATGTCACATCAATGATCTTCACCTTTTTTCTGTGAAGTTAAGTCCTGTCGATTGGGATAGAGTGTTAGGTTAAGGCTGCATTCTGATTCCTATTTCCAGGGTTCTGTGTGATGGGGAGACTTTTAAGCATCCCAGTGGTCAGGGATGATGGGAGTTGTAGTCCAACTACAATTGAAGTAAGAGAAACACTGCTGAAACACTGGTTAGGCTGTTTCCCATGAGTAGTTGATGCTGCTAAAATCTGTGGAGCAAAAGAAGGCTGTTGAGCCCATGTATAGTTCCCCACATGGGGAAATGAAGGGGTAGATACTCTATGGCCATGGCTATTTATGTGCTCTGCACAAACCAGAATGGAAATGAAGGAAGTCTGGGACTCTTGCTTTAAGATATAGGTTGCTCCTGGTGGCTGCGAAAACCCAGTCAGATGGGCAGGGTATCAGTGATGTCCTTTAATGCTACATGTTTTGCTAAATGAGAGCACAGGTCCCTGACCAGTCCTTAGGCATTGCTGATGTGCCATAACTGGCTGCACAGTTAACCTGTCTGCAATGCTAACTTCTGAGGGTGGATAACGAGATTAAGTCATCTCTGACTATCTACGGAATTCATTGGGAATGTTTTCACTCATGCCACCTTTTCACAGTTGGGAAAGATGCAAGGCTCATTTGCTTGAGCAGAAATGGCAGGTTTTTTTACCCTGTGGAAATTCTCTGAAGACCACCCCTTTCCATTCCTTCTAGGTAGCTTGTTTTGTAATGAGAAAGAAAAAACTGCAATAATACCTCAAGCTAGAATAGCTACTGGAAAGACTAAGAAAATTTAAAATAGCATGCAGCCACCTATGTTTTCATTGAATACATGCAGCAAAGCTTCACCTCCTAATATCCTTACTGATGGGACAAAAGTGTTTTTATTCATAGTTTAGCTTGTGAGACAGGCAATTTCCATATTGGTCATCATACATGGCATCATGTGCTATGCTGATTCTCCAAACAGAAAACTTTGGTACATGGTTTTGGCATTGCAGAGTAGACTAGGTGGCTCTTTGGGTCTCTACAAATCTATGATTCTGTTATTCTAAGGGTTCTAATAAGCAGCAGTTATTTCTCTGAATAGCTTCCAGTCTATAATTGTGAATGGCGTTTGCAGACCTTCCAAGTGTCCCTAGGGACGTCCCTGATTTAGAGAAGCCGTTTCAGTTTCTGATTTGAGCCCGGAATGTCCCACTTTTCCTTTGCATGTCCCTATTTTCATTGGAGAAATGTTGGAGGGTATGGATTTTTCCGACCCCTGAGCTGTCTGAAGGCAATCCTGTTTAGGGAAGTTTTTTTTTAATGTTTAATATTTTATAATGTTTTTATGTATGTTGGAAGCTGCCCAGATTGCTGGGGCAATCCAATAAGATGTGTATAAATAGTAAAAACTATCATTATGGAATGGGATGTCCCTATTTTCATCGGAAAAGTGTTGGAGGCTTTGTGCTTGCATTCTTCACATTGGGCTGTAGGGTCCCCATCTGGAGATGGTGCATGTACCTTTTAAACTCCCACCATGACTTGAGAAATGAGGAAACGGAAGCTTCTCCCACCTGTTGGTCCTCCCTCTCCTTTCACCTGTCCTTCTCCCCAAAACATACAAGGGCAAACACAGAGTCCTGTTTGTAGGGAGGGAGGAGGGTCTTCGGAAACACGAGGAGCAAGGAGGCCTGAGCAGGAAAAGTCACATTTGTCTTGTCTCCAGTATCATCAGGGTGTTTAAAGGCACATGCTAATTCTCCTGGCTTCTACCTGACAACCACAACTGCACATGCGGCATCACGGTTTATGCATTTTCACATAACATCCTGTGTACTCGGCTTAAAACGCCTGCGATGAGAGTGCACTGGAGCTAGAGTAAATGGCCATGTGTACACAGCCTCAGAAACCCCCGTGAAGCCTTACATGGTTTTCAATGTGCCCCTTAATTTCTTTGTCCTTGACAGGCTACATTTTCCTGCATATCGGAAAATATTGTTATGGGCAGCAGTCAGTTTTCAGCGAAAATGTGGGGGAGAAGCCCAAACTGCCCCAAGCTGAAGGAATGAAGGGTGGGACTTGAAATTAGCATATCTCTGCGGGTGGTTTTGTTTGCTCCAGAAGACTAGGTGTGGACTCAACCTCGTGCCAGCTCAGATGCCCGGAAAGGGGCATATGTCCAAACTTGCTCCTGATTAGCGCAATTAAGAGAGAGGGAGATAGTAAATTGTCAAGCTGCCAACTGGGGAAACAACCCTTCTCTGTCTGGAACATTTCATACAAAGAGACTATAAACTTTACTGGATCACTAAGAACACCGAGCTCAAGGTTTACGCACACAACGGCATGCAACACACATCTCAAGGTGTTTCTACCACAGCCACTTCACCGCACAAGCAGCCGGCAAGACCCTCCTTCCACCAACTCATAAGCATCCCCCCACTGAAAGAGAGGAGGAAAAATGAGAATGAATAGAGAAAGAGAAAGACAGGAAGTAAAAAAAGGGAATGTCAGAACATAGGAAACTAGCTGCCTTATAACAACTCAGATTATAATTATTGCTCCCCACCCACCCAACCTCCTCAGCATTCTTTGATCTATGGCAGGGGTAGGCAAACTAAGGCCCAGGGGCTGGATCCGGCCCAATAGCCTTCTAAATCCGGCCCGCAGATAGTCCGGAATTCAGTGTATTTTTACGTGAGTAGAATGTGCCCGTTTATTTAAAATGCATTCTCTGGGTTATTTGTGGGGCCTGCCTGGTGTTTTTACATGAGTGGAATGTGTGCTTTTCTTTAAAATGCATCTCTGGGTTATTTGTGGGGCATAGGAATTTGTTCATTTCCCCCCCCCCCAAAAAAAAAATATAGTCCTGTTGTGTATTGAGTCAAAGGATTTTATATCTGTATTATTATTGTCTATATTTGCATTAGGGTAAAGTAACTGCCTTTTGGTTTCAGGGGGTACAGCTACTATTGGTTCATTTAAACTGCTGTATTTGGATCCTCTGTCTTATTGGTTTCCTCCAAAAGGCAGGACTGTGATTGCCTGATATTGTTCCCTCCAAAATGTATCCTTTCTAGCTAGTCCCCTGTCCCTATAAATGTAGCTTTCCCCTCCTCAGTCTTCAGTCTTGTTTGCTGTAATAAAGAAGTGTTACTAGAGAACTGTCTCCAGCAGATTATGTCAAGAGAGCTGAAATCACAAACCCCACGTCACAACAACTGGCGACGAGGGTGGGATCCGGAATGCTGAGGAGCGGTTAAACGCAGCCCTGCCTCAGAGTCCGGATTGCAGCTAAGAACAAGACTCACTGGCCAGCTGAGAAGACGACCCTGCCACAGGACAATGGAGAGTCCAAGGGTATTGGAGCCCTTCCAGCCATCAGAGCCCCACACGTGGGAAGACTACGTCGAACGCTTCGAGTTCTTCGCAGTGGCTCAAGGGATCACCGATGCCAGCAAAAGAAGGGCCACATTCCTGAGCTACTGTGGGCCTGAGACCTTCAAGCTGGCCAAGGCATTGCTTGCTCCAGCGAAGCTAAGTGAGACATCTCTCAAAGATATTCTTGCCTGCCTAACAAGCCATTTGGCGCCTACTGAGACCAAGATGGCCCGGCGGATGGAGTTTCATGAGAGGCAGCAGCGTGCTGGGGAGTCTGTATCTGCATTTCTAGCTGAACTGCGGAAGCTCGCTCAGCACTGCGACTTCCAAAATCTGGAAGAGACTCTCCTGGATCGGTTTATCGGTGGTCTGAGCAGCAAGAAAGCCAGAAGACGCATCGTGGCTAAAGAAGAGGTTACCCTTGCTTCAGCCTTGAAGGAGGCCACCGCCACGGAGAATTATGAAAGAGAGGAGCTTGATGCCAGTCGCAAGGCCCCTAAGCCACAGATAGAAGTTGCGCATGCCATGGACGAGCTAGAGGCTACTCCGAGCCAGAGCCCAGTCCGTGGGGTCGAGTCAGTGCGTCAGGCCTGCACAGTGCACAAAGATCACCGAGGCAGGTGTCCAGGTTGTGGCGGAAACCATGAGCGGAAGAGTTGTCGTTTCCGGGATGCTATGTGCCGGACGTGCGGGAAGACAGGTCACATCGCCAGGGTCTGTAGATCGGCGGCGTTGGGAGCGACAGGAACACCTAGACTGGAGCATCGCAGATCGCCCACAGCAACCCATTTTCTAAAGGACTGCCACTATGTAACGGAGATCAACGGGAGGGTCGTGCAGTTCCCAGCGCAAGGCAAGGCACACGTCAAGGTGAAGATTGAGGGTCAGCAGTGCGACATGGAGGTGGACTCCGGATCTGGATTCACTATCGTGTCGGACCAGACCGCGAGGACATTCTTCCCCAGGGGTAAGTTGCCCCCTCTGGAGCCCTTCCCGGCAACCTTGCAGTCATACTCAGCGGGCCGCATCCATGTTATGGGAATGTGTGCCGTGAGAGTTCAGTTCCGGGACAAACAGGCTGTACTCAAACTGGTGATTGCGAAGGGCAGTCGCCCCAGTCTCCTGGGCACTGACTGGTTCCCCGCCCTGGGACTGAGTATATCAGGGCTTAATTCAATCCAAACCTGCCCTGAGATGAGCGAGGCATTATGCAAAGAGTTTGCTGGTCTCTTTAATGGAAAACTGGGTTGTTATAAAGGGCCCCCAGTTGACTTCGAGTTGGACCCTGGGGTGGCCCCAATCCGACTCAAACCAAGGCGAGTGCCATTTGCACTGCAACCCAAGATCGAAGCAGAGCTGGATAAATTGGTCAAGCAGGGAGTTCTCTCACCCGTGGACTCTGCTAAGTGGGAGACTCCAATCGTCACGCCCCTTAAAGCAAATGGGGAAGTCAGGATCTGTGCAGATTACAAATGTACTATCAATAAGGCACTCAGGGGAAACTCATACCCCATTCCAGTCGTATCACATCTGTTGGCTAAACTGGCTGGGGGCAAGGTGTTTGCCAAAATTGACCTGGCACAAGCCTACCAACAGCTGCCAGTAACCCCACAATCAGCGGAAGCACAGACTATTGTCACACATAAAGGGGCGTTCAGAGTTAACAGATTACAATTTGGAGTTTGTGTGGCCCCAGGGATTTTTCAAGGGCTCATGGAACGCCTGTTAAGAGGTCTGCCGGGGGTCTTGCCATTTTTTGATGACGTTTTGATTGCTGGAAAAGACCCACAGGAACTGGTTGCGCGTGTCCGTGCAGTGTTGCTCAAGTTCAAGGAGGTGGGGTTGCAACTGAAAAAGGAAAAATGCAGTTTTGGGGTGCCAGCTGTGGATTTCTTGGGGTTTAAAATTGATGCATCAGGCATCCACCCCACAGATGCTAAGATTAAGGCCATCATCGAGGCACCACGACCACAGAACAAGACGGAGTTGCAGTCATTCCTGGGACTTATTAACTTTTATCATTCGTTCTTACCCCATAAAGCTTCGGTAGCTGAACCATTACATAGACTGTTGCAGAAAAAGAATGTGTGGCGATGGGGGCAGGGGCAGCAGAAGGCTTTTGACTCCTTGCGAAGAATGCTGAGTAGCGGGAGCGTCCTTGCTCATTATGATGAGTCAAAGCCGCTGGTCCTGGCATGTGATGCCTCTCAATACGGCCTGGGGGCGGTGCTGAGTCATAGGGAACTGGATGGGTCGGAAAAGCCCATCTCTTTCTATTCCCGTACGTTGTCGCCCGCGGAGCGCAACTATGCTCAAATTGACAAAGAGGCGCTTGCAATTGTGGCAGGAATCAAAAAGTTCTATGATTATGTGTACGGTCGCCATTTCTCCATTGAAACGGACCACAAACCACTGTTAGGGTTGTTCAACCCGAACAAACAAACGCCACAAATTCTCTCCCCCAGAATGTTGCGTTGGTCTATATTCCTGAACGGGTTCCAGTACACCTTGACCCATGTGCCGGGGAAACGGTTGTGCCACGCTGATGCGCTGAGTCGATTGCCCCTTCCTGGCGGGAGCAATGAGGATCCCGCTCCAGCGGAGCACATAATGATGCTGGAAACACTTCCGGGGGCTCCTGTAACGGCTACTGATATAGCTGAGAAAACGAGGAAAGATGCTGTTCTCTCCCGTGTGCTCACTTGGGTGGGGAGGGGGTGGCCAGGTGGTCCGCATGAAGACAAATTCAGGCCTTATGCGACAAGGCAGCACGAGTTGTCCATGCATAAGGGTTGTCTCCTGTGGGGAGATAGGGTGATCATCCCAGCACCACTGAGAAACAGGGTGCTTGAGACGCTTCACATGGGACACCCGGGAATGGTCAGGATGAAGTCGCTAGCCCGATGTTATGTGTGGTGGCCTGGAATGGACCAGAACATAGAACAATGGGTACGAACATGTAAGGCATGCCAAGAGGTGCGGCCAGAAGTGGCCAGAGCACCAGTTCACTGGTGGGAGCAGTCCAGATCTCCCTGGAGCCGGCTGCACTTAGATTTTGCTGGGCCATTCCAGGGGAAGGTCTTTTTGGTTGTCGTCGATGCATATTCCAAATGGTTAGAAGTGGCGATGGTCCCTAGCATGGCATCAGCTGCCGTAATCAAGGTGTTGAGGCAGCTGTTTGCAACCCACGGGTTACCTGAGACCATTGTATCAGATAATGGGGCAGCTTTTGTATCCCAAGAATTCAGGGCATTCTTGGCTGATAACTTCATAAGAGGGGTCACATCCGCGCCCTTTCACCCATCCTCCAATGGGCAGGCTGAGCGCATGGTAAGAACAGCCAAAGAATCCATTGCGCGCTTAATGGAGGGTAACTGGTCAGCTCGCATCGCGCGAATGTTATTTTTGCAGCATGCGACGCCGTGTACTGCGACGGGCAAGTCGCCAGCTGAGCTGCTCTTGGGTAGAAGACTGGTAACGGTGCTGGATTATGTCCACCCGGATAAAATGCCAAACCATAATTCAAGAGCAACCCCCCAGGCTGAGACTGACACAACAAGGTATCTCGCCCCTGAAGATCTGGTCTGGGTGAGGAACTATTCACGAGGTTCGCGGTGGGTGGCTGGTGTGGTCACCCGGGCTAGTGGACCTGTGTCCTATTATGTAACCTTGGAAAATGGGCAAGTTTGGAAGAGACATATAGATCAGCTGAGGCGCCGGGCGCTCAGCAGGGAGGAGTCAGATAATTCATCCCTGGCTAACGACGCAGAGCTGCAAGACCAGAGTGAAAATGGCCCAGAGGTGCAGTCACCAGGGGCTTCAGCAAATGAACCAGGGTCTGCTAGTCCTCATGATGACGAGGTACAGGTAGGGAACCCTGAGATGTCTGGGACTCCATCTGTTCCTGAGGAAACCCCTATAGCAGCCCCTCTACCACAGGTAACACCCAATCCAGAACCGGCAACGCCTGTTGTCAGGAGATCAAGTAGAAGTTGTAGGACCCCACAGTACCTGAGAGATTACGTCTGCTGTGCTCACTAGGGGGGGAGGGGTGTTGTGTATTGAGTCAAAGGATTTTATATCTGTATTATTATTGTCTATATTTGCATTAGGGTAAAGTAACTGCCTTTTGGTTTCAGGGGGTACAGCTACTATTGGTTCATTTAAACTGCTGTATTTGGATCCTCTGTCTTATTGGTTTCCTCCAAAAGGCAGGACTGTGATTGCCTGATATTGTTCCCTCCAAAATGTATCCTTTCTAGCTAGTCCCCTGTCCCTATAAATGTAGCTTTCCCCTCCTCAGTCTTCAGTCTTGTTTGCTGTAATAAAGAAGTGTTACTAGAGAACTGTCTCCAGCAGATTATGTCAAGAGAGCTGAAATCACAAACCCCACGTCACAACAGTCCGGCCCCCACAAGGTCTGAGGGACAGTGGACCGGTCCCCTGATGAAAAAGTATGCTGACCCCTGATCTATGAATTACAAACAGGGATCTTTTGCAGGCCTACCTGGAGGCACCAGAAGTTGATCCCGGGACTATTTGCACGCAAGGCATGTGTTCCGCCAGAAAGTTACAGCCCTAAGGAAAGGACAAAAGTAGAGGTGGCTTGCAAGGAATAAAAAAGAAAGATAAAGTGTTAGAAAGAGTAAGAGAAAGCAGCGAAAGAAAGCATTATTTGTCTGTATTATCTGTTTCTTTGCATCTTCTTTCTCCCCTTCAGTTTATTTCTAAGAAACAGCCTGGTTCCTCATTAAATGCACCCAGCTGCACGCACAAAATAGCTCCCACACCACCATTTTTCTCCACTGCGCAAAATATGTCTTAACCACATGTTAAAACAAACTCTGACATGCAAGCATGTGTACACAGCAAGCAATTGCTATATGGTAGTCTGGAGGAGTATAAAAGCAGCTCTTACTTCATTATCAGATTATTGTTATTTATGTTTGTATGGAATGTATTAGGTAGGGCACGAGGCTCTTCCTGGTAAACACTGCACCTCTTGCATGATGCAAGTCTTTGCAAGAAAGGGCACCTAAACGGCACACCATTTTCCCTCGGCTTCCTATTAATTTCTGAGATAGAATAACAAATGCCCCCCCCCTCCTTTGCCTTGGAGTGCTGCAGCAGCCAATCCCTTCCCTTCCAGGCCAACCTTATTCCCATCTCTTGATCTAGCTTAACTCTGTGGGAGTCCAGGCTCTTGAGGCACACCTTGGTGAGGCCATTTTTGGAGGCAGGTCTCCAGATCTCCTCCTCGATTACAAGTTGCTACAACTCACACACTAAACCTGGCCCACAGAGGTCCTCAGTTCAATCTATAAGCACTTGAATGTGATCCAGCAAAATCATTGAGCCTATCTTAACAATTCCCACGCTGAAGGCAATGGGAAATTCCCAGACTTAAAAGTCTTGGTCATTAAACATCTTGTTGTGGAGCAGAGTGCTTAAAACCATTAAAGTCTGACCCCAAAGTACAAGGTGGGCAGCTTATACAGTGGTACTTCGGGTTACGAACATAATTCGTTCCGGAGGTCCGTTCTTAACCCAAAACCATTCTTAACCTGAGGCGCGCTTTCGCTAATGGGGCCTCCCGCTGCCCCCACACCACCGGCACACAATTTCCGTTCTCATCCTGGGGCAAAGTTCTTAACCCGAAGTACTACTTCCAGATTAGCAGAGTTTGTAACCCGAAGTGTTTGTAACCCGAGGTACAACTGTACTTGATTGTGACTCACACAGCTATCCAGGCAATAACATCCAAATCCATGAAATAATAAAAATATGTGCTTTTGAGGAGCATCCAACTAAGTCATAGACAGAACAGACCTACTAAAATCATCTCCTCAGAGTATGACGTAGATCAATACAACCCTTTGAAGTTAACATTTTCAAATTACTTTGTTGTATCATGCTCAGGACCAGCCCACCCATGAGGCAAGGTGGGGCAACTTCCTCAGGCAGCAGGATTCACCAGGGCAGCAGATCCTGGTGTTGATCATTATTCCCCACTCTTGTTCCTGATGTAGATCTTCCCTCCCTCCTTCTTCCCTGCTGTCAAGTGGAGCTTGGAGATAACTCAGTAGAGCATGAGTCTCTTAACCTCAGGGTTGTGGGTCTGAGCCCCATATTGGGCAAACGATTCCTGCATTGCAGGGGGTTGGACTAGATGACCCTGGTGGTCCCTTCCAACTCTGCAGTTCTATGACTTTGGGGTCTGCCTCAGGTGCCCAGATGTCTTGGGCCAGCCCTGATCATGCTAGTCACTAGCTTTCACAATATGGGCTTTCAGCCCACACTTTCCGTATTTCCAGTTTCAGAAAACATCCCAGGAGCAGAATCTGCAGGGGCAAGTATGATGGAATAAGGGAATACTAGACTTTTGCTTGGCCTTTGCTCTGTTATGGTAGTGTTAGGGATATGACTCTGTCTTTGTAATGACAACCTATTCCCTCACCAGTCCCTGCACTGCAAAAGCCTCAGAGTCTTGTCAGAGTGGCTTAGCCTCTGCTTCTTCCCTAAGCAAATGAAGACTCAGACTGAGTTTTATGATGCTCTTCTTCTTGCTTGATTACAAAGACATTTATACAAGTTTATAATACATCAGCAGGATGTATGTGTATTTGTCCACATGGAAGACAGTGGTTGGAGAATAGCTCTTAATGAATTATTATGAAACATTAAGGCTACAAGCCAGAAACTTATTAGGAGGCGAAAACTATCAAACTCAACTGGGCTTACTCCCCAGTTAACACCTAAGGATTGGACTGTAGGTTCTTTACATTTCAAAAGGACTTAAAGAAACCACATTATCAGGTAGCTGCTAATTCCCACCTACTGTGAATGTTTTTTTAATAAAAAAAAATTAAATAAAAAAACACCTCTTTCACACTCTGAGCAGCATCAGGCCACTAGTTTTGTGATGCTACACCAGAGGCATAGTGGGAAATTAAAATGTTGTCTGGATCCAGCAGCACATACCTTCCAACATTTCTCCAATGAAAACAGGGACATCCTAAGGAAAAGTGGGACATTCCAGGATCAAATCAGAATCCGGGACAGCTTCTCTAAATCAGGAACATCCCTGGAAAATAGGGACACTTGAAGGCTCTGGGAGCATGTTCAGAGTCCTGCCCACCTCTGCCTGGAAGGCCCTCTCAAACATGGAGCCAGCCCTGATAGTGCTGAGGGCTTCTAAACCATTTTCTAACTGTAACTTTCCTCTTTCCTTTTCCCTTTTTCTGCCCCAAACCAGCAAATGTAGCCTGCAGCACCAACCATGTGTGCGCTCCCAGACCCCCACTCTCACAACATCGCCTGAGATATTAGCTCAAGCACAGATAGAAATGGAAGCGAGTTACAGAACTGAGGTTCTCTGTCACCTCCCCCAACTTGCTTCTTTCCTTTTCTCCTTCTTCTTTTCACATCTTCAGTGCTGAGGCTTTGAGAGAGTAAAGCACAGTCCACAAATGCAGTGTGAGATCAAGTAAATTGATTAGCTGAGGCTATGGACTACAGCCAAAGTATATTTGTTACTCAATTAACACTACTTAATTAATGCTAGGAACATTAATTCATACCCCCCAGCTGTACCACCTTCACAGATGCAGTAACTGTTTTTCTCACTAGGGCTGCAATCCTTAGACACTTGTATGGGAGTAAGTTCCATTGATTTCAATGAGGCTTACCTCTTGAGTAAACACATATAGGCGTGCACTGTAACTGTTCCAGGTACTCATTTGTATTTCCAAACACAGCTGCTTGACTGTGAGAACATCATGTGCATCATCAACAGTGGTGTACTTGTCCATTCATTTCAGGGGGGCTGGAGAAATTTCCCATTAATTATGTCCCATTTTCCCTATTCTTGAGCTGGATCAGATAATTTTACTAGTATATGAAACTTTGTTTTAGAAGTTACACTGGGGATGGGGCATATCTCAGCAGTAGAGCATCTCCAAGGAAATACCCTTTAACAACAGCAGCAATCTCTGAACATTTCAGGTGTGATTCTAATCCTTCTGACTGTTTCATTTCACTTTTATAATTTTGTGGCTTTTAGCTTACTTTGATTTTATTTACATTTCCCCCATTGTTTTATTAGTTTTGTAAACTGCCCTGGGGATATGATTGGTATAAAAATAATGCAAAGAAATAAAATACGTGGCCATCTCTTTAACTGCTACCTTATAAAGTGGTTTCCTCTCAGAGAAGGGGCAAACCATTTAACCTCATTTTCCTTGTGTTGGCTTTTGTGCAAATCAGTAGCTGAGCTTGAACTAACGGCTGAAGCCCCTTAGCAGGGACCAAGCAGGGACCACCAATAGCAGAAGCAGGGGACTAGATGTGGAATATATGGCTGAGGATTACCCAGAGAAGCTTCTTCTTTAAAAGTGGCAGACGTATGGTTTATTCATCCAAGGAGAAAGCTGGATCTGAGGAACTTGGGGAGTTTGATTGGCAGGGGATGCTGGCATGTGTAGTCTTTGTGTTCAGCCTAATGTCAGCAGCACCAACTGCCCACAGGGCATACCTTTATGTGACTCAAACCACAAACTCTTAGAAGCTTATTCTGTGCTGTTTTACAAGAAAAGGGACTGGCGTAGGTAACCATTTCCTGTCTTTCATAACTCAAGGGATTGCAGGAAATACCTCAAATAGACTTTATTTTATGATGCCTGCCATTAATTTGATACATTGCTGAATGGAGAGATAAAGATAAACATTAAAGGGGGTTCCATGCCACTTGTAGCATGAAGGGTGTGTGTGTGTGTGTGTGTGTGTGTGTGTGTTTGCTTAGTAACACTTTCCAAACTTCTAAATCCTTCAAAGGTATCAACTTGCTCTCACAACTTCCGCTTGGAGATAGCAAAAGAAGCCGTCAGCTTTCCAAGTTCCTCCTTCCTCCCAGGCACTCAGTTCTCCCACCTGGCTGTGAATGTGGGCCCTTCAGTGTCTGCCTTTCTCTCACATAGCTGGGGCCATGGCTGGCACAACAGGACAACGAATGTAGATCAAGTTTACAAGAAGGTTTCTGCCTGACATAAAGGCCAATGACTGAGAGAGTCCCACAAAACATGATTGGTAATATTAGTTGCATAGTAACTTGTTGGGGGGGACGCAGGTCACGCTGTGGTCTAAACCACTGAGCCTTGGGCTTGCCGATAGGTAGGTCAGCTGTTCGAATCCCAGTGAAGGGTGAGCTCCCATTGCTCAGTCCCATCTCCTGCCAACCTAGCAGTTCGAAAGCACACAGTGCAAGTAGATAAATAAGTACCACTCCAGCAAGAAGGTAAACGGTGTTTCCGTGCGCTGCTCTGGTTTGCCAGAAGTGGCTTAGTCATGCTGGCCACATGACCCAGAAGCTGTCTGCGGGCAAACGCCGGCTCCCTTGGCTTATAGAGCGAGATGAGCATGCAACCCCAGAGTCATTCGCAACTGGACTTAACTGTCAGGGTTCCTTTACCTTCACCTTTTTAACTTGTTTGGGACAGGGAAGGATTTGAATCTTTCCACTGCAACATGCTTGTCCAAATATCACTTTTTACTGGGACAGAGGACAAAGCTGGCACCAGAAGATATATTGAGGAAAGGGTGCAGAGAGGACTCTATGTGTGTGTGTGTGTGTGTGTGTGTGTATATATATATATATATATATATATATCCCTGTTATCTTGAGAGCCAGTTTGGTGTAGTGGTTAGAGTGTTGGGCTAAGACCTGGGTGACTTGGGCCTGTCACTGTCTCTCAGCCTAACCTACCTCACAGGGTTGTTGTGAGGATAAAATGGGCAGAGGGAGAACCACGTATGCCACCTTGTGCTCCTTGGACAAAAAGGCACGATATAAATAAAATAAGTAAATAGCACATCCTAAACACAATTCTTTGCTTAAGGCCTACTGCTTTTGATGGAGTTAACTTTCAAGTGAACCATGCTTAACATTGCAATCTTATTTTAATTTTCTGCTTATGATTCAGTCATAATTTGTATGTGGGGCCTGTCCTTTAAGTAATCAAAGATGGAGATCTGGGGGTGATGGTGGTGACTTCCCCCTCCTCTGGCACTGCCAGTGCCCAAAGACCTGGTGCCACCTCCAATCTCTTCATCATAAAGACTACAATTTCACTAGCATTTGTCTGGAGGGAAAGCAATTTTAATGACTACACCTGGAAGGCTGTTGGTCACTTGACTGGACGTGGAATGTTGACAGATGAGTCTAAGGGCCTGAGGGGAAAGGTGTGGAATGATAAAAGAGGAGATGGGAGGAAGGAAGGAAGAGAAAGAGCCCTTAACAATGGTTAGAGGAGCTAGAGGGATGAATGAAGCTGGGGAGAATAAGACATGGTCATGGAGAAGGACAAGGCTGGAGGACAGAAAACTGAGTGCACTCCTGTGCATTCTGCCTTGGCCTCTTAGCTAATGAAGTGCGGTGAAGGATGTTTAAAGAAAATCCAGCTGCAGTTCCAGTAAGCTTCAATATGTGGAATAAAAGTGGAGGCAGTACCATCTTGTCCTTTGCCTCAGACAGTCTCCATAATGTATCCGTAATGCTGAATCTATATAGGACTCTCTAAAAAAAGCTGGTGAACAGGTAAATGTCAGTTCTGGAGTTACTCTCTGATCCTAGCATTAAAAACAAAACAAAACCACAGTTCTACTGATGATACACCAGCTGTAGTTACAGCTAACATTTTTGAAAGCTGGCATTTGATGGTAGAAATTGTTGGGTTTGTTTATGTCTTTTTGTTTCCCATCTGTTTTTGTTTTAAAGTAGCAGCCAAAGGATGGTTGGCAATGACATCCCCCCCCCCCAAAAAAAATTGTTATTTGCTTTGTAGCAGGAAAGACACAAGAATCTTTATGGTACCAGGATATTTTACCTCAGGGGAGAAATAGAAGCTTGAAGGGATTTTCAATCAGAAAATATGGGGCAGAGGAAGAATTAAACCCACTCCTGCAGTTCTCTGATCAGATTTGAAGCCCCCACAACTGCTTATTAACTGTCCTACAAATGAACAAACAGGTGACCCTGGTCATGGGTCTCTCATGCCACCTCCCATTTGGCCCTGAGTTTCGTAATGCCCTCTGAGACAAAGCGCAGGGCAAATGAAGCTAGCTGGCATCCCATCTCCTCCCATGGCATTTGTAGGCTGATAGTATGAAACATGGCACCATTGTGAGGATTTCAGTGACCTCAAACCTGAGACCACAAATCCCTTTAAACCTTAGTTTTTCTAAAAAAAATATCCAGCCAGGATCATTCAAATTGTAGTATGCAAGAAACATAGCCAGGGGCAATGAGATTTCAGAAGGCGATCTGGATACTAGTGACTGTTAATAAACGAGCCTTCTGGCTGCCAAAATCCAAAAATTGTGCTCCGTTTGAAGAGAGCAAAGCTGGTTCATGGAGGCAGCTGCTTACTTTCCCAGATCCTGGGGTGGGGAAAATCTTCCTTTATTAATTTGCAAGGATGCATACTTTTGTTCTGGGTATAGATTGCCCCTGCATTCACCTCTTCTGTCTAAGGATCTCTCTCTCTCCTCCTTCTCCACCACCACCACTACTCCTCCCTTTCTTCCCATCCTCCTCCTGGTTTTGAATCTTTAATGTCATCATAACATGTTTGTCCTGTTTGTAAAAGGGCAGGGCAGGGCTGGGGAGTTGACAGACTCAAAGTAAGCTAAGCCTCCAGCTAACTACCTTCTTTATGGCACAGTGGAAGGAGAGAAAAGCCTTAAAGCCTAATATTTTTGTCTTTCATTCCCTTTAAAAAGGAGTCTGTGAGTGGAAAAAAATGACTTCATAAATGTACTGTGGGTTGCAGATTTATTTTATTATTTTTAGAAAAATAATAATCTCATGCTAGTATACAAAGATCTAAATTTATCTCATATTGAAAGTCATTTGTGTATAGGCCCAGTGCCTTGGATAACTATAGCAATGATTAAGAATAACAACCCAACTCTTGTTCTTTGGCACGGCAGTGTCTGCTGCCTCAAATAGAGGATGTGACAAAGGGTAGATTGATTTATAGCAAGGTGGTTGAAATAACTGCTTTAAATAATGGCATTACTCAGCATAGCAGGCAGGGAGAGAGACAGTTGTGATCAAGTTTCCTATTCTGAAATTAATCTACTTTTTGCACAGACCTGCATATTTCCTTGTTGCTCTAATAATGAAAACTTTTTGCTGTGCAACTAAACAAAGCCTCTGTTCAGAAGTTTATGATTAGGGGAATGAGTTTGTGAGACCCTTCAGTTTACATAGTGCCTACCTGCCCAATCCTCCTCTCACATGTTTTTTGCTTCTGATTTAATTAATTGCAGGCTAGCATTAAATCTGAACATTAAACTGTGGTTAATCTTAATCATCCCACAGTTGGTGCATCTTTTGGAATTCAGAATTATATATGCTAAAAGACAGAATTATGTTTGGCTGTCTCTATAAGCTCACTTTTTGAAAGTCAAGGCTACAATCCCTTGCACAGTTATTGGGAGCCAGTGTAAAAAGTGGTATTTGAGTTTCAAATGTTCAGGCGGTAAATAACCAGAACTTTCCAGAAGCAAGAACTGATGGTTACTAAATAAAATTCAATAAAATTGAATTTCTCAATGAGATGGAAAGTATATAACCATGCTGTTGGGTTGAGAGGGTCACAAATATTCATTCCAGGGCATTATGGAAATGTAGAACAAAGACTCTCCGGCCTACTGTAGCTGCTGCCACATGAGAGTAGGGTAGAGTGATTCAGGTGGGGGCAGACAGAATTTTGCCAAAGGCCTCTTCAACTCTGGAATGTTTTGTGCCTGGGATAAGTAAGAACTAAGAAGCGCCTGGCTGTATCAAGCCAAAAGCACATCTACATTCCAGCATCCTGCTCTCCCAGTGGTCAACAAGATCCCAATGGGAAGTCCACAAGAAAGACCTGAGTACAGCTGAAACCCCCATCCCAAAACTTGTGATTCACAGCAAGTGGTACTCTGACAGCAGAAGTAGTAGAGCATAGCTCTCCTGGTCAGGTAGCAGAAAGCAGGGACTGTCCTGGGTAAAAGGGGACAATAGGAGGAAGAGTGAAATGCCTTGAGGAAAGAATGTGCAAAGAAGAAGCAGAGATTGCTGACACGTGCCCAAGTCTGGCTTTGCGCCTTCTGTTTACAGTACTGACAGAGTGCCGCCACTTTTCGACAGGAAACGTGTGCAATCATGAAATCATAAAGGAGAGTCGGTCTGTGTTTTATCCCCCCCCTTTTATGACAATTCAAAAATGATAAATTCACTTTGAAACTCGCTCTCCTCGTTTTCGGGTGGAGGCACTTAAAACAAACTGGTTTATGACCCAACTGATATCTCTGATTGCAGGTGGCAAAGGCAGGCCAAGTCTGATAAGATGACTGATACAGCACAAATGGCTGTTCTGAGTAAATGTGCTTGTTAAGCAGGAATCTTAAGATGTTAGGACATTGGCTTGTGTTCCTCATTGGCCCTCTCTCGCTGACCACTCACTCAGGTGTCAGACAAAACCTGATGAGATGCAAACTGTATCTCTCTGACCATACAGGAGAGCACAGAAAATCTACTCAAAATACCACACCATCAGCACAGTCTTGAAGCTTGAAGGAAGATGGTAGCAAAATTAAAATGCCAAGGACAGACTTCTTAATCATGTGGAAAAGGCATTAATTTACAATAGACATATAAAAAAAGGCAGAGAGACGGGATCTTTGTTTTTGTTTTTATTGTTTTAAGCATCTATCTTTAAAAAAAGCCAGTGTCTTCTAACCACCTTCTAAATTAAGCATTAAGACCTGCTAAAGCATACCTTGACCCTCTGTAATGGATGCATGATAACAAAAAGAGGAGATGTGGAGGGAAATCTGTGAAAACACAGCAAAGGGGGAAGCTAATGTAAAATGGACTTACATGAATAACAGAAACAGAAAGCTGCTAATGGGGAAAGAATTCACAGAATTAGAAATTTTATTTTCTGAGGGAGGAAAGGAGGCAGCCACAAATTGATGAAAAGAGCTAATGGCAACATCTGTGCTTGGACCCTAATTAATCTGGTATATCAGTTTGGTACTCAGACTTGGTATATCAGTTTGGTACTCAGGCTTCATGCTTGTTGAGAAGACAGCGCTTAAAGTGCAGGCCTTGACAATTTTGCAACCTCCAAGTTGTAATATTTCATATGCTTGGCCTACAGCAGGTTGAGTCCCATTCTTCACATCTCTGCCCATGGCCACCAGGAAAATGGAGCAGTGGTTTGCAGATCCTCCACATGGTGGGAACAATCTGTGGCAGCAATCCATGTGGGAGCAAAGTTCTCACACTGGAGATGCCACTTTTGGTATAATTCCCATAGAATCATAGGGTGCATCCTGCCAGCACAAGACTGTCCATTTGTGCAACTGGGCTTTCCCCACTTCCTGCACACCCTTTACCTTCCCTTCCCCAAATCTTCAAATGGGAGAACTCCTAGAACAGTTTTGGGGAGTGTAGGGGAAGGCCATTCTGTTACAAAAGCAAAAATACTTGCACCGATAAAATGTTCATGTTATGTTGGATTCCACCCTAAAACTTCAGAGTCAGAGGCAGCCTGATTCAGTGACAATACAGCTCTTACTGTTAGGACACATCTCCTACTGTCACCAAAATCTGCTTCCCTGCAGTTTCTGCCCTTTGGTTCTAGTCCTGCCTGCCCTCTGGAGGAACAGGGAACAAATTTATGTGACTGATAGCCCCTGATAAGCATCACATCTGGTTTGCAGAGCCCACCTTGTCATTAGGGCAGAGTGAGCTGCTTTCCTCAGGCATCTTGATGTGGGGTGTCATAAAAGGGCAGAAGCAATGACTATTTATAATTTATAATTGTTGTATTTTTCCTGCCAGGTAGAAGCATTTGTGGGATTTTCTGCCTTAAGTGCCAAAATAACTTGGTGTTTGATATTATCACCCTGACGAGTGTGCACACGTGTGCAGTGCTGTTACCTGCTTCACCTCAGGCGGCAAACTGCCTTGGGTGGACTCTGGTACACAGATAAGAATCCATACTTCAGCCACATGACTCTATGGAAAACATGAGGAAATTCGCCATTTTACAACTAGCCCCTGACTGTCAGTCAACCAGAGGGTTCGGTTTAGGGATTAGCCAAAATGGCATTTTCAGCAACCGATTTACAGGATGCAGTTGGGGGAGTCCAGACCCTCCAAGTGTCCCTATTTTCTAGGGATGTCCCTGATTTAGAGGAGCCATCCCAGTTTCTGATTTGATCCCGGAATGTCCCGCTTTTCCTTAGGATGTCCCTTTTTTCATTGGAGAAATGGTGGAGGGCATGGAGTTATCCAACCCCCCAAGCCATCTGAAGGCATTCCTGTAAAGGGAAGAGTTTTTTTTTAATGTTTAATGTGTTATTATGTTTTTTATATATTTTGGAAGCTGCACAGAGAGACTGGCATAACCCAGCAAGGTGTGTGGGGTATAAATAGTAACAATATTATTATGGAATGGGACATCCCTATTTTCATTGGAGAAATGTTGGAGGGTATAGGAGTCAGTGCAGCTTTTTTCCCCATGGAGGGAACTGAGCAAATTTGCCCCTGGTAGTAGCAACACCTCTCCTTCTAGCAGGTAGCAGAAAGTAGCTAGCATCCCTCCCTCCACACCCAAGCCCCTCAGAGCATAGGTGCCAACTCTCTGGGGCCCTGGGTGCCTGATTACCCACAAAATTCCCCATTCATGGGCCAGGCACCCACCAATTTCAGTGCCAGAGCCACACACACTGCATGGCACCCACGGCCCTGGGCACCCACAGCCGCAGGGCCAAGTTGGAACTCCTGCCTCAGAGTGAGGGAAAGAATCATTTCCCTCACTTCAGTTGGCTGCAAAACACCTTTCTGAAGTCAGAGCAAAGGAAAATCTTCCTCCTTGTACTATTACAGGATTTTGGTGAGGTTGGTGATGAGAAGTATGGCAGCCACAAACACACACAAACAGGTGGCAGCTACGGTCCTGCAACAGCACGAAAAGACGCAAGGATCAAGCAAGTCCTTCAAGACAGAATTGTCATATATTGCTACAAAATTCTGAAATAAACCCCATCAAAGCCACTGTAGCAAGCAACTGCAGGAGCTCAAGAGGCCCCCAAAGCACTAACATTTAGATGGTATCATCTCCTCCCAAAAACTTGGGGCTAAACATTCTTCCCAAGAAGAGCATTTGGCTCTGAATTGTCATGTGAAGCAACTAATTAGCATTAAACAATCTTGAGCTGGTCAATCTCTTCAGTTCTGGAGGCTCCTCTGCCCTCAGACAGAGACCTGGGAATAAGAAGTGTTAAATGGCTTTCATGACAAATTTCCCATGACAGGGTTTTCTAGTCATGAAGCATATGTATTCAAACACAGCATATTAATAAATGTGTTAGTCTTTAAGGTGCTAGACGACTCCGTTGTTTTTGCTGTAAGAAGCGAACATGGTTACCACTCTGGACATATGAAAATCCATATGTATATATGACATGCATGTTACATAGAAAAAGAACAATGTGACATTCTTAAAGTGTGAAGAATGCCTGTTTCCAAAAGCCTGGAGAGTTGGTGGGATTCTCTTTTCCATGATAAGGGAAGTTGAGGAGGGATTTTTAACCAGACCTTGATTAAAATATGAGAGGACCACTCATATTTTATGGAGGGGAGGCACAAATAAAAATGCCTCAAGTGTTGGATCCAGCCCAGAAGCCTTCCCTGGTCTGAATATGCCATGCCCTCAGGAACAAGACTAAAAGAGAGCTTTAAAAAGAAGATTCCCCCATTTCCGCTGCAGAGCGGGGACTGTGCCAAATTGAAAGGGAATGGCTTGTGGTGATGCAAGTCAGACAATCAGCTATATAGACATCACAAATAAAAGAGTAAGGAAGTGCTGGCTGGCTGCAAATCTGGTTAACAATCCTTTTTGTGCCTCGCAAGAGAAACTAACTCATCTGACATTCCAGAAATAGCACAGCTACATCCCAGAGTGAGTAAGTCACTGGGCTGTGTATTCAAGCTGCAACATGCCGGATGCTGGCATCTCCTCTACTACAATTGCATTCAGTGGCTCTCTGCAGAGAAAGCTCCAGTGCCAGCTCCTCCCAGCATCTAGCCTCCCCCCCCCTCACTCACTCCCTGGCAATAAAGAAAGACGCCCTAAATTACTAAGAGCAAAAGGGGAGCCTCGCTCCAGGCCAAGCATTTGGATGGGTCCGCCGAGTCCGTGAAAAGCAGCCGGCATGAGGGGACATGACACAACCTGCCGTAGGAATTGTACTGAAACTCTGAGCGTGTCAGAGCAGGAGAGCATCAGAGCAGTGACTGATGAAAATTAGTCTAGATAGGGAGGAGGAATGGTATGTCAGAGAGGGAGCGGGGGGGGGCAGCAATCTGGCTCAGGGGAAGGAAGGGTAGGGTGCAGCCAGTGGTTCAGCTTGGTGCCTTGCCAAAGTACATATATGTTAATTGAGCAATCCTGTTTCGCTGCTTTCTGAAGCAGGTAACAAAAGGCCAGAGTGTGCATAGCTGGACTGGAGGCAAGGCAGGGGTGGGGAAGAGAGAGGGGAATTAGCAATGCACCACTGGCCGTGTGGAACTATCTTCAGAAACAGCATTGCCTCATGAAATGCCTGGTTGGTCTGGAATATTCCAGAACTGGACACCAGGCCATCTGAAAAGATAAACAAGCTCACTTTGCAATGTCCTGTTTTAGGCCGCTTTTTAAAATGGCACTGATGGGAAATAACATGTTACGTATTCGTTTGACACTTGGTATGTCTCATGTGCTTTCGAATCTTAATTGCACTCAGCATCATCCCATCAGGTACGACGCAATTGTCGTTCTGCAGAAGGGGATGAGCCAGCATTTCAGGCAGAAGACAGGAGCATTTCAAAACCCTGACTGGTAACACCTGGGATTGAAAGTGAGACTTTGGCATACAAACATGGGCTCTGCCACTGACCAGACACACTAGCCAAGTATGCATGCAAAATGCTCTGCTTAAATCATCTCAGTAATCCTTATGACAACTCTGCAAGAGGCCACATATCACTGAATTGTTACAGATGTTGGGGTTTGGGAGAAGGGAAGTAAGGGAGAGACTGACTGAATGGTTTTTTAATGGTTTTATGCTGCCTTTCCATAGCTCAAGGTCGCTTATAAAAAAGGGTTACAATTTAAACAATTAAGGTCACAGCATGAAACCACAAATAAAAATGCAGTGCAGCATAACACAACTTCTGTCTTATACAGCTGCGCCCCATCCTAAGCTGAAACAACAAATTGGAGGGACACAAAGGGGAACACATGCATTGCATGCAGAAGGTTCCAGGTTCAATCCCTGTTATCTTCCGCTAAAAGGATCAAGCGGCAACAGGAGCAGAGGCAGGGGGTGTGGTGGGTGCGGACCGCCCCAGGTGTCAACACTGAAGGGGGTGACAAAATGGCGGGTGACACTCACCGCAGGGCCTGCAGCGTGCCCGAGCCACACGTCTCTCCTGGGAAAGACGCAATGGCTTGGGCGCACACAGGCTCCACGCTGCCCAAACGGTCCACCCGCTGCTTCCCCCCCAGCTGTAGGGCAGCTGAGTGGGAGGAGGCAGGCAGACTCCTCGGAAGCCCCACGGTGCACCCCGCCCCTATGGGCGGCTCACCCCACCCTCGCCCCACCCCTATGGGCGGCTCGCCCACCCCTGGGCGCGCCGCCCCAGGCGCCCAAGCAGCTTTCTCCACCGCTGAGTTGCAAGTGAAGTGAGAGCCCTCTAGCTAAGACCCTCAAGAGCCACTGTCAGTCACAGTAGTAGGCAATTCTAGGCTAGATTGAGAACTAGTCTTACCTAGTATAAGATGGCGTCTTGTGTTCCTAATTGGTGTAGGGGCTGACATGGGAAGAGACAGTCTTTAAGTCAGGGTGGGGGGCCTCTGAACATAATTAGTTGCAGCAGGCCTCCCCACTTGGCCTGCCAGGCCATTTTGTCCAAGCCACATCCATCTGCCTACACCTGACTTCAGGTATGGAGCAAGTACAGGCCTGGCTTGGACAAAAGAGGCTTTGCAGGCACTGTAGATCATCTGTTTGGTGGTGGCTGTGCAGCATCTTCCAGGTGTTAAGTATCAGCTAATGGTTGGCACTTGGGAAACTCAGCCCTTCCCCAGTTCCAACAATCAGGTGACAGATGAGGCTTGAGAAGTGATGTGTCTAGCAGACATGTCCAAAGTCTGTATCAGGGGCCTAATCCGGCCCACCCGTCGATTTAATCCAGCCCCCATGGCAGTATATGTACTGGGGGGAATCCTTAAAAAAGCTGAAGCTCAACAACTTCGGGGTAAACTTCAATCCTAAAAAAACTTTAACAATTCTGGGGTAAAATTGTAAAAAAAAAAAGCTCAACATCTTTGGTTGGCCCTCACGACGTTCACTTCATCAAATCTGGCCCTCTTTGAAAAAAGTTTGGGCACTCCAGTAGGGCTTCTGAAGGGCCAATAATCAGACAAAGTGCTACATGCACCTTGTGTGGTTTGATTTCTAAATAGGACACCTGCGTCATTGTGACATTGATCACTTGGCAGTTGGGTGGCCCTGTGCCACCCAGGCTGGGTCCATCGGGATGTATGGAGATAAGCACCCAGCCCATCGTCCAGATTTATTTGTCTATCTCTGCTCTAACATATGTGGGACTCAGGCTTCTGCAAGGCTTTCATGACTAATACCAGTGCCTTGAATTAGGCCCAGAACCATACTAGCAGCCAGCAAGAGTAATATAATGTATATTATATTTGTATATTATAATGTATAGTTGTAAATGTCCAATATCCATATGGAGACATATAGTCACTTTTTGCATTACCTGAACCTGCCTAGTCATCTTCAAGTGCTGCCCCACATACAAGGCTGGATATAAACTAAGTTAGAGCAGAGCATCTAAAACTATTAAAAGAATGTGGAATACAATGAGGGAAACAGGATATACATTGACTGATGCTGCCTACAAGACAACAGAGTTGGAGTCAGGAGAACTTAGGGAGGGGGAGAGAGAGAGGGAGAGTTGGCGCACCACCAGAGAAAAGGCCTTTTCTCCAGTAGCCGTCCACCTTACCTCAGGAACCCCAGATATGTGAAGAAGGTTCCCCAGTGAAGCTGACAGGCAGGTTCATGTAAAATAAGCTAGATCTTTAGATACCTCACTAATAATGTTATAATGATTGTCAGTGTTTATTTTATTCTTCTTAGCTGCTGAACCCAATCACTGTTTTGTTGTTAAGTTGTCCTTTCTTCCACTCAGTGTCATTTTGGCCTAGCTATGCATGTGTTATAAAACTTACAGCCACAGCTACTACAACGGTTCATGGGCGTAGGTGTCAGTTACTAGTACAGGCCAAAGTCTGAACTCTCACAACTGCCACGCACACCGGAGATGTATTTCGCAATAAAGGAATTTGTTTTGTCTTCTGAAATGTGTGCGCAAAGGACATTCTAAATCAGTTTTGCCTGGCTCTGATTTTTATAGTTTCTATATAATAAATATACGAGCACATGTGTGCGTCAGTTCATCCAGCAAGCACAAGTAAGGTTTTAGCTGCTGAGCAGAAAGCAGTTCAGGACATGCACAAAAGGGAATAATCCTTCCAACTGAAACTGTAAGGTGAAACTAATTGAAATGCCTGTTTGTCTAGGGCTATGTATGCATATGAAAAATGCCCAGAAGCAGCATCTCTAAAGGCACAAGGATGTTGGTTCAGCACTGACTCAGAGAACAGTGATTTGAACTGAATCACAGGCAGGTAGAGCACCTCCTTCCCGCTTGGTAGAAAGTGATTTTGCAGTGCAGGCCCTGGCTAATGAGAGACACAAAGAAAGCAAGGCAATGCATTTGTTGATTCTGCCAAATTTGCCAGTTGGGATTGGGACAGCTTTCAAGTTCTCCATGCCCCAGACAAGAGCTTTGTGCAACTCAAAAGCTTGTACATTTTCATCAGTTAATGAATGGCATCCAGTTCTAACTGTGCTCCATCTGCTTTCCTTGGCAAACAAGATGTTGCCCATTGAAGTTGGACTGCATTGTGGTTTGAACCAAATCAAAGATGGTGAGGACCAGATGATGAAGTCACAAAAAGTAACTTATCCAGAGTTCAACAAGTGGCCAGTTGACTAGTGGGGATGGTGTGGCAATGGATGTACCTATGATTGAGGTTGACTCAGGAAAGCTTTGGCTAAAGAAATGGGTCTTTGCCTAGCCCACCAAGATATAGATCCCTTAAAAGAAATGTTCACCTCAAGGAAGATAACTGCAAAGGACCCTTTGTCTTTCTCAACTCTTTTTCTCACCGTGTTGTGGGCTCTGCAGGAGGGGACCAAGCTGAGGTGATGGCTGTTGACACCAGAGAGGCTGCCACTGTGACAAAACACAGAACTACACACTAAGTGTTAGTAAAGGTAAAGGGACCTCTGACCATTAGGTCCAGTCATGGCCGACTCTGGGGTTGCGGCGCTCATCTCACTTTATTGGCCAAAGGTGCCAGTATACAGCTTCCGGGTCATGTGGCCAGCATGACTAAGCCGCTTCTGGCGAACCAAAGCAGCACACGGAAATGCCGTTTACCTTCCCGCCAGAGCGGTACCTATTTATCTACTTGCACTTTGATGTGCTTTCGAACTGCTAGGTTGGCAGGAGCAGGGACCGAGCATCGGGAGCTCTCCCCGTTGCGGGGATTAAAACCGCCGACCTTCCGATCGGCAAGTCCTAGGCTCTGTGGTTTAACCCACAGCGCCACCTGCACACTAAGTGTTATCTACTATTAAATGTGCAAGGGCCAAGGATTGCACCCCTGCTGCTACTCACTGTAGCATCATTGCAGTGCCATGAGGACTATTATTCTTATGATTAGCAATGGTAATGTGCAAAGTGCTTTCGAGCCTCCATCTGGCTTGCTTGCTTCCCAACAACAGCCTTGTGAATAAACTTTAAGAAGCAGAAATTGAGGTCATCAGGCTAACATGGGATTTGAACCTTGGTCTTCCCAATCAGGGATAGTCATCATGTCTACTCAGACTAC
This sequence comes from Podarcis tiliguerta, assembly GCF_965153285.1. Taxonomy (NCBI): domain Eukaryota; kingdom Metazoa; phylum Chordata; class Lepidosauria; order Squamata; family Lacertidae; genus Podarcis; species Podarcis tiliguerta. The sequence continues at coordinate 62,941,786 of NC_139534.1, forward strand.
AACTCCCATCACCCCTGACCGTTGGCCATGCTAGCTGGGTCTGAGGAGAGTTGGAGCCCAGTAACATCTGGAGGGAAGCACATTGGCTACCCCTGCTCCAGATGCATGTACTTTATGGTATCCACAGATCACTCTCCCGGGCTTCCCATGCACTGAGTATTTTGCGCATACTACATAAAAAGATTATTTGTGCTGTCAGCCCTGCCCAATGTATTGATTGCCTGCATTTTTCTTTTGGTGTGTGTAGTATGGTATTGAATGCAGAAGCCATTAAATTTAAAGGAGCAACCAGCACTGTCAGAACCGATAGCCCCAGAAATCTGTTCAGCAGCAGCAGAGCAAGAGATATCCACAGCCCACTGTGCATGAGAGAATCTTGGATCGGGCCCAGGCAGCTCAAATGCTATGCAAGTTTGCTCATGTCCTACTGAATTCAATGAGACATTTCCATACAGCACGGTATTGGAGTGGTGCAGCCTGATCCTATGCATGTCGACTCAGCAAGAAATCCCACTGTGTTCACCGTGGCTTACTTCCATGTACATCTGCACAGCCTTCATTTCGAAGCAACCTACCAAGTCATGTATTTGTACACACATTGCATGGATTTGGTTCTATTATTTTGCTTTGCATGCAAAGCGAACTACTTCCTGGTTTGGGTTTTTTCAATTCATATGAGTGATGATGACGATGACCAATACTTCAAAGTCTTTGAATTAGGCTGCAATCCTGTACTCAACTGGACTTATTTCTGATTAGGCAGCTATAGGATTACTTTGTTGGGCAAGGCACTACACATTAGGATCCATGTCTCTTGCCATCCTCTCCCCCATTCTCAAAACACCTTTCATCAGCTCTCATTAATAGAACATACATTTGAGGAGCCAGACCTTTCACTAAGTAGCAACAGATGCCTCATTTCTGCCTGTCTTCCTAGCTTCACTTATTTGCTGAAGTCACTGGAATGCAAGGGTTACTGACCCCCACGTGAGCCCACACCTACATTCCAGCACACAGAGTGTGCCCTCCAGCAAGCTGCACAGAAGAAACTCCTTGCAATTGGGCGTATCCATTCTACCAAGTGTTTGGATACATAGCCGGAGGCTTCATTTTAAAAAAGGAAAACAGCAAAGAAAGAAAAAAAGAAAGTACACACACACACACTGATGACACTTTAGTTCTTCTAAGTCATTGTGAAATATTTAACCCCTCCAAGACACAAGCACACTGGTCAAAAGAACAGAGGTATTAATTTTCTGTGGTGTTTTCAATCATCCCACAATGATTGATCCACTCCGACAGAAAATACAGCACTCCAGGCAATCGTTTTACCTGGGGGCGGGGCATTATTTCTATTAACTGTAATTCAAGTTAAAAAGCAATTATTTGTATTAGTGGCCATCTGGTGGATTAGAAATATCTGTGGATTATAGGAATTAAGAAATTAGCCTATATATGTTTACCCAGAAGAAAGTTCCCATTGTGCTCAGTGGGTTTTACTCCCAGGAAATGTGTGTCTGGGACTACAGAATTAAGCACACCCTGTTCACTAAATCCAGCCTTGGTGGCACAGCCTCATTCCTTAAACAGGCACAATATGGTGCCATTTTATTCTGTGTCTTCACAATCCCCAGCTCCACAGACCCCACATTTATCCAACATTTTTGCATCCTTTGTTTTATATTATGCTATTCTCCTTACGCTGCTGATATTAAATGGTTTCACAGCTCAATCCTATACATACCTACTCAGAAGTAAGACCAATTTTGCTGCATAGGACTTACTCTCAGGTCAGTAGGTATAGGATTGCAGCCCCAGCCTTCCTTCTATTTCTTCTTTCTTTCTTTCTTTCTTTCTTTCTTTCTTTCTTTCTTTCTGCATCTGACAACATGTGTAACTGTGGCAGCTCTACTCCAGACAGGAATTAGATGGAAAAGGATCAGTGCAGTTAACTGTACGGTGGTTCTACATAATAAAGGCAGTATGAAGCAACAGGTATGTATGAGAGAGACAGGCAGGAAGGCAGTGACTTTGGCTTTTGTCCTATAAACAACTACCTGGTAGCAATCCCTTTTGAATTCAATGAGCTTTACTTCTGAGTAGACAAGCCCCATGAAACTATGTTTGGGTTGGGGTGGGCACACATATTCAAGTCCTTGTGAATGCTACTTCTACTAGAACCATACTCAGCACCTCCCCTTGGAGACTGTGGATTAAATACCAGATTAGCCTCGGTCATTTTGCATTTGAAATGGAAAATCAAAATGTTGCATAAGCAAGTTCACACCCCACACCTCACTCTGAAATTCCTTTCTTTTAAAAAATTAATAAATGCATAGATGTGGAAATTGAAGACATGCTTTTCACAATTTGCCACCCAGACTCCTTTATGCCATTCATAGAAAGGCTGGGCCTAGGAGCAGAATCTCTGCTCAAGTCACTAAACCACATGACATTTTACTACTCATCTAATTTGCTCTGAGTGATTCAAAATAGAGATGTCTTCACATCTGCTCCATCAGTTGTAGTGTGTGGGCAATCTACTCTGTACTGGTTCTCTATGAGCCATAAATGCAGAGCTACTTTTACAGCATTTTAGGCAAACATTTATATAGAACATACAACCCAGCAAAACCATTCCCCATTGCCTATTGCTGACAGTGAAGGTTTGCACAGATTTAATTAATTTCCCAACATGCCTAGATAATGCTGGCCTGAATGGACAAATAGTCTGACCTAGTATATAAGGCAGCTTCTTACGGTCCTATACAAAAAATGTGAGCCCCTTTCCTCCTTAGCTGCTTGCCAGGAGACGGCAACCATGTAGACTACACAACTCATACTGGACTGAGCTGCATGCAACCAGTTTTATCTGTGTGGACTGACAGAGAAGTAGCACAGGCCAAAGCAATTTTGCATGTACTGAGAGGTGGTTGTATGCATTGAAACAGAGTCTGACCTCCTCGGTGAGTGTTTTGTGGAAATTATTCTGTGAGTTCAGTGGTGTTTCTGGACATCCAGTTATTACTTCTTCTTCTTCTTCTTCTTCTTCTTCTTCTTCTTCTTCTTCTTCCCAGTGATGGAGGAATATCTTCCCAACCATCCCAAAGTTGACTGGTCTCATAAGCCAGTCAATTTGCATGACAAGACTTTAGTACACACAAGATCATTTTATCTCCTGTCCCAGCACCTTCTGTTAGACCACAATTGTCAGTTAAGGTCAACAATGGCCGCCTATCGTAAACTTGCATGAAGCACATTGAGGAGGAGAGTGTATGTTTGTTTGAACAGGATTAAGAATGTGAGTACAATTTTTATAGCACCAAAGACAAAGCTACGTTTTACTGACAACTTGAATGAGCATCCTGAGCTTGCTCATTCTGAACTACACAGCCTTCAGCCGGTGAAACCGATTCTGTCCCAATAATCTGGGCTTTTATCAAACTGATAAAAGATTGTCTCCAGGAAGAACGGCATTTATATGGATTAGAGAGGGAGGCCCATTTTTTAAAAGTTGATGCAGGGAAACAGTTGCTTTGCTTGTGAGCTGAACAGAATTGTAGAAAGGCAACTCTTGATTACTCAGCTCTTCAATAAATTCTTCCTGATGCCAATCTGTTATCAGATAACATGCAAAGCAAGGAAACTGGGAGATGGTAATGAAGATGAGAGAAGACACAATGGCTATTCTCCAGAAGCCATGTGATGAGAAAATCATACAACAAATACAATATGTGATGATGCACCAGTCAAATTAGCAGACACTAGACAGGACGTATATTAACTCTTTCATTTTGTTGCTCAGAATGACATCTCTGGAGTTGTCCTGTAATCTTTTTGCTATACCAGCCAACAACTTTTCAAAGAAAACATACCATGTGCATTATGTTGCTTGAACCAAGAACTAATCCATGAAGTCAAGCCCATCAGAGCCAGAAAGATCTTGTTTCTCAGGCAAAGTCCAAACCCAGTGAGGAAGCCTTTAATAGCCTTCCTTCTCCAGGAGGGCCCAATGGCCAGTCCAAAACCCACGAGCACTTCACTGCAGGGGTGATATTCCAAGGTATAGTTCTGGTGGCTGGCCACATGCAACAGCTACACATGAAAGCTGAGCTTCCTGGTTCTAGCTCTGGTTCCAGTGCTGCTAGTTCCTGACACTCAGAAGCTGCTGCTGCTGCTGCTGCTGCTGCTGCTACCATTGTGAGGGAAATGTCTGAGCCTTTGTGGGCATGATAGTGATTTGATATCTATATAGCAAACAAGGGATTTTATAACAAGAAAATAAGTGCTATAAAAACTATGTAGGACACCCACCAAATGACAATTGACTTGCAGCGTTAGTTGACTGAGCTCAACTAATTTCTATTCATTTCTTCTGGTGATTCACAGAAGCACTTCTGTTCCCAACATTTCCCAGTGAAATGTGCTAGTTTAGGTGGAGGAATGTTCAATGACACTGATACACACACATGCACCTGCAGTCTGAAGACTTCTGCAATCTGCAGACCTGCAGCCTGAGGCTTGCCACCTCATCTTCATTGCAAGAACTAGGAACACAATCCAACCCTGCAATCTTCCACAATGGATGGGGAATGGATGGGGCAGAGATCTCCCTCTGTGCAATCCAGATCATCTCTGCTTGTAGAGTGAAGCTAATGTCACTGGCTTTTTTCCCCATCACTGGCCCATGGTTACTTTGCAAATTGCCCACCTTCTGTGCAAGTCTCAGAGTGACCCTCCATGGAGAGACCCACTGTATGCCATCAGTTTGCTGGCCTCATGAGATACTGGGGGAGGCTTCACACAAAGGGAAACTGGGTTTCAACAGCAACGGGTATGAAGAAAAACCCTTCCCAGTGTGGGGTGGATGGGAGTTCTGGCCTTAGAAATATTGAGGCAGCTGCTCCTTTATGGGGGAAAGGGAGGGATTTGGAGGAAAAGGTTGATGCAAAGAGCAGCATTCCTTTAAACTGGAGACAGCTGAAAGGGTAAAGGAGGCACAGACTGGCCCAACAATAGGAAGGTCAGAGCTAATGAGTTAAAAATATACATGCACTCTCTCCAGTTTGATTTTGTTTCCTGGAAGAAGTTTTATTTTATTGCCGCTGAAAGGCTGAAAACTCTATGAAGCCTTTGCCAGCTGGAATAGCCTCTTTGCACCTGTCTTTTTGTTTACACAAATCCCTTCTCTAATAGAGCTAATCACTGAGCTTTGATAAATTTGCCAGAGCCCCTGATAGGAGCACCATTCTAGTTCCTCCGTGCTAAACAAACAGACCATTGTCTCCATCAGGCTGGCCAGCTTGTTAATAGTTAAACTGGGAATAGTGGGAGAGGGAATGGGTGAGGGGGGGGCGTGCATCCCACACGGAGTTGAAGCATCAGAGAATCAGACTGTGAACAGTCAACTTGTTTATGCAATTTTATTATAATACACCCAAATGTGGATATTTTGTGCATCTGCTTGCCTGGTGCACAGAGAAGAATCTGGTGCAAACTTTGGCTTCCTGTGAATCTGATTGTTCCTTTTAAAAGAGTGTGTGTGTGAGAGAGAGAGACAAGATTCTTGCCCTTCTGTCTGCCAATGGGAAATGTAGAAATGTTTAGGCAATGTCTGCCGAGGTCTCGAGAGCAAAAGACAAAGGTTCCAGTGTGAGGGGGCAGAGCTTTTGCTACCCTACGCAGCTGCCCCTGGCTCAGGGCCCGGTCCGTGCCTCCTCTCCTCATTGCCTTGGAGCACCCCAGCCCCTGAGCAAAAGATTCTGATTCTTCCGAGAATGCAACCCAAACAGTACAGTTTGATATAACTGGTGTAATTTACACAGTTCCTCCTTTCTGAAAGATGCTGGGGGACAGTTTCAGGATAGGGTGGCAAGGACTGTCAGCAAAGCTTAAAGGCAAGCTCTTTCCCTGCCCTCTGTAATTTTAAGGCTTGACCTCAGCACCTTGGCCAGCTACCAGGATCCCAAGACCCTGCCAGAGCCCACTGCTGATGCCTGTATGCCTGTCTTGGGGGTAGGATTTAAACCAGGAAAATGGCATGGGGGTAGTGTTAACCCTTCCCCTGCCCAGTGCAGTGGCTCCTGTGCAACTTCTTCCCCACAACCTTTTTAAAAGGAAGTGGGAGGGGTGGGGTTTCCAGTCATGGATCTCATCTAGGTCTGGATCACATGTTTATTATGGAAACAAATCCAATGGAATGCCTCAGATAAATACGTACATATATTAAATAACAAGGAGGTCATTGAACAGGCATTTTACTCCTTGTGAGGTGGAAAGGAGAAATTTGTCTTCCAAGGTAATGTCTGTCACGTGAAGATATTTTAGTAAAGTACTTGTATTATATTTTTAAAAATAAGAATTGATATGCTGCGCAGTTAATCAAGGAGGAGCCTTTTAAAATTGCTCAAAAGGTACTTAATTGTTTAACAAAATCCATTGATGGACTAACTTGCAGTCCCATCCATTGTGTCACAGCTGTATGCAGGTGCTGTATACAGATCATGCATGCGATCAATGTAGGAAGCCACCAAACTATGGCAAGCAGGGAAGGCCATTCCTGTGTTGTCGCTTGCTAGAGATGTTCATTGCTTTGAGCCCTCTGGGGTCTGAATCTTCGTGTGAAGAAATGTGGATGCTCTTGCCCCTCCCAGAGACAAGAGTTTACAGATAATTGGTGCCTAAGGTGATGATTGCAGCAAATGGAGTCTCTTTCCTTCTCTGCCCGTGGCATGTAATAATTTGCACCTTCTCCCATCTCATCAAAAAAAACTTTGGAGATGAAGACAACAGATCAGGTATTTCTTCCTGTTCCTTACACATCCCACCTGGACCTTAAAAAATGTCCAGAACAGTTTACAATAATATTAAAAGAGCAATGAAACATCGCAGGACAATTAAAATGGTAAAATAGATGTAGTAAGAAAATAACCAAATAAATGATAGCAGAAGCAATAAAACGAGGAAGAAGCAGGAGCAATCAAGGCTTCAGATATCTCAACCATGCATCTTTTTAGGGGTGCATCCAGACTGTTCCTGGGAGGGATTCAGGTGGATACCAGAAATGTGGGTTTACACAACTGAAGTGGATTAAAGCACTCTGTTGCCCTGATGCACCAAATCCACACTAAGGGATTTGAACATCTAAAGGGAGCTGAACATCTAAAGAGCCACAGGTTCTCCATGCCTGCAATTTTGCATAGTCTAAGGTGTTGAAGAGTGTGGAATGGGTCGTGTGTACCATCTATCATGTTATGATATAATGTTATTTGACTTTTAGAAATATTTTTACTACAACCAATAAAAATCTTAATAGGAAAAAAAAGTTCTGATAGTCCTGGCTAGAATTTCAAGACAAAGTAAGTTGACATTCCTTGTCAATTTCCTTCCCCCAATCTCCTTCCTTCCCTCTCCCCTCACTCTCTGTCTTTCAGCCAGGACTCCCTATGGCAGACTTCACTAACCTGGTGTCCTCCTGATGTTTTAGAGTAGTTCTTGCTACAGACCCAGTCAGCACAGCCATTGAAAGCCAAAATACGGTACCTCTAGAACACTAGTTTGGCAAAGACTGTCCTACAGTTTCCACTCCAGGAACTCTGTGGCAGAGAGAAGATCTTGTAGGGCAGGCTGTGTTGAAGAGAAGTCATGGAGAGAAGTGGGGTTACATACTGTCAACAAGCACATCACACACACACACCCCAAAAAAAGGAAAAGGAAAAGGAAATGCAATAGTTTGGATATTCAGGAAGAAATGAGTAAGAATGATCCAACCAGCAGACAAAAAGTAGACAAAAAAACCCAAGAGTTTCCCTAATTTAACTGAAATGCCAATAAGAAGGGCTAGTCAATGGGATTTTTCATTTTTGGATAGCATACACATGGATACCAAATTATCAGCAATGGACTTTCCTCTGTGTGTATTGAGGAAGGGGAGATAATAGCCACAACTGGATCTGATAGTGCGCCAAAATTCAGTGGTAAAATACTGCTTACGTGTTATGAAGCATACAACACATACTTTTGCTCTCTGGTTACAGAATCTGAGCTTTTATCGTGCCTAGGATATCTTTGTGTAGCATACATCCTTTTCACCAGATGGACTACCAAGGCAACTTCTATTGCAAAGCAAAGCCATACACACCCATAGATCTATTTCATACACTTGGCAGAGTAGTTTTGTGTGGCGGAAGAGCAATGTGAACAGACAGTTGCGTGGAGATTCCATTTGATTTTTCTTCCCCCTCCAAAAAAGATGAGGAAAGATTGCGAGTGATTACGGCTCCCATCCTCCCTTGTCAGCTGGGACAGATGGGAGTTGGAGTCCAACAACCTCTGGAGGGCCACAGCTTCCCCTTCCCTGGCCTAGAGTGCTCCTACTCAGAAACTCCAGAAGCCAGGGCAGCAGACAAACCAAGTGAAACACACACCAACCGCCTTCTAAGACTTCTACGATGCTGCAGCCGATATCATTATTCATTTGGTGCTTCTGCCTCCCTGTCAAACCCACCTCTCTTCTCCAGACAATTAATATCAATGCGGAGCGGCAGGTGCTCCTGGCATGGAGCCATTTTGTTTTGTTTTATTTACAGAGCACTCCTTGAAGATCATTTGTGTCGAAATCTCTTTTGGCTTTCTCTCTCTCTCTTCCCCCGATCTTATTAACATTCTTTGAGCCAGTTTTAGTACCCTGAGGGCTCTTTCTCTGTGACAAGCCCGACTTGCACAGTCTGCAAAGTGAACCGGAGCCTGAGCCGGGGACCTTCCCCTCCCCACAGGAGCCTGGGGGTGAACAAGAGCAGCACACAGCCAACCTTGCCGTGAAGAATGGGGACTCTTCCAGCAAACATCTTCTCTCTCTCACTCCTTTTGTCACTTGCCTCAGAGCAGAGAGCTCAGTGCACCATTGTCCAAAGGCAGTGTCGGCCCTACGCCCCTGACCCCATCATTTCCATTTGAAAAGCAGCATTAATGCAGAAGAAACTCTCAGAGTCATGTTTAACTCTTCATCTTCATAACTCATGTCCTTCTGCAACGTTTCGTGCTATCTTTTCTCTTCCTATTATTTTCTCCCCCGACACTGAAACGGTACCTTTTTTCTCCTCTCTCCCTCGCCAAATCTGACATTTTCCTCTTTCTGCACCTAAATTACCCTCTTTTTCAGGTTACTCCATTCATGCTGGGCTTACTTTGGAGTTCAGCTAGATCTATTGAGCTCTGCCTTAATGTGGTGCCTTTGTAGCAATTTTGTCCATACAGGGCATATTCTAAACAGCTCCGCCCCTTGTGGGTCAGTAGTTTCTGCCTAGCAACCTGAAACTCATTGTTCTTCTTTCAAAAAGAGTTTAAAGGATACACAGCAAAAGCAGACACAACGAGCTGCTCTAGTTTCATCTCTATGCTCCAGGAGGACTAGAAGTGGAGCTTGGATAGCCAGACTTCTCTGGAAATCATTTGGTATTTCATGCTGTGTTAATGATGTGCTGATTGCTAAAATGTAAATACCTATTAAGTAGCTGCATCAACTATGGGTGTGGGGTGGATCCATTCAGAAACACAGAGGGTGCAATTCAATGTCACGCTAAGGTGACCATTCCGCCAGTGTGGCCATTTCTGTTTGTCAGATAAAATGGCCTCCACTCTCCTCTCCCTGTGCACTTCTGCCCCCCACTCCTGAGCTGATTTGGGGGGCATGGGGGCATGTGAGTGCTCCAGCAGGACTCATTGCACTGGTTTCCACTCGTGCAGTGATTTAGTTGAATCCAGCCTGATTTTTTTTATTTTAAATAACTGTCAAAACCAATGCCAAGTCTGGGAACACACTAAACTAAATCACACATTCTAGCAGGCCAAATATTTCCAACCTTTCTGAGCCTAGAGGTATACCGTATTTGAAAATCTAAGAAACTGTTGCTAGTACCACAAAATACTTTTTTTACCAACACAAAAGTGGCAATGCTCAACCACCACCACTGCCCACCCCTCCCCCCCAAAAAACCCAACAGCCCAGCAATCACAATGGTGCTGAATAAGGCACTTCCCCTCCTATTTGCATGCCACAATTGCTAGCAGATTAGAGCAGGCATAGGCAAACTCGACCCTCCAGGTGTTTTGGGACTACAACTCCCATCATCGCTGACCACTGATGATGGGAGTTGTAGTCCCAAAACATCTGGAGGGCCAAGTTTGCCTATGCCTGGATTAGAGTGTTGCTAGAGCACTCCAGCAAAGAGCAAAATGGAAGAGAGAGACACAGTGTTCAACACCATTATCAGCAGAGGAGTAGGACAGGTGATGCTGGACCAGAAGGAGTAGAAGGTATCTTCCCATCATGCCATCAACCTATGAGGAAAGTTTACTCTCCACCTAGCCCAGCACAACAATGATAGGGAAATCAACTTCTCTGCTCTTCAGAGATGGATCTGAAAAGAAGCAAGAGCAATTTTGCTCCTCATTTGCCTGAAGTCCCAGTCCCGTCCCAATCCATGAATCTCTATAACCTACCCAGTCCTCATTCTCCTTCCTTTTCCTTCCCACATACCTGTCAGTAGCAACTGAGAAGTCCCAGTGGAGGTCCCCTGATAAGTTTTAGTTTCTCCTTAGCATCTTAATACTGAAATGTCAGCATCTCAGGTAGCAAGAACCCTGAGAAATGTCGTCTTTCAGGCCAATGGATTCCTTGCTGTGAATGTCAGGTGCCCTGGAAACTGCATGTCTCAGGAGCCCTTGCTCCTGGGATGTCCTCATGAGTAAGTTCAGCAATGTCCTGGCTCTAAGGTAGAAGAACCTCTGGGACTTGTAGTTTTTAGGGTGCTTTACATCCATAATAAAGACTCAGAAGCCCTGGAAAATTCCATTTCCTAGGAACCCCAGGCCCTGGGATGCTGTCATTGCAACATTCAACAGGTCAGGGTCAGAGGAACTTGCTTGAGTTAAATTCCAAGCTGGGAAAAAGCTTTCAAGTGACATTCCACTCTCTTTGCAGATATTATGAGCTAGACTAGTTCATATTCTGAGCCAGGTAATTATGAGTTTTGGTAACATTGCTAAGCATTATTTTTTTTATTAAAGACATGGAGCCTTGTCTTCTCCAAGTTCTACTTTCAACTTTTCCTTCTTCCCTTCCTTCTTCTTCTTTTTGCAGTGTTCCACATTTGTCCTTCAGGAATTAGGTGGGGCTGTCCTTGCAGCATTCCACAGTGGTAGAAAAATTAGAGAAGACTAATGATACTTAATGTGTCACTGAATGACATTGTTGATGTTAATCTTCATTATAGACCTGAAAGAAACATAATTGAAAATAATGTTTTACACCACAGTCTTATGTTCAAGAACTCCTGATTCATCATTTAGAAATGTTTCGGGTTGTCAGGGTGTCACATGTTCACGAAACAATAATCAAAATAATAGAGGTTTCATTTTAAAGCTGTCTGTGTATCATTCTCCATCTAGTCTGCTTCATGAGCCTAAAGTAAGGAAGAGAGTTTTCATATATGACAGTAACCCAGTTTCAATTCTAAGCACACAGACATAAAGAGCAGTTCAAACCCCTGAGCCACTATGCTAGATAGAGCTGAATGTGTTGAAGGTCTCCTTCTGCCTGGCTCTAACAAGCTTGTCCACATTTTGGATTAGGGATTTAAGAAAACATCACTTCCCATTCTGCCCTGTGTTCACCTCATGCAGCACTGTTTCCTGTCTGCTGCAGTTCATCTTTCACCCAAAACGTGATTCGTCTCATCGTCTGCTGTGGTGAAATTACATAACTTACGTTGTCATTACACTATTCCGTCATCAATTCATTTCAATGCAAAGGAAATGTTATTCAAAGGGTGTGGGGAATAATCAGTTACAAATTTGTCGTGGGCTGAAAACAAGAACAGCAAAGAATACTGGTTGCATTTGCTGGATTGATTTCTGCTCTGGACATGGGAGAATAAGTGAATTTCAGCCATTTCTGCTCCCATTTTTGTTTTCACCAGAGTTTTCTGACATTCCTGTTCTAGATGCACGTTTCTTGTACCCCCATCAGTAGGAGCCAGCAGAACTACTCCGCTACCACTAAAATGGGCAATTCTGAGATGTGGAGGAGTGGATGATGCTGGAAAGTAGAGAGGTTTTTGGCATAGCAATGTAAACAAATAGATTAGATCTGTGAGCACAGTTGGTTCAATCTCCTTATTTTGTACCATGGTGGGGCTAGCTATTCAAGCAGGCTGCATAAACAAGTACACCTCATTTCACCCAACATATCCTAAGAGGCACTTGAATGAGAAGAACTGAAAGGAACCCTTGTTTGAGATCCTGGAGAACCTAACTTCTACTCCAAGTCAGGGTTGATGGTAGTGGACTTCATGGTCCATTGGTCTTAGTAAGAATGTGTCTCCTTAACTCATTGAGATGGTTTCTTTTGCAGAAAGGAGCTTAAATAATACCTTCTCGTTTTCCAGCATTGTAAGGTGAGCATGCAGGAGAAATTGTAGATGCGCGCACACACTCACACGCGTGAATAATAAAGACCAAATACCTCTGAGCAAACAATAGAGTTTTCAGGACAATGCGAGCTGAGCATTTCTAAGCAGAGAAAGGCAGCTTTCCAAAGCACTTTGTAACTTGCATAGCCCTAATCCTCCTATGGAGCAGGCTGCCAGGCTTGTCACAACCTGTTTCAGGTGTATAAGCGATGCCCTGCCTTATGCCTTTCACAGCTCAAAGCTTGAGGCCTAAGGGCAAGTGAAGAGGAGGGGCAGAGGGAGGGAGAGGATAGCATGCTTGAAATAAATGGAGCAGAAAGAGAAATCTGGAATCCACACTGCCTCCAGGGCCCCAATGCCAAACAGGTTCAGCTTGATACTAGGAGAGCAAATATATGGAGAGAATTCAGACAGATCCCCCCCCCCCACACACACACCTGTATCTGAGCTTTGGTGTTAAACAAGGCAGCAGCCCTAGCCCAGTTTTGAAGGCAAGCGTTTAAGTTGAGAGGGGATTTGGGGAAAGGGGGAGTCTCCTGAAGCCACACATTTTCTTCAATCCCTGAGTCATTCGGAATGAGGGGAAAGGAGGTGGCTTCGCCATGTGTCCTCCACTGACCCTTTCGGCTCGCCTTGTGCTTTTTTATTTTACCTGTTGAAAAAGAAGCCCATAAGCCTCCATGCCCAGCAATACTGTGGCTCGTGAAAGTCATGGAACAGAAGGGGCCAGGGCCTGACTAGGTTCATCAGCACTGAAATAATTAGGGCCCTAAACTGAGTGTGACAAAAAGAGTGGGGGGGCAGAGTGGGGAATGGATTTCTCTGTGTTTTTCCATAGAAGCAGCTTCCATTGACAGCTTATGCATCAATCCAAAAAGTGGATTAAAGAGGGTACAGATATGCATAACAAGTGGATATGCTTATTTTATGCATAGGTGATAATTTTGAGGCAATTACAATGGATTAGAAATACAATACTGTGTAGCTCAGTGTAATGGAGAAGATTGTGGCCAGGGGATCTGCATGCTTGTTCAGTCTGCTGAGGGACCTTGGGCCTGTCACTGCCTCTCAGCCTAACCCAGGCATAGGCAAACTCGCCCTCCAGATGTTTTGGGACTACAACTCCCATCATCCCTAGCAAACAGGACTAGTGGTCAGCAATGATGGGAGTTGTAGTCCCAAAACCTCTGGAGGGCCAGGTTTGCCTATGCCAGGCCTAAACTACCTCACAGGCTTTTTGTGGGGATTAAATGAGGAGGTGGTGAACCATATAGGCCGTCTTGAGCTCAGGTTGTCTTGTAATAAAATCATGGGTCCTGGTCAAAGTAGGAAGGAGAAGGAGACACCTTTTGATGGCGTAGGAGCTTGTCACGGTTACATTCAGAGGAAGGCAAAGGTGTTCTGTTTAGGGCCCCTCTGGGCTGTTGGGGTTTTGGGGGCGGGGAGTGGATTCTGACACAATAATAGGACATTCACATTCAATTTAAAACCTGGGCAGTTATGGTGTGAAAAGTGGCCGGGATTTAATCAGGAAGTTACAGAATATACACTGATCCAAAATTGCCCCCAAAGTTTTGCAGGCAAAAAATATTGAATGTGGGATCACATATAATCACTTGCTGTAGCATCCTGAACCCAACTCATCATGAACACACACAACGAACTGAATGTCTAGAGATGCTCTTGCACTACATAGTATCCCAGGTGAGCTGTGTGGAAGTGAGGCCAACATTGTGCTTTCAACATGCCAGATTTTTGAAGCTTGGCAGAAATGCGATGCCTTCAGAGCCAGTTGTGTGCTGGACCCCCTTTTATATGTGTATTATTGTTGTAAAAATGTGTTGTATAGTGGGAGGGGGGAAATGGTTGTCTGAGAGAATATTATTCACACCTGAGCAAAATTTGGGAATCTCTATTCCCTCTATTCATCTTCCAAATCAACCTGCATAGGAGATGAAAGAGGATCACATAAAGCCTGTGAGAGCACCTGTTGTGGCTCCCTGCCAGAAGGTGCTACAATCAGAGAACTGTTAAGTTACTACAACAGGCCTACTTATGGCTTGTAGGAAGTATCCTGAAGTGATCCAAGGGGCAGGATGTTAGGATGTTGTAAGTTAGTTAATTTAACCAAGAAACAGGCCCATGATAGACAAAGTGGGCAATACCAGTAAATACCATTGATTAAGTTTGGTGACCACAGGGTACATGGAATCACTTGGTTAAAAAAAAAACAAAATAGTGACTGTCTGGAGGCACCCCTTACTTTTTCATCACTATATCAGTCAGATATTTCAACTCTCAACCCCAGACTCTCACTGAAAACTCACCCTTCCATCACATAAGGGACCTAGGAAGCTGCCTTATACTGAGTCAGACTTTTGGTTCACCTAGCTTCATAGTGTCTACACTGACTGTCAGCAGCTCTCCAGGACTTTAGGTAAAAGTCTGCATTCAAAGCAGATGCTCCACTATTGAAGTGTAGCGCCTTCTTTTTACCAGCTTGAAAACTTCAGCCAATCTTTCTTTCTTTCTTTCTAGATCATCCCTACTCCATCCACATGACCCGGAAGCTGTACACCGGCTCCCTCGGCCAAAAAAGCGAAATGAGCGCCGCAACCCCAGAGTCGGCCACGACTGGAGCTAATGGTCAGGGGTCCCTTTACCTTTACTCCATCCCGAGGACTCTATGTGACTTCTTTTCTAAAGACAAAGAAGGGTGTGGATCTCTAGTTGGCATAAGCCATCAGGGTGGAATCCATGGGGTCATTGACTCTGGGTGTTTCAAGCAACTGTGTTGGCCCAACTAATTTATGTTCCTTACTAAACTCAAAGCTGATCTTTATTGATTTCATGATGTACAGAAGTGTTTGCTCTTTGCTAAACGTAGAGCAGCAACTATTGCAATGCCTTCAACGTTAAAAAAGTGGGGGGGAGGGAGTCCTGAGTTCAAATCAATTCAAAGCCCTGAATTTAACTGAGTGACCTTGCGGAAATCATCAGCACTCAGCCTTGTCATTTCCAAAATGGGGAGTGTTAGTGACCCATACCCTGGCAAGATTCTGTCTCAGGCCAGAGAACCAGCAAAGAGTCCCGTGCTTTCAGGGGCTTCCCACTCTTCTTTTGACATGAAAGTAAACAAGATAAATTTGGGGCAGCAATTGGGACAATAACTCAATAATACTAATACCCATCTATATATCTATCTAATAGCCATCTCTTAACAATCTATTTCTGCCCATCTGTGCAATGTCATGCTCAGAGGGTATGATAAATACATTTGGGAGAGATGTGGGGAGGGGGGGTAATAAACTGGGGGTGCTATGTGGTGTATGGGAGGGTTTAATGCAAAGGAGGGAGTGGAATACAAGAAGGGGAATGGGAGAGGACAGAACCTCTCCCATCAACACTTCCACACTTGGCTTGTACGGAAGTGGCTTTTAATTCATGGCCTTTAATTAATGACAAATTACACTTATCCAATCCAGTACCTGCTCTACATGTTAAGAAGTAAGCATATATTACAAAGTCAGCTTAGATGCCTTGGTTGTCCCTCTAATTTTCTGCTGCTTGTTAAACCTATCAGTCTCTGACCTTGAAACACGCAACATTCAACCAATGTGGAAGAGAAATGGTGGGCCTCAAGACATTTTGCTGCCAAATGTCAAAGCCCCCCCCCCCCAATACCCACTAGGGCCGTCACATTAAAATCTCTTCCCATACCATTCACATGCATTGAGGCAGAGGCTTAATACTATAAACAGGTTATTCAAATATCACAAACTGGTCGCTGGCAACAGGGTTGATTTTAAACGTTTTGGGTTTTATTCCAAATTAAATTGGGGGGTCGGGAGATATATGTGCCGGGATTTTGATGCCAGCAATTTTGTGTGGCTGCTGGGGGAAAATATGCATGAATGAGGATCTCCCATCCTACAATAAGCACCCATCTGGAAGGAGCCACCAACACCTGCCTTTATTTATCCCCCTCAGCCCCACTAGAAGCAGGCATGCCTTCTTGCTATATGGCAGAGATGGCTCAAGAAGCAAAACTGTGTGAACTGTCAAGTATTACAAATCCACACACATTCAGGGCACACAGTTTGAGCACTTAAACAGCCTTCACCAACCTGGTGCCCTCCACATATTTTGGACTACAACTCCCATCAGCCCCAGCCAGCAGAAGAATGGATTTGTGACTTTCTTCTCCATCTAGAGAAATCTAAAGGAATGCAAGTGCTCCATGTGGAGACCCATATATGACACACAAAAGTGATTTCTTCATATGCTTAACACACCCATTGAAATCTGTGTGACTTAAGAATCTTTAACTTTGACTGCATTCTTCACTAAGATTCTCTTAGAATCCATGCTTAAGCTCAGTATCTCATTAGCATTTGTATTTGAATAGCAATAGCATTTTGGAATCATAGTCATGGACTGGGGCTCCATTGTGAAAGACCCTGCATATCAGTAGAAGATGTTCCCTGCTACAAAGAGTTTACAGTTCATATTAATGGGACAAAACAAGATGGACGCTTGTGAAAACACTGCAGCGATATTTGACCAGCATTATTCAATGGGCAACTGTTTGTAATCCATATTGAGTAGAATGTAGAGAATGTAATTGGAAGAAGAGAATGTAATTAAAAGAAGTCAATTCAGCAGATGTTTGGAGCGTGCTTCAGTTATGAAAGACAACACATGAGAATTCACCAGAGGTGCTTGTGAGAAAATGTCGCACGTAGGCAATGAGGACTAACACCACTGGCAAAGCTGAGGGAGGAATCAGCATTGCTGTAGATGCCGCAGTGACTGGCAGGGCATTCTAGGCAATGAGCAGTATGTCAGACATCTCTCCCAATATGATTAAAAGCTCAAACCTGTCACATAGCTCCATGCCCTCTAGTAACTGAGATGCACAGGTTTGGGAACAGCATTCTGAGCCAAAAGCTGAGCAGTTAATCAGTGTGGCTTGTATTTGACTCTCATATAAAAGATTAACACTCTGCCTGGGAGATGGCTTATCTATGTGGTTGTCAAGACTTGCAGCCACAAATGTGACACTTAATTAACTTGCATTGTGCTGCCTTTTCTTGGAAGCAGAATGCTTGCATTCATTGCTTCCTGCAACCTCCCCATAACATGTCTTGAATCCTGCATTCACTTAGCTGCATGTGAACAACATTGTTCCCTTTCAGAGGGAGTGTACACTGCTCTGCTCTGCAGCATTGCCAGATGAAGAAAGTTCAGCTTTCCCTGAGTTGCTTAAGGATGTGCCAGTCTTGTTAACCAGTGGCGTAGCGTGGGTTGTCAGCACCCGGGGCAAGGCAAGTAATTTGCACCCCCTAACCCGTGGATTTGCGCCCCCTAACCCTAACCCCCAGATGTTGCGCCCGGTGCGGCCGGGCCCCCCTGCACCCCCCACGCTACGCCACTGTTGTTAACAACTCCTAGTCTTTTTCTCATATGCATAAAGGCTCAGCGCTTGAGCTTTGTTGCTTAGGTAGATAGGTCTGAAATGAAAGGTTTCTCCCTAGCCTCTTGCACTGAAGGATGGGCATTCAGTTTCTGCTCCAATCTCTATAGCTTTGAAGAAGTGCCTCTGTAATCTTTACAAGGCTTTGGCAAGATGGGTGCTTCAGATACACAAGGCGCAGCTAACCGTCTGATCTGATTGCAATATTCACCCCTGCCAAGTCCCCACCTTTCCTATCTTACCATACCAAGGCAAGTTAATAAATCTACTTCACAGGTTCACAGAGCTGTACATATTTGGAAATGGTAGCATACCCTCCAACATTTCTCCGATGCAAATAGGGGCATCCTATTCCAAAATGATAATTTTACTATTTATACCCCACACATCTTACTGGGTTGCCCCAGCGCCACTCTGGGCAGCTTCAAACATATATAAAAAACATCATTAAACATTCAAAAATCTTCCTACAGGATTGCCTTCAGACAGCTCAGGGATCGGAAAACTCCATACCCTCCAACATTTCTCCAATAAAAAAAGGGACATCCTAAGGAAAAGTGGGACATTCCGGGATCAAATCAGAAACCGGGATGGCTTCTCTAAATCAGGGAGGTTCCTGGAAAACAGGAGCACTTGGAGGGCCTGTTGTAGCCAGCCAGATAAACTCTATGCCATCTGGTAGCTCTGTAAATTCTATGTCAGCTTTAGGCAAACTCAACATTTGTGGATCTTTCCAAGATAATACAGTCCACCAGTGCTGTAGTAGTATTTCTCAGCTCAGGAACAGGGAACTTGTTCTCCAGATGTTGCTGGACTCAAGCTCCCATCAGCCCCAGACAACATGGTCGGGAGTAAGAAATGATGGGAGCTGTAGTCCCTGCCCCCAGGGCCCAGGCTTTGTACCTGAAAACCATCACAGTCAGTGGCGTAGCGTGGGTTGTCAGTACCCGGGGCAAGGCAAGTAATTTGCGCCCCCTAACCCGTGGATTTGCGCCCCCTAACCCTAACCCCCAGATGTTGCGCCCAGTGCGGCCGGCCCCCCCTGCACCCCCCCACGCTATGCCACTGATCACAGTAGCATGCTGCTTCAAATGGCAAACACTCAAAAGCATCAGTCCTAGCTGTCTAAAGGCCCATAATACAAAACAGAGCTCTGAATACCAGACACTGGGTAACAGCAGCAGGAGAAGGCTGATGCCCTCATTGTAGGTGGGGTTCCTAGAGACAGGAGGCTGGATTTGAAGAACCATTGGTTCACAGGTCTGGAGTTGCTCAAGACTGCCAGGAAAGAGTGTGCTTGAGTGCAAAAAATGCACATCGGTGTGCTTAGTAGCAGAGCAATACTTCTAACCTCTGAACTCGTATCCCATTTCACGAAAGCTTTGTCACTTTCTGTATCCCTGTGGGGGATTTACTCTCACGCTTTGGTTTCTGCTGGCCCCTGAAAAGGTTGGTGCGTATATTTCGCTTGCAAATAAAGAATGATAACTGAGGTGCAAAAGTCCCATCTGATGATTAATTCTGTTCCTGTACAAAGAAGCTCTGTGGTAGAAGCTGGAGCCAGGATTAATGGCATACCTTGAAGTGGAGTGGTTTATGTAAGGAAATAGAGCTGGCAGCCTGCCCAACCCAAGGCTCTATTTAGCACCTGATGGAGTCCCCCACCTGTTGCACTGCAGTAGCAGCTTATCCTTTAATATTATATAAAGGGTAATTTCAAAACATGGATTCTCCACTTGCTTTCCACTCTAGCCAAGCACACGGGGTTTGGGTCACTCCCCCCACCCTAGTTTATATGGAGATTCCTGTACAAGTGTCTGTGTGATGAGTCAGCCTTATGGCCAAATTGCACATTTACCCATGGGCGTGTTTATCTTTTCCCCAATAATTTAACCTGAAAGCAGACTCAGAGACTGCATGTTTCCAGTGCAAAGGGGGGAGGAGGAGCAGGTGCTTAACCCTTTCCCTCCTATTCATTTCCTCACTCTTCACTCCTCCTCCAAGCTCCTATTCACCCCCTTAGGAGACAGTGGGAAATATATAGATCCTCATATATTTTCTGCTAATATGTTTCTGTGTCAGGTGGGGGGGTTGGAAAGGAAAGGGTTAAGCAGCGATCCTTCTGCTGATTATCCATGAAACCTGTCACCTCAGAAGCTGCTTTTGAGGTGTGTGTTTTTAAATGGTGCATCTGTAGTAGTGGGCTGTGTCCTACAATAAATCTGTAAATCTTTTAGGCTCTGAGCAACAGATACCCATATCAAGATTTGTAAATAGGACTAACTCATTTCCCTTGAACAATCCCAAATTTACACCAAGGGTGGGAAAGTCTGACAAAGACTGCAGTGCCTGAAAGCACTACTTGCCCCCTTATATTTTTCCCCAGAGTGGACCTGGGTAGGCGAAGTCTTCAACCAGGTCCTCCCTAAAGCCCCATCCCAGCGTGAGGTCTCATTCGGTTCCTGAATTCTCATGGGGTTTTCCTGACCCCAGGATGGCCACAGGAAGTGGGAAACTGTACTGCCCAGAGCACTGGAGCCAGAAACTGTTGGGAGCCACCCACCACCAATGGACCTGGCCTCAAACACTGCTCCTGGTAAGTGGGGGAACAGGGATTTCCATGCAGAAGCTCCCATGTGCAATTCCCAGCATCTTGAGGTAAGGCTGGGAATGTTGGAGACCCACTGCCAGTCAGTGAAGACAATACTGAACTAGTTGGAGCAATGGCCTGCCTCAGCATAAGGCAGCTTCTTCTGTTCTGAGGAGAAACCATATAATGTGGGAATTCCTATACATCCGTGTTCTCCTCAGTAGTGTTTCGGTTGTGCCTCTGCCTGCTGTTCCCTGACAGGACTTCCATGCACAATGGATGAATGCAAAACCACACCTTTGAAAACCACAGGTAAAATTTCCTCGTTTAACTGCACGACTAAGTTCCTGGCCCTTTATCTTTATTGCGCCAGACTTGCGGCAGACTCATTGACCTGACTCCTGAAAGTATTGCGCTCGAAGGGGTGTTGTAGTTGAGAGTAAATATATAATTATAGTCCGCAGGCAGTCTGAGAAAGCAAAATAAGAACTGCTGAGTTTATTAAGAGCCAAAGATGAAAGCTTTCAGAGCTAAATTGAAGCTGCGTGAGCAATACAAAAGCTATCTCGGGTTCCGTGTGGTTCCCCAAGACATCAAACCTCTCAAAGGGGTGATGACAATACCTCACGATCAAACAATGGCAAAGGATAACCTGAGGCATCTGTCTTAGGACAGAAGCAGTTCTTATTTTCTACAAGGACTAGTTCCTCCCCCTCCTCCACCCCCACCCGGCTGCCGTACAGAATCCTACCACCTCTTCCCTTTGAAATTACGCATGGAAGGAAAATACATTTCTGTCACTTACACACAATAGAAAACTTGCAGCTATGACTTCAATATGACATCAGCCAGCCAAACCGATTGCAAGGCACCAGTTTGAGGAAGGCTGTTCTACTACAGGAATGGCATCACTGCCTGTTTAAGTGCCTAAAATGTATCCCTGATTGTGTGTAAATCTGTACTACTTGACAGTTCACACATATTGACTTCTTGAGATATTTCTGCCTTACAGCAAGAAGGCATACCAGATTCTTTTTCTGGACACCAGGTGAATGCTCAGTTTGCTATTCCAGAGTCAGATTTTTCCTTGATAGATTTTTCCTCCCCCACCCAGTGCACTCTTAAAAATTAGTTTCTTTTATTTGTGACTCATATTTAAAAGACTCTAATATTATTGTTCTTAGCACTAAAGCAGGGATGGGGAATCTGTAGCTCTCCAGATGTTGTTGGGCACCATGTCCCATCAGCCCCAGTAAACATGGCCAATGCTAAGGGATGGTGGGAATTGTAGTCTTGAAGACTACAAGGGCTCCATTCCTACATTAAAGGATAAAGGTAAAGGGACTCCTGACCATTAGGTCCAGTCATGTCCGACTCTGGGGTTGTGGCGCTCAACTCGCTTTACTGGCTGAGGGAGCCGGCGTACAGCTTCCGGGTCATGTGGCCAGCATGACTAAGCTGCTTCTGGCGAACCAGAGCAGCGCACAGAAACACCGTTTACCTTCCCCTGGAGCGGTACCTATTTATCTACTTGCACTTTGACGTGCCTTCGAACTACTAGGTTGGCAGGAGCTGGGACCGAGCAACGGAAGCTCCCCCCATCGCAGGGATTTGAACAACCAACCTTCTGATCAGCAAGTCCTAGGCTCTGTGGTTTAAATCACAGCGCCACTCGCGTCCCTTATTCCTACATTAAGCTGTTTCTATTCCCCCCCCCCCTAGAGTTTAGGTATGCAGAGTGCCATCACCTAATCTTGTCATATTGACAGTCAAATGATATTGGGCAAAGCAACTGGATTTGTTGGGCCAAAACACACCCTTCTCTTTCTAGGCTGGTGGGGGAACCATCTGAGCATATGGAGTCATGCGTTGATTCTTCAGAGCACTTTTTTGCACATGGGTTAACAGTTTCAAGTCTACCCAACACCCTATGGCCCCTCCTTGGGCACTGGGTGCTATTCCTGGATCTACTGCTGGCCTGGTGTGTGACTGTTATATCATCCCCCTTGCACTTCTGTTTCCCCTTCCACCTATCCTGTCTGGTCTGATTAAAGTAGAATTCTGTGCTTAGCGAGAATTATCCATCTAGTGAGATAGAATGCATCATCCAGTTAAGATCAACTTGCTTCAGAGTAATTCCTTGAGGTACAATAGCAAACACATATTTATCAAGCTTATTGGAACAGTGTCACCAAACTGTCTTCATGCATTTTCTGGGAACCTGTGATATGACGAGCCGGTATTAGGAAGGCAGGAAGCTGCCTTAAACTGAGTCAGACCAATAGTCCACGTTGCTCACTATTGTCTCTGCAGAGTTTTCAGATAGGAAGTCTTTCCCAGCCTTACCTGGGTTTGAACCTGTGACATTCTACTTGCAGAGCAAATTCTCTACCACTGAGCTATGGCCCTTGCCATAATATGTGCCCTTCACAATTCATATAGTAGTGGTGTACATCATATGACCAAACCCATCTGTTCCCTATGTTATCCAAGTGTGACACAACTTCCCTCACCACACACATACAAATATACACACCTTTCAGTAGAAGCTATCAACATTCATGTTAATTTTCTTCTTTTTCTTCCTTCTTAATTTAAATATTTTGTCCCATTGCTATGGACCATCCTGTGGGTGGGCCATCCATTGCTGGTGGAAGGACTTTCACTGGGCTCTCACAAGCCAGCACCAGGCTTTTGTTGTTGTTTTTAGATTTGGGATATCTCATGGGAAATGTTATTCAGTGTTACCCAAAGCAGGGGTGAGGGGGATAAGGAAAAATAGCATTAAAAAGTAGGGAGGAAATAGGCTGACAGTTCCAAAATGGAGAGGATGGGTCAAATCATTCCCTCACAGGTGTTATATCAATATTCTGGAGTAAAGAACCAGTGGTTGCTCTCCATTTCTGACAGTGTGAGTTATAACTAGGGATGGGCAATTGTATCCATTTTAGTTTCTCTCATTTTTCCAGTCCTTTGTTCAGTTCTCCACATCCATTTGCTTTCTATTTATCTTTTAAAATAGTCCTCAGGAAACTTCGTCAGCATTTTAGTGTGAATTTCTCTTAGTATGCACATTTTTTGCAAAGCAATTTCCACAAATATATTGCATTTACCTAGTGGTTGGAAGATCTGCGACACTCAACATGCAAAGTCCATTTAAAAGCTTGATCATCTTGTCTGTTGAAGTGTTCTATAGTGGGGATGCAGGTGGCACTGTGGTCTAAACCACTGAGCCTCTTGGGCTTGCCAATCAGAAGATCGCTGGTTCGGATCTTCACGATGGGGTGAGCTCCCATTGCTCTGTCCCAGCTTCTGCCAACCTAACAGTTTGAAAGCACACCAGTGCAAATAGATAAATAGGTACCACTGTGGTGAGAAAATGAATGGCATTTCCATGCTCTCTGGCTTCCATCACAGTGTTCTGTTGCACCAAAAGTGGTTTAGTCATGCTGGCCACATGACCCGGAAAGCTGTCTGTGGACAAATGCCGGCTCCCTCAGCCTGAAAGCCAGATAAGTGCCACACCCCATAGTCACCTTTGACTGAACTTAACCGTCCAGAGGTCATTTACCTTTACCTTATAAAACTTTACCGCAGTGTTTTGACATTTTCAATGAAGGAATTGACCAACTGTGGATTTGGGAGTACAGTGGTACCTCGGGATAAGAACTTAATTCGTTCTGGAGGTCTGTTCTTAACCTGAGGTACTTTAGCTAATGGGGCCTCCCACTGCCGCCATGCCGCCACCACACGATTTCTGTTCACATCCTGAAGCAAAGTTCTTAACCTGAGGTACTATTTCTGGGTTAGCAGAGTCTGTAACCTGAAGTGTCTGTAACCTGAAGTGTCTGTAACCCGGTACCACTGTAGGTTTCTTTTCTCCTTATAGACCATGTTCGATATAACAAGTTATGCAATGATTATTATCAGATGC
This sequence comes from Podarcis tiliguerta, assembly GCF_965153285.1. Classification (NCBI taxonomy): domain Eukaryota; kingdom Metazoa; phylum Chordata; class Lepidosauria; order Squamata; family Lacertidae; genus Podarcis; species Podarcis tiliguerta. The sequence continues at coordinate 62,966,256 of NC_139534.1, forward strand.
TATGGTACTGTAAAATTAACCTGAGAGGATGTGTCCCCACCAAAACAGACCTTTATACGATAAAGAGCACGCATGGTGCAGTTAACCCTCCTCTTAAAATCAACGGTGCACAAAAGACATTCAAATGAGATACAAATATTTGAGAGTGATAAAAAGACCACTCACAAAATGAAAGTCTGTTTGCAGGCATCGGGGTGGTGCATTGAGGTGATTTGAATATTAATTGGATTTTGTTTGATCATTTGCATGCTTATCAGTGGAGGTAAAAGACTCTGAAGCACTCAAGCAACTCACAGGCACGCAACTCAAACCCGTAAAACTTTGTTCTCACTGTGAAATAAAACATTCTAGGACTAGGTGATTACAGGCAAATGAAAGGCAGAGCAGAGGAGTAGGTCTAATGGTTGCTTGAGATACAGTATAAAATGGCCTTTTGCACTCTAAATTATTATATATAATACCCATCCCCACCATTACCTAGTATTGATTTTATTTCTGAAACAACCCTGACATCAGTGAATACTGGAAACTCTTGCAAACTTTCACAAGCTGCTCTTCTATTCTGATTGGACAGAATGAGCATTCGAGTTATTCTGTCCTCACTGCATCAGGTGTCATGTCAACGTCATTTTCCCCTTCAAATGGGGGGGGGGCACAAAATATGCATATAATCTTTCTTTTTTTAAATGAAACCTATATTTGAAATCACAAAAGTATGTTACCACTTTTAAGTATAAAATGCAGAGACTTTTTAATTGGATTCACTTGCAATGCATACAGGGCTAGCCAGAAAAAAATCCAGATGTTTCCTCTTGGTAGGTTCTAAGAAATACTGCTGGGGCCCACTGTGATCTGTGTGCATAGTGTGCACCACTACAATACCCCTTTCCTCCAAGACAACTGTCCGTACATTTGTACATAGTTGCTTTGTTGCTTAAAGCTACATTCCATGACATTTAGAAGCTGGCACAGAGTGCCAAGAAGTCCCCAGAACTGAGAATTGGAGGGTACAAAGCAGTTATATGGGGTGCAGGTGGCGCTATGGGTTAAACCACAGAGCCTAGGGCTTGCCGATCAGAAGATCGGCGGTTCGAATTCCCACGACAGGGTGAGCTCCCGTTGCCCGGTCTCAGCTCCTGCCAACGTATTAGTTTGAAAGCACGTCAAAGTGCAAGTAGATAAATAGGTACCACTCCGGCGGGAAGGTAAACGGCGTTTCCATGCGCTGCTCTGGTTCGCCAGAAGCAGCTTAGTCATGCTGGCCACATGACCCGGAAGCTGTATGCTGGCTCCCTCAGCCAGTAAAGTGAGATGAGCGCCGCAACCCCAGAGTCATCCGTGACTGGACCCCATCCACAGTAGGCCAGCCCCCCAATTTTTTGACCTGCCCTACTGTCACTTTTGTGTGTGTGTGTGTGTGTGTGTGTGTGTGTGTGTGTTATAGTACTTCATACTATTCTGGGCAGTACAGACACACTGCTAGGGAATAGTGTAGTTTTATGCATAGGCAGAAATGCTTTATACGCACTAGAGCAGAGGCAAAATGGTATTACTCTTTAGCAGGGTGACTGTGTTGTAGTGAGTTGGCTGAGTCAATCTAATTAAACCCAAGTTGGCTCAGACAAAACGAGTCTGCAATGAGAGTACGGCAGGCAGACCCAAATATCACAAAGAGGATCTTGTTGTCTGGGGCCTTCAGCAATATTGCACAGATAATAATTATTGAAATAAAACTCTGAGCCCTTTAATAGTCGTCTGCAGTGATTCAAGAATAAGCAGCCTATTGCAGGCAGAGGGCCTTCCAACAGGTTAACAAGTTCTTCACCAACAGAACAATCCACTTTTGCCCCATTGGCTTCGTGGTTCTCTCTTCCAACAGTGTCTCAGGGAGAATATCTCTCTCCCGTGGAACACACTTCAAAGAAGCTTTTGATACAGCTCCATTTCAATATGAAAAGAACAGGAGACCTGTTCTCTGGAGAGCCTGAATGGGCCCTGGTTTATTTCATGTGATAATCTCAGCATGGGGCTTAAAAGGGGAAAGAGGGAGGGTTTTTTAAAGGTTAATCGCAAACTGACTGTTGCATTCACTGCTGGAATGGCAGATTGATGGTCACCATTAATCACTGACCACAGGGGTAGAGGTAACGTGGAAACGCAGGAGGGGGGCCTGGGTGAGGTTGAAGAATGCAGGGCAAGGGTGCCTAGGCGCGAGCCAGGGTCCAATCAGCAAAGAACCTGAGCTGTAGCTGATGGTGAGACACGTGGCCTCCACACCTGCTCTCTGCTGGAAGCTCTGGGACTTTGGAGCAACATATTTTTCATCTCTGGGGAGGGGGATCTGCGTACGTCAGCAATATGAAGTCGTATCTACACAGCCATGAAAAGAAAGGCAGAAAGAAAGTTTACACAAAGTTCTTTCTGCATGCACACACATTTATTTGAATTATGACTATACGGGAACAAATCTTAGAGCCGTAGGCTTCAGTTTGGGAGGCAGGCTTTACTCGGCAAATGCAGGGCTTTGCTAGAAGAAAAGGCAGAGGGGTGATAAAAGAAAGAACTTCATATATGGAAATCTTAATACATGGAGAATGAAAGCACTTGATTGGGAATGGCACTTTTATTGTATTTGCCGGCCTTTGGGCCATTTCTCATCATTGAATTAAACCCTGTTGGAATTGTGTTTGTGTGAAAACAGTAAAAGCAATAAAAGCCCACCCAAGTTAGGCCGCTGATTCAACATTTTCCAATCAGCTAATAACAGGTTTTCTATGCTTCTGACCCAGATTAATATTTGGTGTAATGGGGAGTGAAATATCCTGCCAACATGACAGATAGAAACACACACACACGCACACACACACACATATATCCTAGTACAACACTAGGTGGTCAGATCCAGACAGGCTTGCCACATTTAGTATGTATAAGGTTGCCAGACTCACTGAAGAACTAGCCTGGTCTATAATAAATTGCGAACCAAATCATTTCATCTTTTATTTCGTCCCCATGTTAAAGCACATCACTTCATTTACAGCTTTTATTTTCCTGAATTTTGACTATTAGATATCCAAAAACTTGCAGAATGATATATTTAGAGAAAAATTCTTTGTTGCTTTATGAGGCTTTATGTGCATTAAATGCACATACAGTGGTACCTCTGGATGCGAATGGGATCCATTCCAGAGCCCCATTCACATCCTGAGTAGAGTGTAACCCGCATCTGCGCGTGCGGCGATTCGCCGCTTCTGCGCATGCACGTAACGTCATTTTGAGCGTCTGCGCATGCGCGAGTGGCAAATCCCGGAAGTAATGCACTCCGTTACTTCTGGGTCACTGCGGAGCGCAACCCGAAAATACTTAACCTGAAGCTACTTCAACCCGAGGTATGACTATGTATATATATGCAAATGAGACATGTTACAGTTTTTCCCTTAGAAAGAAACCCAGCTTGCACCCTCTTTTCACAAAACGTTTGACAGATATACTTATCACGATTCAAATACTGATTGCAGTCATCTATCTTGCTGTATTGTTAAAGAGCTACATATAGGTTTGTGATGTTCCAGCCAATCAGCTTCAGCTTATTTCTTCTGATCTTGAGCAGGGAATTGTACATCTATAGAAAATATGGCTAATAGTATTCCTGCACAGCATCCTGACTGTTCGAGCTATTTACTCTTGTGTGCACCCTTACATTCTGACGGTTGTCCTTTACATTATGAAATTTACATTATGAGATGAAAGCCCTGTTCAGGCAGTCACAAATATGGTACCCATGGAGGGGTCACAGGTCTGCAAGCACTGTCCCCCACCCCTTTCTTTCCCAATCCTTCCACACTGAGCAGGTACGTCCCAAGAGGGTTTGTAGGCACATTTGGCTGGAAACAGTTAAATACCTCCCCATGATTACAAAGCCTGCATGATCAGAGCTCCTAATCATGGGGAGGACCATAACAAATTCAGGTGGATGTGCTACAACCGCCTTCTCACCTTCCCACTCAATGCAGGTAGGTTGCAATGGAGGAGATGCTGAACATGGCCTCACAGATCCAGGCTTATGGTGTTTCCTTAGTAGCAACAATGATAGGTTCTGAGCCAAAGGTAATGGCCAAAGGTGAAACTCTGGAGGTGGGAGATTGCATCTATTTCCTCTTGGTGAAGTAAATGCAGTGCTTGTTAAAGCTGTGGATATTTCATAAAGCTGTCAGTTTATATACAGACAAAGCACAATCCCCCCCAAATGATAACAGCACAAGATGGTTCCTTTTTCCTGTTCCTTGTATGATTGATTCGTTATAGGCTCAAATAATTGCAAGTTGCCTTCAAAATCCTTGTGACTTGCAAAGACCAGCAGGAGTTTGGATCACTCTCTGTGCCTGACTATAACTCCCCTCTGAAGAAATGTATGTTCACTATAAAAATTCCAGCATAGTGGATACAGCAAAAGAAATAAATTAAAATTATAAACACAACCAACCATAATAGAAAACACATTAATGAGCTGCATAAATAACTCTTCAATAAGCACTGAAACATACCTAGGGTTGGCACCATAGACACTTTAAGGAGTTCCAAAGACTGGGTGCTATAATGGAAAGGACCCTTCCCAGGAAAGCTTGTTCTGTAAATTTCAGTGGCTGAGGAGGTCTCTGTGGAGAAGGTGTTCTTTTTGGTAACTGGTTCCCAAGTTGTTTAGGGCCTTATATGTCAGGATCCTCACCTTGAACGTGTTCTCAGGTTGATTTAACCTGTCCCTCTTCCCAGAGAGCTCTGGGCAATGTTGCTCTTTAAAAAGTTGTCTCCTAACAACTCTCAGCACCCTTATCAAAACTTCAGTTCACGGGATTCTTTGGGGGAAGCCATGCTCGTTTAAAGTTGTGGGATACTGCTTTAAAAGTGTAGTGCAGATGGGCCCTTACTTTCATTCACAGCAAGCATGCAGTGAAACCAATGCAACAATATTCCTTCTATTGAGGGAACTGCTTCATATTTCTGGTTTCCTGCTAAAGGTCTGAACTGGGAGCCCTGGCACAGAGATGCCCCCATCCTTGTTTGCTTTGTTTTGCAGGGTGATGGTCCCATTGATATTTACACAGAGGTTCCAAAGGAGAACTAGTATTGTATTTATTTACAGCATAACATTAAATGTTATGATCGTGGGTATTGCTAGTATTGTTTAGAAAACTTTACTACTCTATATGCATGCCTTGATTGCAGTGGCGTAGCGTGGGTTGTCAGCACCCGGGGCAAGGCAAGTAATTTGTGCCCCCTAACCCGTGGATTTGCGCCCCCTAACCCTAACCCCCAGATGTTGCGCCCGGTGCGGCCGGCCCCCCCTGCACCCCCCACGCTACACCACTGCTTGATTGTAACATTAATTTTTTTTTGCATTGGTTGTATACAGAATACATAAAAATCCACATTCACATGCAAATGGGAGAAATTCAAAAGCCAGCTAAGAATAAAAGCCAGGGTTATTGTGTAACCAGAAGTGCCTGGAGATTGGGAATTTTGTGTGCCTAAATTCAACAGATTATAAAACTCCTAATCTGTAGGTTCTCATTGTGTATCCCTTCAGAACCCCAAACCTAAATTGCTTGACTCATGCTTTGTTTTTGTGCAATTCTCAACATGACTCATCCTGTATGCTCAATGAAGAAATCAGCGTGCTTTGATATAATTCTTCGTGTGTGCCATACTTTCGAGTCCTTATGTCATTCCTTATGACAATAAGGTTATCAGATAGGCAAGGGTCGGATCCATTTTAGTGAGATAAAACACAATCTAGGTAGAATGTGGAACGCTGCAGCTTTCCCCCAGTCCTACCTGTGGGTCTCTCACTTCTAGGCAGGGGTTGCTGCACCACCTGCTAACTGTTCCTTTTATCTGAAGGTACCAGGGATTGAATACAGGACCTTCTGTGTGCAAAGCATGGGCTTTGCCACTGAGCGGTGGTCCTTCCCCTCCCTAATAGTTACATATGAGTCCATGGCTGACTCCAGGAAACAACAGCCACTTGATCTACAGTTGCTTATCATAATGCAGTCATGAGTGAAACTTGCAGTGTCTAATGCAAGGATAGGCAATGTGATGCTGTCCAGATGTTGTTAGACTACAGTGTTCAGGAATGATGGGAACTGAAGTCCAGTAACCACTTTTGTTACCCCTGTTCAAATGGCTACATGAGTAAAGAAAATGCAACTATACTCTTGCTACCAGTTGGAAATGCAAGAACATCAGAGATTCTAATTTTCTTATTTTAATATGGCTTTTCAATAAACAGCTGGCAGACCCACCAGAAATCTGATCAGATACTTGAACATTTAAGGGGCTCTTTACTTGCTTGCTCTGTGTCACTCAGGATGTCCCCTCCCAATGCTAGCTTCCCTTTCCCCTTCAAATCAAATAGCTGGGAGGTCAAATGATGACCCAGAGCAAACTGCATGAACTGCCATGCTCCCTGCTGATACTAGAGTTGCCAACAGCACCACAGTTGTTTCCCAATAATGATCTTGATAATGTGTCCCCCAATTATTTCTGCCTAGATGCCCTTTCATCCTATGCCATGTGCAACTTTCTCTCGCTATTGCAGCTCAGATTTGCCAAATGACAGGTGAACCTCAACACCCTCTGCTCTTCACACACACACAATCTCTCCGCCCATTGCCATTCTCCCAGTCTTCTCACTATGGAGTTTATTTACAAGGAGTGGGACAGGATAATGGGGGCACACAATGAAGATAATGAGGTGCAAAAGGCCTCCGCAGTGGCCTCCACAAAAGGCCGCATTGTGCCATGCTCTGGAGAAGAGGGGGCCGAGAAAGGGGTGGAGGTGGGGGGAGAGTGAGGGTACCACTTTGATCCATTTGGAGAAGGAGAGACTGGGGGGAGGGAGGAGGAGCAAACAGGGAGGAGGGGCCCGACAACAAAACAACAAAACAACACAAAAACTCTCCCAGCTGGGACACAAGTCAGAACCTTCCCTTTATTTAGATGGATAGAGTCAGCCACAATGCGCACACTGACCTGCTCTCATTGTCCCAAGAAGCTGCTCTGAACTCTTTCAAACCTTCCTCCCCTCGGAGCGATCTCCCTCCCACTCGCTTCGCTTCTGCTCCTGTCTTCTTTCTGTGTTCCCAGTTTGTGAAAAGGGAAAGAAAGAAAGAAAGAAAGAAAGAAAGAAAGAAAGAAAGAAAGAAAGAAAGAAAGAAAAGAAGTGATATATGATGTATTTCTGCGTATGAAGGGGAGATGGGAAGATCAGGTGATGTCAGGGGAAGTTGAGAACCAATCAAGACAAGGAAAGCCTTCATGAACTAGCCAGAAGCCTTTCTGGAAAAGGAGAGGATTTGACTGTAAGGGTGAAGGCATGACTTTTAAGGCATATAACTGATGCCAATTGTGCTAATTTGTTGGTGGGGTAGCTAAATCTATCAATCTAAGTTTCTTCCGATTTTTCATTTTGCAATTATTAATTTCAGTTCTCCACATTTCTGCTTCAGTTTGCAATTATTATTTTTAAGGAAGGAATCATGAAAATTTGTCAGTATTTTAACTGATAGCATTTTAACCTTGGGGTCCCTTCCAACTCTACAATTCTATGATTCTGTAATGTACATTTGACTCTAATATATATTTGTTTAAGTAATTTCCCCTAATATAACGTATTTTTAACATTTTCACTAATATATGCATAATTATGTACACTTCCCCCTAATATACACAAATTTGGACCAGTTTCCTGATTTGTGAACTGTCTTGCAAAATTCAAAGAAATGCGAATCTTGAAGGCTAGCTATGTTTTGACCTCAGATACACGCATCCTATAACAACACGGCGAGATATGTAGCCGTCTTTTAAAAGTTTATTTGAAAGTATCAAAGGGATATTCATCACAGTACTTGGTTCAACTTTTCCCCCTGAAGGATTGGGTGGCTCAAGAAACTGGCACCATATAAAACATTGCCCAGCCTATAATCCTCTTTCTGTTGGCTAAAGGCAGAAGGGAGGCAACAGAGGCATTTTCTCAGCCGATCTCTCTCCTGGCAGTTATAATGAAGAAAGTAACAACAGTGTTTATGAGTTGTGTCTGTTTGCTCTCAGCGAAGGCTGTGATTGCAAGACAACTTCCGGCAAGAAGGCATTAGTAACTTTAAAGGCACCTCTTGGAGGTTCCTTCCTTATTGCCCATGCTTCTGCGTATGACTTGTTGCCTGTTCCCTTCCTTGTGTTGTGTAGAGCTGCAGCAAGGCTGTCAACAGTGGAAGGGAACAGTGGTAGCAAACTGGGGGCTGGCAGGTTCTCGCTTCCACAGCGCAACTAAAATTACCAACAAAAGCAATGTGTTGGTCCTTGCCCATACATCTTTTTCTAACCAAACAACTGTTTTAAGATAGATTGTGGCTGTGTACATGCAATGCACTCAAAACACATTTTTCCTCCAAAGAATCCTAATTCACCTCTCACAGAACCACAATTCCCAGCATTCTTAAACTACAATTCCCAGGATTGTATGGGGGGGAGCGCTTTAAATTTATCGTGTGTATGTAGCCTGTGTCTACTGTGTTCCAACCCCTCCAAAAAAAAAAATCACAGATGCTGATGATAAAATCGGAGTTTTCACAGAAATCAGGACATTTTGATTACACAAGTGGAACCAAAAAGGAGAAGAAGCATGGAGTGAAGAAGGACAAGGGAGGACAAGGAAATGGGCTCTTAGGTCACCTCCAAATTCCGTATTTTGTGGGAGGGATTCAGTTGCATCCTGAAATTTAAGTTTGTGCAATTTAAGTTGATGAAAGCACTCTGGTACAACCATGCCACCTTTAAAAAAAAGACTTTTTGCAGTTAGGAAAGTGATGAGGAAATAAAAAGTGTGAGAAAAATGACTGATTAACTCGTAGGAACAAGCAAATCCAGATGAAATCTGGATGGTTGCTCATTGTCATATAATCTCCTTGCAGACAAATAAGAATGAATGATTAATTCAGACTCGGCATTGCTTTATCTCCTCATGAGTTTTGTGCAACGAAATCAGGATGAATGCTCATTAAATAGGTCATCTGAAAGAGTCTCAAACGTTGAAAACGTTGAAAACCCCAAACCTTGAGCATTGCAACCCTGTTCCAGGGCCCGATAAGCAAAATAGTTTCAAATTTTTGATCTGCAAATCAGGAGGGCTAGGAATTTGTCTTTAACATTCCCAGTTTAAAATTGGGACTTTAAAAGTCCCAACAGCCACACGTAGATGATGGAGCAGGTCCCATGGCTTCTTTCCTATTGGAGCCAGCTTGCAGCACTGGGTCATCTGTGAATGACTACTCCAGTTCTGGCATTGGGAATGAGACATGGCAGTAGGAGTTGGGATGGCGGTGCTCACCTGGCCTCTGGCCGGTTGCGTTGCTGCTGCTTATCAGGAGGAGGAGGAGGAAAGTCAAGGCAGCAGGGAGGTTGGTACACTGCAAACGCATCAGCAGATTGGCTCTGCCAGTGTGTTTGCCCTGCACCAACCTCACTGCTGCCCCTCCCCTCCACCTGCCAGGGAGCAGCAGAATGACTGACCAGAGGTCAGGTGAGAGCCACAGACCCACCATGTCTGCTACTGGGGCCTGGTTAGCAGCAAAACAGAGCAGATCCATAGCTTCCTTTTCACAATATGCAGGCAAGGTTACCAGATGAAGGATTTGAAGAAATGGTTTTCCAGGGGAAAGGACTAAGGAGCCTTGTCTAAGAGTCAAGATATAATGGCTGGGTTCTCTAACAAACCTTGGCTACAGCTGGTAGTTGGTGAGGAGAGAACTAAAGCACAGGTTCAGACGTCACACTGAGCCAACTTTGTGGTTCATTCACCATGGCATAGGAGTAGAAAGAACCAGGGAGAACCCATGCAGTTGTGAGCTTTTCTGCAGAAGCATGTGTTCACACTGTCCCAGTCAGTAAACCATAGTTTGACTTACCATGCTATTGCCAACCAGGCCATAGCGTCCGTAAACCAGGCAAACAAAAAATGTGTATTTGTCCAATTATTTACAGTGGTCCCTCAGGTTAAGTACTTAATTCGTTCCGGAGGTCCGTTCTTAACCTGAAACTGTTCTTATCCTGAAGCACCACTTTAGCTAATGGGGCCTCCCACTGCTGCCGCACCGCCGGAGCACGATTTCTGTTCTCATCCTGAAGCAAAGTTCTTAACCTGAAGCACTATTTCTGGGTTAGTGGAGTCTGTAACCTGAAGCATATGTAGCCTGAAGTGTATGTAACCCGAGGTACCACTGTATTTTAGTTAATATCCTCATCCTTGTTAAAAGTATTAGATTATTAGTTTAACCCCTATTTTCCCCAAGATTGTCCCCAGTTGGGACCACTGTTCTTTCCACCGTCCTAGATCCACCGAGTTCAACTTTGCAACTAACTGGTTAGCTCCAGCAAACCAACAAACCTGCAGACTTCCAAGAGGGGACTGACCTGAAGCCTACAGGCCATTTCCAGGACCCCTTTGAAGTCTTCACTTTGCAGATTGCAGCCTGGATTATCAAAATACTGTTGACTTGGAGAGAAAAGGGGAAGCCTGGACTGCAGCTAGCCTCTTACTGAGCTTCTGACAAGTACTCACTTCCTCCTCTTACTTTAACTGGAACAGTATAGCTAAGGAAGAAGAAAGGAAAAAGCAGAATTTACCAATGGCCAGCCTGAGAATGGTGTTATAGTTTAATGTTTTGAAGTCTGTATTGGTATCGGCTTGGCTTGCGGTTTTGAGTTTCTGCAGAACCATTAAACTCAACATTTCGAGAATTGTTTTTTATTGCCAGTGAATGCCTCACACTTGCTCTCTCCCCTTTCCTCTCAGGATTTTTTGGTTACGGCAATTGTACACACCGAAACATGCCCTCTGATGAAGCCAGAGGCAAGACAAGTCTTACACAAGGTATCCTGACAAAGCTTTGATGCTTATTCACTTGAAAGGCTCCTAAATAACCTCTGGGTGTAAATGAAATGTCTACTCATCAGCCCTATATGCTTATTTCCAGTTAACTAAGAGCCAGGTTCGGGAACTGAACAGGAGTAAAAGCACAACATAGGAAAATAAAATACCACGACACAAAGACCTTGTCCCAGGCTCCACTTCACTAACAACTATTATCTTGGTTTTATTTTATATTTCTCTGCCTTATAATCAAGTGCAATGAAATATGTCCAATCGTGATCTAGATTCTGAAGGCTGAAAGTTTGCGACAGAAATTAGACCCAAAGCTACTCTTCAATGGCCCAGTATCCCTATAAAATAGTTCTTGGACTTGCCATTTCTGGCTCAATAGTGTGATTAGTAATTAAGGTGACATACAGTGGTGGTTTTTCTCGTGTTGTCTCACAAAAATGTTTCCCTTTTCCATTGAATAAAGCAAATATAGAGTACTGGTAAAAGCCATCCATAATAATTGAGGTCTTTGTTGTACAATTTTCATCACAAGTGGTATGAGGTGTATATATCTAAGCACTTGAACACAAAAATGCTGTCTCGCTCAACAAAGCTTAAATATATGCTATAATGCTTTGCCATGCAAATATTAAAAGCACTAGTTAAGAAAGTAATTGTGCTATGTATTTGGTCTTTATCTTTGATGGGGACCCAAGTGAGAGACTGCCAGCAGCTGAAAGCAGGAGCAGCAGGTACGTTCTACACACATTTTCTCAGTGTAAAGGATGCAGTTTTCTATCACACAAGTATTTTACCTATACTAATACTGTAAACTCCCTTTTTTTTTTTACTCCAAGAAAAGTTGGGTAAAAATGAACATTAAATTACTTACTTTGGTAAACTTGGTGTCTCTGAATAGGATAGACGTTAGGAGCCTAAAATCCCTTCTAATGCTGTGTATGTGCAACAGGGAGAACTTACAAACCACTTACTAGCATTAAGGCAACATATAGCAATGTTAAGTAATCCATGACCACATTTGAGCAAACTAAGAGTGGAGAACCTGAGACCCTCTATATGCTAATGAACTTAAACTCCCATCCTCCCTGACCATTGGCCATGCTCACTAGGGCCGGTGGGAGTTGGAATCCAACAGTATCTGGTGGGCCACAGATTCTCCACCCTCGGTTTAGCATGACATGATTGAGCATAGCCTCTCCCAGGTCTCCAGGTTCAGAATCTTCCACTTCCACATTTAGTAAATCACAGCTTCCTGGGTTGCCTGAACCAGAAACTCTGGCTAACACTAACTATGGGTGATTTCAAGAAGCCAGCACCTAAAACCACAATTTTAAGTTTCCCTCTGGCAATTAACTATATAGTTAAGTGTTGATGAGTTTTGACACACTGGACAACACAACAAACTGTGGTTAAGGGAAAGCTTTCCACACCCTGGCTGCATAGGAGAGGGAAGTATACAAGCAGAGGCTAGGCTCATTAAGTGACACTGAACCATGGTTCAATGTGACATCTGAACCCAGATTATGAATATGAATCTAAACAAAGGTAAAAACAGTATTAATCTGCCTCTGTAGCTTTCCCTTTCCCACATCCAAGAGATCAGAATAAGACAGCTATGATAACAAAGGCTATTTATAAATAGATTTTATTTATAAAGTTGATTTACATAAAATAGGATACTCTTTTAAAACTGCATATATACATCTCAACAAATCCTAACAAGTGCATACAAAAATACCTTCAATACATTAAAAATAAAACTTCAGGGTTGTTGTTTTTCTCCAGAGAATTGAACCTTCACACCAGACCCAAAAACAAAATACAAACAAAGTCTTGGGACATCATATTCAACACAAACAGTTTTACACTCCTTTAGTATAAAATGTTAGGAAACTTTATCTAAGTTGTATAAGGTCTCAAAACGTCCTAGCTGGCAGTGTTAAGAAGTCAAGGGTGCAACAGACTTCGACAAATATTTCCTCTCCAATTGCAATTTCTAGAGATTTTTTGTACAAAAATAAGTCTTCATATCAACAGTGTTCACACAGGCAGTTCAAGTTACACGTATAAAGTTAATTTCTGACATGGCAATAGTCCCCTTCCCATTCAGAAAAAAGGAAGCATCAAGTTTTAATTATTTCACCCCTTCCCATATAAAAAGTATGCACGTATTAAGTGTGGAAGCCCAGTAATCTCCATCTGCCACTGGAATCATTAATAAGCTTTTTCATTGGTAATTCAAGAACTCAAGGAGGGGGCACCATATACTACTGTACAACAGCAGGTATAATCTTTGGCCCCTATTACCTATTTACATAATTGCACTTTTTTAAAAAGAAAGAAAGAAAGATCACAAGCCACTAGTCTTTTGTTTCATGAAAGAACAATGTCAGATGTCACAAGGATCTGAGCGTTCGATATCCTTTGCAATGAGGCTCACGGGAAGTAGGAAGCATGTTAAATTAAGGGTCCTTGTTGCTCTTCTGCTGCATCTTAACGGGTGCCTGGGACAATGAAGTACTGAAGTTCTACACAGCGCTCCTTTCAGTGTTGCTACAAAAGAAAACAGAAAGGCCATTAGGAGCACATAACTGACAGATCCAGCCGGGCTGAGGGGAGCCATCCAGGGCTTTCTCCCCTGGTCACATAGCTAGACTAATCCATGCAGCGTAGACCTCTTCTACAAGTTCCGTTACAGCAATTCAGGGCGCAGTAAGTCCCATTGAGCTTAGTGTGGCTTGCTTTTGAATACACATATATAGGATTGTACTATTGCTGTCTATTCTCCAAGCAAAATGTGGTACACATATATAGCATTTCTCAACACACTCACCTCTATTTTGTCAGGAAAACTGGTGTCTTCTAAATCTAGCCTTTTCCTGCTTTTCTTAAGAAATTATAACTGGGCTTGTAAATGGCAGAATTCTGGTCAACGATTCTTACATGTCAGCACCAGTATGTGAACGTACCTGTATGCAAATTTCACTGAAATTGATAGGACCTACAAAACTATTTAGAACTGGAGGGATTTGCCTGCAATCCTATATCCACACCTGAGAGATTGGAGTAAGCCACACTGAACTCTGTGGGCCTTACTTCAGAGTTGTACAGGGCTGCACTCTTGGTTATTCTGCAAGGCAAACTCACCCATAAACATTTTTGACCTATATCTTTCTTCTTTCCAAATGAGAAACACAGGTAAGCAGCAGATACAATGCCCTAGCCAACTCAAACAAAACTCAGGATGAGAAACAATTCGACTGCAAGCGGTATCCATCCTGAGATCTGAATGTTTATAGGTTATGTAAAACTATTGGCACAAACCTTTGAAGTGAAGTTGATTTGGGTTGCCCTCCCCATGAAGAAAACCACATTCAATAGTGCATTAAGACCATCGACACACCAACACTAAGCCCGTTTTCATGGTAGCCCCATTCATTTCAGTGGAACTTTAGCACCACTGAATTGCTTCTGCATTACCAGCTTCAGTCAATTTATTTCAGCCTTCACTGGAAAGTTTTGCATGCAAGCAATATTAAAACATCTGAGTCATTCACAGGACTGTCTTGACTTGCAGGGGCCGGTTTCAGTTATTCAGTGCTAACTTCCAGCTACACCGGTCAGTGATGGGCCGGTTGTGTGAACGCTGACCCTGCCACCCTGGCCAGATCAGCTTCAGTTCACTTGTGTGATCATGTGCCAAAATCCCAATCCAGGTTGACAGGAGCGTGCTGCTGCAGCATAGGCATAACTGTCTAACCCTGGCTGACACAGCAATGCAGCAGGGGATTGTTTAAAAACACAGGTTGTGTGTGCTGTGTGAAGAGTTTTACCCTGAAACGGCTCAATGAAAAGACTACCACGAAGAATCATAGCACTGTAGAGTTGGAAGGGACCCTGGGGATCATCTAGTCCAACCCCCTGCAACCTTGGCATTAAGAACTTTCTGACAGTTAAGAGCTGTTCAAACTCAGAAGGTGGAGGTTTTAAAGCAGGAGTTGGATAGCCTTGGGGATACCTTCCAACCCTACAAGTCTACGAAGAAACACTGGCGCGCTTACGACCTTCTCCCATGCAGCTATACTGCGATGCATGTCCCGCTGTGTCTCTGCCGCTTACCGGAGAGCGAGCTCCCTCGACGGAGTCGGCGGTGGCGGCTGGGGGTCAGTAGCTGCCGAACCAGCTGGTGAAGTCGAGCAGCTCCTGCTCCTCGGGGCTGAGCGCCCCCTCGTAGCCGCTCTCGTCCGAGGAGTACGCCGAGCGCGGCGAGCCGGGCACCGAGCTGCCGTCGCGACCGTCGAAGGAGGGCGAGGCGGAGGAATACGAGCTGCCGCTGCAGCCTCCTCCTCCCGCGCAGGCGGCGGCGGCGGCGGCGGCGATGCGGCCGGGCTGCAGGAGCCTGTCCTGGAAGGCGGCGCTGACGGCGTCGTGCTCGTCGAGGAGCTGCTGCAGAGCCCGGATGTACTCGACGGCCGAGCGCAGCGTCTCCACCTTGCTCATCTTCTTGGCGGCGGCGCCGTTGGGCACGTGCTGGCGCAGCGTCTGGAAGCCCAGGTTGACCAGCTTGACGCGGTTCCTCTCGCGCTCGTTGCGCCGCGCCACCGCCGCGGCCCCGCCGACGCCCGCCTGGCCGGCCAGGCCCGGGAACGCCAAGCGCCGCTTGCAGCGCAGCAGCTCCGGCGAGCTGGAGCGCCGCTTGGCGCTCTTGCAGCGCGACGAGGACTGCGCGGCCGGGCCGGGGCCGCCTTTAGCAGCGCCCCACTGCGGAGGCTGCCCCGACGGAGAGGGTCCCGCCTGCAGCCGGAGCGCCAACGAGGAACCCGGGTGGGCGCCGCTGCAGCCGCCCAAAGGGAAACTCTCGCCAGGCGCCTGGTGCGTGGCCGTCGCGATCGCCCCGCCGTTCATCTTGGGGCATCGATGTTCCCGGCTCTCGGCCTCGGCGCCTTCGCTAAGATCCGGAGTTTGGCGCGCAAAATCGAAGCGGCGGCAGGCTGGAGTCGGGGTTCCCTTGGAATGCAAAGGTGATGGCCGGCTGCGCTGGGAAGGCGCTGGACCCGGGCGCGCCCCGTCCCCGCTTGCTTTCCTTCCTTCCTCGCTTCGTGCCTGCCTCCCTCCCTCTTGCTCCTCGCGCGCTGCCCAGGCACCTCTGCAGCCAGCGCCTCGCCGCTCTGCCCCTTATCAACACGCGCTGCTGCCGCCGCTCGCGGGCCCCCGGCAGCAGCAGCACGCGACGCGGCGCGCGCCGCACACCCCGCGCGCAACCCCCCGCCGCCCGCTTGGCTCCCGAGCCTCCTCCCACCCAATGGGAAGCTCGCTTGGCAACTTCGCGCGCCCGGCGCGTGGCTCCCGGCCCAGGTTCCATAAACAAGCCCTCCTCCTCCTCCTCGCCAGGCGCACGCCCTGCGCCTCATTTGCATCCCAAAGCGGCCCGGCCGGGGGCTGCGCGAGCGCCTCGCCCAGCACCTGAGCCAGCAGCGCCTGGTCAGCAAGCTCTGTCCCCACACACGACTTAAGGAACTTGGGAGTTCAGCTGCTAACATAAGTAGCGTCTGTATTGGGAGCGGGGCGCAGTCTTCATATTGAGCCCAGACCCAAGGTGCATGCTCTGCACTGTGTCCACCTGGACAGACAGCTAGGTCCTAGGATTTCGGGGCCTGCTGTGCAGGTGCTACAATGCACTTGGGGTCTTCAGGGTTTCAGTTGTATACCTGCATAAAAGCATAAGATGCTGCCTTATGCTGAATTAAACCTTTGATCAATGTCAGTATTGTTTGCAGCTCTGCAGGGTTTCGGACAGGTTGCTCTCCTGGCCCTACCTGGAGATTGAGTTAGAGACCTTCTGCATGCAAACTGGATTCTCTGCTACTGAGCCCTTCCCCATAGACTGGGCACATATAACTTCAAATGTTTGAGGTTGTTTTCATTACTTTGGGCACCCCAGAAACCCAGATGGTATGGGGAAATTTCATGGGTACTGCTGTTTGTCTCGAAAGGGCGTGATCCCATATTTCCACTCCATAGGCTGATTACCATTTTGTGTTTTCGGGGAGGGGGGGAGAGATGCAGAGTGCCAAAGCGTTTACATAACATTGATGTCACCCACACACCCCTAGGAAGTGTCTTTTCCTCTACTGTTCCGGTTCAAATGAATGGAATAATTAACCTGTCCTTTCAGGATCACTTTGTTTAATGTAAATGGCAAAACGTTCTCTGGTTGTATGTGCTCTGGCTAAAAGTGATACACAACGATAATAAAAACATTGCCTTCTTGGTCCCTTTTGCAAACTCTCTGAATTGTCAGTTCTGCTGCACAGTTGTTTATACAACAACAAGCCCTCTATGCAACACTTATTTAATTGCCACATACAAGTCTTTCATCAGCTGTAGTTTTGAAAGAGGGATTTTTTTAAAGACGATTTGTTGCCAAAATATACTGCACCGCTCTTTTAATCTGGATTGGAACAATCTGGTTCTTTCCCCCTTCTGGCACGAGATAGCAGCGTTAGCAAATCTTCCATTGGATTCAGCACTTGTACTGTGTGGATTGAGAACAATCTAGGGCTTACCCAGAAGTTGGAACCTGTCAGTGTGAAGACCATGAAACATATGAGGACGGCAGATTGCAACACTGGGAATGTTTCTCATTCTGGCCATGGTGGTCTTCAAACGCAGCAGCAGTAAGAAGGTTATTCACACACACACACCAGTCTCTTACCTGGAGAAGTTAAACATGAGACTTTCTTTTGAGCATCATCTCTGCCCCAGAAGTGATTTAGCATGGGTTGATGATATCCAGCCTCTTTCTCACAGATGGTTGAAAAGTTTCTTCATGAAAATTTTGTTTGGCTGTGTTTAAACACTAAACGAGGTGTAGAACAGGGGTAGGCAACCTAAGGCCCATGGACCGGAAGCAGCCCACAGAGCCCGTTTAACCGGCCCACAAGTTGCCCCTGAACTGAGCCGCCCGCTCAGCAAGTCCCCGCATGCTGCACTGAACCGGCATGGTGTGGGGACTCTCTTCTGTGGCTCTGGAAATAGTTTCTGTGCATGTGCAGACACCGGAAATCACATCTGCGCATGCCCAGACACCAGAAATCGCTTCTGCACAGGTGCAGTTTTTGGCATCTGGGCATGTGCAGAAGCAATTTCCGGCGCCACGGACATGCGCAGATGCAATTTCCAGCATCACACTGCACCGGTCCAGCCCACAGAGGATCTCCACGGGAGTGATCCGGCCCATGTGATCCTGGGAGTGATCCCGGTAAGCTTTGCCGACCCCTGGTGTAGAAAATTCACTTTAATTTTACAACAATTTAAGAGTGGAAACTTCAGCTTGATTGTTTCACCAAAAGCTCTCCAAGAGGCATCATGTTGAAGAATAAATTAGCCTATTGGATTTCTGCAGGGAACTAAATTGAAGGTGGTAGACAGAAAGACCTCTGACGGCTAGTGCAAGATTGTAGGTTTTTAACAGAGGCAGATTTGACCACTGCTGCCTTAACATATTGGGGAGAGTGGCACCAATTGAATTCCTATAACATGCAGCTTTTATTGTTGTTGTTATTAATTGCATTTGTATCCCACCTTTTTCTCTAAGGACTTCATGTCTCCCCCCATAATTAATCCCCACAACAACCCAGTGAGGTAGGTTAGGCTGAGAGGCAACAACTGGCCCAGTGTCACCCACTGAACCTCATGGCTGTGTGGGTTATTGCTGGAGCCTTCAGATGAATCTTTGGAGGCAGGGCAGAAGCAGAGCTGCCTTTTTGCAAGGAGTACCTATCCTAGAAATCCCAGCCCCACCCCTTGTGGGGGAATCCACACTCATATGTCCAAAAACACAAGTGAGTGTAATTTATTTTGCTTCTTTGAAGTCAAAATTAAGGTTTGCATATGTCTTGGCCTATCTACGTACCAACTGTTGAAAAGTACAGATTGTTACCATTTACACAACAAGTTACTGTATTTTTTGCCTTGCCTGAAAACATTTTACAATACATGTGCATTTATATCCCTCTTTTCTTCAAAGGAGCTCAAAGACAACAACAGGTAGTGAAATTGGCAGGTGTGAGCAGGAAGAGATATAGCCAAATGATTCCAGCATTCCAAGAGTTTCTATGGATGCATTTATTGCCTGTTTTCTAGGCTGAAGACTGAGGAGATGGATCTGTCTTCACACCCTAAGTTTTGGCTCTGATCCTAAAAACCCAGTTGTGCGAGCTAATCCTGATGGCAGATGCAGTTTCACTTGTCACCAGAAGTGTAGCTCTTCAATAAATGGTTGTACAACACAATTTTTTTGAGGGGGGGGGAGGAGGTGCCAAGCAATTTTTGACAAGTATGACTCTGATGAAGGTTTGGTCATAAAGGAAATGTGTCTCAATGGAACAGCATTTGTCTGCATTCAAATGATTGGGTGGCTCCAAGAGAGATTTGGAAGACACCCCAGTTACTGAAGGGTCAAGAAGGGGTCTTTTGTTTTACTCTTCTCTGAAAAAGGAAACGCAGTGCTGACCAACCCAACTAAAGAGGTTAGTCTCAGGGGGAGGGAGAGAGAGAACATCTTTTTATTGTCGCAGTGAAGCAGATTTGATGGGAATATCCAGACTGGCCCAAGCTCACCAAGTAAGCTTCAGGACTAAGGATATGGAGTTGGGTCTTCCCAGTCCCATTGCAACCCAGGAGTCTGGAATCTCAAGTGGGGAAGAGCACATGGCCCATGTTGGAACCTGCCTTGTACCAGGTCAACCCAATTGCCCCAACTAACTCAGCGTTGTCTACACTGACCGGCATCAGCTCTCCAGGTTTTCAGCCAAGGTCCTCTCCCAGCCCTACCTGGAGATGCCGCCAGGGATTGAACCAGGGACCCTTTGCTTTCAAGGCAGGAGCTCTACCACTGGGCTATGGACCCTCGTCCTCTAGGCCTCTGTCCAAGTGTCAAGACTATCCCAGGCCACACCCCTCCCTGGCCTTTCTCTGTGCCCTCCTCAAGTGCTTTTGCCTGGCCGGAACATGAAATGTGAGCAGGCTTCTTGCCTGCCTGGATGGAGGTAGGTGTGTGTAAAAACTTGTGACTTACACATGGCTGGAATGTAGCCACTGCTGCTAAGGCAAGAGTTGTTATCTGTTGCCCCACTCACTTTTATCGCTGGCATCTGCCCTCTGGAAGGTCATGAACCAGGGAATGTGGCCCTCAGGCTGTCAAAAGTCTCCTATCCCTGGGCTACATTTACCAAATATCAGACTTCTAGGACTAGGTCATGGGGAGATAACAGTAATCATTTCAGCATGTATGTGTGTGTGTGTGTGTGTGTGTGTGTGTGTTTTAGTTGTAGAAGCCTGCCCGTCCATCTACCTTACAAAGTCACTGGGGCAGCTTTACATTTTCTGGCTTTTGTGGTGTTTTGCATGACCTTAAATGTTCCTTCACATACCTCTCTCTGCATGTGCTGAAACTGCATGCGCATCCTTTAACGGGCGTGAGAGAAAGAGAATACTTTCTCCCTCTTTGTGCTCTGTTCACATGTACCGTTTTCTAAAGGTGGGCGAGTTTTTCCTCACCATTTCCTTCAGCATCCTACTCATTTAAATTCATTTGAAAATGCCTGGGCCTCTGTTTGGGTTTCTAAGGCACATTTTGAAAACTTTTTTTTTTTTTTTTTAAGCACAAAAACCTCCCCCACACCCACCCGCCCTGTTACTGAGGGGGTTGTGTTTTTGTGTGTGTGGTAGTGGGGGGTGTTTTGTGGGGGGTTTCTCTTGGTTTGGTTTCTTTTAAGCCAGCTACAGTCAAACTTTGTTTCCATTCACAGCCGCCGTCGCGTCATGAATGTTAAGCCTGGCAGACCCAACTGCTCTCCCCGCCTTGCCTCGGCAACCCCTTCCGCTCCTTCCTTTCTTGAAAAGGAGACAGGCCTGGGTTTAAAAGTTTATTTTAGCTTTGATTGTGCATAGCTGCTAATGCATGTTAATCAGCTCTCACAATGCATCCTTGTGAGGCACCAGAGAATGCAGGCTTGGGCTGTGGGGGCTTTTTGTTCCCAGGTAATTGTGATGGTGAAGGGGAGCTTGCTCTAATTAATTTAGTTAGTGTATGTTTTGGTGAGGGTAAAGGGGCTCGGTGATTTATAGGGCACCGCTTTTCTTCTCTTTAACAGGCAAACTCCAAAGTGCACATAACCATATTATAGCCAGTAGGTGAAAGACTCTGAATGCACGGAGGCAGCGCCAACACCCCCTGTAATTTTCTGTTCTCTGCGGAGACCGGTTTCTACAGGAAGAGAGGTGCATTTTCAATGCTCGGCTTCTTTGGCCGTCTGCAATCTTACACGTAAAAGAAGATCTGAATGGCCTTGAGACTATTTTTCTCCTTGCTTTGAACCCGTTCTCAAAAGAATGCCCCAAAGATTCAAATCCTTGGTGGTGGTGTCAAACCAGATCTAAAATACAGAAGGATGAAATGGAAAGTTCTTATCAGGGTGGTAGGATTTAGTCTTTGAGCTGCTAGTGAGCCAGAGGGTCAGATTGAATTCAACTTTACCCAGGACTCAAATGAACCACCTATGGCTTCTTAGCTTGATTGTGTACTAAAACTTCATTCTGCAAATAGTTGTTGATGCCCCAGCACAATAGGAGGCATATAATCTGTGTCAGAGGTTCCCATTTGGTGGTCTGTGGTACTGTTCACATAGCAAAATCTACCACAGAGAAATCAAAAATTTCAAAAGTAGGGGGTCGGTGGCTTGGTTTTTGAAAAACAGGGTCTGCTAATTTGCAGCCAAAATATATTAACTCCTCCTCTGTCTTTTCAGGCAATTTCTAATTCAACTGTGAGCCAAAGCATCTTCCGAAAACACTCCAAAGACAGTTTTGGCTGCTTCTAGATGCCCTGTGCATCCAGCAGCCATCTGATTTGCTTGCACAAATTGGAAAACGCCTTTCCAAGTTTGAGCTCCTCTAGTGTACAGGTCTCTCTCATTCCTACCTTTCTGCTGCTGGCTTCACATATCACAAAGGGAGGGAAAGAGGGTAAGGTAACAACAGCGCATCCAGAAGGCAGGGTTACTTGCTGGTAAAGATGTTATCATCCCAAGAAACCTCCCACTTCATTCCCACAAGGCTTTTCCTCAAAGATCTGCTGCTGCTGCTGTTGTTGTAGGTTTCCCATTCTCTCGAAGTCATGTACAAGATTTTACACGAGATCAATTAATCCAAGCTACCTGATGCAGCAGCTTCCCACCCAACTTGATATTCAGTATGGCTTTAAAGCTATACACTCAGAAGTGTGGGGTAGAAGACAAGAAATAGCCACTTCTCAGCTGGTTACAAAAGAAGCGCTGAAGATGTTGCAGCGTTTTGTCAATGCTCACCTTAAACATGAGACAAGCAATGTGACAGATACGCACACCCCAGTTCTTCTCTTGCTTTGATTCTAAAGCAAGATAGAGGAGAATTTCTCCCACCATTTTACCTGGTTTGTTGACCTGCTTTCCAGGCTGCTATTAGGGCACCAAGTGCTATTATGGCTAAAGGACTCAGCATGTCTCTCTTTCTGCCCTTTTCTTTCTCTTCCCTCCTTTTCCCTTGCTATTACCTGGAGCACCTGGCAGGTGTTCATGGGGAAAATAACATTTCCCAGAGTTCCAACTGTTGGGGACAGAAAGAGGAGGAGAGAGCCTCCTAACATCTCTTCTGCCATCATAGCCACAGCATTTTCCACGGCAGGAGAAGATAAAGCACTTTCCCACTTTGTCACCAGCAGATCAGGAACATTATGAAATGGCTGGAGTCTGACAAGGGAGTGAATTTGGAGGCTCATGAGAGTGACAGGTGTGACCAAATTTAGAACATTTCCCAGACATTGGCTACTTTTGTTTTCAATTGCTAGTCCTAATCCAAAATGAGCCTTGGGGAGCTTCCCCATCTCTATTGAAATGTGTTCAGGAATAACTTGGGTACCTGGGAGTAAGCTCCACAGAATAGGACTTTCTTCTGAGTAGACACAGACCTGCACTGTAAATGGTAAAATTTGCTCATGGTGAGCAATCATGGGACTGCTTTGATATGCATCCAATTGCATGTGCTGAGATGGGGGTCTGAGCAAATGTATACGAAAGCTGTATCTAGACACACAAATGTGTTCATGTGAATGAGGTTCAGCATACAGAAGAAAGTTTGGAGTGGGGTGCAGTGAGACAAAATTTCAAAAATGGAACAGGAAAGGAGGGAAAGAAGACATATATTGGCATCCTTCTGTCTCAGGAGACAATGGAAGAATGCACCTTCAGGGTAAAGTCAAACAGCTGGAGAGTTACAGTGCCTGCTGTGGCTGTAGAGACCAACATGGGAAAGACAAGTTTTATTGCAGCTGGGGCAGATGAAGAAATCCAGTTTTGTAGCTACAGGTGCATTTCTTCTCTCTGTGCTCCCAAAGGTCATTTCTCCTCATCATTGATGTGGATACACAATCTGTCTCCTGACATATGAGATTATTAATATATATTAAATTTATATAGCCAACCATCAAAAACATATTTTGTTGTCAACTTACAAACTAGATATATATATCTAGATATCTAGATATATACATATACATACACACACACACACACACACACATATATATATATAATGATAAAAGACAGAAAAAAGTTTAATAGTAAAGCATGTGACAGGTGTCACGTGATCCTAAGGATGTATTCTCAAATATCTCAAAGGCTGTCACATGGAAGAGGGAACGCGCTCGTTTCCTCCTGCTCTGGAGGGTAGGACCTGAACTAATGGATTCAAGTTACAAGAAAGGAGATTCCGACTTAAACATCAGCAAGAACTTTATGACAGAAAGAGCTGCCTGACAGTGGAACAGACTTCCAAGAGAGGTGATGGATTCTCCTTCCTTGGAAGTTTTTAAGCAATATGCCACCAGTCATGCCTGATTTAGTTGAGATCCCTGCATTGCAGGGGGTTGGACTAGCTGACCCGTGGGGGCCCCTTCCAACTCTACGGTTCTATGATTCTATGAGAATTCCTGAAAGAAATCAACAGAGGCCCTTTCCAATTCATCATGTGCAAGTGTGGAAGCAAAACTGATGAGGGGACACGTTTCTTCAGCCAGTTACAGTGCTCCACCCTTTCATATCTCTTTGCCCCTGTACTTTCTTTGTAATCTCTGTGTAAATGCAACATGTGATAGGATGTCATCACACTGTACACTGCCCCACCCCAGGAGCAACACCAGATGTTGTGAGGTGAAGCAGGCAACAAACCATAATGATGTGACAGTACACATTTTGTTGCCTAGACATGGCATGAAAGGAGGAGAGAGGCATGGAGTCGTTGCGTGACAAGCTGCAGCTGCTGAAAATCCTGCCCTCTTCTGCATCCAGCCACCCTAAAACAGATTTATTCATCTCTGGGTTTTTAAAAATCATAATAATACTTGTACATATTTTGGAAGGTGCCGTTGTTTAAATCCCTGAAGCACAGTATGATGACAAGCTGCACCTGCAGAATTTCCCCCAATTGTGAACACCAGTATTGACAGTACAGAAGCCCAAATGTTGAAATATGGCCATCGCCAGCATAAATTATACGAGGACCACAAACTCGCCATGCATCCCATTCCCCTGTTCCATGTAGATAATGCAGCTTCAGGTCCTGTTCGGAGAGCTACTACTGCAGTTGAACAGAAGAAACAAAAATGCTTCTTTTAGTCTCTGAGGTCCTCTAGTGGACAAAGTGAATTGACTCCCAGATTTCCTTTATGGTCTAAAACAGGGGTGCCCAAACTTTTTTCAAAGAGGGCCAGATTTGATGAAGTGAACATGCATGAGGGCCGACCAAAGTAGTACCTCAGGTTAAGAACTTTGCTTCAGGATGAGAACAGAAATCGTGCTGCAGCGGCGCATTGGCTCCATTAGCTAAAGCGGTGTCTCAGGTTAAGAACAGTTTCAGGTTAAGAACAGACCTCCATAACGAATTAAGTTCTTAACCAGAGCTGAGACTACTCCCGTGGGGGCCGGATTAAATCGACCGGCGGTCCGGATTAGGCCCCCAAAACGGACTTTGGACATGCCTGGTCTAAAAGTTTAGGTTTTGTTGTTGTTTAGTCGTTTAGTCGTGTCCGACTCTTTGTGACCCATGGACCAGAGCACGCCAGGCACTCCTGTCTTCCACTGCCTCCTGCAGTTTGGTCAAACTCATGTTCGTATCTTCAAGAACACTGCCCAACCATCTCGTCCTCTGTCGTCCCCTTCTCCTTGTGCCCTCCATCTTTCCCAACATCAGGGTCTTTTCCAAGAAGTCTTCTCTTCTCATGAGGTGGCCAAAGTATTGGAGCCTCAGCTTCACGATCTGTCCTTCCAGTGAGCACTCAGGGCTGATTTCCTTAAGAATGGATAGGTCTGATCTTCTTGCAGTCCATGGGATTCTCAAGAGTCTCCGCCAGCTGTGCATAGTGGGACTCCCTGAAATATCAAAACAACCTCCTCTTGGAAGGTGGTGTAAGATGACACTATAGAGAGAAGGAAGAACATAAATTTTAAGTCAATGTAAAGAAAATATATTGTAATACAGAAACACAAACCACTCTCTGATCTGCCTTTGTGTAGCCCCTGCCTCACCCTTTAAGATCTTCTGCCTCTACTTCTTCCCATGTTCTCTGTGTTACTTCTGACATCATCTTGTTTCTGAACCTAGCGTGCAAAGTACCCTTCCTGTCTACCTGCCTGTTTCTTTTTTTCTGTGGACGAACTTCCTAGATAAGATTTTGAATCAGCCCTCAGACTCTGGCAAATGTCCTGCACTATATCTATCATGGCTTCCTTCCTCCAGAATGGTATCATCCTGCCAATTCATATAGTGCCCCCAGACATTGCAGTGCTTTGTATCTGCATAAACAAGGTCCTGCGAGGTTCCATTTTTAAACTAGGTTTGATTCGTGTATTTGTTTATTGCATTTCTGTCCCACCTTTTCCTCCAAGGAGCTCAAGGTGGTGTATGGTCCCCCTCTTCTCATTTAATCTGTCAGGCGGGTTAGGCTGAGAGGCAGTCAGTGGCCCAAGGTCACCTTGTGAGCTTCATGACCACGTGGGGATTGGAACCCTGGTCTCCCAGCTCCTAGTCCAGCACTCTAACCACTACACCACAGTGGGTGAAAATGCTTGTCATGTATGCACAGACATACATGTCTCTCTGTATGTATAAATAGCATTGGGGGGAAAGGTTCATGGGGAAACTTTTTACATTTTGTGAGTTATCAAAATGAAACTCTTGGAGAAGCACAAAGTCAGTGCAATCATGAGTAACTGTATTAGGGGATAGTTGGTAAGTACTAGCACTACATTTCCCAAGATGCAGTGGGGCAAGCACCTCCTGTAAGTCAAACCTTCTTTCTAAACAGACTCTTTTGCAACTTCTCCAGCAGAAAGATTGCCAGTAAGTGGTGAGAAGAGGAAGGCATGGGGCAGAGATACCGGGTCCGAGCTGTGAAGTGTCAGCTGCTGGTGGCCAGCTTCTTTGTGATGGTAAGAGATTGTGCAGGAAAAAAAACGCCAATTTGTTATTAGATGTGGGAATTTAATTTCATAAAGAAAACAATAGAATGTAATTTTTAAAATAGATACTGGGAGCGTGTAGTTAAACTGCAAGACTTAACAATGTGTCTCGGGGGTCTTATCAATCCTTTACAGCACTGCTGGCTCTTATCCGTAGGTTTGTGGTTTCTCCATTTGTCTTTCTAAATGTGGTGAGAAAAGCCCTTGAGAAATGTCACACCAGCAGATGTTGCAGCCTTAACACAGTTGCTAAGAAAGAAAAGTTAATTTAATATGCTGAATAAGCAGTTAAATTATTTACCTTTTTTAAAAAAAAATGTTGTGAAAGGATAGTATATCAACTGTTTCTGAAGTAAGCCTCGTTTCTGATATCTTGGAAGATAAAGCTCTGGAAAGGCATTTATTTTGGACAGAGAGCCCTCTGTCTTCTTCTTTTAGATATTATATTTCATATCATTAGTGGAAGTATTTGAGAATTTGTCACTGGTGCAATAAAATTCACCCTGCAGGGCTGCAGCTTGGACTGTGAGTGAGCACACCTCTCTGCAAAGCCTTCTGCTGTGAGTTGTGTTGGGGACTAAGAGTTAAGAAGCTGCAAGGGGTTGAGGTCCTATTTCACCTCAAGGGCTCATCTTCCTTCTGTCGACTGGGGTGGGTCCCATTGGTTGCCTCCGTTGTCCTAGCTCACTTTGGCGTCAGCGTGATGATTCAGAGGCCTGCGGCCGCGACTGAAATTATGCAAGGCAGCCGATCGGAGCTACTTCCCATTTTCGCTTTATTCAACTGGCCAGTGTGCTCCCCTTGTTGCCCTCTACCTTCACTTGCTGTAGTACTGCGATGGCAAGCCAGAGAACAGCCCCAGCTTTGACTACTGTGAAGTCAGACCCCATCTCTTTACCTGACACCTCAGGCGATGCAATTGAAGGTTCCTTTTCCTTTGCCCTGCAATTTTCCTTTTACCTCAAGTGAAGACATTGCTGGCTGTTGAAGTAAATCTATTTTGATCTGGGACGCTGCTGTGTTTTTACATGCTGTTTGATCGATTCTATTCTGATTGTACGAAGGAAACTATATAATGTGGATGAGGACGATTACGGTAAATATTTGTATCCACTCTTCTGCTCACAGGCCACCCAGAGCAGCTTACAATGTAGACAAATTAGCAACAACATCAGGGCAGCAACAACAACAACACTAATAAGCAGCAGTCACGACACACATAAGTTTCAAACAGAAATCGAGCATCAAAAGCTCATTGAATTTTTTAAAAAAATCTTTTCAGGTGCTTTTAGATTTCTTTATTGGATTCTTTCCCCTTGGAGTTTAGTAATTGGCAATGGCTAAACTGGGGGCCTCAGCCTTTTGGGGCCTGGGGACACATTTGGAAATCAAATAAACTAGCACAAGCACCACAAGAACAACCATTTGACAGAAGAAAAACTGGAGGTTCTCAGAGCACCACCACCACCACCCACAACCAGGCAGAACACCCACACAGACCCAAAAATGATCAACCCATGCCCTGCAAAGCAGGCACTCCTCCCTAAAAAAAACTCATTTTAATTTTTTTCTTTTTGAAAGGAGGAACAAGGAACCGTAGCAGGCACCAAAAGTGTGTCTGAGAGCACCACGCACCCCATGGCTAAACTATATGCACTAGAGTAGCTTTAGAGCCTATTTTAAAACCTTGTACATACAGAATAATATGAAATGTGCCAAAAGGTCATAGCTGTTGCCCAATTTGTGTGCTTTCCCTTCTGTTCCAACCCGCCCCCCTTGACTTCCTCTCTCTTTTCAGGTGCTTGGGGTCTCCCTCACCATACTGACCATTATCACCTACTATGGGAAGCACTTCACGGTCATCAGTGAGGTCTCTTTGGAGGCGAACCTCTACAAAAGAACTTTGCTTCACCGTGGAGGCAAGTGCTGGGCACTGGATTCAAGATTTCTATATCTTGTTGTAAGAAACAGCTAAAACTGGCCAGTTTAGCTGCTTAAGTGGGGGTTTGTTTGGATTCATATCTCCTTGCCCTTCCTCCCCTCCCCCCCCCCCCCACGTTATTAAGGTTATTACATAACTTTAATGGAATCGTTGGCATGAAACTCAAGGTAGCACCAAGGCAGTGGTTCTGTTAGCACAAGCAGTTCTGTTTGTCTCATGGGAAGACCCCCTTCTCCACACCCTGCAAGTCGTTCTGAGGGTTCCCCTGACCCTCCAGAACAAATTTGGGGATGTTTGGGGAGTGAGTAGAGGGGGAGAGCGGGGGAAACCCCATGGTACTAGTAGGAATTCTTGTGCTGGTTTCCACCAGCAGAATGGCTTTATTTTCCTGATGTGGATGGAATTCTAGATCCTATATTTTTGGCCTCAGCCATTTTTATAGTTGCAAGTTTGTTATTTGTGATATAGGCCATAACATTGAAATGGCTGCATAGGAGAAGGGTTAACCTAAAACAAGCAGTTCAAAATTATTATTAAGAGAAAGAAAAGAATAACTTAAAAGGGGAGTAATGTGGGAAATGCAGTATAAAAAACTGAAATTAAAGAAGCAACCACAAAAGGGGGGGGGGGGTCAAATGTATAACTGTATTGGATTATTTGTGAGTTCTGTGTTTGGTATTGGTATGCTTATAAACTTTGGAAAAAACAAAAAAACCAACTTTAACAGTCCCGAGGACTCCAAAATGAAAGAAAGCCACATGTGGTGAGAATTAGATATGGGGTATGAGGTGTCTTGTACACAGAAAATTGGGGATGGTAGCGCCTATAATCTCTGGAGTTTCCCCTTCCATATATCATTTCTGAGCATCAGTGTTCCTCTGCTCAAGACCATAGGATGGTGACAACTAAATTTCCATCTCTTCACTGGAAGATTGATAATTGCGCTGGCAACCTCTTGGCTTACCTGCCTCACGTAAAGATTATTGTAATCAGCCCTGAGAGTTTGTTTCTTACACACAAAGGCAGGGCAACATTGTTTTCAAGGGGAAAATACCAAATAGTCCCTTCATACAACTGCTAGAATCCAGCTGCTTCAGAAAATACTGCTTCGGAAAACTCCTTGGCTGCAGAACAGCCTTGCTTACAAGACGTTGGTTGAAGGAAAGTCTTGCTGTAATATAGATTTCAACTTTGGGAAGGTTCCTGCCTACAACTGGATAGTCAGAATTGAGCGGAGAACTTCTTACATTGACGATATTTTGGCCTACTCACGTGTACATCTCCCTTTCCTCAGTTTTTTTTGCTGGGATATGCCTGAGCATCCTTCTGATCGTTGCTGCCCTACTGAGTGTTGTTGCCACAGTGAGAGAACTGGAGAGTGCCATGGCAGCGGTAAGTAGGGGCACAGCATGGGTCTGAACTGGGGACTGGGTCCCCAGATGCTGTTGGAAATAGAGGGGTGGACTAGGCAGGCCTTAGGTCTGTTTCGACAGGCCTCTTCTTGTGCTCTTATGGAGTAAGAGATGCTGCAAGCTGCTTACCCTACAACTCATTGAAAGTGTTGCGTGCACCCCAGACTCTGAACACTAAGAGATTCCAGTGCTTACCCAGGGTTTAGTTTGCTTGGAATGAAAGGTCAGTGGAGACTGTGGTGCCCTTGGGATTTATGGTTTTATTTACACAGATATACAACCTGGGTGTAGGATGAAAAGGCACACAATATTAACATCCCAACAGCTCTTCCTTCTCCATTAGTCACGGCTTTGGATGCAAAGACCATAGCATTGACCCAGTCTTTCCCTGGTTGTGGGGTCTATCATTGTTCTCTTAAGTTTGTTTAAAAGAGTAAGAAAGAGAGATACCTCTACTTACGGACGTGATCTGTTCCGGGGTGCCATTCACACCCTGAAAGGTCCGTGCGCGTGACGTGTAACGTGATAGAGTGATCTGTGCATGCGCAAAGCACGCACATTGCTAAGCAGCAAACCCGGAAGTAAACACTTCCAAGTTTGCCGCATTCATAACATGAAAAAACTCAACATGAAGCAAATGCAACTCGAGGTATGACTGTATAAGGGTTTTAAATTGTGCACAGGAGACATAGCAAACGATGCAGCCTGTAATTTTTTACACTGTCTTTATCAGCACAAATGTGTTGCACCAGATAGGAGTGTTATCAATGAAACTGGACAATTGGAGATAGGCATACTATCCATTTTCACATACCCTAAGACAATCTGATATCAGGAATGGCCCAGTGCAGCCTCTGACGTACATAACAGAGCAAGATACAGAGGCCATCTCATGCAAAGAGATGCTTCTGGCCTGATAGGCTGTGCTGCTGTTTCTCACATCTAGCGCCTCCAAAGCAGCACACGAGTGGAACTTCCATCTCACAACCCGATAGGCATATATGTGGCACTTTCAAGCATGTATAGCACAGCAGGGGGAGGGTACCCAGAGACTGGGCTTGGGATGGAATTAAACCTAAGCAGGGCCAGCCTGCCCATGAGGCAGGGTGAGGCAACCGTATCACATGGGAGAAGCCCAAGAAGCAGTACCCTACTGCTTCCGGCAAGATCTCGCGAGATCTTGCCAAACTCTCATGTGATCTTGCAGAGTGGAACACGCTGACACCACCGCTACATCCCTTGTGATTCCCGGCAACTGGCATTCAGAGGCATTCCACCTCTGGCATTAGAGGAAGAACAAAGCCATTGCAGTAGAATTCCTGTCCCCCACCCCTGCATACTGTACCTGTCCACTTCCTCTGAAAAGGAAAAACATTATATATAGAAATCTGCCCTCAGATGATGGCATGCAACCAGTAGTAAAGCAGGCCTAATATAATTAGATTTTCAGAAAGTGTTGGTGCCTACTGTCTGAGTGGAGAAAGCATTTGTCTTTTGCTTTTCTCAGAGCGGGAAGTCAGGGAAAGCCCTGAATGTTATTGATTCCATTGGTTTTTTTCGCTGCAGTGGAATATCCAAATGCACCTGAAATGTTAGTTAATTGGAGCATGTTCACTTCTTTCATTCAGCATTGTCCAAAGGACTTGCGTTAGTAAATATAATTCTGGCTTGCAGAGATAGGAATGACTAAGACTGTTGATGTCTTGGCCCCAGGTTACTTGAGCCGGGGGGTGGAAATAGAAACCATATTGCATTGCTTCCAGATTGCCTGTTTGCTGAGCATTCATTCTACTTTGTTTGAAGGAAGGTTATACTGTGTCACATCAATCAATTGCTACTGCACCCTCCCCAGTGCATTCCCCAATCACTTTCCTTACTGCAAAAGATTTGAGGTTGCTTTTTTTAAAGCAGGCTTGCTGCACAAGGGCACTAAAGCCACTTTGTGTAGCCTAAATGTTCTGGCATATGTCTGAAGAATAAGCTAGCATCCTCTTTGCAGCCATAGGAGAGCTCAGTTAATACCACTTCCTAGATTCCCCCTCTCCTCTTTGCCCAGATGTTGTCACTGTCATATATGGGCAGAGTGAGGGGATCAGTGTCATAGAGGGCCCTTCTATTTCCACAGTCATAGTGAGTTGGATGCATCTAACCCGGTAGCTGATTTTTTTTCAAGGTATGCTTCACACTCACTAACCCACCTTGGTTATCACTAGTGTAAATACACCACAGACTCTTAATAGCTAGAACATTCTCCCCCAACACCAACATGATGCCACCTTTCTCTGTTCCCAAATCAAAACCTACTTCAGGCATAGGCAAACTCTACCCTCCAGATGTTTTGGGACTACAACTCCAATGATCCCTAGCTAACAGGACCAGTGGTCAGGGATGATGGGAATTGGAGAGCTGAGTTTGCCTATGCCTGACCTACTTCTTCCAGTAAAACATTCACTTAAACTGGGAATGGGGAACATGTGTCCCTCCAGATGCCATTGGACTACAACTCCCATCATCCTTGACTGTTTTCCTTGCTGTCTGGGACTGATGGGAGTTGGAGCCCAGCAACATCTAGAGAGCCATGGGTTCCCCATTCATTAACTTAAACCTTTAGTCCTCCTCTTCAACAGGCTGCTGTCTCTGTGTGTGCCTGCATATTCATCACTTGTTTTATATTCCTCTCTCCTTCCCTTCTTTCTGTTTATGTTACTCTGCACAGCACGATTCTCACTGATGGTGCTGTATAAACAGATGATCCCAAATAATCTATGTGGAAAAAGGGAAATCAGGCCCATATTACTAGACATGATATTCACTGTTATACCACTAGAGGGCACATAGTTCCTTTCAATTAAAACACACTCCTCAGACTAACCACATTTTCCTGCACTGAATGGTGTTCACCGTTTCGGCTTGTAGAGTCAAGTAGTTTAAATATGTTGCATTTTGCCGATCCGGTAAACAATGTTCTCTTAAGTCCTGTGCAGTGAAGCCTTCTGGGTGCAGCACATGCATGAGGGAAGAGGCAGGTTGGATGCTGGATGGGATTATATGTGAGGGGGAAAGAGGACAGGGGCTGGACAGGGTTGTGCTTGGCAATGATGAGAGAGAAATGAGAGAGAGAGAGAGAGAAGGTGGAGGGACAGAAAGAGGTGGAGTGAGAAAGGTGGGAAAGAGGAGGTAGGGGTGTGATGGGGTAGCATAGAAAGTCAGGGAACAAAAACAGGAAAAGGTGGAATGGGTGATATGCTTTGTGGAGCAGATTGCCAAGGTGGTACCCTCCCATTTGCCCCAGACAGCAGGACTAATAGTCAGGGAAGATGGGGGATGTAGTCTAAAACATCTGGAGCACACCACATTGGCATCTCCTGTTGTAGAGCATGCAGCCCGCCTAGGGAAGGCCACCGACTGAAGGGCAAGGTAGGTGAGCGAGATCGTTGCTTCATATGTGTGCTGGGATTTACTAGCCAGCAGGCCTCATATATTTTGATCTTGCTTCATTTGTGCAGCTGTCAGTAGGCATCGCAGCTGCTCTTTATAGCAGTGGTTTGCATTCTGTCGAGCCAGCAAAGATGCTATGAGCACTGAACCGCCTGCTTCATAGATGTAGGGATAGCTGTGTGAAACTGCAGTAGTGGAAACCTCAGTCGCAGCACTACAGCTCAGTTGGTTAGAGCTCTGTTGGTAACACCAAGGTCCCAGGTTCATTCTCCACAACTACATATTTATGCATTGCAGGGGTTTGTCTTAGATGATCCTCAAAGTCCCTCTTCCAACTGTATGATCTATTCTAATTGCCTTCTGTTTCTCTTAGGTTTTTTTCTGTTTCGGAGTGGTTTTCTGTGCATCGGTAAAGGCCACGTATTGGTCAATTACTAACGGTATTGTGGTAAGTACAGCTTCGTGATGAAACAGCAGGGAAAGTGCTACATGGTTGAAACACAGCAATATTGCTGGTCTCAAAATGGCGGTGAAAGATGATGGGGTTTGTAATCCTGCAGCAGCTGGAGAGCCCCCCCAGGAGTAGGAGGTGCCTGGAGGAGAGAAGGCACGTCAGCTGCAATGCCACTTGAGCAGCCTAAAATAGGGGCCCATATCCAGCGGTCCTCATTGTCCACCAACCCCTGAGTATCAGAATCAGTGACCAATGTGAGAGGGTGGAGGGGAACTAAAAAAAGTTTATCTTCCATTGGTGAATTTTAGCCCGTACATCCCTAGATCAGAGCTATGTTTTTCTTTTCTCAAAGGATGCTTGATGCGTGTAAAGCACTGAATCCAAAAAGGTTAAATATGCTTGCTTCAGCTGCTTCAAATCACATATCTATCCACCGTGGTGAAATTGCATCTATAGAGAGGTGCTGGGAGCTCTCTGTTGTGTGTTAGCAGTCTGATCCCATAGCCAGATAAATGGCAAGTTCTTTCCTTTCAGCAGAGCGAAATCCTAAAGTATATTTGCTTGATAGTGAATCTCATTGAAAACTCCTGGGACTCACTTCCAAGCAAACATGTAGAATGTGAGTGTGTCCGGATGCGCCTGAAACTGACAATTCAAATGCATCTTTTGAAAGAGTATCAACACGCCACTGAAATACCTTATGCTAATAAATAGTTCAGAAAGAAATGGTTCACAAATCAGTGGTTCACAATCACCTTTCTGGTTCAGTACTAAAATAGGATTGGTGGCGATACTAAAATAGATCTCCATCTCCAGATCCATGTTCCTTGCCACAATTGGTAGCCGAAAGCATGACAGATCTAGTATTACTCAGGCATTTTATGTGTTGCTAAGTAGCAAGCTGCACTTTAGAGATAAGGCTGTGGCCAGCTGTGTGGTTGACAAGAGTTATCAGGATAAATACAAGGTGTAAAGAAGCTATGTCCATGTGTTCACAGCAGAAGACAGGATCCCACAAAGCTCTGCTTGTATGCTGTCATTGCCTGTAAACGCTTACAAATAAACGAAAACTGGCCCAGAATTTTAATGCTGTTGCAGGAATATATAAACACAGGCTCTGCATGCAGGAAAAATATGTTCCATGGTATGTCGACCACAGCAAACTATGGCAAGTTCTTAAAGAAATGGGAGTGCCTGATCACCTCATCTGTCTCCTGAGAAATCTCTACATGGGACAAGAAGCTACAGTTAGAACTGGATATGGAACAACTGATTGGTTCAAAATTGGAAAAGGAGTACGACAAGGCTGTCTCCCTGCTTATTTAACTTATATGCAGAATTCATCATGCGAAAGGCTGGGCTGGATGAATCCCAAACCGGAATTAAGATTGCCGGAAGAAATATCAACAACCTCAGATATGCAAATGACACAACCTTGATGGCAGAAAGTGAGGAGGAATTAAAGAACCTTTTAATGAGGGTGAAAGAGGAGAGTGCAAAATATGGTTTGAAGCTCAACATCAAAAAAACTAAGATCATGGCCACTTGTCCCATCACCTCCTGGCAAATAGAAGGGGAAGAAATGGAAGCAGTGAGAGATTTTACTTTCTTGGGCTCCATGATCACTGCAGATGGTGACAGCAGTCAATAAATTAAAAGACACCTTCTTGGGAGAAAAGCGACGACAAACCTAAACAGCATCTTAAAAAGCAGAGACATCACCTTGCCGACAAAGGTCCATTTGGTTAAAGCTATGGTTTTCCCAGTAGTGATGTATGAAAGTGAAAGCTGGACCATAAAGAAGGCTGATCGCTGAAGAATTGATGCTTTTGAATTATGGTGCTGGAGGAGACGCTTGAGAGTCCCATGGACTGCAAGAAGATCCAGCCTATCCATTCTGAAGGAAATCAGCCCTGAGTGCTCACTGGAAGGACAGATTGTGAAGCTGAGGCTCCAATACTTTGGCCACCTCATGAGAAGAGAAGACTCCCTGGAAAAGACCCTGATGTTGGGAAAGATGGAGGGCACAAGGAGAAGGGGACGACAGAGGACGAGATGGTTGGACAGTGTTCTCGAAGCTACCAGCATGAATTTGACCAAACTGTGGGAGGCAGTGGAAGACAGGAGTGCCTGGCGTGCTCTGGTCCATGGGGTCACGAAGAATCGGACACGACTAAACGACCAACAACAACATGTTGACACAATGCCAAGCCACTGGGAGAGACCTTCCACAGCTTCAGAAGCATGGCCCTATTAAGATGCTGATGGCATGTGCCCATCTCCACTTTTGCATGGTAACAAGAAGTTGGCTGAGGGGTATTAAAAACAAACAAACATTGAAACTGGATTTTTAAAAAGGCAATTGTTCGATACTAGATGGTATGTGCTCCATTTTTGGAATGTGGGCTGGGGAACTGGAAGTTGCATTCAGTCAATCAACAGTACATGAGACAAAAATCTGGGCAAACGCGGGGACCCCAAAGATATGAAAAGCAGGTTCCACTAAAAGAGAGAGTCGCTCAAAATGCTTGGATTCTTCACTCAGAACTAGGGCAAGAGGACTTGTAGGGGAAAGCAGCCAGTGGAAGGAGCACTCTCCTAGAAATAGGCTAATTAGGTGAACAAATCATCTAAATATCAGGAATCACCTGCATCTTCCATCAGACAACAATGAGGCCCTCCTCCCTTTCAAATGCTTGAGCAAAAGTATGATCCTTTGACTGCCCCAAAATAGGTGTGTCCACTTCTTACTGCGCTGGGATCTCCGATGGACTGTCTGACATTGTGCTGTGATTAATCCCTGGCGAGTCTACAGAAGCTTCTGAAATACTGTAATGAATGAGATATTGCCTTCAGAGCTGTTGTGCTCGATTCTAGTGGCAGTCCAGATGGAAAGCACATGGGATTGCTGAATATTAAAACAACAAGCAAACAGATGATCTGGCATCCCAGCTAATAATCCATCTCTCGCTGACAGCTGCTAATATGGAGAGCTTTTTGTAAGCCATTGCTTGAGTATCTAATAGCGGCTGTTTTGGCCTATACAAGCAGTGTTCTGCCACAAGGGAATTACTTATCAGAAAGCACTCTAACTTAATAGATTATGAAGCGCTCCATTTATCTAGGATAAGAAAGTTACGCCTTAAATCCAACTGCATTCAATAATGCTGTTCCTCAGTTGGTGATAGCTAAGGTCAGTGGATTCACCTTATATATTCCACTCCTATATTTACCTGTCCATACAGGTACAGATGGGTCGAATGGAACAATTACATTTGCAGGAAATCAGTCCAGCATTGCTGGTGGTTTATGCTTGGCTTTATCTTTAGGTTTTTTTGGTAACTTTTGTGTTTCTTTGTCTTTTAAGCCAGTGGTTCTCAAACTTGGGGGTAAATTATAGTTTGCAGAGTGAGAGCAATGTTTTCTAGGAGGCAGCAGGCAGAGCTAGATACATTTTCCTCCCAACTAAGGTTGAGCATTGCAGTCATTAAAACTGTTATGTTTACTACTGAAGATTTAGAGAAGGATGGGACATATGGGAGCTTTTGTTCACAGCACCTCCTCCCTCTTCTGCATACTTCCCTGAGAGGCTGGTTTTAGGAGAGAGATGGTTGGACAATGTTCTCGAAGCTACAAGCATGAGTCTGACTAAACTGCGGGAGGCAGTGGAAGACAGGAGTGCCTGGCGTGCTCTGGTCCATGGGGTCACGAAGAGTCGGACACGACTAAACAACTAAACAACAACAACAGATACCCTCTTCTGATGCCCATGTCGAACTACTGTCCCTGCCCCTAAATTGCATACATAAACAGACTGCATGTACACAGTTTCAGTGCACTCACCTCCTGAAGGGATGGTTTTGGGGGTCAGGAAGGTCAGATAGTAGGGCAGGTCTAGCACTCCCAGTCAGCCACTGGGAGTGAGGAGGGTGCTCACCGGCCTGACTTGACCATGCCACCATTCACCACTCTCCCTGCCAGGCCCCCAGATGCATTTTAATGGTGGACAGCAGTGACA
Organism: Podarcis tiliguerta; assembly: GCF_965153285.1. Classification (NCBI taxonomy): domain Eukaryota; kingdom Metazoa; phylum Chordata; class Lepidosauria; order Squamata; family Lacertidae; genus Podarcis; species Podarcis tiliguerta. The sequence continues at coordinate 63,004,013 of NC_139534.1, forward strand.
ACTGAAGGCAAATCCATTTCCCATCTGCAGTGGCTGCTTGCCATTTCAAGTTGCCCAAAATGTAATGCCCCAATTGATAGATCTATGAAATTTATTTGTTTCCTAGCTCTGTACACTGGGTGGGGGGGGGTGGGTTCTCCACAGGCCATAACACACACTAGCCCTGGAATGTGCTCTCTCTCTCTCTCCCTCTCTCCTCTCTGTCTTTCTGTCTATCTGACACTCTGACACTCCATCTCTGTAGGCTGCTTGAAATTAGGGATGCATTAAATCAGGCCAAGGGGATGCAGAGGACATGCAGAAGACACACCACAGCTTCCCACATGCTGCAGGTTGGCATGGGCAAGTACATCTGTTTTGGTTTCAGTCTCTCATTCTTCCAGTCTTAAATTTACTTCTTCATATTTCCACATCCATTTGCATTTTTAAAATAATAATAATAAAACCTCGTGAAAATTCACTAGCATTTTAGTGTGAATTTCCCTTAATTCCCCAATATAATGCATTATTTATGTTATTTCCACTAACATATGCATTTTATTGCACATTTTTAATGCACACTTTACCCTAGTATATGCAATTTTGTACACTTCATTTGGCCGAAGAGTTGCATTGCAAATTCAGGGAAGTACAGATTTCAAAGGATGGCTAACCACTGAGTTTTACCACATTCCCTGTTTTCCCCCCTAAATTCTTTCTGCCTTTCAGATATGTTTGGCACTTCATTTATTGTGCCTTCCAATCCAAACTACTTCAAATGGCATTGGAAAGCATCCTCCTAACTCTTTACAGTTGCATTAGAAAGGAGGTGTCCCTGAATGTGTCTCTCAAGATTATTTAATGCTTTTCAGACACATTCCTGAGAGAAAAGACAATAGATCCCTTTCTCTTCCTGACGTTCCACTCTGATAACTGCTGAGCAGCCTGAACTGGGAAGATCTTGCTGGCTTTTACAGCCTTTACTCCCCATGGGATCAGAAAGACCCATTTTGGTTTGAAATGATAGCCAAATATCTCAAGCCAGTATTGAAGAGAACTAAAAGGGTAGGTGGAATTGACTGCCTATTAATGGAAAATAAAACTCTACCAAGGCTTTCATAAATTTTAAAGAAAGCAATAGGACCAGCCTGTTACTGTGGAAAAAGAAAGGCAGCTCTTTTAAGAGGAGCACAGAGCCTTTTTTCCAGGAGAGGCATAAACTACCACATCATATCTCTCTTAAATTCAAAAGAACTTGAACAAGGCCCTTAAAGCATTTTTGCGCAGCCTAATCCTTCACCTCATTTTAGGGAACTCAAAGATCTCCAAGTATACACTGTCCATAGAATCACCCCATCAACATGCTTATCAAAGAACTCAAGACTGTTGGTAAGCAGGACTTTGCAGAAGCCATGCTGATTCTTCCAGAGAACACTTAGGATTAAGTCCAGGTCTGCATCCTTCCTAGATGGTTCATTATCTAGAAATGTTGTCTCTCTGCAGTGGTGGCTGGTGCCCATTGGGACTGGTGGAGAGGAAGGCAGAGCGGTCAATAGTTGGTGGAGCCAGAGCCAATGACAAGGCAGAGCCAACTAATTCTGATTTTATCTCCATCCTTCTTCCTACTAATGGTGGCAATGAAACTAAGTGAAGAGGAAGCTGGCAGCAGTGTGTGTGTGTGTGTGCGCGTGCGCTGGTTGATTTCAGACCAAGTTTGATGGGGCAGCGCCCCATTTGCTTTAATAGACCATCCACCACTGTCTCTTTGTAATAAGCCAAGCATGCATGCACTCAGTTAATGTGTGGGTAGTTGGTTGCCCATTATTGTAACACTTTCTCCATTGTCTGCCCCCCTAACCTCATTTTCTGTTTCAAGACCCTTGACATTTTGGCCAGGTGAGTAATATGTCTAAAGTACTAAATTAGTTTTTAGCTCTGGTTATTCTACACAAAAGGTTTTGCAAAGGAGTTTACTCCTCTCAGGATTTCTATTTGATAGGTCTCTATTCGATTGGACTTTATTATTATTATTTTTTACATACAGAGCTATTCAACCCCCCAATATGCCCTTTCCTGTCGTTTCTATAGGTATCTTGGGAAAGTTGTGTCCCAGCGATTTTCTTCATTAGACTAGTTTATACCTTTCTTAATTTGTGATGCACATTTTATCTGCATCATGTCTCAGAGTGATGTTAAATATCATCCTCTTATATTAAGAACGATGTTGTGGTCAGAGGATCCACTCAGTCTGGGTCTTTTCTTCTGAATAAGGTCAATACAATGGCTTTTGTTATGATATTATTACCATGGAGCAGCAAAACGCTTCTGCTGCCTCTCCTTATACCTTTCCCAACAATAGTGGAAAAGAAAACCTTGTGATTAAGTGATTAAGAAAACCTGCTTGTGTCTTTTTTTTCAATGGTTTGCCTTCTCCTAAAGCCAGATGTCATAAACAACATTTTGTCCACTATATTCAATTTATAAACAAGCAATTTTTTATGACAGTTGAACCTTTATAAAGCAATCAGCTGGTAATACCAGCTTTGGCTGGGCTGAACATTATATTTAATAAATATGTGGAGAAGCGTACGGAGAACAAAATTGGTTTTAGTCCTATTTTTTATATATATATAAAAAATACACTGATTTTTCTTCATTGAATTAGACCAGCTATCAATGTGGAAATAACCATATAAATCAATACAAAACTACAAGACAGACCACAAACCAAGCAACACCACATCCCTATAGCTCTGGTGAATACGATTCATTATTCCAATTCTCATTATGGTCTGTCACATATGACAATAGTCGGTTGTGACCTTATTTAACAACTGGGGTTTTAACAGGGTAAAAGAGGATGAGTTCAGTGCACTTCCACTGAACACTCTTATTTTCTCTCTTGACCTTCCTTCCATGGCTTCTCTTCTGTATATCATCCCTGCAGCCTAATTAGATTGTGAGCTCTGTAGACAAGGGAATTAGTGCGTGTGCATATATCATATGGTCTGTAATATGTCATGAACCCATACACTGTCACTTTTGAAAATAAAAACAAGAGGGGAAAGGGAACAGTCAAATGTAAACTATAACATGCATGTCCTTGCACAATAGATTATTTTGTTAGGACTTAGAATAGAAAGTTGGCAATTTATTGCAATGCAATCAAAATTTCCACGTAATTTATGTTTTGTTTAAAATACTTAAATCATATGCAAGAAGTGGGAAAGCAGTGGTCCAGTGCACTAAGAAAAATCCTCCACAAGCAGGAAGCTGAAGTTTCTGCTTTAGGAATTGTTTTAAAAGGAGGAGAAATGTGAGTAGTGCACATTTCATAATAAATGGCGTAGCCCAAATGGTGTGGTGTAGTGGTTAGCATGTCAGACTAGGACTTGGGAGAACATGATTCAATCAATCAAAACCTTTATTGCATTAGCAAACTGCCATAGCAAAATAAGACAATACAAAAAAGAAAAAAGACAAACTAGAGACAAGCAGCCCAGCAAAATTCAGGTGTTTTGGCTGGCGTAGTGACATTTAAGTTACCCGAAGACAATAATGCAAAGATATAATAGCCAGCGCCCAAAAACTAGTATGCGGGTATATATAAAGCACAAAATGGCCCCAGAACAGACTCAGCATATTGAGTTAAAAGTAATAAAAAGATTAAAACAGGTCCAGGTCTAGGGCACGCTACCCTGTCAGAGTAGCCCTGAGTTTCAGAGCCTGCACTATGAATATTGCCACCCCACGTGAGATTTGGGGATTTGCGTCCACAAGAAGCGATTTCAAACAGTCTTCCTTAGATGTAATGGTGGACGGGATCAAAAGGAGGAGCTTAGATCTTATTGGCTCATAAATAGGGCAGTAGAAAAAGAAATGTATGAAGTCCTCTACTTCATTCATTGTGCATGGACATAGACGCTGGGTAATAGGGGTCTTAGAATAAATCCCCTGCAGGAAGGCCGTGGGTATAGAATGGAAGCGGGCCATAGTAAACGCTCTTCTCAAGTTGGGCTCCGTCAGGTCTATCAAGTAGTTGGCAAGTGATCTTACCACTTTCACTTTAGGGAGCCACATGGAGAGGCGAGCTGAGGTGGACTGTGCCCGGTCCATGGCCTCGTCTCTTGTAAGAATCCAGGCCCGGATTTTATGTTTGTCCCAAGAGGACAGCGAGTCAAGATTTGGGAGAGAGTAGCGTGCAGTAATAGTCACCATGGCCTTGGACCATTTATTGCTTTGAGAACACGTTAAAAAAGCTTGCCTGGCTAGTAGGGGACCTGGGGCATTGATTAATTTACAATAAAAGCTAATAATTCTAATGTGGGCTCTCGCAACAATGGAGGGGAGGCCCAGTTCTGTTCTTAACTGTGCTGCAACCGAGCCCTTGGGGAGACCCAGTATCTTCCGTGCAAAAGAGTTTTGTAGAATCTCCAGCCGTTGTAGTGTTTTTAAATTCCACCCCCAGATTTCAACCCCATACAATAACATCGGGAGGACTTTGCTGATAAATGCTTTTCTGATTGGTGGAACCAGCTGGCCGCCTTTTGCATAGTAGAATTTCTCCAAGGCTTTGATGGTTCTGCGGGCAGCCAGGATGGTTGTATTTAGGTGAGCTGACCAGCTAAGCCCATGCTGAAAAATGATACCCAAATACTTGAATGCTGAACAATGTTCAATAGAATGGCCCTCAAAATTCCAGAGTGACTTCCGAGTTTTCATGCCAAAAGTAAGAATTTTGGTTTTGGCGAAATTAATTTTAAGGGAGTTGGTATCACAATATGTCATGAGCCCTCTGAGCATGTTGTTTAAGCCCAGCTTGGTTAATGACAGTATCACCATGTCGTCCGCATAGAGTAATATGGGGATCTTGAGCTGTTGTAAGGAGGGGGCAGGTTGATTTAGGGCCTTCATAGTTGTGACGATGTCATTGATATAGAAATTGAATAGAAAAGGGGCCAAGAGGCAGCCCTGTTTGACCCCTTTATTCAGAGGGAAAGAATCAGAAAGAGCTCCCAGAGGGCCGAATTTTACTCTGGCCGATATGTCATTATGAATTTCCATAAGAAGGAGGAGGAGTCTCTTATCTATGCTGGTATGACTAAGCTTCTGCCATAGCCTATCTCTGGGAATGGAGTCAAAGGCGGAGGTCAGGTCCACAAAAGCCGCGTGTAGTTTGCAGTTGAACCTGTTTAAGTATTTATCAATCAGGGTAAGTAGAACAAGACATTGGCCAGATGTGCTGTGACCTTTGCGGAAGCCAGCCTGTTCCGGATGGAATAGCTTTGTTTCTTCTGCCCACTCAATTAATTTCTCTAGCAAGAATCTAGAGTAAACCTTGTATGATATGTCCAACAGGCTGATAGGTCGGTAGTTGCGCGGATCTTGTGGGTCCCCCTTTTTATGTATTGGGATAACTATGCTCTGTTTCCAGTTAGGTGGAATCTTAAGAGTAGCATTAATGGTGGTAAAGAGAGATGCTAAGATAGGGGCCCACCACGACTGGTTCGATAAGAATACCTCAGGTGGTATCATATCCTCCCCCGGGGATTTATCCCCTGATAGCATGCTAATTAGTTGAATACATCTCTCTGGGGAGACTGGCTCCCAGGTGGGCAAGGCAGATGCTGGAAGGGTGGTGACTACATTTACGTCAGAATCTGAGGTGGAATACAGCTGAGCAAAGTGAGAGTGCCAGCTGGCTGCTGTGATGTTATTAACAATGAATGAGGGGGGTCTTAGACCTGCATTAATTAAATTCCAAAATTTCTTGTCGTCACGGGTTTTAATGGCCACTGACAGAGCCGACCAGCGTTCTTTCGCAAAGAGCAATTTCTTATGTTGGAGCAGCTTCTTATAGTATGAACGAAATTGGGCTAACTCCCTGATTTTGCTCTGAGTGCTGTCTGCTTTCATGTCTGACTGGAGAAATCTAAGCCTACTTCTGCACTGTTTGCATTCTTGGTCGAACCAGGTTTGATTCTTCCAGGATAGAATCGCACGGGAAGGTTTCGTAAGCGAAGGGAGCAAGTAGACTAGAATTTGCTGGAAATTTGAGAAATGATTCACATTCGTTGTTAACAACTGAGCTTTCAGGGCTAGGATCTCAGGGGAATTTAGGAGGACTTTTATGTCTTGCTCCAGGTAGATGTCCCACTTCTTGCGTCCGGGGGCCAGGGTCGATGAATCCTGGGGGTGTGGTGAGCTGGGAGGCCCCAGCTGTGTGTGGTGAAAGGAGATGGCAATTGGAAGGTGGTCACTTTCGGTTCTGTTGAACACATTGAAACAGTATGCCTCATCATTAAATGCTGAGGAGGACCAGATGTAATCTATAACACTTGCCCCTCTAGATCCTAGAAAAGTATAGTATCCCCCGGACCAGTCTTTGGGTGTGCCGTGCAAGCTGTGCAGCCCGCAGTTTATAGTGAACTCCAGCAGTATGATGCCAGCCCTATTAATGGTCTTGTCCTGTGAATTCCACGTAGGAAGCCACTCCTCTTCTATGAATAATTGCGACTTATCGGTGAATAAGCTTATATCTGCTCCGATTCTGGCATTGAAGTCCCCCATTATAAGGATCTCTGACTTTGGAAATTCAGCCCCAGATTTATCTAGAATAAATCTTAAATCCTCCCAAAGCTGATTTGAGTGAGAGGAGGAGTAGGTAGATGGATTGTACAAGTTTACACATATGAATTCCCCAAGCGAGCTGTTAGTGATGTGCAAAGTTTGAATGTAATTACTCTCTAACCAAAAGATAGGAGAGATATTAAGCTGAAGCTCCTGCGAAACAAATGTTACCAGGCCTCCACTAGGGCGCCCATACAAGTGTGTTTTGGTCGCAGGAATCACAAAGGCGTCATAGCCCGGTAGGGATGGGGGGGGTGAAGATTCTAAGCACCAGGTCTCTTGTATACCCATAATCTGGAATTTCGCTAAAAACTCTTTCATATCCCCGTCATCCTGTTTGGACGTCCATCCTGCCACATTCCAGGATAGCACATTAAAGCAATTTGAGGAGGGACTATGTGCTAGTCAATTGCTCTGGTTGCTGGTGGGAAGGACATTGCCAGGGGTCTGAGACAGCTCCAGGCGAGGTACTACCGAAGGTATCGAAGGGGTGGTGAGTTGATTGATGTGACCAGCAGGGTCTTCAGTAAAACCTAAGTTGTCTCTTTGCACAGTGGGTTCCTTAACGTTTATATATTGGCTTGAAAAGGTTGCGGATAAATGAGGTTCTACCAAAAGAGGTTGACTGGCAAAGGACGAGGATATAGAGTCATTTGACTGTACCGCACTGAATGAAGACTCCAGGTCAGGCATAGAAGAATAGGACATTGACAGATTACCAGGATGAGGTGTGTTTGGCGCGTTACTCTTTAAGGCGGAGGACGAGGTAGTTGATTGCAGATCTATTAGTAGAGGTGAAGGGGGTCTGCGTTGCGACGGTGTATGAGGAGCTTCCGCCAGGCAGACTGCCAAATCATCCGTTATTGGAGTCCCAGTATTTGGCAGGGGTTTCTGGGGTGTTAGCCCCTTCATAACTGGTTTCCTTTGATTTAATAGGTTGCTATGTCCAGGATTTGAGGAGATTTTCTCTTGAAGTACATGTGTAAGATGCTGCTTGAGTGTATCAAGCCTGTTTATAACTTCCTGCTGTTCTACTAATGGCAACTCGCCATAGGATGAAATAAGGTCCCTCTCCTCTGAGATATCCAGATGGCTGGGCCCGCTTTGGTCATGCTTCTTTGTTGCTGGAGTAAATAAACCAGGAAGCTTGGGCTGAGAGGGAGGGTGAGGTTCCCGGGTGGACAACTTGAGTTTCAAGACTGAGTCGCGCCTGTCTGGCGGGCAGCTACCTTTTTGTACGGTGCTGCGGAAGAGAGGTTTAATCCTGGTGTCATTAAAGACTCTTGTTGGGAAGATGCCCCAGGTGGCCAGAAACGCTTTACGCCTAACCAGTATGGAGGGAATTTTTGGAGACTGGAAGGAGAGCAATACTTTTTGGAGCCGATGGTGGTAGTTTAAAAGTTTCACTGTACTGAGGTCTATTAGCGGAGGCCAAATCTGAAGGAGTTGCCTCAGATGATCTTTGACATCTCTCGAATTATTCCACCTTGGGGACCTGGGGTCCCTACTGTGTATAGTTAGACATATTTTGTTTGGTTGTAAAATCAGAGATTGAGAGTCCAATTGAGTTTTTAGGAGGTGACCACCAGTACCACTTTCATGTCTAATAAGGGAGGTATACCTCTGTCCCTTTAAATCCCTCGGGGGCAGAGTGTGGTTGAGCTGGAGCTCTAGCAAATGGGCCTCAAGCTTTTGGTGGAGATTATCCACCTGCATGGAGATCCCATTTATGCTCTTAAAGATGCAGCGCAGGGTCCTGGTTATTAATTGGAAATGATCGAGTCCCATGCCATCGCCGAGGGCCAACTCGGGCTCCCCCTTCGAGGTGGCTCTCACCTCTTTGTCATTATCGTTGGCATTATTCGTTGTCTTCGAGTTCACCCCCTCCACTTCTATATCGGCTGCGAGGTCAATTAAAGGATTAAAACGATTGTGAGTTTCAACCATGTAGCTAACTTCCTCATTATTTCTATTACAGTTAAGAAAAAAAGTATCAATCTTGGACTGTTTGGGCCTCGGGGGAGGCATTGCCTCATCCAGGTCCCTTGGCCGCTTGCCATGGCCCATAGTGGAGATTAGAAGCAATCGGCTGATAAAATAGAACCTAGCAGGATTGGACTCTCTGCTCACCTGCTCATGAGTGGAGACTTCAGACAATCCAATGTAAGAGTCAAGACTGCAGCAAAACAATAACTCGTTGCTGGTTGCAAAAGGGCCCCCGTGCAATGCGTTCAGTTCATTTTTCAAAGACAGGCCTTTAGCAGATCCCGTCACCAGGCGTGGAATTATCACGGAACTTCTTTCCCTATCTAAGTTCTCTCTGCATATCTGAGGGAATTAATGACCATTAATGTTGCATATCTTTTTGGCAAGAACACGAAAGATTCCAGCAGGGAAGTGAGGCATGACATTCTTCTTTGCATGATTCGAATCCCCACTCAGCCATGAAGCTCACTGGGTGACCTTGGGCCAGTCGCTCTCTGCCTAACCTACCTTGTGAGGATCAAATCAGTGGTGGACTTTGGGATCTCAAACTTCAGTAGCACTCTGTGATGCTAAAATTCGGTGCCCGCCACACCTTTCGCACTCCATTCTGCATCATTGTTGCAGCGCCCCCTGTGGTTCCAGCACCCAGTGTGGCCAAACGGCACCTCTGATCAAATGAGAAGTGAGAAAACCATGTAATTATTATTATTATTTATTATTTATACCCTGCCCATCTGGCTGGGCTTCTCCAGCCACTTTGTGCTCCATGGAGGAAAGATGGGATATAAATGTAATGATGAATGCATGGATGAACAAGCCATATGTAGTTGAAAGCAACTGAGGTGAAGGGAGGTTTTTTCCATTTTCCCCATATAGTTCTAGCCAGTGTTTGCTTTAATTTATACACAGCTCATTTGGTTAGCTTAGATATTAATCACTTGTGGTGTAGAACAGCAGGTTCCATTGGCAAAGCAGGAGCAGAGAATTGTTTATAAAGTACCGTAGCTTCCTCTTCAACTCAAACATACATTTACTTCAAGGTAAATGTATTTCAGGGCCACATTAAACATTCCTGCTAAAGACAAGTCAACCCTTTTCTTCTGTAACTTTTGAGGGACATTTACATTATCAATCAGAAAACAGGCGCCTAGTGCAAGCGTACAATCCCTAACCAGTCACAATTCCTGGATGTCTGCTTATTGTGTGTTTTCCAGCCTGAAAATTCCCTTCAAAGGATGCAGGAAAAATATGGCACATCCCTAAGGAAACACAAGGAGAATCCATAGGCTTTTGAGTGATACAGCGATTTCTGCAATGCATAGGCTTCCCCCTTCTTCCTCATTTTTATAAAAATGTGATGAACAGGGCCTATTAAAATGCATCAGGGCTTTGACTCTTTCATATAACATCTGAGGTGGCCCTCAGATGCTGCCACTTTCAAAAGAAAACACTCTAGTTGCATAGAACTCAGAAAATGTATAGCTCTGATCTATGATTTGCAGGCACTGACGATCAGCTGGTTGCCAGTGCTTTAAAAGCCCTGTGACTTTCTCTGGCTGGCTTGATTTGTAAATGCTTAGCAGGCAAAGGAAAATGTGGTGGTGATGTCAGGTGATAGGTTGATGGGTGGCAGCCACCTGTCAAAATGGCCTGTGGAGGTTGAGTGACCTTAAGATCTCCCTGGAAAATACACCCTACCCCTGCATAAAGGGGGAAAGCTGCATTCCTAGATTCTGGGTGCTTCAGTCTGTGCTATGAAAGGGACTCTTGGTTTATTTTGAAGGGAGGAACCTGAGGCTGCATATGACCCACAGCCTAATCTCATGCAGGTGTGGGACCTCAGAGGGACAGAAGGAAGGTGTAAAAAAACAGAGAGGCAACTTACGGAGCGATGGAGGCAGTAGTAGGGGAAAACACTCTGCAAACAGTAAGTTTAGACCTTTGGCAAAAGTGATCTGTTCCTCCTCCAGCAGCCCACCAAGTGGGGAGAGAGAGGGAGAAGGGATGGCAAAAAGAGAGAGGGAGATGGGAGTGGTTGCTCTCACTTTTTGCTCTGGGCTTCATGCAGGCCTGAACATTTACTCTTGAGTGAATGCACTCTTGACAGAAAAAGAGCTCTCCACATCTAGTTTATTACCCTTGGCCGCCACAGTCAAACAGTAGCAATACATGCATTCTTTAATTTTTCTGAGAGTGGTGCCACACACAAAATAATTCTGTGTTCAAACAAGCCAGGAGAATTACTTGCACATATTGTAATGGCCTCTGGACCAGATTCTTTTGGGGCCTCTCTTCTCATGTGATGCACTGTTGTTGGAGAGCTTCCCGCCAAGTAGCCAGGCCAATCAAGATGGAAGTCATAATGCATTCCAAACAACCCTTGTTCCAACATGTCTCCCGGTTTTGTCTTAGCAGAATTCCCATGCAGTACAGTTTATGCTGTTATTGTTTTCCTTGCGATTCTATTAAATATTCAAGGTAATAGTCAAAATCAATTGAAAAGCAGAAACATATTAAAAACATAAAACAAGACAATGTGTATAAAAATAGGCAATAAAAATCAGCAACTCTGCAATCCTCCATTCAACAAAACCTTGTTGTTGTTTAATTGTCTTAGTCGTGTTCAACTCTCTCTAACCCCATGACTCACTGAATGTAATAAACATGGCTAGGTTAGACCTATTGGTTTTGATGGGTCTGCTTTGAGTAAAACTTAGTTGAATACCATCCAAGATATTTGGTTCATAATTGAACCAAAATTGAGCAACAAGGTGCCTTGGGTGGTCTACCTGCAGAGGGAGAGATGTTTGGCTCCTGCCAGGGATATTGTAGGATATTTTGGTTTTGTGGAATGGTTTTTAATGAGTAGTTGCTCATGTATCAGGAGAAGAATCAATGTTGCTGGAGAAGTGCCAGCTTCTGCAAAGAGAAGCCCTACTTCACTCATATACCTTTTCTAGGATTCTTTGAGCGTGTCAATAAACATGTGGCTGGGGGTCATCTGGATATACATGAACCTCTAAAAAGCTGTCAACAGTCCTTCACCAAAGGCTTCTGAGGAACTACCTGTTTTCAGTAGAGTATCCTGAATACGTCTCCATCTCTTCATTGCAACCTCATGGAAGGAGAGGGGAAATCTGGTGAATATTGTGGCTGAGGGGAGAGAACCTCCCTCCCAAACGCATACTGTTTTCTTAACTCTGAACGCCCTGAGAAGCAGCTGTTATCTGTGAATACATGAGCATAATTTTTGTACCCTCCACATTTTCCTATCTCACAACTAACAGTGGCTTCAGGCAGAAGATTTAGGGTCAGTGAAGGTGCAAAGGGTTCGCTCCCAACTCCCTATCTCAAGGCCCCAACTGATCTGCAGACATAGCATTAGGTCACATACTAGGAACAGTTCTAGAGGCAGCCATTTTTATTGCAGCTGGTTTTTGTTTTTTGCCTCATTATCCATCTGACTTTTTATGAACACATAGCTAGTTTCCCTGTGTTTCTAACAATGCCTGTTGTGCTACTGATTATATTGCCTATAACCTCATGTTTCGCCCTGGGAAGATTATAGGTACACCACATGTCAGGACCGACAGATCAGTCGGTGGGAATGCAGTTGTCAGCTGTTTGCCCACGCAGTTGTGGGAAGCAACACACATGCTGAGAAATTCTGCTTTACTCCACCATCGCCATTATGAAGCCATTTCTACAAAAAGACAGGCTGGCAACAAAACGGCTCCCCACATCCTATTTTTATTCCCCTTTGGCTCATTTTGAAACCCTTTAATGTGAATAAGCATGGGGGATAAATTCAAGTTCACTTTACATTTAAAGGTGAACTTGCTTAAGCCATACTTTCTGTGAGAATATGAGAACCAAAAGACAGCTACGCTTCAAAGTTCGCATTTCTCTGAATTTTGCAGTGCAGTTCGCAAGCCATGTTATGTGTACAAAAATGCATGTACTGAGGTAAAGTGTAAAAGAACATAAAAATGCACTGGAGAAATTGCTTTGCAAAAAAATGGCGGAATTGCATAGGCATATGGATATATGAAGAAGAATTTGCACCAGATTGCTGGTGAATGTTCATAAAGACTTCTTTTTTAAAATGCAAACTGATGGCGAAATGTGAAGAGCTGAACTTATGAATGGAAGAAATAGAAACTGAGAGAAACAAAAATTTACACATTTGCCCATCCCTAAACATGGCACATGAAAACTAATACTAGAATGATTTTTTAGTACATGCCTAACCTTATAATGCTATGTGTTGAATCTATGGAATGCAATAAATATGTGATATGGTTTTTCAATCTGATTTTCTAAATCAGAGATCCTTAATGCCTGGATAAGAAATCCAGGGTTGGGGTTGAGGTAAGAAAGCAGCTGAAATTAGGAGAAACTTTTCATGTGGTTTCAGTGGATATCTTACCTAACACTCTGATTGCTTCCCTCAATTATGTTCCCTGCATTATTGAGTTTTCTGTTCTGAAAAGCTACAATTTGCCTTGAGGCCTGCACAAATCAATAGGAAAGAAAAGGGAAGGGTAAAGGAATAAAAGAAATGGAACCCTCCCAACTCCCTGATAAAGCCAAGATCAATTGTCTTTCTCTGATTGCTACACAATGATTCAAAGTTCCCAGAATCTCCAGTGCTTTACATTCTTCTGAAAACATTTAGGATTTGATTCACTACTTAATGGGGGTGAAAACAGAGGATCATTGGCCATCATTGACCTGGTTGTATATTACATCCCAACAAGTGGTGAGAATATTAGGTAAAAAGGTAAAGGGACCCCTGACTGTTAGGTCCAGTCACGGATGACTCTTGGGTTGCGGCGCTCATCTCGCTTTATTGGCCGAGGGAGCCGGTGTACAGCTTCCGGGTCATGTGGCCAGCATGACCAAGCCGCTTCTGGTGAACCAGAGCAGCACACGGAAATGCTGTTTACCTTCCCGCCGGAGTGGTACCTATTTATCTACTTGCACTTTGACGTGCTTTCGAACTGCTAGGTTGGCAGGAGCAGGGACCGGGCAACAGGCGCTCACTCCGTCACAGGGATTCAAACCGCCAACCTTCTGATCGGCAAGCCCTAGGCTCTGTGGTTTAGCCCATAGCGCCACCTGCGTCCCTGGTGAGAATATTACCACTCCCCTAAATACTATATCTAGTTGAATGTGTGGTGAATTTATTTTTGCCACTTGGCATGACAATACAGAAGATGGGCTTAGCAAACAGGAGCATGGGAAGTGTCTTCTCTGGCAAAGGCATAATCAAACCGTAATCTCCAGACACTTGGCTTACTTCTTGGAGACATTTAGACTCTAAATTTCAGAAGAACAAGCAATGTCTGTTCTGCATAATGGTGAGAATCCATTTATGCTTCCCACTGAGTTTGTGGTGATAACCGAAGCTTTAACCATTACTGAAATATGTTTGGAGGTTCCTGTGAGTTCCCTGTTGCAGCAAAGCCAAATTAATTCCTGCTCTTTTCATTTCTGAATCAATCTTGTAAATTTATGTACTTGGGCACATATTTGTTTTGCACTGGTAGATTGTCATTCATGCGTTGAATTCTAAATCAGCAGTGTACCACTGGCAAATTTGCTCAGGATGGTATCATTAGCCTGTGAAACATTTTAAACAAATAAATAAATCTGTAAATATTCATTGCAGTGTTTTCATCCAGTTTCAAGAGCAGGGCTGCTTGCACTTTGAACTAAATGCATTGCAGTTCTATACCTAGTTAACCCAAACACTATCCAAAGAAAGCTGAATTATGCATTATTATTATTATTATTCTGAAAATTGAGCAAGTTTGCATAATTGAACAGTTTTCTCTGACTTGGTTGCATAATGTGCTCAGGACTCCTAGTCATGGCGTTGGACAATGAGCAGCAAAGACCCTCTCCCAGCAACTTGGATCCTTATTCAATGACCTCTCAGGCTGAAGGCAGCCCTGTTTAGGGAAGTTTTTAGTGACTGATGTTTTAAATGTATTCTTACTCTTTTGTTGGAAGCTGCCCAGAGTGGCTGGGGAAACCCAGCCAGATGGGCGGGGTATAAATAAATTATTATTATTATCGTCATCATCAGATTTCTGAGATTTTAGCTGGCATTGTCCACACACTTCTAAACATTTCTTTCATAGCCCACAAGGACTTGAAAGTAGACTTTTTTCGAAGGAAAAACAACTCTGATTCTCAGGAAACTGAATTCTGTACCCTGTGTTATATTGTGCATTTTTTTCTGCACTCGGAAACAATTACAGCAAACCCAGCACAACTGTCTGTTTATGAGATCGTTCCTTAAAGGATGGCTGACATGTAGAAATTCTTATGGGCATGTCTTCCCTGTAGGCTGAAGATGCCATGATGGATGTGTATGACATCGTGTATGAAGATGTGAGAAGCAACTCTTCCAACACCAGGAGACAGGAGCTACATACCATCCACAAAACGGTGATCTGCTTGCACATTTTGGTCTATACTCTAGGGGCCCTTCCACAGAAACCAGTTTCTAGGATTTAGAACCTGGTGTTCTTCACCCTCCACACCCTGCCCCCACCAGGCAGCGATGAGGGCTGGGGTGGCATGCTCCATCCTCGCAGGGGGGTGGCAGCGTGTGCACTCCCCACTCTGGGCCTTTGCGGACAACACTACACCCCTGACTGGAGCACAGGCTATTTAGTTCTTCCCAATGACTTGCCTGGAGAAATGGATTAGCACTTGGCAAGACCAATGAGGGAGAAACACCCTCCCCCATTGTGGTAAGCATCAAAGGTCCTGGTGAATTGCTGAATTTTTTCCTTGGCTGCCTACGCCGATATTGTGTAAGCAATCATGACATAGCACGTTTTAACTTCGTTCTATTATGCCCCATATCTGTTTCCAAGTTTGGGATGGGGTTTCGTGTTATCTGTTAAATTCTGACCCCTCTGAAACAGTAGGTTACATAACAAACTCAAAAGCAATTTGCTTTTGCTGGTCCGACCACTAGCAAGAATGAGGCAATAGCTTCAGGTAGCAGGTGTTGGGGGAGCAGTGGCAGTCCCCTGGCGGCTGCTCCTGGAACCGTCCGTCATTTCCCTCTTTGTTTGCTAGATGGCCTGTCCTGAAGCCACTAAGCTTGCCTGTTCATCTCTGGCGCAGTGGAAGATATTATCCTATTGCTAGTGTTGAAGCAAAACTCAACTGCCAGTCCAGTTGACTTCTGTATATGGAATAGCAGAAGGGACGCCATCTTGTTCTTTGCTTCAAGCAGTAAAATATCATCACTTGGGCCTGCTCAGGGCCAAACTAGATGTGACATTCATCCTACTGTCTGGTTTTGCACAGCTGTTTTTCATTTAACAGATAGCCGGCATGGGAGGGAGACGCTGGACTGGGATTGTAGCTTGGGGATAAGAAGGGCTTGAATTCTCTGGCCCAGCTGTAGTCCTGTTCGGAATCACACACATAGCCCTTGCAGCTGATATTCACAGTGGGAGGAAATCTCCCATTGGTGGAGCCAAAGGGTTAAAGCCTACCTCTCACCAGGCCACAGTTCCAGTTTTGTGCTTCCTCCACACCATCCCATGCCAGCTATTGGTTAAAACGAAAACCCAGCTATCTTATGCCAAACTACCCCCATCTAGTTTGGCCCCCAGCCACATTTAAAGCACATACCACCAACACCCCATGCAAATAATAAGAATGAAGGAAGGAATAAATATAAAGGTGGCAACTGTAGTTGGTTGAGAGTGCTGGGAACTGCAGCTCTGTGAGAGGTAATGGGGATGTGCTATAAGTGTATGGTGCTACAGCACTTGAATTCCTGCTCTTCCTTATACTGCTGCTTATGGAGGAGAGAATGCTGCACCAATGAAACTGAGAAGAGTAGCAGAGTAAAAGAGAAGGGCATTCCATGAGCGGGTGGAACTTCGCAGCAGGGAGCAACTCGGAAAGCCCCACTGTTCCTGGAGCAAGGAGCAACGAACATAAAAAAAACAGCAGCTTTGTGGATGAGTGCAGGAGAGAGAGCAGCAGCGTTGAGGGAATGTTTGTTGGAGAGGGAGAGACAGAGAGCTATGCTTCTCCTCTCCAGATAGCTGACTAAAGGAAATTCCAGATTCTTTGCACTGTGGGAGCTGTTTTTGATAAAGATCTAATTGGAGCCATAGGGGAAAATCAACACGTGCTCTTTTACTATATGGACTCCTCCTTTCTTTTTCCTACACTAACCTTACGTTTTCCAGCATGCAGAATTCATCTTGTGTTTCTAATGACAGGGTGGGGGGCATTTAAAAAATATACGTTCCCAACGATGTCTACAAATCTACTCTGTGTCTCTGCTACCAATTATTGGGTGAAGACTTGGGGAAGGGAAGAGTCAAGGAAGCACTGTTCTTCCTTATGCATGCCTAACTCCCAGGGGTGGGTGTGTGTACAGGACTGCAGCCCTGACCTATTCTGTAAAAAAAGAAAGGCAGCAGAAGTCAGGCTTTGCTTTCTTCCTGAGCCAAAACTGATCAGTCAGACACAATGGCCATGCTATAAAGAAACTATAAAGAACATGTTTTTGTGCCCAAGAGAGAATCATCAGGCACCTAGCCAGGGCCTTTATGTTTTTGTTTTTCTTTCTTTGTTTTGTTTTTGACCACCACAGTTTTTGCTGTGGCCAAATGCCATGCAAGTCAAGGTTCAGGTACCCTTAGGAGTCTTGTAGAAGAGGGAATTTCAGCACTCTGCCAGTACTATGATATCATAAGATGTGCCTTTGAAATTCCCAGAGGAACCTGAACTGGCTGCACCCTAGCAGCTGCCTAGCTGATGAAACAAGCTGTTTTTAAAACGATGGTCCTTCATGCCCGAAATAGTATATGCCATCAATGCAAAACCACTGCCAGATTAATAAAACATTACCTTAGGTGATTTAAGGAAAGTGTTGATATTCTCAGACACGTCATCTTTTGTACAGAAAATTAGGTATAAATGGGGCACCATTTCTGAGGAACCTGGACTGGGTTAATAAAAAAGGCCACCTAGATGACCATCTTTTCACTATCCCAGAAGGTTTTGATGGGACTTCTATAGAAATCATGTGTCAACTACCACTTTATGGCTAGACCTTAAGGGGATGTTTACCTTTATTTGCTATAAAATTCATACTTGTATAATATGGATATACACAGTGCGACCCAGCCAGGGATGCATGGGGTACCTGTCCTTCCTAATTTGTGCCGCAAAGTAGCAGGCAAGGAGGGTCTGAGAGGCTTACATCATGCATTGCTGTCCAGTCCAGTAACATCACCACCCTGTTTACTTCCACAAAATGCTTTAAGTATTTGCCAGGTGCAACGTCACAGAACCTGCATCAGGATTCATCTGTTTGCACAGTGCTGAATTGTGCATCATATGAGCCAGGGCCTCTCCCATATTCCCACACCACTTGCAGCTATGTCTCTCTAAATAAATGCACAATATTTTTGTTCCATTGTATCATTGGTTGTATTGCATGGAAAATGCAGGGCGTGCCAAGAAATGAAGGAAAATACTGGTGAGGAGCGAAGGACTGAGTGGTTTGTCACTGGGAACGAAACCAGTGGCAACCTTTGAAATGCAGTATCAAACTTATAAAAGATGCAAGTGAGAAGCAAAGCAGAAGCATTTGACCACATAATATCATGAATGGAGACCATGGGTGGCAAACAGCCAAGTCCCTCCATCAACTTAAAGATTCCACTTGTGCAAGAGAAGTTACTCTCCCCCCCCCCCCCGTGGGTCCCCTAAATCTCTGGCACAGATTAAGAATGGGGGTGGCACTTGCTAAGGGAGAAAAGCAGGGGAGGGGAGTTCTACTGTACCAATGGAACAAGTTAGTCGGATACTCCCCCCTATCTTTAATCCTCAGTCTGATGGCCAGCTGTTATATCAACCACTGCAGTTATAATAATGTAGGGTTTAAGGCTGAGGAGGCAAAGCCTCTGCAGTTTACCAGTAACAAACCAACAGACGACAATCCAAACTCTTCTTTAAAGAAAAGCAATGGTATGAGTGGTGTTTCCCCTTTTCTTTCAGTTTCTCTGTTGTGGGAAAAAGCCACCCTTTGGAGAAGCAAGCAGGATTGAAAAAGAGATGTGCCAATCAGAAGCTGTGGGAACAACAGAAAAGGTAAATTATATGGGAGGCTGGGAAGCTCTGCAGTACAGTCAGTTCAGGTTCTTACAAAGCAATTCTCACTCAGCTGGGGTATTAGCAAAACTGGCCTTGTCACTCTAGCACCAAGATGTTTTCTGACATCATCTGGGCTAGAAGTTAAACAAAATGATAGTTCAGGACACTTTCAGTTCTATGAAACAGTTAATAATAACAGCAACTGCTACTGCTGCTGCTGCTACTGGATCTACATTTATATCACACCTTCACTCCAAGGAACAAAACATGCTGTATATGGCTCTCCTCCTTCACATTTTATCCTCACAACAACCCTGTGAGGTAAGGTAGGCTGAGGGTCAGCGACTGGTCCAAGGTCAGTCAAGGAGCTTCATAGCTGAGTAGAAACTTGGAGCCCTGGCTTCCCAGATTCCAATCTAACCATGAAACCACACTGGCTGGTATGAGTATTTTGAGAGGAATTATTGGAAGGCAGAGCACTAATTTTGTGAGAATGTCAGAGCCCTGCTGGATGATACCACTCTCCATCTGAACAGACCAAACAGTCCATCTAGTTCAGCAGCCTAACTTCCACAGTTGCCAAGACAATGCCTCTGGGAAGACCACAAGCAAGACATGAAGTCCTTATCCCACTGTGGTCTCAAGCACCTTCTGTTTGGTGGCATGCTTCCTCCAAATCTGTGAGGAGTTGGGGAGGGAAACATGGAACCTGATCCTCTTTGAATTTTTATTCAGAAGTAAATCCCACTGTGTTTCAATGGTGCTTGCTCCCAAGTAAGTGTGCATATGGGTACAGCCTTCATTTATTATCTTGTCCTCTAATCTATTTTCTCTCATATTTCAGGATTGCCTAGAAGAGATCCAAAATTTCCTGAAAAAACACATGACTTTTGTCTCTGTGCTGACGACCATTACAATTTTCTTCATGGTAAATATTTGTGTTCTCTGGTATCCTCCTGCTTTTCCCCTTAATCAACAGAAGCAGAAGTGCAAATCTAGTTTTATGGATGGCAACATAATTCTGCAGAAGTGGCAGCATTCTGCCTCGCAAAAAACCCCAACCCCTTTCTAATACATTTCTCCCTCCTTTCCTCTCTCAGAAACAGATTTCTAGTGAGTGGCAGTGATTTGCAGGTGACTGGTTTTTGCCAGGAGAATGTGGTTTCAACCCCAAGGATCAGAGTTTCTGTGCTTATAAGGACTGAGTCTTCCCATACAAACTCACTTGCCAGTTGAGTTGTAACAAGCAGCTGTTATTGTCTGTGCCAAGTTGGCAGTAAATTTGAACAATAACAAAAGCTACTTTGATGATTACTCTGAAACTGTGGAACCACTCCCTGGAAGAAATGAAGGAAACTACCTCTCAGCTGACTTTTCTAAAGGGTTTTTTCTTTTCCTTGTACACCTTTTTACTAAAGACCATCTTGTTTCTTTGATTGTTACATGGTGGCTCTTATATGGTGACTTATATGGTGGCCCCATATTATTTATAGATTTGATTGTATTGCATTGTATTTTTATTGCTTTGATAGAAATCGCTTTGAACCTGTAGAAAGGCAGTAGAGAAATACAGTGGTACCTCGGGTTAATACCTTAATTCATTCTGGAGGTCCGTTCTTAACCTGAAACTGTTCTTAATCTGAGGTACCACTTTAGCTATCGGGGCCTCCTGCTGCCACCACGCCGCTGCCGTGTGATTTCTGTTCTCATCCTGAAGCAAAGTTCTTAACGTGAGGTATTATTTTGGGTTAGCGGAGTCTGTAACCTGAAGCGTCTGTAACCTGAAGTGTCTGTAACCCGAGGTACCACTGTACAAGGTGTCTAGTGAAGTTGTTCCCCTCAACTTCTGCAAGGGAACTCTTCTCCTCCTCCATCCATGCACCCCAACCCCCAAATTTGTCCTGAATTTCCCCCCAAACCTACAGAGGTTTGGTTAGGGTGCAGAGAGAAGAGAGGGAGGGGAAGTTCTACTAGCCAAGTGGAAGTCCTTGGACAAATGTAACTATTGGACAGAACCCATTATAATTAATTAATTTCTTTTAAGAAATTAATTAATAGGGATGCGGGTGGCGCTGTGGGTAAAACCTTAGCGCCTAGGGCTTGCCGATCGAAAGGTCGGTGGTTCGAATCCCCGCGGTGGGGTGCGCTCCTGTTGTTCGGTCCCAGCACCTGCCAACCTAGCAGTTCGAAAGCACTCCCGGGTGCAAGTAGATAAATAGGGACTGCTTACTAGCGGGAAGGTAAACGGCGTTTCCGTGTGCGGCTCTGGCTCGCCAGAGCAGCGATGTCACGCTGGCCACGTGACCCGGAAGTGTCTTCGGACAGCACTGGCCCCCGGCCTCTTGAGTGAGATGGGCGCACAACCCTAGAGTCTGTCAAGACTGGCCCGTACGGGCAGGGGTACCTTTACCTTTACCTTTAATTTCTTTTAAACAACAAAAATGTTTTTAATTGTCTTTCATTTAATTACCTCCCCTAGGTGTATGGGATGAGCTTAACTTTGTTCCTCTGGTACGCCATCCACTTTAAGAAGAGTTTGGATCGGAAGGGCAAATACACGCTGCCAAAGCAATAGGAATTTGGCTTTAGACTTCTGCACCACCAGGGGAAAAGAGCAAGACTGTTGGAGACTCTGAGAAACTGGAATTTGTGCCACGACTGTGGGTGGATGCTGGGTGGTCTTAATCAGTCCCCTCCCCCCCCCCAACACACACAAATGTGCCATCTCAGATGTGACTGTGAACTCCCATGATGCAACCAAGACAGCTGCAGCATCTGTCAACAAAGACTGGCTAAAGTGATGATCAGGCAGCAGAAACTTGAAATGCTGAGTGGAAACATGGAGGCAGGGTATAAACCGGGAACGAAGGACTTGCCCAGCCGCAAGTGTGTTTGCCAACTGAAAGCCATCATTTAGAGCCCCCAAAATAGCTAGTCAAAACAGAACAACATACCCCAGTGAAAAGTAAACTCAAGGAAATGGAAATTACTTGGTTCAATAACCAGTAAGAATATTTTAAGGCTCAGGAGAGAGAGAAAACAGCAGCTTGCTTTACATTATTATTTTAAGCAGTTTTATAGCCATTTCTGAACATGAATCGGACCCTATTTGCATATTTTGTAAGCTTCCTTGGTTTGAATACGTGAAGATGCTCTAAATAGGGAAGAACCCATTTGTTTAATTCAAACACACACACGCACAGTTGTGACAGAAATGGGTGCTGTTAAGTTCTGTTAGGCCTATGCTGCACCCCACCTAAATTTAGTCATGATGAGTAAAGCCGGATTCCTAAACACGCTCACTGAAGAGCAAGCTCCACTAAATACAGCATGATTTATTTCCATTATTTACTTAGTCATGATGAGTAACTTAAGTTCAGTTGTAGCCAATGGAATTTACAGCTCAGCCCAATTCCCATTAATTTCAGTACAACTTGCTCCTGGTTAACTGTGTATAGGATTGCAATGTTAATCATAACTTACTTTAGCTGGCTGCGCAGTTTGGAAATGTAGATCTTAAATGGTAACCATGCACGTTGTAATACACTGTGCCTCCAGTTAAGATCTAGAATGAAAACAGCACAAACTAGGAATATGCTTTTATTCTTTTGATTTAACACCAAAGACATTCCTTTCATATTACTCTGAATTCCTGTAAATAAAATGTATTTGGTTAAGTAGATGTGTTCTGTTCTCATATATCCTACCTAGCCATAAAATTCTGTTGTTTTGTTCTAGATACTACAATAAGTTACAGCATTTCTAAATTGCCTGAAGTGAACTGAAAATCCAAGGTTGAATGTACTAGCAGGAGATCATACAGAATCATGGTTCTGCCCATTGTCAGATTTTGAAGTAGCTACTGGTATGGATAAAACCAATACTTTGTAGTGCTGTGCGATGAATTGCCATCTCATTGAAATAACATTGTGGTAAGTGTTTCAACAAGGCAATATACCGGTGAACAAAAGGTGGAGACTTGACAGCTTCCCAGGAGGTAGCTCAGCTGAACAGATGATTTGCAGATGATTTGCAGACACCTTGTCTCCTTTGTTTGCTGGCTTCCTCTTCCCTCCTAACTAATAAGAAATGAAGATAGGCCCTCCCACAAACCAGCAAACTCTTTCAGCATCACAGGTATCTTTCCATTTGGAACTCAGCTAATTATGCAGAGCCTGCTAACAATCCAGCAGCAAGCCCCCAGGGCTAGACAATCAAAGATCCAGCTGCAAAGTAAACAAAGAAAGTAAACAAAGAACTGGAAAGCATCTATTTCTTCCCTCATACTCACCCCCACCAGTGAAAAAAAGAGGGGGAAGTGTTTTTATTTTTTGTTTTTATTTTCTGGTGATGTTTATATTGCTGGTTCCCTCCATATCAAAAAGGATTTTTTTATTTAAAGAGAACTATCTTTTTGCTTGCTTCCCCTCCCTTTGATAAAAAGGGAGAGATTGGTAGGATGAGGGCTTTTGGGGGGGCTCTTTTGTGGGGAGGGGGAATGGAGGAGAGAAGATTTAGCTGGCTCCCTTATGTTGAAATGGGAGGTTGGGTACCATGTGAGAATGATGGGGTGTTTTTTGGTAAGCAGTGTAAGCAAATGCATGCCTACTCACAAGCAAGCCCTACTGAATTCAATAAGGCTCACTCCCAGGAAAGTAGAAGTAAGTTTAGCTGAACTCAGTGGGGTTTATGCATGCACAGATTCCACATAGACCTCTGAGTGGGAAAGCAGATGCAACTTGACTAGTAAATCATTTAACTACTCTTAAAATTAGTTGAAAATATATTAAATATATGGAAGTTTATTCAATATTTTTTATTAAATCTACTTCCTTACATTCTAAGGCCCTCCACCACCACAGGGAGCCTCATCAAGGCCCTCAGCTGCTGCGGGAAGCGCGGCACACCCTCCCACACCGCAGGGAGGTGTGGTGGGATGTTTTGCTGCCACAGGCAGGCCCAGCAGGGCCCTCTGACACCACATATATCATGAGATACCATGATATTTAGCTGGTGATATATCATGATATTGAAAACCAGATATCGCCCATCCCTAGTACTTGGTAGGAGCATGTTACCATTTCATTTTGCATTGACGCAAATGTCATTTGTGCTTTTCTGTTCTGATTTAAAGCATCACATCCAGTATATGCCAGACAGAAAAGCAATGTTATCTCCCTAAAACACCATGATTCTGATATTGTGGGTCTCAAATATGGTCTGAAGGCACACACAATGCAGGGGAGGGTAGTGTCAAGAGTACTATTCCCTGCTGACCATAGTCCTGACCCTGCACAGGCCTTCACCAACAACTTTTTACATTTTAACGAATGCATAACTTCATTAAGTCAGGAGCCATCATCTTGAGAACATATAAAGCTGCCTCATACCGATTCAGACCATTGACTCATCAGTATTGTGTATCCCAGAGGTAGGAATCTGTCACCCCCCAAATGTTGTAGGACTACAACTTCCATCATCCTTGGCCATAGCCCATGCTATCTGAAGCTGATGGGAGCTGGTGTCTAACAGCATCTGATGGCCACAGGTTTACCCTAACTGGCTTTCCCAAATCTATCTGGGATCAAAGCTGGGGTGCACTGGGTACAGGTACTCAACCCATGAGCTCATCCCCCACTTTGTTATGTATCAGAACAACTGGATCCCGTTTTTGTTTTAACACTCATGCAAAATATAATGGGAAAAATGTGAGATGCTATATTCAAGGACTGCAGCTCATTTACACAAAAAGGACAGTGTATTGTGAGGAAGGAAGAAACTGTTCTACCTCCTCCGTGCCTCTTTTCAACACTTGGTAGGACGGAGTCAGGTGCTGTTCCTATAATTGCTCCCAGTAGCTGCAGTCGCTTACAAACAGTACAGAGTTAACCAGCATGGAAAAAAGTTTTAAACATAGACGAGGCTTCTGAAAGGGCCCGTGCTAAGAAAACTAGCTCTTGGCTATCGTTGCTAATGTTGTTATCCCAAAGGCCAGATGGGAGGCCACGTGATTGCCGGCTGCTTCAAGGAAAATGAAATTAAAGTGCCCTTCTTTCTCTCCCTTATGTATGCAGGCAGTGCTGTTAGAGTTGCTGAGGTATTAGCATATTGTGTGCTAGGCAGTAAATCTTTCTGCACCGAGAAGACATTTGCACAGCTGGCAATGGCTCTGGCAGAGACACAAAGGGCAAATGATATCCCAGCTGAGACCTATGCAGAACTCACAGGTAACCTAGTTTGGCTCAAATGTAAGTGGTGTTCACTGTTTTCCTAGCCTCTGGTCTTGTCCTTCCCCTTTCCCCACTGGTTTATGGAAGAGCACAAGCACTGAGATTAAATAGGCAAAAGAGGGGTGAGATGAGAAAGGAGCACCATGATCCCAGTTGGTGCCAGTTTCAGAAGAGACTCGTGGGATGGAACATGGAGCCTGTGAACTTGGCCGGGACTGTCTTAAGCACAAATTGTTCAGAGAAAGGAAAGTATTAGCCATTTCAGTCCACATGTTGATGGTGAGTCAGTAAACCAGACGAGAATCCATAATGTCATTATGCCACTTGTTCTGACAGCCAATCATTTACAGTAGGGAGAGGGACACTTTGGTCCTCCTGCTGCTACTTGACTAAGGTTACCACAAAATCCATTGAAGTTGAAAAGTGTCCCCAGATTCATTGGGAAAAAATCTGGTAACCTTATACTTGACTCCATCTCCCATCATCCCTGACCACTGGCTATACTTTTGGGGGCTGATGAGCAATGCAGACCCTCAACATCTGGAGGGCCACAGGCTCCTTATTCCCTGTTGTTTTAATGGGGGGTGGGGTTTAAACTTGGGTGCTGTTTGTTTTATTTGTGGGTGGGGTTGTTTTAAATTGTTTTTAAGTGCTATGTGTAAATGTGGATTTTTGTATTTGGATTTGTTATATATTAATTTGGATTTTTGTATTTGTGAGCTGGGGGATTGTTTAGGGGCTTTTGTTGGGGAGTGCAATTTTTATTAGTTTGTATACATTTGTACTGTATTGTTAATTGTTCTGATTATTTTTATTTCGCATTTTGTGCTTTTATATTGTAACTTTGTGTTTTGAACTGCCCTGAGACCTACGGGTATGGGGCAGTATACAAATTTAGTAAGTAAATAAATAGATGTTCCTTATTTGCAGTTACATTTCTAATGATATACAAATAAGCATCTGATTCACTGCTACTGAATTTGTTGCTTCCTGTCCTTCTTTCAATAAGTCCTGGTATACAGTTGCCCTCTATTTTTATGGCGGCACTTTGGATATTTTGAAAGTCTTTTTATTGCCCCCCCCCCCAAACCTTTTAAACAGATGTTGATGGACTATAGCTCCCAATATCTCTGACAACTGGCCATGCTGGCTTGGAATGGTGGGAGTTGCAGTCCAACAACACCTGGACGTCTACAGCAGGCATAGGCAAACTCAGCCCTCCAGATGTTTTGGGACTACAACTCTCATCATCCCTAGCTAACAGGACCAGTTCAGGGATTATGGGAGTTGTAGTCCCAAAACATCTGGAGGGCCGAGTTTGTCATGCCTGGTCTACAGTTGCTCCATCCCTGAAGAAAAACCATTCCATGTTTCGACTATGGAGGTGGGACAAGATTCACAGCAAAGTTCAAAAACCTGATCTTCAATATATGCAAGATTAAGTTGCAAAGGGCAATGTATTTTAAGAGCTCTGGGGGAGAGGCGATCGCATGTGGTCTGGTCTGAAGTACAAGAGTTGGTCCCACTGCCCTTTCTAAATAGTTTCTCTGCTGTTCTTTATCCTAGGTAAAGGTAAAGGTAAAGGACCCCTGACAGTTAAGTCCAGTCACGAACAAACCCAATGCTGATTTTCCATTAGTTTAGAAGCAAAGTCAAACATGTTCTGTTGTACTTTGTTTCTTTTCTCCAAACAATTAAGACCTTTTGGAGATTTGATCCTAACCTGCCTTGAACCCAATTTACATTTCATTATTATAGCTTTTCTTTAAACAGCAAAAAGGGGCTGATATCTGACAGCTTGACTACTCCACATCGGGTGTTTTCTTCGTTTTCTTCTTTCTTCTATCCTGGTTTACTATTCTTATTTTACATCATATGAAGCAAACACACCACAAGGGAGTTGCAGCTTGACCAATCATTCATGTTCTGATGTATATTTAGATTATGTACTGCATTCGCGCTCAGCATCTATTAAGAACTGTGTGCTGGGGGCAGAAGCATTTGCATTTTCTTCAGGTCTCATCTTGTTGATTTGGTTTGTCCTCAAGGGCAGCTATCTCAGTCTCCATCCCTCACATTCATCTCTCAGAATAGACTATTCCCAATTAAAGTTATTGCTATAGTCTGTATGGATGGTTTCTCAGGTGCCTGGGAACATCTTTCGTCTTTCAGTCTTATAAGGCAACTTAGAGCCCCAGGAACTTTATCCCCAGGAAAGATGAGGACTAAAGCCAGTGCTTAATTTCCCAGCTCGTGTTTTGAAAAGACTTGTGGGGAAAAGGCAGGAAATGGCCAGTGACTGGATAGTGTGGGTTTTTTTACCCAGAGGGTGGTACTTGGGGAGTATTGTGCAGTGTGGGGTTCCACAGGGTTCAATTTAATCTCCCATTCTGTTTAACATCTACATCAAATAGCTGAAATGGGGTCATTTGAGTGTAGGAGTGCATTATCAGCAATATGCTGATGATACATAGTTCTACTTCCCCTTTATATCTGCAGATGTTGCAGTGAAGTTGGGAAATCTTGGTATGCCAAACACTGGTTCACGCAAGAGTGAGGCATTGTGGGAGAGATAAAATTGTGGCCTTCTGGGGAATGGGTGTTTGGTCTCTTTAAACGCAAAACTCCGTGTCTCTAGAAGTGTGAGTCAGTTACATCTTGACTCTAGGCAGAATGAGATGTTATCTGATTTGCAGACCCTGGCACAGCTGGGGGCCTGCCTGTGGATTGGGTTGTAAAAAGGCACAGGAGGCTATCAAGTAATTTACAATTTAGGAGCCTGTTACAGTGTGTAAGAGAGGCCTGGGAATGAAGGAAGAGCCTTTTGATCTTAAGGTCTCTGAGTCTAAACAAAGTTCAGCTGTGCTGGTTTCCTGACAATCAGGACATATAGTCTCATCATACAACCATTGGTAAATTGGTAATTAACTTAAAGAAATGATTGGTCCCTAACCTGTCCTCCATGTGGGTTTTCAAGGATAAAGGATTTGGGAATTCAGATGCAAAGGGCAGAACATCTTGCCCTGGTACTTTGCCTGGGGGCGTTTGACCAGTTAAAGGACTCTTGACTACTCTGTGTTTTGAACTACTGTTGCTGTGTGGGTATGGTTTTAGCTAGTTATATTTTACAATGTTTTTATTTTTTGTTTGTAGCCTAAGAAATGTGCAACTTTTTGAGTGGCTTGTTTAATAAACTTGGAAGAGGACTTTTTGTCTTTTGTACTCTGTGCCTTTGTTTGGGGAAGCTAAACTGGTGCCTTACAGTTTGGACACCTACCTGTTGAATTTCTGTCTGCGTCACGGTAAAGTGACTCAGGGCTGGGCAAACCCGGTAAATATTGAAGGGGGGGTTCTCCTCCTTGAACCCCATTCAAGGGTGGTCCAGGAAAGGAGGTGGTGGTAGCTTTACCATTTGGCTTGTGATTTGCAACAACTAGCGATCTCTCCCCCTTCCTGATCAAGTCCTGCCAGTGTCTAGGAGGAATGGGTGGGGGGTGGGGGTGGATAGTCCCGCTCACTACAGATGTGCTAGACCAAAGTGTTGCCTCCGTAATGAACTGGATGAGAGCCAATGACTCAAGCTCTATCCAGACAAGACTGAGACATTGTTAGTGAGTGGTTTCCTAGAACAGATAGATGGTGCTTGTCCTGCTCTGGATGTGGTTACACTCCCTCTGAAGGAGCAGGTATGTAGTTTGTGAGTTCTTCTGGATCCTTTAATGTCAGGCAGGACACGCGTGGCACTGTGGTCTAAACCACCAAACCTCTTGGGCTTGCTGATCGGAAGGTCGGCAGTTCGAATCTGTCGGACGGGGTGAGCTCTGTTACTCTGTCCCAGCTCCTGCCAACCTAGCAGTTCAAAAGTGTAGGTACTGCTGTGGGAAGTTGTTTCTGTGAGCTCTGGTTTCCGTCAGTGTCCCATTGCACCAGAAGCGGCTTAGTCATGCTGGCCACATGACCTGGAAGGCTGTCTGTGGACAAACACCGACTCCCTCGGCCTGAGAAGATGAGCGCCACAACCCCATAGTTGCCTTTGACTGGACTTAACCATCCAGGGATCCTTTACCTTTTACATTACTGTCACCTGAGACTCAAGTCCTAGAAATGATTGTAGAAATGACTGAAGTGAAATGGGAATTCAGTAGGAGAGAGTGCACAAGGTGGAGTGAACATTCGGAACATCGCTAAGGGAAAGCTCCTTCTCCTAAGTCTGAAGTAAAGTGAGGGATTCAGTGTGTTGCTGAATCTGACTACGCTCTTTTGTTCATAGCTGAGGAGCCAGATCAGGGATGGCTGGTGGTGGCTACTGCCCTTTGGGGATGGGACAGTCTCCTCTATGGAGGGAAGGCTGGATAAATGTGGTTCAGTTTGCTTTCTAATGCAAAGCAACCACATTTGCACTGCCCGAAGTAGTATGCAAACCCAAACACAGCTGGCTTTTGAAATTCCCCCTTCCTTGGATTTTGCAATGTAATTCTCGAGCTCCCCACAAAAAGTATACAGATGCATAATATTAGGAGGAAATAGGCATAAAACTGCATGTATTCATGGAAATACCATAAAAAAGGCATTCTGTTAGGGGAAATGACTTGCAAACATGTGTATTATTAGGCAAAACATACGCAAAGTCTGATGAATTATTGTGAGAAATATTGCAAACTGCTGCAGAAATGTGGTGAAGTGGCTTAAGACTGAAAAACTGTGAAACTGGAATGGACAAATTCATCCATTTGTACCTCCATCCTCTCTGGAACTGGGATGGTTTTCTTTGTTGGCCCTTTTGAGAGACGCCTCTGCTGGGTATGACATCATTCATTTGTTGGTCTCTGGTTTTCTTGCTCTCGTTTTCCTATACAGCAAGAAAAATGTTGACGTGCAACCAAGAGCAAGTTTTGGGCCAAAACCTGAAATGTTTAAAAATAACTCACTGAACAAAAACAATCTGGTCAGTCCCATTAAAATTCTGCACTATATTTAGCTAATTAACTTTTTAAATGCTGGCTTTTAAACCTGGGCTGCTTTAACACGATTGCTCTGGGTGAGTTTCACTGCAGCAGCATTTGAACTGTTAAACATAAACAGTTTCTGTCTTCATATGGTAGAAATATAAAACTGCTGCTTAGTCTGTGTTCCTGCCTTGGAGGAATGCTTTAAAAAGTGTCCAGAATTTTCCAGCCAGAAGAACAGATTGGAAGAAGCTGCACCACAACTCTGCCCTATTTTCAATCCTATGAACAGCTCTGGAATGTGTGAATTTGTGAAAGGTGAAACCAAAGCAGAGTCTCTGGGTATGTGCAAAGTACTGGTCCCCGACTATAGGCCCAGTCGCTGCTTGTCACCATGCATTTTCTCTTGTGATTAGGAGGCAGACTTCCAAGGGCGAAGACTTACGAGGAAGGAATCATTATATAGAAAACTTTAACTTCGTTTCTGCAAATACAGTGTCAAAGAGGTCCAATTAAAGCAGGGATGTTCCTGGACTCCAACTCCCACCAGCCCTACTTGATATGGACAATAGTCAAGCATGATGCAAGTTATAGTCCAACAACATCTGAAGGGCTACAGGTTTCTCACACTGGGTTCTCTGGATGAGAGCCCATCTCTGTGTCATCATTCCTCCCAAACTTTTCTGTGAACTTCATCCACCCTGTCAGGGTGCACAATTTCTCTAGCCTCCATTCCCTCTAAGTGGGGATGTCATATAGGGAGGGAAAAGGATGGAGGCCTTTCCTGGGGCACATTCAACAGACCATGCTTGGACGGGAACACAGGCATGCTTGCAGCAGTTAGAAAACATAGCACCTGCCAGAACTTGTTCAAAACTTTTTAATTCAAAAGCTCCTAAAAGTGGTGGTGGTGGGCTATGATCTGCCTCCCCTTCCTGGGTCATGGCTGCCATCTTTCCCCCTCCACCTGGTACAAGCCACTGTAAGACTACTCCTTGGTGCTGTAAACCAGCAGAGATGTTAAGAGCTTTCATTCATCAGATTATAGGCTAGTAGAGAAATTCTGTTTGTTGCTAATCTGGAATACCTGTATGAATCCGATAGACGTAACCTCAGCTTTTAAAATAGGCCCACTCCCTTTCTCTACCTTCTGTTGTCCAACAGGAACGGCAGTCACAGGTAGCTCACAAATTATTTTAACTTTAGCCAAATCCAAGTATTTCAACAACTACTCAGAGACTCCCTCCCTTGTTTATTTTTCAGCGCAGGAAATTGTCTTTCCCTGGCATGCACTTCACCCATCCACGTTCTTTCCCAGCTGCTTGAAAAGGTTCGCATGTTGGTTGTGACAGTAATTATACCTTCAGAAGGAAGACTTGCAGTTGACTTGCCCTCCATGTTCTCCATCATTTTCTTACAAAAACTTGCCTGGTGCACCATAGATGGATATAAATATTGAAATCTGGCAAGGAAGAGA
Organism: Podarcis tiliguerta; assembly: GCF_965153285.1. NCBI lineage: Eukaryota > Metazoa > Chordata > Lepidosauria > Squamata > Lacertidae > Podarcis > Podarcis tiliguerta. Next base: position 63,035,413 of record NC_139534.1, read on the forward strand.
GGGAGATTGCACACATGGGAAGAATTTGTAGGGTGTTTTTATTTTTTAAAAAAATAATAGCAGATTTAGGCAGCAGCACGTTTCCAACATATCAGAGGATGCCAGCCATCCAAAGTTAAGAACTTTAAAGGCCCATGGATTTCAACAGAAATGGTGAATAAGGCGTGGTACTGCTTTCCAACTTCCAACCTCCTTAGTCTCAGCATTGCATTTATAGAACTCAGCAGGGAAGAGAATGGGAGCAAAACTAAATTACTCTGCTGTGCCCATCACCTACTCTGGCTCCACCTGTTGGGCTCCCTGTCTGCAGCCCTACCATTCCCAATGTGCACCTGCCACCACTGCTGTTAATCTTAGCAAAAGCCAGGGATCTTCCCAGGGATACAATGATTTCTCCACATCCAGGCCTATTCTGGAATGATGCCCAAACATTTGATACTCTTATCGTTGAAAGGTCAGGAGTTATGATTATGGTGTAGTGGTTAGCATGCCAGATTAGGATCTGGGAGACCAGGGTTTAAATCTCCACACAGCCATGACGCCTACTGGGTGTCCTCAAGACCAAGTACTCTCTCTCTCAGCCTAATCTACATAAAAGGGTTGTTGTGAAGATAAAATGGAAAATGGGAGAATCACATATGCCACTTTGAACTCCTTGGTGGAATGGTATGGTATAAATGTATTAATTAGAAATGAGCTGAAACTACCCATTTTCCAGGGTTCCCAAAATCTGAGGATATAAGAGTCTCCCAACAGCAGAAAGTCACCTATAAGAGTGATGAAAAGGGATATGAAGAGGTGCATCACTAGCACACCTGTTTTAATCCTGCCTGAAGAGGGCTCTTGTGACATCATTTTTTGTTGCAGGATTCCTGATTGGGTAGGATAATTAACCCAGGAAGAAGAAAGGAGAAGAACTCGGGAACCCATAGCAGCATACTAGATCAGATTACAGCTGAATATTCCCACCCCTCCAAAGTTGCCAGTTTTAACCTGAAAATCTGGTAAACGAGAGAATATCTGGCACAGTTCCAAATAAAGCACACTTGTTGCAGAAAACCCAGGAAAATGTACCTTCTGGTTTTCTGACGGGCAAAAGAGCATGGCTGTGTTGGCTGAGGCTTGTAGTCCAAAACATCTGGAGGGCATCAGGTTCATGAAGTCTCGACTCCAGGCATTTGCTCAAGAAACTTACCCTAGCACTTTGATCTTTTAACACACCTAGGAGCCATTTGGCATTGATAAGTCAAAGAATGTATGTTGGACCACCATCACTGACTCAAGGCAAGCTATCTCATCTTAAGAGACCCATACATACTTCGAACAAAGTCTGAATTTCTAAGAAGACTTCCTCTCTCTGATGAAACCACTGAGTGTTTTCCACCACTCTCATTTTCCTAGAAAAAGGTTTGCAGGGTGTCCTCTGAATATTTTTGCAGTTGCTATCCACCCCCACCCCAATAATGCCCCAGGTTTGCAGAAGTGTGGCTGGTGCAAAATGATGGCCAGGTTATCAACACAGTTGCTGCTGCTGCTGGCATGTGAAGTGGTCGCAAAAACAAACTGGAAAAGGAATAAAAATAATCAGTGCTACTGTCTCTGGTGAGACCACACCCAAGCAGCTGTTGGAGAACCGCACTGAAATGGTTTCCCCTTTTACTCTGCTCAGAAATTGGGCAGATAATTTGAAGAGACAATCTGCCTCCACCACTAACAAGTGCTAGAAGTGTGCTGTAGGGACCGTCGATTGCTTAGTGCGGGGATGCAGAACCTCAGGCCCCCGGGAACCCAATGCCTCCACATCTGGCCCCCAGGCCTCTCCCCTAAGCCACCCCCCTCTCCAGGCACCAGATTTTTTTTTTTTAAATGTTAAATAATAAATCCTTAATAAATACCAGGCCTGCGACGTGGGCTCAGTAGATTGCTGCTTATGTGCCCGGTTTTGCCAATCGCTCTTCCTACCAGAGCTTACAAAACCAGCCTGTTTTGGGTTTTGGCCTGATTCCGCCGGGGGGGGGATGGGGGCGGCTCCGTGACCATTTGGCTGAAGAAAGGCGGAGGAGCCGCCTGCAGGGGGCGCTGCTTTTCTCTCCTCCGCGCGCCCGCGAGGCGGAGGCGAAGGAGGAGGGACCTGGCTGCGCGCCCGGGTCAGAGGGAGAGAAGGAGGGAGGGGAGAGGTAACGGGAACAGAGGGAGAAGCATCCTGGCGAGCTGGTGCCCCTGAAAACAACAGCGGAGCCCACCATCTGCAGCAGCAGCTCCTCCTGCTCCTAAGCCGAGAGACCAGGCCACATCCTTGCCGCCTGCAGAAAGCCGCCGCGATGGGAGTGGAAGGCTGCACCAAGTGCATCAAATACCTCCTCTTCGTCTTCAATTTCGTCTTCTGGGTGAGTCGCTTCGGCCGCTTTGCGCGTGGCCGCCGGCGGTGGCGAGGGCTGAGCCGGGCGCTTGTGTACTGCTTTGGGCTTATCTCCATTCCCGCGGCGCCGCCGCCTCCTCCCCGCTCCCGATTCCCACCAAAAACAAGCCAGCAGCCTCGCCATGGAGCCCGCGCGGATCTTCTTTTTCCCCTGGCGCGCGCGGGAGGCGAGGAGGAAAGGAGCAGCGCTCGCTCTCCCGGCTGCCCACCTGACTGCGTCGGGGTCCCCCCCCCCTCCTTCGTAAGACTGGGACCGAGGGGATGTAAACAGCCACGATGTTTGGGTTTGGAGAGGAGGAGGAGGCTCTCTTTGGGGCAAAATCAAATCAAATAACAAAGCAAATGAAAGCAAATAACACAGGATCGCGCGCCAGAACCGCGTTAAAGCATTTAGGCTTCCCCTTTACAAGCAGTTCTGGTGGGGTGGAAAAGAGGGGCTGGGCATAACGGGCACCTCCTGGCAGAGCCTCCTATGCCCCCAAACCGGCCAAATATACAGATACCAAACCTCACCAGGGTTTTGACTTGGTGTGCGGTTTTGTAACGGCAGCTTTCACTTCTTCTAAAGTTCTGCTCGATCAATCAACTTTAAAGTTAACGGGGGGGGGGCAGGAAAAGAGAGGTGCCGACGGTTCTTTTTTGGTTGTTGTGCAAGTCGAGTGTGGCACACCGACGCCCGAGTCCAGACAGCAATGGTTGGCTAGTCTGAGGCGCTGAAAGTCAGTATTTGAATAAATGTGGGCATTAGAAGTGCATGCAAATTTCACCCTAGCAAATGTTTCTGGGCGATGGGGGAGCATTAGTTTCCTGTCTGGTAAACAGCTTTGGGAAACAACGACAAGAACTTGCATCCGGTGTGATTTGGGGGGAGGGGGGCTATAAAGTTTTGGGGGGTTTTGTGTGCCCAAAAATGGCTTTCAACAAACCCAATAATCTTATATTTTCTCATGCACTTAGCGGATTCTGAAAGTGATACTTCTCAACTTGAGGCAGTTCTTTTAAAGGGGATCGGGGGTGGGGGAAGTGTCATGGGTGTGGGAGAAGGCACTAAAAATATTTGTGGGAAATAAGGATGTTTTAAAATGGATGACTTGCAGTGCCTTTCAGACTGCCTCTCATGATCTCATCTTTCCGTCTTGGCTGCAGAATTTTGCACCGACCACACCCCAAATCTCAGAAGAATTTAGGCTTCTCATGGGTTCCTGTGGCTTTGAGCTAAGAAGGGTTTCAAATATGCTTATACCATATTTGATAGACATTGGAAGTTGAGTTGTACAAATCTGAAGGTTGCTGTTTACTTTACAAAAAGTAAAGTATTAACCCCGAAGGAAAAGGATATCCTTGGGGACAGGGTTACTAATTTGGGGACTCCTTACAACTCCCAACGTTTTTTGCCAGTGGGAGCCACTAATGGAGTTTATTCCAGGCATGCATATGAAACATATTTTTGGTTGAACACTTGTATGACTGATATCCCCACCATCATAGTTGCCAGCATCAGTGATTAAAAAGCCCCAGGACCCACACATTTTAAAGAATACTTTTCTATAGGGAAAGTATTAGCCTGGAGAAGCATTGCTAAACCTAACTGTCATCCCCACCACTCTTTATTGTCCTGTAGCATTGCTGCCATGCACCACTGCTCACAACCTAACCATCAAACCGCCAGGTTAACTTCAGCCACCTTTTGGATGATGTCATTGAATTAATCGAATGATAACAGCCTTGAACTGTAGTTGAGCAAACAGGCTCATATCTCTTGTGTCTGCCGTGTGCTCATATAAGGGCACTGTGCTTGCCCTCTCTTTTAATGGAGAGGCTTGGAAGGTACAGAACGAAATCGTCTCCCTGTTGTTTACACAGATATTTAAGGTATAACCCTCTTATCTGTTACCCGAGAGGAAGAAGCACTGAACTTAATGGGACTCTCTTCCGAGTAAACCTGCATAGAATTCTGCTGTTGGCATGCATTTGGTATGGAGGTTCTGTCATTCCCAGTGATTTTCTGGGTCATTTTGTCCTGCAGCTCTTACAGACTTAAAGAGATTAATTATTAAGCGACCCCTTTGTGCTCTTCATGCTAGAATTACCATTATTTCCCAAATGTGCCATGCTCCCTAAACCTATGGCCACTGCTATCCACTGGACTGTGAAGAGAAAAGGGAGTTGGGGAGAGGGAAGAGAAAAGAGAAGTCTGGGTAGATCACAGCTGCCCTGGTCTGAGGCTCATAGTAATTCTGGCTCTACAGGTAGATGCCCCAGGGCACTTAAGCAGAAGACTTGAAACCTCATTGAGAAGAATTCTATGGCATACATTTTACAAAGCATCATATATGTATTGTGCAGGCCAACATCACTGCCTTCTTTCCCAACCACTGTTTATAGACGGATTAGTTAACTCTCTTGGCACACAATGAGAGATTTGTCTAAGAATCTATTGTTTAGTGATTTGTTGGTGATGTATAACTGCGGTGTACTTCATTTTCCAGTAGTGGATTTATTAGGATTTGCAAATGTTTTGATTGCATTGCTTGCCTGTAAACCTATTACTCTGAGCTGAGCCCTTGCACTTTGAATCCTTCTACAAATACATAGAAGTTTAATAATATATGTTATCTTATGATTCCAAACATTTTTGAGAATGCTTTTTTATAGCATAGCTGCACATAGCACTAATTTAATATGTGTCCCTTTGACCGGAAAGAATTCAAAGAATGCTTTTATTTTTCTATCTGGCTAAGAACAGCTCTCTCCTGCAAGGTGCTTCCCTGCTACCATATATAATTCCTACTGACCACCTCTGACAAATAGAATGTACAAACTTGTTCCTAAATTGATATATTTTGCTGTGGTGGGCTTTTTTTTTATAAAAAAAAAATAGTGCTTAAAAAAAAATAGTTTACATAAAAACACAACAGAATCCATTGCAACCACAATTTCAGAAATTGCAGTGAGAGTGTACACAGATGATGGTAGGTACAAAGGGTCATCCATACAGCCCTGCATCTGAAGATGGACACAGAAGGACAAGTTGGCCAGCTTCCTTTTGTGAACCTCCCTTAGCTACCATTATAGAAGCTCAGTTTTGTTATGACTAGGGAAAGCTCATTGTGACAAGGTTTTCAAAGCTCGTCGTCCTGGCTGTGAGAACATGATAAGAACTCAGGGGAGTGAATTAAAATAATAGTCTGCACCTGCATCCAAAGCATGATATGTGCTATAAATTTAGACCATTCCATTGGCAATAACCCTCCCATGGGAATAAGGAAACATAGCATCTCTAGCTGTGTTGTGTGTCCCTCCCCTCCAACTTACTCCTTATCTTCAGGGCCTTTTCTTACCTTTTGTCTTAAACTTCCTGTTGTTGTAGTCTGACATTGTGCTAAGAATGCAGAGCTCTATGGAAGTGTTGAAATTATCAGGAAGGATATATAAGAGCTATTGGGCACCCCATCTGTTCATGTCAGTCTTTTGTCATGTCGAAAACAGTGTTCAAAACTCCCATTGTTCTAGGCGCATTTTGCGACAGGGAATTTAATTAGTGCAAGCAGTTTCTGATCTCTGGGCGCAGTACTCCACCTAAGATTTCAGATTAAAACTTCAGAGTGGAAGGAAAGGAGGACCTTTTTCTGCCTCCTCATTTCCAGCTACTCTCTGAAGACCAGAGAAGAGACCCTCTTAAGAATCTTAGAGGGGTGGGCAGGGAAAGGACTAGACCGTGTGAAAAATGACATAATATTTTAGCTGAAGTTCATTCATTTTCAGCTTTGTATTCTTATTATAAAAAAGTGTGCCTGGACCTTCTGTTGTTGCGCCCATAACCTAGGTTTAAGGTGCCATTTAGCTCCTAGCTTTCATATCTCAGTTTCTAACACTGGTTGAAAATACTCCTTAATAAGGGTTGTGGCTTTGTCATTTTTTCTGTGACCACTTGGTTCCATCCACCACTGCTTGGCACATCTTCTCTTAAGCAATTGCTCAAGAGAAATGCCTTCTGACATAAAAGGAGTGTGGTAATTGGTGGTGGAGGCCTCTTTCCATTCTCTCAACTTCTCTAAGCCCACATCTAGACCACCTTAGGAGCATACAAAGGCTTTGTCATTAATGCATATTCATAATTTGACTTGCAGCTGGATTAGGAACAGTGCCCATTTAAAAGCTTTGTCTTTCAGGTGAGACAAAAACTTTAGTGTAGGGTCTGCAATGACTGTTTGACATGCATGATGAAGACACATGTGTGGATCAGATTCAACATGGGATCCTCACTAGCTATGAGAAAGTAAGAGGCTACACAGAGTTTGTTCATGAAAAAAATGGTTTCTGTTAAGCCATTGCCATCTTCTTCCTCTACTTCTTGGATCTACCTGGAAAAATAAGTGCTAAATTATCACTTCATACAAAGTAACAGAAGTAGGGATTGTATCAAAACAAATGTGATGTTTAAAAAAGTAACCACTGGGAATAGTGATCACAATGCTTATTATTGTTGTTTCAGCCCCAGATAATGGCTTATGGGAAAATGAAGTAACCTGTGCAGATGATAGCCCTCCTGACTTCCAGGTGTTTATGGTTCTTAATTTAAGCAATTGCCACACCACAGAGTAGTTCTTTGTGTTGTAGAGCAGAGGTGGGGGAACCTGTGACCTTCCAGATGTTGTTGGAAACTCATTGGCCCCAGTTGGCGTGGCCAATGGTCAAGAATGATGGGAATTGTACTTGAACAACATCTGGAGGGCCACTGGTTCCCCATCCTGATCACTGAAATGATTGAATTAAAGCACAGCATTCATGGAGGTGGCTGGAATGTAAAAAATACAATCTTAAGCAGCAGTGTACATAGGCTGAAGAATCATGTAGTGCAGCATTTGCTGGTCTGCACAGACTATAGGTGGAAGCCAGGGTAACTCATGTCATATGTTTCGCCAGGCGGTTGGCAGGGCAGAATCGCTGTACGTAGAAAAGAAGCGAGTAAGAGAGAAAGCTGATTTCCCATTCCTCATAGAATTTTCATTGGTTGTACAAACATGGAATAAGTATATTGTGATATTGTATGAGAATGGGGGGAAATCGGAAGACAAACACAACTACGGTGAGTGTTAGGAAATAAATGCAGTGTGAAAAAGCTGTGGAAGAGTAAAAAGCCTGCATTGGGCCTTATATTCAGAGAAGGCTGCAAGAACTCCAGAAAAGTAAAAATTCAGATAAGCTTTGCTGTCTTTTAAAAAAACTCTCTATTAATCAAAGCAGACACTCAGCATGTCCCCTTGCTCTTGTTTCCATTTTGAATACAGACTCTGTGTGCATATGACAGGCTGCTTTAAGATTAGCAAACAGCCATTGCCAAGCTGCCTCTGGTGACTAAGAACCATCTTTGGTGGTTATGCAGGTGGGGAGAAGTAAATATCATTTGTTTCAGGTTGTCCTAGAACTGACTTTACGTATAGCCTGGTTAGCACGACTTGTCTTCACTTCCATAATTGCTCTCATGCCAGTTGGGGTGTATATAGAGGTTTCTACCCACAGGATTCCTCAGATAATGGCTTTTAGTATATCAAGCTATGATACTCGGTCACTTGGGAGCTGTGTGGCTTGTGTGGTATATTAAATGTCCACTAGAAGAATGATTTGAGCCGAATCCTTTGCCCAGAACAGCATGGTTCCTCCCACCAGTGTGGGCATGAGGGTTTGGTGGGTTTGTGGGCTGGTAGGATTATTTTGTAGGCTAATAGATTTTGTACAATTGCTTTTGTTTTGTTTCGTTGCAAGGCTGATCTAAGCAGTGTTGCAAAATGTTTTTTGTCCTAGAAGTCAAACCATTTGAAGAGTCAACCTTACTCAAAAGTGGTGCCCCCCCCCCAAGTTCCATGATACAAAAGCCTGTGGGAGCCAGAAAGATTCCCAAGACTAACACCAGACTGACTTGTTAGTATGCAAGGTTCCTCTCTCCCCTGCCTTCTGTAGCTCCCCACACTCATTTGCTTATCTGAGGTCTGGCATTGTTGGCAGCAACAAGTGTGAAGGAGAACAAAAACTTGGGCAGCTCTTTACAACACTGCTGGCATGTCAAAGCGAAACTTGTTTGGAGGTTTTAGAGAGAGAAAAGAAGTCCTTTAAGCATTCAGCTATATTCACTGACAAGAGACACACACAAAAACCTGCTGGCTTCTTTGGTTTTACTTCTCAGATTTAGCTCCAGTGTAACTAAGTTAACAGCCTCCTTTCCTTCTTGTGCATTTTAGAATATAACAGTGCTTGTAAACTGGAAGAGCTTTCTCCGTCCGTGTAGTGGCATTTCTCTGGGCAGTATCCAATGAAACAGTTCCACTAGCGCGAGTACTTTTGGCAGTGCAATGTACTTCCCCTCCCTCTCCTCATCTCCCCCCCCCCCGCCCGAAATATGCACCACAAAGTTGGGGGGAAACCCATGACCATCTAAGAGGGCATGTGGAAGGAGGAGAAGTTCCCCTGTACAGTCAAAAGTGCTAGTTCTAGCATAACTGTCCAGTTGGATACTGCCCCCTGTGCTAAACCCTTCCAGTAGATTTTGCTGCTTTAAACTTGGCCACATGGATGAGAGATTATTATCAGTGCTTGTGACCACAGCATATACTCAAAGGGGGAAATGAGTGGTGCAAGCTAATGGCCCTGGAGATGGAAGTTTGTGTATTAATGTACAACCAAGAGTTAAAACCGTGCTACCAAAAGAACATATAAGCCTGGGTCAAAGGTCATTCTCCAAACCATTCTCAGGAAGTTTAGGTACATTCTGTAGACCAATATGCTTGTCCCACCTTCAGCTCTGAGTTGGCTCTGTCTAATCTTTTTTTGTAAGTCTGAACTGAGTAAACTGTCCAGTTCTAACTTCCAAGCAATGGACTGAGGTGAGTTTGCAAACCATTAGTTGGAAGTTGGTGTTAACAAGTCTGTCAGATTTCAGATTTCACAAGAGACCTGGAAGTACAGGAATGGAGGGAGGTGTGTGGGCCTGTTACACATTTCCCAATCCACAAAGCCATGATTTGGAGCCTCATCTGACTTGGCAGGGGTCAGCAAACATTTTCAGCAGGGGGCTGGTCCACTGTCCCTCAGACTTTGTGGGGGGCCGGACTATATTTTTTTTTGGGGGGGGGGGGGATGAACGAATTCCTATGCACCACAAATAACCCAGAGATGCAGCACACATTCCACTCATGTGAAAACACCAGGCAAGCCCCACAAATAACCCGGAGATGCATTTTAAATAAAAGGACACATTCTGCTCATGTAAAAACATGCTGATTCCTGGACCATCTGTGGACCGGATTTAGAAGGCAATTGGGCCGGATCCGGCCCCCAGACCTTAGTTTGCCTACCCATGGACTTGAGCCTCAGTCTTTTAGTGTCTGTAGATTTCTTCATTTTTTTGGATTTAAAGAATCACTACATTTGTATCATTGTTGTGAGAAACAAACTGCCTCTTAACTTTCATGAATAATTGGGGAGGGAAGCTTTAGCTGTTTCTCTTGAAACATAATCTATTTCCTTTTCAAAGTAAAGAGTTTAGGGCAGCCTTGTAATCAAAGTACATTCTTTATAGCCCTCCTGAAATTGTCCACTGCTACCTAACAGAAGGAAGAGGGGAGGCAATTTTCACAAGCTTCTCTCAACAGTCTCCTGCACCACTTCCTATGCTGTTCCACGGGGTCTTCCAACCTTCCACAGCAGATTTTTGAGGGACGTGGAGTGTGCATGAGTTCTGGAACCAACCGTGGTTTGTAAACTTGAGAGTCTCGCATTTTCCCATCACTTTCCTTGCCACCAAAAGTGTGATCTTATGGGGAAGCGAGTTCTGCCGTTCAAGACCTACAAATGAACTTTGATAGCACAACCTGAATTTTCCAGGATGTGCATCAGAAAATAGCAACAGTCTCAATGGTCTAATTCTTAGTACTTTGACGTACGAGTGCCAAGTCACTCCATTGAAAAGCACAGCAATTAGATTACTGTAGCTTAAATACTCAGAACTGTTGGAATGAAATACTGAAATGGCATGTAGGCATAGAATCACCTTTTGCCATTCCATCAATGGAACAGAATGTTTTAGTAGCTGTAAGGGTGTGGGTTTCCCCTAAGACTAATTTTTGCTGAGAATCAATATGGTTAAGTACAGTCAGTTTAATCAGGATTCTTATAACTCATATATTTTCTGAGCATGCTTCATACTGCCTCTTTTGTAAAAACTGCCTTTCACCTTCCCTTCCAGGTCCTACATGTTTTAATACAGCAAAGAAGGGATGGGGGACCCTTCTTATGTAAAAACAAAATCCCCTTCAGTCAGGGAGAAACCTTTGACAAATTGCATAAATTAAACAAGAAGGAAATGTTTTAATTGTTGGACAAACCATGAGGCAAATGCTGCAGAATAATTATTTGAAGACTATGGGGAACTGGACAGTAGCTGAGCAGGCCTAAGGGTTAGGAGTGGTTTCCTTCTATTACATTACATAGGAACCTGCCTTGCACTGAGTCACATCAATTATTCCCTATGGGTCAGTATTGCCTACAATGATTGGCAGTGGTTGTCCAGGGTTTCAGGTAGGAATCTTTTCCAGTCCTACCTGGAAATGCCATGAATTGAATCTGTGACCTTCTGCATGCAAGATGTGTGCTCTGCTGCTGCTAAAACTACAGCCCGTTGCAGGGGTTCATTTGGGCAAACTTCAAAACTAAATGGCTGGGGAATAAAGGAACAGTGAGAAATAATTTGCAGGAAAGCCTCTCGTCCTCCCAAAGGGGAGGAGTTGTGAGTGGGAGCCGTTTCCCGCTTTTAGCAGGGGGTGTTCCGGCCCCTGCTCTGCTGTCCCTCCTGCCGCACCGTGCCCCCTGGCAGCCATCCAATCAGGGGGATGCTTGGGGGCAGGGTTTAGCCGCTCAAAATGTGGCCACGGCAGTGCTTCCACCTCATTGCGCTGCTGGGTTTCATCGGATTTGTCCAACACCCTTGCTGGTGGCTAGGGCCATGGTACGACCCCCGGTGACATCAGGGGGAGCTTTCAGTTGTATTTGCATCAACAGGCTCCTCCTACTGGTGGTTAACCCTTGTTAGACTCACCCCTTCCTAAGGGGGTGGAGTCACGCTCCGTTGTTTTATCCATTGCCTAAGCCAACACCTCTCACATGCTGTAATCAATAAAGTTGTGTCCTTTTTAGCCCATTAACCTAATATTCTGTGCCCGTGTGTCTTTCTTATCCTCAGGCGGGTGGCGGGTCCTCGAATCACAATGGAAAGAAGACTTGCCAGGGGGCTTCTTACTAGTGAATCTCTTGGCCAAAACTCTTCTATTTGAAATACTCTCTAGTAGCATAAAATATGGGTGACCTTAAAAATCATTTTATTGCTTGCACAAAGTTCTCTGGCTCAATCTCTGGCATCTCCAGCTAAAAAGAATCAAGTAGCAGGTGATGGGAAAGATGCTTGTCTGAGACCCAATGCCAGTCATAGTAGGCAATGCTGGACACAAAGCCTAAGCTTAAGGCAGCTTCCTAAAATTGACCAGCTGCCAATTTCAAAAAATCAAGGTCATGCCCCGTTGAGCAATTCCGCTCATTGTGGCCAGCACAGTATCTTTAAATGTACGTTGCAATCTTGTTGAAGAAGAATAAAACACTTTCTGTTTAGGTTCTGAAATGATTAACCAAACCTTTGTTTTTAGAAGAATAAAAACTCATTTTCCCCTCCCCATGTGCAAATGTGCCAGTGTTTAATAATTGAAATATTGTTTCCTGATAAACAGTATGTACTGTTGAGTCTCTGGTGTATAGATTGCTTCCCTCGTGGATAAGGGGGGGGGGACTTGCCCCAGTGTCTTATCTGTTCTTTCCGCTATTAGTTATAAATCTGTCACAGATATCCCAAGGAAGTGTTGAAGACTGCCAGTGCAGTAGTAACTTTGGCTATGATCCCAACCATTCTGATGTGGAAGGTCAAATTATTGGACTGGAATTATTTCCATGCAATGTGTGTTAAGTAGGAATCAGTTTGAGCTGCTTCTTTTTGCATTCATGTTACCTCTTTATGATGATTTCTTCTTACTTTACATTTATGGGATACATTTATGGGATTTTTTCTTTTCTTTTACATAGAGTAGTTGGGGATCTAGACCTATAGAGTCATAGAATCTAGTCCAGCCCCCTGCAATGCAGGAATCTCAGCTAAAGCATCCGTGGCAAATGGCCATCCAATCTCTGCTTAGAAACCTCCATGGAAGGAGAGTCCACCACTTCCCAAGGGAGCACTGAAAAGGCTTCTCAAAGCCAGTAATCATTTCAAGAAGACTAGAATTTAATCCTAAATAGCCCCAAATACCATAACCAGAAGATCCAAATTCAAGATAGGTGAGACAAATGTTAGGCCTGCCATATGTCAGGATAATTCCTGACATGTCCTGGTTTTTGTGTATAAAAACGGCGGCGCTGGTGGGGATTTTGCTGAATTGGCAAAATTTCAGGGAAAACCTGAATGTATGGCAACATGATGGAAAAAACAATTTTGGGGGCTTTCTAAAAAATATGAAATATGGCAACCAAATTTGGAATGTTTTGCTATTGTTAAGAGTATTTTTATTTTTGTGGATAGGGAGAGGATTCCTAAAAGACTTACCCACATCCACTTGTTCAAACCATAATTAGTTAGGTATGGTCTCTCTGGCCAGGTGAAGTCTATTTGTGGATAATAGGCAGCTCAAGGACTGCTTGTTTGGCTATCTAAGCTGTATCATGAATTGCCCTTTAGCAATGTGGAGTAAGTCTGTTGGATGATGAGAAGCATCATGGACATATTATCATTGTTATTAATCACCTTCCATACAGGTCTCACGGTGATGTACAAAATACAATTGGAAACAACCCAATTTAAAACAGCACAAAAATTAAAGGCAGATTTAAAAAAAATAAGAGAGAGACCATTCCATCCAGCTGAGAATGCTTGTTGGAACAAAAACATCTTCTGGAAGGTGCAGACAGTTGGACCCTTGTTATATTCCACAGAAAGCCCTGCTTCTAGGAATCAGCTAGTAGTTTCCTATTTTTATTTACTTGACACTCACCTCAAAGATTGATGTGGTTTATTTTCAAACTGTTGCCATTTTCAGTAGAAGTGTTTTTATTTTGTCAGCTTGTGAAAATTAACACCCTAATGATCCTTGGTCCAAGCGGTTAATTGAAGGCCTCCAAGATAAATTACTGAGATTAATAGTCACCTTGTATTGAAGTGTACCTGTTCCCATCCTCAGTTTAATTACTGTTAAGTAACAATTGGGTTGCGCCACATTTCCCAGAAACATTAAACCAGAGATGGCACAAAGGTAGAATAACAATTTCAGTCTAAGGTGTATCAGTACACTAGCTTTCCAGTGGTTGGGAGATTGCTGACTCTCACTGTGAAAAAAGGATCATGACTCAGCATTTGTTGCAGTCCCAGTTAAAGTGTCCAATGCCTACCTGTACATGCAATTTTATAATGTAAACCTAATTTTATTGGCATTTTTTGAGAAATGCTAATTTATGTAAATGGCATGTAGTATAGAAACTGTTTTGAAAGAATGCGAACATTTCACAGTATTGTGACTTTTGTATCATTTCTGGCAGATGAAATCAGACCTTGTTATTTGTGTCTTGAGTATGGAAAGGACAGTGTTCTTTCTGTGTTTAAGGGATCTTCCACTTATTCGTATTTGTGGAAACTCAGTGCTATAACACTGCTGTCACTGCGTCTGTCCATTTGTGTGGCGTCAGAAATACTTCAAATACAATCCAAATACTTCCTCGTGGGAAGACTCTTTTGTCCTCCTCATCCCAGTGTAAATTTGCCAAAACAACCTCTGTCTGCTAAGGACAACAGTGTCAGATTTCCTGCTTCAGATTTTAAAAGTCCTTGCTAATGTAGACAAAAAAACGTTAAGGTTGTTCATGAACTTGCACTTTCTCAGACGAATGGGTGTCCCAACTTGCAACTGTGAAGAACTGGTGAAACTATTTTATACCCATGCATTCCAGTTTTCTTCCCTCTGCTGTTAGTCAGCTATACAACACTGAGAGTAGTACTTTATATAATTCAGTAGCAAGATGAATATGTGTTACCTCAAGATGTAATCAAAGCACACATGTGCTTGGATGTGAGTGGTTGGCAGCTTGGCTTATAGATGCCTATCGTGGATGTACCATGAGTCTCAAATCATCTCATGCAGCTGAGGGCTTCTTACAGATGCCGTCTCATCTGGAGGTTAATATCATATGATGTAAGAATTAGCCCTTTACTCTAGTGGTTGTACCTACCCTTTCAAACTCTTTTCTGTGACATATTAAGCAGGCATCGCCTCTCCTTTTGGTGCCTGTTGACCACCTTCCTTTTTCAACAAGCCTTTTAAGCAGAATTTTCTGCCCCTGTCTCTATCTGTATCAGGCATGAAATTATTTATGTATACATTTATATTGTTGATGTTTTTATTATTAATTGCTTTGGGATGTTTTATGGGAAGCAATTCATAAACAACAACAACAACAAAACAAACAGATACAGGAATAAAAGCTCCCAGGGGCCTGTTTGTTGCAACACCCAGAAATGATTTTTGAGTGTGCTTTTTGAGTATCACGGAAGACCTGAGGGCTTTGTTTTTCTTTTCTCTGCTCCCTTGGCATGGCTATGGCTCTGCTCTATAAGCCCCACCTATAATGCAATTCTTGTCTTTTAGTATACAGTGTACAAGACTTTTAACTGAATATTGTGATGATTAGGGCTGGGAGATACCTGGATTTCAGCAGCACAATATATCACAAGTTAAACATTGTGATATTTCGATTTATCACGATATCTGAAATATGGCTGGAGCTATGTAGAGGTGAACACGGTGATGTCCTGGCAACTGCTACTACTTATGGGTCTAGGTCTAAAATTGATCCTTTTTTACTTACCTTTAACACATTGTTACAACTATTAATGTTATAGTACTGCTGTACCAGTAATGTTTAAATTAGCACATTTTCTCTCAAGTTAAAGCTGTAGAAATGATTAGTAGCATAGATATCAAAGGTTCCCTGAAAATTTAATTACATTATTAAACAAGAAAAAAGCAGATTTAATGTCACACTTTTAGATATTCAAATATTGAACAGCAGAGCAGGGTGGGGGGATTTCTTTTACTCTGAAGCAACTTGAAAGCCACAATCACACACAGAGAGAGGAGGAGGAGGAGGAGGAGGAGAAGAAGAAGAAGAAGAAGAAGAGGAGGAGGAGGAGGAGGAGGAGGAGTTTGGATTTGATATCCCGCCTTTCACTCCCCTCAAGGAGTCTCAAAGCGGCTAACAATCTCCTTTCCCTTCCTCCCCCCAACAAACACTCTGTGAGGTGAGTGGGGCTGAGAGACTTCAGAGAAATGTGACTGGCCCAAGGTCACCCAGCAGCTGCCTGTGGAGGAGCGGAGACGCGAACCCGGTTCCCCAGATTACGTGACTACCGCTCTTAACCACTACACCACGCTGGCACTGAAGAAGGGAAGGAGAATCACAGAGCAAGGAAGGAAGCAACTCGGAGGGGAAAGAGTTAACAAACAGAGAGTGCAAGCGAAACATTGCAGGGCTGACTGAGCTAAAAAACATGGGGATAAAGAAAGGGAGCCGAGGAAGCCTTTCTCCACAGACCCCTGCACCTCCAGGAAAGTTCCTTGCCATAGTGTCATGGCTCCAAATGAAACATCAGCTGGGCACACCAACAGAGGGGAGAGGGAGTCAGGGAGACAGTCACACTCACACCTACACCCACACAAGCAGTACAGTTTTAACAAGGGGCCGGGCTGACACTTACAAAAAGCAAAGTGTGAAGTGTGGGTTGGGTTAATAAAAACTCCCAGTGCTTTTTGCCGGCTGCTTCACAAAAACAAATGCACATCACACCACACCAGCGGGTGGAGGGAGGGAGACACACGTACACACTAGCACACCCACAAGCAATACACACACACGCAGAATGACAGAAGAGGGTCAAATGCCAAAGGAAGGTGTATGTTTTTTTACTAACCTGTTTATGTTTCTATGGGGGAAATGGGTTCCAGAAGTCTGAACCTGTAGGTTTCTCCTAAGCCAACTACCAGCCTGGGGCCTTGACGCAAGAAACGTGAGGGAAGAAGTCCCTGCTTGCCGGCTGGATGGCTGGGGAGACAGAGAGCTAACCATTTCTTAAAGCTCTGCTTGGCGATACATAGCTGCTTGGCAATATTGCAGTCAGCTTGCTGTAGTAATTTGTTTTGCTGCTGCTGCTGCTGCTGCTGCTGCTACAGAAGACAGGGAAGGTTGAGGCTCACAGTGACTGCTAAACCAGTTTTCAAAGCTCTGTTAAGCGGTATCTGCTGGGCGATTTTTGAGTATGCCTCCTGTAGTGATTTGTAGCTATTTCTTGATGCCACAGGAGGCAGAGTTGGAGGTTGACCGGGGTGGAATTAGCAAGGGCTGCAACTGCAGGAAGAAGCATTGGCTTCCTGGTTTTTCCAATATTTTGAGTTTTGAATACCACACACACAATATGCAATAAATTGCAAAGTCATATTTTTAAAAATGGTTATTACGATTTGATCTAAAACCTGATGTCAGATGATATATTGATTTATAGCACAGCCCTAGTGGTGATAAGTTTCCTTAGGGAAACTGCAAAATGAAATCTCTGAGCCACTCAGCCCATCAGGCAAGCATGAGTAAAGTTATTGCGCACATTTATCTCAACCCCCAGATCCCCAGTTGAGTTGTGGGTCTCCTACGATTAATGGCAAAACAATGTTTTCTGTTGTACTCTTCTATTTTAACTCTGCCTTCTGTCTGGTATCTTTCTTGATGTTAATATCAGTGCAAAAATGCAAAGAAACCAGGAGATCATCAAAATATTTTGTACTTAACATTTTTCCACTTCACAGCTTTCTCTTCATTTCAGGCAATACCTTCTGTCTTGTCACTGCTTTGCAAGTTGTTCCCCAAATGTCCACACACGCTAAAACAGATGTGTGAACCACCTTAAAACCTGCTGAAATTACATGGACCATAGGAACAAAATACTAAGTTGCAGAAGCAGGAAAATGTTCTCTCTTGTGTGTGAACCAAGTTGAAATAAAATGGCCAGGATGTCAAAAGCACTCAGATCTGGATGTCAAGACCCAGTGCTGAATATGGAGATCAGACAAAACTTTTAGGAATAATGGTAAAAACTCATTCATTCAGACCGGTGGTTCAGAAAGTAAATATGGTCTGCTATGTGACCTCCAGCACATCAAGCCAAACTTTTGAAATTTCTTCATTCCAGGAAGGTTAAGAAAACTTGACTGTTTGAAGGGGGTGGCAGCAGCTGTTTAATTAGAAAGACATGAATCTGCTTTCTACTAGCCCTTGGGGATGAAAACAATTGCCCTTATTTGCCCTAACTATATCATGTAGAAAATGCTCGAGTAAACTGGTTCTTTAAAGAGCTTCCCCCAAAGCAACTTACTCTTTATTTACAAAGGAGCAAAGCATCTGGTGTTCAAAAAAGATTAGATCGTGTCTGCTAGATTAGTATTTCTAAATTGAAGCTAGATAAATCATTATGGTGTTTTTTTAGTAGCAGTAATTAGCTGCTAGGACAAACTACCATGTGATGTAGCAATTATCTACCACTTGTAGTCTTTAATCAAGTTAGGTTTGGATTGAAGTAGAAGAAATTATCTTGGTTGTATAAACGAAAGACTAGTTTCTGAGAAATTGGGTGTGATGGAACTGAGAATGCTAAAACAGACTTCCTAAGGTTTAAATCTAGTTTGGGCCTGAGGTGAGAAGGGCAAGCATTTGAGGAAGTGAGGAGCATGGCTCCCAAGCAGCTTCCTGAGTTGAGGTAATTTATGTGGACAGAGAAAGATGAGAGGGTAGAGGAGGTGGTTGAGGTAGGAAGTCCTCCCTTCTTCTCTTCCCTGCCCCTCTGTGAGTTTTGAGGGGAAAATATGATTTAGAGAAGGATTCCAAATTGATAATCTAGCAATGCTGCAATAAGGAGAAGCTTATCACAGTGAGGAGTTCTGGTGTGCTGTGGGGCAGAGGCAGAAACCGAATGGATATTCACCATTTGAAGCACTGGGAGTTTGGTTCCCATGTTCTCCTAACTGGTTTTCCAAGTGTCCTTTAGGTAGACTGATTCAATCTCAAGAGCCAGTCTTGGTCAAATTTTTGTCAACATGGATCCTAGCTGGCCAATTTCATGTAGCATTATCAAGTTTACTTTTCCTTCTCCTGCCTCTCCCCATCACACCAAACTCTCAAGAATTTGTTCCATATTTGTGTGTGAAAGAGCTGTCGCAGTTCTTTCCGGGAAGCAATAAATCTTTGGCTGGAGAAAAGGCAATAAAGAAGGCACACAAGAGATGACTTATATGATATTGCATGCACAGGAACTCACATGCAGTCATGGGTAGCTTTTAAACCCTTCCTTACACAGCCTGCAAAGCTGTGTCATCTGTGCACTGTAAACTGATTTCCTTCCAGGCAATTTCCTGTCTGCCAACACTGTGGCCTTTCTGTAGGATTTCTTTACAGAACCAGCCAGGACCTTACATCACCGTCCTCCTTCCCTGCCTTCACTTCCCTGTAGGACAGTGATAAATATCTGACCAGGGCTACTTTAGTACACAATCTTATTTATTATTTTATTTTTACATTACTATTATTAGTAGTATTTTACAGTGGTACCTCGCAAGATGAATGCCTTGCAAGACGAAAAACTCGCAAGACGAAAGAGTTTTTTGTTTTTTGAGTTGCTTCGCAAGACGAATTTCCCTATGGGCTTGCTTGGCAAGACGAAAACGTCTTGTGCCTTTTTCTTAAAACCGTCAATGCATTCCTATGGGAAACCGTCAATGCATTTCCTATGGGAAACCGTGCTTCGCAAGACTAAAAATTCACAAGATGAAAAAACTCGCAGAACGAATTAATTTCGTCTTGCGAGGCACCACTGTATTTATGTATTTATACCCCACCTTTTCCCTTTTGGGGAAACTCCCAACAACTATTCAACTAGGTAATAATCATATACCAAAAGGCAGCTGAATAAAAACAATCCAATAGCAGCAGAAAAAAATAGGATGGCATTTAGCTAAGTTTTGCTCAAAGTAGACTCACAGAAATTAATGAATATGAGTAAGGTCCATTAATTTCAATTGGTCTACTCTGAGTATAACTTAGTTGCTTTTCACCCATAAGAATCCACTCATTTCCACTCCATCTTTCTCCAGCATTGCAGATATGTTATCATCTAAGAGAATTATGCCCTTCCCCAACAGCAGCCTCCCACCCTAGGGCCTCTTAAACCACTAGGATTTCATCCCCTGGGTTAGAATGAAGTTCTCTTTCTGGTAGACCTATTAAAGAGCAGGTTCTCTCCCTCTTGCAGGTTTCAGAGAATCCCACCAGTTTAAATGCAGGATCTCTCTGTAGTGGAAGGAGCGACAAGGTAGAAGGGAAAGCACATGTAAGCCTGAGGTCTGCTTTCTGATCTCTTTTAGAAAACACATAGTCTGAAAAAGACACCAGTAGCTTCTCTTGGAATACTTTACAACTTGTAACTTCCTTGTTGAATGTGTCTATCCAAAACCAGTCTGTTCTCAGACTGAAGTCCTAATGGTGCTGGAGAGGGTTGCACTGTTACTTCTCAAATTTTGGACATGATGCTATCTGTTGATACCCTGTAAATTGGGATGAGTGAATATAGTTCTTGGGTCAGGGATACCTGGCCTCAAATTTTGCTCGGTCACGGAGCTCCCTGGGTGGTCTTTGCAGATAGGGTGACATAAATCGCATGAAGGCTGCCCTAACCTCCTTGAAAGAACAAATGTGATGAGTAATTTTGCCTTTTAAAGGCAGAAGTGTTGTGTGTTCATTTCCTGTCAAAGAACTTTGTGCCACCATCTTGCATGATCTAACACAGGGGTTGGCAAAGCTTACCAGGCATGGGCCGGATCACTCCTGTGGAGCTCCTCCATGTGCCAGACTGGCACAGCAGAATGCTGGAAATCATGTCTGCGCATGTCCGTGGCGCCGGAAATCGCTTTGCACATGCCCAGATGCCAAAAATTGCACCTGCACAGAAGTGATTTTCGGTACCTGGGCATGCACAGAAGCGATTTCCGGAGCAGTGGAAGAGAGTCCCAGTGCCACGCTGGTTTAGCGCAGCGCGTGGGGACTCGGTTTGGGGGTGGCTCGTGGGCCGGTTAAACAGCCTCCGTGGGCCTTAGGTTGGCGACCCCTGGTCCAACACCCAATTTTCCATTTTCTATCATGCCTTTCCATTAATAAACTTTCACAGAGTGGCATACATTTTAAAGCAAAAACAGTAAAATGTTGTTAAGAAATAGTAAACGCAAGTGGCAGTCCTGAAAAAAGAGATGCAGTTCCATCATAGATTAAAAACCTCCTATAATATAATATAATTTGCCTGGTGCCATAATGGCGTAGATGAAAGCTGCACCTCCCTGGGGAGAGCACTCCGTAAGTGGGCTACTTTCTGGTAAGTCACTCTTACTAGGAAGAAGCATTTAACTTTGTAGACTTGGGCAGAGCTGTCTGCCCACAAACATTCTCTTTTGCAGCTTTCTCCTGAGATACTGGGCAGAATTACCCCAAGCCCTGGAGAATGAGCCTGGCAGTCTGCCAGAGTACCCACGGGAAAAGAAGAAAAGGGAACTGGGGATGTATACCTGACCTGAAGTACCTAGAGAGCAAGTCAGGAATGGAGAACTCTGCCTTTTGCCTCAAGTTCAGCGTTCTGTGTCTGTAAGGCAGACCCATTCCTTGGTCCACAGAAGTCTGAAGCTGGTCCTTGAAAGTTTAGGTCAAAAAGAGGGTCTTGTTGGAGCTGTGAGCTGTGCAGCCATCGAAAATTTGGGGTTTAAGCATTACTCTGGCCCAGTGTAACTCTATGGACAGGGGAGGGGTTTCCTGAATGTGTGAGTGTTGCAACCTCTCTATGTCTTTGTGCAATTGTTTATTTCCTGCAAGTTCCTGTCTGTCACCACTCTGTTTACACCGATATGGTTGAAGTGGAAAGGACATGATTCTGGTTATCTGAATACTCTTTGAATCATGAGTTTACCTATGGAGTTCTCTAAAGGACTTACTGTCTATGTGGGGGGGGGGGATCTTACAGGAGGATTAGCATACCAATACTAATACTAATATTAAGTATTAGGAAATCAGGATACTTATGCATACTTTCCAGCTCACATTTAAGATAAGGACTAGTAGCAGGGTCTAGAGAGTTTATAATGGGGTCTCTTTTTATATCAAGTTATGCCTTTTATCCTGATGCCATGATCTTCAAGAACAAACCATAGAAAAAGTTCACATTGACATCCATCATTACAGTAGCTTCCTACCTAGAAGGACAAAATTTGGGGCTGCTGCCATAGCAGAGCCCCCACCTCCCATAAATGCTCCTTTCTGCTGGCAGATTTTGGCACAGAGGTGACTATGTACCAATCTAACCCCCTCCCCAAAGCCATCACAATCAGGAGAGGGGTTCAGATTGCAGCCTTAGCCCAGGAAAACTTATTTCACAATTAAATGTTAAGCCTTACAGGTATCACAAGATTTGTTATTCTGTTACTATAAAAACAACACACTCTGCTAATGCTCTAGAAGGGTCATTCCATGTCAGTTCAACGTGGTCATGCCACCCACCGTCTGGGATTTTGTACACCATTCCCTTATGGTTGAAAGAAACCCCCTTAAATTTTTCCCCTCTGTCTCAAACAGTTTTAATTTTATAGAACTTCAAAGTTTCGTGAAATCTGTGTTTCTGTCCCTCTTGAGATCCTCGGCCTTGTGTGCATTTTATCTTTTTTCTCCATAACTAATGATCAGATCTCGTAGAAATTTTACAGAGAGATCAATAACATGATGAGGATTTCAGGAAAAAATAAACCAGCACTCAAAAGATTTTATAAATGCCTTAAAAATGTATAAATGTAGCTTTTTTGATGGAAAAACTAGGTTTAGAAAGCCTAAATTTTCAGCGTTAGGGCACAATGCTATCAGAAGTTTTTGATGGTGAAAATTATTGCAAAGACATGCTCTTTCTCAACAAAGAATAAAATCTTTGGGTCTCTTATGTCTTGGAACAAAATTTTGTGTTTTTTGGACATCGTGGGGGGAAAATGGCTACTGGGTACAACTTTCCTACAATCCATAGCTGTAATAGAAAAAAATAATGAAACAAAGTTCATCTTAAAATCTAAAATAATATTGGTTATTACAGGGTTGTTTTTTTCAAAAGCGCAGGCTTGTTTTTCATTTTTGCGGTATTGTTCTCTGTGTAAAATTTCAAAGAGAGCAGATCATTGGTTATGGAGAAAAACACACACAAAGTTCTAAGACACTTTCATTTTTGAGAACAGTCTCTATGCTGCAACATATAAGGAAGGGTTGCGGATAATTCTGGGTGTAGGGCAATCATTTGCTTCTCTCTCAGTCCCTGCTACCCTCCCTTTGTCCAAAGCTGCTTTCCCCACAGAACTGCAAATTGCACACTGGATATAAAATAATTTTTAGGTGTGATTAATGCTATACAGTGCTTGAGTGCTCTGAGAGGATATAAAGGGGTTTAAAATGCATGTTTTGTAAAAGAAAAAAGGGGAGAGACCCCATGTCCTATTGTAGGTTATCTCCTTGTTTATAACCTCACATTCTGATTTACTGGCCTTAATTAAAATTGTCCTGGCTTGGGATTGCCATGTTAACAATGCCTCCCTAATAACCATGCTCGCATGCATCACACAATGGACAGTTACCTCTTGCATGTATGCATATCTGCTACCAGTTACCACAAGGTTCCTGTGAGATTTCACAGTTCTGACCAAAACGTTGAGCTGTTCCTTCAGCACAAGTGAAATAAAGGCTGCACTTTGCTCTAAGTGAAGGAAGTTGCTAGGATATTTCATGGCATCTTTCCCATGTTCCGAAACCTTCATTAGTCTTAAAGAGCCAGATGCAGATATGAGATAGGTATCCAGATTTTTCACTCCCCCTAGCAGCAACTTCTCTGAAGCTTACAGGAATGTATTGCATTCCCTGCTTGGTAGTCTGTTTTCTTCTTGTTGGAAGAGCCACAAGTGAGGGTGGTTTCAGTAAGCCCGCTGAAACAAATGTCTTATTAAATGAGCGTACAAAATCTGGTTCTGATGGTTACCAAAGAGAAGGTTCTATGTACAGTATAGGTGCTGCTGAATTAAATAACTTGGAATTTGGTGAACTGGAATCCGGTGAATTTTCTCGGGGTAGACTTTCAGAGAAGAGATGCAAGGTGGGACAAACCCATGTAGCAGGTTGTTGTGGTAATCACATTCTATTTCAATGCCGCCTTTTTTGGTGCTGAAACATTGCAGTGTAAACAGGAAGGGTGAATGCTGGGTTTCTCTAAGTCACAGTATATCTGGGGCTGCAATCTTAACTTGCACTTACGTCCAAGTAAAACATGGTTAGGATCAAGTTTTTGGGTTGCAATCCTACACACATTTACTTGAAGAGAAGTTGCATTGCAGTAAGTGGGACTTTGCAAATAGATATCTTTGGCATAAGGACAGGAGATTTATCCTCTAAATCCTTTTGAAATTTTGACAGAAGACTCTGTTTGAGAATAAAAGTGAACAGAAAGCAAGGACATATTTACAGGCTGTATCCACATTATGTTTATCTTGAAAGCTGGATTTAAAAGTGTACGGAACATTGCACTGTTTTCTAGCTCTGCGGTGTTGCTCAGGCAGCTGAAGCATTATCTTATTTGGAATATGGAAAGCAGAATTGGACACCTGGAACAGCAACTGGAAAAAACAGTATGCCAAAGCTCAGACCCATTGCAGTGTGTTTTCAATTTGTCAGAATTCTTGCCGACTCTGAGTGGAAAAAGCAAAATTGCAGTCTGCGCCAGTGTTTAGTTTTCCTCTTGGGTTTTTTCTTTTTTATGAGCAGCTCAGGGCTGTTGTTTTGTTTGTCAGATGGTGAAATAGAAGCCAGAATTATGGTGGACTTGCCACATGTCTACACACTGTGCCTTTAAATCACATTCAAAGATGGGAGGGAGGGGAATGCTCCTCACAAACAGCAATGTATAATACTAAACTCTGCTTCCATCTTCTTTAGCGTGAAATCTTTCTTTCTGTACTGCAGAGGGAGATTCAGTGCAGCTGTACCACATACCCCTTTTAACAAGCTTGGGCCGGGCATTTCCCATACTTTTGTCTCTTTTTACCTTTCTTCTCTCAGCTGTTCAGTGTCTTTTGGAGTCCAAATTTAAATATCCTTCATGCCGTGTTTACAGTGGTACCTCAGGTTACATACGCTTCAGGTTACAGACTCTGCGAACCCAGAAATAGTGCTTCGGGTTAAGAACTTTGCTTCAGGATGAGAACAGAAATCGCACGACAGCGGCACGGCGGCAGCAGGAGGCCCCATTAGCTAAAGTGGTGCTTCAGGTTAAGAACAGTTTCAGGTTAAGTATGGACCTCCGGAACGAATTAAGTACTTAACCTGAGGTACCACTGTATTTTGCAAAACTAGACTTAGTTGCCATGATTTTTGAATTGCCTTGCTTTTGAAAATACCACTCCTTGAATGGAAGACGCTATGGGAAAAACTGTGCGACTATAATCCTGGTCTGGTATCTCAGAGAAAGAACCAGTATTTTAAAACTGGATATATCTTGTAGCCGGTAAAGACGTTGCACTAGAGAAAGCTACAGAGATGTGAGATGTGGGGAAATGATAATGTTTTTGCGGCACAACCCCAAGTTCCCACAGCACCACCTTATGCCAGGTGCATTACAGCGCTTCGGTGCACACCTGAATTATGCAGTTAAAATATAGAGACTGTGTTGTTGCAAGGCTAAAAATGAGGAGGAAGAGGAGAGTGGTGGCAGAAGGATGAAGTAAGTGGTGGCCAGGTTGATTGCATCCACCACTCCATGTTCACCTTACTATGAGTGTACAAATAGGAGTGGATGAGTGTGTGGCTGTTCTTTGTGGCTTTTGGTGTTGTCCATATCCAGACTATGGCTTGCTTGCTTGCTTCAAGCAAACCGCATGTGGTAAGCCAGAAATCAACCAAGGTTTGTTCTTAGCTTATTTCTGGCATACTGCTAGTTGGACACACCTGACAAAATAAATTTGAAAAATAAAAATAATGAGAAGCCACGCTGTGACCTTTTTGAGCCCCAAAGGTGCTCCATGAGGGAGAAGCCCATGGCAGGAAGGAGGTACATTGGTACTTAGAACAGTATACAGCATAAGGCTCGTCTAGACTTGTTCTGGTCCCATGCCTAGAAAGTGTGAGTCTGAGTGGTTTCTGCTTGTCATGCACTTTCCAGGCATGGGTTTGAGCAGTTTTGCCCTTCCCCCACCGCTTTTCCCTGGGAAATCTACTCTTCAGCAATAAATTGGAGGAAGCATCAGTCCCGAGAAAATCCTATTGATGTTTGCTCTGATTCAATGGTAAAGATCAGGCTTCCTTGGGTGAAAGCGGTGGGGCAAGGGCAAGTCTGGATGTGCCCAAATTGGTTGTGGCATATTGGGACATGAAAACAAGGCCAGTGTCTAACTTCTCTTTGCAAAATCTATGTCACTTCCCTCAAAAAGCTACCCTGAGGCTTTCAACTAATGAGCCTCACTAGTGGACATCTCTGCAAAGACTTCTGTTAGTGCAACCGTGTTTTTCGCTTTCTTGCCTTTTCTCCTCCTCACCCCAAATTGCCGGCTCCCTTGGCCTGTGGAGTGAGATGAGCGTGCAACTCCAGAGTTGGCCGCAACTAAACCTAACGGTCAGGGGTACCTTAACTTTACCCCTACCCCTTTATGTAATGTTTCCTGTTCTGCTTCAAAGAAAGACCAAAAAAGAAAAAAATACAGACTGCTTAAGCTGGCTACTTTAATATCCTTAAAGCTAAAAGTAGACAGTTTAAGTATACTTTTTTAAAATAAAAAAAAATGTGTATCATAAGTTGCCATCATGGGGATGTGCAAGAATGATTCAAGATGCTGAGACTCCACCCCATGATCAGTAGCAGGATTATTCAGCGACACCTGTAGCTTCATCAGTCATTGCCTATATATTTTAAAGAATATGACACAATGATCAATACAAGTATCCTAGCATAGGGTCTTCATGAAATGAAATTCTTTGAGCCATACTACACTTCGCACATTTTCTGATGCTTCACAACAAACACACTTTTGGTAGTTAAGGCACTGGAAATGCTTTTCTGCTACTTGAGTGCCATTGTCATTAATTATGTGCTAATGTAGCCCCCAGCTGATACCCTAGGACATAGATTCAAACATAACTTTCTAATCTCACTGGGATGAAAAGAACCCTATCAATAAGTGTCTCATTTGGGTTGCTGGAAGGAAATGAATGACTAAGTCAGCCTGAGGATTGTGTTTGGATATGTGTTTGGTACAGATGAGGTCTTTTAAACAAAACTGTAACCTCATTTCATCTCTTGAGAGCCAGTGTGGTATAGTGGTTAAGAGTGGTAGATTTGTAATCTGGGGAACTGGGTTCGCGTCGCCGCTCCTCCACATGCAGCTGCTGGGTGACCTTCGGCTAGTCACACTTCTTTGAAGCCTCTCAGCCCCACTCACCTCACAGAGTGTTTGTTGTGGGGGAGGAAGGTAAAGGAGAATGTTAGTCGCTTTGAGACTCCTTCGGGTAGTGATAAAGCGGGATATCAAATCCAAACTCTTCTTCTTCTTCTTCTTATCCCTCATCCCATCTCATAGACCCTGCCCACATTTGCCTGGGTGTTTGGTGCATCTTGGGTGTGTGACGAGGTTTGGAATGTTTTGGTGAATCATTTTATGGCATGAGCAATCTCTTTTCCCCCATTTATTTGAAGGGGTCGTGTTAATCTGCCTTCTTAAATTTCTTTTCAGCTGGCAGGAGGAATAATTCTAGGTGTGGCATTGTGGCTTCGTCACGATTCGCAGACCTCAAGTATCTTGGAATCGAGGCTAGATGACCAGCCGGCTCCTAGCACATACTACGTTGGTAAGCAGGAACCATGGGGGCTGGAGGGGGCTGGAATGTTGTAAGAATGAGACGGGGTGGAAAAGCGGTTTGTTCCTCAACAGCTCTCTGGAACATTATCTGCCCTTAATACAACAATGCAAAAAAGAAGGAGAGGAAAAAAGAAGAGAGAATAGCTATTTTCTATAATGGCAAACATACATATTATAACTTAACTAAACTTCCTACTGAAAGTGGTGCAGCTGTTGACTCTGTTGACTTTTTGCTTTTGGACACAATATATAATCCAGGCTAGTTTGAACTAACCTGCAAACAGAGCTTTGGGTTACAGAGTGCAGACCGTCTCCTAGCCCCTTTTGGAGCTTCGTATCATGCTCTGTGCTAAAAGTGCATGCGAAATAATTGTGTAGTGTCCAAAACTCAAACACCCAGAATCTGACAAAGTGCCTATATCTGTGGCACTTCTCAGTTTAAGAGGTGAATCAGCCACAGCAGAAACTTCTGCATTGTTATCAGTAACCTAACAGAGCACCTGTCCATAGGAATACCTTATTACATTGTATCTTGTCCCTGATGTTCCTGTTTTCTTCTCATCTTCTGACCCCACCACCACCACTTTTGAAGTCTACGTCCTGACTCCTTTACATTTCGCCCGCCCTAGGTTGCTTTGCTCTGGTGTTCTTGCGTGCATTTACAATTAGTCAGTCTCAAGCACTGAGAGATCATGTTTCAGCCCAACGGCTGCATTCCCTTTTGGGCAACCACCTGTGGGCCACATGGCAGTGGTGGGTGGGAGCAGAGGCCAAAGTGGCCAGAGGAGCACATGTAAATTTCACCACCTGTGAAGTTTCTGCACACACACACCCTTCTCTGCCCTCCATTCAGACAGACAAGAAGCTTTATTAGAGCTCAGGGACACATTTCTACAAGGTGAAGACCTTAATATGTGAAGTAGGGCCAGTGAGAGATGTGACCTGGTGAGAGTTCTGAGGGCCAAATGGAGAAAACTGAAGGGCCACATTCAGGTTGGCCTGGTTTAGCTGCTTTATAGAAGTAAGCTGCTTGGCTGTCTGAGATGAGTGCTTTAACGGCTGATGGAAAACTTGACTGTGACTGGTTGTGATGTCATAATTGTGTTACTTTTGTTTTATTTTCATTTTGTTGTACTTTTCATTTGGTTTTAATCCCTGTAAAATGCTCAGAGAACTTCGGTTACAGGAAAGGCTGTTGATTGTAAAAATTGAATAAAAATGCTCAGATTTGAATTGCAAGGCTCTTGAGCAACCTTTGACGAATTTAGGATAAATGGTAGCCCTTTTATGTAAGGCACTGTTGGAAGTGACATTATCTTGATTTATACCAACTGAGGAGCTTTTAGAGCCTTTTATCAAAAAGCAGGAGGCTTGTTTGATAAATATGCTTCAATATTGTTGAACCAAATGGAATAGAGAAGGTTGATCCTCTTGTGCAATGAGTATTTTACTCAAAGGCAAGCATTTCTTGAATGTGTTGAGTCTGGGATAGGGCGGGGGTAGACATTCAAGCACAGTCATCTTTTCCCACAGCTGAATCTGTATAAAGTTCTATGCATACCACCTGCTGCTGAGCGTGCGGGGAACTTGTGGCCCTCCAGATGTTGCTGAGACTCCCAACATCCATCATTCCCAGCCAGCATTGCCAGTGGTCAGGGATGATGGGAGTTGTGGTCCAGCAACTTCTGGCATGCCACAAGTTTTTCCTGTTCCTGCTCTATGGACTTTGTTGGGGGTGGGCTGGTTAGTAAATCCCGCACTGGTTTTAGAAGAGGAATAGAACAGGAACTCTCTCTTTGACTACCTGTCCTAAAGCTAGTAACAGGAAAACATAGCAAAAGTCCCAGCGCTTTCTTCCAAAACCACATTGGGACGTTGGGGCAGCAAGGCACAAGGAGACCTACAAATGCAATGCAGATCAGTGAGGGCCCACTTGGAAGAGGCACTTGGCTGGTGAGAGAGGAAGGAGTCACTTGCTTCAGGATCCTAGACATCCCTGCAACCAGCACTGGATTTAGGGCAGTGTGGGTGGTTCCCCTGCACAGGGTGCTGAGCCGAGGTGGCGCAAAATTCATTTGGGAGTGCCCAATTTTGGCCTTGCTCAGGGCGCACCATATTACCAAAGATTACCAACATTCACCCCTGCTAGACCTTTGCTTGCATGCAGCTCTTGCTCCAAGCCTTTGAATAGTGAGGAGCTATGGCTCTGCTGAGGAAGATGCAGAGCAGCTGTCTTCAATTGCAGTGATCAACGTGACTCATGTTCTCCAGGCTTGCCTGCCTGGATAAGTGTACTTAGGCTTAATATGATCTCTCTCATTTTTGTAAGTAAATCAGCCAGACTGCTGACTTGCTCAGAAGCAGAGCCCTTTTTTGGAATCATCCATCTCTGCAGGAGCAGCAGTCCAAAGCTTACAGCGCATTAAGCTGTGCAGAGCATCTGCTTTTGGTATCCCAGTTTCCTCACACAGCTTGCAAGCGCCACCAGCACTGAAGTGTGCCTCAGTGCCTATTTCCATGATTTGTTTTTTTTGCATGCTGCCCACTTGCTTTTTGCACTGATTGGGAGAATATGATGGCTTTGAGTCCTGTGTCGTGGATGTGGAGCAGCATGGAAACAGAAGGCAGAAAGACCAGGAAGTGGTGTGGTGTGGTCAGGTCAGCAGGTTATTTCTCCAGAATTTCTGCCCTATTGAAGGAAGCAATGTCTTTCCATATCTCTCTTTTGCCAGTATTTGTTAAACATCCAGCAATCTGCTTCCTAGTAACATTGGAAATATTCCTAATATGCCTGCCGTGTGTGGGTGTGTGAGAGAGAGAGGCTCAGATACCTTATTAATAGAAGCTGATATGGCAGAGCTGTGAGCGACAAGAGTTTTAAAAGCGCAGCTGAATTAGCTTCTTGTGTTCAAAAACATATGGCCCACCCTCTTGTGGAGCTGCCAACATGTTGCTGTGTGAGAATCATGCAGAAAAGGCGCTGCTTGGATTCCTCAGGGTTGTTTTTTAATTTCCATTCAGTAATAAATAGCAGACCATTTTGTTCAACTGTTCTCAACCCGAGCCTCCCCAAGTCTGGAGCCTCTGATGGCTTCTAATTGAAAGATTTGTTTCCAGACTTGCCACACCCTGCTTTGCTCTAGTGACTCCACTCCTCTTGGCTATTCCTGGTTCACGGAGAGAGAGAGGAAAAGAGGAATGTTGTCCAGTGAACTTAAGGATATGTGCTGCTCTGCTTCCACATCCCTTGTATCATTTCTCAGACCTCAAACATTGGAGCATTTCTTTCTTTCTTTTTTTAATAATATTTTATTAAGATTTTCACATAAGAAAAAAAGAAAAATACAAAAATAAAAACAAATAAAGACAATTCAGTTTTCATAATATATCTTGCATTTGCTTATTTCCCGGACCTCCCCACACCTCCCCTCTCTGTATTCCAGTTCAATTATTTATTCAGCAAATCCATTCCCTCTCCCTTATCCTTATCCTGATCTTAGTATACTATACCTTTAGCTTTTCGTCTATTAACCTTCCGTTTTTCCATATTCCTTCATCCCATTGTTACTAAAAACCCTTTAACCTCAATCCAACATCATTCTAACATTCATTAATTTTATAGTATTTCTGTAAATAATCTTTAAATTTCTTCCAATCTTCCTCCACCAACTCTTCTCCCTGGTTTCGGATTCTGCTGGTCATTTCCGCCAACTCCATATAGTCCATTACCTTCATCTGCCATTCTTCCAATTCTTGTGTCTTCCAATACTTCGCGATGAGTATTCTTGCTGCTGATGTAGCATACATAAAGAAAGTTCTATCCTTCTTTAACACCAATTGGCCAACCATGCCCAGGAGAAAGGCCTCTGGTTTCTTTGGGAAGGTATATTTAAACACCTTTTTCATTTCATTATAGATCATCTCCCAGAATGCCTTAATCCTTGGGCACGTCCACCAAAGGTGAAAGAATGTACCTTCAGTTTCTTTACATTTCCAACATTTGTTATCGGGCAAATGATAGATTTTTGCAAGCTTGACTGGTGTCATGTACCACCTGTATATCATTTTCATAATATTCTCTCTTAAGGCATTACATGCCGTAAACTTCATACCTGTGGTCCATAACTGTTCCCAGTCAGCCATCATAATGTTGTGTCCGACATCTTGTGCCCATTTAATCATAACAGATTTTACCATTTCGTCCTGAGTATTCTATTTCAACAGCAAATTATACATTTTTGACAAATTCTTAGTTTTGGAATCTTAACAGTTCTGTTTCCAATTTTGATTTTTCCACTTGGAAGCCAATTTTCTTGTCCAATCTATATGCCTCCATTATCTGATAATAGTGCAGCCAATCTTTTTTAATTTTTCAAAACTCTGCAATTTCAATTTATCTCCCTCTTGTTCCAAAATTTCCCAATATTTTGGCCATTTGGCCTCCATATT
The DNA here is from genome assembly GCF_965153285.1 of Podarcis tiliguerta. Classification (NCBI taxonomy): domain Eukaryota; kingdom Metazoa; phylum Chordata; class Lepidosauria; order Squamata; family Lacertidae; genus Podarcis; species Podarcis tiliguerta. The sequence continues at coordinate 63,067,366 of NC_139534.1, forward strand.
GAGCTTTTTCACAGCCTTCGCTTCCATCGGTGACAGCCACCTTGGGGTTTTATTTTCAAGCAGGTCCTTATATCTTATCCAGACATTAAACAGTGCTTTCCTGACAATATGGTTTTTAAATGCTTTATGCACTTTGACCTTTTCATACCACACATATGCATGCCATCCAAATGCATTGTTAAAACCTTCTAGATCCAAAATGTCTGTGTTTTCAAGAAACAGCCATTCTTTCAACCAGCAAAAAGCTGCTGATTCATAGTAAAGTTTAAGGTCTGGCAGGGCAAAGCCACCTCTTTCCTTTGCATCTGTTAATATTTTAAATTTTATTCTTGGTTTCTTGCCCTGCCAGACAAATCTAGATATATCTTTCTGCCACTTCTTGAAACAATCCATTTTGTCAAACCATTGGAGCATTTCTGCATGTTAGAACTCAACGTAGAGCTGTCCTCTGCATAAAATATCCTCTGTGCTGTATATTTGCAAATTCACATGCCTGTTGCTTAATTGGTCTGCTTCTGCAATGCGAAAGGAGAGGGGAGGTCACCGCATATGGAACGTGTTGTTTCATTTCTCTTGTGAGGGTGTGGGAATGCAGGAGGGGGAACTTTCAGCTTGTTAGAAGATGCATGAACTGTGAGCTGTGCTGAAAGACTTCTCTCTCTCCCACCCTCCCCCCCATCCCAAATCTTTCCCTCTTCTTGTTTTCAACAAACATGCCAGCAAGCAAGCAATATTTTCCCTCCCCTCTTCAACTGTGAATTCTAGAAACGTTTAAAAAATAAAAGCTGAGCTTTCAAGGAGTCCTGTATGTTCCATCTGCTGAATCCTGTGGTTTTTAAGTTCCATCCGAGCCTTGGGCTATAAGGGAGAGAAGACAGCATTAACTTTCAGGGTAGAGTGCGCAGCCTGCTACCAGCCCTGTGCTAACAAGCCGTGTTTTGATAGCTGGCTTTGCCTACATGAGATGGCCTCTGAAGCGACCATTTTGAGGGAGTGGGTTTGTAGTGTACTGAGATCAGCACAGTGGCGAGGAAGTAATAACTGGGGAGGAGGAGGAGGAGCAGCTCAGTGCAATCACTTTTGCCAAAGCCCTTACGAGCCACGGATGGAGGATGCAGTGCGGAGTGAGTGGGAAGCAACAGGCAGCTGTGAGGATTAGGAGCCGACTAGGGGCAGACATTTGTGGTGTGTGTGCTGGGTGTGTCTGTGCGGGATGGCTGCATCTCCCTTCTCAGAAATGGAACTCCCTGCCTGGCTGCAGAGAAGCCTCCCACCCCTATGCTGCTTTCTGTGTTTGTTCTTCGGCAGCTCCTCATTCCATCTTGGCAGAGTGAGTGGAGCAGCTGGATGTCTTTTTCAATGCTAGCAGGAGGGGTGTGTGTGTGTGTGTGTGTGTGTGTGTGTGTTTCCCCGCCCCCTCCTTCCACCGCAGCTCTGGCTGTGAAGGCTGGGCCTTCGTGCCACGGCGCCTGTTTACCGTCAGCTAGAGAAAGAAGAGTTCCTTCTCCTGGGAGTGGAGGAGGGAAGGGCCGGGCAGCGATGTGAAATGGAGGGCGGCAGATGAGGGCAGAAAAAGAGAAGCTTTACCCTCAATGATACAGTCCCAAGGCCTTTCCACAATGGTATCTGGCTATGAAGCCATTGCTGCAATGGGCAGTAGCTGCGGTCTTGGTTAACGTATCCCCCAGCTCATAAAAAAAGCTTGAGATCAGGGTGTCTCTCTGCCCCTGCCAGACTATATATATAACCTGTCATGAAGATGCATCCTCCTAGTATTTTCTCCCAACATTTGCTTTGACTGCTTGTTTAAATTGGCATGGTGCCTTGGTTGATTCTGGTTCTTGTTCAGGTCTATACAGCTGGTCAGTTATGGATCCCAGTGGACACATGCCATGTACTCCATAGGTGTTAGACCCCTATAGTAAATGCAAGAGTATCCTGCAGCAGCTTGTTGCTTTCCCTCCCTGTTGTTGTTTTTTCCAGACCCTGCACACCTGGTTCTGTGTCACAGCACCAAATCATTACTCCATGAGGCATGCTAGCTGCGAAACATTTTTATGCTATGGATATCCCAAATAGTTGGGCGTCAAACATTATTTCTAACTTTTAGAAATATATATATATTATTATTATTTTAAAAGGCATTTGGAGTGCAGATGCAGACTTACAGACTTGAAGCAATGGGCCTCTTATTTCCTAACACTTGTTTCCTTTCATCCTATTTCTACTGGTTCTTTTTTAAATTGCTCTGGTTTCAGCGTCAGATGCATCAATTCTTAAGCATATTTATCACAGTGAATTCAGTGGGGCTTAGAAGGTAGATGCAAACTTTATGAACTTTATGAACTCTGGTTATAAGACAGAAATATCCTGACTTTGAATTGCAAAATGCATTCACAGCTGATAGTGCTAAATTATGGTTCCCATGTGTTTTTGATGTCCCCCTGGTGACAAATGTAGAAGCAGCCCTGGGAGAGAAGGAGTGGACCCCAATATCTCTGCTGTCATCAGCTCCTGCCAGCACGGCTAAGGGTCAGGGGGAAATGGCTGTTGTAATCGAACAAGACCTGAACCACACTGGTTACCCCTGTTACAGAGGAAACTTGACTTGGGAGTCATTTTTAATTAAGGACTTTCTCCCTTGAATGATCTGGGGGGTGAGAGCTGTATGTGTGTCATCAAGGGTTGGACGGTCCCTCCTTCTCAGCCCTACTCGCCCTGCCCTAAGAGTCCTTGCTTAAGGAGCTGCTACCTTTGGGGGGTTGCCAAAGGGGAAGCTATCCTCTGGAAGGATGCAGTGCCAAGGTCCAGACACTTGACTTAAGGGAGCTGAGCAATGCTCTCCACCCAGCTAAGGAAAGCTCCACCCCAGTCGGCCTGTACTATTCTGAGACTGCTTGTACACACAGCATTTTCCTTGGGGGTGGGTTGTTTCCTTCTTAGGCCACTGCAACCCACCAGACAGGAACGGCAACAGAATCAGCAAGCTAGGTAGGAAAAGGCTAAGAAAAGCTAAGTTCCCGCTGCCTGCTTCTCCATCACCAGAAAGCTAGAGATACAGGTGTTCTTGGCTCCCATGTTACAGAAGAAAACAAATTCAATCCATAGTTTTGTGGGGGAGCATGACAGATTTAAAGATCAGTGGTGGGTTGTAGGTTTGCCCCAGAATCGACTAATATCTTCATGGGTTGGTTTGAACATCTAGAGTGCATGCAAGAAAGTAAAAGAAAATGAATATGTACCATACATTTAAAGCAGAATTATACAATTTTAACCAGTCATGGCTACCGCCCCCCCTCCAAAGAATCCTGGGAACTGTAGTTTGTTACGGGTGCTGAGAGTTGTTAGGAGACCCCTATTCCCCTCACAGAGCTACAGAGTTCCTTGGGGAGAGGGATTGATGGTTAAACCACTCTGAGACAGATTAGACAAGAGGGTCCTGTTTTAGGCACATAGATGCAACATAACTGTTGTTGAACTAAATAGCTTCCCAGTATTGATTTACTGCATGCTCCTTTTCCACCTTCCTTTGACCTTCCTATGCCCTGTACACATTATTTCTAAATAGAGTTTTCCTTTGATTTGTCAGTTTTGCAACGTTCTTCCCCCTTGGCTCCTCTGGGCTGAACATGGAGTTCTGGGCAATGCATCCATCGTAAAACAATGCATCCAGTCTAAAAACCTGTGAAATATGGAGAACAACTTTGTTTTTTCATTTTTCTTTAAAATTGTAGCTCTCCTAATCGGTTGGTTTCAGGAAGACTTGAATTTCAGGCTTTTCTCCAGAGCTGACTGCTTGGACTGTCCAGGGCTGACTCTTAGTAGCCAGAGAACACCAGATCCCTGAGAGGTCTTCCCCCATGGCTGGGCTTGACTTTGCCATTGCAGCTGCAGCAATATGCGGAACTTGTTCATGGCCACAAAATACCGTAACCAAAGTTCTTCTTCTCATAAAAAGGTAGAAGCAGGGACTTCCCACCTCCTCCTCAGCAGGGACTTCCCATCTTCTCTCCCCTTTCACCAAGAAAAGAGACAGCAAATGAATCTGAAAGAGTATGCAAATAGCACAGAGTCCAAAATAAGAGAGCTACTCCCACTCAGCTGAGCTGCTGAAGGACATGTGCCTTCCCTCAGTATGTCTGCCTATCTTGCAATTTCCGTCACTTTTTTGAACTTAAGGTTCACACATTTATGTGTGTGTGTGTGTGTGTGTGTGTGTGCGCGCGCGCGCGCGCGCGCGCACACGCATGACTATAGAAGGGATCCTATAAATTCTTCACTGATGCTTTTTTAGTATACACTCCAAATTTATTATTTCTCCTAATCAGTTTGTTGGAATTACATTGTGATCCCACAATAGCAAGGGGATTGTATACTTTTACCTAAAGTACAGAAAGTTTGGCTTCAGAGTTTTGTCTTTTTTGTCATGGAGCTACAGCGGGTGGGAAGAGTTACTGGAGGAGGAGTACTCATGATGTGAGATTCTCCAGAGAACATCTGGAATGATTTCCTGCCAGATAGCATTCTTTCGGAACAAGATAGGCTCCATGTAGTGTAGAAAGTTCTTCTCAGGAAGGCAGGGGAAAGCAAGGAGTAGACTTTCTCCTACTCCTACTTGTATCACTTGAGAAGGCTGGAGTAGGCTTACCTGTAGAGATATTCAGGGTGTGGATCACTACAACTATATGGGGAGTTTCCATGTAGAAGACTTATTACAGTTCCTGGTTCTACTACTTGGAGGAAATGTCCTGGTTAAGTGAAGGAAAACACTTAACCTGTAATAGTGGTAGACGTAGTATTCATTTTATTTCTTTACCACTTTATATTTTTAAGAAACAAACAGCGCATTAAAGCACATTAAAGCATCAAATAAAACAATCCAGAATAAAACATTCCTAGAGAAAGTCAAATGCAAAGTATACCAATTCAAAGCAACATAGTTAACAGGAAACTAAAATATTATCTTAAAAATTTCAAAACAGAACATTACAAAGCAGGTCAACCACAGAATGCACATTTAACACAGCAAAGTTTTCTAAGAAAAACCTGAAACATTACTAAAGGAAATCAAATACAAAATGCATATTTAAAACAGCACAATTAACGAGAATAAAATATTATCATTAGCATGGAACATATCTGCTGCTGTTGCTGCCAATCCTCTCAATGGTGGTTCATGATGAGTGGCAGCTATGGAAGCGCCGGCTCTGTGACTTGGGTCTGCACTAAGAGATGGCCAAGATGGTCCCAGCAATCTTGCCTCTACATATTTTCCTATCCCATTCTTCTTAAGTTCCCAGGCTCCACAGTTTAAGAAGAAATCAAACTTGGGCTCTAGCCACATTACCCCTCTCAGAAATCATTGTATGTTCCCTTTTTTTGGTTATGTTGCCTATAAAACATGAAAAGAGTAAGAATGTGGTCAGGAAATAAAGAGAGTGCTCTTCCTAAACTTTGCCTTGTTCCTTCTCTTGCCTGTTTGACAACAGCAGGTAGTGAAATTGGCAGGTGTGAGCAGGAAGAGATATAGCCAGATGATTCCAGCATTCCAAGAGTTTCTATGGATGCATTTATTGCTTGTTTTCTAAGCTGAAGACTGAGGAGATGGATCTGTCTTCACACCCTAAGTTTTGGCTCTGATCCTAAAAACCCAGTTGTGCGAGCTAATCCTGATGGCAGATGCAGTTTCACCTGTCACCAGAAGTGTAGCTCTTCAATAAATGGTTGTACAACACAGTTTTTTTGAGGGGGGGGGAGGTGCCAAGCAATTTTTGACAAGTATGACTCTGATGAAGGTTTGGTCATAAAGGAAATGTGTCTCAATGGAACAGCATTTGTCTGCATTCAAATGATTGTGTGGCTCCAAGAGAGATTTGGAAGACACCCCAGTTACTGAAGGGTCAAGAAGGGGTCTTTTGTTTTACTCTTCTCTGAAAAAGGAAACACAGTGCTGACCAACCCAACTCTCCAGAACTGCTTATGGAGTTCCACACATAGAGTGAACTCTCAGCACTTACTCTGCAGAGAAAACAACTTCTTGACTGTAGAGTGTCCAATACAAAGAGGTTAGTCTCAGGGGGAGGGAGAGAGAGGGGAGGGAGGGAGAGAGATGCTCCCCACAGGCTCAGATGCTGCAGATGCAAGTTAAATCTCATATCATTCAATCTCATATCATTCAATCTACACTGCTACATTTTCTTAAAAGGAGTTTCTACTTTGCTGAATTCAGTTTAGTTGGATACAAGGGGTCATTGTCTGTCTGCTTGGGAGGTTTGTTGTTGTTTTCATTTTAAAACTGCATAAAATAGTCCCACTCTTATTTGCCTCCAGTTGTCTATTTGGCTCTGGCTCTCCAGGACAAAGAGAAACTCAATAAAGGCTGTCTGTCTGTGTCTTAGAATGAATCTGGCTTTTCTCCCAAAGGCTTCTCAATCATTTTATTGCTTTCTGACTTCAGTTCCATTATCACACTTCTTTCCCACTCTCTATCCCACTGCTTACGATGGAACAGCTTCCACTCTCTTGGGTGCCTGTCAAGAAACGGGAGGATGAAGTCACTGAGTATTGGAAAACTCCTTGAGTCTAACTGCCTGAATTATTTTCTTCTGTGAATTATGCCAAAGAAATTTGAGGTGGTCAGGAGGAGCTGCGTACCGATGCCTTTCCAGTGTGCAAACAAGAGTCTTGTCGAACCTTTAAGACTTGTGGTGCCTCCAGACTGTCACTATTTTGTGGGATGGATTTAGGTACATGCTGTTAATTTAAGGTTTGCACAATTAAAGTTCCCTATTGCCCTAGCACAACAAATGCACTAACTACACACACACACCACACACACACACACACACTGAATATGTGGTTAGGAAAATCGCAGAGAAATGCACAAAAGTGTGGGATAAATGAATGATGAACGGGAAGACATGTTAGCAACCGCATATATACACATGGTTGGGGGGGGGATAAAGAGTGTGAACAATGAGGTTGGGAAAATGAAATGCATAAACAGTGATAATTATGTAATTAACAGTGATTCACAAAACAAATGTTAGTAATGCAGACATCCTGGCACTGGAAAGCCACTGGCTTTCAGCAGCTTCCTTGTTGGGGTTGTAACAGCTCATCTTTCTCCATGCTGAAGTCCTAAACATGGCTGCTTGAGGGCAGGTCTCGTTGGAATGGGTGGCACTTGCTTTTCAAGAAAACGCGTTTTGGGACTTGAATGCAGGAAAAACAGTTCTACAAACCAAAAGCATCTCTTTCTAGAAAGTTCTTAATTCACAGGGCCAGGGCACAGCTAGGGGAGAGGGAAGATTTTTCTGTAGGTCTCCTCCCAGTAAGGCAAGAGCAGGAAACCACAGCTCCGTATTAGGAGTGTAGGCTTTGCATCCTTAAGGTTGCAGGTTCAGGGCCTGGTTTCAAGAAGGGCTAGGGAAGGCTTTTACTAGAAGCACCAGGATAGTGTTTTTTACAGAATGCCATAAAGAGCTACCTTACATAATGCAGCTTGGTAATGATAGCACCAGTGCCTGGTTCTGTGCTCATTGCAGATATTTGCATTATCTAGAAAGGCGTTTTTCTGCCTGGAGGTGATAATTTTCTTGGGGGAAAGCGGCTACTTAATCTACTTGTTTCTTCGTGATCTGATACAGGAGAGATTAAACCTTTTCACATATTAGTACTAACAGATGACCTTCTGTCTTTGTTTTTGCATATCTCTCCTTTTTTAATCAAAAAAAAAAAAAAACAAATCTTTAGCTGCACACCCCCAAAATAGTAATTGTGCAGCTTGCGAAAGCTTTTGTGTAAGGTCTTTGTGTGGGGTTCCTTGTCTCTCCTCTGGCCTCCTGCCGATCTACCTGACAGTGTGTTTATGCCATTCCTATTAGATCAATGCCTCCTGGCCCACATAAGACCTCTGTAGTATTGGCTGGCTGCTGTTTCTCATCTTGAACCCATTCTAGATTAAAAGCAGAGCTCCTTTCCCTCAGAAGAATGTTACTTCACAACAAATGGGATGGAAAGACATCTTCTGTTTTATAACAAGCCTTCAGGTTTATATGACTGTAAAGTTCTGCCCTCCCACCCCCCCACCCCCACTCTGTGTTTTACAGTAGCAAGCAGTTCACCTCCCACCTCTCCACCATCTGTGTCAAGGGCTTGGCAGGTTGTCAGTTTAGGACAGTTTCTGTAACAAGCTGGCTTTCTTCATGGCTGGCATTCTGTAGGCACAGTCAGATTGAGGGTGTTTCATTGCCAGCAGTTAACAAGGTGCTGGGAGTTCTTGACATTTCCTTTTAGAACTTCCCTATATATTGCTATAGGACTCTTTGATGCTGCACTGTTGCTTTCAGGGATAAGTATAACCCCACCCCATTCTTTCCCTAGCAAACCAGCCATGACTTTTGATTAAGTTACCAGTTAGTAGCATGGAAATTTATAAATAGGAACATTATTGTTGATCATATAGTTTCATTTTTATCTCTCATAACATGCTGGCTTCATCCTGATTCTCTTGTACGGTGGTCTTCAAAACTTTCGGCCACTGCAGAACCCTTTTTATGGTGACTCAACTGCCAACGAGCCTATTTGAAGCTGCTATGTCAAAGAGGATTCTGGGGCATGTTCTGTGGTGCGCCCTGAATTATTGTGGGCTGGTGCTGGCCCGGCTAGTTCATCCCTCTTTCTGGTGCTTATATTGAACTGAGAAGCTAGATTTAGGCATTCATTGCAATGGTATGAAAGGGGTCTTTCAGGTAAGTTCAGGTGAGAATGATTAGAATCCTCCCCATGGTTGGGTCCCTGATTGTTCAGGATTCCTGATCACATCTAAGCACAATGAACTTAGAAGCGCCCTTCATATGGGTACAGAAAAGAAAAACAGAAAAAGGGAGAGAAAATGGCAGCAGTGAAATGAGAAGGTGAACATTATAGAAAGTGATGAAAGGCTCTTTTGGTAACAAAACACAGGCATAAATAATGATGACTTGCCCTCTTGTTCAGTATCAACCACAAGCTTCATTGAAGAGGAAACCACCAGAAATCAAGAAAGAGGATGCAACTGTTAAGTTGTGGGTGAACATATCAGACAACACAGCGATTCTTCAAACAGCTCTTGTTTATTCACAGGTCAGAAGAGAACTGAACTGAAGGGTTCAGCCAGCCTGCTTATATAGAGCTCCAGTACAACGCAACTGGAACAACTTTCTGTAACTATCCAATCACTGAACGTCACTTTCCATCCCTTATTTGCATATGTGGACCTGAGTGAAAACTATCTACAGTATCCCCCTGCTGGCCCAGGGTGGGCTCTTTTGGTAACAAAACACAGGCATAAATAACGATGACTTGCCCTCTTGTTCAGTATCAACCACAAGCTTCATTGAAGAGGAAACCACCAGAAATCAAGAAAGAGGATGCAACTACTAAAAGGATTCAGAAATTTGACCAATCATGCCTGAAATATTGGTTCACTTGTGTTGAAAAAATAGCATGCCAATACTTTTTAATCTGCATGCACAGATCCAAAAGTGGCGTGTTAACAAAAATAAAGGTACCCATGCCACCATCTTTCTTGGCCCCATCCAAACCATCTGTTCTGGCCTCTGCCCACAGACACTATCTTCACTCTGCTATTGCAAAGCTTCCTGTTTCACCCACTGACAGGCTTCTTGCTGGCAGTAGCCCATGGGAAGCCACAAAACGGGATGTTCTGGGGCCAGGGAAGAACTGACCCAATGGATCCTGAGCTAGCCCCACTTGATGGCTGTGGGTTCAATTGCTACTACAGCTCCAGGCTGGCTTTGCCTGCCCCCCCTTTCTCCCCTGCTGGTGTGAGCAGAGTGGTGGTGTTCTGGATTAAACAAATGCACATCCCTCATCACAAGCTGTTTCTGATCAGACATCCTTCGTTGATACCTGTGCCTTCCTTTTGTCTTCCCTGGCAGGAATCTACATCCTGATTGCTGTTGGAGCAGTGATGATGTTTGTCGGTTTCCTGGGCTGCTATGGTGCCATTCAGGAGTCACAGTGCCTTCTTGGAACAGTAAGATACCATTTTTACTTCCTTACCTTTTCCCTTAATACCTTAATGATAACCCAACAGTAGAAAGGGTTGGTGTCCATTGAGGGGACAAGCATATCTGTGGTTTAAGTGCACTTTTGGTCCTGTTTAGCTGGCATCTTTTGTCCAGAAGAAATGGGGAAACTGTAGAATCCTCCTGCAATTTATTTGATCCCAATTTATGTCTGTGAAAGACTTCCGTGGTACCATCTAAATCCCAAGGGTGCTCACCATATTGCCACTATGTTCCTCAGTGACAAAGGGAAAGCCAAGCATGCCTGGTTTAGTTATTGTATCTCTAGGTATCTAAATTACCCAAATATTAAATTATTATTTGTGTAAGACTGCCTTGTCCTCCTAGAGAACAGCAGTATGCCCTAGTACAAAATGAGACAGTAGTATTTGCCTGGTTCATGAAGTGCTCTGAGATTCATGTTCTCTCTCTGTCTGCCTCCATCCTCACTGCCTGCCTCCTTCCCTCTCATCCTCTCTACCCAGCAGGCTGCCAAGGGTGGGACAGATCACTCTTGCCAGAGCCCTGGGTGGATTGCTCACACGGGCCTTTTGAAACAAGGCCTGAGAGCTGCTGGTTGCCTGGCCCTGCTTTAAAATTATGTCAGTGCTGTGTGAAAGTAAATGTCTGCCAAGGGAAGACCAAAATCAAAACAAAGGCTGAACTCTTGCAAATAGCAAAGAGAACAAGCCCCAGGAAAATAGATCCACAATCAATAATTTAAAAAAGGAAAGCTGCCTGAAATGTGCAGAATGCAGTTTTAGGGGAAATAACCCCTAAACTTGGAACTTAATTGGCTGCGTCACCTTGTCTGGCATTAAAAACACATGGCATTAAAAACACAAAGTCGCAAGGCTGCCACCCTCCCTGTTTTATAGTGGTGCTCTTTTGGAAAAAGAATGTAAGAAGAGCCTTCTGGTTCAAGTCAGTGGTCTGTCTCTTCCAGTGGTCAGTCAGCTGCCTGTGGGAAGCCTACAAGTAGGACCTGAGCACAACTGCACTTCCCCTCCTGTGGTTTCCAGTGACTGGTATTCAGGAGCATAAAGTCTCTCACAGTGGGAGCAGAACGTAGCCATCATAGCTAGTAGCCATTGATAGTTTTATCCTGCATGTATTTGTCTAATCCTCTTGAAAAGCCATCCAAGTTGGTGACCATCATTGCCTCTTGGGAGCCTCTTGCCTTTTTTAAGGTTGCATTTTCTTTCTTGCCCATGATGGAGTGCATACGTACCCTCCTTTTTGTGTTGCTATAATTCATTGCATAAACACCCCTATCTTGCCCTGGGAATGCTCAAGCTCACCCCTTTACATGTGGTCTACATTTGTAAATTGATTGGAGACTTGTGAGAGTATCACAATTTGGAGACTTCAGTGGACAGTCCCATGTACTCTCCTGCCCCGTTGTTGCTTATGAAGCTGTCACTCCCTGGCTTCTCTGTTACTTGTGCTCTGCCAGGCTATTGCAAGTCCCCTGGGAAGCACTGTAATTTCTCCTGTTCTGTATATAAAACGTCCACTGGCACTTGAAGTGCTCAGTAGCAATTGCTCGTAACTGTCCCTTGAGCATTGTAGACAAATGTCTGAGGACTTTCTGAAAAGTAGTGGGATTTTGCTGCAACTTTCCAAAATATACTACTGTATAACATTGTTCCAGCGTTTTTTTAGAGGATGAGCATGAATGGCTGAGATATTGCTACAGGAGGCCTTTTCTCAAGGCTTCTCAGCTACACCAGAGTGTTTGCAATTGTCTTCTGGCATTGTGATGCTAGTGCACAACATTTTGTGCTGGTGCTACTTATCCTGGTCTTTCTAGTCACTTGCTGTGTTAGCACATTGTGCTCCCTCACCGCTTTCTTCCTCTTTGCATGGCCAAGAAGAGAACTTCTGCCAAGTTCTGTTCTGTGTTTAAAGACTCTCTGCTTCATGTGACATATGAACCAAATATCTTGCTGCAAAACAGACTCTAGTCAGTGTCATAATTCAATTTCAAACCATGAGTTATAAAGCTGCCTTATTAAGCTAGCCGGAGCTTTTTTAAAAAAACACACAAAAAAAACAGGATTTCTGGTTTGTACATATCAGTAAGCTGAGATCCTTTAAAAACAGAACTAAACTCTGCAGGTGGAGGAGTTGGAAGTGCATAAACCTGATGCTTCACTCCAGATGCTGTGGACTACAGCTCCCATCATCCCTGACCATTGGCCATGCTGGTTTGGGCTGATGGGAGTTGTAGTCTATAACATCTGCAGAGCCTACCCATGCACAAAACCATGATTTAGCATTGCTTGCCAACTGAGCCACTGTTTACAATGAGACAGCAGCCTTAAATGGAAGGCTTAGAAGCAGAATGCATTCCCTTGGAAATGAACTCTATGGGGATGTGGAATACACATTGATTTGTGGTTTCTCAAAGAGGCCACTATTGTCCTGGTGAGATAGTGATGGCTCTCCATTCATGAAGTTCACTATTGACCCTTTTTAATCTCATACTCTTGACACCCCCTTAAATGTATTTGCACACTCCTACCAAAGTCATTTTCTGTTACTGGAGAGCACTACTTCCTTTTCTTATCTGATCTGTTTTCTTCACAGTTTTTCACATGCCTCGTAATCTTGTTTGCTTGTGAAGTGGCTGCTGGAATCTGGGGCTTCGTTCATAAGGATCAGGTAAGGGGATTCATTAGGAGGATTCATAATGTATATTTATGCAGAACCGGTAAGTTTCCAGCACGACAAAGAATCTCATGGGACCTTAAAGGCCAACATTTTTTATGTGGCATGAGTGTCCTAGGCCAAAACCTATTAAGTTTGCAAAGTGACGTAGTTTCTCCTCACAAAACCCCTTGTTGAGGGTAGGTTAGGCTGGATGCCCCAAAATATATTTATAAATGACCGGGCTGTTTTGTATTCCTTTACTTGTTTTTCTTCATGTACCAGCCCCTAGGTGTGACAGCATACTAGACCTCTCCCTTCCTCCCCTCAGACAGTGATGTGAAGAAATGCCTGGCATGTTGACCTCCACGTAGTTTACAGGGAGCTGGTGATTACTCCCAAAACTTTACAGTGAAGCTAGGTTAGGAATTTGGGGTGGTATACAACAGCCCTGGGTGCTCACAGGAAGGACAGATCGTGAAGCTGAGGCTCCAATACTTTGGCCACCTCATGAGAAGAGAAGACTCCCTGGAAAAGACCCTGATGTTGGGAAAGATGGCGGGCACAAGGAGAAGGGGATGACAGAGGATGAGATGGTTGGACAGTGTTCTCGAAGCTACAAACATGAGTCTGACCAAGCTGCGGGAGGCAGTGGAAGACAGGGATGCCTGGCGTTCTCTGGTCCATGGGGTCACGAAGAGTCGGGCACGACTAAACAACAACAACAACAAATTAGTTAGCTTAGTGCGATGAATTTGAACTGCAAGGCAGAACTTACCCTCCTCCTCTTCCTGTGTGTCGCCCATGCACCCCTTGAATTGGTTATGGGGATTCCCCCGACTCTGCAGAGCAGATTTGAAGAGGGTGCTGGAAGAGGAAAGGGAGGGGAACTGCTTTGTTGGATACCACCCTTGGTCCTGGGTTCTCCACCTCTGAAACATAATACTGCAACTACATCACCACAGGGCACATTCACATGAGGCAGAGCATGGTTCTGCCTTCTGGGTAGCAGCTTTCCCTAGTGTGGTGCCTTCCACATATTTTGGACGGCTGTAATGGCTGTGGCTGATGTGGTTTATAGTCCAAAATGCTTTGAGGGCACCAGGTTGGGGAAGGGTGTTTGCAGCTCCTCTTTTGCAGATGTTTTAACAGGTCCAGGATAGTGAGGAACTACGCAGCAACACAATATCCCAGCGTGCTGCTTCAACAAACTTTTGCCCCACCCTTCTTTCCTACCTGCTGAGAGCAGCCCTCTGGTTCTGGAGGCCAGATGAACCAACTGCATCTGTTTAAGAGCCAGAAATCATGCTAATGTTTTAGTCCATAGCTGCTGCAGAACTTCTGTTGTATGTATACAGCTGTACCCTAAGCGCTTCCACAGACTGCCGTGACATACAAAATACAACTCCCTGCCCTGAGAGTTTCCAATCCAAGTTTCAGTATAGGGGAAGACGGGAAACAAGAGGCCCAGGCGAGAAGGGCTGGATAATACAAGAGAGTTTCTAAATATAGACTTTGTTTCAGTTGTACATTCCTGTGATTCGGTAAAGACAAGTGTTGCCTCGGGATCAAGTGTTGGCAACGTTCCCTCTGACAGCTGAGTGCTATAACCTGACTAACATAGGGGGTACTATGTTCAGAGCTTTGAGAGTGTTGGTGATCTGTCCTCTTTCCCAGTTGGTTACAGCGTGGTGCTGAGAGCGCCAAGGTTGCAGGTTCAGTCCCTGTATGGGGCATCTGCATATTCCTTCATTGCAGGGGGTTTGGACTAGATGATCCTCAGGGTCCCTTCCAACTCTTCTATGATTCCTGCAGCATGCTTGGCAGCTACTGAATAGCTGTGAAATAGATTGTGGATAAGTGCAACAAAATGTCGCTGTGCAGAGTGCTTTTGTTCAAGGTGCCGGACTGCCCCTTTCCCAGCGCACTCCATTTTTTTTACAAAATTTATTTCTACAGACCTTAAGGTATCCGCAAACCTACTGATACTGCCTTCCGGATAGGGCTGAGAAAAACTCCTGTCTAAAACACTGGCAAGGGTTGCCTGTCAGTGTAGACTATACTGTATAGGGTGGGCCACAGTGGTCTGACTGCGCAACCCAGTTTCCTGTGTTTCATCCTTGCACATGACTCTATGGGGGGTTATCACTCAGATAGCAAGTTTGCTATTATCATTCATCAGTAGTAGTAGTACAGTCATGCCTCGGGTTACAGAAGCTTCAGGTTGCGCACTGCACTGAACCCAGAAGTACCGGAACAGGTTACTTCTGGGCAGTGGCGTAGCGTGGGTTGTCAGCACCCGGGGCAAGGCAAGTAATTTGCGCTCCCTAACCCATGGATTTGAGCCCCCTAACCCCCAGATGTTGCGCCCGGTTCAGCCGGCCCCCCCTGCACCCCCCACGCTACGCCACTGCTTCTGGGTTTCGGTGCATGCGCTGCGGGCTGCGGATCCTGCAGGTTGTGAACGTGCTTCCCGCACGGATCACGTTCGCAAACCGAGCGTCCACTGTAATAGTAGTATATCCCACCTTTGTCCCTGAGAGGACTCAGGGTGACTGACATAAAAACAAGAACCGCTAAAAACACAGGGGGGGGGGAAATCCTATAGTATCATGCAGTCTATATTGTGGCTATATCCTTCAATAGCTGTTAGTACTGCAACAAAGAACACATGTCAAACCTAGTCCTTTGAGGTGTTTCCCCAAAGTCCAGAAGGTGGTAAGGATTAGCATTGTTGCTTGTGGGTTGGGTATACACATTCATTTTTCTGCAAGACCATTTGGGATAGAAAAAACCTAAAATTGTGCATTTGGGGCCACGACAGTTCATCTCATAGTTTCTTTGATTTTCTGTGCATAGCCTTATATAAGACAAATACCTATGTAATGGAAGATAAAAATTTCAGACTTGGAGAAGGGTTTTCTCTCCCCATATTAGTCTTTGTGGCTAACCACAACATTGTGGTTACACAAATAATACAGTGTTTTTAGGAACATTATTATGGAGTTTGAGGCTATGGAAAACTATGCATCTGCAAGTTGTTCTGATGTCTAGACTTAAAAGGGATAATGAAAACACAGGGCAAGGGAGAGCCAGGAAGAAGTTATGTAATAAAAGATGCTGATTTGGTTACCTTATCATAAAGTAGATTAATGGCTGTGGGGGCAATAAATAAATGCTCTCAAAGGGAGAAAAAAAGTAGGCAATGCAGGGGGTTATTAAATCAAGCCAAGGTAAGCATTATAATGATTATAGCAATGAATAGCTTGAAATAAAGGACATTGTTGTTGTTTTTTAACTTGCAAGAGCAATTATCTTTTGGAAGAGACTGCCAAAGAGATGGTGGATTCTCCCCACCCCCTTGCAACCTTTGCATAATCAAGGGCTTTGTGATGATTGCGGAAACCTGTTTATATACAAGCTCATTACATCCTGTTGAATAACAGTTGGAAAACTTTGGACCTCTTGAGTAGCCTACTTTTTTACAATATTACTTTAAGTTGTATTTATATCACTCTTGCTACATTTGAGCCACTGTAGCCTCAGATGTTATCTATCCCAAAACTCCAGAATTTCATTCTCTCACAAGATAGTTCGCAATATTCATCCAGGTAATCAAATGCACATGTGAGATCTGAGACTATGTGTTTAGAGCTGTGGTAAAGAT
Organism: Podarcis tiliguerta; assembly: GCF_965153285.1. NCBI lineage: Eukaryota > Metazoa > Chordata > Lepidosauria > Squamata > Lacertidae > Podarcis > Podarcis tiliguerta. The sequence goes on from NC_139534.1 coordinate 63,083,758, forward strand.
TTTATTTCTGAGAGTAACTAGTAGTTTTTGCTCCCCTCTTCTGCGCATCCTTATTTTTCTTCTTCTGCCTGTCTGCACTTGTTGTCTTCATCTCTCTCTCTCTCTCTCTCTCTCACACACACACACACACACACAACCCTTGAACCTCACTATAGCATGGCGTGGAGGCGAACTTGATTATGTTGTTTCACTGAGATGATACTGATTTCTCTCATCCCACCACGAGGAGTGTGGGGTTCTTGTGATTGCACGAGAAAGAGCTTAACACCAGCACCACACAGCCACGATAAATGGGAATAATTTGAATGACACACACTCATTCCTCTGTATCAAATGACCACTCACTTTTATTAGCAGTGGTGTCATCTGAGCCCTTCTGCAGGCTGTGCACAGTGGGAGGAAATTCTATTATCAGTGTTTTTATCCACTAGCCAGTTCCAGATGGCACTGAAGAAATGAAATAGGAGGATTTTGTAGTCCTTAATGGTCTTCCCCTAGGGCAAATTATCCCTTAATAAAAACAGCCTCCCATTCTTCCTTTTTAAAATGAAATCTGGCATGCTGTTTCTCAACTTCCTACTTCCCCAAGGGGTAGCTTATATTGGGATGTGAAGAGGACATGTTCCCCTTAGCACAGCTGCAAACAGCTGGCCCACGCATGTGTTTCCCTAAAAGAGTTTAAATCCACAGCGCATTTGCCCTGCTGCAACTCTGTTGACTCTGGAGCATGACAATCTTGATGCTTTATTTAGCATTTGGCTTTGTTTTTTAAGCACACAAGGGGAGAGCTGGAGGGCACAGGTTTCCACTGCAGGCTTAAAAGTCTATCGAAAAAGAAGCTTTCATAGTCTTCCTCAACATACCAATTTGGCATGTTTGTGGTGGGAAGGAGTTTTTTTTCCAATTGCAGGGACCCAACAAATAGCCCCTATTGCCATTATGGACCAACCTCGCCCTCTGATGATGAGGGCACCCTCAGAAACAATAGGGAGGTGCACATGGAAGAAAGCATCCCCTCAAATATCCAAGACCCAGCCCTTGTAGGGCTTGAAAGATTAAAACTAGCAGCTTGAAGTTAGCCGGGAAACTACCCTGGGGAAAGGGAAGTAATGGCATAATGGAATCCACATGGTTAGCCTTTTGGGAGACAAAACCAGTGACATGTTCCAGCTCCACTACGTTGATGAGAGAAGCCTCTGGACAGCTTTTTCCATGTATCAACAACTAGTCCTTGGTTTGGAGCACCAATATTGCCAATACAGTGGTACCTTAGTTCTCAAACTTAATCCATTCCGGAAGTCCGTTCCAAAACCAGAGTGTTCTAAAACCAAGCCACACTTTCCCATAGAAAGTAATGCAAAATGGATTAATCTGTTCCAGGCTTTTAAAAACAACCCCTAAAACAGCAATTTAGCATGAATTTTGCTATTTAACAAGACCATTGATCCACAAAATGAAAGCAGTAATCAGTGTTCTGTACTATAAAATAAATAAGACAGTATTGTAGATGATAAAAATTAAAATTAATTTTTCTCTTACCTGTACTGATTATAGTCATTGTTTGGATGGAGGGCTTTTATCCATTTCCACAGTCACTCAATCAATCAATCAATCAATCATAAAATGAAAAACAAGCCACAGACAAAAAAATGAAAAAGTCACACAAACAAAAACACAAAAAATAGCAAAAGCGAAAGCACCAAATATCACCTCAGAACACTGCAATCAGAAACAGAAGGCTTTAGTTATGATGGGGGGAGGCTTAAATTTGCTGCTTAAGGGTAAAACGGGAGCAAATAAGCCTTAATTACTATGCAGGGCACTCAAATTTGCTATGCAACAGGAGAAACGGAAGCTTAGGCTTCTGGGGCAAAGTTCGAAAACCAGAACACCTACTTCTGGGTTTGCAGGGTTCGGGTTCTGAGTTGTTCGGGAACTTCGCTGTTCGAAAACCGAAGTACCACTGTAATATTGTTCACCTGCTTTAGGACCCGTGAGGCTTGCAGGAGACTGTTGGTTCAAACTCATGTACTCTTAACTGAAAATTATCCTGACTCAGTTAAGGACTGGGCACTGAGTTCCTCTAGCATTTATTGAGGGCAGAGGGCCTATCCAGCTTGTAGCACTCCTCTTACTGTTGCTGGGTTGCCTTCTCTTTTCAAAGGTGTGACAGACCTTTCTGCAAGCCCAGCTCCCTGCTCTGAACTTAGCCTCTGTTCTGGATGACAATGTTAATCTACAAGCTATTTTCAGGTTTCCCTGAGCTCTGTTGGTTGTCTGTCATCTTTTTCCTTTCCTTTCCTTTTTTCTTTTTTGAGACTGTTTGAATTACTGGGAAGAAGCTGAGGTAATTTGCACTGCCCCTAGCCTGTGGCACCATGTGGTTGAGCTGCTGCCATCACCATTAACTTCAGTGTACCTATCTGCCTTAAACAACTAGAAACTTTAGAAAACACATGGTTAGCATTTTTCATTGTGGCTCTATCTTCTTCCCTCTCTCCATCCCCGTTGCAGATTGCCAAAGATATCACACAGTTCTACGACCAAGCGGTACTCCAAGCAAAGTCAAGTGACGCTGAGAAAGCAAACAAGGCAAAGGCAGTTGTGAAAACCTTCCACGAAACAGTAAGCTGGATGCACAATTTGTTGGAAATCAAACTTGACCTTCCATCCACAGGCATGTAGTTGGCATCATTGTTGTTCAAAGAAGTGCCTGCCTTACCCAGGGAGTATATAATTCGGAACACTGCTATTGTCCCTGTCAAGCAAGCCTTCGTTGAATTTAAGAGGCTCTTCCCCCTTGGCCATTCAAGCACATCGGGTGTCCCCAAGAGGGATTGTTGAGACCAGTGAGCAGGATGCAAGAAAGATAGCAGACATTTTAAGTGGGTAAATAAAACCAAAAGGGGTTGACATGGGAATATTATGTGCTCAGGTTTGCCATCTCCCCCTCAACCAAGAACTGAAATTCCGTATGACAGATCCCATTGTGCTTTTCATTGGAAAGCACCAGTGATATGGTGTGTGGTCTGCTTATAAAGAGAAAAGATAAACCAACACCTGCATGTCTTCATATTATATAATAATAGCTCTTAAATGAGAGGTGGCTACCCCTGCAAAGGTTCAAAGAAGATCGTTGTCTAGTATAAGGTGCCACCTTCCAGCCCATTTTTCAGATTCTTTCCAGACTTCCAGCTCAGACCTTTTCCTTCCTGCTCGGAGTTTCCCTGTTAGAATGCTCACTCCAATCCATTTCTCTGCTTACAGCTAAAATGCTGTGGTGGAAACGCCCTGGAAAGTGCATTCAACATTCTTCAACCTGATCTCTGTAGTCAAAGTGTGACTTCAGCATTTACGCAGGTAAGGAAGTGTTTGTGTGATACATCCATTGTTTTCAGTGAATGGGCCTTTCATCTCTGGCAAGACTTCAGTTGATTGGGAGTGGGGGAGGGGAATAATGCACCACGTTGAGCTTGCAATATGAAGTACAGCTTTAGGGTGGTTTCTGCACTCCTTTCGCCCCAGAGCCAGGACTTTCATTAAGCCTAAGGTATACAAATGAATCTGTGGCACTCTGTGTCATGTTTGTTTAAGCGCGTAAGGTAGCTTTCTGTAGTAGAAAGGAAGTTTGAACTGTTTTAAATATCTACAAGAGAGCAGTCCTCACCTTGTTCTGAGGGCCAGGAGGGTGCTTCGAAACCAGCCCATGTTCTGTACAAATGCTATAGCTGTCTTTCCCCAAATAAACCTTTATTCCAGCAGAAGGGTCAGAATTGATTTCTCACATTAAGGACTGAACAAGTGATGACCTATGCTGTTTTTTCATAAATGTGAAGGGAATCCTCTTCCAACCGCTGGAGAGCCGCATTGGTGATTTGCTGGGTACATGCTTCAAGAGTAGTCAAGTTTTGGCCGCATTCCTTTATCTGTCAGAGAGCCATGGTAGTCTTTGACCCCGCTCCTTTGACCAGGTGCCAGTGCAAATCCAGCCATGGTACTGGTTCACTAATACCTAGCTAGGCACCTTCAGGATCTAGGCACCAAGGCACAGTGCCCCATTTTAGTATTTTTAAAATATTGTTCTAGTTACAGGTAGGTAGCCGTGTTGGTCTGCCATAGTCGAAACAAAATAAAATAAAATAAAATAATTCCTTCCAGTAGCACCTTAGAGACCAACTAAGTTAGTTATTGGTATGGGCTTTCGTGTGCATGCACGCTTCTTCGGATGCCATATTGTTATGCAGCGAATTCGTGAATAGTAAGAGTAATTCCTTTAATCTTTCCACCAACATACATAGCAGAATATTCCAGAGTGAGGATAAATAAATGTGTACCATAATATTGACAATTCTACCTTTGCAAGGGTAAAAACTCACTCACCTGATCTTTTGTGAGTGGGCCCTGCTTCATAATACCAGTTTATATATATATATTATTTGTCTATAGCGATGTACAGCAATACCCGCCATGAACAAAGCGAGTACAGAGAAAGAACTGCAGGAGTCACAACACTCCCTATCCTTGCATGCCACCACTGATCACCCCTTCTCCAAGGTCCATGCCTTCAGCAAGGTGCTTAAAAGGAAGCCTAAGCACACAGGTTCTCAAAACAACCAGGAAACCTGTGCCGTTGGGGTTCCCTTTTTAATAATAATAATTATATATATATATATATATCCTGCCCTCCCCAGCCGAAGCCTGGCTCAGAGCGGCTTCAAGGAGGCACAGCATGCAGTGTTAGGGGTGCAGCTGGGAAGCATGGCCCCATGTGTTGAAAGTATGCATAGAATGGGTTGATCATCCCTAATAATATGTGTTTGTTTTGATTAGATGTACATCAGTTAATGGCTTACTACAGTATTATAGCTACAGGGCAGGTTTTTGTGTTTTGTTTTTTGACTGCAACAGGTAGGTTGAAAGCTGTTTTGGGAGGCTTTTAAGTTATTGTCAACAGCAGTTTGGGCCTTTGTACAAAGAGCATCAGGAGGTGCCATATTATGCTTAGGCCACACTCATCCTTCTGCTAACCTTGGATTGAGATTGATGAATTGATTGAATGGCCTTAGCTCTGTGTTTAGTGTTCCTGATGGTCAAACATAATGGCAAAATACTATGCTCACATAACAGGATGTTTACTTGTTACATCCATTATTTGTATTGAGGCCTCTGCTTTATAATATGTCCATAAACGATTAGGGGTGATCAGTGAAGTAGCCAAGTGTGGTGGTGATACTGAATTGTTCAGGGTCATTAAAACAAAAAGTGATTGCAAAGAGCTCCAAGCAGATCTCGCCAAACTCAGCAAATGGACAGCAAAATGGCAAATGTAATTCAATGTAAACAAGTGTAATGCATGTCAGGGCAAAAATAAATAAATCTTAATTTCACATGCAGTCGTACCTTGGTTGTCAAACGGAATCTGTTCCAGAAGTCTGTTTGACTTCGGAAAATGTTCAGCAACCAAGGCGCGGCTTCCGACTGGCTGCAGGAGCTTCCTGCACTCAATTGGAAGCCGCAGAAGCCATGTCAGATGTTCGGCTTCCAAAAAAGTTCACAAACCGGAACACTCACTTCTGGGTTTGCAGAATTCAGGAGTAGTACAGACGAGTACCAAGGTGTTCAATAACCAAGGTACGACTGTATACGCTCTGAACTGACGGTGACTGACAGTGTACGCCAGCTGGGGGGAAAGCAAATCCCATGCTAGGGATCGTTAAGAAAGGAATTGAGAATAAAACTGTGGATATCATCATGTCATTATACAAGTCTGTGCTGTGACTGCATCTGGTTGGCCATTGTGAGGATGCTGGATTAGATGAGCCATTGGCCTCATCCAGAAGACTCATTATGTTATTCTGTTCATTTTACCACAGGATCTAAGCTGCCACAGTAAAATTGATGAGCTGTTCTCTGGAAAACTGTACTTGATTGGCATTGCCGCCATTGTGGTGGCTGTGATCATGGTAAGTGCTGGAGTTTTTATGGTGGCAGTGGCTGTGGGTTTGTGGAATATGGGATACTCCCAGAGAGCCTGTTGAGGTGCCATCCATGCAGCAGCTGTGGGCAGTATGTTGATGGACCTCTAGGTCAGTTGTCATGCAGCTGCTGGGTGACCTTGGGCCAGTCACACTTCTTTGAAGTCTCTCAGCCCCACTCACCTCACAGAGTGTTTGTTGTGGGGGAGGAGGGGAAAGAAGAATGTTAGCTGCTTTGAGACTCCTGAAGGGGAGTGAAAGGCGGGATATCAAATCCAAACTCTTCTTCTTCTTCTTCTTAGAATGATTGACAGTTTCTCCTCATTCTCTCCTTGCAGAGCAGGGGCAAGATGCAGCTTTCCTAGAAATGGACTGTGTCTTCCTTAGCCTGCAATGCTTTTCTGGATAGCAAGGGAGGAAGAGAAGCTCCTAAGCTACTCTGTTCCCTAAATCAGAGCTGGAGAATGTCCCTTACCCCTCTACCCTCCCAAAGAAGATGAAGGATCATTTTAAGATTCAAGTCTTCCTATTTTTCTCTCTCTCTTCTTTAAAGGCTGTATTGATTTTGCCCAGTGGAAGCTTAGCTCAGCAGAATTTCCTTTCCAATTAGAATTATATTTCAATCACTTTATCAAGAAAATTATCTGATGATGATATGATATAATATTATTTTAAAGTGCATATAAAATATTTATATATAGCCCACCTTTTTCCATGACGGGACTCAAGAATAAAAATAAGGCCGGCTAAAAACCTACCAACTTTTTATCATTCAATGTGAGGGAAAACAGAAGCTCAGAGAAATATGGAGGAGCAGCAGAATTCCACCTAGAACTAAAAAGTTTGGTTTGTACTCTCTGCTCCTGAAAGCCTCAAAAATGCAGACTGGGTTTTAATGTTAACTCTCTCTTTTTTCCAACTTCAACAGCAACAAAGCAAACTGTCTTCAATTAAAACCCATCTCTGCCTGCATTAGCAGAACTGGTTTTCTCTTCGGCTTCTTGCCACTCTGAATAGAAGTGGAGGTCTTGCCTATGGTTAACTTAGCCTAGGGACATAGCTTATGTTTGAGTTGGGTTCTCTCTAACATTCTGTCTTGGCCTGCAGATCTTTGAGATGATCCTGAGCATGGTGTTGTGCTGCGGCATCCGAAACAGCTCGGTCTATTGAGAAGCGGGAGGGCAGAGGCGAGGCAATGGTGCCGAAGGGACCCCAAAGTGCCGCTGTCTGACCAGGAGATACTTCCGACAAAAGACAAAGAAAATTATGTATATAAATATTTCAGATATTACCATACAGTACTTATCATTCTTACTTGGAAAGTCTTCTTTTTGTTTAAGGGTGGTGGGAGGGGGAGTTTCTGTATATTTGTGGCGGAGTTAGTTACACATCAGTTTGCGTGGTAAATCATTCCAGTGGTTCCAGGCCTTTATCAAAGAGAGCCTTTCTTTTTCTTCTCTTTCCTCGTCATTCTTCTTGTGCTGCCAACATGGAAAAAGAGGGTATCATGCACAGGTGCCACACCTTTTATGAGGAATATAGACACTTGGGGCATCCTTATTCTCTGAAAGTGATTTTAAAAAAAATATACTGAAACCCTTGTTGACACCTAATCCCAGCATGTCCCCCTTAACAATCTCTTATCCTAGTTCATAAGTAATCTGGGACACATTCTCTCAATCTTTTGAGTGCGTTGGGATGCAAGAGTCCCTTGGCATGAAGATGCACTCAGTCCTGCCGTTTTGTTATTAGACAGGTGAGTGTGTCTGTATTTCAGATTGCCACCTTTTCACTGAAGAGTGGAGAGACCTTTTTTTCAAAAATTGTCGTAAGTCAAAAGTCCGTTGTGTCTTCCAGAGTTCACAAAGTGGCTATGATTGAAGGCCAAATCTCCAAAAGTCCTCATAAAATTTAGAATCGGGAGCATTTTTTTAATTAAAAAAATCATTTAAAAAATATATTAGGTGGATTTTAGATGAAAGAGATGAATTGAATAGGTCTGGTAATGGAATGTTAAAGCTTTCTATATCTCACTGCGAAAACTGAACTTGCACATGTGCTTACATGGTTAATTCTGAATGCAAATGTTGAATGAGGTCTTTTATTTTATAAATGTGCAGTTTTCTAATGATGCCAAAAAGTATCTGTGGAAGGTGATCTCTTAAACAATGGCTAGAAACCTGTTCATTTAAATATATAGGGATTTTTTGTTGTTGTTTTTTGTTTTAAGAAGGCACCTATTCTTGTGCCTTTTTAAAACTTGGTAATAGAGCTGGATAACCAACAAGGTGTGTGTGACCCTGTGAGTAGAAATTGGAAGATGTTTTCCTCTTCAAACACCAGAAGTAAAACCTGAGTGATGGGGCCTAAATACTTTTCAAGCAAAGCTGGTTTCCAGGACTTCACCCTTACCGACAACACCTGAGCTGCAAACATGAAGCCATGCGTGTTTCTTTTCAGTTGACAACTCAGATAGCTGGGTTTAGGCACCCCCTTCCCTTCCCTCCCATCTCCCCCCCAAAATGCTTTTGTTGCAACTTGAAATTTGTTACAGTTGGGGCAAGAAGTCCCACCGACCTCTTCCTTACGACAGAGTGGCCATGTTCACAGGGCTTATCTGTTATTTCGGTAGTTAGTTAATCCTGTGTTATAGAAAACAGTCACAAACAAGCCCTGTGCTATCACCCCACTTAATAGTTTGACTTCTGTTCTGTTTGTTCTTGAAGGAGTAATTTAATCCCAGTTTCCCCCTGCTGATCTTCCCAACTTGCAGTGAATGCCAGGATGCCCTTTAGAACAGCAGGGGACAACATGAACGAAAGAGAGAGAGGCGCACACACACAATGCTGCAGATATAATCTTCCAACACTAGTTGGAATGCTTTTAGTGCACAGCTAGAAGCACTGCTGGGCTTGAATGGTCCACTCAGCACTAGGTGCAGATCCCTTTTCTGAATTCAGCAATTAGAGCAACCCAGAGGTTCAGTGCAAATCCAGCCTTGCGTTAAGCAAGGCAGGTCAGAAAACAGGAGGAAAGGGAATGTTTGGTCAAGGTTCTCGCCCAGCCGCCACCCTTTTCCCCCTATGGTGCCCTAAGGAAGGAATGCCTCCGAGTCTTGAAAGATGCAGTTGAGGGGACTGGTTGAGATCTTTTAGCCTTAGAAATAGCCTTAAAGCAACACTGCCCTGAATGTCAAACTTTGCATGCAATGGAAACAGAAATTGAACCTTACCACCCATCCCACCCATCCTTCACAGGTTTTGGGGTCACGTGTTCCAGTATAATAGGCTCTGTCTGCAACCTCTAGGTATCAATTGTGCATGTACATTTATTTACATATAATATATATGCGCGCATTGGGGTTACCAGCGTACAGAATGGATGTTTGTAACTCACTGCCTTTCGTTGAGTGTCCTTGAGAAATGTATATAAATACACCTCTAAGCAGTTTGCTTTTTCTATACCATAAGTTTGATACTGTTCAGCATTCAGTTTACAATGTGCGAGCAGCCATAACTCTGTGTTGGAAGATTCGCTGACCTGTCCTCCAAGAACTGAGCATGGATCAAGCCCATTTGGGGGAGGAAATGTTTTCTTCAGGCACAGGTCATGTTGCAATACCGTGTCTGTGGAAGGCGGGTGCAGGAGATTATTGAGGATCATGCTGCCATTGAAGTGCGACAGCAGGACAAGAGGGAGGAATAAGTTTTCCGGAGCATGCTTTGTGGGTAAGGCACAAGCTACAAGTTACGTGCAAGTGCATTCAACAATGCTTTGACACTGTAATATAAAGCAGCTTCAGGAGGGTGTGATCTTAAGTGGAGTGGTAGAAAGGACAGAAGTGCTTTACAAGGATAAGTACACATCTGGAATCCCATGAACACCTGAAAGCCAAAAGGGGGGTGGGCAGTGGACAATGTACCATAGTCTGAAGATTGTGTTTTACAACTGTTTCTGGATTGTACTTCTACAGACCACAGGTAGGGAATCTTACAACAGAGTGTTCTCCCAAATTTCAAAAAAATAATGAAAATTGTTTCTTTGCATACAAAAAGCCTGATGTTGGGAAGAGGGTTCTCCCCAGCATGGTTCTGTATGTAGAGCTTATTTCTTTCTACGACAGAGTGCTGTCTGAAATGCTACAGTCCTCAATAAGTTTGTATCACATAATTTGCTGTTTCTGCAAAACTATAGACGTATGGCCACTTTTCAGTGCCAGGCAAAGCAGGATATGTTCTTGTTTCCCTTTTCCTGTCTGCAATGCACTGAGGGACTAGCAAGAGAGGGACGAGGGTAGCTTCAGCATTCCAAGGTAGGCTTAAAATAACCCCCATGCCGTTGATTGGGGTTTGCTTTAAGTAGAGACTGGTGGTGTGGAGAATCTCGCCTCCAATATGGCTCTAGTATTTAAAAGGTGGAGACCCAGGCAAGAGAAGCCCATTCCTAAGACAAGGTGGAAGAGAGTTGACATGCAGATGCTCCTGTGCAAAGCATTGTACCGTTACATCTGACAACGTATTCGCACAATGCTATGTGAAGAGTTGTTCTCCCAACGATTTTTGTGGCTGGATCTGAGAAGCCTCTTGATTGGTTGTAGTTCCCCAGAGAACATCAATTGACAGGGTTAGGTTTGGGAGTATGGATGTGTCCAAAACGTTAATTTTTGATGGTTGCTGTTTCTTGGAAGATGGCAAATAACACTCTCTTCTAAGCCAAAAGAGGAGGATAACATTCCCCCTTTCTCTTTGCTGGATTTGTTTGAATTAAACAGAGCCATGATGGAGACCATAGGGAAAGGCCAAACAGAACTGCTGGCCACATTGTGCTGAATGCTTGGGTTTGTTTTTTTATACTGTGGAGCATGCCACAAGCTATATGTGTGTTAACTACTATTTTTTTTCTCTCTGCCTTCTTTGTCACTTTTGAAATTTTTTAATAAACATTTTCTCCTGGTGTGTACTGTGTGATGAAGCCCTATGTTCCTTACAGCCAGTAAGTAAATTGTGACATCTGAATGTTTCGCCCATCTTGTCTCCATAGCATTGGCAAAACCAGCCATGGGAATGGGGAACAAATGGGGGCTGGCGAAGAAGCCAAGGGAAATGACCTCACCCTTACCAACTGCAGGGCTTATTGGCCAGTTGAATCTTACTCTGTTTAGAAGAAAGCCATGAGGAAACTCTCAGTTCCAAAATGGGGCTTAATTGAGGGGGATAAAATCGGGTTCCGATATGCAGCATGAACTATCCCAAAACTATCTGTTAACCGTTTAGGCCAACAGAACAGGCAGTGGTCAGTCCAAAGGGCTTGCTGCCATTGTCCAGCCATGCTACAGGTTGCAGCAAACCCAAGAACAAGAGAATGCATGCAAGCTTTGCCTCTTGTTAGTTACAACAAACAGCCTGGCCTTTGCACTTAGTTGCCTCTAGAAATGTGGAACAAGGGATACATCGGGGAGAATGACAGGCCCTCCCTAGCTCAACCCCTTGGCTGTGCTTCTGCCCAGAAATCATGTCCACTTGCTGTTGTCTTGCTTGTTTATCTGAATGTTAAAATAATCTGTCGAAATAACTTTTTTAAAAAATGATATATGAAAACAATTAAACAGCAGAAACGTCAGCGGTGTACTGTCAGATTTATTCCTTCCCTAACACCATGGGACGATTGTGCTAACTCTGGATTTGTGGATAGCATCCAGCTTGGGTGAATTCCGTTTCCTTAATACTTCCTTTCATGGGTTTTTTTCTTTTCTTTTCCTGTTTAAAAGCAATAGTCACTTCCTGTACCCAAAAATATATATAGGAGACGCTGTTGCTGTTTAAAAAGCTGGTGTGCTTCATCCTGCCATTGTGCAAGGTGACTTGTCTTATCTCTTGTATCAGAAAGCTCAGTAGGGGTATATGTCATTCAAGCGGCCTTCTCTTCTCGAAAGAGCAAAAATTACGGACTTTGCATAAAAGGGAGCAAGTGTTAAAGATTGGGGTGCAACGGAATAGTTGTTAGTAGCTACACTCGTGGGTGGTGAGTGCTCATTTGGTGGCCAGCTTCAGAAGTCTTAAGTAATCTTCTTCCAGCACTTTGCAAAGCTAGTCCCTCAAAAAAAAACCTTATAACATTATTTATTTAAATTTATAGATAGTATTATTGCCTAGCACTACCCAATACACACTTAAAAAACAAAAGATGCATTTCAAGTATTCTCCTTTACTCCCACCTTTACTCAGCAGTCAGTGCTGGGTATGTAGAGTCCTTTCAAAAAGACTGGCAAGTTATCGGCTGTTTGGGGAGAACAAATTCAGACACCCGCCCCCCTTCCTGCCAAGCAAACTGATCAGAGATTTTAAACTTTTTAGAAAAGGCTCCGCTCACTGCTTTTGAATCTGCTTCACAGAAAGGCAGGGGATTTGTGTGGGTGGTTCACAGGCTATGTGTGTGCACATGTGTTGCACACAAAGATACTGGTTCTAGATTCCTAAGTAATAGTTCAAAAGAAAAGCTGTCAATGTGCTACGAAGTGAAATTCAGAAGAATAAAGCTTTGTGGCTTGGGTATGCAGGGGGCAGACAGGTGAAACTTTAAAGTGGTGTCACACACTGTAACCAGTCATACGGTTTTTGACATCTCTACAGCAGATGAGACACCATACAGTGCTTTTTTCAGTTCACATCAGAAAGGAGTGGGCTACCATTGAAATTGTGTGTGTGTGTGTGTGTGTTAGGTCATTATGAATCGGCACTTGAGAAAGGAAAAGAGTGGAACATTAACAATAAGGGGGAGCCTTGGTTTAGGATAAGCATTATCTGGATTCTCTGAAAGAACGTTGCAAACTCCTGTGCAAATTTAGTTGGGTGTAAGCCCCATTAGACTTCTGAGAAAATATGCACAGTGGTAGCCTGTGACAAGCCTAAGGGCACTTCTACACTAGCCTTTTCCTCTTTAAACCATTGGTTTGCAACACAAGAGTTCCATTAACAATCGGGGATGGTTTGAACAGGAGTTGTATGCTGAAGGCCGGTGTATAGTGGCAACACACGGGTACAGATGTACGCCTTGTAACACTGGTTCAAATGGATGGAATTAATGGGTGAAAAGCAAAGCCATTGCAAATCACATAGGTGGCCCATTCCAGGAATCTCCATCGCAAATCTGTGTAAGCCGTACTTTCTTATCTGGCACAATAGTAAACCGAAAAGTGGGCTCAGTCTAATGAGTCCATGTGTACTGATAAAAAATACTGCTGTTCCCATCCTATTTTGCCCTCTAGGCCTCTGTGGTATATTATTCTGTGCTTCGTGCTGCTCAGCCAAGCTACTTTTCTGCACCTGGGAACTTGAATACTGTGCTTCTGTATCCCAATAAAGAAAGAGATTCCGTGTCCTATGTTACAGGAAATTGTCTGAGAAGAGGCAGACTCATTTCCCCCACCCCCTCATCCAGCTACTCAAACTAGAGCAGAGGCCTGCATTTGGCTCTGGCCATATGCTGCAGAATGCTAATGGTTAAGCCAGCCCATCTTGGCTGGGAGGGCTTTGGGCTAACACATCTGGGGATTTTGTGGTCTGGCAAAAAAAATAAGGGTGATTGGTCCCAAAGGATATAGTTCCTCTTGTTTTGACCATTCTTCCTCAGCAGCATTCAGTGTTGTATTTTGCTTTGCCTCAGCCGCTTCAGCACACTGTTTGGAGGAAATAGCTTAACCATCTGCTCATCTCCGAACATCTCCAACTTGCTCTTTTGGGGGAGTAATGAACTGATACCAAAAAGCTGCAGAAAACTAGAAATTTTGCTCATCTTATCAGCAATGTCACCAAAAACACACACTGCAGATCTCGAAATCCGTTGCTATCGCCTCAATCTCTCAGGGCAGGGTGTTTTGACTAGTTCCTCAGGCCCTGATAAGGAAGGAGCATTGGCAATGAGGGAGTAAATGCAAAATGCGAAGAACAAGACACTAAGCCTTTCACACTGCCCTTCTTGCCTGCAGATCTCAGCACCTGCCATTGAAGTGCATTTCTCTGCCTTTAACAGATTAGTCTGTTCTACATCCTGTAGAAGGATGTCATTATCATCACTGCCAGACTTTCAGTTCCTCTGTGGGTGGGTGCTTTTAAGGTTAATGGCATGCAAAACTCACAGAGGTTCCTACCGAACCCCCACTTCCACCTCTCCATCCAGGCAAGTGGGAGACATTATCATATTCCAACCACACAAAAGCACTTGAGGAGGGCAGACATGGGGAAGGGCATGGCCTGGAGGGAATCCTGGGGGCCAGAAAGAAAGGTCTGGGGATGGCCACATGTGCCCCATCCTAAAGGGTCGCCATAGCATTGTGATGCCATAACCAAGACCTGTGCACCTTTGCTGAAACCTAGTGCCATCTCCCACCAGCACTTTTCTTCTTGTCCCATAGCCATAATTTGTTGGGGTCAAATAAGGCTGTGCTTTTCCCAGTCCAGACAGATGCGTGTTAGGAGTTTGTGTCTTCATTGCTTCAGTATGCAGGGGGGACACTATATCTTGAAACAATGGGAGAAATGATTCACATCCACCAAGCTCAAAAATTTTATTCACGAAACTGCACCTTATCTCCCCAAACTGCTGCTCTATGAACGTCTATTATATCACCATACATATACTCTTGATTTTCAGTATGTTGTGCATGGAAGTATTAAATGGACCTTAGTCTGGGCAAATCCTACAGTACTGCTTTAAAAACAACAACCAACCCTCCCTTTTAAAGGAAGATGAGAAAATTTTAATTCTCATCATGTCTGTTGTTACTGCTGGCTGTATCTGGGACAAAAATGGCTCACTCTACATAAATTACTGTAATTAGCAATCCTCCAGAAAGCATATAAATTGAAACTGATGTTACAAATGAAAGGCAGCAGTTTGTATTACAGATGGCTTCTCTGTTTTTTCAAGACTCTCCCTGGGACCATAATTATAACTTAAACTTGAAGACATGTAATCTTACATGGGCCTTGTTGGTTTCCTTTGATCTTCTATGTCCATCTAAAACAGGGGTAGGCAACCTAAGACCCGTGGGCCAGATGCTGCCCAATCGCCTTCTCAATCTGGCCCACTGATGGTCTGGGAATCAGCATGTGTTTACATGAGTAGAATGTGTGCTTTTATTTAAAATGCATCTCTGGGTTATTTGTGGGGCCTGCCTGGTGTTTTTAGGAATTCGCTCACCCCCCCCCAAAAAAAAATATAGTCCAGCCCACCACATGGTTTGAGGGAAGGTCGACCGGCCCATGGCTAGAAAAGATTTCTGACCCCAGATCTAAAACATGTCCAGGACAAATGTGTGTATTTGCTAAGTCCACACCATACATTTAAAGCACATTCCAAAGAATTCTGCATCCCGCTCCTCCCCGCCCCCCTGCAAAAAATAATAATCCTGGGAGCTGTAGTTTGTTGAGGTGCTGGCAGCTGTAGCTCTGTGAGGGGGAAACTACAATTGACAGGATGTGTTAAACGTGCCCTAAATGCATGATGTGGGTGTGATTCCCCTCCCACTGTTTAAAACAGTACAGAGTACAAACCCTCCCATTTTTAACACTTGAATATTTGCATCAGAACATAGGGAATATGGTGGCCATGTGCTTTACAGAAGACAGTCTTCTATTGGGAGGGTCATCAGGGGGCAGGCCTCTGTTTGACGATGTCATCTATTTGAAAGGCTGTCCAATCCAAGTCTTGTGTAAAGATAATCATAAGAAAGGAGAGCAGCTGATTAAGCTGGTGCACAGGTCAGGATATGCGATCAAAGTCTTTCCCATCTCTGTGAGGTGCTTTCTATATCTAGTTTAATTATAGTAATTAGTACACTTAATTTATTAATTGCCTTCAAGGGCTCAGCATACACATGGCACAAGTTTCCTGTGAAATCATTTCCATGCTACACAGCTTTGCCGATACAGTACAACCTTCTGCAAAGATTTCTGCACCCGGGGAAGTGTGGGGGAGGAGTGTCGAATACCTGCATGGGCGTAGCCAATGGGGGGGTTCCCCCTCCCAAATCAATAAGAATCAATAAAAATGCATAGGTAACTGAGGATCCGCGCCCCGCGCCCCACAAAAGGCTTGCCCCCGTAACAAAAATCCTGGCTACGCCCATGAAAATCAGGTATAGACACCTCGGTAATCGTTACCTGGCCTGGAAGAAATCTTAACGGCTTTTAAGTCGTATTGTTAGTTATTGGGAAGGTGTGCAAATCGTGTGCATAAGCAAACAAAGAAAACGTGATTGAGATGCAAGCAGACACGAGAGTAGCGACGTGGGATGCGCAAGCAGATATTGCAAAATCGCTCGCGTTGAGTCCTGGATTTCTAATTGCAAATGATAACAAATATATCCCTCAGGTAGCAATGAGAGGTAAGTCCAGCTCAGTCGCCCAGCCCCCACCTCCTCAAAAAGTGCCCGCCCCCTCCGCTCAACTTGCAGGCGTGCAACTGTCAGAGACGCCAACTCAGAAGCAAGCGGGATTACGACCGCAGCCTTAGAACTCTTCTAATTTTTTCCTGACTCTACGGACCATGGCGGCGCCCACTTCACGCCAGAAACATCCCTCTCCCCGCCGCCGCCAGTCGACGACGATAATAATAATGAAGAAAGCACTACAGTTCCCAGAATGCATCGGGAAGGGAGGCTACGAGAAAGACGAGGCTAGTCACAGGGCGCGTTTTAGGCGAGATGCTTTCTGGGATATGTAGTTCACCCGAGGGCGGCTAGCGTAGGGTTCTACAGCGACCCGCGAGGAGGGAAAGACTCCATGTCCCGGCGTGCGCAGGGAGGACGGCGCGGAATACGGCAGGCCGTGGCTGGAATTAGGAACAGCGGCGCCGCGGGTGAGGAGAAACGGAGGTGGGCTCTGCTCGCGGGGGAAGAAGTTGATGCGTTTGGCGGGACGGAGGTAGGAAGGTCGATGGCGGGGCGGAGTTCTGAGGGCGGGAGAGACGCGCTGCTGTTTCTTTCCCCATCGCAGGTGCTGCTCATTCCACGCGGGAGGGAGAGGACCGGCGTGGGGGTGTCTATCGGCCCCGAAGACCCATCATATTGTTTCCCAAACTGACCACGGGGAGCCCCACTCGCTAATGGGCCTGTATCTGTTCCCTGGTTGCATTTATACTCTTCCCCACACGCGCCTTTTTCGTCCAAGGAGCTCGGGGCGGCGCGCGTGCTTTCCCTCCCCCTTCTCATTTCACCCCCATAACAACCCTGTGGGTTAGGACGGAGAGGAAGTGGGCGGCCCAAGGTCACCCGGGGAGCCCCGTGACCGAGTGGGGGGGATTCGAACCCAGGTCCCTCGTCCGACACTGTGACCATTACACACCACGCAATCAACCTGGTCGTCAGAGGTACGAGGCCTCTGGAGAATAGGGCGGTTTATGGTTAATTGTCATTTTCCTGGATGAACTGCTTTGCTCTACGCCGAAAACCGTGTAAACTAGCAGTCTTCGGCCTTTTCTTTTTTTGGGGATAATTTTTTATTAGAATTTAAAAAGAGAGATGCAAACATTATTATATCTTTTTGTATCCAAACTATAACGTTAATCTGGATAAAATCACAGATCCAGAGGAAAAGGAAGAGCGAGAGAAAGAAAGAAGTAGAGAAATAGAAGAAGGATTCTAAGATTTTTTAAAAGTTAAAGAAACTAAAGAACTCCCGATTCTTCTTCTGTCAGCCATATACAGGGTGAGTCCTTTAAAAGAGGCCCCGTGGATACAGAGTACACATGTTCCACAGGGCCTCTTTTAAAAAACTCACCCTGTATAAACATCATCCCACTCCAATATAACACCCAGCAAGACTATTTTCTTTAAATCAACATTATTTTCAGCCTTCAAACCTGAATGTCAATATTTCTTTTTCTTTTTCATGTGAAACGTTTGGAAGAGGTTTCCAATCTTTAGTAAATGTTAACAGTGACTTTTCTCTGATTAAACATGTCCATTTTGCCATCCCAGCTAAGTTCAATAATTTTAAACCATACTTGCCAATGCATTTGGAGGCTCAGGTCTATTCTTTTTTAAACATGTGGGTGGTGGTAATAATTCTATTGTGAACCACCTTACATGAGGCTTCGACATGGGTTCTGACTGCCCCTGCTTGAAGACCCAAGATATAAATCAGTGATGATTGCTATACAGAGCTTTGGCTCAGTGGAATAGCACCTGCTTTTGCATGCAGAAGGGCCCAGGTTCAACACTTGACACCTCCTGGTAGTGCTGGGAGAGAACCCTGTCTGAAATTCTGAACAGTCACTGCCAGTCAGTGTAGACAGTACTGAGCTTATATGGACCAATGGACTCAGTATAAGACAACTTCCTTTTTCTGTTTTTTATGGCAGCAAATTTCTTAAGTTAACTATGCTCTGTATAAAGATGTGCATTTCTCTTTTTGGCCTTCTTTGAATCTACTACCCATCAATTTCACTGAGTCACTAAGTGGGAGAGATTTTTTTCAGTTTAGCCTCCCCTGGGTTTCTACCGTCACCCTAAGACTGAGCTGCTGCACACATGAGTCTGTGCTTGCCTTTATAGCCTCTCTTACCCAAGTATTGGGGCGAGAGATAGCAACTCTAGATGAAAGTACCTGAAAACATCAATAGCCCTGATGTTTTGCATTTATATTGCAATTTGGAGTGTTCAAAGCACTTACAGATTTCTCATAACAGCCTTATAACATCTTTGGCCCTGTTCACAATAACTGTCAGTTAATGTGCTCTTGTTTTGCATCCCTTTATAAGTCGTTTGCTAATGCTCAGGGCAGGCTGACTGATACTGATTGAGAAAAAGTATTTTCTCCATAGCTCATTGTTGATTAGAGATGAGAGACTTGGGGAGGCGGGAATTGCCTTCTTTCTAACAAGTTACTTTCTTGACTTTATTTTCTGAAGCTTTTTCCTCTATCATATAACTCTCTGTAGGCTAGAGTGCTGGGGAGCTGTTTATTTATTTATTTATTTTGGCTTTCCCACAGTTCAAATAACAGGGATCAAGATAGTATGGAAGATTCTGAAGGGGACTTGTCTATTCTGAGAGAAGCCATCCTGCTTGAATTGCATCCTAATCAGATCATTGCAAAGAACCTGTGAGTCTTTTCTTTCTGGAAATTATTTTTTCATTTTTCTATTTTCTGCCAGTAAGAAACAGCCAAAACCTCCCTTTAGGGGGGCAAAGCAAACCAACCAGAATCCACATAATGTAGATATGTTTTGGGACATTTAAATTTGGCCCATTGGCTGTTAAATTAATGTAAGTTAGATTTGGTTCTGTTCTTCTGCTGCACCACAAATGACTTTTGGATAACAGGGCAGCTTATGTTAGTTGATGTGACAATTTAAATGTTCTTGCACATCTTACACATCTATGTAAGTTGCACATTGAAGTCCACTACCTGAATAGCTGTCTTGATGACCATATAAAATATGCAAAGATTCTGCTTTCCAGCCTTAAGAGAGGATTATTTGCAGATATTATTGTTAGTACAAGGCTAGAGGCCACACCTACCCAAACAGCAAGTACTATTAATGTACTATGAAATTTCAGCTCCACTTTATTTATTTGCGCTGATGATATGTCCAACCTCTTACTGCCAGGGTACAACATCTGAGAACCTTGGTGGCTTTAACTGACCCAGAGGATGGAATACTGTTTCAGACTCCAGATGGTGAGTGGCTAGTAGATTTATCCATGCCTGTTTACCGTCACCATAAAAGAGCTTTCTTCCTGTACAATTCTTCCCTTTTAGGGAATTGGTCACTGGAGACTAAGGAAAATGCTATTAAGGGCCACTGAATGAGCCTAGCACATGAATGGGTTGATGGGGGTGGGGATGTCAGACTCGAGAGATAAAGCATGATAAATATATGATAAAATTCTGGGGTTTGACATGCACACAAAGGTACCATAGAAAATTCAATGAATCTGGAGCATCTAGTCCCTTTGTCATTTTTGTAAGGCATTTTAGGAACATGTAAGAACAAAATATTGTTCTGCTGTATTCCAAAGTTGGATAGAAGTCTGACAGTACTACATCAATGCAGATAGTAATAAAAAGAAACTACTGAGTTACAAACCCAGTAGAAGGAATTCACTTTTTACAAAAGGAGAAAATGCCACTGTCATACTAAATAAGGTTTTATTTTTCAAATGAGAAGCAAAATCTTGCGCAACTATTCAGGGGCAGCGAAAATTTAGTACTACCAGACTCAAATTGTATGTCACAGATTTTGTTAATTTGTAAGTATTAGCCTAGAAGAGATCACATTTCTCTGTCTTATGCAAGTGTTTCTTCCTTGCCTCATTTAAGACAGCTGATCTTTAGTGCCAGAAGACACTTTTGGCAAGAAGCTACTGATGGATCATCTAATTTTTGCAAAATTATCAGTTAAAACTTGTGTTATATTCTGTAAATCTATGTTCTGGCCTACTACATGGAAAATTGCTCAGCTGGCAATTTCTGAAAGTATATTATTACCTGTGCTATGTGGATGAGGATACGCTGGTAGATTTAGTTAAACAATGAATGAATGAATAACAGAAATGATTGTTTATCTGTGTAGCATCCCATAAACATAAAAGTGTTTTGACCTATTCAGGACTACAGAACTACAGAATTTATTTTAGAGAATTTACTAATTGGCAGTGCTTAACACGTTACAGTGTGACTGGTTTATAAAAAACCAAAAGCAACTCCATCCAGAACTGTTTATCTGAGACAGTAGCTGAGATGGGCTTCTCCTGCTAATCCTTTTCTCCCTCCACCCCTTCTTTTGTATTGGATTTTTGTTTATAGAGTTCTTGAAGTACATGAAGGGCAGGTGTCGTGGTATGGTTTCCTTTTCACAGTTGAACTTCACTGGGTTTTTTTGTTTTTGTTTCATTTTTGTTCTAGGCTTTAAACTCCCCGGGCAGCTGGAAAACTTAATTGGCTGCAGCAAGGTCTAAGCCAAATTAGTATAAGCAAGCAACTGCCCAAATATGGGTGATGAAGGTGCAGGTGAACCCTTCATGGGTATAGTGGCTGGCGATTACGAGGGTGTCCTTCCTTCAGACACAATTTCTCTGAGTGATTCAGATTCAGATGACTTTGGGTTTCCTGGCGATGCTGAAGTTGATACTGTATCTCCTGAGGAATCCCTTCCTTCAGATGATGTGGGTCGTAGATCAGATGAAAGCGGTGACCCTTTACACAGCAACCAAAAATCACCTGTGCAGCCGTTTCACCTGAAAGGCATGAGTTCAAGCTTTTCCCAGCGCAGCCAGAGCATTTTTGACTGTCTGGAAGGGGCAGCCAAACGAGCAGTGCCCTCAATGGCTGAAGATAATGTGATTGATGGAAGATTTAAGCGGCCTCTGCCTCCGCCCAACATTTCAAGCAAGATTGCTGCAGAAAGCATTGGAAGACAAAGCAAGCCACCGCCAGCTCCTAAAAGTTCTCCAGCAGTTCCTGATTATGTTGCACACCCAGAACGCTGGACCAAGTACAGCTTGGATGATGTTTCAGAGTCCAGTGATAAGACCAACAGATCAATTGCCATGGAGTTCCTGGAGGGCATGAAGACTAGAGGGGAACAGAGGTCAGCCTCTCCTGAAAGCTACACCCCATCCTTCAATCAGGATCCCTCCAGTTCTGGTGCTGGAAGGATTGTCTTTACCAAACCCACAAAAGCAGGCTCAGATAGGAAAAGAGCTGCCGCCAAGGAGGATGAAGAAGACAAGCTTAGTGATGCAAACAAAGAACCCAAAGAGAACCCTTCAAAGAAGCCTAAGACCCAGAAGAAGGAGGAGGGTGTACTAGACCCTTTAGATATAAAGGAAGCAGAGGATTGGAAACAACCAAAACTGGAGGAGTTAAGTGTTCCAAGAGGATCTGGTGTAGATTCTTCTCAGGTAGATGAAGAGACAGTGGTAGAGACCATGGGATTCCATGGTAGCAAGAAAAGGAATAGGAAGCATTTCCGACCCAAAGCCAGCAATGATGAAGAGGAGGAAGAGTCCTAAAGCTGGATAAATTATAGTGTTTTTAAAGAAGTGTTTCCCTAAAATTATTTTCTTCATTGTTTGCATGAGTTTTGGCTACTTGCTTGCTTTGTTTAGCATACTTGGAGCTGTGACTTAGATATATTTTAGCGTTCCATTTACCGATTCCATGATGTCCCTCTGTATTGTAGTATCAAAACTAGACAAATTTTTAGTTTGCAGTGGTGCAGAAATGTCTACAAATACTCTGCCTGTAAAGGATCGTCTGGTTGTTGTTGTTTTTCACTTTTGGAACAAATCTTACAACTGCATACCTGCATACTCCTCCAGATTTTGTTGAGCTACTGTTTTGCTTAGCACTTTGTGTAAAATCTTTTGACTGGTATCCCATCTCTGAGTACTGGCAAAACATGCCATGTGAATGAAGCCCAAGATGCATCCGAATATACTTGCTTGATCAAACAAAGGTTTAGTCCAAGCCCATACCTCTCCACACTGCCAATGAAAGTAAAAGCACAGTAAGTAACAAGCCATATGCTGTAGAAGCACTGAAAATGGGAAGTGTCTACATGCTGTAAAATGCAGCATGGATGTTCCCTTGTTTCTATATAGCATGGTGCTTGATAGCAACAAATTAGGATCATGGAAGCAAAGCTTGCAGGGAACATGCACACATTTTTTAAAAGCTAGAAAAGACAGAGCCAACGACCAGAATCAGACTTTACTGGATTTTAAAATATGAAGAGTGATCTCAGCACTGAATATCCACTACTTCCGTCCTTTGCAACTGTGATGTTTCCATCTGCATATGCAAGAGCTGCTCCCTAAAGTAAAGTGATTTCATAACAAATTAACTGGATTTGTTTGGGAATTAAAGGACTCTTTAACAGACCTACTATGTGATCCTTTTCATATTATCCTTGGTGTCAATACAAATTTTAATTGCTCCTTTGTTCGTCCAAAGGTATGTGTGTTAGCAACTGGTGATGCTTGTCAAGACTTGGCAGGTATATTTTCCCCACCCAACCCTACCTTCCCCCTCCAGCAACAGCTCTTCCACTCTGTTATCTCTGTCCATTCATCCACAAGCTGCTTCAACCTATTACGAGCAGTAGCAGCAGTTATTACCGTATTTTTCGCCCTATAGGACGCACTTTTTCCCCTCCAAAAATGAAGGGGAAATGTTTGTGCGTCCTATGGGGCGAATGCAGGCTTTTGCTGAAGCCTGGAGAGCGAGAGGCATCGGTGCGACCCCTCTCGCTCTCCAGGCTTCAGGAAGCTCTCCGCAAGCCTTGCGAGCCCTGCAGCCCGAAGAACGGGGCGTCCTCCGGAGGACGCCCCGTGCTTCGGGCAGGTGTCCGCAAGCCTCGCGCGCCCGGAGGGACGTCTCGCTGGGCGCGCAAGGCTTGGGGTGGCAGCCTGCAGGAGGGCTCTGCGGAGCAGGGAGGGGAGAGGCTGAGATGGGACTCTGGCCCCGCACACCGCCGAGCGCCCGCGCCATGGCTCGCAACTTTGAGCTCCTCTTTGACTCCCTGGGCCACTTCGGCAGGTAACAGGCTCGAGCGCCGAGAGGGAGGCAGCAGCGGCAGAGGAGGAGTGGGGTTGGAGGCGCTGTGGGTCTCCAGTCTGGCCCTCCGCTCCCTGGGCAGGGGCGAGGGTGGGGGTGGCGAGGCGCGGGAGAAGCGGAGAGCTTTTTTGACTCGGGCGCCCGCCAGGGGTACGGGAGGGAGACACGTGTCCACCGCGGGGGAGCGAATGTTGGCCACTTCCAGTGAAGGCTTGTTGCTAGTTTTGACTCTCGCCCTCCCTCCAAAAAGCGGGAAGCAGAGAGAGCGCTTCTCTTCTCCCGCTCGCGGCTTATCCTCGCACAACAACCTCGCGAAGTGGGCTAGGCTGAGAGATGGTGGCTGTCCCCAAGGTCACCCAGTGAGATTCAGGGATGAATGGGGATTTGAACCCCGGTGTCTTCCCAGCTTGATTCACTACAGCACGTTTGGGGGCTTAGAGGCTAATAAAAGACCCTGTTTTAAAATACCGGTGAAGGAACCCTTAAGGGAGTATATGTACTATATATGAGGTGAGAGATCCTTTGGCCAAACGACTAAAAAGAGGCAGTTCCCTAAATTACGGAAATTTCCCCCTTTATCCCAGAGGTCTGGTAGTGGTTATTTTGCACATGCTCCAAAAAAAAACACTTCCTGTCATTTATGTGGCATGAGCTCTGTGGGTAGGGTCCAAGTGAGCCTTGGCTCCCATTCCCACATGGGGATGGAATATGCTGTTTGAAGGGGGTTGCGGAGGTTTTCCTCTTGCCCTGTGTGTGCAAAACACATTGGGAGCTGCTTATAGCAGGGGTGTGTGTAAGGAGGGGCTTGGCAAACCTGTGTCTTGGGGTTCTTTGAGTATGCTCTCACCTCTAGGAATCTATCTCTACGCTTAGGCAGGAAGAACCAGCTGCACAAATATAAGATGGGGGGCACCTGGCTTGCCAGCTGTTAGCATCTGTCTGTCTCAAGAGACAATGGAGTGCACCTCTGGGGGTGAAGTCAAACCGCTGGAGAATGACAGGGCCCACAGTGACTGCACAGACTGGTAACTGCTACCTCCCACATTGTTTTGGCTGTTTTAGCAGCACCAAAGTAAACTCACTGGGGCGCAAGCCTGGGCAGTGTTTATGGAGGTCCTGGGCTGCCCAGATGACAAGTCCTCACTCTCTGCCTCGCTGATGTGGTCCAAAGCAAAGCAGAGCAAAACATTTGGCACCAGCTTGGCTGCAGGAGGAGTACAAGGCACAATCCAATCATCTTAGGGACACCACAGAGGGCGCCCCGTGCTTTGGGCAGGTGTCTGCAAGCCTCGCATTTTCTTCTAGCATATTTTATTTATTTTTATTTCATCAAATTTATACACCACTTGATTGTTTAAAAAACACAAAAAACCCCAAAGCAGTTTACAAAATAAAGCAATAAAATTATCACTGTGAAAAATTAACAGTAATTTAAAACATTTGAAGAGTTAAAATAGCAATAGACCAAAAAAATAAGACTCACATCAACTTAGCATCTGGGTAAGATGATAAATTAAAAGTTGTTGACAAATTAATATTTATGAGCTGAATCTTCCCAACTTTAAAAATGTAATGTGGCAACCATAAGCCAGCCAAGTAATATCTTAGAGCGCAACGATGCTGAGATTTCAATATGTCTCTAAGGAAAAGAGCTTCAGAACTTTTATTATTTCAGTCTGCAAGATGGGATCAATCTGCATAAATGTTTCTTGCCTGCATTTTATTTTTCTCCCTTATGAGCTACTCAAGTGGCTTTGCAGAGCAAGCTAACTGCAATCATGAAGCATTGTCATTTCCAGCATTACCTTACACTTTGGTGCCTAATTTATGACACATCTGCATGCTTTAACATTTTACACATCTGTGTTTTTGAAAAAGCACCAGATCTCATTTTGCTGGATCTCTTGGTCAGCACTTCAGGGGAGTAACAGCTAGCTTCCACCTAACGCCACCCCCCCCCAACACACACACACACTTCGGTGTGTCCACACCCACCCACCCATCTTATTCTAGTGGCAGCTTCCAATGACCTCAGACATGTTTGGGAAATGTAGAATTCTGAAAAAAGTTGGTCTGCTTCAATGCTGACTAGGTGCTTGTGTCCTACTTATGTCAATCAACCTGCAGCTGCAACTCAAAACAAGTAGCTGTATTCCATGGAGGGAGACATTTTGTCATCTAACAATATGGCATTGAGCATATGCATGTGACATTTCCAGGATTATATCCTGGACATGTTTTTGGAATAGTCCTTCACATGGAAAGCTGTACCCTTTTAGCTGAACATTTTTCTAAACTGTCACAACAGCTAAACTCTGGATTTCTTTATCTGATGGTCCAGTGAGAGGTAGCTTCTGAGGTCCTATTTATTTACTATTAAGAAGTCCATGCTCTTTCAGAACCATCAGATGTAGGTCCCTTGTGGCCAGACAAATTGCTTTCACCCCCAAAAGGTGGGTTAAGGTGCATTTTCTGCATTGTTCACTGGGTGTGGGAATGAGATAAGGTCAATTCCCCCCCCCCCCTTTAGCAGGCATAATAGCTGCATCACTATCAGAAACAACAGCAAATGAAGCACTTTCTGATTATTGCATCTCTATGCTGGGAAGACTTACCTGCTTGCAATCAAATGCTAAAGGTAAAATAACAATGCCAGATTATTGTAGCAACCTTGCCTGCCCTTGTGACTGCAGTAGGGTTTAAGAGAGCTTGTTCAGTAATAGTGTTTTACTACTGCCAGTAGTAAAGACTGTTGTTGCAGGTGGTAGAACCTTGCTGGGAAGAATCTTCTAAGCAGCTCTCTGTTTTACAGGCAAACCTGATGAACCATTTTTTTAACGACAGTTGTAATAGGTGGAAGCTTAAAGCTGCAGCTTTACAACCATAGTGCTATTTTCCTCAATAGTACAGAGATCTGTCAAAGTAGCATATTGGTTTATTTGCAAATTAATACTCTGTATCATTATTGGATTTTTTAACTAGTTTCCTTCAAGAAGGAAAAAGTATGTGCAGAATGTATTTTGTACATATGCTGATTACTGTTGCTAAGAAGGTTTGGAATGGTCTGGCATGAGTGGTTTATTTGCATGGCATAAATTAGAGCAGCAGCACACGTTTAAATATCGGACTGCTGAGAAGGTGATAGATTATTGGAAGCAATCAGTCAGCATTTATAAGGCTAATAAATTGGATGCAACGCTTCACCATAGGCTTTTTATATGTTTGGTACGGAAGACAGAGTAGTACTCGGCCATCAAAAGAAAAACCCCTTTAGGTAATTGAAGACCATGATGAATATGTCAAAAAGTCAATCAAAAACACAGCAAAATGTTTGATCTTCTGCGAGTAGCGTTAGTTATCGATGTACATCATGTCATCTTCAAACTGATGGGTGCCTTCTCCAGCTTCATTGCCTTCTGGTGCAGGCGTTTGATTTGTGCCTGTGGTTATGAAACCTGTGGAGGTTTTTGGAGTAAAAACACTGGTTAATATGAGCAGGTATGAGAGTTGTTTTAGGCCAGACAGTTTTACTGAATATCTGCAGAGCTATTTCCTTATAATCTCTTTCATCCATGGTACCTGGGTTTTCTTTTAAAGAAGGGGGGAAATCATTGAGAGGGTTTTCTTACATTTTGTGCCTATTAGAATTCCACCACCAAACATCCATATACTACCGTATGTCTTATTTGTTTCAGTTGGGCAGATTGATTAGGCTGTAGCAGCAAGAAGAGGAAAAAATATTGCAGCACCTTAAAGGCTCATCAGATTTATTGTAGCATAGGTTTTAATGGAATAGAGCACGGGTGTCAAACACAAGGCCCGCGGGCCAAATCCGGCCCGCCAGACCTCGTCATGTGGCCCGTGTAGCCAGCAATTCCTGGTGTCCGTAAGGGCCGCCCCCCTTCCCCCGCAAGCCCTTTTATCAATGACAAAGGCAGGAACGCTCCTTCCAAGCCTGTCCAGCTCTGCAAAAGGCAACTCTTTCACGCACTTGATTTGCAACCCAACTCAGCCGCGCGGTGCCCTTTCGGATTTCTCCCTCTCCTCGCCGAGCCCCGAATCGAGACCGCCCTCCGCTGTCAAGGCCTGTCTGGCTCGCAGTACCCATTGCGGCGCTTGCTTCTGGGAAATGTGGACTGCTTCCCGGCTCTCCGCCCTCGCTTTGCCCGCTTGGACGGAGCAAAGCACACGACACCGGCTGCGCCATCACGGGGTCCGCGCGCGTAAGAACCGCCGCTGCACACGAGGCTAGGGATCCTTCTCTCTCTCCCTCCCTCAGTTCACCTTTGGCCCTGATCGGAGAGGCCTGATCCCGGGCCATTGCTCGCTCTTCCCTCCTGCATGGGTGACTCGCCCGCCCCCGCCCCCGCCGCCGCCTCCTCCTCCTCCTCTCCTCCCAGAAAGGCAGGCTGGATGCGGGAGGGTCGCTGCACCTTTAAAGTGCTGCACATTTTCTGCTGTGTGTACAAACACCGAGGTCTAGCCGCAAAGTTAGCAAGCCTAGGCCCTTGTTAAGGTGGGCTGGAGGAGGGTTGGCTCGGAAAGCCGCGCGGGTCGCTCTGTGCGCGCCCCCCTCCAAGAAACCCACGCGCGACGGGTCGCTGCTGCAAAAAAATAAATAAAGAGAGCACGAAAGCAAAACCCGTGCACCAGGGGAAGCTTAGCCGGAGGAAGCCGAGGAGCGGCGGCGGACACATAGTCCTACAGATACAACTGGCCCTTTGAGGGTGACCAAACTGCTGATGCGGCCCCCGATGAATTTGAGTTTGACACCCCTGGAATAGAGCCTACTGCATCAGATGCATGAAAGGATGGTCCTAGTTTTGCATACAGACCAAGATGGGGGAAAGTTTGGAGAGAAACAATAATGAAATGCAGAGGTGAAGCAAGGCCTGACATTTTTCTTGTAGTTACAGGTAGGTAGCCGTATTGGTCTGCTGTAGTAGAAACAAAATTAAAAACAAAAACATTCCTTCCAGTAGCACCTTAGAGACCACTAAATTTGTTATTGGGATGAGCTTTCGTGTGCATGCACACTTCTTCAGATACACGGAAACAGAAGTCACCAGACCCTTGTATATAGTGAGAGGGTGGGGAGGGGTATTACTCAGAAGAGTGGTGGGAATGGGTGATTGGCTGATAGGTGTGGTAAACCTGTTGACAACTGTTAGCAACTGCAATTGGTCTTACAGGGAAAAGAAAGGGGTGAGATGGCTAAAAATAGCTTTATCATGTATAATGAAATAAGAATCCAATGTCTCTATTCAGACCAGGTCTCTGCATGGTTTTAAATTTGGTAATAAGTTACAATTCAGCCACTTCTCTTTCCTGTCTATGCTAAGTTAACACCTGTAGTTATTTTATGAAGCAAAGGTTTCTTTCCGGTTGATGGTGTTAAAATAAGCATAACTAGGAAGATAGGATCTTTGGTCACTGCTGCTGTGAACGGGTCACTTGCATAAATGCAAGCTTTGCATAGAAATGTCACAGACTTTCCAGGACTCTTGCGTTTCCTGGCCTTTGGCTTCACTGTCTAGAATTATTCTTCCACTGCAGTGGTATGCCAAGTAATGATAAGACCAACAAAGTATTTTCTTTTCAGCAGCCTAACATGGCTTCCCCTCTGGAATTTGTCGCTATGGAAGGCACTGGATTTAGCCAGATGAAGTAGAAATCCATTAATCTCACAAAGATGCACATTAATCTCATGAAGAGACAGAACAGACATTTTTGTATCCAAGGGCAAACAGCAGGACATTGCACCATCACATCTGATGAAATAGGCTTTCATCCACAAAAGCCATTTGTTGTCTTGGATCTAGAGGGCCTATGTGGGTGTGGGAACTCCAGTGCATACAGGACTTCCTTCAAATGACAGTGAGCGAGGAAAGCACCACATATGGATGCGGGTGGCACTGTGGTCCAAACCACTGAGCCTCTTGGGCTTGTCAATCAGAAGGTCGGTGGTTTGAATCCCCGCAACGGGGTGAGCTCCCATTGGCCTGACCCAGCTCCAGCCAACCTAGCAGTTCAAAAGCATGCCAGTGCAAGTAGATAAATAGGTACCACTGCAGTGGGAAGGTAAACGCCGTTTCCGTGCACTCTGGCTTCCGTCACAGTGTTCCGGTGCACCAAAAAGGGTTTAGTCATGCTGGCCACATGACCCGGAAAGCTGTGGACAAATACCAGCTCCCTCGGCCTGAAAGCGAGATGAGCTCCCCAACCCCATTTGACTGAACTTACAGGGGTCCTTTACCTTTTGCGGATTTAAGGTGACCAGGTGAAAAAGAGGGAAAGCACATTTAAGAGCTGTGCAGCAGAAGGAATTTCATCAGGTGTCCACTTTTTGCAACCAACACCTGCTGATTTGACACAACTCTTAAAGGCACAGGGTGGCTGTCCTCCCTTTCGTCCGGCTGCTGTGTATGCATAGAAGTCCTTGGATTACAGGAATCTCAGCTATCAATTTCCTAGGTGGGAAAACGCTACTTACACAGTGAACGGAAGGCTTTTGTTGCTGCTGTTTTGACTACTTATTTGTGCGCTTAGTATCTCATGTTCTTATTTTGTGAACCGCCCCGAGATCTTTTGATGAAGGGCAGTATAGAAATCAAATCAATAAAATGTCCATACAGAGAAGAGCCCTGAAGCATGCACTGGAGTGGGTGGGTGTCTCCGTTAGATACAATGACCTAATGCATAAGCAAGGGCTTCCCTGTTAGCTTTGGAACCAGCGTATACTTGGATCCCTCAATGCATGTGGAGAGCAGCTGTCAACTTAATGGAGTCCACAAAGCTGAGGGAGTTAAAAAGCAGACTGTATGCTTTGAGTGCTTATCTTCACAACTGAGCATTTTGATCTGTACTGCTCAAACTGAGTCCAGGGTGTAAAGTTCCAGTGGAAATATTAAGCATCATGACAGGGTTCAAGCATGAATCTCTCTCACACACACATACACATCCCAGGTCTGGAATTTGGAAAGCACATGATGCAGAAAATCTGGGTTTGGTTAGTGCCTGAGCAGGAGACTGCCAAGGAACCCCATGCTCACCACCTTGAGTTCAGTGGAAGAAATAGTTCTTTAAGTAATCTCTGTAATTTTTAACAACAAACACTGTTTGATAAATTATGTGTACTGTTTAGGGAAACTTTTAATGTTTAATAGATTATTGTATTTTAATTTTTTGTTGGAAGCCGCCCAGAGTGGCTGAGGAAACCCAGCCAGGTGGGCGGGGTATAAATAATATATTATTATTATTATTATTATTATTATTATTATTATTATTATTTATATTATTGCTATTATTATTATTATTTTCTTCTTAGTCTTTTACTGCTGATTTTTCTCTTAAATTTTTTTTTTACTTTTTTTATTTTCAGAATCATTCTCTGCACCTTACTCACGTGTGTAGTTCATAGGTTGTCTGTTCAAAAAGAAGCTGTTGTTGCTTAAGGTGTCTGCCATTGAGGAAAGGGTAACTGTGCAGTAGGAGATCTACAAAAGAAATGGTTTTGGTATCACCACATCTTCCATTACCATTCAAAATGACACACTGGCGTTGCAATCCTAAAGAGATCTGGCAGATTTACTTGCGATTTGAATACATTTTTAAAGCACAAATTAATCAGCTAAAGCATAGCTTCACAGTTGCATTTTTAGCTCTGTTGCTGCTGGTGAGGACCTTGTCTCTAATCTACATTCAGCCAATGACTTATGGACCTTGGTCTTAGGTGCCATTTGAATGAATAATATTGAAGGCAACTTGCTGTATCTGCACTTCTAGTTTAGTAGGGATGTAAAGGGCAAGGGAAATCCTTGCTAAGGTTCAGAGTCCAAACTTTAGACCATAGATTGAAAATGAAAGCAGAGATAAAACTGGACTGGAAAGTTTCCTCACTAAAGTGGGAAAATGAAGAACTCTTGACTGTCTGATGGACAAAAATACCAGTGTGAATGGCAGGTTGCCTGATCTCTGCATTATCTGTCAAGATCATTAAATGTAATCATTATAATTTATGTCATTTAAAGATAGGTTAACAAATTCATATTAGCATATATGAGGAATTTCTTGACCAGATATTAGTTAATCAACGCATCAATTCTATTTTGTCCAAATAAGCTGAGACATATTATCCTGTCTATACAATGCTTTGTAAGCAGATATTGGAAAGAATTGTGCAATTAAATCCATGCAAAAAAAAATTTATAGCTATACCCTGCATGAACAAAAGCATAGCTGAAACACAAGAAAAAGCATTCTTACTTGTGATTCCAAAGATCTAAGCCGTTTCTCTTGGTCTTTCAGACCATTAAAGTACTTTGAAAGATTGTTCACCCTGTTTTGAGGGGGGGATGAAAATCAAAACGGTGAGCAAAGAGGTGGGCACTAGAGGAGTTTAGCTAAACATTTTATTGGATCAAACATGAATTAGACTCCAGTACACGACTGAGACAGTGGCCATTGGATCTGTTGCAAAGGATTCAGTCCAGTGAAAGTAAGTTGATAGTAAAGTCCTTCTTTAATGTAACAGTTAAATTGTGTAAATAGAAAGGGCAGTGCGATTGAATCTACCTTCCTTCCCCCTGGCCCCAAACTGGCTCACACCTGCCTATACTGACTATTTTTCTACTTGCAATTCTTGCTCCCCATTTCTTGAGCAAGTGTGCAAATTGTGGTCATTGGTGTAGGTCCCACACGTATACAGGAGTTCATACAGTTGAAATTTCCATGCAACCCTTGCTAAGTTGCAACTCTGTTGACTTTCATCTGCTCCCATCAGTGATTCTGTGGCAGAATACATCCTCTCTGCTTTACAGAAGGGTCATGAGATTTGGACAGCAAATGGCTTGAATGCATGCTGTGTTCCTCTAGTTCCCATGCAAAATCTGTTTTCTAAGTAATTGTGCCCTGAGTAATTTGGAATGCTTTGGTTACCCACTTAACCTAGGGAAGGAACTGCTTATCTTCTGCCTCAGAACCAAACTAGGCACTCACATGATGACTAAATATGCATGGACTGGTTAATAAAGCAGGAATGGTTTTGTTTGTTTGTTTTTAATTTAAATGGAGTGGGGTGGACTTCTAGGGCTGGAGTCAATCTCGGGAGAACATTTTCAGACAGTGTAGCTCAGGGAGACAGGAGTGAGTGGTTTTCACTTCCTCTAGAGATGGATGAATTTGTCAATTTTGAGTTCTCTCAGTTTCTCATCATTCAGTTCTAAATTTAAGCCCTTGTAAAAATTAATCAGCATTTTAATGCAGATTTCTCTTAATATACACTTTTTTCTGCAATGCAATTTCCCCTAATATAATGCTTTTTTGTATGTTCATTTGCAAGAATATCTGCATTTTAGGCACTTTGCCCTAGTATGTGCATCTTTCTACACATTACTTGGCTGGAGAATTTCATTGCAAAATTTGGAGACATGCAGGTGTTGAAGCGTGATTCTGTTTCAGTTCATGCATTGTTATGGAAAATGAGTATTAGATAGGTTTGCCTTTACCGTGAACTGAATCATTTTTTCTCTCCCTTCCCTAAGTTCCTCTTTCCATGCATTGATAGAAAGTAAACTCCACCCATCCAGCTTTATAACCAAATCAATGTTCACATGTTTAATAAACACAGACACAAAAATCTGGTTTGGCCCTCAGTTAGCATCAAAACAGAGATTTGGAAGTCTCCATCCGTAGATACGCACTTGTCTGACATTTTCTTTAGCCTTTCTTCACTGCTTTCTTTCTTCTTTGTTTCCAGATTTGCCAGGTAGTTTTCTTTTTGTAGCATCTCCCACATTATGATTTTTTGATCCAGACCTCCTGGCAGATCTCTTTCTATAGTAAAAGAAAGAAATCATCATAATGTGATTAAGTATAAGGGTTGGGGAATGCCAACCTGTGTGATAGAAGAAAGGAATATCAGAGCCTAGTGAATTAGATTTTCCATGCAAAAAAATTATTGCTATTCATTTATACTTAGTTCAAGGCGATGAGCTAGAAAATCCTGAATATGTCAGAAAGGTTTGTGTTCACTCCTAGAGCTCCTTCACATGCACACTTGCTATGACTGGAGCTCTGAGAGGTAATAGCTCCAATAATCTAGAGTATTAGAATGGATCCGTGAGGCCACTGCAAATAAAAGCATGCCCATTCCCCCATTCTTAAATACTCAAAATCAAACTTCTAGAATGCTAAAAAATATTAAATTATTGAAGACAGAGCTGTAGTTTCTAATGCTGAGTGCTATCTTCTTCAGTAATCTGTATCCTTTAAAAAATATTAGTAACTCGTCATTAATTATTTAGAAAGAACATTTAATTGCTATTGCACAAAATTGATTTTTTTGAAAGCAGCTTTAGTCAGAAGTGAGCAGAACTATTGGATCAGTTCACATTGCTTAAAAGGTAATGTTTTTTAATGGAGGCAGTGCACATACTCGTTTGAGAGTCATCATGCATGTGTGGACCCTCGGATTGTGCTGAACATCTTACCATTACCTCTCTACAGCTTACCCAGATGCTCCTTTTTGTGCTCTGTCTTTTTAAAGATCCGTCTAAGAAACAGCTTAATGTGGTCAATAATGATGAAGGGAGGGGCAAACGCAGGTCGGCCGTGGTATTCCACAATCAAGTTGTAACGCTGAAATTTCCAGAAGATGTCTGCATTTCCCTGAACAACCTGAAAAGTGTAACTTGAACAGGGAGGGGGGAGAATCACAGCAATAAAATCTCATGTTTATTTCTTTCAGCCATTTACATACCGCTTAATCACCAAAGTTTCTAACGATGCGCATGAAGGTGACAAAAATATATGGTAGGATGAAATCAAGCAAAATTAGTCCAAGACGGAAAACTTTCCCTATGATACCCTGCTGATGCTGGAATAGAAAGGTTTTTGGCAAGAATGTGAAGCTCAGCAAGGTGGTGCCTGGTCTAATCTCAGCCAGGAAGGAGTTCCACAGAATTGCTTCCAAAATACTGAATGCACAGCTTCTGGTGTATATAAGCAGTCCATCTGAGCCATGGTGGAACATTAACAGAGACTCTTCCAAAGATCCCAGTAATTGGGCAGGGATATAAGGAGGAGTCGGAAGCAACAAAGAACTATCTCCCAATGTTGCATGAACCAGCTCTTAAAAATAATAATTCCACAACCGTTATTTAGGGGCTTTTAAAGTAGCATCTTTCCAAATGTGTTGCGTACCTACATTTACAGTCGGAAACAACTCATTTAAAGCACCTATAGATTACTTTAGCCTGTATTTAAGGCTTCTGAGCTGTCACTCAGCTTTACAATAGGCAAGACTTTGACTTTTATTCCACCACGTACACACATGGGGAGACACAAAATGTGTGCAGCCTTATTAAGACTATAAAATGTGCCAATGTAAAATATTTAAGGTTTGGATTGGATCCAGACTTGCCCTTTCATATATGGAAAGTTTTCTTCCCTTCGTGGGAGGGGCCAAGAAGCTGTGGGGGCGCCCTGCTGGGTTTCCCCACTCCAGCCCTCAGAGCCACCTGCCAGAGCAGGTTTTCAGGGAGGGGAAATGGTGGACCATAGAAGAAATGTGGAATTGGTGAAAAGGTCCTTCTTCAGCAGGAAAGTCCCATAGGTGTTCTACCCATGGGTTGCCTGAACCCATTGTCTTCAGAGTATTAAAATCTTATCAAATCTTTATAGAGTAATAGTGTTGATGTTTATCCATACTGGGCCCTGATGTATTAGACCCTTTATATGCACGTAGCGAAGAGAAAGCTTCCCCTCTCCCACCTGTTCTAAATAATTTGTGTATATTTAATTGAATTCTGCAGTAGAAATGAAGATATTGCTTTCTTTGTCATGTTCTGGCTATAGTTGGAAAAAGCAATTACGTTTTCCAGCCCATTCTGAAGTAAATCAGCTGAAACCCATTTTAAATGGCTTGTGAATCACACTGACTGTATTAACAATTCTCCTGCTGAGAAAGTTGGGCGCCTCTAAGTTCCAATGAAATCAATGGCAATTAAGCACATCCTTTAATATGCCAATGGGGCTCTGGTGTTTTTCTGGATTGCACTCGTTATGTGGAAAAGGAAGACAGTCATGACTGTCCATGTCTATGCTATTATTGTTTGTGCATTTAATCAGCAATTGTTGTATGCGCTTCCGTCTTTTTATAACAGGCAGAGAGAGAAAATACTTGCCTGAACATGGCAATCAAGAGATTCATAAGCAGTACATTTGTAACCAGCAGGAAAATGACTAAGAGGACTATGACAAGCCAGTTGGCATAGGCATTTGGGCACGACGATGCATTATCTGTCAGGTTTGCCATTGGGCTCGGTGTGCAGTTTTCAAAGTTCATGCGAGATGCTGTAGTGGATTGAAAACAAAGCAATTGTCACTTTGGGAAGCTACTGATTGTTAGACCTGTTAATTGCTGAGGCTGTTCTCTTTCTGCTGTGCAGATAAGCAAAAAAAAATTTGTTTTGTTTTTTTTGCAATTTCACAGCTTCAGTACCATGAGGTGTGCTTGATTTTGCATTGTTGCATAATTAGAATAATGGATTACCTTAACAATTAGCAGAACAAGCATTACAAATATAGTTGACACACACACACACACATATTCAGTGACAGAAATGACATATCTATATAATGCAAATCTCTTACTATTTTTACTATTATTAATTATTTGTCCTTCACCCTAAAGTCCCAGGGTGGGTTACAACATTAAAATACAATATTAAAACAGTTTAAAGCAAAAGGAGAGGGGAGTTCACGACATGTGGCAGCATTAGGTTTGAGAACAAAATTTGTTTAAAATAGCCTGGCCTACTTGGCCTTGAACATCAGTGTAATGTGCAGAAACCAGAAGGCGGAACTTTTCCGACTAGAGGTAAACATTTCCACCCGCCGATGTGCACTCATGAAGGCAAATCTACAGTACTGCTCAGCTTTAGTGGGAACATTATTATCATTAATATTTATTAAATCTTACCCATGGGAACCCAAAGCAACTTACAAGCAAGCAAACAAACAAAAACCCACATTAAAACCAAGGAAGAAAAGAAATATATTAAAAACATTCCACCCACTACTAAAAGGCCACAGGTATTTAAAGGCCAAAGGTCTGGTTATAGGGGAAAGTTTTTGCCCGGTACCTAAAGATACATAATGATGGTACTAGGTGAGCCTCCCTGGGGAGAGCATTCCACAAATGAGGAGCCAGTACAGAAAAGGCCCATTCTTGAGTTCCCACCCTCCAGATTTATTGTGGAGGGGAGCACACAAAGAAGGACCTCAGATGGTGATCTCAGGAACATTTGTGGAGCAAGAGTACAGCAGTGCTTGGGGGCCATGCTAATTGTAGAAACGATGCCATGGTTTCATGCAAGTCTAAAACAACAGCAACAATAGGTATTTTAATTCCTTAACCTTACAGTCTATCTCATCCAGTGGAATCTGTCCAAATATGTGAAGATAGGGGCGGTAGAGCACCCTTCTGAAGATCCATTCTGCTCGACTGTCATCAGGATGGAGCAAGGCTTGTGTGGTCACGCCATAGGCAATGAGCCATACACTCAGGAAAAAAAGGAAGAAGAAAACATCCTTCATCTGTAAAAGGAATACATAGTCTGAAACCAAGACATAGATTAGGGATGTACAAAGGAGATAATTAAGGGACTGAGATTGTCTTCTTGACAGGACTTCTCATTTCTTTATGGAACCAAGGCCCAGACCTGTAGGGAGGGTTTCTTTCTTGCTGTTTAATTCAGTCCATGTCATTAGAGTACTTTATTACTATTACAGGCATGGGGAACCTCCCCCAGCAGGATTTCAGTGTGTCTTTGAGAATGTGCAGAGTGCCTTTCACGTGTCACTGTGTAATCACAAGTCCACGCACACACTCATGGTTGCTTGACCACTTACATTCCACTCAGATAAAGACTACATGCCCTACATGCAGACTTCACTATACCCTCCAACATTTCTCCGATGAAAATAGTGCTATCCAGAAGGCCTGGGTTTGTTCCTTTGTTTTAGGAAATACTGTACATCATTGGTTTTCATGTCCATGTGAAATCTTGTACATACCATTCTCTCCACAATGATGATCTTTGGGCCCAGTTGCTTATGGATGGCAAAAATATGAATCAGTCTGAGAGTGAACACCATAAAATCAATAGCAAGTACTGTGCGGCCATCTTGAAAGGTTGAATTAAACATTCTGGGGTTAAAAGAGAAAATATGAGTCGACTCCCTTAGATTTATTTCATTAACTTTGCTTATGGAACACTGTATATCATACATACATGGTACCACACACATGAAGCTCTCAAAACCACAAACCTGCAGGTGACTCCAACAATGAAGAAAAAGATGGCCACCATATCACACTTGTTCCAATTATCTTCTACATACAACTTGATTTTTTTCAATAAATTCATATCTTCATCGGTGAAAAAGCTCTGTAAGTTAACAGCATTTATCATTTAGTATACTGTTACACACTTCCACATCCCATCATTAACTTAGCATTCCAAAAGTAATTTGAATTAGAAATGTCAACAAGAATGTTGTTGTGTTGAGTGAAATTACCTTTACTTCATGGCTCTATAGATCTTAATAGCTAACAATACATCTTTAATGGGCACTGATGGCTGGTGGGGACTTAGCTGTAGCACAAGCTGCCTGCTTGAGCAAATGGTAGAGGGAAACAATTTGACTGATAGAACGTGGCCAGTAAAGGAGGAAGAAGATTTTGGTCGTGCACAAATGTGTCTATTGCACATGTGAATTCCCAGCCTCAACCTGTAAGATCTAGCAGGGTAGCTGAGAGCCATAATGTAGGTTACCCACCTGTCGGATTTCTTCCAAGACCAACGTAAAAACCCAAAAGTAAAGTACAATCTCCTGGATGGATGGGCCCTTTGGTGGGGGTGGTTTAAAATCCACTAAGAGGACATAGGCAAACAGAAGGAGGAAGGCAAAGTACATGATAACATTCCCCATAAATACTGTGACAGGAGCAGTCCAGAATTTTTTCCATCGTGTAAACACAAATGTTGCACATGCTATATTTTCAGAAGCAATTTGGGTTTCTAATTGGGCGTCTCCCCTGGAAAAAAGAAAGAAAGAAAATACTGTTTTGTTTGCATTTCTGAGCAGCGGTCTGTAAAGCAATTTAATAGCTTGATTGTCAGATTCAAAGGCTAAGGCAGCAGTCCTATGCTCAACTGCCTGGGAGTAAGCCCCATAGAATTCAATTGAACTTACTTCTGAATAGATATGTATACAATTGAACTGTGATTGTTTTCAGTTTCCAGTTTCCTGTCCAAGGAGATCCTGAAAATTCTCTTTCCCCAAACTATTCAATAAACATTAAGGGTGGTAGTCAACTGAGTTTTACTTAGAGTAGACCCTTTGAAATTAATGAGCATGCCTAAAGGCCATTAATTTAAATGGGCCTACTTTCAGTAAAACTTAGCTGACTACCACCCTTAGTTACTAGAGTATAGCTATTGAGACAACGCACTGCTATTGTATTTTGTTATTTAAACTTCTACAGCTCCAAACTCCAATAGAGGAAATTAATATGTAATGTTTATTTATTCTCTGTCTCATCAAAGCAAGAATAATATTCAATACAACTTTGGAAAGACAAGTTGATGAAATCCTGGCTTTGTTGAAATTAACTCTGCATCTCCCATTGACTCCAGTGATAGACTAAACTATCCCCCCCCCCCCGAGAGACTCATACAGAAACAACTTTATATTATTTCATGTGATCCATCTATCAAGTACACTGCACAATGGCTCCACTTGCGTGGGAATAATCTGTCAACTAAATGATTACAAGTTGATTTTGCATATCTGTGGAAAGTGGTTTTCTATGATCTGCACTAAACTGCCCGTCAGTTATCATACTGCAGAGCATAACTATTCTTTATCTCTAGCATTTTTAACCCCGCTCCAGCTGATGATGATATCTGTAGCGTGGTTTGTAGTTCAGTAAAAAAGGAGACTCTGCACTCAGGCTTACAGGCTTGCAATCTGAGGCACCAGATCTTAAAGTTAGCCCAGCTAGGATGGATTTTTTAATTTTAAGATCCTCAAGGCAATTTCTCAATCTTGGTTGAGGGCTGCAAGTGCACAGCTGCTGCTAGAGTATTGATAAATATCCTTATAATGTTCAAGCTACTATAATGTTCTTATAGGGCCAAGTACTATGCATGGTCATCCCATCCCCGTCTGCTCCCCCCCCCTTTTTAAAGTCATGTTCTCCGTACACACCAGAGAGGAGACAAGGATTTCTTCACTTGATGCACATTACCAGATTTGTTTCCTCATACCAGCACCCACCGCCCCGCTTCAACTCCTATTCAATTAAGCTTTCATCTTAACATGGATGTCTCAAATGTACACACCTCAGCTTAACAGCGGCTTACATTTTCAAATCAGATGGAAGCTGGTGTGATGGGAAACACATCAAAGACGAGTATTCCTCAAGAAAGGGCAGGATACATGTGGCTTGTGACTAATGTCTTGTGTACATGGCTTCAGACACCAGCAGCAGGAATCAAAGGTAAGACGTGCAAAGCCTTAAGGCACAGCCTTTTGCCGACCCACCTCTGTGGACCTCAGTTTAATCGCCAGTTTAATCGCCTCTTTCGTTACTCTGTTTTGAAGCTTCCAAATAACATTACATTGCAATCTTACCTATCTACTTCCTTGGGGAAAAGCAGTGTCCTTTCAGAATCCGGGCTGTCAAGGTCTTTACATGATTCTAGCTCCTGGGCTGATTGTGTTTCCTCACTGCAAAGGAATTGATTTACTGAAAGATATTGGAAAGCAGTTTTTCACTCCTGAGGTGAGGGGAGACTTTCAGTGCTGAGCTAAGCTTGATACATCAAGCTAAGGTAGCATAAACCACTTGCAATTGTCCTTTGGTCATGGGGGGCAGGGGAGAGCAGGGTCATGCGCACCATACCTGCTCCTGATCTCCACATGTTCAACTGAAGATCACTACAGAGGCTCTATTAGGATCTCTCTCTAGCTGTTCCTTTGGTTCCCCTCCATATACACTCAAAGAAGGATTTCTGTGGTGATCTGGCTCTCACTTATCATAGAGATGATTCTCCTCCACCCCGTAAGATGGAGTTTAAAGTGCTAAAAAGGGGCAGGGATTCTGCGGCTCTCCATATGTTGTTGGACTACAACTCCCATCATCCCTGGCCATGCTGCCTGGCACTAATCGGAGTTGTGATCCATCAACATCTGGAGGGCTACAATTTCCTCATCCCTGGGAGAAATGAATAAAATGCAATGTATTTCTCTAACATTTAGAAGTGACAGTTGACTATTTTGTATGAATTTCTGATTTGAATGCTGTAATATTTAGGAAGGTTGGCTTTCCAATAAGACACAAAATTATCCTACTGGAAAGCCTCTCCCCTTAGTTTCATTTAAATACTTATGATAGATACTAACTAAACTGGATCTACTCAGAGGAGACCTTACACATAATCCAGTTAAAACTCTAGCCCAGTGTCATAAATGTGTGTCTTTCCTTCATTCATTTTGGTTTAAGTGAGTTTGTGGATCAGACTGAAATAGGTTCTAGAATCTAGATATTTACAAAAGAGAAGGAGATGAGGCCAGGAGTTGATAGACATTGATAGATGAGAATGTACAAGCAATTGAGATAATGTCTGGTCTGGCACCTAGTATGCTGTTAAGAGTGAAAAACAGACACTGATAGCCTAAGAATCTGCACAAAGTATCCATCATTCTTCCATTTGGGCAGAATAATCATACTTCTGAGATATGGGATTTGAAAACAGTTGCGACCTTTTTTCTCCATGGTAGAGACTGAAAAAGTAGCATGACATGCAGATATTAAACTGGTGCAACTTCCCACATGATCACATCTGCATTCAAGGAAGAGATTTAGGGTTCTTCCAGTGTTTTCCACAAAGTCTACTTGTGCTCCCAATTTAATCTGGGTTTACTCTTTCTGTGGAAAACCCAATACTTCTTTTTAAAACTGCTGCCAGTGACCAGCTTGTGATACCTGAATAACCTGTTTGCAGTATCCAGACCTGTCTGGGGGAACCCTCACTAGCTGAACTTCTGCCTCTCATTCTGCTTTCAGATTAAAGAAGGAAATTTTTCTGTCACCACTATTTGTTGTCAAATACAACCTGTTTCCCACTATCTCTTCTTCCCATGCAGAAGGTCCTTATGGTTCTTACCTGAATGATATCAAATTTGTATAGATCAGGAAAGGGCACCCAAATCCACAGATCAGCTTTAGGATTGGGGTGGATGTTGACATATCTCCCCACCAAATCTTTGTTAGAAAAGCCTGGAATTTAGGACAAAAGGATGCAGCGTTGACACAATACAATAAGTATACAAGTAAATACCACTACCCAGATATCGTTGGACTAAAACTCCAATCAACCCCAGCCAGCAAGGCAAGTGGTCAGGGGTCCAACAACACCTGAAGAGCTATAGGTTCCCCACCCCTTACTGAACATAACACCAGAACAAAAACCAGAATTCCAATGACCCCCTTAAATTAGAAAATTTTCTTGGGCCACGCTTAACTTCTGGTTTCATCGACTCAGAGGAGGATATTCTTCTCACTCTCTTGTTCCCAACTTTGAATCAGCATTGGTAACATCTTTCGAAGAGGACCACCCTTGGATTTTACTAACCTGCACCCCATCGTGAGCAAAGAAAGACTTGGTATCTGCTTCTGTAGCCAAGTGGAGACAAGTCGTTTTGCTCCAGTACCGGTTCCTCCTCACCAACAAAGCAAAAGCTCGGTCTTCACTATTGTGGTAGCATTCGCTGAACAATTCTACCAAGGGGGGTGGTGGTAATAGGGGTGCAGGTGCAAGAAAAGAGAATGATACATAGAGAAAGCTAGACATATTCATATGTATGCGTTTTAAGTACTAGAGATGTTTATGCAGAAAAAA
Organism: Podarcis tiliguerta; assembly: GCF_965153285.1. NCBI lineage: Eukaryota > Metazoa > Chordata > Lepidosauria > Squamata > Lacertidae > Podarcis > Podarcis tiliguerta. The sequence goes on from NC_139534.1 coordinate 63,126,271, forward strand.
GTAATCCTTATATGCGTTTGTCTTGTTTATACAACTTTCAGTTCTGCTTTAGCTGCAGAGATGCATTTGGAACGTGATGGTGTTTGATACTTTGTGACCCCCACCCTCCACAGACCCTCCCCCTAAGATTGGCTGTTCCCATATTGGCAATTACTGGCAAAAATGAAACGCGAAAACAGCATGATATCCAAACAGCATGGGTTACAGTTATTAGCCTATGTGAAGGAGGAATCCTCCTCCCCACAGCACAGTCAGAGCAGAGGAATGCACACAGCTGAAGAATAAAAAGGCAGCTGGCAGCATTTCCTGGAAGAGTCCCAGAGAGAGAGAGAAAGCAGAGAGAGGGGATAGCTTTGAGGACAAGGAAGAGTGGAGAGGCTGCAAAAGGAAGAGGCCGGGAGGAAGGAAATCAGGGGATGGAGGACGGTGACAGAGGGGAAAGCGAGTGGGAAGCTATAACACAGAAGGGGAGGAAGAGAAGTAGTAGGCGTTGGTCAAGAAAGTCTGGGGGCCAAGTAGCCTCCAGTGGTCGCCTCCAGGGAGTTGAGATAGGATTCCATAAAGCAGGGAACCTATGCTAAAGGAATCCCTGGAGTGGAGGGGGAGAAAGAATTTATGCTTTGCTTTTTGAAGTTTCCTAACTTGTATTAATGAAGATACACAAAGGAAAGTGATGGATGGAAAACGAAGGGCCCTGCGTGAGGGGCAGGAGAGAGAGGAGGCTGGGTGGAACGGGGTGGGGAGATGGAGTTGATATTTTTATTTCAATGAACGTGAATCCCAAATGCTAAACTGAAAGAAGCATCCACAGCAAAACCTTAAATGTTAAAGGCTCTGCTCTTTCATACTGCATTCATTGCAATGACTAACATTGGGAGGTACAACAACATCTTAAACCTGGCTAGCTGTTTGAAGTCTGAAATTTGTCTGGATGCCTCCCCCCCCCCAAAAAAAAATTCACTTTTGCACACTTCTATGTTTCTTGCTTTTTTTAAAGAAGGAAGTTCTCAAAGTACCTACATTCCACTCTGAACAATAGCAGGAAATAATGCACATCTTGTGAGAGGGGTTTCGTTTTTTGCGAGGGGCTGAAAGAATGCAGAGGAAACAGCAGTGACTAGGCCAGAGGTGGGAGAGAACAGATGGGCAGCTACCCTGACTCCTACTCAAAAAGCTGGAAAGGTCTAAAATGTCAGGCAATGTCTGTAGCACACACGTGGTGCATGCATAACTCAGTATTAGAGCCCATGCCTGGCATGCAGATGATATCATACACAACCCTTAGCATATCCCATTAAAAACATCACATAGGAGAAGATGGGAAAGACCCTGGAGAGCCATGGCAAGAGAGTATGGTAAATAGCTCTGGGCTGTATCAGGGAAGGGAAACCTGTGGTCGTGTAGGTGTTCATAGAATTATCAAATCATGGAATTGTAGCATTGGAAGGGACCACAAGGGTCATCTAGTCCAATCCCCTGCAATGCAGGTATTTTTTTGCCCAACGTAGGGCTTGAACTCACAACTCTGAAATTAAGCCTCATGCTTACCGACTGAGCTATCCAGAAGGAACATGTTGTTGAACTACAACTCCCCTCATTCCTGACCACTGGCCAAGCTGGCTGGGGCTGATGGGATCTGGAGCCCAAGAATAACATCTAGAGGGCCAGAGGACTAGATGCACAAATAGTTTGTTCTGGTATTAAGGCAGTTTCCATCCCAAGTGGGACAACCGATACATCTCATCATCTCCAGTCACCAGCTGTCTAATCTCAGGCAGGGGCACTTGGAGGAGTACCACCTTGGATAATATTACAGTCCAGACAGGTTCAGCTGGAAGGAGGTGGTCCTTTAGGTACCTTGGCGCCAACCAGCACTTTGGATTATATCTGGAAATTTACAGATAGCTATTAATGTCATAGGCCAGGAGCCAGTTTTCCTGCTGAAGAGCAGCTTGAAGGGGGAGAAGGCAGAGTGATTCCACCTGCACCTGATCAGCCTTCAAGGACTCAGAGGAGAAGGCGATGATGAGAGCCAGCTGGCTTCAGCCTTCTTAAGCAGAACTTCCAGCAGCAGTCAGTTACTGGTAACGATTGTAGTCCTGGTCCTACCTTGCTGCTTCCTGCTTGTCTTGACCCTTAACCCCATGATCATTGGATTCCCTGATCCCTGGACCATCTGACCACATGGATTGCTGTTCACCTGACCCTAGGACTTTGCACGCTGACTCTGCCACCAGGCAAGTACACCTCTGAGACTCTTCTGGTTGGCTGGCCTCCCAATCCACTAAGCTCTGCCCGTTGTTGCTCAGCAATGAGACTACGATAACTAAGCTCTTTTAGAAGTGGCAAGAGATGTTCCCAGTGGTGCCTGTCTGTCAGTAGTCGAAATGCTACATTTTGAACTAGCTGAAATTTTTGAGAAGAACCCCATGCACAATCCATCACAATAATCAATCCCAGGTGTTACTAGGGCCAGCAGTAATTTTGCAACCCCTATCTATCAACTAGCCCATGAAAGGCAAAAACGTGTGCCCTGAAATTAATGGTGAGTGGTTTGTTTGATTGGTAGAGCAATGATCCAGTTAATTCTCATCAAAGCATGCCACCTTTGTATCTTGCTCAGAGTTTTAATTACTTTGAGAGAAGACAATTGTCCTGCTCCATTGCAGAAATACTTTGCAGTCTCCACCCCCCCCCACCCCCCGTTCAGATACCCATTACAGGAAGGCAAACACTCAAATTGCCATTTGATGTTGTTGGGTCACCTCCAGACTGTCGGTACTTTGCAAAGGTTCAAGCAGTTTGGACAGTTAAAAGTGGGTGGAATCATTCTGGCCTCATCTGCACTAAACCTTTAAAGCTGCCACAATGAACGAGTGATTCCTTGCAAGAGTGGAATGAGGGTAATACGGGACTTGTAAAAATACATTTGGTCTGTTTGCCCAGACAAGTTTTAAATGGTTGACACTGTATACGCTTACCCACAGCAAGCTGCTCATATTTTGCCTCTTTCATTTTGCGGACTACTTCAGCTTCTTTCTCCAGGTGGGACATCTCTCGGAGGATTTTGCAAGCTGCCAGGGCTGCAGCTACACCTTCCTGACCCTGGGGTGGAGAAACCATGTAAAATCACATCCAATTCTTAACAGTCGATTAAAAACAATAGCATCTCCTTGAGATGCCACCTGCCCTGTTTATTTCATATTTCCCAATGACTTGGTCTATACTGAGCAGGAAGCACTATTACAAGAGTGGCTAGGGAAACCCAGAGTATAAATAATAAAATTATGATGATGAAGATATTACAACCACATTGTGAATACTTCTGGAAGGGCAATCCTTTCAATCTGTTGCAGCAAAAAAAAACCCCAAAGCATCTTTAAGACCCAGACATTTGTTATCTCATAAACTCCCCCGCCCCCAGTTAGATCCTTGCTGAAAAAGGTCCTTGCTGAAAAGGCAAAAAGCTTTTCCAGGGTAGCATAATAAGCAGCTCAAAAATGCTTTCCTCTTGAAATGAACACTTTTAACAATTAGTGCTATTCTGGTCTAGCAGATTGGGCCTAAATTTCTGGCTAGCCTTGAAGTCCCAGGGAGGCTGTGGGCCAAGGCACATCCTTCCAAATGGGAACAAACAGGATAAGGGCTTTTTGCATTGTAAACAGTGTGATATGAATGAATATGAGAATGCTGAGAAGGTCAATGGGAGAAGAGTTCATGAGACACAATGAGAAAAACGGCAAATGCTGCAAGTAAGGAATGTGCTCACAAGTGAGGCTCAAAAGCATTTTTTGAGGGAAGTGGCTTTGTTGTATTTGTTTCTGCCTTAAATTTACTCATAAGTGTAAATGTGCATTCTTCTGGCCAATTCAGATTTTACATTAGAATTGCAAATGCACCTCCCCCAACACACAGACACACACTGACAACTTTCAGGCATTTATAGAAGTGGTTTAAATCACTTAAAGATGATTTAAGTCTAACATGGGAAACACCCCAACAATTTAGTTGATTCAGCTACATTTTCCTTCTAAGTGATATGAAAAGCAAATTTGTATTGGGGGCTTCTCACAATAAATGCTTCCTTGCCCAAAAGAAACTCATGAAGGTGAATTCTTCATAGCACTGTATTACTCCCATCTAGGGCTATGTGGGGTGTCCGTTTGGTTTTTTGCCATGCCTGAGAACTGCTTTAAGGCAGTTATTTAGAATGCTGGGGGGGGGGGTGTTTTTAAAGAATTCTGCTTCTCAGAATAGACTCTCAAAGGTGGGCTCTCTGGATTCTTGGTGGGCTGGATTATTGCCCCATGCTTTCTAAGTACAGGCTGTATACCTCAGTTGGTTAGAATGTGGTTATCTCAATGCTGCCATCAATATTGATGTATTTAGGGTGCCATTTTGGAAAGGGGGTTATGGGAAGGAATAGTTGGTTGGTTGTAAGTTGCTTTGGTTTTCCCTGGGCATGATAAAATGGCTAACAAATTTAATAAATAACAGTTCAGTGGAGACCCACCCCCTGAAAAACAGGTTGTATTCATGGTGCTAAATAGTTGTGTGAGCAGAATGACTTCCGCTTGCGCAACTGAACTTCCCCCTCTCTTCTTCCCCCTAATCTGTTCTGGCAGTTCCCCCAACCCTCCAGAACAGATCTGGGGACAGTGAGGGGGCAGTAAAGGGGAGGAAAGTCCCATTGCACAAGCAGAAGTTTATCTGCCCACACTGAGTTGAATATCACCCTTGGACTTTAGGTTTCCCAGAATTGGATAAATAGAGAATCAGCATCAATGAACATTTTGACAATGTGACGAAACAGAGGGTTTCTGTTCCTTCTGCCTCAGTAAATTTAGGCTCTCTTCGCCTGTGGTTCATGTCATGCAGGCATGTCTGCAGTGAGTGACCCCTTTCAGGAGTAAATAATCTGAAAGCTATAGCACACGCTGCACACAGGGCTTCCCTTTTATGAGAGGAAACAATATATTTATTTCTTTATGCCTTAGTTATGGGGAAGCAGAAATGTCAGGTTTCCTGCTTGGTACACCACAGGTTGACCCCTCCCTTTCCAGTCAGGTTTCTGATTCTTTCATCCAACCTGGTATCCAGGGATTGTGCCTGGTCCCAGATACAATGGCTTAATAACAAATTACACCTTTTACCCTGAGAAGGTCCAGGCATTAATTCCTAGCATCTCAGTTTAAAAGGAGCTTGCTGGAAGGCCTTTGCCCTGGAAGGAATTAAGTCTGGTGTATTGTAAGGCAGCTCCATAGGATCAGACATCAGACGCAAGGAAGGAGCCTCTCCAGGCAACAGTTTGCATCTGGTGTCTTGCAGTTTGTGGGCTATGGCATTATGACCCCTGGTACTGGTGGTCCTGCGGTTTGCATGAAGGCTGGGGTTGCACTATGGGGCATTTCCCCACTTCTCTCTCCAATGTTGAACAATGTGATGATAGCAGTATCTCCTGAAGAGGGCTATTGCTTTTACTGATTATGTGATGTATTTTTTAATTGCTCTTGCTGGTTGTTGTTTTATTATTGCTTTTGGATGTTGCAGCCTGCTCACAAAAATGTATCATAAAAGGCAGGAAATAAATAAACAAAGCAATAATGATAGCCTCCGTAGTAGAGAGTCCATTTTGGATTGCTGAAGGGGAGGTATCTAAGTCCCCTCTCCCCACCAGTAGCTTCTATTTGCCCCTCCTATAAAATACAGGTAAGTAGGTAAAATAAGCATTTGAAATCTGACGCACTGCACTATGAAGCTTACCATCGCCCAGAAGTAGTACGCCATCTTGTGCCGGTTTTGAAGTACTGCCCATAAGAATAAATCTCTCCAAGGATTTTCGCTTTTCTGATTCATATCCAAAGGGCTCGGTACCCTTTTTGCACTTATCTTATCCTAAAGGAGCAAATAACTTGTTATCATGCAATCTTGGTTATCTGGAACTTCCCTAAGTGGATCTTTCTATTTGCAGGCAAGCATTATGATCCCAACCATTAAATGATCAAAACAATTTTCCAAAGTAGGAGAGGTCTCCTGCTCTTGAGCAACCCTCCACAAGGATCTTCTCCACGTCACAGCAATTAGCTACAGAGGGCATCAAAGCATGCTTAGAAGGATGCACAGCACACTGAACGGCCACCATCTATTAATTGTGATGTACCAGATCATAGTCTGAATAAGTGGAACAGCATCCCCGTTCCATGCACTGCAATGTAGGAGAGGGGACATATCCTTCAAAACTAATGATGCTCTTCGAGTTAAGGAACATCTGGAAACATGTAGGCAACCTCTATCAATATGTTTTGTATCATTTTAGAAAGATAATGCATCTCTGAGTCTTCAGGCAAATTTTATGCTCCCCAATTGTCCGGATGAAACCACTGCATAGCACTTATATCTGTACCAGTTGCAAGCCCCCAAATGGCACGTCTGTCTGTGCTGAACGCAAAACCAGAGAGCTCCCAGCTCCCTTAAATAAGCCTCTTGGATTTTGTTTGTTTTTGGCAGTACCCTGAGATAATTTATTCACTGTCACTACTGAATTAAAGGCGCACTGTGTCCTGGAAACAAATGAATAGGTATGAGAACATCCTGTCTGAAAGACATTGTGCAGAGAAGTTGCAATTAGCCATATGACCCAGCTTTCTGTTATATCAGATTTTTATTTGGTTTTGGCAACAAGAGCACACTTTTCAGCAGACACTAATTAATGGTGGTTCATTAAAATTCAAGCAAGTCATCTCAAGGTCTAGCATGCAAAGGCTCGTACATAAATCCAGGCTCAACTGTTCAACCCCTTTACTGTTTCTTTTATGCTGAGAGAGAGAGGAAAGTAAGCATTTTGATGCTTACATTTCCCAGTGAAAGCACCACATCAGTATCTGATTCCTGATTTTGGATTTTTTACCCTCACTACCCCATGATGTATTTTTCAATACGGTCAAACAGGGACATTCTGATTTCATTTTTGTCCTTTGGACAATACTCTAAGCCCTGGTCCAGAAGTCACAGTGTGATATTTTATCAATACATTGAATAAGATATCTCAAGGTATAAGATAGCTATTCTGCAGTTTGCTACACCATTTTATTAAAAAATAGTTTGGGTATATGCCCTAACATAGGAAAGGAGAAATGCATAGAAATCGACTGTTAGGGGACTGCCATTGGAACAGGGGAGGGAGGCAGAGAGATACAGAGAGCCTCTGGTGATTATGAGAAGCAGCCCTCTCTTCTTGTCCGGCAGTGGAGAAAGCCACACCTCCAGTGGAGCCAAGGGAGAGGGGAGTAGCTGGCTGAAGGGAGGGCTCTAAGATGCTACGGACAGTGCAAGCGCCTCACCTAGCCCAGCCGGCCAGGAAGCACACACACCGCTTCCGTCGCCCTGCTTGCGCAGGGGGTGAAACGTAAAGAGGGGAGGCGGAGATTTGGGGTGTCTAAGTTCTTATGCTGGGGGAGAAACCGTAAAGGGGCACTCCCGGAATCTGCAAGTGACTGAGATGGACATGAACTTTGGGGTTTTGCACTGTAAATAGTTTGCACCAATAAAACCTGTAAAAGACAGGTCAGAGTCCTGCCTGGTTACTCACGAGCAATCACCTCCATACCTGACATCAACAAACAATACAGGTGTGTGATGTGGAATTTTCATATTCACTAATAGCATCACATAAAAATATCCAATAGTTATCCATTATAGCCGGGCAACCGCAATCCAGGCAAAAACAATAACATTGGAGTTGCTATCTGATGGGGGATACTGCAAACTCTGAACCAGGGATGGGGAACCTGTGCCCTTCCAGGTGGACAGCATGGCCAATGGTCAGGGATGACGTGAACCACCTTTTTTGAGGGCCATAGGTTGCCCTTCCCAGCCCTAGAAGGAAGAAAATTGTGAAAGTGAACATTGTCCAAGTTTCTGATGCCTCCCTCATTTTACAGGTGAAAGGCATATTGCCTTACTGCAAACTTGCCTTAAGGACATGAGGAGATTTCAATGACACATTCAGGCCATTTCAACAGTGATTTGATTTGTGAGCACAGCAGCTTATCTGTGGCTTCTTGGACCTGAAAATAATGGAATTGGGTGGTGTGCCAGTGGTTATATATACTGGGTCCCAAAGGGCCATGCCTTGCGTTCAACACTCCCTATGTTTTTGAGAAACTTACGGCTTTCTTCTTGCTTCCAGATTTAGGGTCTTGGTAGAAACCTCTGCATGCATCATGAAGGAAGTCCTTCAGCACCCTGGAAACCTCATGAAGAGTGAAGAGAGGGCAAGTGTCCACTGCTTCCTTGTGCTGTTGACCACTCATCCCTGCCAAGGTGAGTCTGCTTTCCTCATGTTTTTTAAGCAGAAGCGAATAGAGGAGGCACTTTGGCGAGATGGTACAGTAGAGTCTCTGAAGGCGGCTGTAGGTCAGGAAGTCATACATGTTGGCCCCGTTATCAATGAACAACTTGACAAATTCAGGCTTGTCATTCACCAGAGCATCCATCATCACTTCTTCTAGGTCACATGACTGAGTTTACAAGAAATGCAAAAGGAGAAAGAAATTCCATTGCAGTAGTTATTAGCATTAGGAATTGTGACATTCTTGCCACATGCAAACCGGAGCAAGGAGGTCCATTGGACCAGACAGACAAAAACAAGGTAAATAGAACTTTACATCCTGGCACATTTCAATCTGCCACAGCAAGCATACAAACCCTGTTAAATAGCTTCTGGACTGGACCAGTTTACCATACAACAAATTTGCACCAAAGGAGCAATATACAGATAATGTACTGTACTACCTTATGCCTGGCGTGCTCTGGTCCATGGGGACACAACTAAATGACTAAACAACAAAACCTTATGACTGTTCATTCATCAGGTTAAGTAGCTGACTTGCATTGCACCCTGAGAGAGCCATTACATGCTAAGAATAGAAACAATCAATATGCTTAGGATATGAGCTTTTTGTCCTTCGCTGCTCAATTAGGTACTGGTCCTGACATTGCATGCACTGTGTGGACTGGTCTGCATCCCTTTGGCAAATTCCCCTGGCAGTGTTCTCTGGTAGAACCAATGGTATGAGCAGTAGCTCTCATTCATTGAGCCCACACCCTGATCCACATCCCAGGTATTAAGTGGTAAGACCAGGGCCAAATTTAGGTTTGATGAGGCCCTAAGCTACTGAAAATAGATTTTATTTTATTTGTTTTTTTATCTTATATTTTGGAAATGTACATCCAAGGTTTTTCCCTTTACATTTTTGGGGGGGGGGGGCAAGAGAGTGGGGCACTAAGCTATAGCTTGTTTAGGTTATACATAAATCCGGCACTGGGTGGGACACTCACTATGTGCTTTGCTCAAGGAGACTCGTCAAGGAGAGCCAGTATGGTGTAGTGGTTAAGAGCGGTAGACTCGTAATCTGGTGAACCAGGTTCGTGTCTCTGCTCCTCCACATGCAGCTGCTGGGTGACCTTGGGCCAGTTACACTTCTTTGAAGTCTCTCAGCCCCACTCACCTCACAGAGTGTATGTTGTGGGGGAGGAAGGGAAAGGATGAATGTTAGCCGCTTTGAGACTTCTTTGGGTAGTGATAAAGCGGGATATCAAATCCAAACGCTTCTTCTTCATCATCTGGTGGCTACACAAATATCCTCTTCAGCACCAAGCAAGGACCGTTCTATTCTCCTGGACATTTTAAAACTATGTTTCTTTGCCCTTGAAACAAATGATTTCTGCTTGGTTTCAATCCTGCTATCTCAGTTTGTCCCAGTTTTTAGGCAAGACATTGAACATTTGGTTTAATGTTCTAAATACTTTAATTAATCTTATAATGTTTCACTTGAACTCTTGTGTGAACTACCTAGAGGACTCTGTTGATTGGGCAGTCAAGCATATATTATAAATAAATAAATAAATTGTGATGAAACTGAAAGAGGTCCAGGTCATAGTCTGATGACTTGCTAAAGTTTAAACATGTCTGATCAGAGTCTGAATTAGAGACTTAAAGGAGATCCCTACATAGCCTTCATTGAGGTGCATTTTGGAAGAAAGCTGATTTCTATCACTTCTTCTGGAATAAACATTTGGGGAATTTTTATCACAGAAATGCCGGTCGAGGATGTAGACCAGCCTTGGGATTCCTGACAGTGGAGTGCTTTGAGGATGCAATGGCATCAGATACGAACATTAATCTTGGGCTCTTTTCAACTGTTCAACTTTTAGATTACTTCGTAAGGATTGGAGAAGAAGATTACTCATGTGTATAACTCAAAAACTTCATTTACCAGCAGATATTAAAGTTACCAACTTTAGTATAAGCAACTGAAGCATGGAAGAAGAAAAAAAAACCCCTACCTTCCACTCAACATCTCCATTGAATATTTCACTCTTAGCTATATCCACTCTGTTCCAGGCCACAGCCAGCTTCAGCTCATCCAGGTATTCTTGGGCTTCCTGACTATGACTTTTACAGGCTAACCATAAACATAAAATAAGAATACATTAATCATGCGCCTTTAGGATGGATTAACAGGTCAGTCCTATGCATATTTACTCAGAAATAAGCCTCACAAGTCCAGTGGGGTTTGCTCTGAAGTAAGTGTGCTTAGGACTGCAGCCCCAAACCCTCAATAGTTAATAAAATATAAAATAAAATAAAATAAAAAAGCTTTACTTTGAATCCTATTTTCTGAAAGTTTCAAGGTTGGTTTGTTTTTTTAAAAAAAATGTTTTCACTACATTTAAAGCATTACAATTCAATTAAGCCAACTTAACTAGGGATATGGCACTGAACAAAGTAAATATGAAAAGTTAACCATCAATAGTCTGTCATTCATAAGCTTCTACCAGAGTGTGGTTGTTTTTCATTGACTTTCTTATTTCATATGACTCCTTTAGAGTTTAGGGAGAAAGTAAATATTTTCCAGTTTCAGTGAGCCTTTAGTCTGCAGTGGTCTTATGACTTTACTATTGTTTTATTATTTTTAAATTGTTTGAATTAGAATTGTTTTGTATATTGGTGGTTTTATCCATATTGTCCACCATTTTGAGTGTCTACAGGAAAAGAAATTTATGAAGAAATTAAATGAGGTAGTACTGGATTAGGGAGTCTTCTTTTTTTAAACAGACAACATATATTAAAAACATGTTACCTTTAACCAGTGCTTTCAAAATGACCGTATCCAGTTCTTCTGAACCTTCTTGTTCAAAGTTATGCACTGTTAAAAGCTGCTGCTGGACAAGAATGCTTTGGATCTAAAGAGATAAAGCAGTTTGATGTTTCCCACTTCCATTATAGTAAAAATAAAGGGTGAAATCCAACAAAATCATTCTCAGAGTTAGCTCACTGACATCAGTGGATGTAAATTACTTAAAACCTCTGCTTACAGTGCATCTGCTCTATGACTAACACTTGATATCACCCAAAATATACAAAATACTCAGGCTTTAGTTACAAATCATTTCATTCCTTACCAAGGGATAAGAGACTCAGAACCAAAGCAAAGGCCTTTTGGGGCCAGTTTTGCTCTCTCTCTCTCTCTCTCTCTTTCTCTCTCTCTCTCTCACACACACACACACACACACACTACAAAGAAGGAGAATCTATATATGAACGGTTGAGGGAGTTGATATGTTTATCCTGGTAAAGAGGAGACTGAGAAGAGATGTAATATCCATATTCAAATAGCTAAAGGGCTGTTGCATGGAAGATGGAGCAAGCTTGTTTCCTCCTGCTCTGGAGGCTTGGGACCTCAACCAATGGATTCTAGTTATAAGAAAGGAGATTCCAACCAGGGCCATCTTACCCATAGGCGCTAAGGGTGCAAGGCACCCAGGCGCCGGGCTCTCAGGTGTGCCAGACCGAGAGTCTGGGGCCCAAGAATTGAGTCCAGGAAAGAGCCCGCCACTTGGTCAAAGGGCCGTGGCGGGCTCTTCTGCTGCGGGCAGCTCTGCGAGTTTGGGGGCGACTGAGCCAGCGAGACGCTGAGGTGGCCGGCTGGCTCCGCCCTCCTGCGTGCCTGGGACTGGGCAACCAGGGAGGAGCGCCAGGAGGATCTTTGCACCCCGGCGCCGCATATGCTTAAGACAGCCCTGATTCCAACTAAACAACAGGAAGAATGTTCTGACTGTAAGAGCTGTTTGATAGTGAAACAGACTTCCACGAAAGGTGATGGACTTCCTTGAAGGTTTTCCAGTTGAGTGTGGATGGCCATCTGTCATGTTTAGGTTACAGTAGTTGAGACTGCTGCATTGCATGGAGTTGGATTAGATCACCCTTGAGGTCCCTTCCAATTCTACAGTTTTATGATCAAGCACTTGTATACAAAATCCTTAGTATTACAAAATGAAAAGGGAAAGAGAAGTACGGGGAGGGGTTGGTCTCATTTAAGAAAGATTAAGGAGGTGAAAGAATGGCTTGAGTTTAGAAATGCACCAAAGTATAGCCCAGGATGGTTGACAATAGAGTGGATAGGTCTTTACTGCTCATAGTCTGTAAATGCATTAGATGACTACAAAGTACCAAGAAGTCAATTTACCACCGCAGTCCACTGAAGAATATCTGTTCCCAAGAAATCCTCTGTGGGGAATTTCTCTTTTAACTGTTTTTCTACCACCTGTGGCACAATTAAGTGTGGCTCATTCATAAGTGCAGCTAAGATGTCAGCTATGCCACCAGATCCTGCCAAGATGAGCCAGGGGGCAGAATTTTCCAGTCCCCTGCAAATTCGCTGTTAAAAAAAAACAATAAAAATGATGAGACCATATCTGCTCAAACAACATGAAAATGCAATATTATGCAAAGTTACTCTGCACAAACAAGCCCAGTTAGTTGTATGTATAGGACTGCTGCCTAAAGTGACATTCTCAGAAATAACTGAACCCCTATGTTGCATTTTGTTATCTAGATTGCTATCTTTGCAAAAGGTTTGTTGAATTAGCCTGATAAGTGACCCCAGTAGGGTTACAATTCTTAGACTAGACTGTGGCCCATTTCTCAAAGAAAATGTAAGAGATGGCACTTATTTTAACGAATTGTTCCATAGTGAAATCCCAGGACTCTTCAATCGAAAAGCTTTTTTTCTTTTTCAGTAGCTGGACAAGCACATGTGCTGAAGTGGTTTTGCATTCATAAAAAACTGTTGTCTTTAGCCATTGTTGAAGGACATTTTCTAAGAGCTACTTTCATGTGAAATGACACTCCAGGGTCATGGGCATTCCACTGGGAGAAAATGAAAATGGTGTCAGCACTGATGAGTCTAGTAATGCAGGCCCAGTGCTCCAGGGTCAGCAGTGCCACCAGGTTGCTCTTTCTGAACGACTGGCATAGCAGCAATGCCACTGACAAGGATGCCAGGCCCATGGCACTGGTTTTGCCAGAGTCATTTGAATTTCCCCTTTCTGTATCACTGGCACCACATTATGGGGGAAGAAAGTAATTGGTGACAGTACATAGTAAGCTCATCAGATGATTGGTCCGTCTAGCCGAGTACTGTCTGCCATGACTGGCAGCAGCTCCCCAGGGTTCTGGGCAGGAGTCTTTCTCAGCATTTCTGGGAGATGCTGTGAACTGAATCCAGCTAGTAAGTCCGGCTGCCAGGGCCCCACATTCCTTTCAGAGTTGTGCCCAAAACAAAATTCAAAACAAATTAAAGGGCTTCCCACACCTGTCAAGAGCAGGGGGCCATGCTGGAACTGTAAGATGAACAATGGATGGTTTTATTTCTTGGTTTCTGTAGCACAATTTCCAGTCTGGCATCCATCTTTGAACAACTCCCAAGAAGATGGGTCTTGAGCATGCTCTGTTCCCGCTTTTTCTCAAAAACCCTTTTGCCTTTTGGTCACTAGCTGGCAGCCACATAAACATACCTTACAAGTAACCCTGGCTCATACTCAGCTATAGCCTCGTCCAGACTTCCACTTACCCTGCTGCTTCTCACCTGGGAATCTTTACCGCTGAGCCAATCTTTACCGCTGAACCGGAGAAAACATCAATTGGTTTTTTGGTGGATTGACATTTGCTTCGATTCAGCGCCAAAGAGCAGGTTTTCTTGGGGAAAGAGGTGGAGCAAACATAAAACCTCTTGGACCTATGCTTTCTAGGCATGGAACAAGCAGAAGTGTGGGCAATCCCTGTGCTGTGTGCTGGTGGTGCCTTCATTTGCGCCAAACAGGTGAATCTACCTAAGCCTGTTGAGCCGCCTTAAGCTTTTTGGACTTCAACATTGTGTCCAACTTCCTCTCTCCTTCCACTCTTGTTTTATTAACCATCCAGCCTAAAGATGAGTTCTAGAGAACTCAAAGGCTTGCTCACTATTTTGGAACATTTGAGTTGCTCCTAATAAAAGTGTGGTCCCTCTGTGACTTTTGAAGCTTTTTCTGTCACTTATCAGCAAAAAAAGCAGGCTTGGAGCCATTATTTTTCTTGGTCTACATTTCATGTCCAGCACACTGTTCAGCTAAGTGTAAGGCACCTGAATATTTGCTTAAATAGCTTCCTCTCTTATTTAAACAAGATGATTAGCTCTTTACCTCGAGTATGTTCGGTCTTCCATTCACAAGCAAGCAGAGCACAGGGATTTCAATGCTGCCTGTTCCTGGATCAATAGAGGATTAAATATTTAAGTTAATAAAATCTATGCAGTTCTATTATCTCAGCTGTTCATTTGTTTCTCCCATCTGCACGCATATCAACCCTGCTTCTCCCCGGCAAGGACAACAACAGGCTATGGTATATCTTTTATACCTAGTTAAAAGATAATGACATAGTATGGGGATATCCATTGTAAGGTTATCCTATCCTACATTCAGCCGTCAGAAATTGCATTGAATGCTATTAGCCTTCTGTGCTCGTCAGACTCCTTGCTGGATATTGTTTGGACATCTTAAGGGTGTTATACTAGAGGAGGATTTTGAACTGCCAGCTCACTTGTTAAAAGCAACTAAAATTGTGATTTGTCAAAAACAGAAAAGCCCTCTGTCACCCTCTACTGACTTTTGATTATCTAAAGCTTGGGAGACGGCTTATATGGTCAGACTGACAAATTTGATAAGAGTAAAGGAAGGCAAATGAAAATACAACTAAATTATTGAAAAATGGGGTCCATTTAATCTTTGCTGGGATAATAAAAGGCCATATATATATATATATATATATATATATGTAATCAGTAGTAGACTATTATCAACAATAAACCTATCATCTGTATTTAAACAAACGTCCTTGTAATTGCAAGGAACCCAAGTAATAATCTAGGTCTCATCTTTCCTTTTTCACGTCTGCCCACCTCCGTAGCCAGTGCGCTGTTCTGAAATGTGTTTCTCGAAGGTGAGACGTAGCCTTGTAGTCCCATCCGGCTCATTCGGATCTTTTTCATCCACCAAGATAAAATGAGAGTGGTGGTTGTCAAGAAAATATAAAGGACCTTGGGCACTGTGATCAGATTTGTAGCTTATAAGGCTGTCATTCTAGGGAAAAGGAGAGATTGTTTTTTTACAAAAACATTGGTCTGGTTCAGACATAGTGGGCAATCATGGCTTCCCACGATGAGGATGAGCTGCAGCATGTCTCAGGGTCACATGCTCACCCATCTTCTCTATTGCGTGCCAGAGTAAAAGATTAGAAGCATCTCCTATAGTTTTGAACAAACCACAGTTCCCTATGACAACTGAACACAGAGACCTGCGGCTTGTTTAAATTGTAGCTTGTGCAGAAACCAGAACCACAGTTAGCTCCTCCCTTATTCTCACTAACTAGAGTTTAAACAAACCACAGTTCCCTGAGTTGTCTGCTCTGAAGAAGGAGGTCTAATGGGCACTTCTGCATGCGTCTAGCTACATGTGTTTAGGAGCTCCTGTGCACAGAGATGGAGCAACCTGCTCCAGTACCCAGAGTGGCATGCATCCGAGGGGGCGTGGCATGTGTCCCGGGGGTGTGCGGCAAGCAGCTTGCAACCTGGGAGGTGCTGCCGATTGGGGGTCGGCATTTTGTGTGTCCCCCCCCTTTGGAATGGCACCTGGGGCAGACCGCCCCCTGCCTCTGCCTCCGCCTCGGAATACCCCTACCTGTGCGATCAGGAATGTGCATTACCAGGGTTATGAATCATGCAGGCTTCAAAGCACATTCACCAGATAGTATAGTATAGGAAGGACAGGAGTTTGCATTCTCTGTTCAGGTATAAAGCTTTAACGTCTAACTGTTGTTGTTTAGTCGTTTAGTCGTGTCCGACTCTTCATGACCCCATGGACCAGAGCACGCCAGGCACTCCTGTCTTCCACGTCTAACTATTAACTCTCAAAAACTAAAATCATGATGTTTGTGTGTGCGCGCTATATAAATATATGTGCATGCATGGGAGTAAATGAAAATCTATCCAACAAACTCTGAGAACTGATTTGTGACTTAGGGAGTCTGTACAGCACTATTCTGCCACCTGGTCAGCGGGACCCAAGGGTTACAATTGTTTTCAGGCAAAACCTCTACATCCTTTCTCCGTTTTCATAGAATCATAGAATCATAGAATATACCTTGGCATTATCCAGAAGTTCTCTGTGGCGAATTTTACCCAGTGAAGTTATTCCTATCGCAACCACTTTTACTGTGGAGGAAGTACTCGCCAGCATGTGATCCCGAACCGCTTGCCCTATATGTTTTGTTATTCCAACACGCAAGGCACTGGTAAAGATCCATGCACCTGAAACAAAATTTTACAAGCGTAAGATGTTAAGGGTTTCCCAAACTTGGGTATTCAGCTGTTTTTGGATGACAATTCCCATCATGGTCCTGCTAGCCAGGGTTCAGTTTTGGCAAATTTCCAATCTCAGCTCAATTTTGACCTTAAACAATCTGTTAAGAGTGGCTTGTGTTGGTGGCATGCATGCTGCCAGGCTCACAAATCTGGGATGACAAATAAGTATATTCCAGGTAAACCTGCAGTTCAACCCCCCCCCCCTTACACCAGGATGTACCCTCTCTTTCAATGGTTATTTCTCTATAGCTCAGGAGCGAAACATTTGATTAAATATATGCTTAAAAACAAGGGGAGCTGTGACTCAAACAAATGATACTACTTATGCTTGAATCATGCCATGTTAATCTGATATTGTCTCATTCACATGGCCTTGTTTTCAGAAAGATTTATCATATTGAATAAACAGGGATAGAACTCTTTTGATAGAAAGCTGAGCCACTTTTAACATGCAGATTTTTAAAGGAAATGTCCCCCTTATTAAGTAGGAATCATATTTGACAGGGATGTAAACAACTGCGTTCCCATTTCAAGGTGTGGAACCGACCGGTGCTTTGTGCAGCCTTCACCAGTCCTTTTCTGAAGGTGTCACGCAGCCAAGGTTTCATCTGAAAGTTCTCTTCTTCTCCTACTAAAGAGACAACCAGGTTGGGAGCAGGAAGGTTCCACTTGTTAATCATGACGTCAAATATAACTCCAGGGTGGATGGCACATGGCACCTTAATAAACTGCAACCAAGAAAAGGGCATTCAGAAAAGAGGTGAGCACCACAGGGAACTCTAGAAGTCAAGTCAAGAGCCGCTCTGCCTTTCACATGTTTTGGGCTAGCTCAAGACAGTTTACTGACAAAAGCAGAACAGAAAATGACCCAGAAAATGGCTGGGAGATCCTGCAGTGAAGGAACAGCTGTGTCTTAAGTCCTGTTTGATTGCTCCTACCAGAGCAGAAGGTGGAGGGCAACTTTTCCCATCCCTCCCCAAGTGTTTTCCCTTTGGCTTCCCTCCCATTGACATGAATGAGGGGAGTGGATGACTGTGCCAATTGGAGTAGTTTTTTGCCTTTGCGGGGGGCATGTTGGGACGTCCAAGGCCTCCCCTAATCTGCCCTTAGCATACCCCATTTTTGAACCAATTTCCTATGGTGTTTCACCAGCAGAATAGCACCAGTAGCTTTCTGTTATCATGTGATGGGTGGGCTTTGCCCATAGACTATGCCTGCAGAACTCCCTCTCTACCCATGGGGAAGGCAGTCCCCTGAGTAGATTCATTAGGCAGTAAAAACCCATCAGATGTAGCAGGGATGACTTCTAAGCAACTATGCATAAGATCAAGATCAAGGTGCACACCTGCTGAGAGGTAAATGTCCTGACTTAAATGTTTTGTGAATCACAGGCTCATTGTATCTGAGATCACTGGTTTTCGTTTTGTTTTGTTTTTAGGTATGTGAATTGTTTCAAACGTGTTTTTAGAGCTTCTTCACAGAGTTGATCCCAGATCTTGAATGTTAGCACAAAGTACAAAGATATACAAAGGATGAAAGAAATAAGATTTTTTAGGGTAAAAATAGTAGAATTCCCATCTTAAAAGACCTTCATGTCTCCCCGGTGAGAGGTTTTGTGCTACCTTTCCACGTTTCTTTCCAGAAGCCATGAAGTCGATTTCTCCTGTGCAATACGGCAATTCCCTTGGAAAGGCTCCTTCTTTCTCATTATTGTGCAGTTTTGCTTGTGAGTGCTCCTTTGGGACCACTGAGGGATCATCCGCCTGACTGGCTTCCCTGAAGTAAGATAATTAAAAGATGAGTGACTTCAATGATGGGGCTTTATAACAAAAGTGTTATGGAATTTCATCCAAAGTCATCGTGATGGCTCAAGTTCACTATTTTAGTAGCATTTACATGGCTATATATAAAGTGCATAGATGATCTAATGCATTTTATGTTATATATGTGCATCTGAATTCGTATGTATGCATGGCTAAAGAACAAGAGACACTTTTAAACCATACTTGCTGCCTTTTCCTTAATTCTTTAAGATTGTCACAAATGAACTTACACTTTACTCCTTAAGTCCATGTTATCATTTGAGATGCTTTCTCTTCTTCTAAAGGCTTGGAGAACAATATTCTGGGCAGGGGAGAGAAAAGAAGTCAAGCTATATTTAGTTTACAGCATTCTAGTTATTAATATTTCACAGTAACATTATTGAAAAAAGAAACCAGTTAAGAGGTCTCCTATGACAATTGGCTTACTGAGCAGTCATCCTGATTTGCTTATACAAAGCTTATCTGGAGGTTGTAGCCAATCTTTATTGAGTATCCATTCTAATTTGTTTGTGGGGAGATTATCCAGCAATGAGCATTCATCCTGATTTGTTTGTGTGTGTTTTCTTCATTTTCCCATTAGTCATATGTTCATCCCACACTTATCAGTGGATTCTCCTGTCATTTTCCGCACTGATTCTTTTTCCGAAGTACATGTGTTGCAATTAGGCTGACAGAGCACTTCAATTTGAATTGTTCAAACCTTAATTTAAAGTATGTGCTCCTGCAAAAGAGTGATAGTCTGGAGGTACCCAGAAGAGGAGACTGCATGTTTAAAGGCAATCCTTTTCAGCTGTTGCTCAAGACAGCACTACCTCCAGCCAGAGGGAGGTGGCAAGCGAGTCATAAACAAAGCATAATAGAAACACTTTTCAAGTGGGAGTCAGAGAAAGGGAGAGAGATGAGAGAATATGAAACATTGTAAACAGGACCTTTTTCAGCTGGAACTCACTGGAACTCAGTTCCGGCACCCCTCATGTGGGCACCATTATAAGAGAACAAGGGAGGCGTTCATAGTGAATTTCGGTACCTCTTTTTTCTGGAGAAATAGCACTGATTGTAAGCGGTGTGTGTGTGTTTGTGTGCATGCTGCCAGTCCCTCGCTCAAGATCTGATGAGAGGTAATGGATTTAGTTGTCTGTTGGAGTGCTTAAGCTGTGCCCTCACTTGAGCTCAACTTGCATATTTATAAATAAGCTCAAACATGACAAAATTTCCAGAAGCCACTAGTGGCCTCCTTCCAAAGAAAACCAAACCTGGGTAAGTGCTGTGCCCCTGGAACTTCTCACAGCCCAGGGAAAGTAGGGAAAGAAGCATAACGATATCCTGTTTTAGAGCAGAGGAGCATGCATAATCTTTAAGGTATATTTTTGTTTTATTGTGTAAGATTTTAGGAACTAGGTGTTAGAATTCCTGCTCCGTGATTGCAGTCATGGGATTGTTGTCTGTCACATGATGGTATATGTTTTGACTCCACAGAGTGGGAAGTGACAGAGACAGGATGTTTATGTTGCTGCGTTCCATGAAGTGGGACTACTGTCCTTTGTTCTTTCTCTTTGCTGTCTGATGCTAGAGAGAGAGGGAGCCATGTTGCACTGCTCCATGTGTGTTTATGTGTAAATAAAGTAGATTAGCCAAAATGCTGAGTTGCTGGGGTCTGTCACGCAAACGGCAAAGACTCTGCAGATCCCTAAGTGTGCCGATGTCTGTTGGCATTGGTCGCTGTAATGTTCGGGCTGAAGAAAGCTTTTGAAGCTCCCGAACGATCGACCAGGAGGGAGGGAACATGCCAGTCGGGCATGTGTCTCTGCCAGGGTCCTACTCGAGACTAGGATGAGCTCCTGACACTAGGGTGTGGATAAGACGGTAGGGATAGAACTGCAATAATTTGACAGCTCTATACAGATGAGAGATATGGCACAAATTAATGGTGAATTTCATTCACAAGGTTTATTTATGATGTGGGCTGAATGACACATACAAAATAGTTTACAGAAGAAGATTGCACACATACAATACTTTGTCTAGGGAGAAGATAAATCAGCAGTACTACTTATTTATTGCAACTGGAGCCTGTAAAGTTATCTATGGCCAAAATACTAGACTGATATTTCCTAGTGCACATACATGGTTCTGCAACGAATTTTCACAGTATTTGGTTTTAGATTGCAAATTGGCCTTGGAAGGAGCTGGCTTTTGTTGCTGACAGTACTATTGCTCTTTTTCCTTTTTAATGTCTCTTTGGGGGCCTGCCATTTCATCAGCCTGTATTTAACAATGATGTGACTAAGCTTCAGTGAAGGCCATCTGATTCAAATCAAAACGAATGAACACGGTGAGGGAAGAGCCAGAAAAGGAAGGAAACCTTCCCAGAAGACAAGAACGAAAGTGATCCACAGCAAATGGCCCTGTATCAGCTATAGAAATTAGCTTGTTTATCCTGTTGAGTAAACATATTCATGCTGACTAAGCATGGCAATGGGGGGGTCAAAGTGGTTTCTGTTGGCCCTGTTCTTCTGTGCATATTCGTAATAGCTTCTGAACATAGCACTCACACATTCAAAGTACACACAAGATTGGAAGTACAATATGTTGTATATGTGTAAATTCCAGTCAGAGATTACCATGAATGTACATAAGAACATGGATCATGCCAATGTCCCATCTAATCTAGCATTCTGCCCTCACAGTGGCCAGTCAGATGCTTCTGGAAAGCCAGCAAGCAAGATTTGAACACAGCAAGAGCCCTCTTCTCTCCTGTAGCAACTTGGTATTCAGAATCATTGCTGCCTCCAGCCCTCATGCCTGGTAGCTGTCAATAGCCTTCTCCTCCTATATAGAAGGGTGTAGTTTCAGATACAATCCCAGCACTACCCTCATGTCTCCATTTGTAACCAACATATCTATGTTGTCTGAACACGGCTGCTTTTGTCATTATTTTATCCCTCTTCTTTAATAAAATAAGCTAAAAGCAGACATGGTTAGAATAATTTAATCTTTCTTTCTTTCTTTTTCTTTCCTCATGAACAGCTTAATAGTATCTATATGTTTGCACCCTAGATTTCCTGTTCTCTTAAGAAAAGTAGAAAATGCTCAGGCGTATTTTCTTTTACTTGAGCACGAAATGTGGTGAACTTAATTTAGCAGCTTTTTCTTTCCTCATGAACAGCTTAATACTATCTATATGTTTGCACCCAAGATATCCTGTCCTCTTAAAAAAAGTAGAAAATGCTCAGGCATATTTTCTTTTACTTGAGCACGAAATGTGGTGAACTTAATTTAGCAGATTTTGGTTAATTCTCAGGGATTCAGGTAGGCCGGTGTTAATCCAAAAGACAGACATACTAAGCACCACACTGAAACATGATTCTGTTTCAGAGCAAGAGATTAACCATTACAAGTTGTGTTGGTATCAACATGTGATAATATTGTGAAATGAAAATAATTGTTATTGTTGAGGAGGAAGATTGGTGGAGAAAGATGACTGCTGCTGAGCTGTAATAAACCCCTGAATTAAAAAACAACAGGAGCAAGTGCTCCTGTCAAACTAACAGTGATGTCCATAGATCCTTGGGAGAGGCCATTTTGTCTGCCCCACAAACATCTGTTGCTCATATGGTGGTAACTCAAGATGGAGCCTTCTCTGTGGTGGTTCTAAATGTCTAGGGTCTCTTACCAAGAGGGGTCCAGCTAGCCCCATCTCTGATGACTTTCTGCCAGCAGTTAAAGACCTCTTTATTTAGACAGGACTTTGAACCATAAATTGATTTGTAAGTATGTTGTAATTTGTTTTTATTTTATTTTATTACTTTTATTTTGCTTTAAACAGGTACATATAAAACAGGTACATATAAATATAGACAACCAAAATTACAAAGGAAAATTCCTTAATAGTAATGGGGGAAAACACACATACACAAAAATCAAAGTACATGACACAGAACGGAAGTGTACAATAGATGAGCTTTCCTGCTTTGGCTCATCTTCCTTTTTCTTTTTCTTTTTTTCTTTTATCTTTCCCATAATTGCTTATGTTTTTAAATTTTTTAGTGATGCTCTAGTGGTTTGTGTTTGTTGCATTTAATGCTGTGTCATTGGATGTATATTGTTGCTGTTAGCCACCTTGAACATCATTTGGTGGGAAAGATAAGATACAAATTTAACATGTTTGATAAATAACAAGCAAACAGTCATTGCAAATGACTCACGGATGCAAATGGCAGGGTAGGTTGTTGTGGCTCCCTTTGAAGGAACCAGTCTTATTTTCGGTAATGATGCAAAACACATTGACATCCAGTTCATCCCATTTATTTCCATTTTCTAATTGTCGCTGTTTTGCAAGAGGGATCCAAGAGCATTCCGAAACCTGGCTTCTCCAATTAAATTGGATTAAAGGGCTCTGCCACCCCAGTGCAACAAATCCCCATCGAAAAAGAAACAGGACTTTTCACAGTTTGGAAACTGATGGGAAAATGTACTGGAAAGTGTGGGATGAATGAATGAGTAATGACAACTCCCCAGGAGCAGATCAGGGCACAATCAGTGTTATATAACTGCCTCACAAACAAATCAGAATGCCAGAGAGAGAGACAGAGACACAGAGCGATGTCATCAAGAAAGGCCTGAATGCATAATAATAATAATAATAATAATAATAATAATAATAATAATTGCAGCTGTTCTCAGTACAACCTTTGTCAGGAAGCACTGTGGCGCTGCTCGCTTTCCACACTCTTATGGGCAACCAAGTTTTTGGCAGCCTAATGATAGTCCCATTCTGCCTTTCATGGCTTCTAATTTCTCCTGCTCTGAACCCCACAATCACTCCATATTTCTGTGTATTGAACCTCATAATCGCCCCCATCTTTCTGTGTTCTGTACCGCTAGGACTAAGCCTAGCTCACAATATCCAGTTCCTTTGCTTTTCCACGTGTGAGTTCATCCACTACTGCCATGGTCAGTTCCCCCTGTCCCTGTGCCTTGCAGTCCGTTCCCCTCCTCCTCCTCCCTCCTCTTCTCACTTCAGGGTACAGCAGCATTCAGAAACAACCACCAGGTGGCATCTTAGAGCAGCACTTGGGAAGGTGTAGGCAGCACTTCAGTTACAGGTGTGCACTGAAAGGCTTTTCAATTCCCCACGTTATCTGCCCCCCCTCCTGCCCCGATTTATTCTGCCCAGGAGCTAAAACGCTTCATTGGCTCAAAATGTAGGAGGACTGGGGCTGTGAACTGATTACAGAATTTTAATTGGTTAATTACCTGCTTTTCATTTTTAGTTAATTGACTGCTGGCTGTCAAAACCTCAATATAGATGCCTTTTTTAGATACTGGAGGAAGTGTGAGATAAATTACAATTTAATACACGAGAGCTGCCTCCGCTTGCTAGAAGAAAGATCGTCTTTAAGCAAGAGCATCTCCTGGGTTGTAGAACACCCTTACAAATGAATTACAAATGACCCTGACAGTACAAGCCTTCAAAGAGGCCTTTAAAAGGTATATATTTGGGTTGCCTTTTCCTTGGTGCCTCTATCAAGCTGCTGAACTATTTTTAACTGGATTGCACTCAGTTTTATGGAGTGCTTTTGCCTCTGTTTTTTAAACTGCCGTTATATACGTTGGGGGGGCATTGAGGGGCTACAAAAACCATTTGGGCATCACATTGGGGTACCACAGCACAGGGATGGGGGCATCTGTGTCTCGTGCAGAAGGCCTGGGTTCTCTTTCAGGAAGCACTGGGAGTGCTGGCTGCCTGACATTCTTGAGAGTCGCTACCAGTCAGTATAAGAAATTCTAAACTAAATGGATCAATAGTCAATATAAGGGAGCTTTCTGTTTTCCTATGTACATATGGGAACATTTTTGTGTGTGGGGGGGTGATATTAAAACGTTCGTTTTTATTTAAAATGGGCAGATCTTGGGTCTTGGATGGTCACACAATATTTTGGCGTCCCTGTGTCACAACAAGTAGCAATCAGCAAAATAATAGTAATAATAATAACAGTACCACAGCAGACAACCTAAGGGATCAGTTGATTTAAAAAATCTACATTATTATTATTATTTAAAAGCACTAAAAATAATAATTTGACAACACAGCTGGAGACCTATAGGAGCAGTCCAGAAAATAACAATTTTTTAAAAGTGACACATTTGAGGGAGTGATTGGGGAGCACAACAAACCAATTGGAGGGCCATACACAGGCATAAGTTGTTGTTAGCTACCCCAGTTCAAAGAGATGCTGCCTTCCTTTACTAGCTTTGTAACATTCTGCTCTCCAGAGTGCATAGCATGCCTTACAACGAGCATCTCAAAGATGCCTGTGGCTGAAGGGGCTGGAAAACAATATGGGAAGAAGAGGCCTGTGTTGTGAGACTGTTCTACACGCTGGAAAATCAACAATATTACCCCCCCCCCAAAAAAAACCCCCAACTCCTTCATGTATTTTTCCTTTAAGTATCCTATATGCAACCGCGGTAATCTCCTGATTCAAGGAACAGCTTCAGTCACGTTACCTTTTTAAAAGAGCAGTGTATTTATAGCGATCGCACTGCCCTAGATACCTAAAGGTTCATCCATTTCCTTTTATAGGAAGTGTGTGCTAATTAATGGGAAGGAAAACTCGAATATCCCTGGGAAGAATGAGGCCACCCAAGTATGCTATGGTACTAAAACGCAGTAGGCTACTAACTATCGCAAACTAGTCTGACGAGTTAACCTCCGTCGGAAAAACAAAGTAGCCAGTGCCGCCTACACATCAGGGCATGACTCAACATAACCTAGACCCAGTGGTAACCTCAGTATGTGAATCAGTTTTCATGTGATCTGCTTATTATAATCTCTGAAGAGATACTTAGGAGTAACTGCGTTCGTGGCCTCCCCGAGCTCTTTGAATGCCTTTTGCATTTACCACAGGCAGTTCAGAGGCAACTCTGCTATTAAGGCTTTCTAATCTAGGTTGCCACTTAGCTAGTTTCTGACTACTGAAGTAAGCGGCTTCCTTCACTTCTATACTTTTTAATGTATCACTACAGGCAGTGCTATTTTTCTAGAAAAAGAGGTGCCACGAACGCCTCCCTTGTTCTCTTAGAGTGGCCATGACACCCACCTAAGAGGTTCCGGAACTGAGTTCCAGGTGAAAAAAAGCCCTGACTACAGGGAATATTTTAATTTAAACATTTCAAATATTCTCTGACTAGATCAAGATTTTCAAGGTTCTGGGCAAACAGTGTCCTCCTCCTCTATTTGTCTGCAGGTCCTCACCTCCATTGGTATCCCTATTTTAATTTCCCACAAATCCCCTGAGGTAGCATCACTCCAGGGCATTCTGGGAAATCAAAATGGCTGCGAGATTGAGCTGTTGGGCATTGCTTGAAGCACCAGGCACCAGTGATGGGCTCTGCCAGCCCTGGAGTTATAGGGCCCCAGCAGGATGCCAGATGCTGATGCCAGTCTTGACCCTTCGAGTAAAGGTGACAATCCTGTGCCTGGCCACACTGTCTCATTTTTGGCTATGATTCACCCAGGCAAACAGTAATTGGACCTCGTGAACCACTGCTTCCCTGTATAGGCATTTGTTTTCCTCTGAAAGAAATAAAATATTCCATACCTGCCAAGTGCCCTGGAAAAAATGGGGCACCCCATTTTTTCATGCAAGATCTCAGTGGCCATTTTGGGTGCCGTGATCTCACATGCTTTTGTGCTGTGCTCTAGCCCCCAAAAAGCAATTTTTCAGGGCTGGAGTGCAGCATGGGTCACATGAAATGCCCATGAACACATCCCGGAAGGCATGCATTCTGGATTCAGATCCAAAAAAGTTGCATGGTATGATATTCTCCCATTCCATTTCTGTTGACAACCATCTTGGATGGAAATTTTATGTTTTGTTAAATATCCGAATGTGATGGCCTTATTTTGGCCTGGCCATTACCTTGCACCTCATTCCTTCTGAGCTGTTTTCATACTAATTTTGAATACATTTACCACAGATGCCTTGTTTTTTCTATTAATTTTCAGCTTTGGCCAATGTGAGGGGAAGAACCTGACTCCTCACATCCTGGCTTAAGTCAGTGTCACATAAATGTTTCAAGGTTTCCTCCAGCTTTTTAAAGTCACATAAGTGCAACAGATATGTACAGGTGCACACAAGCCCATAGCAATGACCATGTGAGGGGCAGCGCACTTGTAAGTAGTATGCACAGACCTGGCCTTGAGGCTGACTCAGAGACCTAAGGCCTCTGTTTTGAATGGTCTGGCAGGCTAAAGGCTGGTGCGGCTTCGTTGAACCTCTTTCTAAGAAATACTTCACAACGAATGCAGAAGGGATCCAGTTGAGTCACGGTGGCTGCCTGAATGATCCTGTGCTTTGTTAGCTGCCCATGGAGGAAATAAATTGTCTGCGATTGTTTGGCTTTGGCTGCTGGAATGGGAGTGTGCTGCCAATTAGTTCATAAGCCCTAATTGGGGTAGGAATTTCTCTTGCATGCCAACACAGGCACAAAGCCTGTTCTCACCTCCATCCCCCGCCCCAACCCGCAGCACCATGACAAAGGAAGCTGCCTTCCCCAATTGTTTTTAGGCAGCTAAGCCTACCAGCTGCTCTGTCGTTTTCAAGGGGTCTCAGGAACCAATATGGCTGCTCATTCTTGCTCTCCCATAATGCCTCAAGCACCAAGCCTAGGCCCACTTGACAGCTTCAGTGACCTCTCTCACTGCTGACTTCCTTGGACCTATTTTGGGCAAGGGTTTTGTATGCAGATTCCCAGCATTTCCAGGGAAAACCCCTGGTCTGAAATTCTTATCAGCTGCTGTCAGTCAACGCAAACAACACTGCGCAGTATGAAGAACTTTCCTAGTAGACAAAGGAACGCTGGGCTAGACAGGCCAATGATCTGAATTGGCATAAGGCAGTTCCTTACGTTCCTATCTCTGCTATGATATTCCCCTCCCTATTCCTGAATAGGGATGGTGATAAATAGGCACAGCCTGGCAAGGACTCAATTACTTTTCTGTTTATAGAATTGGCTGTTGGGCAAATGCACAGACATTATCCCTTCTAAGGTTTTCTTTTCATTTAGCTCACGTTGGCATGCAGTATAAACATACAGATGCAAATAAAAGCCCACTTGGCCCCTTCATTTCTCAAAGTGTCACACGGCAAAGAATAGCTGGAGATATTTGACTATTGTTATTTCTGTGAGTTGGCCCAAATTTGCTTACATGCTGTCATGAAGCTGACACACGGGGATGAAAGAGGCATATTGAAATGGGAGTGGTTGGAGTCAAGGAAAAGTGGGGATGAAACGGGGGGGGGGGGGTGCAGGGCCAGCCATCCCATTAGGCCCACTGAGACAGTTGCCTCAGGTGACAGGGTGGGGACAGCTGTGAGGAGCAGCAGATCTGGAAAAAGAGGAGTGTTCTTACATGCGTTGGCTGCCTTTGCCACTCTCCTTTCATCTGTGGATGGGAGCTGCTGTCACCATCCCAGTCACCCCCTGAGAAGGAAAGCCCTCTGCCACCACCTCAGAAACAGCTGCCCACCCACCAAGACTCAACTCCTCCTTTCTGCCCCAACCTGCCCCAACCTGCTCCTTTCTGCCCCAACCTGCTCCTTTCTGGCCATTTTTCTCCCCCTCTGCCTTCAGCACACTGGGGCCTCCCTGGGCCATCTCCAGTCACCTCAGGTGGTGGTGGAGGAGAAGGATGTTGCGCCATTTTGCCGCACGCAACAAAATGTCTTGGGCCAGGTTTGAGGGTGTGTGTACCCATCTGAAGCTGGGAACAGGTGACCTATGAAGCCTACAGCCAAGATCTGTATAGTTAAATCAGAAACACCAGCACAGTGGTCTTTGGACCTCCAGCGTTTTCATTCCTGTCCTTTCTTTCTGATATCCACACTCCCCCCCCCCCCCCCCGTTTTACTTCACCCATCGCCCTTCAGCTTAAGGTCCTGCCTCTTTCATACACCTTTTTCTTTTCAGCCAGAGTGGGGGCTGAGTTCCCTGCCATTTTCCTGAGGAAAATTACTCTCCTCACACCTGTTATTTGCCCCACAAGGAAAAAGATAGGCAAACATGCAGAGATTTTCCAGAGAATGCATATCGGTTTTATATTGTTCCTCTTATTACTTATGGAATGATAGCTCAATCACCTATTATTTCAGTAAAGTTCAGCCAGTGAACAGCACTTTACATTTTTTCATAAAACTTATATCTCATCTTTGCTTCATCAAGGTGCTCAGGGTAGCGTACTCATAGAATTACCCCACCAGTCCTATGAGGTAGGCTAGCCTAAGGGACAGAACACCAAGTTGACTTTAGGCCTGTGCAAGCGTTTGAGCCCAAAACCTTCCAGTCCTACGTTCTATGCAACATTGTTCCTGTTGAATTCTTACCACTGATGCAATAAATGTAAGCACGATAATTCTGCTCTGACTTTCTTTACTTCTGTATAGTTTCTCTTGAAGGTCTGTGTTTGCACAGTTGATGAAAAACTAGTTGGGCTTTTTTCCCCCTTTTGTAAAACAGCAACAATATTCTGCTTATTTATGGATGTGTATTCAATTTCACATGCAGGTTTAAGGAGGAAGTGTATACAAATGTCTATACCTCTTTTGCATGAAGCAGAAAGGCTTTGTGCTTTAAAATGACAGCCCTTGCCGAGTTAGCTTCATCTGCTTTGTTTTTAAAATTGAGCAAAACAGCTGAAATCTGAGTCCCTTTGCACACCACTCCTTGCAACCAAGATTGGTTTAGCTGTCGTTTGCTTCCTTCTGTTTTGTACATCTGCTTATGAAAGTATTGTTGTAACCTAGGGGATCACAAATTATTTGTGTCCAGGGGCACATTCAGAAAGTTAAGAAATCGTCATGGGCACACAAAATACCCATTTCACAGAAGGGTGGGGAGAAACTGGCAGCTTTCAGACCCCAACAGGCAAAAAGCCACCCTGCACCCTCCAGGCACCCTTTCAAAACCAAAGAGCAAAAAGTTTTTAAAACCTCATTTAAAATAAAATAATTGGGAGGGGAGTGGGCTTTGGTGTGTATCCAAGAGGTATGTCTGATTATGATTATCCCAGCTGTAACTCAACCATTTCATTTTACTTTATTAAAAAGAAGCATTGTGAAGTGTTGCTTAGGTCTGATTTCCAAAAATGCTACTATAGGATACCATACGGTCTAGTATAGCTGAAATATGGCCTTAGAATTTTTTTAATTGTGGTTTTTGTGCGTATTAACAGCACATCTGAGTGTGACGGCCGTGCTTTTCAGCATGAAGACAAATATGGTGTTAAAATGAAGCTCACAGCTAATCTTCAGCTGCAGAAGGAGCCTAGCTCTCCTTCTTATAAGCACCTCACACTTCTCCTGTGGGTGATGTCAAGAAATTAACTGCGTAGAAAATTGACCCTCCAATTGCTTATACCAAACTTTAATAAGTACAGCCTTTGCTAGGGTTCATCTCCATGGGGTGGGGGGTTTGTAAATGATCCAAGTCACAGACTTGGAGGAGCTTTCCTGATCTGAGATTACCATACTACAATTAAAGTATCCCAAATAGATCTTATTTCAACTTAAAAGGAGCCCCTCAAGGAAGCCTCTCTAAGCTATCAATTCCATTTGCAGGCTGCTCTTATAGTAGGAAACCCTTCTTTATGTTCATTCTAATGTACATCCCTGCAGTTCAAAATCATTCCCTCTCCCTATCCTCAGGTTTATTATTTCTTCATTCTCATCTTGTGTAATGTGTTCAGTTCATACTTTAGCATGTAGACAAACAGGAAGGTGTTCAGAGGAAGGGGGGGAAAGGCAGCCAGTGAAATGGAAAACAAGATTGGAAGGAAGTGGGAAAGTGGGCAAATTCAACCTGGAAAAGAGAAGGCAGAGCAACTGAGGAGGCGACTGTCACAGAGAATAGGGGGTAAATTCATTCAACCAACCAACCAACCAACCAACCAGTAAGTTGTCAAAATTAAAACAAATCTGGCTGTTGTGAACTATTACTGGCACACACACACACATATCTGTTGTTGAATATATTTTGCTATGGTGACCTGCGACAAGTATTTTATCTATTATGCAGCTAGCTGTAGTATGCCCGTAGCGTGTAAATGTAGAGTATGCTACTGTGAAACTCTGAAATGGTAGAGATGGTCAACAAACATGAGCAAATGTTGTCGATTCCTTTCCCACATGTATCTGTTCAATGTCCAAAGTGACATTAAGTAAATACTGACAATAATGACCATTAAGTGACAGGCCACATTCACTGGTTTATCTCTGCATTTCTAGGAATTCATCAGATGTCTGCTGCGTTGTCAGCATTCTGGGCTGATGGTTGGCAACCTCCATCATTTTGGACATTCACTGAAATATGTGCACAAGATGACCAAATATCTAATCACCTTCAGTGCCAATGGAAATGCTCTTAAATCTATAGTAGTCTGTACATTTAAAACATTCAGTTGTCTTACCTGCTGACAGTCCTTTGGGGTGGACATGATTCAGTACTAGCAATGCCGAAGTTGCTTCAGGTAGTTAAGGCATTATTGCTTTCCCCCTTCTCTTGTGGAGGCAGCTGTTTCTGTTTTAACCAAAGCAGCCTTCCAAGTGACCCTACCCATTTAAAAAAAAATTTTTTTTTAAATGACAGCCACCTAACACCAACACAAACACCTGCTAGAAAAGGAAACCAAGCACTGCTTCCAGGGTATGGGTAGGAGGAACCCAGTCAAATAAATGTATATCCAAATAATAGGCAAATACTTCTGTTGCAGTGTCTAAAGCAGTTATGGGGCATATGACCATCAAAACCTGGATACACACACACACCATACAAACCTGAAAACACTGCACACAACTTCAAAGCAATTTCACAGAGAAGATAAGAACATCTGGGCCTCTTGTGCCCTGACCCAGCAAATATAGTTCTCTCTAAATAATTATTTTATGTTATGTTATAAAAATGGTTGGACTATTAGCTTTCTGGAGAGGGAACATTTACCATGATCAGCCCTAGTGGATAGGCAAAATGCAGTATTTTGCTTACTTTTTCTTTCAGAAGCCATAACTCTGCCATATCTCCTGAAGCAACCTTGAATCCATGCAGACATTCTGAGGTGAGTTCTCCCACCACAGAATAACTTGGTTAGATGTATCATTTTGATGAGGAAACTTTTTTTTATAGCACATCTCACAGAGAAGGCAAAAGTGGTTATCTGTACCCATTTTCAATTGTATAATATTAATGCTGTGTTGTCTGGATACAGGCATAAGCCTTAGTGGGGAACCAATGTTTTGCCATTGACTTTAGTAGAAAGCAGACCATTCTCACTAGATTAAGATCTGTATCATAAGTGTAATACACATTTCAGCTGTCATATTTCTAAATATTGCAATTGTCCTTACTTAGACCATCTATGACACTTTTCTGTTTTGTTTTCTGTTTTAACAATCTTGTGTATTTTATATTCTGTCACTTTTTATTTGTGGCTAAAGGTAAAGGTACCCCCCCCTGACCGTTAGGTCCAGTCGCAGACAACTCTAGGGTTGCGCGCTCATCTCGCTCTATAGGCCGAGGGAGCCGGCGTTTGTCCGCAGACAGCTTCCAGGTCATCTGGCCAGCATGACTAAGCTGCTTCTGGCTAACCAGAGCAGTGCACGGAAACACAGTTTACCTTCCCTCCAGAGCGGTACCTATTTATCTACTTGCACTTTGACATGCTTTGAACTGCTAGGTGGGCAGGAGCTGGGACTGAGCAACGGGAGCTCACCCCGTCGTGGGGATTCGAACCGCCGACCTTCTTAGCGGCAAGCCCTAGGCTCTGTGGTTTAGACCACAGCACCACCCATGTCGCTGTGATTTGTAGCTAGTGGACCCTTAATAACATTATCTTCCCTGAGGGAATTGCTCTGCACTGCAGACTACATTGGGTGTCAGACTGTGGGGTAACACCACAGAGGCAGGAAATTCTCAACCGTTTAGTTTATTATTACAGAACCTGTGAAAGAAAATGTAAGTGATGTTAGTTTGCTTTGTTTTTTGAGGAGAGTGATGCAGCAATTCTGATTATGTCATCTTGGGAGTTCCCTAATGAAAGAAGGGTGAGCTAAGAATTGCAGTCACAGCGGATTACTACATAAATTAATTGATTCACTCTGTCAAGTGCACTCCCCCCTCAAAGTTTATCAGCCTTAACCCACTGGAATTTGCTACTAAACGTTTCACAACATACGAATTTGTGTCTTAAGAAACTTTTATATGATTGGAAAGTAAACCAGGTTTGATTTTGAGTCAATATCCTTTTCTTCCTTCCTGTTCCTGCTCTACAATGATTGCTCCATATGTAAACAAGTAGTGTTTATAGTGGTTTCTGGAAATGCCCTTCTTCTCCAGTATCCAAACAGTCTAAGATCATCATTTCTCCCTGCAATGGAGTTGAGCTTACCTCCTTGTTCTCTGCCCCTACAATTGGGAAAGGAGCTAAGGCCTTTCAGGGGAGGGGAAACTTGACACATGGTTGCCATTATTTATTTATTATTAAAGGTATTTATGCACCACTTAATCATTAACGTTTCTAAGCAGTGCACATACAATTACAATAAATAAATAAATAAACCACATGAAGAGTAAGAGTAGTAGGAAATGCACGATGAAGCCAAACACTGCCTTAAGATGCCTGCTGAAATAAGGGGGTGTTTTTCATGTGCCTGAAACTCGGCAAGGAGGGGGCTGTCTAATCTCGGTTAGGGAGAGTTCCACATCCTTAGACCTGCTACACTGAATACATGGCTACTAGTAATTGCAAATTTTGAATGCAGAGTAGCAGCCTGTGGTTGTTTTGTTTTTTTGAATAGGGAATCCTATTTGTTGTTGTTGTTGTTTATGAAACACTACCCATAACCCCATGAAGTGATTTACAGTACAATAAAAGCATATGCATAGCAACGGCCTTTATAAAAACAGCAAAAACGTTTGCATATATGACAATTAAAAATAACAACAAACATAACAAAGATAATGTGAAACTAAAAAAGGAAAATATTTCTACGATCTGAAGAGAAACCAGAGAATAGATAATATACATCTAATACATATAGCAACTGGGGTAAAATTCTGCAGTCAGGTGCACCAAGATGTCATTCTTTTATGGGGGGGGGGGGAGAGAATCACATGTGTCCTGATGTCCTCTTATTATGTTATTGCATGCGTGTGAAGGACTTGTTTGCTCATAGCTGTAATAAGATGTTATCTTTTATTGCCAAATCATCAGTGTTCTCACCACATCTGAAAGTATTCGGAATCAGGAAGGATAGAATCATAGAATCATAGAGTTGGAAGAGACCACAAGGGCCATCGAGTCCAACCCCCTGCCAAGCAGGAAACACCATCAGAGCACTCCTGACATATGGTTGCCAAGCCTCTGCTTAAAGACCTCCAAAGAAGAAGACTCCACCACACTCCTTGGCAGCAAATTCCACTGTCAAACAGCTCTTACTGTCAGGAAGTTCTTCCTAATGTTTAGATGGAATCTTCTTTCTTGTAGTTTGGATCCATTGCTCCGTGTCCGCTTCTCTGGAGCAGCAGAAAACAACCTTTCTTCCTCCTCTATGTGACATCCTTTTATATATTTGAACATGGCTATCATATCACCCCTTAACCTCCTCTTCTCCAGGCTAAACATGCCCAGCTCCCTTAGCCGTTCCTCATAAGGCATCGTTTCCAGGCCTTTGACCATTTTGGTTGCCCTCCTCTGGACATGTTCCAGTTTGTCAGTGTCCTTCTTGAACTGTGGTGCCCAGAACTGGACACAGTACTCCAGATGAGGTCTGACCAGAGCAGAATACAGTGGCACTATTACTTCCCTTGATCTAGATGCTATACTCCTATTGATGCAGCCCAGAATTGCATTGGCTTTTTTAGCTGCCGCAAGGTATATACAAATATACCTTGGTGTATTTGTATTATATTTTCATGGGAGAAATAAATGTTTAATGTTTTTCTGAAATCCTACCGGGAAGCCTTTGGGAAGAGGTGAAACTAGGCTTTATTTCACTCGGGTCCAAGAGCCAGTTTGGCATCTCTCCCCCCCATGCGCTTTTGCATACACACACACAGTGAAACTACCTTTCTGTCATGTCTCAGGCAGGAGAGCCCTTATCAGAGGGCGGCAACAAGACCCTGGCCTTATACTGAGTCCTAGGTCAGCCTCCATCTGGGATACTGCAACAAGGCCAGGGAAAGGGCCATCTGCACCCAAGGTGAGTTCCGCCTCAAACTTTGGGGCTGAATTGGATCCCAAACCCAAGGCAAATGCAGTAGTATTGCAAAGACTAGATGGAAACCTGGCCCACCTAGAGATTGCAGGAAAGGATTCCTCCGGTGTAAAGTAAAGTACTTCCCCTCAGAAATAATACACTCCTCCCAAGGAGACCTCTGGTATGAAGGGGGTTGATAGGAGTCAGCTGAGGTTCGGGTTTGTTACAGTAGCTTCAGCTACTGTCTGACTCTTGTGAACTCTTCTAGCTTGGATCCTGACCTTGAACTGCTCTGATGTTGCCTCCTGCCTTTTGCAAGCTCAGCTTGCTTGGACTCTGGCCCTGGATGCTGCTCTGTCTGCTTGCCCCATGGGTATTGTTGCTGGTAAATCCCCTGTTTACTTAAGAGCCTAGTGTGAGCAGGACACCTTCTTTTATTTACAGGGTGATGGGTAATACAGTAATTCTGCCTCCAGAACCTGCAGCCTCATCCTGTGATGTCATCTGTGTTCCCCTCCCTCCTCCAAGCTCCATAGCTTGGAGCTCCATAGCTCCAAGCTCTCATCACCTTCTAATGATGTTCCGTGCTCACTCCTTCCTGCACCGTGTAATCAATACGTCTCTAGGTCAATATGTGCATAGGTCACAGGTGGAGCACCTGTGTAGTAGGCCACCTCCAATCATCCTACTCCTCTTTGTCTTTAGGGCTGATGAGTTAAAGGCCAACAACCCCTGGAGGGCCACAGGTTCATCACTACTTCCCTGGGAATGGCTACAATACGAGTCCACCTGTACTACTTTACTGCTCCTCTGTGTCAGATAACTGTGGAACGAGTGTACAGTGGTGCCTCGCAAGACGAAATTAATTCATTCTGCGAGTCTCTTCGTCTAGCGGGTTTTCTGTCTTGCGAGGCATTGTGGGGTACCACTGTACTTTTTTATCTCCTGCCTGAAATTCATCGTAAGACAGAATTTGCGCTTTCCAGAATTAATAATTACTTTCAAAGATGTTTTTGAGGAATATCTAAATGAAAGAGTTGTACGATTGCTGTCATGAGAAAATCTTGTAAAAAATATTCTACAGATATTGCTAACCATGAAACAAGGGGTTTTGATGCAAAGCCCACTATACTCTGTAGAATGGCTTATACTCTTACTTCAGCCACTAGAGGGATCTCCAAGAATATGGTTTACTAGTGTATCTGAAAGGAAGCTTCCGAATGTCATCAACATTTGCTTTATCTAAGGAGCTGCTACATCACGAAGCGGATTGTGTGGGGCTCCATTTCCCCTGCTTCTCTACTTAAGTGTTCTCAGAAAGTCATGGAATGTATTTTTGCTATAGAAAAGGTACCAGCATAGGTCTTCATGACTAGACTCTTTCATAAGGAGAACCTACAGAAGTCAAATATTTTTGCAAGTTAGATAGCAGGTGTCTTTTGAGAGTTGCACGATCTGTTTTGATTATTGTTTGTGGGTGCCAGACACCTACATAACCCCTGGATCTAACTCATGTTAAAATATAAACCAGACTAGCTTCCTGTGTTCAGGTAATCGCCTGGGTGATGGGCTGTTAAGAGAACCAAAGAAAGGGGTCTCTGTGCCAGACTGAAAATGGGAGGGGCCCTTCCTTCAGCTCTTTGTGAGAAGGACAAAAGCCAGAGTTTTAGAGGAGAGTTGGCAGTAATGTGACCTAGAAGTAAAGCTGCAAGCTGGAAAATCAGAGAGACAGAGCACAATGTTTGATTTCCGCTTGAATTCAAGGCTGTGGCTACGGGAGAAACGAGACCCTTTGGGGTGTTAATGCTGTGAACCCCTCCATTGTAGGCTCAGGTTGCATATATGTGCAAATAAGCCATATATCCTAAAGACACCACAGTCCCTGCTGTGCCTTTTTCTCAGGAGAAAATATGAAACCTGGGTAAAGCACTTGGATCCCCTGGGATCTCGCACTGCTCAGAGATTGGGGAGGCATGCAACACTATATTACTGTGTTATGGAGAAGAATTCCCAGATAAAGGCATTATAAGATAGTAAGAGGCTTCTCTCCTTCATGGGAGATTTTACTTTCTTGGGTTCCATGATCACTGCAGATGGTGACAGCAGTCATGAGATTAAAAGACACCTGCTTCTTGGGAGAAAAGCAATGACAAACCTAGGCAGCAACTTAAAAAGCAGAGACATCACCTTGCCATATAGTTAAAGCTATGGTTTTCCCAGTAGTGATGTATGGAAATGAGAGCTGGACCATAAAGAAGGCTGTTCGCCAAAGAATTGATGCTTTTGAATTATGGTGCTGGAGGAGACTCTTGAGAGTCCAGTGGACTGCAAGAAGATAAAACCTATCCATTCTTAAGTGAATCAGCCCTGAGTGCTCACTGGAAGGACAGATCCTGAAGCTGAGGCTCCAATACTTTGGCCACCTCATGAGAAGAGAAGACTCCCTGCATAAAACCCTGATGTTGAGAAAGATGGAGGGCACAAGGAGAAGGGGACGACAGAGGACGAGATGGTTGGACTGTGTTCTCGAAGCTACAAACATGAGTTTGACCAAGCTGCAGGAGGCAGTGGAAGACAGGAGTGCCGGGCATGCTCTGGTCCATGAGGTCACGAAGAGTCGGACACGACTAAACAACAACAAAAGAGGCTTCTGCTATAGTACAAGTGGGAAGATTTTGATTCTACACCAGTTTCACTGTGGGATCCCCATATTGCTAGATGAAGTGCTTCTCTGAAAAAATCTACAGGAAAACCAATTGTGTGTCATGTTTTGATTAGGGTAACCCAAATTTATAGCTTGGTAAATTTAGCCACTTCACGGCAAAGTTCTGCTATACCTTTGGTTTTTTCCCTTTGCCACCACTGTTTGCATTGGGAGGTTCATGTGACATGATTTCTAGTTTAGCTTCCTACAATCATTTGGCATTCCTTTTGTCCAGACGTTTATTGATGTTTGCAGACTTTTCTCTCTCTCACGGCTTCTCTCGTTACAAATCGACTTATGGCATTAGCATTCTTCATTGTGACTTGCAACAAAGAAGCTTAGTGTATGTGTTTTCAGGAAGTGATAGTGTTCTCTTGGTGTACAATAGCAATGAAGAAATAAAAATTCCTGCAGTGCAGCCACTAGCGTACACTGTATATTAGCAATCACCTGAATTACCTACACTACAGACATAAGATGTCACATATAATTTGCTTCCCAGTGCCTGATCTGGTTTCGGCTGCCTGATCTACTTTCAGTCGTAGGAATCCTCAGAACAATGGCCTTCTGCTTGTGTGGAGGAAGGAATTAAATGTTGTGCTATTTATGTCATGCAGGAAAAATCAATAAGCAAGCGCAAGGTTGTATTTCCCCCTGCTCCATCCACCAGGGCAACCGCTAGAGACTCGGTCCCGCGGCCAGGCCTGTATCCAAATCAGGCTGGATCAAAATAATCTGTCTTCCTGAAATGTCTTCTGCTACCCTACTACAGCTCTCTCCATGATGCCACCGGGCATAAGGTATAATGCATTTCCCTCCAAATCCATTAAATTCTATTCCTGCCTCACCTTACAACCATAGTCTATGAATGCTTAGGCTATAAAAAGACACTCTGGGGTTTTTGTTTGTTTGTTTCAGAAGGGTACTGACTGGCAAACAATACACCTCTGGACAGCTTAGCCTCTATTCTTTGACATACCACAATGTTAAAAGTGGATTATTAGGTAAAGGTAAAGGGACCCCTGACCATTAGGTCCAGTCGTGACCGACTCTGGGGTTGCGCGCACATCTCGCTTTATTGGCCAAGGGTCATGTGGCGTACAGCTTCCAGGTCATGTGGCCAGCATGATTAAGCCACTTCTGGCGAACCAGAGCAGCGCATGGAAACACCGTTTACCTTCCCGCCGGAGCGGTACCTATTTATTTAATTGCACTTTGACATGCTTTTGAACTGCTAGGTTGGCAGGAGCAGGGACTGGGCAATGGGAGCTCACCCTGTTGCGGGGATTCGAACCGCCGACCTTCTGATCGGCAAGTCCTAGGCTCTGTGGTTTAACCCACAGCACCACCTGCGTCCCTAAAAGTGGATTATTAGGGATGACCAAAATTCAAAGCCATACACTCCTACCTGTGATCCACAGAAATCAAAAGGATTTGGGTTTCATGTCAACATATTTAGAATATTTCTAGTTTGGCTCACTTAAAATTAAGGTGTAGTCCTAAGAACAGTTAATCCGGAGTAACTTCCACTGGAATTACTTCAAAATAAATGTCATTATTAGTATTGTCAATAATCCCAAAGCACATTTTTTCTGGAGATCTGGTAACTTCTCAAGTGGCCTTTTCTGAAATACCTTTGCATGGGAGCCAATACCAATTACTGCAAAACTAAGTAAACATACTGTGGTGGAGGAGGAAACTCAGCAACACAAAAACTATTTGTTAAGAAAGGCTC
The DNA here is from genome assembly GCF_965153285.1 of Podarcis tiliguerta. Taxonomy (NCBI): domain Eukaryota; kingdom Metazoa; phylum Chordata; class Lepidosauria; order Squamata; family Lacertidae; genus Podarcis; species Podarcis tiliguerta. The sequence goes on from NC_139534.1 coordinate 63,165,525, forward strand.
TAGGCACAAGTTTGGCTCCCTTTCTCTTATCTTCAAAGCCTTTTGTCTTGCCTCCCCCAAGTCAGACTTGCTCTGTAAACTTTGAGTACATAACCATTATGTTTTCTTTATTTCTTCAGAAGCTTAAAACATTTGAAAACCTGTTCGTTTAGAACTCATACATTAGGAATGCTTTCCTTTAAAAAGGTGTGATACTCAAAGGAAGCAACAGTCCATAAAGTCTATAGAGAAAATTTTGATTGAATAAAAAAATGTATCCGCTTGGCCACTCTGGTGAAGACTGGCATTTTTGATCCAGCAGTTCCTTCCATCAGTGGAATAGGGAGGGAGTGGTTTTCACCAAATCCCCCTCTCCTTTACATCTGCCCAAACCCCTCACTGAAAAATCTGCCCCAGATTGGAGAACCCTGTGGAACAACTGGGAGGTAAGGTGTTGTATTTTATATTTAACTTGGCTTTAATTTAATTTAATTTGGCTTTACTTTCATACTGATTTTAGTTGTCTCATGAGCCACCTTGAATATTGATGTAACTGAAAGGCGGGATTATAAATGTTCTAAAAAACAAAAATGGACATTAGCCACCATCTACACTAGCAACTTTAGGTATACTAAACTACTAGACGCAGGTGGCACTGTGGTCTAAACCACTGAGCCTCTTGGGCTTGCCGATCAGAAGGTCAGCGGTTCAAATCCCTGCGATGGGGTGAGCTCCTGTTGCTCTCTCCCAGCTCCTGCCAACCTAGCAGTTCGAAAGCATGCCAATGCAAGTAGATAAATAGGTACCACTGCTGCAGGAAGGTAAACGGCATTTCTGTGCGCTCTGGTTTCCATCACGGTGTCCCGTTGCACCAGAAGTGGTTTAGTCATGCTAGCCACATGACCCGGAAAGCTGTCTGTGGACAAACACTGGCTCCCTCAGCCTGAAAGCGAGATGAGCACCACAACCCCACAGTTGCCTTTGACTGGACTTACGGTAACCATCCAGAGGTCCTTTACCCTATTTTTTACCTACTAAACTACTGGTAATTCAATGTGTGTAAGCCAATGTTTCCTGGAAAGAAGCACGGGTGCACCCTACCTTGACCACCTTGCAATACTAAGGTGGGTTCAAACCCACACATGCACTAAAATGATAAAGAAATGCTTAAGGGCCCTTCAAATGAAGCAGAAGAAAATGGAAGTCTCTCTTGTAAAGGAAGTTTTTTTTTTTTTTTAGAAACTGGAGGACAGATTTCACCACAACCCATTGCCAGCTTCATCACAGGTGAAAGGTGGAAAGTTGGGGCAATAATAAGCATTTTGAATGTATATTCATGGTCAGGGCATGGGGCCACTGAGTGTCTCCATTTCCTCTGCCACCCAGTGGTTTCCACTCAAAGTATTCTTGGCCAAACATGCTTACAGCCCTCTCTGCAACAGAGAATCCTACGCAGTCATGGTTTCTGATCATGAGAAGAACTGTAAGCACATTCCACTGAATCCCTTGACCAGTCTCCTTCAGATTTTCCCACACAATGCAAGAAGTCAGGTGTGGAGGGGGCAGCTGGCTTAGTCCCACACCTCCATATATTCAGAACACATGGATAGGAGGGCTGGCACAATACAGTATTACGCAGGTGACTGCATTTTGTCTTTACTGAGCCGCCCTGCATGGCACTCTGCTGCAACTTGATTATGCTTCCCATTTTTCCCAAACATGTCCCTGGATGTTCCAAGGCTGGGCCCTTCTTTTGACATCTACCTCAATTAAAGTTCATGGGGCAGTGTCTTCACCTGTCAAAGTGATGAATGGCTGCCTTGCATTTTTCTCACCATTGCACCTTAAGCATGTTTTGGTTTGTTTTTACTTTAGAGCATTTCTTACCCACTCTGCGTTCCAAAGAGTAATCCTAAAGTGGGTTAAATTCACAATGAAAAAACATAATTCATAAGAAAACAGCAGAATGATAAAATAATAGAGGGCCACTTTGCTCTTCTTTCTTCACTCCACCCTAACTGGCATTTGGACTGCCTGTTCCTGATCCCTTCACCTCCCATGGGCGAAACTTATTACCTTGGCATGCTGTCAGGGCACTAGTCTTGGACAACTTCTTTCTGCCAAACTGGAGTTTTCTGGGAATTTCTTGGCCCATGCCCTGGAGCGAGCTCACCCTTGATCTCCAAAACTATTAAATCTGTCCTTGCCAACCTACTTTCCTCACATCCAGTGGAACAGGAGTGCATCTGTAGCAATGGTGAGAATTTCTGGAGGATAAAAAATTAATAGTGTAGATCCAAGAGGGTGAGGTTTCAGAAATGTGGACTACAAACAAGGAACTAGGATTGCATCATTACGTGTATAATCTAGCTTGCTGGCAATAATGTCTCTCATTGTTGGCGATAGGCAGTGTTATGATTCATCCTCAGCCTAATGGTTGACAAGGCAGTAACAGGTGTAAGACACAAATGGTGTCATCTTAACAACAATAAAATAAAAGTGTAGATTGCACTGCAGTGATTGGACTGCAGCAATCTCTCAGCAGAGATTTTTTCAGTTATTTGGATTCTTAGACTGCAAAACTGTGTATAGTTAATCTAAGTCCCATTTAAGTCAGCAGCACCTGCTTCCAATTGAAAATAGATGAATCATACTATTAGAATAAAGTAAGTATAAAACAGAAACAGTCTGCATGTTTATTGGTGGACTGCAGTCACTCACTTTGCCTCATTTGTAAAGGCAGTGGAGATGCAGGGACATAAGGGCTGACTATCCATGAGTTTGCTTCCCTCTGGAGGTCAAGGAATTTGGATGGATTAGTATAAACCGATGCAGCAAGTTTATCTGTTTGGCATTCATCTCTTTGGCTTCCTCTGCCTCTTCACAAGCACCGGTCCAGTCATCCTACACATTTGTCATGGATTTAACCAAGATCCTCCTCTGTGGTCTCTTCTGTCCTTTCATGCTTTTGACATTAATCAACACCTCTTCCCTTCTCTGTCTTCCACGCAGAGTCCAAAGATGCAGCTCTTTTGCCTTCTCTCCCACCCCCCACCCCACCCCCGTCATGCAAAATCATGAATGGAATAATAGGGCAGATTTCCAATTTGGCGTTGCTGTTGAATATAGTTTTTTCCAAAGAAGCATACCATGCCAGCAATTTTACAACATGTAACTAATTCTTATTAAACTTTAGTATAACATGGAAGCCAATTTCAGTACAGTGGCACCTCGAGTTACAAACGCCTCAGGTTACAAACGTTTCAGGTTACAAACTCCACTAACCTGGAAGAGTGTTGAGAACTTTGCCCCAGGATGGGAATGGAAATCGTGTGCTGGCGGCACAGCAGCAGCAAGAGGCCCCATGAGTGAAAGCACGCCTCTAGTTAAGAACAGTTTCAGGTTAAGAACGGACCTCCAGAACAAATTAAGTTCGTCAGTAGAGGCACCACTGTATTGGACAGAGGAAGTTGATTTTAAATCTGTCTCAGTACAGGATAAAGGGCTATCTATCATGACATCAGTAGACCAATTACAACAAGGCAAATGAGAATCAGTACCAAGTGTAAACTGGTGCAAATTTGGGCTTAAACCCTTCTGCCAAGTTCACATACAAATTTAAGAGGGTCTCAACCTGTGGTGACTAACCAGAAAATAGATCTTAGGATCATGGTGGGTAGCTAAATAACAGTAGCAACTAAGTATAGGAACAGGGAAAGCTGCTGATCTGATTCAGCAGTAGTGCTCTTATGTTCCTGCTTTCAGACACAGTAATTTTCAGTCACAGTAATTTCAGACACAGTAAATTTTGATTTGTTGCATTTTAGCCGTGTTTAAGAAACTTCTGTCTGAAGCAGGCCATCCTCCCTACTGGCTAATGGAAGGGCTGGCCCTGGGTGGTGAAAGTGGGTGCCTTTCACATAGACCCTAAAATAAGTGAAGTGCAATTCTGTGCTGCAAGGATGTTGGGGAGAATTGAGTGCTAGAAGTAGGAGGAACTGAGACACGGTGAGGGGTTAATGCTAGTGAAAAGCACTTCCACTTGTGCAAGATTGAGCACCTGGTTTTCACCAATCCCTCTACCTGCTGCAGTCCTCCTGTGTTTCCCGGAAAGCTGCCCTTAAGGACTAGATCAGGGGTAGGCAACCTAAGGCCTGTGGGCTGGATGCGGCCCAATCACCTTCTCAATCCAGCCTGCAGACGGTCTGGGAATCAGCGTGTTTTTACATGAGTAGAATGTGTGCTTTTATTTTAAATGCATCTCTGGGTTATTTGTGGGGCATAGGAATTCGTTCATTCCCCCCCCCCCCCAAAAAAAAATATAGTCTGGCCTCACACATGGTCTGAGGGATGGTGGACTGGCCCACAGCTGAAAAAGGTTGCTGACCCCTGGACTAGATCCCTGCTCCAATAGTATGGGATATGCTCCGTAGGACTGCTATAAGTAGCAAGCAATCAGTGAAAACTAGGTGTCTTCCGTTGCAATAGCAGAAATGCTTTCCTCAAGCAGGAAGCTACCACTGAATAAAGCCCAGTGCTTTTTAAAGGAAAAAGGTGCCAGTACTCACTACGAAGTTGTTACAGTAAGTGCCACACTTATAACATTTGAAAAAATAAAAGGTGCTGGTACTGCGTACTCTTGAGTACCCACAGAAAACAGCACTGGTAAAGCCCCTATTCATTCAGAATAACCAGCCAAATCTCTGCCTGCAAGCTGCAGATTTTAGAAGCCAGAACTTTCTCTGTCTGGCAGATGCTTTTCTGTCTTGGAGCGCAGTGTTCTAACCATGCCTCAGAAGCCAGAACACTGTCTTCTGGAGGTCACAAATAATGCCTTACACACTCCCTGCACATTTTTGCCTTTGTTTGCTCTTATTCTCAGAATGATTCCAATAGTTGTTGGGAAACCTTGTCCATAATTTCACTTTATAATGATCATTTCCCTGACACTTGGCTAACTTTTCCAAGTCTCCAGTTAAAATGGTAGTACTTTTACTACAGTACACATAGAAACCACTGACAGGGTTTTGAATGTTTTCCAAACACCTATGAAACAAGCAAAGGTCAGGGAAAGAGGACAAAACTTCCTACATCTTCCTCCTCCCACAGACTGCAGCACCCTTTTCAAGTTCTGCCCAATTACGAAGCCACCATCCCCTCCTATTCTACTCTTGATTTCATATCCCTGCTTCCATTTTTGCCCCATTCCCATGCCACCCCCTTCCTTCTTTTCTGCAACCTCCCTTTGCACCCATTTTCACCTTCTTGCTCCATCCCTTTTCCTTTGACACAACTTTTAGAAGACATCTGAAGGCAGCCCTGTATCAAGGTTTTTAATGCCTGATGTTTTTATTATGTTTTTAGATATGCTGTAAGCCACCCAGAGTGGCTGTGGAAACACAGCCAGATGGGTGGGGTATAAATAATAAAATTATTATTATTATTATTATTATTCCTTCCTCCTCTTTCCTTTTCTCAACTTTCTTGTTGTATGCTGACCACCCCCATTTCCATGCCTTCTCCTCTCTCCTATTCTGCAGCTCCCTTTGCACACCCACCCTAGGATGATATATGGTACTGTCTTTCCAAGATGAATAGATTCTTATGAGCAAGCCTGTCAGTTTCTTTGTTCAGTTAGAGAAGGTTAAGTTCAGTTGATGGATGTTGTTCATGTATGGGTGTGTGCCTGTAATAAAATATATGTTCCAAACTACTGTGTTGAATCTGGAACTTCCTGTTGAAGACAACACACGCTGCTAGGAGTGAACTACATTGTGTGAAGGATCTCTGCAGTTGCTTTTAAACCACCACTTTCACCCTCTCAGCGTTCCTTCCTTCTTGTTTCCATACCACAGCCACAGCTGATGTGCAACCTGTCTTCTCTTTTACTCACCCCTGCATTGACTTTGTGCAAATCCAGGGCACTACAAATCCTCCACTGGGAGTTGTTGTTGTTGTCATTTATTGAATTTACGTTGTTGTTACCCTAATCAAGACATGACACACAATTGGTTTTTCTGTAGAATTTTTCAGAGAAGCACTTCATCTAGCAATATGGGGATCCCACAGTGAAACTGGTGTAGAATCAAAATCTTCCCACTGTCACTATAGCAGAAGCCTCTTTTGTTGTTGTTTAGTCGTGTCCGACTCTTCGTGACCTCATGGACCAGAGCATGCCAGGCACTCCTGTCTTCCACTGCTTCTCGCAGCTTGGTCAAACTCATGCTGGTAGCTTCGAGAACACTGTCCAACCATCTTGTCCTCTGTCGTCCCGTTCTCCTTGTGCCCTCAATCTTTCCCGACACCATGGAGTTTTCCAGGAAGTCTTCTCATGAGGTAACCAAAGTATTGGAGCCTCAGCTTCAGGATCTGTCCTTCCAGTGAGCACTCAGGGCTGATTTCCTTAAGAATGGATAGGTCCACGGGATTGCAATTTATTGAATTTATATATCACCCTATATCCGGAGGTCTCAGGGCGGTTCACAGAAAGGAGTTGTGCTCATAACACATCTCACACACATCTCGGAGCAGATTTAAGGAGGGTATGGAGTGAGTGCTAAAAGGAGGAGTGTTGAGAAAGTTCCATTGTACAAGCATAAATCCTTGTATTGGCCAGATGGTTACTATATTGGATACAAGTCCCAGCTTCTAATCCTGTTCTCTTGGCTGGTCACCCCACTAAAAACAGAGGACTCTGCCTTTTGCATATCCTCATTAAAAGCAGTCATGCATAAAAACATTTTTGGTGTCTGCCAAAGCTATAGCAATGGAGGTGGCTGGTTGTATCTCTCATGGTAGAGGTAAGGGTAATACAGAATTGTAGAGTCGCCACAAGAAAATCTGGGGGTCAACCCCACAATTTTGGCCTGTGCACACTAGCTTTTACCTACACAGGCCCTATTCAGGTGGGTCGTCCCCATGTGGATAGTGGAAGTGTGCTGGATCTCTACATAGCATCAAAGGGGAAGGAGAGGAAGACAAGACCAAAAGTTCGCACAAAGCCAAGGTTCATGAAAACAAAATCCAAAATCAACAGTTCACCAATACCTTTATTGGGACAAATGAAATGCTACAAAAATGTGAAAGCTTTAAAGTTATCAGAACTCTTCATTGGGCAAGATATTGCACAAATAAAACAAATAAAAAGGAAGCTTTTAGGGCTAAGCAGCACATCGCTATCACCAGGTAGCCAGAATAAACTGAGAGACACTGAGGAGAAAGGTGACCCAGTGTGACTATGGGCAATGACTTGCATCAGGGAGGTTAACATAAATAATTGTGTTTTATTTCTTTTGTATAGGTAATAGCCAAAGAACTCTCTTCAATATGAAGGAATAGCTAAAAGAACCCACCTAAATTGCTGCTGAATTGATTGCTGGCTGCTAGTTACTCCCTTCAAATTATGCATAATTACCAGTAGTTGACATGGTAAAGGTAAAGGTACCCCTGCCTGTACGGGCCAGTCTTGCCAGACTCTAGGGTTGTGCGCTCATCTCACTCTATAGGCCAGGAGCCAGCGCTGTCCGCAGACACTTCCGGGTCACGTGGCCAGCGTGACAAGCTGCATCTGGCGAGCCAGCGCAGCAAACGGAAACACCGTTTACCTTCCCGCTGGTTGACATAGTAGGGAGATGAAAAAAACAGTTTCATGGCCTGTCAGAATTAATGAGGAGAGCTAGGAGTTTCAAGGTCCCATGGAGGATATTTTAATGTTTTGCTAGTGTGTGCCAAAATACGAAAGGCCAGCCCAGATCATACATAAGATAAAGGGAAATTAAATATGAATACTAATATCCACAAGAAAGTACAGTATATTTCTCTCAATCATACACAACAGATCACCTTGTTTGGCAAAGATGAAGGATATGACTCTTACAACACTAAACAAATATTTCTAACATATAATGGATCTGCAGTACTGGTAAAATCTGTTTTCATATTTCTGAATCCTAGCTCTCTATCTTGTTGAAGAAGAAAATAACAAAATGAGTGGTTATTTGAAGAGGGGGGAAATAGTGGTGTGAAATCGTCACATTAAACTTCACACATACCTGAGTTAGAAGGTAAGATGGAAACACACAAATACAGTGGTACCTCGGGTTACATACGCTTCAGGTTACAGACCCAGAAATAGTGCTTCAGGTTAAGAACTTTGCTTCAGGATGAGAACAATAATCATGCTCTGGCGGTGTGGCGGCAGCAGGAGGCCCCATTAGCTAAAGTGGTGCTTCAGGTTAAGAACAGTTTCAGGTTAAGTACGGATCTCTGGAATGAATAAAGTACTTAACCCGAGGTACCACTGTATAGAAAATGTACTGGGTGAAGAATTCAGCATATTGAGAAACACGGGGGGACGGGGACAAGTTCCAAGTCTTATGTGAAGATGTGAATTTGGGCTAGGGGAGAGGAGGTCAGGCTGTATGATGCCTGAGTCCCTTTTAATTCCTGGGGTCCTAGATTCAGCAAAGGTTAAAATCTAATGGAGGATTCAATTGTTGAAGCAGCCAGGCCTGCTTCTTGGTGGGCCTAAGCATGGTTGTAAGTATAACAGAAGGAAGTGGCTTTGTGCCAGAGGGCAAATGGGTGGGTTCCCTCTCCCTCATCTGGCTGGAAGTGGGAAAGACAAAAGTGTGTGTGTCTGTGAGAGATTGAGAAAGAGATAGGAGAGTGCACTGGGCTAGAAGCAGGTAGAAGAAAGAGAATGAGAATCATGCTTGATCTCTGCTTGAATCCAAGACTGGGACTATGGGAAGAACAAACCTTCTGGGGTGTTAATGCTGTGAGCCCATCCATCATAAGCTCAGGTTGTTATATGTATGTGAAAATAAACCACATATAATAAAGACACCACAGTCTTTACTGTCCCTCATTCCTTAGAAACAGAACCCTACTTAAGCACCTGGACCCCCTGAAAACTTGCACCACTTGAAGATTGGGGTGGCAGGAAACACACCATTTGAATAACTTGGTTCAGCTCTGAAAAGTTTGAGCAGAACCACAATTGCATTCAATTTTGTCACATTTGGATTGCAACATCTGAAATGGGTTCTGTAGCCCAGTCCAGACACACCCAGAGAGGCGCTGCATAAGCCTAGGTCTCTAGCGTGAGTGGGTGGTGGTGTGGTCTAAACCTCCAAGCCTCTTGGGCTTGCTGATCGGAAGGTTGGCAGTTCGAATCCGCGCAACAAGGTGAGCTCCCATTGCTCTGTCCCAGCTTCTGCCAACCTAGCAGTTCGAAAGTATGCCAGTGCAAGTAGATAAATAGGTACAGCTGTGGCAGAAAGTTAAACAGCGTTTCCCTGCGCTCTGGCACTCATCCGCCTGTTTCGTTGTGCGAGAAGCAGTTTAGTCATGCTGGCTACAAGACCCGGAGAGCTGTCTGTAGACAAACACCGGCTACCTCGGCCTGGAAGCAAGATGAGTGCCATGCCCCATAGTCACTTTTGACTGGACTTAACTGTCCAGGGGTCCTTTACCTTTACTTTTTATCTAGGTCTTTAGCATGGCAAAGGGATAGTGATGAAAACAACAGCACCCTTGTCACTATGACCCCGTTGCCATGCTTGAGGCCAAGGAGAATGCATACATAGCCATGGTACAACACTCTGCACATGCTTGGAGGAAATTTGTGGAATGCACTCTGTATGGAACAAATTGCTCTGGAATGGGTGTGTGTGTGTGTGAGTGAGTGAGAGAGAGAGAGAGAGAGAGGGAGAGGGTGTGCACTTTGAATTGTGTACAAAGGACAAAAGGTAACAAATACAGACATGGGAGCTTTGATGCAATGTATAATAATAAATAATAATAGAAACAACACAGTGTTTATGATTTGTAAGGGCAAGATATTTATGCTTCAGAAGGAATCAGCAATTGCAACATATGTATTATATAAACAAGTGTTTGCATTTGAAGATACTGCATGCTCCACATAACATTCCACCTCTGCTCTTTATAATTGAAGGAATTATTTCCTGGATTCCAAATGCTTATTATGTAATTAACAGTATCGCCACTCTAGGCTGCAATAGGCTGTCACAGTTCTTAAGCCACTTACTCTGGAACAATCCCATTGACCTCAATTACATTATTCTGGGTTTCAGGTTTTGATATTTGACCCAAGCATTATTTTTAATATTTTCTTGATTATTTACTGTGCTACCTGCATTTGTTAGAAGAAACATATATTAATTTCATTATATGGGACTATAGATTTTTAGCCACATGCAAACTTAAATACTGTATATATATATTCTGGGAGTTTTCACACCTAGAGCAGCAAAACATAAACTTTCCCATTGAACCTTATATAAATCTAGGGGCAGTAGGGAGGAAATCAGTGCTGTTATTATCATAGCATATATTTCTTCATACAGAGTCAACATGAGATCACTTGTCAGGCATTATAGTGAATGAAGTAATTTGTTTTGATGAGTTGTTCCTCTATATGACGTTATTTGTGCATACTATAAATGTTAAATTGTGGTAGAAGTAACATGTTGTAGGTAGACAACTGTGACATGTTATCTTTCCAGTCATTATTACCCATAAATAACTCAAGAGCAAAAGCACCGTTCGTTTTCTAACTTTGCCCCAAATCCAGCAAAAAGCTTTTTTTTTTGTATCCAACAGCATGGATCCAAGTGATGCAAAAATATGCATGGTGGTAGTTTGCGTTGGGCCACCACTATGTGTGAGGTTAGGAAAACTTTTATCAGGCAAAATACAAAGATAATTGTACAGGGGCAGAGGGAGGATAGGTGATGACCCAGGTAGGTGACGTATAAAGACCGGGGGAGGGGGGCTTGGTCTAGTATGGGGGAAGGGCATTTGGCAGAAGGGTAGGCAGGGGTAACAAGCAGAGTGAGCAGGGGCAGCAGCCCTCAGTGAAACTGAAAAGTGTATAAAATTATCATGAAGGTGCCCTAGCTGTAAAGCATATTAGTATCAGCATATTTATGCTACAAACCTAAACTGCTTTAATAATCATTTCATCACTCCAGCGGAATTCTCAGACCCCTCAATGAACCACAGCTCCCAGAATTTGGGGTGTATGTGAGAGAGGTGGCGGGGAGGAGCCATATAAGTTAAAATAGTTGTTAAAGTGATCTAAGGCTCTTCAGCCGACTCCCTCTTTTACCACACAGAAGAACTATTATGATGATATATGGGATTAGGATCACACACATACAGAGGCGCAGCACTCACAACTATTGCCCTAGTTACCTGGGCTGTGATGTCAGTGTCATGATGCTGTGACTGTGAGGTGACGTCATGTTTTGTGACATTTGTTGGCACAGGAGTCTTCCAGCATAATTTGAAGCCCTTAAGTGTTGTCTTAGTAAGCTTTAAGTGTGGCTTGTAAAAGTGTTATCACTGCAGGAACAATTTATTATTATTATAATACATTGTAAATCAGTGTTTATCGGAAGGGAGCAGCCATACTCATGCAAAGCATCTGGAGAACTTCTGAACCGCCTTTGAATAGAGCCGAAAATAACAAGGTATATAATATATATAGTACCTTATCTTGCTGCAACATTTTTGTCTAAGCACCAGTATAACCCTTGAACTCAGCACAGCTCTGGGAAAGGAGCTTGTTAACTAGTTCTATTCTCCATCAAGCTCAAAAGGAAAGCAGACTTTCTGATCAAAGGATATGTGCGCCTTCTGCTCTTGGAGTTGTCTTTGTTAGCTAATTGCTTCTGCACTGGAGTGCTTGAGCTCTTGTATCTAAGGTGCAAATCATTTGTCTTATTAGAAGCAGCTATTACTTCACGCGTTAAAATGCGTTACTGTGCCAAACCCTCACATAGCCTGGCAAGAAGACAGCTTAACCAATTAATCAGGGGTTCCACAAAAGTACATGATGGTAAGGAGCCAGATTTAGGGTGATAATGTTTGAAAAACATGTCATCATAAACCAATCTAACAGAAGAGCAAACTTTTATTTCAGGCAAGCCAGCAATACAGCCAGTGTTGGGGGGTGTTTGTTTAAGCAAGTGTATGTTCCAAGATTTATGTTGTTTGGCAACTCTCTTACTTGTAGCAGCTACATGAACTTCAAACATCTACATAGGAAATAAAACAAAGACTGAAAAGCTCTATAGTAGATAAACAGCATAATGCAAGTTGAAGTTTATATTGAAAAAAATGTAATAATTTTGGCTCACTAAGCTTGCTAGGCTACTTAATTGTGACAACTTCATCTTAAGTTACACTCAAAGCAGACTCTTATTGGTTTGTTGTAAATGTCTGAATGCTGCGAACCATGCTTCTTGGCTTAACTAGGCATCAGATTGTTTTGCAGTGCAATGTGTAAGCAGTAGGCTGGGTTAATAACTATAGAATTCAGCCTAGGTATGAGAGCACAATTCTTGCCTCTTTTTTTTAAGCAACTCTGTGCCCCTATTTTGTTTTCCAGATTCTCAGAAGAGAGCATCCATTGCCTTAAAAAGGCAAGCTACAAATTCTTCCTTGATATGTTGCAGAGGAATTACACCGAGAATGAATCAAACAGTAGAATTAGGACTTAAGAAGAATGTTGGTATAAGCCGCTGTATACTGTCAAAACATTTGTCTATCTCGAGCTCAGTATTGCCTAAATTGGAACAACTTCTGTGAGCCACTTCCTGTCTTATTACGTTCAGACATGGTGGTGGGACCCCTGCAGTGATTCTAGCAATAGGTAGAGCAAACTGAACTGAGTCTGGGTGTACAGTAGAGCAGTGAATTCACCACCAGCTCCTGCTGGCTAGGGCAGAAGGTGAAGTGACAATAACCCCCCCCCCTTATTTTGTTCCAGGCTGATGCAGCAGAAGGGCCCACATTGGACCCTTCACCAGGAAATGGACCACCATGGACTTCAGTGGATGCTGTTTCAACAGCCCTTACACTGACTGGCAGCCACACGAGGGAGCTTCCATAGCAGCTTGGCTCCTCTGCATCCTAACCCCTTACACTTAGCATCATGGATGTGTGTGTGTGTGTTGGTATTATGGCTGTGGCTGTACCAGCACTTCATTTTGTTTTACCTTTTTGTTAGTCTGCCCCTCCTTAATGCTGTTTATTTCAGTGCATACCTTTTTATTGTAAATCACATTGAGGCTATTTTTAGAAGTAGTAGATGTGTTATAAATAGCAGCACAGGAATTGTCTGCAAGAGCCTCATCCTGCTATGCCAAGTGACCCTGCAAGTGACACTGGTGTGCAAATGGTCCATCCTGCTGCTGCTTGACGTAGTAAGCTGGGCACGTACTTGGACTGCTAAGCGCTGGGACTTCATGGCAGCCTCCACAGTCACATCCCCATAGCTATGCCCCTGCTAAGACTATGAACTTTTGACCAATACAAACATTATGGCTGCAATAACAAGTCATTTCTCCCATGCTCTCTCTCTTTCTTTCCTTTAACATCCAGCCTAAGTCTCAAGAGTTTGCTCAATATTTTGGCTGTAAATAAGAGATTTGGATTTTTTCTGAAATAAAAGTGGCATGCTAATGTAACCTAGCTCTTCTTATTAGGTTATTTGTTGGGTTTATGTCTAGAAGCGGAAGAAAAAAGCCTTATATATTTGGCATGCAACATACTAGCACATAGTTGGGCAAAAGATTACTGCAATGCAGGGGGTTGTACTAGATGACACTTGTGGTCACTTTCAACTCTACAATTCTGTGATTCAGTGATTCTATGATTCCTACAGTACAGGATATCACAATCTCTGTTGTGAAATAAGTGGCAGTACTTCATCTCTGCCCATCACTACATTATTTCTTGCGAGAGGTTCTGCTGATGGGCAGCTGCCAACCTACCAAGAGATGGAAGTGTGAGTAAGCACTCAAGTTTCAATTTATAAGGTTCCAAGAGGGCAGGGCTTCTTGGGATATCAACCTGTACATCAAGGGTGTTTACCATGTACTGTATTTCTTTTTGAATTGTTCTTTGCCATGTTCAAGGATCTATACACACATTATATCAGTAATTCCCACAACCATGTAAAGCAGGTGTGGACAATTTTTTTTTTTTTCCTGCTGAGGAACATTCTCTTTCTCCCCCCACCTACCTCTCTCTCTCTCTCTCTCTCTCTCTGTATGTGGAATCTGCCAGAGGCCACATGCTGACAGTGGGCGGAGCTGAAACTGATGACAAATGTGTTCTGGATAACTAATCTGGAATAAAGACCAATCATTCTGAAACTACATAAAAATAAAGGGAGGCTTTTAAAAAGTCAGGAAAAGACTCATAAATGAAGTTAAGTGGAGTCACATGTAGCCCCTAGAACACAGGTTTCCCCTTTTGAGTTAAAGGGGTGGTGGTGGTCCCTGGTTGTCTTAATAGTACAGTGGTACCTTGGGTTACATACGCTTCAGGTTACAGACTCCGCTAACCCAGAAATACTACCTCTGGTTAAGAACTTTGCTTCAGGATGAGAACAGAAATCGTGCTCCGGCAGCGCGGCGGCAGCAGGAGGCCCCATTAGCTAAAGTGGCGCTTCAGGTTAAGAACAGTTTCAGGTTAAGTACAGACCTCCGGAACGAATTAAGTACTTAACCTGAGGTACTACTGTACAGAGATGGCACACACTGAGGCTGAAAACAGGAATATACCAAAGGCACAGCCCCCATACCATGGGAGTAGCCAGGATTTTTGAAATGGGGGCAGGCCTCTTGTTGGGGACAACGACGAACCTCACTTAGCTATGCATTTTTATGGATTTGGGGGAGGGCAACTGCCCCCCTACCGCCCCTTTGCTACGCCCATGCCCCGTACATGTCTATTCAGAAATAAATCCCACTGAATTCAATAAGACTTACTCCCAGGTAATAAATGACTATATGATTGCAGCCCTAGTGAGTTTGATGCAGGGGGTGAGAGCCAAACTAGGGAATTGCTGTTTCACAGATCATTTGCTCACCCACCCTGCTACGTCGCCCCCTCGGCATCTGCAAAAAACACACACCACAAAAACAAACACCTCCGCGTCATGGCCCTCTCTCAGCCTAACCTACCTCAAAGGAATATAAAAGATAAAAAGGAAAATAGTATATATAAGAGATAAATGTAATCAAAACGGCACATTGCTTTGATTTCGCCAGCGCTCCTCTGGATGGCAGGGATTTTCTTCCAGTTGATTGCACAACGCCTGCCAGGTTTAGGGCAAGGAAGATGCCACTACTCATGAATCACCCAAGTTCTGCACCTGCTGAAGATCTACTTGTTGCACAGCTGCGGAAAGTCTCGGCCGTCTTGCGCGAGTAAGGAACGAGCAGCCGCCGCTGCGCTGCCCCCGGGGCTCCTTGGGTGGCTGCTGGCAGCGGCGAGGCGGAGGGAGCAGGGGCCTTCCCCGAGGAGCCCTCCCCCGGAGTGGGCGGGGCCAAGGCGAGCTCTCGGGGACTTGAGCGGAGGCCGCGGGGGAAGGAGAGCGAGCGAGAGACGCGTCGCGCTCGCTGCCTCGCGCCGCATCCCGCCCGCCCCCTCCGCCTCCGCGCGCGCCTCTACGATGTCTTCTCCTTCCTCGCCCAAGGCGGAGAGGAAGCCGTGGAGCTTGGGGCGCCTGTCCGTCACGTCCAGGAAAGGCAGCATGAAACCCTCGGCTCTGGAGCTGGCCGAGAACGCCGCCAACGCGCACTACGCGCCTTTCTCGCTCTCCGCGCCCGCGGGGGGGACGACGGCGCCCGGCGGCACCGGCTGCGCGACTCAGCAGCGCGCGCGGTACGTCGAGGGGCCCGAAGCCACCGTGGCCATGAGCGGCGGAGGCGGCGACTACCCTCGCCCTCCGGTCAGCTTCGACCCGCGCGTCTCCATCTACAGCGTCCGCAGACCTCTGCTGAGCCGCAGCCACATCCAAGGCAGGGTCTACAACTTCCTGGAGAGACCCACCGGCTGGAAGTGCTTCGTCTATCACTTCACTGTGTGAGTCCCAACGGCTTTTTGCTGAGGTTTTGCTTAGAAGCGACCCCCCCCCTCATAAGGGCCCCCCTTCTTCCTCGAAGAGCCCGGCGCCGGCTCCCGGGGTCAAGGAGCCGGGAGGGCGGGCGGGCGGGCAGACAGGCTTCTCGTCGTTTTCTGTCAAGAAAAGGCGGGAAAAGGGCTTCGGGGAGCCCGGCGCACGCTCGCCAAGGGCGCGCGGCTCGCTCGGCGCCCGCCGGAGCCCCGCCCACCGGAGATTGGCAGCCCTCGCGCGACGCGTGTTTACCCGGCGGACTTTTCCGACCGAAGTTGACCTAGTAAGGATGCTGAGGGTGGCAGCCCGACCTACTAGGTCAGCATCCTCCTGCGGGAGTGAGGCAGCTGTTGCTGAAGCCGCACGCCTCCTTTGCCCCCCAACCAGCCTTCCTCCTGGAGCCATGGGGGGGGGGGGAGCTTGCAGCGTTTGGGACTTTTGAGTTTAGAGAAAAAAGGGAATGAGAGGTGGCTTGAGAGAAGTTTCTAAAATTATGCCTGGCGTGGAGAAAGTGAGTAGAGACAGGCTTTTCTCATACCAGAAGTCACGGACAATCTGATGAAGCCTAATGTAGGAAGATCCAGGACAGATAAAAGAAACGTTTTCACACAGTGCATTAGTTAAACCGCGGAACTCCCTCCCACAGGACACAGTGATCGCCACAGACTTGGATGGCTTTAAAAGCGCATCGGGCAACGGAGGAGAGGGCTGTCGATGGTGACTAGCTGTGATGGCTATGCTCTGCCCTCACAGTTGGAGGCAGCAATGCTTTTGAATACCATTTGCTGGACACCACAGGAGGGCAAGAGTGCTCTTGTGCTCAGATTCCCCTTGCAGGTTTCCCACAGGCCTCCAGTTGGCCATTGTGAGAACAGGATGCAGGGCTGGATTATTTATTTGATTAATTTCTATACCACCCTCCACCTGATGATCGCAGGGCAACTTACTATCTAAAAACATAAAATGCATAACATACTGTAGTAACAAACAAAAACAACAGCCCCCACAATATGGCCTCATCCAAGAGCACATGTTTTTATGTCCTATATACCTTACGCTTTAGCAGCTCTTAGGAAAACTCTCACAGTGTCTCATCAGATATTTAACAGACCAAGCCTTGGCATACTTTATTGGAAGTAAGTTGCATTGTGTTCCATGAAGTTTGCTGCCAGGAAAGTATTCCGAGCATTGCAGCCTAATTGTAGGCGCTGTCTGCCTGTAACATTTAATTGCCTAGATTCATGCATAACGTTTGCTACAGATAAATCCTTTCCTTTAAGCACATAAGGTACTCCCTTACAGGTGCGTGTGCAGATAAGTTATTTCCAGGACTAATGTCAACAGATGCTAGGTTGCCGGGGGTGGGGGGAGAGAGACAGCTTCAGAAGATGGCAATTGTAGATATCCTTTACTCTGGCTAGGTACCTGTTCTGCAGGTGGGGTGCACCACTGTGGCTTCTGTGCTAAAGGTCCATGCAGATACACTCTCTATTTGATGAGCTGTGCTTTAACTTCTCTCTGTGTGTTCCATTCATTCCTAATGCATTGAGCAAAACAAGGCATTGTATGCTGAGAACTTCTTACGCTGGTTACAAGTACCAGAGTTCATAAATTGTTGTTCATGAGATAATTATTTAAACTAGCCATCTGTCAGCACAATTCGATTCATTATTCAGAACTCTGACAACACATTGTGTGTGTGCACGCACACAAATACAAACGTTTGTGAAATGAAACAGTGACAAATGTGTGAACCCCCCTCTTTGCTACTGCCCAAGGAAAAGCAGCTTTGGGAAGGGAGCTTTCTAGAGTGGAGAAGCAGCCAGGGAGATTTGTTAGAATCATCATAGAGTTGTAGAGTTGAAAGGGACCACGAGGGTCATCTAGTCCAAGCTGTCACAATGCAGGAATCTTTTTGCCCAGCATGACTGAGATTAAGTCTCCTGCTCTGCCAATTGAGCTACATTGAAACTTTTCTGCACTGGTCATTCCTCTACTCTAGATTGTACCTCTCCCCATCACTTTTCTCCCCTTGAGCCTCCAAAATGCGCATTTGGAAAGGCAAAAAGAAGTTTGGAAACCTGCAAAATAGGAGGGGGATTTGGAGTGGAGTGATCAACACTTTCTTTACTCACCATTTATCCACTCCAAATCCTCCTCCTACATTGCAGGTTTCCAATTTTTTGTTGCTTACAGGTTGTCTTATGATTTGCTAGGAGTGAAAGCACATTTAGTTTCATAGGCATGCTGTGAAAGGGCATTATTCTTGATACAGTGGTACCTTGGGTTACATACGCTTCAGGTTACATACTCTTCAGGTAACAGACTCTGCTAACCCAGAAATAGTGCTTCAGGTTAACAACTTTGCTTCAGGATAAGAACAAAAATCGTGCTCCGGCGGCACGCCGGCAGCAGGAGGCCCCATTAGCTAAAGTGGTGCTTCAGGTTAAGAACAGTTTCAGGTTAAGAACGGACCTCCGGAACGAATTAAGTACTTAACCCGAAGTACCACTGTACACAAATTATAGCCAAATTGAGCCAAAAATATGAAGGCATACTGTAACACAACATGGCATTAGCTGCCTTTGACATTCCTCTTGGAGTTGATGCAAATGACTTATTGCCTGATGTTGGTGTGCTTAAAATAACACTCACTTTCCTGAATCATGGCTTGCAAAATTAAAAAGCCACCAAAAATACCAATCAATACAATATACTGTACTTAATAGCTTCAAAATGTAGATTAGTTGTGCTTGTCTAATCAGAGCTACTTTTCAAGGTGCCTTCTTGGAAATGAAAAAAAGAACAGAATGTATTTTTAAGAAAGTAGTGAATGGAATTTCTTAACCTAAGGTACTCTTACCTTAGGGCTTTTTTGGGGAGGGGGGTAGAATCCAAATATCCTAACTGCCACTTAAAAGTTCTGTTAACTTACTAATGGCTCACCATATGACTCTGGTGCTTTTTTCTCTCCATACCACTGCAAATGACTGGAAATAAGAAAGATTTACAACAGAGGTTCTTAAACCATGGTCCGTAGACCTCCAGTGGTCCACAAGCTTCATTCAGGTAGTCATCGGCATTTCTGTAAAAATACAGTTAAAATCATACAGAATCTAAAACAGTGCATTGAAATTGCTAAAACAGGCAGAAAAATAATTAAGTGGTCCATCAAGACTTTCAGCAATTTTTAATTCGTCATGAGGATGGGGGGAGATTGGGAACTTTAGTTGGCATCCGTCTGTCTCGAGAGACAATGGAGTGTGCCTCCAAGCTGGGGATGAAGTCAAACTGCTGTGTTAGTAGCACCAAAGTGACCTCCTCAGAGTACGAGCCTGAGCAGTATGTACAAAGGTCCTGGGTTGCCCAGATGACAAGACATGCCCCCCCCCCGGCTTCATTGATGTGGTCCAAAGGAAAGCAGAACAAGATGTTTGGTACCAGCTTGCCTGCAGGAGTTTCTGGAAGGAGGCTTACAAGGTGCCATTCAACCATTGTAGGGACTCCACTCTGGATTTGTGTAGGGTTTATTCATAAGCCCCTTTTCTGCCAAAGATATCCTGAAAGGTAACAGAGGTTTAGGATCAGTTTTTCTTCTCCTAGATGGGCTACCTTCCCAGGTTGATTAGACCCACCTGCCAGGGGCGTAGCAAGAGGGGTGCGGTAGGTGTGGCCCGCCCCAGGTGCCCCCACAGAGGTGGGTGACAAAATGGTGGGCAGCACTCACTTCTGGGCCTGCAGCATGCCCAAGCCACACGTCTTGGGCACCCGCAGGTTCCACTCTATCCGCCTGCTGCCTCCCCCCCAGCTGTAGGGTGGCTGAGGCCACATGGTGCGCCCTGTCCCTAGGGGTGCTGCACCCCCCCCCATGAGGAGGTTCGCTCCGCCCCTATGGGTGGTTCGCCACAGGTGCCAGAGAGACTTCCTCCACCGCTGCCACCTGCCCCTCATTTCCCTCTACAGCACATGCTGAAACTGCCTTCTTGATCATTGGACCCACTAGTGGTCTCATCTGCTCAATCTGCTGCAGCTGTCTTTCCATGTAGGGCTTACAATATCATAGTCAAAAAGCTTGGAGGAGCAATTTATCTCCAGATAGTGGCTCTAATGTACAACTAACCTTTATTCTGAACGTTAACTCAGGGAAAACTTCAAAACAGCCAAATGAGCTTGGAGTTTCCTCGGTGTGCACAAAATGTGGGAAACTGGGATTGGGTAGGGGAGTGGAAATGGAATGGCATATCTTAACAGACGGTGTGGCTGGCTGCTTGGCAACTTGTGCAAAGAGTATTCAGTGCTGCAACATTTTGTTTCAGGTCCCACTTGTTTTAAATGCATTTACTGGGATGTTCCAAGTGATGGATTGTCCAAATTGGAGCTTCTTGCATTGTAGGTTCATAGCTGGATGTTTTGGAAGCAAAAACAGGAAGACCAAAAGTAATGTGTTAAATCAGGTTCTCCATTTTCACCATCACTGATGCTGAGCACATGGGAAGCAGCTGCATACCAGGTCAGACTATTTCATAGAATATTGGAATTGGAAGGTATCCCAGGGGTCATCTAGTCCAATGCCCTGCAATGCCAGTATTGCCTACACTGGCTGGTAGTGGCTATCCAAGGTCTTTCACATCACCTGCTACCTAATCCCTTTAACTAGGGATGTTAGGGATTGGACTTTGGCACTTCTGCTTACAAAGCATATGCTGTACTACTGAGCTATGACCCCACTCCTCTCATCTCTCTTGCATGCTTTTGATGAATCAGTGCAGTGGCGTAGCGTGGGGGGTGCAGGGGGGGCTGGCCGCACCGGGCGCAACATCTGGGGGTTAGGGTTAGGGGGCGCAAATCCACGGGTTAGGGGGCGCAAATTCACGGGTTAGGGGGTGCAAATTACTTGCCTTGCCCTGGGTGCTGACAACCCACGCTACGCCACTGAATCAGTGCGAGACCCACATGGCTCCAGACAGCTCGATTTACTGAATTACTCACCAGAAGCCCACATGAAACTCCAAAAGTGTTCTTGATAAACACCTAACCTCACTGTGAGCAAGTTGCTCCCTGGCTAAAGAACAAAACCTCCTTCAACTGTTTAAAGAGTCTGATTAAATTTTTGCTAATGGGAACATAAATATTATAAAGTAAAGTTGTGCAGGGAAATGTATATTTATTCTTTCTCTGTTTTTTGTGTGTCTGTGTATAAACAATATGGCTTTTGTTTATCTGTAGTAGTGCAGTTTGGCTGGTCTGTAGGACATGAAAAAAATGCCGTTGAGATTGTGCTTGAAGTCAGTGGTTTAGACCACAGTGACACCCACGTCCCCATTTTACCTTTTTTTGAGTTCATAGCTTTGCGAATGACCAGCTAAAGTAAATTTAAAATCAGTAGAAGGCTAAGCAGAAGTCTTATAGGTTTGCTTATTTGTGCCGCTTTAAGCATTGTTTACAAACATGTCTCATATTATTAAATGAAATCTGTTTCCCAATAAATGTGACAGATGACTTTAACCTTTTGTTACATCTACAGACCTAAAGAGTTGTTTCATTTATGAAAGTTTGGTGTGACATTGTAGTTTAAGGGCCAAACCACATGTTACACATCAGATTAGTAATCAGATCTTCCTCTCTCTCTCTCTCTCTCTCTCTCTCTCTCTCTCTCTCTCACACACACACACACACACACACACACATGAAATCAATGTAGGGTGCTTTAAATATTATTTGAACAGTGGCACTGGGTTTCCTTCATCTAGCCCATCCTCTCTGCGGCTATTAGTTCCCCATTCTGCTATATCCAGTTCATGTGAGTCTTAGGTCTTCCTCTTCCTTTTCTGCCCCATCCAGTCCCCTCCACACCCAAAAATCAGCTCTGCAAGGTAGGAGGACCTGGTGGAACAGAACAGGAGGCCTGCAGGGGGAGAGAGGAAATGGAAGTCCTGTTGCACTGGTGAAACCCTGCTGGTGAAACATTGGTTACAACACTTTAGCTTTTGGGGGAGGGTTGATTTAGGCAAGAGAAGCAGCCCGGCGTGTGTGTGAGATATGAAGATCCCTTCCTCAGTGCCATTTGTGATTCATAAAATAAATAAATAAATCAAATGGGAGCTGTGAAGCCCTGGTTCAAATATTGCCTCAGCTATGGCCTTAGGAAAGCCACTGTTCTCTCAGCCTCAGTCACCACATCCCCATCTGCATGGTAACAATATTATTGGCCTACCTCACATGGCAGTTTTAAGAATTCTTGAGATAATGCATGTGAAACATTTCAGCTCAACAAAGCTTTGTTTATTTATTTTTGTCAAGCTTGCTAAAACTGCATCAAAAATATTTGTTAAGAAACACTAATAAAGGGACATAAATAAAACAATTCTGAGACCCATGAAGTGTGCATAGCTTACATTCCTTATCATTCTTACGTTTCACTATCCAGTACTAATTATTGAAGGAAACTTAACTGTAATTTAGCTCCACTGGTTTCAGTACAACTTATGTACTCTTGCATTTCTTCGGGGTGTACCCATTATGTAGAAACAAGTTATGTTGAAATAATTGGGACCTATGTCCAAGTTACCATCTACTTCCTGGAAACAACATCCCTGCCCCAATTTATTTTAATGAGGGGGGACATAGTCCCACATAAAAAATGTTGTTGCATATAAGCCTGGCTTTAAAGGCACCAGCTGTTTAATTGCCCTTCATATGGTGCATGAGCAGCCATATGAGTGAGTAACTCAAAACAATAAGCAATGCAACAGTCCTAGCTAGTGTTGTGCTAAAACCTGTCCTCCAGTTTCTTGAGATTATTGTTCGCCTGTAAAAGAAGTTTTCATGGGTAGGGGTTTTTTTTTGGCTTCATTTGCAGTGTGCTTTAGAATTTCTTTAGAATGTTGTTGAGTGTGGGGTCAAGCTTACCTAACTGTTGCAAGGGCGCTGCTGGTGATGTGCATTAAGCATTTCTCCAGTGCTGCCAGCTCCCTGATCTGAAGAAACCCAATGGGGAAATCTTTTATGATGTCTATCCTGGCCCTCACTGCTGGACTAAAGTACTCAGACTCTCAGCATGGTTTCTGCCCAATGCTTTAACGTGTGGATGAGATTGGTACATATGTAATGCACAGGTTACAAGGTGCAGGAGGTGCAGAAGAGGTATAGATGCATGGCTAAGTGCAAGCTAATGTGTTGATCCAACAAGCAGCATTCCACCCAGTCTCTTCCTTTTGAAGAGTGAGGAGGGCACAGTCAGAGTCCTGGGCCTGGGCAAGCAAAAAGGTTGTCCAGGGGCAGCTCCCTGAGCTCCTCTCATTCCTCCTCAAGGTCCAGCTATCCTCTCCATGACAGTTCCATAAGATACATGACAATGTGTTTACCTGAGCTTTGAATCACAGGAAGTCTGGCTTTTGAGCCCCTGAGACTGGCACACTTGCTTGTTCGTAAGGGAAGTCCTCCTTTTTAGCTTAAAAAGAAATCTTTCTGCACTGATTTCTTTCAAAGGAAAAAACACTTTAAAAAAGAGATGAACAGTTGCCAAGCACATAATCAGCAGCCTCTCAACTTCCCTGTGCTTACAAGAAAGCCTCAATGGGGACATTATGGGGTTTTCAGAGTGCAGACCAATGGAGAAATTATACACTTGCAAACACCCCTCAGCCACCCTGCCCCCAAACATGAAAATTTCACCAAAAGGCTCTCTCCCCTCTAATAATTAGGTATTGCTGGAAAATTTTTGGGAAAAAATGCAGGTTAATTTATCAGCATAATGCTAGTTCTGGTTTATCTATGCCTTACGCTGTTTACTCCACTTGTTTGTTTAGATTCATAAAGGTAAAGGTAAAAGGACACCTGACAGTTAAGTCCAGTCACGAACGACTCTGTGGTTGTGGTGCTCATCTCGCTTTACAGGCCGAGGGAGCCGGCGTTTGTCTGCTCCGCAGACAGTTTTTCCAGGTCATGTGGCCAGCATGACTAAGCAATGGAACACTGACACCAGAGCAGCACACGGAAACGCTGTTTACCTTCCTGCCGGAGTGGTACCTATTAATCTACTTGCACTTTTGGGTGTGCTTTCGAACTGCTAGGTTGGCAGGAGCTGGGACCGAGCAACGGGAGCTCACCCCATTGCAGGAATTCGAATCACTGACCTTTTGATCGGCATGCACAGGGCTCAATGGTTTAGGCCACAGCGCCGCCTGTGTCCCTTAGATTCATAGCCTGGTGTAAATCTGAGTCAATCTCATTTATCCTCATAACCAGTGCTTTTTTTTCAGAGGGGATGCAGGGGTATACATACCCCTAAACATTTTGCGAATCTTTGTACTTTTGTTCATTTACTGTATTTTTCCTGATTTGAACTATAAAATGGTGATTTTCTTGAGTCAAAATGAGAGTACCCCTAAATGTTTTTAAAGGAAAAAAGCACTGTTCATAACAACCCTGTGAGGTAAGTCACTGATGGAGAACCGAGGCTGTGATATGGGGCTTTCTTCCAGGCATCCCAATGAGTTGTGGGCTTTAGAGCTAAATCTCTAAAATTATATCCATGGGGCCTTATATTCCTTCTATTAAGGACAGAGTACATTTCAGAGGCTGCTAGTCCTGTTCAGCTCTGGTTATGTTGGATGCTGAACTGAATACAGCGTTCATATAATCTTATTTGACCAGGACAAACATCTGCAAAAATACAGCGGTGGAAAGATTCTGTTGTAAAGCAAGAGCTTACAAATGTATGCATGTAAAATGAGTGTGTTGTAATGGTGATACTAAAAAACCCCAAAAGGCTTGCAGTAACCCTTGACCTATTTTTATATGTTGCATTCAGGAAATAAGATCATGCAAGAGTGCACTGAGTATGTCTTGTCTAATTGGGTCAAAAATAATTCAGTGGCTGATTACAAGGTTGATGCCAACATGTCATTAAATCATTCTATCGCATAATAGAGAATTATTTGCCTGGTTTGGTTTAATTCCAAACAGGTTAGTTAGAATTTTAAGGGATAGTCTTGTGTTCTTGGTTCATTGTAACCAGGATTGACTTAGATATGGATGCGTTATAGTAATATTCTCACAATAAATCTTACCTGTTTTGATGTGTTGTGTTGTTCTTTTTAGCCATATCTTCTAGATTCTATATGACTGTAGCCATTTCCTCTCTGAAATGGGAAACAGTTAAGCATTTTCTCTATCTTTATCCTACTACTAATACCAGGAACTATATTTTGTTGTGGCTCCCACAATCCAGAAGCTAGATCTTTGTGTGTTTGTAATGAGATTTTTGTGTGACACCCCTGCTGAATGACTTTTGTATTAGCTAGAAAAACAGCACTCTCTCGCTGAACTGGGTAGGAAAAATACAAACTTTTAATGGATAAAAAAAAGGTAAAGGACCCCTGACAGTTAAGTCCAATTTCAGACGACTCTGGGGTTGTGGCACTCATCTTGCATTACAGGCCGAGGGAGCTGGCGTTTGTCCGCTCCGCAGACAGTTTTTCCAGGTCATGTGGCCAGCATGACTAAGCCGCTTCTGGCGCAACGGAGCACTGAAACCAGAACAGCACACGGAAATGCCATTTACCGGTCGGCAGGAGCTGGGACCGAGCAACAGGAGCTCACTCCATTGCGGGGATTCGAACCGCTGACCTTCTGATCAGCAAGCCCAAGAAGCTCAGTGGTTTACACCACAGCGCCACCTGCGTCCCACTGGGTAGAACATGCTTAATACTACAGGGTGAGTCTTTTAAAAGAGGCCCCAAGGAACATGTGTACTCTGTATCCATGGGGCCTCTTTTAATGGACTCACCCTGTACAAATAGCAATGTGCACAATTCTCATGCTTTAGCAAGACATATCAAAGCAGGAGAGCCACAATGCAATCTATCAATTTTAAAAGTGTTAACTAAATAACTTTTCATAGATAGGCATTATCATAATGTTAATGAGCTGAGAATCATAACTGGAAGGAACACCAATCACCTTCAATGCAGGAAGATCAAAGGTATTGCTAATAGGAATGGGTATTATGCTTTTGGTGAATGTGGTTAGTAGGAGAGCTGTGTTGGATGGCAGTACAGATCGTTTTAAAAAGAAAAAAGGACAAAAGGAAGGAAGGAAAGAGCTTCCAGATTTTCTTTTTTTGCTTGAAGACTGTTGCTGCTGAACCACAGGTCAGTTTCTATTATTACTGATATTTAGTATGATAAAGATCTTTCCTGAAGTTTTTTTAAAAAGCTAATTACTAGTTTCATAACCCATAACAAACACCTATAACCATCCCCTGTGGCATGCACATGGGACATACAGAAAAGGTTTGCTATGGACCTAAGTGGACCTGTGATGTTTCTTACCCACCCAAACCCCGCTTTTAATACAGTATGTTAAATACCCTTATAGCAATTTCATAATGTGTACCCCAGTGACCAGAGGAAGAATGACAGCTGAGAGGAGCACAGAAAGAAAAGAAATACCATACTGCATCAGCACAATTGGACGTCTTCATCTGCCCCAGCTGCAACAAAACATGTCTCAACCATATTTGTCTCTATAGCCACAGCGGGCATTGTAATTCGCCAATGGTTTGGCTTCAACCCTGAAGGCACACTCCGTCATTGTCTCCTGAGTCAGATGGATGCCAACAACAAATGTGGACTAGTGCTTCTTGTCCCTTTTACATATCTGGGTCTGAAAACTGACTGGGACATATGGATCATATAGGGCAGGCATAGGCAAACCTCTGACCCTCCAGATGTTTGGGACTACAATTCCCACCATCCCTGACCACTGGTCCTGTTAGCTAGGGATGATGGGAATTGTAGCCCCAAACATCTGGAGGGCCAGAGTTTGACTATGCCTGATATAGAGTCATTTTCATGATAACTATGCTATAGTTGCCTGTACAGACAGTGGCTGCTGAAAGTTCAGGACTCTTCCTCCTCCTTCTCTTCTGATTCACTATGCTGACTCATTATTAGTTAAGGTATAGCTTCCCAGCATGCAAATCCATAATGATGGCAGTGGGATCACTCTGGCAGTAGTCTTGCCGGGATGGCAAGATCAGAGCAGAGGCTAGATTGGTGTTAGCACTTTTGTGGCTCAAGCAATCAGTTCCTCTATTACATGAGCATCACAGTATAATGTAACTATGGAGCACCTCTAAGTCTATGGATACAATTTTTAAGAGCAGGAAAGGTTTACCCGGGATGGTATGGAAAACTTTGAATGAGGAGATGTGTCTTCCTCATGTCCCCTTGTTTTCAGTTTCTGTCTTTGGTGGTATCATACTTTTCTGCCACATCTGCTGCTCCATTGCTAGCTAGATTGTGTCGATAAAAGTTCACTTCGCTCTCTTCATATTGGCTACGGCTTTCAGTTCACTCTGTTTTCTCTCTGGTTGAATTGAGGTATGAATTGCCCAGTGCCCAGTTTATTATGTTAACAATAAAGGAAGCATGAACAGCTGTAATGGAAAAAAAGAGAATGTTTAAAGCGTTGGCAGATTGCGAAACTTCCACAAACAAACATAAACCTTTGCCCTTCTCTGCTTTTTACAACTACAAATCAAAACTTAAGGAAGAGCAAAAAGCAACTTTTGAAATAAGTCACTGAAAGGTGTGTGTGGAGGAATACTATGAAGTTCCAGTGAAGACATGATAAATGAAACTAATATTGTCATAATGGTGAGGTGCTTATTTATTTGTTTGCAGAATATCTAGAACACTTGTCATCTCAAATGTTGCCTCAGGCTACATAATTTATCTGCCATAATCATATTCCTTATGTACCTCATTCGTATATTTAAAAAAACAAAAACAAAATTTGTACTTGAATATTAGCCAGGTCAGATCACTCATTCATCTAGCCCAGAACCTAGTTTATTGTTCAGCCAGAATGGAATCACAATTGTTACAAAAAAACCCCTCAAACTATTAAAATGTAGCAGTAGTCGTAATCTATCAAAAACATAGTTAAGTTTACCTACCGGTAAATGTGTAAATGGTCAGCACAACGTCCTGTACATCAAGGAGATTAATTTCATTTATTTTTATATAGAGAGATAGAATTTCTATGTAATAAAAATATTAAAAATGCAATAATAAAAATATATTAAAATACATAAAACATAGCAAAGACCATAGCTAAAACATAACCTTTACATAAAATAGCAGATGCTTAGCAGGCAGAAGCCTGCTATTTGGCTAGAATTGAAGAAGAAGGAGCTCCTTTATAGGTTACAGTCACATTTATCACATCATAACACAGAATATAATACAAAGTTGCTTTATAAATAACAATATTTAAAAATCAAACAGTTTCCCATGAAGTTTCTCTTTGATTATGACAAGAGAACAAAATCGAACTAAAAACGCTTCACTGTCATTATGCATAGGAATGCATAATTAAAAGTAAAAGTAAGGGGGATTTCTAGGGAATTATACAGCAGTATTTTGGTAGGGCAGCAAGGGACACACCTGCTGAAATTCCCTTTTATGTACCACAGTTAAGGATGTAGGTGTCCTGCCCTCTTTTTCATTGGCTGCCCCATGTTTTAAAATGCTGTGTTTCAGCCATAATTCATGAAAATAGTATGTATGCTGAAAAAGAGCTTTGTGGCGCTATTACAAACTGATTATGGCATAGACACCACTTCATAAGGTGTATGGCATATAACCCTCTTGTTTTTGCTTAAACAGACTATTTTTAATTTTTTTAAAAAATGAGGATACTACATTTTAACAAGTGATACTGTTATTACATTATTGTATACATTATTTCATTTTTGTTGTGGTTGGCATCTTTCTGCCTTGGGGGACAATGGAGAAGTGAGCCTTTGGGTGTGAAGACAAACTGCTGGAGATAATATGTGTTTGGATTCAGAGTTGTTAGAATGGTATCTTCATTAAAGTTCTGCAGAGACCATGTTTAAGATAAATCGATCAGTTAAAAGCAAACAGCTGGATGAATGTGTAAAAAAAGTTGAGAGCTGTAGCAGATACTAATTTTTGGCTTTTATAAAAACTCTTGAAACCTGAAAGATTTTGGCTGCAATCGTATATGCACTTACTTGGGAGTAAGTTAGCTCAGTTAGTGATGTATGGAAGTGAGAGATGGACCATAAAGAAGGCTGATCGCCGAAGAATTGATGCCTTTGAATTATGGTGCTGGAGGAGACTCTTGAGAGTCCCATGGACTGCAAGAAGATCAAACCTATCCATTCTTAAGGAAATCAGCCCTGAGTGCTCACTGGAAGGACAGATCGTGAAGCTGAGACTCCAATACTTTGGCCACCTCATGAGAAGGGAAGACTTCCTGGAAAAGACCCTGATGTTGGGAAAGATGGAGGGCACAAGGAGAAGGGGACGACAGACGACGAGATGGTTGGATAGTGTTCTCGAAGCTACTAGCATGAGTTTGACCAAGCTGCGGCAGGCAGTGGAAGACAGGAGTGCCTGGTGTGCTCTGGTCCATGGGGTCACGAAGAGTCGGACACGACTAAATGACTAAACAACAACAACAAAGTTAGCTCAGTGGGGCTTTTTGTTGTTGTTTAGTCGTTTAGTCGTGTCCGGCTCTTCGTGAACTAACATCCATAGCAATAGAACTCATAGCTAGGTGTGATTTATCTAAAACATACCTTGCTGCAAGTTCTATTATGATTTCTGTTTGTTCTCTAACCCACTACATACACGGCCATCAAAGAAAAGAGACTTGTGGAATGACAGCAATGCCAGATTCAGTGAGAAAGTAGCACCTCTGTGAAAAGTGTTGGAATGTTCCAGGGTGTCCTTGGGGATTAGTTGCTGTCTTTCACAACAATGAACCCCCTGTCAACAGTCTTGGTCATGGGCAAACACCAGCCAAGCATACATAAGCTCTTATCAGCTCTAGCTAGACTGCTTGCGTTCAAAAAAAGCAATGTCATAAAAACCTTCAGTGGCTGGCGATTCCAGAGCTCACTGCTAGAGCTGAAAAGAATTCCCAAACAACACAGGCCTCTTATCAGCTTTAATTGCTAGGCAGTGGAGAATTGCTGTTTGTTCAACGTCATCCAGTATTAGCAGCTCTGTTGTGGGTTGTGCTATGGAGATGGTGAAATGCTTGGCCACTGGCATTTCCAGTGGAAATGAGAAAAACACCATGTCAGTGGTAATTTAAGCTGTAGGCGCAGAAATATAAAAGAAATGCAAACTGTAAAGTCCTCCGGGCTGGGTTCATTTTTAAAAGGTAAACAATTGAGAACATGTATATTGAATTATATGAGCCAATGAGAAATGTTTCACAATTGGAACCAGAGTTTTGCTGTACATTTTTTGGGGGGGTTGTGAGTCAGTGGTCCCGCTCCCCACTGATTAAGGTTTTGAATAAGGTTTACCTAAACGTGTGATATAACAATCCTTGTAGCATAAACATTTCACTTACCACAACAGGAAACTATTAAACTTTCAGATGTGTAGCATATGGGAAGGAAGCTTCTGTAATTTTCTATAAATAACTCTCATGTGGTCAAAATGCTGGAAGATTCTATGTTGAGAGCTTCAGGGAGCATCCAGGTTTGAAAACTAGGCTAGCAGAGATACCATTCACACCTAAGTTTTGGATTCAATTGGCTACATCCCCACAACATGTGAATTGCAAGTTTTGTTTGCCTGTGTGGTATAGTGGTTAAGATTGGTAGATTTGTAATCTGGGGAACCGGGTTCGCGTTCCCGCTCCTCCACATGCAGGTGACCTTGGGCCAGTCACACTTCTTTGAAGTCTCTCAGCCCCACTCACCTCACAGAGTGTTTGCTGTGGGGGAGGAAGGGAAAGGAGAATGTGAGCCGCTTTGAGACTCCTTCGGGTAGTGATAAAGCGTGATATCAAATCTAAACTCTTCTTCTACTCTTCTTCTAGTACATCTTGCATTTTACCTAATCACGGTGATAACATTAAATAATGGTGCTTGTCTACAGTATGAACTATCATAATCTACATCAGAGATAGCCAATGTTTGTCCTCCAGATGTGGACTGCGACTCTCACCAGGTTCAGTCAGTGTGGAAAATGGCCATGGATCATGGGAGTTGCAGTCCAGCAACATCTGGAGGAGGGCATCGCATAGGCTATTCCTGATTGACACTGATAACATTAAACATATTTGCCCATGATTTACAACTGAGTTAGCAGTTGAAGGGGAGCAACAGCAAAAGAAGGCCTTTGCCTTTACACACAGCTTGTTGATTCCCAAATGCATGTGATTGGCCACAGGTTGAAGGAAGGTACTGAACTTTCTGGTCTGACCCAGAAGGAATCTTTCCTCTTCTTCCTCCTCATCCCTGCAGGTACCAGAGACACACTGCAGTGTTTCTATGGATATCCAACACCAAAATAAAAGGGACGGTTCCACCCATTGCTAATTACATTTATCCATAGGAGTGTGTGCCTGAGGAAGGTCAGAGCTACCTACATTAATACTAAATGATCTGCCTAAACTAGCCCTTTATTTTTGGAATATTTTAATAGTAAAAGAAAACATACCATTACCCTGAATTGGGCTAGTTTTGTGTGAAAGCTGCCCCACCCCCTGCTTCAGCTGAATTAATTACTGCACAAATTGTGCCAGACTTGAACTGGGGCCCTACTGAGATATAATTATCTGGTAGTTTCCTGGTATAAAGAATGTGCTGGGTCTGCCTTGTTCCATATGCTTTGTGTCCCTTCCAAATTCCTGAGTGTTCAGAAGATGAGAGTGATTCCTTCTCTCATAAGACAGGGGATGAGATGCCATTTAAGGACATTTACTGAATAGCCTGGGTATTTGTTCAACAATTTACATAGAAATTGCTTTTTTCCAGGGTATTTGTGTTTCACAGCATCGAGGATTCCTTAGAAAACAGTATATAATAGTGCAGCCTTAAGCACAGACACTAGAAACTGCCCTTGCCAAGAAAATACCATTCCCTGTTGCTTTTCCATCCATGGTGATTGATAAAAGGTTTCAGTTATAATTGACTGGATCAAATGTATGCCACGATGGCTGCTAATATTTCTAGGTCTTTTTAGCCTCAAACCGTATTTGATTCTTTTTATTGTTATTGCTTCCTATTTTTATTTCCTTGGGAAGCTCAGAGCATCATGCATATAGGTCTAGAGTGGTCTTACATCCAGGCACTGATCAGGTCCACACTTGCTTAGTTTCAGTATTGTTTACAGGTGCTCACCGGGCATTCTGCTGGCCCTGTCACTAGAGGAGAGCTCATTTCAGGTGCAAGAAGCTCAAATAGCAAAATAGCATGCAGGAACTGCCCTGCTGGTGAATGCTGGATAGAGGGGTAGGTGGGTGGAGGCGGCAGGGAATCTGGAGAGGGGGGCTCTCAACTCATCTTTATGGTGATCCTGCAATCAGAACCTCACTTAAATTTAAAGCAGGTGATAAGGTCTGAGCTAGATGGTGTTGACCAATACCAGAGATTTGCATGCCCTCGGTTCTCCATGCAGATTTCAAGCCTACTGCTGTTTTTTGCCCTGCTGCAAATTATAGAATTGTAGAGTTGGAAAGGGCCATGCAGGTCATCCAGTCCAAACCCTTGCAGTGCAAGAATCTTTCACCCAACACGG
The DNA here is from genome assembly GCF_965153285.1 of Podarcis tiliguerta. Taxonomy (NCBI): domain Eukaryota; kingdom Metazoa; phylum Chordata; class Lepidosauria; order Squamata; family Lacertidae; genus Podarcis; species Podarcis tiliguerta. Next base: position 63,198,024 of record NC_139534.1, read on the forward strand.
GACTCAAGCCTCCAACCCTGGGATTAAGAGTCCCATGCTGTACTGACTGAGCTATGCAGACTAAGCTTCTTTAATACAATTGTGAACTTTACATAAAATACAGGTATTGTGAGTGAATGGCTCTCCGTAGCATTTTGGTGGGAGTATCAAATACTTTTAGCATGGATCTCAGGCCAGGTACATATCCACGACTGTTCAAAAGGGAAAGAGAGGAGAGTAGTTAAGTCATATGGAATGCTACCTTTTGTTGTGACTTGTAACTTCTGTTCTGTTTGCTAAATGTTCTCTCTTAAAACTTTCATAGCACAAAGATAAACCTGTTATTAGATGTGTGATAGTTTGCTTGCTTGCTAAATGTCATGTTTTGTCTAGCTCCATGTAAGTTTGGCGTTCTTTACAGAATTCTAAAAAGGGGAAATATCCATAGAGGGCAACAGTTTAGTATTTGTCAGTGGTGCGTGCTATCTATCAAGTGTCCAGTGAGCCTATTAAAATATACTAGAGAAGTCTATTTTCTTCTTCACAATCCATTTCTCTCTCTTAATTGCTGAACACTGTTTCTTACCTTTACCCAAACACTCTCTGTCACTGGTTTTTCGTGTTTCCTTTTTTCCTTTTTGGTTCTCTGTGTCTTTTAGCAGATTGGTTTTTTTGTTGTTGTTCACCAGATGCTTTACATACTACACACACACTTTAAATCTACCAAGATTATGTTGAATTTAAAAATAGTTCTTCTATAGTTAGAGTTATAGATAAAGGTGATTAACTTTGTCTAATGGCTAGTTGTAGGTCTTTTATTGCTTTGTTTTTAACTTGGAGCATTGCTTTATGCCAGAGAAATTGAATTTCTAAACTGAGGGGTGCCAGAGCTTGCGATTTGTAAGCCCATACTACATATCCCAAATTGTGGGGGTTTATGGCCATGACTGAGCATTGAGAGAAAAGCAAAGTGCACACTTTCAGAGGCACTGCATTCCATGGCAAGGGCAGAGCCTGGCACTGAACTAAATCCCAGGATAAGTTATGGTGAGCTCTGCTTTAAGTCAACCCAACCTTTGCCAGTTTAAAAATAAATAAATCAAAAACTGATTTTCATAACTGAAAGCCCAGCTTGTGTTGGTCAAGGGGAAAAAAAGTAGTCTGCTTTGCTGAGAGAACGAGCTATGTAGATCTAAGATCTACAAGCAGCGCAGTTGTATAAACTACAGTTCATGCCAATTAGATAACGAATATAACAGTGCTGTGCTGAAAAAAAATTGTTAACAACCAAATCATTTGTGATAGGGATGGGAGTGAAAATTGTTTTGGATTGCATTTTAAGATGGAATTCCCTGATTCACATTCTGAAAGAATATAAGAACCAAATCACAGCCCACCTTCAGAATTCACACTTTCCTGAATTTTGCAATGCAGTTCTCTAGCCAGCTGTGTTAAAAATGCATGTGTTAGTGAAGATAATATACACAAACACATTATATTAGGGGAAATTGGTTCGCAACAATGTGTAAATTTGGCAAGACTGCACAGAAAAATGTATGTTTATGAGAATTTTGCCCTAAAACGCTGATGGCTCTTCAGGAGTAGTTTTCTTTTAATTACAAATTAATGTGGAAATGTTTCAAATTAAGATGAGAACATGGCAAATGGAGAGAGATTGAAATTGCTGGATTTGCCCATCCCGATTTGTGCATTGGTCTCTCATAATCTCAGACATAAGAAGCAAATGGGAAAATTTTGACATGGGTGAACTGAATGTCTAAACATGCTAATATGTCCAAACCCTCTTTATCCCAGGATATTGATTGAAAATTTAAATTAAGAATGCTTTAATGTGGTCTGATAGTTTGAACTACCGTATTTTTCGCCCTATAGGACGCACTTTTTCCCCTTCAAAAATGAAGGGGAAATGTGTGTGCGTCCTATGGGGCGAATGCAGGCTTTCGCTGAAGCCCGGAGAGCGAGAGGGGTCGGTGCGCACCGACCCCTCTCGCTCTCCAGGCTTCAGCAAGCTATCCGCAAGTCTTGCAAGGCCGACGGGAGGTCCCGTGGGCTCGCAAGGCTTGCGGGCAGCAGCCTGCAGCCCAAAAGCTCGGGGGACAGCGGGGAGGCGCAGTGCCGCCACCCCGCTATTCCCCGAGATGATCTGGAGGCTGGCGGGGGGGGGGAAGAAGCAAGCTTGCTTCTCCCCCCTGCCAGCCCCACAACCTCGGGGGATAGCGGGGAGGCGGAGCGCCGCCACCCCGCTATTCCCCAACCTGATCTGGAGGCTGGTGGGGGTTGGGGAAGCAAGCTTGCTTCTCCCCCCTGCCAGCCCCACAAGCTCGGGGAATAGCGGGGAGGCGGAGCACCGCCACCCCGCTATTCCCCGACCTGATCTGGAGGCTGGCGGGGGGGGGAGAAGCAAGCTTGCTTCTCCCCCCTGCCAGCCCCACAAGCTCGGGGGACAGCGGGGCAAGCCGCTGCCCCATGGAGGCTAGAGAGGCTGTCCCTGAAGGCAGAAGAGGGAGATGGAGCGCTCCGTCTCCCTCTTCTAGTTTGGGGATGGCTGCGCAAACCTGGGGGGGAAATAAATTCCCCCCCTTGATTTCCCCCCCAAAAAACTAGGTGCGTCCTATGGGCCGGTGCGTCCAATAGGGCGAAAAATACGGTATTCCTAAGAATATGACTTCTTAGACTGAGAATTAGCTTTGTGAAAGAAAAATTAAGTTTAAAAAATAACTGCAAGATTCTTTCTTTCATAAAATTACATTGACCTGTGTTTGGGATGGGTAGTTTAATGATGTTAAATTTTCTGGCAAATTTGCAGTCCCTGCATATAAGATTTCTAAGTAGGCCTTGTTTTTCCTCTTGCTGTCTGTGTTTGTTTCCTTTGACTGCAATCATCACACAGTTGTGCTGCTTAACCCCCATTAACTTTAATTACTTCAAGCAATTAATTGCGTAGGATAGTAGACAAGTTGTTTTTTTGCCGCGTTTAGACTGATAGGGCAGTATTTCTAAAGCACAGAGATTCAGTTCTCTGAACCAGTGGTTCCCAATTAGTGAAGTACTGCAGACCCCCTGCTTTTCAAAAGCCAAGCTACAGACCTACTTTTGACATTTTTTTATATCTCTATGTTAGCTTTTGTTAAGTGAATGGTGCCATGGGACCCCTGGGTGATTTACGCGGATCCTCTGGTGTCTGCAGACCACCAATCAGGTGCCACTGCTTTAGACCGTATGACTAATACAGTGGTACCTCGGGTTAAGTGCTTAATTCGTTCCAGAGGCCCTTCTTAACCTGAAGCACCACTTTAACTAATGGGGCCTCTCGCTGCTGCCGTGCCGCCGGAGCATGATTTCTGTTCTCATCCTGAAGCAAAGTTCTTAACCCGAGGTTCTATTTCTAGGTCAGCGGAGTCTGTAACCTGAAGCGTATGTAACCTGAAGCGTATGTAACCCGAGGTACCATTGTAGTGACTGTGTGGATAGTGTCATTTTTTGATTTAGTCACTAGATGCTGCTGAGGTTAGTGGCATCTGGGATGAGTAAGGAGCATCCTGTTTGTTCTGTTCGTGTTGGAGTGAGTCAATAAAGTTCTCCTCTAGCTTCCCGATGAGAGTGTTCCGTAAGCCTTCCAAGATAGTGAGCAGGCCTGATTTGACTCCATATCGCTACGGTTTTTTAAAGCACGATATAATCATTTGGAAGCTGCATGAAACTGCCTCCACATGATAACTGATTTACATAGTGAGCCACTTGAGGTCAGCCCCCATTGTGCATTTGTTTGTCTGGCTGCCACCACCAAACATTTCCAGTGAGAAGCTTGCATGGTTATGAAGGGAAGGGCAGCTGATAGGAGCATGAAGTTCGCTTATACAGTGGATGCTTGGCTTGCAAACATGATCCGTGCAGGAGGCACGCTCGCAACCCGCAGCATTCGCAATCCGCAGCGCCATGTCTGCACACACACGGGTTGTGATTCAGCGCTTCTGCATGATTTAGTGGGTCTGCGCATGTGCGAGCGCCGAAACCCGGAAGTAACCCATTCTCGTACTTCCGGGTTCGGTGCGGTGTGCAACCCGAAAACGCACAACCTGAAGTGTCTGTAACCCGAGGTATGACTGTACTGATCCAGAGCTTTGGTCCATTGAGCTCAATATCGTCAACAGTGCACTGACTGACAGAGCTCTCTGGGTTTTCTTTTGTTTTTGCAAAGCTCACATAAACACTTTTCTGTTGTTATGTGGTTCAGACATCTTAGCACTGTCTCATCATTGGGGTTTTTTTTTGGGGGGGTGTGGATATTATGCATATTCTGTCTATAGAATAAATTTAATAAATTTTAAGCCCAACCTCATTAGCCAGGGTAAAATCTTCCTCTCCACCCCTCTCTCACACATGTAGTTATGCCTTGCTGCTTTTACAGACTTTTTATTTTTTTATTTTTTAAAAAGGCATGCTTAATGTCTGAATGTCGGTGGAAAATGCTGTGTGCTCAGTCAGATTGTGTGATATGAAATATTTACCCTAATGAATTGTTTCTAAACATTGGAGTTTCACCCCCTACTAGTCCATTTACAACGATGCTGTTAGGAAGATTCCCCCACCCAATATGAAAAACTGCCGTGAAGTTCAGCTGTTGTTTGTATGCAGTGACCTGAACCCATTGTGTTTTGTTTCCTTCCTTATTTGGTAATACTTGGAAGTTAGCAGTCATTTGCACCTCAGAAGGAGGCTGTCAATATTAAATAGGAAAACAATGCTGTATATTATTTCTCTCTACTGTTGTGGTTAGAGTTATATACAACAATGAAAATAATTATGAAGGTATCACAACATTTCAAATTTCTCAAATGTTTCAGTGCAACTTGATACCCATGTATACAGTATTTGAAATTTTCCTTGGTTTAATTTTACTTAATGAAGCATCATGATAACTATGAAACTGTCTCAACATAATTCAGAAGTTTGGGGAGATCTTGCATAGGGCTTTCTGTTGCAGAAAGCATAAAACTTTGGTTTATTAGAAACAAACTGTTTTTATTATTCATCCATTGAAAAAGATCGAAAAGTGATATGGACATTTTTCTGCTGCAGTTCTTTAGAGCAAGTTCAGTTGAACTCAATGGTTCTTACATCTTAATAGTCACGTACAGGAATGAACGGTTACTTTTCAGCAGATATGCATAAGATTGTGCTAAAAGTCATGTTGATTTCAGTGGGTCTTGCTCCCATTTAACTGTCCATATTGTTGTAAACTACTGTGGTAGATTTCTATGATGTAGCAGTAAATAAATAAATAAAGTTTTGCAGTCATGCAGCATAATCCTATACAAGTCTACCGAAAAGCAAGTCTCACTGAATTGTATGGGCCTTACTCCCAGATAAACAGCCTTTTTTCTTTCTCTAATTAATTAATATTTTATTGAAAAAAATCAAATTTAAAGCAGTAAAGTGATACAAAAAGAAGGAAAAAGAACAAAACACAACACTGTGTAAAGGGAGACACTCTTAACATTTTGCAATTAGTCATACAGTTGTTTAAGAAGGCAGGTGTGATCCTAAACTACATAAAACAAAGAATTTCCTATCCAAAAGGGAGTATGTACTTGTGCAACTGCACATTAAACTGAAAAGCAAATGAAAACAGATAGTATATTTTATTAAAAACATTGTCAACCTGATTAGTTGATCAATCTAATTTCAGCAGCCAATATTAGGAACTGTCTGTTGACATCAAACTGGTGTAAGGATCAGAGACTTCTGAGTTGTATCGAAATGCTTTTAATATTTCATAATTGTCCTGCTCAGCGCTTTTTTTCTAAAAAAATGTTTAGGGGCACCCTCATTTTCCTACTCATATTGAAATACTGTCCCTCAATGAGGCCAAACCTAGATTCTCAAAATGTTTAGGGGTATGCATACCACGGCATCCTTCCAGAAAAAAAGCACTGGTCCTGCTGATAGCCATGATTTAAAGGGAGATCCTGCATTCAGATGTTTGTTTGTTTTTCCTCTAGTAAATCATGCTGATGTTGGTTCACCTCTTTGCGCAACTGTTTACATCCTCTGGCTATGTCTTCCCAAACTGAGGACACTTAAAAAAAAAAAAAAAGTTAGTGAAGAGGTAGTACTGGCCGAATGCCTAGCCATTTCCATGTTGAGATAACAGGAGCACTTCTTACAAGGGGAGCGTTCACAGACTGTGTAGATTGGGGGTGGGTATCTGTGGCCCTCCAGATTTTGGACTACAACTCCCATCATTACTGACCATTGGCCATGCTGATGGGAGTTGGAGTTCAGCAACATCTGAAGGAGGGGGTTACATGTTTCCCATTCCTGGTTTCGATGTAGATATAGCTTGTGTAAGTTTCCCTTTCAAGTCAAGAGAAGAAATCCCCTCAGCCATTATGGAAATGACTGTACTTTTGTCTGGTGTTACTTCTTTAAGAACCTCCAGAGCTGTTTTGCTTATATTTATTGGTAACTTTGCCTTTCTTCTTTACTGTGGCACATAATTATAATTATAAATAATTATAATTTATTTTTTTTAGTGCCAGGGTATTGCATGTAGTGTGGGAGTGCATCATTCATGTGCTTTCAAACTTGGTCTAATTTTTATCCTTAAAAATCTAAATATATTCATTTTGTTCTAAGAGGAGAGATTAAAATTCTGTTGTCAGGAATGAGGGTAGAATCTATTTTCTTCCATGAAATAATAAGATATGGGGATTTCATTATGTTCACCACCTTTTGCTGTACTGCAGATTACAGACACGGAGGAAGTTCACATTTATTCTGACTCAAAGCCCAGGAAGTGTTTTAATCTCCTCTCCTATTCCTTTAGCAAAATCATTTGTAAACTTTATATCCTGATGCGTAAAGTTCTCAGACAGTTTCAGGCAAATGGTGATGATGGCAAGGGATTTCCTTTTTCCTGAGGAACTGCTGGCATCTTGCCCTATGGTGTTGTAGCATAATTGGTATAGTTTTCAAGAACAGGTTTGCATAAAGGTTAGAGAGTGTCATGTTGCATTTCTGCAAGACACTGCCAACATAAGCAGGAGTAAGAATATTTGGTCTTTCAAGTAAAGATATGCCTTAAGATAAAGCGCCTTCAGCTATGCACACTTCTGTATTTCTTCAAAGAATACTATTAATTACTAGATCAACTCATCTTATTAACTCATATTGTGAAGACTGGTGATTTTACAAATGGAGAAAACATATCTGAGACTTGGAGAAAATTATTTCTCCAAGGCTGCCTTGCAGGTATCCGTTTCTAAGCTGGGATTTGAACTCAAGCTCTCCCAGACTCATATTTCACATTTTGTTCAGTGAACATCGCCCCACCAAGTCCTGGTTGCCAGCTACTTACCATGTCTAAATACTTGAAATAGACAGCAGGAATCCAAGCCTAATTAATTTGCCAAATTACCGTTCTGGCAATACACCCACTTATATCCTATTACTGGTGGAGATGAAGCCTCCTTATATGCCTGCCACCTCCTCTTCATTATCTTACATCTGAGTGTATTGGAAAATGGGCCAGCTACAAAGAAGTGGTGTGTTTGTTGAGGAGGCAGGCAAGATGAAGTTTTATTAGCACAATTTGACAACAAAAGTCTCTGCACTGTAAGTGGATATTGTGCAGTTGCAGACACCAGCCCACAAACTCATGTCCAAAAGAGGAAGGGTCTGCCTCTGGGTAACTTGCTAACTCACTTGCAATACTTGCTCAATATAACAGTGTCAGCTTTAGGCAGTTTGTTGAACCAAGAGAGTTGAAGATTCAGGCACACCACTTTAAATTATGCATGCTAGTGGAACAACTTCCCCTTGTTCCTCATGCTTTCTATAAATGCTAATAAACCACCACTAAAGCTACATCACAAGTATAGTTTAGTATTGAGATTAGCTGTGGAATACATTTGCCCACTGAAAACTGAAAACTCACAGGGGAGTGTGTAATTGTTGGCAGCTAACATGATGCAAGCATGAGTGTAGTGCTCAAAATGGTTGTGGTTTCATTAGCAAATAATGATGCATTCCTAAAACTTAACTGAAGTACTGTAAATCGGGACTGTTAGCAATTAATAGAAATACGGAAAGAACCTCTTCAGTTTTAGGCAGGCATGGGAAAGACCTTTCTGAGTGATAAAGTTCTGCAATGACACACTTAATCACATTATTATTGTTGTTGTTATTGTTATTATTACTATTATTATCATCAACGTGTCCCCACTCATGTTGCTTAACAACCCTACCATGCTAAAGAAACATGCTAAAGAGAACAAAAGCAGTCACTGAAATGGCTTTGTGGAATAGCAAGGGAAGTGCAAAGTAGAGAGCAAGAGGCATCAGGCAATAAATGAAGAGCCGAGGAATGTCTTGCTAAGCAGGTTCGGGTAAAGGGGACATGATTTGGACCAATCAGTCAAACGGAGTCATACTACTTCACTGGGACAAGTGGTTTCATATGTCATTTGTTCGTGTGCGTCACAATAGCCCTTCAACTGGCAGCAAAGTCCACTGGCTTAGCACTCCCCTTCAGAACCATAAGATGATGGGTTAATTTTTTCTGAGACAGGTAAGAACAAAGCCTTCTTATAACAGCAATTCACATTAATAACAGAAGCATCCTTCCATCCTGTGGTATAACCAGTCTAGCTGCAGCTAAAAGGAAAATCACCAAAGGCCTTAAAGGGAGGTCAGCATTCATTCCGGAGAGATGTAGTCCCCCCCCCCCTGCTGTGGCAGTGGCAACAGCGTGAGGGGGGGGGGGGGACAGGTTGAAGGAGAGACTTTCCACTCTTTGTTTCCGTTCTCCTACCTGCCTCCCTGCTTCCACTTCCCTCCTCATATGCCTGCCCACTTGTGCTGCTGTGCTGCTGCTTCCCTCCTCTTCTGTCTCCTTGGTGTGAGGTGTGCAGTGACAGCAGAGCAGGATGGTTGTGAGGGGCTGCCCTGCTCTGTCCTGACTATTCCTCAGTCTGTGGTTTGCATGGGCCACTCACCATCCATGGCACTCAGCTGAGCAGCCAGCTTGCTAACTCACCTGCCCTCATGAGCTGCCCTCCTGCTGGTCTATTCCTGTGCTGCAGTTTGTGTGGCGACATACTTGTACTCCTATTATATATAAGGTTAGTAGTAGTGGTAGCAGCAGCAGCATTGAAACCATGGTGATGTTTACTTTAAGTAACAAAATACTGCAAGGGTCCAAGGATTACACACACATGAAGTTGGTAGATGGTTAGTGGAAGGACCCAGATCCTGAGTGAGAGGCAGGAAAGGGAAGACCTCCCAGGGTGAGACTGGGAGGAGAAAAAGGAAAGCTCCTAGGTGAGAGCTAGGAGGGTCCACCACTTTCTCTGTGAGGCGAGAATTAATAGCTACCTTTGAGAGAGGACTCTGCATTTTATTTTTTCTTCTCTGCTTTTGTTTTTATTTAAATTAGTTTCTTTTAGTTTGTTGTATTATAAAAAGCTTTAATATTACAGTGGTGCCCCGCAAGACGAATGCCTCGCAAGACGGAAAACCCGCTAGATGAAAGGGTTTTCCGTTTTTCAATGCGCTTCGCAGGACGAATTTCTCTATGGGCTTGCTTCGCAAGACGAAAATGTCTTGCGATTCTTGCGATTTTTTTCGCTCCCCACCCCCTTTTTCTAAGGCACTAAGCTGCTAATAGCCTTTTAGCAGCTAATCCGCTAATCCCTTAAGCCTTTAATAGCCGCTAATAGCGCTAATCCGCTAATAGGGTTGCTTCGCAAGACGAAAAAACCACTAGACGAAGAGACTCACGGAACGGATTCTTTTCGTCTTGCGAGGCACCACTGTATTTTTTTTTAAAGACTGCAATCCAAGTAAGAATGCATCAGGCGCAAATTAAAAATCAGAGTGCCCCATGGCCCTTTTCCAAGGTGGGCTGGGTAGGATGGTGGTAGTGGTTAAATTTGTTACTTGCCCTTCTCCAGCAGGGCCCAGAGTGGGTTACAACAGTTTAAAATTCAGTATTAAAAAGAGTTAAAACACTCGGCTCATGGCCTGGCAAGGTCAAAGGCATTGTGTGCCATCTCTGAGTTCCCCAGGGACATGCCTTGCATGAGAATCAAGATAATAGTGTTGACTCTTGGCAGGGTGCCTCATAACATGTCTGGGCCCCAGCAATGATACATGATTGCACTGTACTGCCCATGTCTTACAGCAAGAAAGAAATAGCAGCGGGAGATAGAGATATAACATCCCACAGACATTAATATTTCATCTTGCTAAAGTTCCCGCTATGTGTGTGTTTTAATTAGCTGAGACTTCTATTTTGGCATAACGTTTCTGTTCAGAAAAAGGTTGGGATGTTATAATGGTATAATATTAGAATCCCATTAGAATCCTGTTCTGGCACATGCAAAAGAAGTTTACTCTTTTGCAGTATACCATTGATACAAATAAGCACATTTATAAAAGGAAACATTTCTAGACGGTGTTGTAATGGGCTTAAAGCATTCCATTAGGAGATTCGCAAGCTACTGCAGCTTGGGCAGTTTTGTTTGTGTTGATTCTTGTCCCAAACATTCCCACTGAATTCACTTGAGAAGTCAACAGTGAGTGAACTGAGAAACGTGAGCTGGAGAGTGCTATTGTACTAATGTCCTGTTAGTGAGATTTCCCCCATAGGCACCTGGTAGATGGAACACTGGACCAGATGAGCCTCCTTCTAATTCAGCAGGACGCTTCTTATGTTATTGTGAACTAAAGCTTAAGGTTTACCTCTGCCTTGAGTTAGAAGAGGGGAAACCTGTCTCTGTCAGCAGATGCTGAGCTTTGAAAAGAGACAGAAATTGTCAGCTGATTTTACCATGTTTTTTTTTTCTTTAATAGAGAGGGGAGCCATTTGGAGTGACCATTTCAGGCACAAAAATATATTGGTCTTACAGCAGAAACATGCTATGGTAACTGATGGTTTGGGGAAGTATAGTACCAGTGTTTGAAAAAGGGGATCAGGTATAACTTTGGGCTACTCTGTAGAACCATGAAACCAATAAAGTCTCTGTACAGGACCATCTAAGTTATGAAATGGATTGTTATTACAGATTGCTGGGTAACTTGACAAAAACCACAGTAGTGGCAACTAGGAAGCTGTCTTATACTGAGTCAGACCATTGGTCCATATAGCTCACTAGGTATCTTCAATCTTTTCAGACCCTGGAACCCACTTTTAACCGAAACATTCATTTTGCCATATATTTGCATGGTAGTAGTGATCCTGTCCCCTGTTGCAACCCACTTTAGATCAGTCTGTGACCCACTAGTAGATCCCAATTCACCAGTTAAAAACCAGTGTCTACACTAACTGGGAGCAAATCTCTATGGTTTCAGGCCGGAATATCTCCTAGCCCCACCTGGAGATGCTGGGGATTGAACCTGGGACCGTCTGCATACAAGGCATATGCTCTACCATTGGCCCTTTCCCAACCAATGAACTTTCTGTAAATATTAAGGGGTAAAGCTGTTGTTTAAATAATCCACCCCTTCCATTTGGCATAATTATGTAACATGCATAATACTGTGTCTGAAGCATGCCACAGCATTGCATGAATACTATCACCTGGCAAATTGCCACACTTGCCTCTGATCATCTGATCATCTGATCATCTGAGGTTGGCCTTTGTGTGGAAGGGGAATTTGTTGGCATCCCTCTGTCTTGAAATACCGTGGAGTGTGCCTCTGGGGACAAAGTCAAACCACTGGAGAATCAGTGTTCACTCATAACTGCTGCCTTTTTCATTGTTTTTGCTGAAGTGACGTCTCTGGGGTGCAAGCCTGGGCAGTGTGTATGGACTCGCTATTGTGGCCCAAAGGAAAGCAGAAGGAGGCGTTGCCAGAAGGAGGCGTACAAGGGGCCATCCAACCGTCTTAGGGATTCCTCTCTGAATTTGTATGGGATTTACTCCTTAGCATAGAGGTTTTCAAAATGTATGTTGTGATGTTAGTGTGTCGGCTGCAGTGTGTAGGTGTATTGCGTGAATGATCCCCACACTCTTCCTCGGGCTGGAAAGGGGTTTGCTTTTAAAACTGAATTACCACGTCGCAAAATGATGCATGTCTTAAAAGTGTGTTACCAACATGAAAAGTTTGGAAAGCTCTGCCTTAGCCTTTTCTTCTCTCAAAGAAGAGAAATTTAATACAGTACTATATTGCTATGTCATATTGTCAGCTGCACCTTATCATTTATCTTGCTGTTCTGAAAGTTACTGGCTATGTAACTTTCCAAACTTGCTGCCAATCTTTTTCAGGACAAAGAGGAGAACACAACCTTAGCTTGTTATACAAAAGGTTAATGCACAAAGGAAATGGCTATTTAGCACATGGGTGTCCATTTAATGGCATGGCTGATATTACTGAAATCTGCAACTATTTGATTCAAAATATGAAATTGCTGAACATTTCATGTTTGCCTCCATATGCATCAAGCTCCCTTCTCCACCCCAAATTCTTCTTTGAACTGAATTATAATGAAAACTGCTGTGCCATGCTTCTCCCCTCTCCTGCTGCCTTGAATGCTGCAACAGCAGTATCCCAGATGCTGGTACCATTATTTGCTAGTGTCCCTGGTCCTGGGATGAGGTCAAGGAAATGTTCTAGGTGGTAGAATGGGAGGAAGGTCCTACAGCTCAGGTTGTAAGGAGTATTCTGTGGCGGGATCATAGTTCTTGCATGGGGGTGAACCCTTCTCCTGCTTGTTCTCTGTGGTTGCCTCCTGCGCACTATGGAGTTGTCTAGTTGCAGCTGGAATTACAACTCCATCCTTGCCATAGACATTTCTGAGGGGTAGTTGTGTTAACCTCTTGCAGCAAAAACAGTTAAAGAGCATTGTTGCTCCTTATAAACATATTTTTTATTAAAGATTTCTTGGTTTACAAAAGTATGTGTGATGTCTCTTTTTTTCAAGACCAGCAAATCTATTATGACATAAGCTTTGCCAGATGCATGAAGTGAAATCTCAGTTGGCAGGCATATAAAGGAGAGAACTGTAAGGTGGGAGCTGAATGGCAATATGATGCAAAAATTACTGCCAGTGATAAGCAGAGCTTAAATATACGTTAAGTAGACACACATGGAACCTTTTACAATAGCAGCCTTATTGTGTGGCCCTTACTGTTAGCCTGGCAGAAGAGAGGCTGCGTATAGGTTGTTGCAATTTGTATAGTACGGTCGCATCTTACGGGCATTTAACTTGTTCAGTTTCAACCTAGTGTAGTTGAAGGCCAGCTGGATTAGATTGTGCTAGTTAAATGCACACAGAGTTTTCCCAGTGCACAAAAGAGTTTTCAAGCTCTCTGCCTTGCTTACCGGCCAAGGCCCTTTCAGCACATCAGCTCTGGAGGTGGTTGGGCAAAATCTCACAGGAACTTGCACAGCTCCCATGAGATCTTGCGAGAGCATCACAGAACTAGTGCCAGTAAGCAAGGCAGAGAGCACAGAAGGAGATTTTAAGCTCCAGAAGGGTAAGAATGCAGGCCTCCCCCTAACCCCCCACTCCAAGGAGGACTTTAGGGTTCATGTGGTGAGGCAAGGGGGAAAGTCCTGTTGCAGAAGTAGATCTTGTTCTGCACCCGTAACAACTTAGTTGAGCCCCAGCTTCAATACAAGGATGCCAAGTGACAGCTTGTGCAGGCATAGCCTTGATGTGCTTGCTTCTGACATTATTGATCTATGATCCGCTATAGTCTTAACAGCTGATTTGAATATTAACATTTTGCATATTTTGGAAACCTGCAGGAATAGCTGGGAAATTTAATATCTTAAAGCATAATTAGTTACATCAAGAACATGTGTTGTTCAGACATTTGTTCTTGATACATTTCAATACATTCTCTCAACACTATCTAAATATACACTCTGAAGTAGTAGCTTAACGTCGGGGTCTTTGAACTCAGACTGAAACTGGTATCTTGTCTTTGCTGACAGCATGCACATGACAATTTGATTATCCAGGGGCAGGTTAGCGACGCCTTCCTCATCCACAAACTTCTTAAATGGGCTTAATATGTGTGCTCTTTCAATTCATGAAACCTACTCAGAACATAAACTGCATGGACTGTCAACCATTTCACAGTTTGTGACTGTGGGCGAGGCGGCTAACAGTTGGAGGATCTAAGGCAGAGGTTTTCAACCTTTTTGAGTCCAGGACTCCCTTGACCAACTACATTGTTTCTGCAGCACTCCTGTGGGGCTCAGGAGCCCAGTTATGTCACCCCTTGCCTGCAGAGCTATCAGTCTCTCACCCTTTCTTGAACAACCTCCCTTGTGGAGTGTTCCCTCAGCCTCCTCTCCCCTCTCCTTGGGAGTCTTCTGGGCAGTCGCAGCTGCTGCCCCTGGTCTCTGAGGTGCCCCCCTGCCCCAAGGAGAGGTGCCTCCTCACACTGCCTCACAGGGGCCTGGGAATTGTCTGTCCATTCCCAACAGCAAGAGCTGGTGGACTGGCTGGCTGCGCTCCCTTGCCTGCTTGCTTGCTTATTCCGAGACTGCCCCAGCTTCTGGCAACCAGCACCCCCTCACCAGCCCTAGAGGCATCACTCACCTGTGGCGCTTATAGCCAGGACTGCTGCACAAACAGCTGTACACACCTTTGGGAGGCAGAGACATGAGAGGGCATCAGAGGAGGGTGGGAAGGAAAGAGGGCACCCCTGACTGTCATTCAAAGCACCCCAGGGTGCCACGGCACACCGGTTGAAAAACCACTGTACTGAAGGCTTCAAGAGTCTTTCATGGTAAATTTTTCATTTATTGGGGAAAGAGAAATGTGAAACAAGACTCTTATTTTAATCCCGAGAGAGAGAGAGAAAGAGAGAGAGAGAGAGAGAGAGAAGATGTTCCACATTTGTTATTAAAAAACAGCAACCCGCATAGTGCATTACATTGACCATCAAACACAGTCAGTGACCTGATGGTGCATGCAGAAAAGTCATCTTCAGGTTGACAGCTGCTATTATTTATTTGTTTCTTTATTTGACTTTTAGTCACTTATTATCCAAAGGTCTCCAAGTGACTTATAACACATTCAGAACATGAATATAAAAAAATTATACCATAAAAACAGAACAAAACAACCCCCCCATTACAGCCACTGGAAGCTCTGGCAGCACACTAATGACAAAACATCTTGGTCTATCAAAAGCCTGGGGAAGATCCTAAGATTGTTAATGAAAGATGTTAATGAAGGCACCAGGCAGACCTTGAGAGTGGGGGCCTCACTCTCCTTTGTCATCACCCTCTGAGCTTCCCTTAGACCTGGAAATCTGGAAAAGGGCCCCAGAAGAAGCTCTAAGGGTCTGGGTATATTCATATCAGGGGAGGCATTCTAGATGATGTTGGGGTCCCGAGCTTTAAGGCAAAACCATCACTTTGAATCTGGTTCAGAAGCATACAGGCAGGCAGTGTAGTTGTAACAGAAAAGGTGTTAAGTGGCATGTTCACTTTGAACCTGTCACCAGTTGCACATCTACATTCTGTACTAATTGAAGCTTCTGAACAGTCATCAAAGGCAGCCAAGTGTAAAGTGCATTGCGATAGTTCAGTATTGAGGTTACCAAAGCACAGATGGCTGTAGTCAAGTTAACCCTGTCCAGAGAGGGTTGTCGTTGTGCCATAACCTATGCTGATGTACTTTGCACCACTGAGATGACCTGCACCTCAAGTGACAGAAATGGATCTGGAAGAACCCCCTAGCTATGAACCTGCTCCTTCAGAGGGAGTGTGGCTCCATCTACAGTAGGCTGCACACCACTCCGCTGGTCAGAGGAACTACTCACTAAGAGCATCTCAGTCTTGTTTGGATTCAGCTTCAGTTTACTGGCCCACATCCAGCCCATGATTGCTATCGAGCACTAACTTAGCACATGCACAGATGTGTATTCTAGTATTGTTTCAGAAACGAATGCCAGTGTAATTGGTTTGTTGATGTCTCTATATTGTTAAGTAGGTGCACCCCAATTCTCTGTGTGATGCTCCAGAGGAGCAGCACTTATCTGGGTTTGGTTTCCCTTGGAATGAGGTCACTGGAGGCTTACTGCTATTTCGTAATATTAGCCTTTATTTACAAACAAACAGGTTGAGCACAGCTGAAGGGAGATCCGGACGGCCCATTAGCCTCACTGAGGCAGTGGCATGCCTTCGCTGCTCCTCCTTTGGCTATGGATAGGAGCCACACCACCTTGGAGACACCTGCTTGCCCGCTAGCTGAGACTCGCCTCTTCCTCTTCCTCCACTTCTCAGAAGGCCCATGAGGAGCACACTGCTTGCCGCTGCCTAGGAAGTGTGGGGTTGCCACCACTGCCACTGCTCCCCCACCTACTCCTCTCTGGCCTTTTTTCTCCCATGCCACCTTCAGTGTGCCAGGGCTTCCCTGGACTGCCTCTAATTGCCTCAGGTGGTATTGATGGCAGTGGGACATCGTTTTCTGTTTTGCCTCAAGCAGCAAATGCCTTGGGCTGGCCCTAGGTGAAGGTACAATATTTAATACTCAGGCAGATGTCACAGCATTCACTATCCCCTGTGGGATGAAAAGTAGCTGATATATGACTTGAAGGAAGAATGTGGCTAACAGGGGAAGAGTTCAGCAACACCGCTCCCCACTTTCCCCCTCAGAAACTCCCCATTCTGTGATTCTGTGAAAATGCATTTTAGGTTCGCAACAGTTCCTTGAAGCCCCATCACCAAATTATTTTCTCCTTGGATTCCTTTGTTAGCTCCCTCCATTCTTTCATCGAGTTTCGCTTCCCCACCATGACAGCTTTCCATTTGGCAATTGCTCAATATGTTGGTTTTCTCCTACTCTACATATATCCTGGGGGGGGGGGGGGGAGAGTAGAATTTGTTTGCACAGGTGCAAGTTTTCTGTAGTAGAATGACACTAGAAGTTTCTTATTATTTCAGACTTTTAGCATGTGTGGGCAGTTAAATTGCCTTTTGTGTTCAGACTTGGCTCTTGTTGTAAGAGATCATCAGGTTTGAATGTGCTGCCATTGTCCAACCTGTATTTAGCGAAGTTCACTTCTTTCTGTGACCGCTGAACCCTTTGTGCCATTTTTGCCTTTTACTAGTAGTAAAAGGTAGAAGAGGGAGTGGTTATAATAAAACATGCTGGCAAATTGTGTAAGGTCAGCCTGTGGAAAATAACTTTGGTGAAGTGTTTTGCTTCAGCGCTATTCTCTATTCTGCATTTAAAAACAGTGTTGCATATATGTATGGCACTTTATAAAATGTGGAAAAAAGACTTAACCGTGCCTACCTTTTTAATTGATTAGCAGCTGAACTGCCCTGGTGTCTAAGATGCTGCTTATGCACCATGCAATATGAATGAACCCCAGACAAGGCTGTACTCTCCGTCCAGAAATCGGAGAATAGTACTTGACCCCCATTTGTAAGTGATGTCATAAAGACACCAAAGCTTAGCTTTTGTTTTTCACCAGAGGACCATGCAGCACTTTGCAGACACTAAGCAGGTTCTCAGTATGTCGTTGGATACAGAGCAGAATGAATATTAGGCTTTCACAAGTATTCTCCTAGTGTAGGCATTCACACTGTTGTGTACTGCTTGTCTAGTAGTATTGGGTCCAGAAACTGATGTTTGTTCCCTGTCATAATCACACATATTGAAGTTGGACAAGTTGGTCATTGTGTATATTATGAAGCAGAGTGACAGATGTTGCCTTGTTTTATATATATGCCAAAGCAACACCATTTGCTCTTCTGCCTGTAATACTAAACAGCAATTTCATATGGGTACATTTTTCATTTCGAGAATCCTTTACGTGCCCTTCAGCTGGTATTTGAATGGACACAAGCAATATTTTGAATCTACAGGAAAATGGAGAATCTTATACATAAATAAAATGTCTTCAAAAACCTAGACGTTTGCTTATATTTGTCAGCAATTGATGCAGCCTTGACCCAAGGTGTTCACAGATGCAAAGAAGCATTTTTAAATAAATCATTTTCTGAGTACTTCTTATCTGCCACAAATAAGCTAGGAGCAAGTATTGTGTACAGTGGTACCTCAGGTTACATACGCTTCAGGTTACATACGCTTCAGGTTATAGACTCTGCTAATGCAGAAATAGAGAAGTGTGTGCCTGTCCTCTCAACTTTTAACCAAACAACGTGATCCTCAAGTTAATTGCATGGTCTGCAGATCTTGTAGCTGCATGTTCTTGCTGGACATAGCATCCACCCTCTTGATTTGTGTGATGTTCAAATGTGCATTGGCCATAAATCTGGAAAAAACTCCAGAAATATGCAGTCTCTCAGAGGTGGTGCAGGGGTTATAATCTCTGGGCTGTGGCTTCTGCTTAATGTTCTAATTGAGATAATACCCTTCTGTGCAAGGAAAGATCTGGGGGATATTTTACTTAAACCACCACTATATAATGATGGCATTTTGAACAGCTGTTTACAAATAGCCGCCAAGATATTAAATGTTCAAGTAGGAAAGCACTTTTGACCTCACTTGCTTTGAAATAATTGTACAATGAAATACAGCACAAAGCAGAATAATAGTTTGCTGGAGCCCTGAAATCAGCTGCATTGTGTCATTTCTGATAAACCTGTTTTACTAGTAACACAGCCTTGGATTACTTACGCACACTGCTTCCTATCTCTTTTTAAAATAGCAGGTGGGGTGTTTTTTTTTTTAAAGCAACCAAATATTGTATGCTTTTTGTCACAGTGTGTGTGTGTTTCACTTTTATTGGTGCTACCCTTTTCATTTACTGGTTGTCCCTTGTTCACAGGGGTGGGGATATAATATAGAGAACTACTTCAGAGAAAACATTTAAGATACAGTAAATACGCGGGTCTTTTTTCCACATTTTATAAAGTGCCATACATATATGCAACACTGTTTTTAAATGCGGAATAGAGAATAGCGCTCAAGCAAAACACTTCACCAAAGTTATTTTCCACAGGCTGACCCTACACAATTTGCCAGCATGTTTTATTATAACCACTCCCTCTTCTACCTTTTACTTCTAGTAAAGCACTCACATGCAAGGCTTCCGTCTCACTGGGATTCAGCTTCTGTTCGTTAGGCTTCATTCAGTCCATTACTGTGTCCAGGCATTGGTTCAGCACAGGTATGAACACAAGCAACATATTTTAGAGCTGCCCAGGAAGTTATCTTCCAGCATTAAAGATCAAAATTGGCTATCTATTCTGCCTCTGTTTTGGAAGCCACATTTCACATAGCACCTCCCTAATCACTCTGCCAGAGGAGCAGACCAGACTCAGTTGCCTCATGGGGCATTTGTGCTTTACATGCGCCACCCCAGCTTCAACATCCAGCTTCAACAACAGAAACCAGGAGCACATGGGGCTCCCCTCCTCACCATGCTCCCAGCCTTATCATCAGTTGCACCCCACTCACCCAATTGATTGCCAAGGTGATCATCAATGCACTGGAAACTACTGTATTTTTTGCTCTATAAGACTCACTTTTTCCCTCCTAAAAAGTAAGGGGAAATGTGTGTGCGTCTTATGGAGCGAATGCAGGCTGCACAGCTATCCCAGAAGCCAGACCAGCAAGAGGGATTGCTGCTTTTACTGCGCAGCGATCCCTTTTGCTGTTCTGGCTTCTGAGATTCAGAATATTTTTTTTCTTGTTTTCCTCCTCCAAAAACTAGGTGCATCTTGTGGTCTGGTGCGTCTTATAGAGCGAAAAATACGGTATTTTAAAATCATATGTGCCAGCTCTGGGGCTAGGGTAATGTTGTGTCATCAATGGGGGCATGAACTCAACTGTAGGAGTACAGGCTTAATGTGCTCTTCTCCTGAGCCTCCCCTTCCTGCCCCAGAGTCTGCCCTGTTTAAGCTGTTCTGCCATGCATTCCACAGAGGTATCTGTCATGGCAGTGGTGTTTCTTGTATTCTGTTGGCATAGCAAGGCCCAATCTGATAGCCCTTTTCCTCCAGTATGGAAATGTGTCCTGAATGTTTTAAAAGGTAGAGGTAAAGGACCCCTGACAGTTAAGTCCAGTCGCAGATGAGACTGGGGTTGCGGTGCTCATCTCGCTTGCTTTACAGGCCGAGGGAGTCGGCGTTTGTCCGCAGACAGTTTTTCTGTGTCATGTGGCCAGCATGACTAAGCCGCTTCTGGCACAACAGAACACCAAAACCAGAGCAGCGCATGGAAATGCCGTTTACCTTCCTGCCAGAGCAGTACCTATTTATCTACTTGCACTTTTGGGCGTGCTTTCAAACTGCTAAGTTGGCAGGAGCTGGGAGCTTATCGCGTCACGGGCATTCAAACCACTGATCTTCTGATCTGCAAGCCAAAAAGGCTCAATGGTTTAGACCACAGTGCCACCCGCGTATTTAAAGGTAAAGGTAAAGGTACCCCTGCCCGTACGGGCCAGTCGTGTCTGACTCTAGGGTTGTGCGCCCATCTCACTTAAGAGGCCGGGGGCCAGCGCTGTCCGCAGACACTTCCGGGTCACGTGGCCAGCGTGATGAAGCGGTTCTGGCGAACCGGCACCAGAGCAGCACACGGAGACGCCGTTTACCTTCCCGCTATGAAGCGGTACCTATTTATCTACTTGCACTTAGGGGTGCTTTCGAACTGCTAGGTGGGCAGGAGTTGGGACCGAAAGATGGGAGCTCACCCCGCCGCGGGGATTTGAACCGCCGACCATGTGATCGGCAAGCCCTAGGTGCTGAGGTTTTACCCACAGCGCCACTAGAAGTGGCTAGGAGAACCTTTAAGCCAGCTTTGTCTGGTACACCAGGTATGACATTTCCTGGACCTGGATAACCTGATCACAGTAGATAACCGTAAGGCTCAACCTCTGCAATACATTCTGTGTGGGGCTTCTCTTAATATTGGTCTTGAAGTTGTAGCTGGTACAAGATGTGGCTGCTAAGCAGCTTTATGGAGTGACATGTCACCAGCATGTGACCCTTTTTAAAGCAATTGCACTGGCTACTAATATACTACTGGGCCATGTTTAAGCTTAAGGTATTGACATATAAAACCCTTACTACACACAGGCAAATTGATGTGGAGACAGGAATTCCTACAGATACCGTATTTTTTGCTCTATAAGACTCACTTTTTCCCTCCTAAAAAGTAAGGGGAAATGTGTGTGCGTCTTATGGAGCGAATGCAGGCTGCACAGCTATCCCAAAAGCCAGAACAGTGAAAGGGATCACTGCGCAGCGCTCCTCGCTGTTCTAGCTTCTGGCTTAACCGTGCGAAGCCTCTTCAGGGCAGCGAGATGAAGATTCCCCCTGCCCTGAAGAGGCTTTGCGTGGCTATCCCAGAAGCCAGAACAGCGAGAGGGATCGCTGTGCAGCAATTCAGAATATTTTTTTTCTTGTTTTCCTCCTCCAAAAACTAGGTGCGTCTTATGGTCTAGTGCGTCTTATAGAGCAAAAAATATGGTACCTTGATCTCTGACCATGTTTGGTCTTTAAAGGCAACATTTGGAATTGTGTTAGGAAATTAACCAGCAACAGTTACCGTATTTTTCGTCCCATAGGACACTCCGTCCCATAGGACGCACCTAGTTTTTGGGGGGGAAATAAAGGAAAAAATTTTTCCCTTTATTTCCCCCCCAAAACCAGGTCGGGGAAACCGAACCAGGTCGAGGAACAGCGGGGTGGCGACGCTGCGCCTCCTTGTTGTCCCCCGAACTTGTGGGGCTGGCCGATGTCTGTCCGGCGGGCGGGGCGCTTTGCTTCAGGGCGCTCTTCGTGCCGGGCGGCAGGCTGCTATCCCCAGCGTAGGGTTCCCGCAGGGCTCCAACACGCTGCGGATGTCTGCCTGGCAGGCGGGGCGCTCTGCTTCAGGGTGCCTCTCGTGCCGGGCGGCAGGCTGCTATCCGCAGTGTGGGGACCCCTGTGGGGAACTCCCGCAGGGCTCCAACACGCTGCGGGTGTTGGATTTCCCCTTCATTTTTGGAGGGGGAAAAGTGCGTCCTATAGGGCGAAAAATACGGTAGATCGTTAGGTTTTATAAATCATGCAAAAGCTAATCATGAAGCAGTCTTTCTGGGCAATTCTGTATGCAGATGTTTTTTGAACTACTGAAATGGACCCCAGATGAGGTGTGTGTGTTGCTATGTAAAATAGGGAAAAATGATAAATGCACTAGTGAAGTGGGATATGCTAGGCATTTTAAAGTTTATGGGAGGGATAGATAGCTGAGCCCGATTGATCAAAAAGTATGTATCACACAAGTAATATACATTCTGGCAGCTTTACATGCAGAGCAGGTTGCAGGGTGCTGCAAGTATTTTAAAAATGCCAATCAACTTCTAATTTTACAACAGAGATACATGAGAAAGTTTCTCATTGAACAGACAAATTTTTATAGATATAAAATACATAATTATATGTAGCTAAACAAAATTGCAATATGTATCCAGAAGACATGCAAAACAATTCATTGTATGTTCTGGGTACTGCAGCTGAAGGCTGCTATAAGTGAATCCTCTGACTTCCTGTAGCTCTTGTCCATAAGATAAACAGATTACCACTTTTTAAGCATTTGTGTACTTCAGTTGTCTCTGTTTATAAAGAAGGTTTTGAAACTAAGTTGTAAAAACATGATGCACATGATACAAACTGCTTCTTTCCCAAACCTTCTTTAACATCAGTATGCTTGGTGTGATATTGGAATTGGCCCATAGATATGTGGCTGTTCATTTAAATTATGTGCTGCAGATATATTTTCTAATTCTGGGAACACATCATTCTTAGATGTCTAAATTATTGGTCACCAAATGTCAATTGTGATAGAAAAATTAAGATCTGGACTCTCCTTTTGGAAGCAATGCAGGATAATTTGTTTCCATTAGGTTATCATAGTTACTGGATCTTTATTTCCTGGGGCTGGGGTAGATGGCCATTAGAAATGTGTCAACTGGCCAAAAAAAAAAAGGTGTTTCTGTATTATTTTGATTGATAAAGAAAGTTGTCATAGGCTTTGAGATGTTGCCATCTGGTGGTCAGTTTTCTACTTGGCTGGACAGTAAATAGCTGCTATATCAGCTGTTGAATTCATAAAGGGTCTTCATAGCCCACTTTCTTGAGGGGGAGGAGCAACAACCAAATTCAGATATCTGAGACATGGTTTTACCTTGATGTTAAAGCAATTCTTGATGCTGCTCATTTTATTTGTGTTATGATCCATAAATGTTGTTTTCTAGATACCTTCATTCTTGTTTTATTTAGTATTGTAACATGGATGCATGTTTGCACTTTTAAGCAAATCAATGTCCTCTTTGTTTAGAAATCTTTAAAATTAATACGCATTAAACAGGATCCGAAAAGCCATTGGAAGAAGGAAAAGAGCTGCTAGTGCTTTTGTGTGTGTGTGTGTAAATGCAAACTTGTGCAAGAGTTCATCTAGTGCTGAAATATGTACGTTCCATTGCTGTCCTCATGCTTCCATTTTTAAATAGTTTTTACAAATTTATGGAAGCGGAAGAATATTTCTAGTTTTAGTTTCACTTTCATATTGAGCACTAGCAAAAAGTGTAAAACAGTCCTTTCATAAGTAGCAGATACTATTGCATGCAGAAGGACATCTAACAATGTGGACACCAATTATGCAAACATGTATCTATAAAACAATTGTTCTGTGGGGGAGATGGCTTTGGGAAAAATATTTCTGTCAAATAGTTGAGGTTATAGAATTAAACAATTAATATGGGAATATGGGGGCTGCATGTTTCAGATTAATAATTTCAGCTTTTTCCTGGCACACACACACATGCACAAGTATCCTGTTTGTGCGTCTTGTTTTCTTAAAAAGTACAAATATTATTGCATTGTTCAGAGCTGTTTCAGGAAATCCAGTTCAGAATTGGGGGGGGGGGGGAGGATATCTACTGTTTGACATGCCCTGTAATTCTTTTATTCTGCACAAATAATAGCAGAAAGATGGCAGGATTGGGGCATAGGTGAGCACACACTGATTGAATGTGATGACTATTTAAATGCTAAGTCTTAATTTACCACAAGACTACTGCATGAAATTGTGGGATTTTGTGTTTTTACATTGCACAGGAAGCAGCCCACAACCATGGTTGTTTGCTATATGGTCGGTCACGCAGCTGTGTCTGATGAGCAGACACAGTAGCTCCATGTTGGCCCAATGTGTGGTGGGCTTATGGCTCCCAGAGAGGAGCTGTTGCAGCTGGTTGAATTGGCAATAGCATGTCAAATGCTGCAACAGCACAGCCTGCATGTTACCTGCATCTCAAATATGCAAAGAGTTTGCTAGGGTCAGGTGGGAGAAGTGCTGCAAGATGAATTTGTACCTGTGTGGACATTGATGAAAACAAAATACCAGTACAAGGAATCATTTATAACGTTTTAAAGTCTTACGACTGCTGTTGCAAAAGCTTAAAACAGTGGTACCTCGGGTTAAGAACTTAATTCGTTCCAGAGGTCCGTTCTTAACCTGAAACTGTTCTTGACCTGAGGTACCACTTTAGCTAATGGGGCCTCCCGCTGCCACTGCGTCACTGCCGCATCATTTCTGTTCTCATCCTGAAGTAAATCTCTTAACCCGAGGTACTATTTCTGGGTCTGTAACCTGAAGCGTTTGTAACCCGAAGCGTTTGTAACCTGAGGTACAACTGTACATGGTCCCTAGTTCCCACTCTGTCCTTCAATTTGGTAGAAAGCCAATATGAAATTCTCATGGGTGGGTGTATTTATTTATGTATTGTTACACTTACCTTACTTTTGAGGTGGCTGAGGGGTGTTTGTGAGTGTCCTTTCTTTCATACCACAAACCATCTCACCGGTGCTCTGCATTCTGCAGCCTTGTTGCTAAGCCCAGGACCAGGATGAAAGCATCAGGAAGTTACTCCTCCCATAGAGGTTTTTCAGATCAGGAAGTGTAGGTCGGCTGCAGGCTGCTACAAAAATGTTTACAGCAGGGGTGGGGAAATATTTCTTCAGTCTGACAACAGTAAGGTGAGCTCAAAATCTACAGAAATTCTAAAGAAAATTTCAAGTGCCCTGAGTGAGGCAGGAAAATGAAAGTTTCTCTCTTGGAAGAGGAAAAATAAAAATAAAAATTGTAGGTCAGGCTTTGACATAGGTAAAGGTAAAGGGACCCTTGACTATTATGTCCAGTCGCGGTTGACTCTGGGGTTGGCAGCTCATCTCACTCTATAGGCCGAGGGAGCCAGCGTTTGTCCGCAGACAGCTTCCGGGTCATGTGGCCAGCATGACTAAGCCGCTTCTGGTGAACCAGAGCAGTGCACGGAAACACCGTTTACCTTCCCGCTGGAGCAGTACCTATTTATCTACTTGCACGTTTGACATGTTTTCGAACTGCTAGGTTGGCAGGAGCAGGGACTGAACAACGGGAGCTCACCCCATCGCGGGGATTCGAACCACCGACCTTCTGATCAGCAAGTCCTAGGCTCTGTGGTTTAACCCACAGCGCCACCCGCATCCCTCTGGCTTTGACATAGCATCAATGTATTTCTTATGGATTATGAGATTCTGTCCAAACTCTGCACTGCTCTCTAGTTCAACAAAAGTAGCCATGGTGTTAGCATCAGGCCTCCACTCATCTCCAAACTCTTATTTTCTCCCCTGCAACAAATGAGCAACTACAGACCTCTTTCCCATTCTCTCCCCATTCATGGACAATTCAATATTGGAATATGGATAGCCTTTTTACAAAAATGTGCTTGCTGTTTAGTTTTTTTTTGCCTTACGTACCAGCTTTCTAATGAAATACTTTAGTGATTTTAATTTTCCTTTTTTCTTTTTTTTCCAGTTTCCTCATAGTGCTGGTCTGCCTTATATTCAGTGTGCTTTCCACGATTGATCAGTACGCAGCTCTTGCCACAGGAACATTATTTTGGATGGTATGCCAATGGATATTTGCTTTATATATCATCTTAGGAACAATGCTTGTGTCTGCTTGCTGTTGAATTACTTTGAAAATGTGACTTTCAGTAATGTGTACATGCCAGCCCTCTCTTGTTTTTTTTGCATTGATTTATGGTGGTGTTTTTGGTTCCTTTTTTTCAAAACACAATTTCTGAATATGCATACTGATCCTTATCAATACAGTCATGCTAATTGTCCCCTGATTCTGCACCTGTGCATTTAGACAGAAAAGAGTGTGCCATGGATCCACAGCATCCTCTTAAGGTAAATTGTATCAAGTTCATGGGATGCCTCTTAATAGCACCATAAACAGTCCTTGCCCTCCTCTGTTTCTTACTAGTACTTTGGTAGGAGTTAGCTGGCATTGCATTACCTGACTTAATTTCTTAGGGTGGGCAAGCCAGCATTTATATTTAATTCGACTTGCCATTCTTTGAACAATTAGTCCTGCAGTTGTTTTGTGTGTTGGGAATTCCCTATTATACGTGCATTAATTGTTAATGTTGGCAAAACCTTAGCCTTCGTTTTCCAGCGAGTCAGCTTTCAGAGTTCATATTTATAATTGGGGAGCGGGCGCAGTCTTTATGTCTTTCAGGTGCAGTTCACTACGCTTGTACAATATTGGTTTTCTTTTCTTTCTTTTTTCCTTTGTCACTTATTGATAATTAATTAAATATATATATTAACGGAGCTGGTCATGAACAGCTACTTGCGGTAGTTGAGGAATAACCAGTACGGTTTTCACGAGGAAACAGATTAGCAAACTTCTACATAGGGTTCGAGAGTTTATTTATTTATTACCTGCCCTTCGCTGTAAGGTCCCAGGGCAAGTTGCAACTTTTAAAACAATATTAAAAACAATTTAAAACATACAGGCAATATTTGGCAAGCTCCTAAACCAGCCGTCCCCAGCCTCATGCCCTCCAGGAGTTTTAGACTACAGTTTTGTTTTTTAAAGAACTTATAAAAGTTGTTTCTGAAGTGTCAGTGGACTGGCTATTAATGTCATTGTGGCCATTATTGCTTTATAGGGCTATGCATGCACATGGCGCTTTACAGAACCCTGCCTGAAGATATGCACCATCTAAAAATTGGCACTGGAGATACCAGAAGAAGGGAAAGGAAATGTAGGCAGGGGAAAAACGAGGGGATATGCATTCATTTTGTAGAGCATGGGTCTGTCTGTCTTGGCCACTGCAAATTGTAGCAGTTCATTCAGTCGCCTGTCCTATTTATTGATTGTGCTTGTGTTTTATCTACCTGTTTGAGTATTGTTTTGTATTTTATTTCATATTTTACAGTTAACTGCCTTGAACACAACTGTTGCAACGCATCTCTAATAAATAACTACAGTGGTACCTTGGTTTAAGAACAGCTTAGTTTATGAACAACTTGGATTAAGAATGCTGCCGGAAGTAGGTGTTTTGGTTTGTGAACTTTGCCTTGGAAGCAGAACATGTTTCACTTCCTGTTGAGTGTGTTCCATTTGTAAATTGTATCCCCCGCTGCTATGGGAAAGCACGCCTTGGTTTAAGAATGCTTTGGTTTAAGAATGGACTTACAGAATGGATTAAGTTTGTAAACCAAGGTACCACTGTAAAGAGCTTTTGTGAAATGCTTCAGAGAAAAGTTGGCTCTTGAGGAGGGATTTGAAATCTAAAGCTAAAAGGCACAACACAAAAGGAAAATGGAAGGAGGTAAAAAGCAAGCTTGGGCATTGTTCCTGGTTACATAGTTATTGTAATGGCCAGTTGGAATGACTTTCAGAGCACAATACTGTACACAGTTAAGCAATTTTATTTCTGAATGATTTTATCTGCGGGATTAATTTTCTGCCATTAGGTGGCAGTGCTGGTAGGGTTTTGCCTTTCTGCTTTGTGCTGGCAGTTTTTCAACACCCGCGAAAGTTGGATCCAAGCCTGTGACTGGATCATCATGTTGTAGGCCAGGGTATATGTACACTTGGCACGTTTAAAATATTGGTGTAAGAGAGTTTTGGCCATGACTCATGAAGAGAATGAGGCATATTTGTGTAAAAATTGTTTTTGAGAGTTCAATATTTAAACTATAGAAAAAGTAAATTCAAACACATATTCTCCCTGCGAGACTATATTTTTCTTTTATTTTCATAAGCAAGAGGTTTTATGGTGCCAAGACACAGCAGAATGTTGTTATCTCAGCATGATCTAAGAAAACCCAAGCACATGATCCAAGTGGATTAAATATTCTTCTGAACAGAGGGATATACGGTGTGCCTGAAAAAGCTATTTTCTCTCACGAATCTCATTTTGTTGTCAGTTTTGGTCCCAGAATTACAAGGGTACATATTTGTAGAGAAAATGCAACATCACATGTGCTAGATTACTTTTCTTCCCTTCAGGATTTAACTCTTGCTAATATTGGAGCATTTTTCATGTTGGCTTAAAAGTATATAAGCCCTTCAATGTTTACTTTCCATTGTTTTTACTATTAATGTTTTTGGCAGAGATGCTTGTTTTCAATGTTGTATCAAAGAGAAACTAGGGCAGAGTCAATGTCAAAGGAAGCCTAAAAAGTTCTTTCTCACACAAACACCTCACTATTCAGGATAAGAAGTAAGGTAGGCAGGGTGGTTAATTGAATCACTGGGCTTTTTTTTTTTAAGATAATTTTCATTATATGTGAACAGCTGCCACCGCCCTTTACTACAGAGTGAAACAACTACAGAGTGAAACAACTTATCCAATTTTATAAACTTTGTTATTCATCTACATTTCATTTCATTTAAAAAAACATGAATTGAGGTTTGCAATTTATAGCTAACATTCATCCTTTTGTGGTCAGCAAAGCCTGCATAACCCATTTTCAGATCAATGGGGTTTTCATCTGTATTTAAGAACTGCTGCACATGTCTATACACACACACACACACACACACACACACACACACACAAAATTACCAAGCAACCTGTGTGTAAATTGTATCATAGGACACATGGATTAGTCATGGGTATTTGGTGTGCATACACTTAAGATTGCAACGTCTTATGATTATTATAATAATAATATTATAATATTAATTATAATATTATTAATAATAATAATAATTTATGTATACCCCGCCCATCTGGCTGGGTTTCCCCAGCCACTCTGGGCGGCTTCCAACCAAATATTAAAAACAATACAGTATCAGACATTAAAAACTTCCCTAAACAGGGCCGCCTTCAGTTGTCTTTTAAAAGTAAAATAGTTGTTTATTGCCTTGACATCTGCTGGGAGGATGTTCCACAGGGCAGGCGCCACTACCGAGAAGGCCAAAAGTGTTCCATTAATTCTTACACAGAAATGCTTTCAGTGTAGGAATTTGGCAATGTAATGTCTGAAGTGACCTGGACTAGTTGCTGGATGGTAGCCCATAGGTGTCAGACTGATCGTTTTCTAAATCAATAAGCAGGTCCTAAACTTCCCACAGATCCAGAGCATCCTGCAGGTAACCAACAGGTGGCGAATGCTTTCTCCATCCCATCTTGGCAAAATGCCTCAGTAATAGCAGTGAGCTTCTTTTTTTGCTGCCAAGTGTGCTGATATTTATTGTGACATTTATATAGCTTACATACGATGTCTTAATCAATTAGTTGTCTGTTAATTAACTTGTTAGTTGACTAAAGCGGCAATCCTATGCCCATTTGCCTGACAGCTAGTGCTGTTGAACTGATGAGTAGGCATGTTTAGGATTGCATTGTAAATTGCATTTGTAAATAAATGTGCTTATTTGAAGGCCTGAATGAAGGTGTTTGTTTTCAGGAACCTGAAAAAGGGGCATTTCACTCCTAATATTGGCATTATCCACCAAGGGCTATTCTGTGCATGTAGAAAAATCATGAGATAGAGTTCTTCTGGAATTGTAGTACTTTAGATTTCAGGTGTATGTCACAATCTTGAATGCTCACTCATGAAAAAAGGCTCCCTTCAACTAGTAAACTAGTATATAAGGGCAAATGTAGGTTAGGACACTCCTACCCCACCCTGATGTACTAGTTTTCTACAAGCAGGGTTTGTTTTTCATGATTTTTAAAAAATGTAATCCTCCCCTCCATCTCACCAGACCTACAGTCTCAAATGACACTGTCCAGAAAGGACTCTGTCGTGTAATTTTTCTTCTTCGCTCTAAGAAGGTGTACTGTTGTCTCCAAGGATGATGAAACTTGAAAAACGGATAAATAGTTTGCTTGGGGTTTTTGTAGTTATTGTTGTTCTGAAACAGAGTTGCATATTGTATAACATTTGCACCTATTTTCAAACACTGGCCAGCAAAACCCCTGCTTTTAATGGGTTGCATGAGAGGAGGATGAGAACACACATAATATACACACCACTTCTGGAGATTTTAAATGGGTATCTAAGAATATTGCTATCCCAGCTGTTGCCCTCCTCTCTCCAGTGTGAGAAACAGTGAGGGTGAATGCGAGGTCTGAAATTATTTTGCCTCAAGACCTTATCCAAATATGCTAAGACCAGTTTCTACGGGCCTTTTTGTATTTTAATGTGAACACCTGAACACAAAATACGCAAGTGGCACATGGACTGTGAACTGCAACTGTGTGTATTATTACCACCCTTATTTTAGCTTAAAATGTGGCTGGAGGCCTCACTATTGCATGCCTGCTTTTAAAAGGGAGATAATACTGCAAGCATGGTACCTGGGCAAATACAAAAAAGGTCTCAGGCCATACTGCTCTGGAAAGAGAGTGTAAAATGAGGCCAGAATATTGAAGGGAAGAACATCGCTGCTATCTTTCAACTATGAATTGGCACAGAAGGGAAAGATTTCATTTGCAAAATCTACAGGGGGCAGTGTTAAGCCGTCTTGTGAGGCAACTGCAACCGAGGGTGCCTTCAAATGGTTAAACGGTTAATTCTGCCATCATTTAATCATGAAAAATATTTTTTTTCCAAATAGTACGTGAGATATATATTTTAAAGTAAACAAAGAACTGTGGGGGGGAATAAGGGTCAGAGCTAATTGTTAATGAATATAATTCTTGTATAATCCCCCACAGCATTTGTAACTGAGTTCATGAATTTTATAGTGCCCTGGTAAGACTGCGGGGCAGGGGGAGATCAGGTATAGGGAGACAAGATTTGTACCTCTATAAAAATAATATTCAGAGTGTGTATATGTCTCCTGCAGTGTCCTTTCATCCATTCCCTCATAACTGTAATTCTGCTCTAAGCTTTTCAGTGGGGAAAATAAGCCTTGTATTGTTAGGCAGTGCACTGCAACGCAATGAAAGCCGTCCCCATGGAAAAAGCAGTCATACATTAAGAGGGGTCATTGTGGTACAGTGGTTAGAGTGTCAGCTGAGGAGCAAATTCAGGTTCATACCTTTACTGTGCACCTCTGTTAGCATAGCCTACCTCAAAGGGTTACTATTAGGATCAAACTGGAGGTGAGGAAGATCCGTGTATGTGGCCCTGAGCTCCATGAAATCAGGATGCAGGATTAAAATGGAATAAAATGAGTAAACAACATATTTCAGATTGATTTTTAAAAAGCAAAAGCAAACGTTATGCCTCAATTGTCATTTCCCTTAATAAAAGTAGCAAACTATGTTGCACTTTTTATTACCTGGCCTTTCATGTTCTTGTTGAAGAAGAAAAAACAGAAAATGTGAATTCAGCGAAGAGACGCCCTTAATTCACGTGGTCCTGACCCTGTAAGGAAGGGCTCTGGGCAGAACTTTTGGATGTGACAGATTGCAATCCAGCACAGACCAATAGGGGTAAATTGCTCTTGCCATTGGCAGGCTGCTTCTCATCGCCAACGTGATATGACATAGTGATTTCAGTATAATGACTGTAGTGGAGCATCTGTGTTACAAAAACCATTGTTGGCAAGCTCAGTTTAGAGGATGGAGGCTGAATGGGTGGAGGAGGTTATCTGCTGCTGGGATGGGGGTGGGGAACATGGCCAGTTTTCAGCTGGAAGAACAGTTGTGGGTTTTGAGGAGGGAGGATAATGGAGTTGAAACTGGGTACATCTTAAATGGTACCTATTGAGGTGCTAGTTGCAAGGGCAGCTTTTTCCATTGCTGCTTGTTGAAAACTCTTTTCTAGTTTCAAGAAACCTTTTAAAGTGGACCTCTTTATCCCACTCTATCTGTGTTGGGTTTGAAGTTGTTTTTAAATGCCAAGTTGGAGCTTCTTTTAAAAAAGAGGAAGTTATCATTGTTTTTATATATGAAATTGTGTAACATTTTTGGGGGGTTTGTGTGTATGATTTTTTAAACTGTCAAATTGCTTCCAATATATTATATGTGAAACTATTCATAAATGAATAAATAAATTTATTATTATTATTATTATTATTATTATTATTATTATTCTCCTTGGTATATCAATTGCGCATTCTGGAAGATACGGTATATCAGAGCTCTTTACAGGGAATTAAAGTCTGATTTTTAAGAACTCAGAGCTTTTAAGAGAGAGTTTTGCCGTGGAAGTAACAATGAACATATATTTCCATGTGGCATCAGCTGATTATAGATTTCTTTCCTCTCACACACTCACCATTTAATGGAGTCTTTTTAATCCATGGCTACTATGTGAGTTAAGAGAAAACACAGCCTGGAAGGAAAACACAGTTTTAGGGAATTGTTGTAAAACCTTTAAAAAAATTAGAACTCTGAAATCCACATACATTTGCTTTTTCTGGAAATACCGTCAGACGTAAAATACTAGATGAACTTTAGGACCGATTGTAGTTACAGGTTTAGAACAGTAAATCTCACTTCGCGCAGGGCATCTGGATGAGAGCAGTTTTGCTATGCAGAAATGATTTTAGACTTACAGTCCTACTATATATAATAAGCAGAGGAGAGGAAAAAATTTCTGTTCTTGAGATGGGGAGAGGAAACTTAAGCCTGTTAAACCCTGGCATACAGCAGAATTGAGCACTGAGAAGGATTTTTAAACTTATCAGGATTAGCATGTTACACTTGCAGTGACAGGTGTTTCCTTTATGTCTTGTCCAAAAGTCTGGGAAGTAGTTTGTCATTAAGTGCTACATTCAGTGTGTATCTCAATTTCAATATAACTGGAGGGCCCATGGCTTTGTTAGGTCCTTGTTTTTACATCTGACCTCAGCCAGCTGGAGTCTATTGTCTTAAGCGTAATGTAACAGCTGACATAACATAA
Organism: Podarcis tiliguerta; assembly: GCF_965153285.1. Lineage (NCBI taxonomy): Eukaryota > Metazoa > Chordata > Lepidosauria > Squamata > Lacertidae > Podarcis > Podarcis tiliguerta. Next base: position 63,231,096 of record NC_139534.1, read on the forward strand.
CGGATATCAAGCTTAAAAGCCAAAGCAGCGTAGTGAACTGATGGAAACGAGAGGAGAAAGGAATTGAAGGGTTGGGGCGGGTATTACAGCATCCTGACTCGAAGTGGAGGGCTGATTTTTGTTTTCCCTGGGGGAATTATCCAGGAAATAATGAGATGAGCCTGCTGATGCTCTGTTTGCAATTGATTGCATATGATAGACTACCGGAGGCAGGTTTGGGTTTGCCAGCTGTCACTAGCTGGTAGCTATTGAATTGCTTTAAGTGGCCCTTGGTGTGGAAAGAGAGCCTGAAATTGCAGGTGTGGCGTAATTGAATAACTGCAGTGAATACTGATGAGTAATTTGAAAAAAAAAGGACTGTGAAATAAATATATTGAAATAAACTTTTAATTTACAACATGCAGGTACTGAGTTTTATTGGGAGGGGAGGGAAAGGATAGAATTAAGTTGTTGGGCTTCCTAAAACGTTTGGAGGAAGGACAGAAAATAATGCAGGCTTTTTTGGGGGGGGGGGAGGAATAGATGTTACAAGGGAAATTTGAAGTCCCCAGCCCAGTGTTTCCTTTGTAAGATAAATGCAGGGCAGGGAGATACCTGGAGGGAGGGGGTCCTTAATCCTTCCCCATTCACCATTTCCCCTCTGCAATTGCCCTCCCTTGCTGCTTTAAATTAATTTCTTCCCCAGCTGGGCTCCCAACCAGCTGGTGGGGGAAGGGGAGATTTTCAAGGGAAAAATCTGTAAGCACCCCTTCCTTCTACCTTCGCATTATCTCCGGAAATATGGGTTTAGGAACTTGCATTTGTGGAGATAACTTTGAGGCTCTTCCCTTAATTACCTGAAGTCATTTCTTTTAGTTTTGGCATGGTCCATCCAGAGATAATTTTCAGGTTCCTTTTTGTTCCAGTGAGAAATATTTGCTTAGCATTGCTGTTGAAAGCAGTGGAATTTCAAGAGCTTTTTCTAACCAAAGCTAAGCACTTTTATTATTAATACATAGGAAATATTTGTGAACTGAAAATATAAAGTGGAAAATTATATGCACCTTATTCAATGCTTATTATTTTTAATTTTTTTTGCATTGTAAAATGGATGCACAATTTCGAACTAATTGCTCTTAGTTCGAAAAGGAATCAATGTGACATAGGAAAGGAAGGTCTCACTGCAACCTTAAAACAATAACTGAATATTAGCCCAGGATTGCTAACAATTATATATTAGCTAGGTCTGTCATTTTCCTAACTGTGAGGTGGGTATTCTTTAGAACTCAGCTGGTTAAAAAACAAATTATCTTTTGCTATGCGCTTATAGATAAACCAGGCACTGCAGTTTGTTGTCCTTGGGGTTTTTTGTGTTTGTTTAATGTTTACAGAATGCTCATATTGTGCAGGGTAGGACAGCTGCAGCCCAGAACAGCAAGTATGTTCATTGGGCAGGTAGGAGAGCTACCATAGATCAGAGACAAGAGTGCATACTTTGCATGCAGCAGGTCTTAGGTTCACTTCCTGGCCTCTCTAGTAACAAAAATAAGATAGGAGCTGATGGTGGGAAATCCTGTCTGCGACCTTTGCCAGGCAGAGTAGACTGGGCTAGATGGGCAGTAGTCTGATTTGGGTTAAGGCAGATTCTTATTTTCCTGTCTTGTCACCCTGAGCTACTGCCTTGTGTGGTTTAAGATGGAGCAAGCAAATAAGAGTTCAGAATGGGGTGAACCTGTGGCCCTTCAGATGTTTCTGGATTAAACCTATTATCCCTGAGCTTTAGCATGCTGGCAGGGCTGATGGCAGCTGAAGTCTAATACATCTGGAGTGGTAATGGTGCTCTCCCAGTGGTTGTGATGCCTCACGCTGCCATGGGCACTGGGGGAAGGCACCAAAATTTGTCTTAAATATTTGCACCTATGCTATGCTATGCTGTTATGCTATGCTTTGTGCTAAAGCCAGGTTTCCAAGCACAATTCAAAGTGTTGGTGCTGACCTTTAAAGCCCTAAACGGCCTCGGTCCAGTATATCTGAAGGAGCGTCTCCACCCCCATTGTTCTGCCCAGACACTGAGGTCTAGCTCTGAGGGCCTTCTGGCGGTTCCCTCACTGCGAGAGGCCAAGTTACAGGGAACCAGGCAGAGGGCCTTCTCGGTAGTGGCACCCGCCCTGTGGAACGCCCTCCCATCAGATGTCAAAGCGATAAACAACTACCTGACATTCAGAAGACATCTGAAGGCAGCCCTGTTCAGGGAAGTTTTTAATATGTGACATTTTAGTGTATTTTTCATCTTCGTTGGAAGCCGCTCAGAGTGGCTGGGGAAACCCAGCCAGATGGGCGGGGTACAAATAATAATAAATAATTATTATTATTATTATTATTATTATTATTATTATTATTATTATTAATTGTTCAGGGCATTTCAGTCTTTGCCTACTGTTATACTCTTATAATAAACCATGTATACGTCTATCAGTCCAATAGTCATCACAGCGTAACTTCCATGAAAATCAAACTCCCTATTATGCTCAATGTTGTGTGTCTTTCAACAAATACAGAACAATGCACACTAACGATGGGATCTGAAATAGCATTTTCAATATTTAGATATATTTCCTGCTCCCCCACCGAAGACCCTCAAAGCAGCCTACAAGCAAAACAATAAAACTGGACCATTAAATTACAATAACAAGGAAATAAACTTAGTCCTAAAGAGTCTAATATTCTAAAACAGCAACAACATCACACAAATCAGCAAACTTCAAGAGCTTACTAATTTACCACTTGTAATCTAACTACAGAGCAATTGGGAAATGTTTATCTATATAGCATCCAACCCAAATGATGTGGTGGATTTTACTATGTACCTGCAGCAAACCAGCAAATTGTGTGGCAGGCATCTGGCAAATATCATGGTGTGGCTTGATGCTGCAGACATACAGATCTTTGGTGTACTTGCCCCTGCCCCAGCCATGGCGACCGTGTTGGTGCACAGTCATCTAGGACCACTCTGTGTTAGCGGTGATCGGGAAAATTGTAGCACTTAGTGGAGTAATAAGTACATGTTGACTTCACTGAATAAATGAGCTATACACATTTATCAAAAAAGGTTAAATATGATACTTGCAAGATACTCAAGCTAAGCTGAGTGGGCCTTGCACATGTTAGAAACCCATTTTCCTTTCCACTGTGATTTGGGTGTTAAAAGCAACCGCATTCCAATTTCACATATTTTACACATTTGTCGCTCTGAGTTCCGACAGGAAGAAGGGCAATTTCAAAATGTAACAAATACATAAATATAAATACTGTAAGTTATTGTGAGGTGTTTCTACATACTTTGTGGATTATTATTATTTTTGTGTAAGCACAAACACTGGAAGATTTTGAATGAAGTCCCGGAGACTGAGGCATTTTTAAAAAGTAAATACTTGCAAGAATGCAAAGCTATGTAATTCTTCATTTTGTTGGCTTCTACTCCGTTCATGGCCTAAATCCCCCCTTATATGGCAGACTAGACATTGGAGTCTAGCGGCTGTCAACAGAAACATGTGGAATGTGCATTCTGAGGTAGCTCCAATTAGTGTTAAACTGAGAAAAGTCGTATGCTGGGTTGGGAGGGGGAAATGAATTAAGGTGTAAATATAACTGAAATAATCTTTCAGGGGAAAGCAACACTGAATTAGGCAATGCAACTACCAAGAAAGAAGGAATGCAAGTTTATAATCAGCAGTCAGAGTTGCTTTAGAATGCAATCTGCCTGCCCAACCTCATTGTCTGATGCAAGGCATGGCATGCTGCAGATGCTGGGGATTGAGCTGAATATAAACGTTTGAGAGACTAAATGAGGGCTGAACAACTTGAGACCACCACATTGAATTATTTCTAAGAGCCACACACTCTGATTTGTGAGGTGCATACCTACAGTCCTGTTTTGGGAGTCCTGAGCATGAGATTTATTGAGTTATTTTGTGGAGTGCTGCACATATCTAATGACCAACATCTGACCTGGTGGATCAGGAATGGTGCAAACCTGACCTAAGCATAGAGGAAAATGTCTCCATGGTCTTCTTCTGATCTTTGAGGAAGCCATCTTAGACCAAGTCAGACCATTGATCCATCTACCTCAGTGTTGGCTTCGCTCACGGACCATGGCTTCCCAGGGTTTCAGCCTCTTCCCCATCCCAACTGGACCAGAACAACATGGCTGCCCCACTGTGTCTGCTAATTGGCCACATCCCCATTAGCGGTGGTTCTACAATCAACCACTAGCTCTACAATTTGCTTTTCTTGCTCTCTTTAGCTGCTTGTGAATACAAAGCTCTACAAACTGAGCAATCCTAAGAGGCTGGTGGGGAGAATCCATAACAGAGGAGCTGCCACTCTTAAGCCCTGGTGGCCCACCTCCGCTGGGGCACAGACAGTGGAGGTGGTGGGGAAGCGCTTTCTCCCCGCCCCCTTCCTGCTTTTTCTATATGTAGTCTTTCTTTCCCATTTATATTAGTGTATGGGGAAGGGCAGGAATCTCTGTGCCAGTTTGGGGGCTGGTGTAGATTTTTGTGGATTTCTTAGGGATGTGTCAGGGGGAAAAGGGGCCTTTGGATCAGCTACCTTCAAGCACTGCCACAGTACACTTCTGTGGTTAGCAGGGCTCATTTCATCTCCAGAATGCTAATTCCACAGCATCCTTTAGGATTTAGAGCCCAAGTCTCATTTCTGAACAGAAACACTGAAAAATGAGCTTTTCGTTTTTCCAGAATGTTCCTCAAAACATATAGTCAGTTCCTTTAGCTGATTTCTAAATATCTTGTCATTGGTAAAATCAGTAAAAACAACCAGTTAAAGTCAATGTTAATTTGCCTTGTTTTTAAAGGTTATCTTAACTTTGTAAAAGAACAACAATGTTTTTACTCCTTTGCTATCCTTTCAATATTTTATTGTATCTTTACTGTTGCTATTAACTAACCTGTGCACCGTTTGGTGGAAAAGCAGGATGAAAATGTAAGAAAATGAAATAAATAAAAGCTGCAGAGCACCTGTAAGAATAGTCTCCTCTCCTTCCTTGTCAATATTTTTTAGAAACAGGACAAAAGACCTAAAGCCTGTGACATCTGTTTATCAGATATGACATTGGTTTGAATACACACATAGCAAGCAACAGCCTGTCTTCCAAAGTGCTCCAGGTTCTCAAAAAACAGCTACTGCTAGGAGCCCTATGTTGGGTACACCCAAAGACAGACAGAAAGTGTGCATGTGCATAAACATACAAACACATATACATACACAAAAATACGTAAGTGAATAAATGGATAAGATTACAATATTAATGGATCTCAGTAGATCTGGATATTAAGGGCATATGAATAACCATGATAATAATAATAATAATAATAATAATAATAATAATAATAATAATAATGACAGACTTGATACTGTAAGCTTTCTCCACTCCATCTACTGCTTAGCTAATAACCAAATGTGTTATTTAAAAAATGAAGCTGGTCAGGAAAATATTACTAATATGATTAAGTCACACGTTCGTGTTTAGACAAGTAAACCATTACAGGTAAAAAGCTCAAAATGCTGTTAGCTATTTGTGTGTGTGTGTCCGTGTGTGTCCGTGTGTGTTTATTTTAGGCTCTTGGTTTTTTGAGTCACTGCAGGACCGTTAAGATACTGAGCTTTTACATAATATAAAGCTATCCGTCACTTAGCATCAGATATTTAACAATGATGCCACCATGTTCAGATTGCAGCATCTGGGTTCCAGACTTGAGCTTTGATACGGTAGGTAGAGGCTCTCTTATTTCAGGGCTTTCTTCCTGTTTTCTTCCCAGCCATTTCCCATCTGTGTCATGGCTGTCCCTCTGCCCTGGGGGTTGGGCACCAATGCAGCTGGTGTCCTTGCCAGCAGGCTTTCCTCCTGGAGAAAAGATATCTCATTATATCTCTGTAAAGGGTAATAAACCTCTGGATGTGTTTCCCCCCTCTCAAATACTAAAATAAAAAGCTGTGGGTGAGCAAATCACTCAGTAAAGCACAATGCCTGGGATAATGGGAAATGCACTTTTTATTTTACTTTTCATCATTTATATTTCCACGCAAGCTTCTGTTTTCTCTCTCTCTCCTAAGTACTGTTTTTAACAGAATAAAAGGTCACGTTTTCTGTTTGTCAGCCGTGTTTCAGCGTAAACAGGATTCCAAATCACCTATAATAGGCAAATCTTTTGATATTTTAAAATGACCATAGTAGTGCAGTACAAGCTGCTGGTGGTGTTTTGTGTGTGTCTGTTTTGCTGGTTTAATAATATCAGAAGCGCTGAATCCATTCTCTTTTGAACTTACATATTAAGATGAGGTAAAAAGGTAAAGGTACCCCTGCCCGTACGGGCCAGTCTTGACAGACTCTATGGTTGTGTGCCCATCTCACTCAAAGAGGCCGGGGGCCAGCGCTGTCCGGAGACACTTCCAGGTCACGTGGCCAGCGTGACATCGCTGCTCTGGCAAGCCAGAGCCGCACACGGAAACGCCGCTTACCTTCCCGCTAGTAAGAGGTCCCTATTTATCTACTTGCACCCAGGGGTGCTTTCGAACTGCTAGGTTGGCAGGCGCTGGGACCGAACAGCGGGAGCGCACCCCGCCGCGGGGATTCGAACCGCCGACCTTTCGATCGGCAAGCCCTAGGCACTGAGGCTTTAACCCACAGCGCCACTCGTGTCCCTGAGGTAATCATTAGCAATAAGTCCATTTTTGGAAAGAGGGAAATATGCTGTGCAGGAATCAGCTGTCAAGAGTGCAACTCTGGACCGGGCGACATCTCGAAGAGGACTGACAATGGAGAACCTCTGTCATTTAATTTCTGCTCTTTGTTTCTTTGCAGCAGGACAGAGTTTTCCAAAATATATAAGATGAACCTTGTGCAGTCCAGTGCTCTTAGTTTTGATATCTTGAACCATGGGAATAAGTATTTGTCAGAGCTAAACAGTTGTGATAGCTGCAGTGATACCAACTCACCGTCAAACTTTGGTATTAAAAAGAGGCATCGCTCAAGCTTTGATTACAAAAGGTCTGACTTTCAATCCTGGTATCTCCAGGTAGGGCTGTGAAAGACCCCTGTCTCATACTCTGGAGACTTCCTGCCAGTAATACTGAAGTCTGGGTTTTGAGGTAGCTTCTGATGTGCCAGTGTGAACTATGGTATCTCAAACACATCTACACATGTTCCTCAGGTCTTCTGGAATGAGTTATTGGGTTAACCTTCACACCAGCTGTATTCCATAATCAGGTCATCATCCTTTGCTCAGTACTTCTGTTTCTCTTTAAGTGTTTGCACTTTTACCTATACCTTGATTGAAGATGGTCATAGTGATGTGTGTGTATTTCCCTTTTTATGGTAATACATTAAAAAAAAAAAAAAAGCAGAACACATGGATCACTTAGATGCTTCTAAGATCTCCACATGTCTTCAGTCTTGTGCTTCTTCTCCCCTTTCTTTCAGTAAATTAAACCTTGTGCCATTGATGTTTATGTATCCGTACGTGCCCCATCTAGGTGATGTGTATGCAAAGTTCTCCTCTGGGCTCTCTTTTTATCCATGAAGAAGATTGGTTTGGCAATGTGTTCCTTGCACAGTTGGTCGGCTGAACTGTCCATGTATATATATATATATTCTCCTTTGGGGGAGGTGATTGATGTGCACAGTGAAGGAGGATCAAAGGAAGAGCTGGGGAGAGGGGAGCTGCGGTTAACAAGAATGCTGAAACATGAAAACATACTTATTGAATGTAACTGGTGGTCTAGCCCTTGTTTATAAAAATAAATCTTATGAAAGATGCACTTATTTCTATTAGTCTGCGATGTATATGTCTAGACCGATGAGCATATATTTTCTCTCCCTTTCTATAAAAACCACTTTTTAAACAGCCATTGCTTCAAGGTAACAGAGTCTAAAAATCATGTGTGTAAAAATAAACATTCTGTTTTAAGTTGATGAAGGAATCTATTATATTTGCAACGGTCTTTTGATTTATGAGGTTGCTTTGAAGGACGGGGCACTTTGTGATTTGTGGAAAAAGAATTTGCTTTTCCAAAATCGGCTCTATAATCCAGTTTTGCAATTACAGTTGCTATACCCTTGGGGTGAGTAATAGTCTATTGGTGGTTGAGAAGCTAGTTATGTATGCAGATAAATGTGGGTGTAGATAACAGAAGCAATGGCTTCTGATACCATCATAGGTGTTAATTACTTAGGAATAGTACAATGATTCTGTTATCACAAATTGTTGCTTCTGTGATCGGCCACCGTGCATATTTGGCACATAAATATTACTTTTAAAGAAACTAGTGTGCAAATATTTTATCAATGGCAAGGAGAGTGATGGTATAGGGAGCAAAATCAGTTGGGGAGTCTGCAGAAATGCTTAACGGGGGGAAAATCAAATACAAAAACAAAAGTACAAATCCACAACAATAAAGTAAGCTCAACACCACACCTACCAAAAATTTCAAGGGTTGTAACCAATGTCAGTCATACTCAGAGCGGACCTTTTGCAGTTAATGGACATGACTAACTTCAGTCCATCAATTTCAGGTGGTTTACTCTGAGCATGACTAATGTTAGATACAACCCAATGAAATTCTAGTGTGCCCTATGAATATGGCAGAAAAATAAAAGCATATTTTGTAGCGGAAGAAAAATTTCAGGAAATTAGGGGACGGGTTTCAGCACAACACTGCCAGGACTAAAACTAAAAGAACTCAGCTGCGTTGGCTCTTTTTTATGTTTCCTTTGACAAATGGCTATTTATTTAAGATAAGGTAGACAAATAATTTGGTTTGGGGGTTCTCGGTGACTTAACTTTGAGAGAATGCCTAGCCACATTTCTAGCTGGTGGAACTGGTTGTAACAACACACAAGTGGTTTAACATTGGAGTGACCTTACCCATAAAAGAAAATTCAGCCCTTCCTTTGTGTGAACTGGAAAATTGCTACATGACAAGGAGAAAAAGAGCTGAATGGTGCATTTCTGAACAGCATCTCCCAGAAGTTTCACATTAATGTTAAAAAGCACGAGAGACAAGATTAATCCTATGAGGGGCAGCACCTTGAGGGGTCTGGCAGACAAGAAAAGAGCCCCTGCAAAGTAGTGCTTCGGGGCTCCTCTTTTTCATGTGGCCCAGGACAATTGGATACCATGGTTGGCAATATCACACCAACAGGGCACCAGTACCAGCATCTGTCTCCTGGTCATAGCTGTCAACTTTCCCCTTTTCTTGCAAGGAATCCTAATCGAAATAAGGGAATTTCCCTTTAAAAAAGGAAAACATTTGACAGCTATGCTCCTGGTGTAGGTGAACTACCAAGGCAACATAGACATATCTTACTGCATTAGTGCCATTTTATTGATTACACTTGATTAATGAAATAACTATCAGCTGTATTCAAAGCTAGATAATGTTTGCTGGTGTTGTGTATGTTGCATTGTTATCAAGTCAAAGCAACAGAGTTTTATTAACTAGAAGACATAAGCCAGCCTCTCACCTTTACAACCTACTCTGTAAGTTCCCTGTGGAGTTAACACTCCCTCTCCATCATCTTTGGCTTATTGTTACAGCTTCAAAGACATTCTAAAGCCTTTGTTGAATTGATCATTAACTCTTCAAAGTTATAATTAGACATTTGAACTTGAGTCCATTTAAAGAGAAGAATGCAAGAATGAAAATGGTGGCCACAATTGTTTTTCTCCTCTTATGGCTCATCATAGTAGCAAGTGATGAATTAGTGGACTGAAACGAGATATCTAAAGCTTTGAAGGAAGCATAGTGATAGAGAGACACTAATCTGAAGAAGAGCTTTCCCCTTTGATAGTATTCATCCTTAGTTCAACAGAGCATCGAGACTGGGATTTACAGACATGGTTTAGTTAAAAGTTAAGCAACGAGATTGCGCTTTAAGTAGGAGATAATTAAGCATGTGCTTCACTTCCCTGTTTAAATCAGTGGGGAGATGGAGGCAATGTGTCTTGGTGGTTCTCATATCCCAGAGATTGGTCAGTTGCCTGTTCTGGATGGGATTGCACTCCCTCTGAAAAAACAGGCTCAGAGTTTGGGATCCAGCTTTGTCACGAGAAGCTCAGGTAGCCTCAGTGGCCTTTTACCAGCTATGGCTGGTATGTCAACTACAGTCAACTACTGGAATTGTGTGACCACGGTGCTCCATGCATTGGTAACCTCAAGGCTTGATTGTTGCAATGGGTTCTGTGTGGGGCTCCCTTTGGGTTTGGTCCGGAGGCTCCAGCTGCTGCAAAATGCTGCGGCTAGACTGCTAATGGGGACAGACTATTGGCAACGCATAACTGCAATGCTCTACCTGACCAGGGTCAAGGTTCTTAGATTAATTCACAAGGCCCTTAACAATTTGGTCCAGCATACTTCAAGGACTACCTAATTCCTTATAACCCTGCCTGATCACTAAGGTCTTTGGGGGAGTCACTGTTAGTGGTCCCTTAAAGCTTGGATGCACAACTTATATCCACCAGGAGCCATGTATTTAGTATTGTGGACCCAATTTTATGGAACTCTCTTCCAGCTGAGGTCAGGCAGGCCCCTCCCTACTGAACAGCCGGCTCCTACTGAACCCATTTTTATTCCAGCAGGCCATTTTAACTGATTATTTTTTTAAACTTTTTGTATTGCATCCTTGTAACCCAGTTAGAGATGATTGTATTTTAAATAATAAAACAGAATAAAACTGTGGCCGGATTGTGCCTTAAGCTTCTTAACTGTCTGGCAGCATCTGCTACAACAGTACAGTGCGCATTATGTCTACCAGTCTGCTCACACAAACTAATATAGAGTAGTAGAGAATTACGCACACACGAGTTCCAACAGCTTTAAACAATACTAGCTAGCCTAAAAGTGGTGGCTAAGGGGCTGGAGATAGGGAAATTGCCATTGAAGATTCTGTCTGAGATGCTGGGAGAACCTCAGCTTTGGGTCTCCCACTTTTGCCTCGCTGTCTTCTGGTGGAGGGTTTGACTAGACAACAGCTGGTAGCTACTATAGCACGGCTGCACAGTGGATGGGAAAGCCTGTCTCTATGGTAACAGTGAAGGCATTGGAGGTGCCTCACTCTGCTCAATCTGGGGAATAGCTAGCTAAAGACATCTGGTCTGTGTAGATAAATCTCCAGGGAAATTAGCTCATTTCATCTGATAGTAACTACAGAAACATTGGACTCTGTTTAATAGTGTGATAATGAACACGGGAGATAGCAGACTAGCTCAACTGTTCTGCAAGTCAAAACCAATCTTTGTTTAGGCAGATTGTTGCTTCAGGTTGAGACTTTAACAGATGATCTTGGCTGTAGTTATAATCTGAGTGTTAAAAAGAGTATTTTGAGGAGATAATACATTCTCATGAAGAAAGAAAACTTGCTTTATACAGAGTTTTTAAAACAATAGCTGGCCATTTTTCTTTCCCCCTTTAAAACAAAAACAAACCACTGAATGTGAAGTTATAAAGTTTGTGTCACAATACTTTGGCTGGTACACAATTATGTTTGTGTGTCTGTGTGTTTATAGAAGTTGTGCGCGGTCTCCACAACCTACAGGGTGGTCCACAGTATAGAAACTTAATATATTAATACAATTAATAATACAACTGTTGATTGGTGTAACAGATGATGTGATGGACAATTTGATTCTCTCAAATGGGTATGGAAGGGAAGGGAAGGGAAGGGAAGGGAAGGGAAGGGAAGGGAAGGAAAGGGGAAAGTCTCTTTTTCGTCTTGCTGGCTCCAATGTCTGTGTTTATATGAATGTAAACTATATGCTGTGCCTTTTTATAGACTGTAACTCGAGGCTATGGAATAATAAAATGACATAACCTGGAAGAACATACAACAGCATATATTTCCCCCTCTTTTCCTTATTTTCCTCTCTACACTTGTGAGTCTCTAATGAGCTAAGATGACCAGATACGAGAATTTGCTGAAGAGTAATAATTTCACGTCATTTCTAGCTTGTTAATTGCCTTTCCACATTACTGCTCTCAGGGCAGTTAACAATCCACAGACATAATGAAATATACAACAAGAATCACATTTCCATCATTTGGCAATTCATAAAACACCTAAAAGCAAATTGACAACATTTAAGGGTCCATTTCACTTGTAGCAGGGGTTGCCAGTCTAGTGCCCTGGGAGGCTTCCAGTGATGTGCCAGGCTGAACTTCTTTTTTAAGGAAATCTATAGCCTTCCTAGAAGGAAAGTTAAGAGGCAAAATGTGCAGGTATCTTCTAAGTGATTTCTGTGAAATGAGAGTGGTGTGGCGGCCTTGAATATTTTTTTCTAGTACTGAATAATACTCCCTGTTATGATTAGACAGCAACAATATCTCTTCTCTATTTCTCACTGTGTGTGTATGTAAGCTCTGTAATCAGAACCACCAGGATATAGCTGACTTCCCATGGTAAGCATAATTTTGTTTTACCACCATGTTGTGACTGGTGGCCCTGCACTTTCTCCAAATTAAAAATGTGCCTACTGATCCAGAATTTTTGGTTATCCCTGCCTTATCAGCAAACAAGAAAACAAAACCACTCCCATCAATATAACTGTGTCAGGTTTGTACTATTTATCATTCTAAGGGAATGAGCTGAAGTTTTGAAGGAACTTGCTTTCGTTGCATGAATGAGTAAAAATAGGCAGAGTGCAAGCTGAATGTGAAAGGAACCTGAGATATATTTACTGGTTCTAAAATTAGACTAAGATTGCTGCCAAAACCACCATGGCCAAATATTTCTGTGGAAAACATCAGTGCAGTGATGTATAACTGGCTTGAATATACAAATATCCCAAGTTTAGCTACTTGGAGTGTGTTTCCTCTGTCCAAAATAAATCTACAATGTATTCATTATGGAAAAAATAAGATGCATTTTGTTGGCTAACTATTTAACTTTGGACTAGTAAAGCAAAGTAATATATGGAACAACTCTTTCTTATATGCAGCTCTTATTGTTTTCTGATTCTTGAAATATTTTTATATTATTAAAAAAAACAACCCTATTTTTATTTTGTTCTGAATGTATCCAGTTTAGAACAAATTTGGCAACATGCTCTTTGGAACTAGCTTGTTATTAATTAGTAGAAATAACTGTACTGAGAAATGCAGTGTGTTTACCGAAAGCTGTAACTTTCTAGGGGCCATGTTGCATATAGGGATGCAATGTTGCCAGCAGTAGGAATTTGACCTTTTGAGACAAAGTGGTGTCATGTTAATGGAATGTGATGATGTCACATTGTGACCCCTGCTAGGCCAGAGGTTAAAAGCACATCGTGATGTGGTATGTGAGATTGTAATTCAGAAATGAGCACAACATTTGTTTACCATTTTTGGCATCGGCATAAAGTAATTTTGGATTACTTGTTATCTTCCAAGCCAGGCTGTACCTTTGCACAGTTTATTTGTTTTATTAGTTATATTTACACTCAGGCCTTTCATTTGGCAAAGCATCATAAATGTTTTTCTACATTTATGCACACACAGGAAAACTCAGCCCTTCTTATTGAGTTGATCCAGTAAAAGTATATTGTCTTTGTTTTAGTGGATGTGGAAAGAAAATGAAAACTTTAAAAATGTTTCATTAGAATTTTCTCTCTCCCTCTCATCCTTATTAACCAAGATACAGCAGAGTATCTTTAATTTATTTTTAACTGTATCCCTCTTCAGTTGCCTTAGGATCCCTGAGGTATGGTAGGACACTTCTGATACCACATTGATGGGAAAGGAGCATAACTGAATATCAATCATGGTCAGACATTTTGATAGTCAACCAGTCTGATTATCGATAAAGCAGCCATTGTGGGTAGAATTCTTGAATCTATTGGAATCTCCATCTTAGTTCTCATTTTTTCCAGCGATTTCCTTTATCTCCTTGCCACCTCTGTGTGTTTTCCACACTGCCACTCCAGCCTTCTGCCAATGCACACTCAGGTCCAGCCTAGCTGGCGAATTGGAAATCCCCTGCAGAGGTTAGACACTAGGAAAGCAGCCTGATCCTGGCAACTCTGGAAACAAATTGCACTTAATGGTACTTAGATAAATATTTTCCCCCACCCCATCACGTCCCAAGTCCCTCACATTCCGTCAGGAACTGCTGGAACTCTGTGCATGTGCCCTGTGTGTTGACCCTTTCAACTGCAGGTGGCTGCTTCTCAGTGACATACCTTCAGACTCTGGACTGGCTTTGCCTATCCAGGGTGGCCGTTGGATCCCCCTGGACCAGGAAGAAGTCCTGTTTTAATTAAGTTGACCTTTGTTCACGCAGCAGCTTCTTCCTGAGATCTGGTCTTTTCCTGTGTCCTTGGTTACCTTTTGATCTTGACTTCGGGCTTGCCCCTCAGTCCTGCCTCCTGGTTTGTCCTCTGTTTCTTTCTTACTTTTTTCTACTGATTCCTGGCTTGCTCCTTGACCCTGTCTCCAGGTTTGCCCTGTGGTCATGACTTACTCTTTGGTCCAGACTGGTTCTATGGCTCCTGGTTCACCTCAGACTGTTGTCCACGGCCCAGCCCTGATACATGCAGTCTTCTCATATAATCCTACCCTTGACTCAAGCCCAGATTGGCACTGAAATGGAGTTTCCTTAACACCCACTCTATTGCTGTCTTCAGTGCTTCTCAGTACATCAAACTATAAGAGTCTGGCTAAATTCTCTCCTCTCATCTCATCTGTGTTGTGGCATCCTACACATCTGTCTCTCCGTAGCCTCATTCCCTGCCCACAAGCTCATTTAAATAGCTGAAAAGTTTCTCAATAGCTTCTCCACCTTCCCACCTTTTGCCACTGCCTAGTCAGGTGAAGCACTTCACCTCATCACTCTTTCAACAACACAGAGGAAGAGACCTAGAGATGGCCGTGGTTTGAAAAGAGGGAACTGGGATAGTGATAGAGACAGTCGCCTGTGCTGCACTGCAAAAAAATCAGGTGATCTTCATCTCTGAAAATTGACTGGTGTTTTGTCTTTTAAATGTACTTTTAAGAGAGTATAATTTAGGAAAATGAACAAGTAACTATGTTTAAATGAAATTAGAATTTATCGCCTAATACTTTGGTATTAGATGAAAATTTGGAGGAAATCCAGTCATTCTGAATAGTACATTTGAAAATGCATGCTTCAGGATAAAGAATTTGACCTTCTGTTTCAGGTAATAAGTTGAATCCAATCTTACATCTTCAGTCTAAAGACAGGAGACTTATTTGAGCTTTCAGTCATGCAATTAAGAATCACATGGAGACAGAGAGCAGGGCTGCAACTGGGGGACTTCCTCCCACCCTCATGACCTTGGGCAATCAGAGTCCCACATCATGGGGGGGGGGGAGCCTCTGTGAATTTTTAATCAATGGGGTTCTTAATTGTGTGGAGTCAAGGCCCAGAGGGGGCTATGATCATAGTATCAATTAAGTGCTGAAGATTATAGCCTAGGTAAAATTGTATAAGTCTCTCAGGTCGCGTGTAATTCACTTTTACAGTTTGCAGCCATTTAAATGCTGCTGCTTTTGGTTACCCAGTAGAGTGATTCAAAAAATTATAATGCACCTTTAAGCACATGTTGTATTCTAATCATACTCTTGGTATTCCCTGAGAAGATCTCTAGAATTTCATGGAGATGGCTGCAGCATCAAGTCAATGCGGGGCGGGTGTTGGTTCTGTTTTGCCTCTTCCCCTGTCCCCTTGGTGTGTAACATCCAGCCTGGTTAAATGTTTTGGAGAACTCGAAAGCTTGCTCACAATCTTTTTAACATTTTGATCAACCGCTAAAAAAATAAAAATAAAAACAAAATGTAGAATTGTAGAGTTGGAAGAGACCCCGAGGGTCATCTAGTCCCACCTCTTGCAGTGCAGAAATCTCAACACAGAATCTTCATTGTCTTCATCTTAAAATTTAAATTTAAACCTACCATGCACCGGCAGGTCCCAGGGCAGGCTACAACAATTTATAATCCAGTATGAAAAACAATTAAATTGCAATCACAGGAATAGGGTAGGTCCTGAAAACACACATTTCAGATGGCAATGGCGTGGTAAAAACATTTATCTTCGGCAGTTGCCGAAAACTGTATAGTGAAGGTGTCAGACCCACCTCTTAGGGGGAGAATTCCCAAACTTTGGGTCTGCCAAAGAGAATTCCCTCTCCTAAATTTCTGTGGATGGTGGAACTTCCCCTCTCCTGATCTTAATATGTAAAAGGGTACATTGGAGAACCTGGTAAGGTACAGCTTAAACCCCTGAAAATAAAAGGACATTTAGGTTGAAATCCTATATAGGAGTGCACTGTATCAACTTGCCAGACAGGTTCTTTGAGATGGGTCTGGGCACAAGTGTAGCATGGAACATAAAGGAAGGTTCACAAGCTTATAACTGTTCCTCATTTGGAGAAAAACGCAACAGCGGGGGGGGGGGGCACACAAATAGTCAAGATTCAGAATGTGAGCACTCCTTTCAGCAGGCTCATAAATAAAGGAGAGCATACCTAATTATTTTGCTCATTGAGCAGTATGTAGCTGTAGCTGTAAGTGGATCACACTTAAAAAACAACAATTAACAGTAAGCAATGCCTTTCTTTGAGGATGTCTGTAACCCCAAAGTTCTGAACAAACAAAGGAATAATTTGCACCATGCATTGACGCTCCAGTCATAACTTAGCTAAAGATGGGAATTATTTCTTTTGAATATCTGAATCTTACTTGCCAGCTATCTCTTGCTTCAGGGTAGTTTACATTACATCCAGCTTCTACATTTTGAATGGAAATATTTTTGTACGCTTTGGCTAACTTTTAGAGGCAACATTAAAATGCTTACTGAACGAGTTTTGCATGCTTATAAGTTGGGAGGTTTTTTTAAAATTACCACTGGCGCATGTATTTTTTTGTGAGGTGTATTAAGTGCCCACAGACTACAGCTTGAGTGTATAACTGTTATTGCAGCTGTGTGGAGGAGCATGATGTGTATTCCCTGGAGCGGCCTTGGGAGAAAACCCAAATATGTTGAGGCAAAAGCAGGTTGTGTTTATGGAAATGTCAAACAGAAATATGGAGCTTGAACTCTTATCACAGTGGAGTGTGACATCAACAACAGCTTAGGGATTGTACAGATGTGAATGAATAACAGTTATGTGGTAGATTTATTTTTAATTTCAGGACCAAAATGGCTTCATGCCTTTTTAATAGGTTTTTAGAAACAGAATCACTTACTTTAACTTTGCTTTCTCATTTGGTTGCAAACTGCTAAGACTTGAAATAAAAGTTGGTCCTTTTTAAAAGTGTACTTAACAGTTCATTATGTTGGATTACATTAACAGTTCATTACATAAAGACTTTGAAAGAAAGGCACAGTAAAGAGCTTGGATGCCCGGATTAGTTTCTTCATCTACTAAAAAGAACCTTGCGTAAAAAAAACCTTGATATTGATCAGTACCTCATCTTTTCACATGTAAAATTAGCTGTTTCCTACTTGTGCCACTGATGGCTGGGATTCAGAGTGCAACATGCATTGCTCTGCTTGTACATGGGGGCTTCTCTGCTCCCCTTTTGCAACAACAGCTCTCATGATCCCCCAAAGCCCCCTTCCCACTAGGAAACCACTCGTTGCTTGTGCCCAGTGGGCTGGATCTTAACTGTAATGTCTGGTGTGGTCTCTTGAATCCCATTCCCTAAAGAGTCACATAATTGCCAGTTATAGCAAACAATTCAGACCACAAATGCATAGTCACTTGCCAAACGGACTGTGGATTTCTAGAAGCTGATGGTTCAGAAAACAGATAGGCTTTAAAACAGGGGTGGGGGATGTTCTTGGCTCTGCAGGCCAGATCCTTATCAGAACAGGCCTTCAGGACCAAATTTGACAGTTCAGTGGGGCTGTCCACTTGTCAATCGCATGATGTCACAATGACATCAGACTGGGTTCTTTGACATCCAAAGAGCCCTGCAGGTTAGAGCACCTGAGGCTTTTGCTTTTCCACTTATCAGCTGATAGTGAGAGGGTGGAAGCCTGATTTCTGCAGTCTTCAGCTGCAAATGCAAGTTTGCCACAGGGAACCCACCACTGCAAAGGATCCATCAGCTTCACTGCCCCTCAGCTTAAAGGTGGTAGAGCCAATGTTTGATTTCCCTTGTCAAAGCATTCTTGGGAGAACTCTTTAAGACTCACAATTGTGCATTGTTGGCTACATCTCTACCTGCCCTCTACATGTGACACGAAGTGTGGGGCAGGTTGGTGTAGTTTAGGGTAAATTTGAACCCCTGTTGAACCCTGTTTGGCCCTTAGGCCACAGGTTCTCAAGTCCTGCTTTTAAATGGTTAGTGCTAGCCCTGCAAAATCTGAGCATTCTGGTGTAAGAGAGAAGTTGAGTTTGTGTATAAAGCTATACTGTATGTACATGTTTAAGGCCACAACCGTATACCCTGTTGCCTGGAGAAGCAGCTGACCCATTGGGGGGGGGTGATGATGACCCCTGCTGTCCTAACTTCCTGTCATTGAAGCTGCTACTACTGGCCAGTAAGGAGAGTGGGTGGGACTAGGTGACAGGATGTTAGAGCTGTGTGGATGTACCAGGGAGTAATCCCCATTGATTTCAGTGGGACGTCTGGTAAACATGCATAGTGCTGAACTGTAAATAACCTTACTTCAAGAGTTTGAATCTATAATCAAATGGTGAACTGCTCCGCTAGCTCAGACCTAAGTGTTTATTCTTTTAAGTGATACCAAGCCAACCTTCTGAAAAGGGTGCAGTTAAATTGTATATGATTTCAAAATTTTAGTGTTTTTTAGATGTCTTCTTCAGCATCTAAAAGTTTTCTTTAAAAAAAAAAGCTCTAAATTAAACTGGCCGTCACTGTAGTAAACCAGAGGACTCAGTATAGTTTGCGTGCAAATTCCAAATTAATGTCGTCTAGCCAAGCCAGAAGTTTAAAAATATCCCTGTGTAGTCATTTGCCAGAAATGACTGCATGTGAAATTTGTCAGGCACAGGTGCACCATGGTCTTGTCTTGGGAGGCACAATTTTCCTCAAAGCAGAGGAAAAATCATTAGCCCAACACTTGCTGAAGTCAGCAGAGTGACAATAATCCTTTTCATTTAGGATTTGGCTTGTGTTTATGGTTGCAGTTTTCAGTGAAGCACACCTAACTCCTAGCTCTTTATTATGTACGCTCTGTGTTAGGACAATTCTGGTTAGACCTTATCACCTATGATTAATTTATTTAAGGGAAAGCAGCTTGATTCCAAATGTTTCTGCACAGTAGAGTTCCTACATAATGTTGTGGGATAACTCACTTGCTACTTAGCTTCTTGTCCCTAAATTGTGGGTCTAGCAAAGTCCTTAGTGCTAACAACGTGAATAAGGAGATGACTCAGGCACAGTGTCAGGATCCAACTCAGCATTTACCAAGGTCGCAAAAAATGGAGGGCTGAGTCACCAGGAATTCGTCTAGAGAAATGAGAATTACTCTAATGTTTCTATTTCAGTATTTTTCCCTAAAATGTTATCTCAAAAAAAAATAGAAAAACAAAAAAACCCTACTGCCCCTCACATGTTTACAAACCTGTGTTTACTTCACAAATTATATTTCTCTTTAGAGAAAGGTAGCCAAGACTTTGTCCAAAGATTGGCAAGTACGCATACATGTTGCCTCCTGCACAGCAATTGTCAGCTGCAGAATCCCATCATGAAGTAAAATTTGCACACACAAGGGTCCCTCACTCTAAGAGGATCAAGATGGTTAGAAACTGTAAATTTCTGTCTGCCTCTTTGAAGTGTGCCAGAGATAAAAGTTTTAATAAATGTAGATGCTCTGCAGGTACATATCCCTGATCTCCTAATTATCAGCGTTTTTTCTACCAGAAGGCCAAGGTTGCTGCTTCGCAACTGGCTACCAAACACATGAAAAGATTCTTAGTGTGTGATGACCTTTAAGGCGTCTGATATAAAGAATGTAATAATTACAGGAAAGAGTATTTCAATAACATGTACAGAGTTGGACACATGTTTAGGATATCATACAGAGATGGGAGGGCAGAGTTTCCACACCACACGGGAAGTGGAAATGCTGGCATGGAATATTCCTGCCATGATGTAATGGCTCGTACTGTATGGTTCAGCCCTGAGATTTGCAGCATGTGCTCTGGCTCATATAGCTTTGACCATGCTGTCAGAAGTGTAGGTGTGACTGCTAATTTATAATTTCTGTCATATTTAACAAGGTGCTATACTATTCCCATAATTTAGGCAGAAGCCAGATTAGGATCTACTGGTAGATTTTTGGGTCACTTGCAGCAGCAGATCAGCAAGAGTTACTGACTCCCAATTACTTAACAGTAGCAATGAAAATATGTTTCCCCCTCCTTGTCTAAACTAAGCTGCTCAAACAGAGACAGCTTGGGGGCAAACGAAGAGTGGCTTTTTGTGTGAAGGGGCTGTAAGCTCTGTTCTTGCACTGGATGCAAATTCCTGGGCAGAGACCTTGATCAGAAGCACCTGTCCTTTATTTCTAAAGGTATATTTTTTGCATACACGTTATATATTTAAATGGCTTTTCATTTTCTAGCCGGAAGGCTCCCAGACTTGAAGATCAACAGAAAACAAGACAGGTGGTGGATCTTGGCATTCTCCCAAGGCAGAAAGTTGCCCGCCTCTAAGTTATAGTGCGCACATGTCACTGCTGGTACAGGAACAGTGTCATTTGCATTAAGGCACAATTAGGAATATCTGTTCTGCAGGTCTAATTATGTCCCAGTTTGGCCCGGGAGAACGTTGTCCACAAATCATGCTCACCTGTCTCACACCTGTGATGTCAGTTGAGGGGCAAGTATGGGCATGGCTACAGAAGAATAATTGGGAGCTGAAAGTGAGCTCCTGAGAATTCCTTCGCAAGTAGGGCTCCCTGTGAGCACTGACCACCTGATAGGCAGTAACAGGGAGCTTTACTGACACTGAGACCGTGCCTTCAAAGGGGCTGATCAGCAGTTACAGGGAGTCCCTTTGAAGCCCATTTGCAGGAAGTTTAGATTCACATGGAACATTTCCCCCCCCTTTTGCATGCGTCTGTTTCTCCCACCTGCCAAAAATTGGGCCTTGAGAGATGGGAAATAAGGATTCTCCATCTTGGCATAAGAACACGAGAAGTGACCTGCCTCATTAGACCAAAGGCTTGATCTAATCATTCAACTTCTTCTCCCACTGGCCAACCATATGCCTACGGGAAGCCTACAAGCAGGACCTGACCACAACCGAACCCTCCCTACTTCTGGTTCCCAGCAAATTCCATAATTTAACTGTATGCTGTCTGAAGAAGTACTTTCTTTTGTCTGCCTGGCATCTTTCAGCATTCCACTTCATTGGATGTACCTGATTATTATTGGGTGGGATGAGTTGCTCTTTCTATCCACTTTCTCCACACTGTTCATCATCTCACACATGTCTATGGTGCTCTCTCTTATTCACCTCTTTTAAACTAAAAAGCCCCCAAAGTTATAACTCCTTCCCATAAGGGGAATTCCTCCTGCTCTTTTACTTGCCCTTTTCTGAATCTTTTCCAGCTCTACCATATCCTTTTTGATAACTCTTGTTTGCATTTTTTGCTTGTGTCAGCTATTCCCTCCAACACACATATTTTCTCATTTCTCTTCTGCTCACACTTTATGCCCTTAGTATATTGGATTGAGTTTGTTTTAACATATATGTCATGCAATCCTGTGCATATTTACTTGGAAGTTAACAATGCCCAAAGAGGATTAATCCAGTGTGTTCAGGATTGCAGCTTCAGTCTGGTCCATGTACTGTATGAGACCTCAGAGTGGACTTCTGTAAATAGTGGCTGGGGAAACCCACCCAGATGGGTGGAGTATTATTATTATTATTATTATTATTATTAATATTCAGTCAGAGGTTTATGTACATCAACATTCTGTCAGAAATTCTAGCTTGTTTTGAATAGTTCAATAAAGACACAACTCTCCACTGTGAGATTTTTTAGTGCCTAACTCATTCCTGATAACCCCAGTAAATTTGAAGCTATTAGTCCCAGTTTAAAACTGGAATAGCTGAAACGGAATCCTCAGAATGTAGCCTTGCTGCTTTTGTAAAATACCTTCACATCTAAATCACCGAAATTTCAGCTTCCTGTGGAATGGTATATATACTATAGGGTATATTGAAGTAGTTCATGAGGACTTGTTTGTTTGTCTTTCTAATGAGTGTCCCAACTTATTTTGAATATAAATAGCATAGCCTTTTGCCTGTCTGCAACTTTCTCTGGCAGCTGTGTCTAAATGTAGTGACAAAAATCAGTCAGTCAGCCCCCCACCCCCGATTACTTATTGGGCTTATACAAGGCGAGATATTAAATACACTTTTGTCTGTCACCCAGCCACGGGCAGGGGAGGGGGAATTTGCCAGTTGCTAACGGATACCTGGCATTTTTGTGTATGACCATGAAGAACAGCTTGTGAACTTTCACCTCTGATGTTTCCTGAATAACATGGGTCTCATTTAGGTCAATAAGCCTTTATCAAAACGTCAGGAGTGAAAAATGTGTCTTGGTGTAAGCCGACTGGTCGTTCTCTCCAGTTGCAGGAGTCTATAGAACAATCAATGTTCTCTAAGCTTGTCTGCATGTCATGCAAAGAACTGGATGACAGTAACCATTGACTACATGTCTGTTTCATTGTCTTTAGGGCAGCCCACATTTGCATATTTGTCAGTGTTCCTGTTATCCAATGAACCATGGAGGGTCTTTAAAAACACACAACTCTCATGCAAATTTCTCTCACACAACACTCCCCCCCTGCACTTTGCAAATCTGAAAGCACTCACAACTTAGTCTTTTGTTTCTTTCTATTTTCGTACTCTTCTTACAAAATTAAACTCTAATTTGCATGTGTGGAGTTTTTGTTCAGAGCAACCCTTCTTTTCCCTTTCTCAGAGTTTGGTTTTGCTTAATCACTATTTATTTGTATTTTGGTGTGTTGAAATATGGTTGTTTTGCATCACATATATAGCACAAATCGCTTATAACTGCTCTTGATTACTGTATTATTATTATTATTATTATTATTATTATTATTAAAGACCCAGCTGACTTATTTGTTTGCTTATTAGCTGTTTTTGTCCGGGATGGGGTGAGAAGACCTAGGAGTTTTATTAATACACTGAAAAGGACACAAGAGAATCTTAGGATTTGTGAGCACGTGTAAAAGTTAATAACGTATAAGCTAAGAGAAAAAAGGTCTCTTGATATTTTCATGTATGCAGCTGGATCACTCACAGTGCAATCCTATACAAACTCAGAAGTAAGCTTCATTGAATGTAATGGGGCTTACACCCAGATGATATATCTGAGATTTCACTGCAATTCAGTATTTTTGAATTAGAGGGAGAATACTGCTCTCCACTAAATATTCTGCTTAAAAAATATGAATGAAAGGAAAAATAACTGCTCCATCACATGCTAAACTCCATTATCAGAGTCTGAGAACAGTTTTCCTATGAAATGAAACGCACATAAAAATATTTTTTGCTTTTCCTTCTCACACTTTATAGATGTGAGACTTATACTTTTCTGATACAAGGTCTGTATTTATGCTATCTTAATAACATTATTGTTTTATAAAAAATGGGTTTGAAATTAAAGTTGCAAACCTAATTAAACTTCCCATGAATTAAGTGCCATTGAACTTGGCTAAGACTTTGAGGAGATGAGATTAGGATCCAATTATGGCAAGCGGGATTTTGTTTTGTTTTTATCACATGGAAATCATCAAAATACCCTGTAATAGATTTTAAACTTTTGATCGTTCTCCTGATTGTTTGTTCCTACAGGGCTTTACCATATATTTTCTGACTCACAGTTCTCATATTTCATTATCTGCTAATATCACCTGAAAAGTATTAAAAACATGTTATATTAATCTGTGCCCCCCGTCTGTTTCCTCTAGGAAATTGTATTAGTGGTATTTTTTGGAACCGAGTATGTAGTTCGATTGTGGTCTTCAGGGTGCCGCAGTAAATACGTTGGCTTCTGGGGAAGACTTCGTTTTGCTAGGAAACCCATTTCTATCATTGGTGAGTATATAAAGTTCTCAGTGGCTCCCATTGCATAAAAGGAATTCCCATAGTGATTTCTCTCATTTTCAAAAAATAAAGAGAAAGTGTTTTCTTGTAAAAAACACACACACACAAAAAACAAAACACCAAAACCTCAAAGCAGTTTACAAAAAAAGCAATAAAATTATCAGTAAAAAGAGTTAAAAACATCTATTTAAAACATTCAAATAAAAATTAAAAACAATTACAGTGGAACCTCGGTTTTCGAACGTAATACGTTCCGGAAGACCGTTCGACTTCCAAAACATTCGAAAACCAAAGCATGCATTTCCAGAAGCTCAGTATGGAAGTCGTGTGGCACCTTCGGCTTCTGAAATGGATTCAAAAACTGAAGCAGTTACTTCCGGGTTTTTTGGCGTTGAAAAGCCGAAACGTTTGACTTCCGAGATGCTCGAAAACCGAGGTACCACTGTATAAGCTAGAAGAATATTAAAACACATCAACTTTATACATATCTAGGTAGGCTTGTCTAATGTGTTTTTAGTAGGTGTCAAAACACGCACCTGCTTGATGTGTGGATGCCGCCACACTAGAAGTCCGATTTCATACAAATGTGGTACAAGCATTACGCAGCATCTATAAAAGTGCCTGTTCCACAGATCAAAGCAATCAAGTGGGAGTATATGGGGTAAGGCGATTTCCCAGGTAAACTGGTCCCAAGTTGTTCAGGGCTTTCTATGCTAATAGTAACACTGCGAACTTGGCCCGATAGCAAATTGGCAACCAGTGCAGGTTTCTGAGCAGAAGTGTCATATGCTGAGAGGGTCTCACTCGTGTCAGCAATTGTATTCTATGCTAACTGCAACTTCTGGATCAAGTGCAAAGGAAGCCCCACACAGTACACATTGTAGTTATCTAGTCCTGAACCGCACGAACTACTATGGCTAGGCTTTCCCAGTCCAGAAAAGGTCATAGTTGTGTCAAAGGTGCTTCTAGCAATTGAGGCTGCCTGGGTCTCTGGTGACTGTATGTTGTTGTTTTTCATTTTCCAGATCTAATCGTAGTTGTTGCTTCGATGATCGTGCTTTGTGTGGGTTCTAAAGGCCAGGTTTTTGCAACCTCTGCTATCAGGTAAAATGATTAAATCCAATTTAAAAATCCTTTCTTTTTCCACCCTGTTAAAAAGTGTATCTCTTAATCCATTTTCCCCATCCCAGTGCCATGTATTGGTTAGAATGTTAGAGTGGTCAGATTTGGAGCTTGGGAGGTTCAAATTCCCAATCACCCATGAAGTTCACTGTGTGACCTTGAGCCACTCCCTCCTGCTTAGTGTAGCCTACTCTACAAGTTTGTTATGAGGATAAAATGCAGAGGTGGCAAATCATGTCTGCTGCCTTGTGTTCTTTGGAGGAAAGGTGGGGTATGGATGTACTGACTAAATCATAACAATTTTTAAATTTACTCTTCCACTCTCAAACATCTGTTCTCACTTTTTTCATTCACTTTTCTTTTAATGAACTTCATTCCAGAGGCATCCGATTTCTCCAGATCCTGCGAATGCTTCATGTGGATCGTCAGGGTGGCACATGGAGATTGCTGGGGTCAGTAGTTTTCATACACAGACAGGTATGTAAAAACTTAAAAAGGAAGTTCAAGTGATAAGGATGTTTTACTGTTAGGCTGCCAGATTCCATAGACCATATACTGTTCTTGGGGTATCTTGGACTAAATGAAATCCCCTTCCCGCTGCTTCAGACTTTACTCACAGTTAATCACATTTAATCAGTTTAATGAATTAGCTGATTAACTAATGTTATTTGATTGACTAAGGCTGCAATCCTATACCTGGAGTCAGTCTGACTGAACTCAGTGATGGGGCTTCCTTTTAAGTAGACATATGTTTCAATGGTAAGGTTTCTTTTACTGGGTGACAGACCTAATAATTTTAAAATCTCTGTGTGTGCAAACAAACACATGTAAAAATAATTTGCTGTGGTTTTGATGTAATTTGTTTCAGTTCTGCTAGTTCCGATCCTACTTTTTCTCACATATGGCCACTTGAATCCATTAAGTCTTATTTCTGAGTAGATGTGCATAGTATTGTGCTGTCAGTTAATCCTTTGTTGTTTTGAGAACAAGGTTAAAAATATCATTTTTCCAACTTCAGTTTGCAATTCTGCTGCATTAAAGTAATTGACAATAATATTTTTTTGCCCTAGTATTAAGGTATAATGAGTTGCTAAGTGCAAATTGGAAATATCAGGTGGTAGTCAACTAAGCATGATGCAGAGTAGAGTGACTGAAATTAATGAACTGTTTGATTAATGTTTAATTGGTTAAATTCAGTGTGGTAGCTGAGCCCAATAATCAGTCATTCGTTTTATAAAATAGCATTTGGCAGCAGCAGTATTCTATGTGCCTCTAGTTATTCATTAATTTGCTCTTATTCTTCTTTTCAGGAATTGATAACCACTCTGTACATTGGATTTCTAGGCCTGATTTTTTCATCTTATTTTGTGTACTTGGCTGAAAAAGATGCTGTGAATGATTCGGGCGAACATGAATTTAGCAGCTATGCGGATGCCCTTTGGTGGGGAGTAGTAAGTATAATCCATAGTACATTTTCAAAATTAGAAGAGTCTTTTTGTTCTAATGTGACAATTTCTAGTATTTCTATGAAATGTCCTCATTCAGGAGCAACACTTAAACCATTACTGATGGCATTGCATCTAGTTTGAGCATTATTCACAACATTTATATAGGAAACATTGTGGTTTGTTGCTATAAAATGACCACGGATCTAGCCTATGTTTAGCCTATTAACTGTGTTTGGGTTGTTGTGTATGCACTTTCCTGATTTGAAATAGTAAGGACTTGTGAATGTCATTTAACTTGGTATCGTGGACCAGACCCTGCGTGTGAGTCCAGACCTTGAAAACCCACTTTTTATGAATGGAGTTTTCAGGATTTCTGCTCTAGTTCTTGCGATTACCACTCATTGTGTGAGTAATGCAAGCAGCAGAAAACAATCCTGGATCTTGTAGGGAAGATAAAGAAATGCCTTCAGTCAAACTAGCCCACAGTGATTCTGGTTGTACCCCAGAAATATAGGGCAGCAAAGTGACATCCAGCTTCAGCAAAGCAGAAGTTTGCCAAGAATTCTGCATGTACCGAAGGCACCCAGAATCTCCTGTCTCATTGGGCTGAAAAATGGAAGGTGAGGCCTTCCTCACCTTCCATCACCAAAGAAGTACTCACTTCACTCTTGCTGAAACTTGCAGGTGGCATCAGGAGGACTATCTCCTTGGCTTCCACAATACCTGAGGGCTCAATAAGTTTAGACCAGTACTGGAGCAACAACTGTACTGCTGCTCGTCCTGAAAATGTTATATCTGAGTCAGGAATGTGCTTTCTTGTGCCAGGTTTTTTTGCTCTTAGCATAGCCTCTGTTGTTCTGGTATTGTACCTTTGTTTCCTGTGTGTAGGCCTGCAATTGCAAATTTACTCAGTGTTTGCTCTCGTTGCTTTCACTTGACACCAGTTAAGCTGAATCTGGATACCACCATCAAGATAATGCAGACTGCAGGTCTTTGCTGGAGCCACCTTGGTCAAGAACATGGACAGGCAATGTCCAGGGATATTTGGACAGGGTGGGACCAGATTTGCTAAATGAGCACATCCAGTTCTCCAAATAAGTGTTGTACATGTACACCACACATTCAGTAACTGAGAAACGCGATGGCATTTTTCAGATTTTTATCTCTGTTATATAGCCTTCTATATGAACTCTATGAATCTCCCCCTTCCATATTCTTATATGTAAAATAGTAAATACAATGCAATCTCTTGTGGGATCAGCAAACTTGCTTTTTAAGCTTTTAAACTCTTTCTAAGGGGCTACATTACACCACAACATGTTCAGCTTCTTCAGAGGAGTGGCTTACATGGCTTCTTAATTAAAGGTGGCAGATGCAACCATATGCAAAAAAGGCACTGCCTTGATTTTGGCAGCAAAAGTATACTTTTGTCAAGCATGAGTGGCGCTTTGTAAGGGCTGCAAAGCTTTCCTCAATAGGAATGGAAAAAATTAGCCTATAAAAAGAAGGCAAAGCAAAAGGAAGAAAATACAGTCCCCAGCAACATAAGCAGTAATATGCATACAATCTGAATACAATTCCCATTGCTGAATGATCCCCTGAAGATCGGAACAAAAAGATTTCAAACCAAGTGGTCAGGAGCTAAAACATAAGACTGAGTTTCAGAGATAGGAAATTCAAGCTAGCCACAATCTCAACAGCAACCATTCTTTCCCCCAAATTTAGGCATTTTCAGGCTTTTGGTTGGAAGCTAGAAATCAAATTAACCATGATGTTAGAGATGCATGAATGCATTTCAGATTGTATTTTTCTTTTGCTACAAGCGGCTCCGGTGTGTGTGTGATATGCTATGAAGGACTGGAGCGGGGGCAGTGTCAAACCCTTCCCCCTGTGATACAACCCAGGCCCAGATCCCTCCTGAAGCTGGTGAACATCCATTCAAGCTGAATGTTGGAAGATTCAGGACAGATAAAAGAAAACTTCTTCACGCTGAGCATAGCTAAACCATGGAACTTGCTCCCACAGGAGGCTGCGATGGCCACCAACAGAGATGGCTTTAAAAGAGAATTAGACAAATTCGTTAAGGAGAGGGCTACCAAAGCCTCCTAGCCATGATGGCCATGCTCTGTCTCTGCAGCCAGTGGGAGGAGGTCGTGCTCCGGAATACAAGTTGCTTGGAACCACAGGAGTGGAGAGCGGTGTTGCGCACAAATCCTGCTTGCTGGTTTCCCACAGGCCTCTCTGAAAACAGGATGCTGGACTAGATGGGCCATTGGCCTGATCCAACAGGCTCTTCTTATGTTCTGGTGTTGGGGGAAAACATAGTGTCAGTGGCTGTTACACTGTTGCTGTTGTTGTTTAGTCGTGTCCGACTCTTCGTGACCCCATGGACCAGAGCACGCCAGGCACCCCTGTCTTCCACTGCCTCCCGCAGCTTCGTCAGACTCATGTTTGTAGCTTCGAGAACACTGTCTAACCATCTCGTCCTCTGTCGTCCCCTTCTCCTTGTGCCCTCCATCTTTCCCAACATCAGGGTCTTTTCCAGGGAGTCTTCTCTTCTCATGAGGTGGCCAAGGTATTGGAGCCTCAGCTTCATGATCTGTCCTTCCAGTGAGCACTCAGGGCTGATTTCCTTAAGAATGGATTGGTTTGATAAGACAACAGGCTATTAAACTAATCAGTGGCTATTAAACTAATCCCAAACTACAATCTCCTCCAATTTTTGGACTACCACTCCCATCATCCCTTGCTAGCAGGACCAGTGGTCAGGGATGATGGAATTGTAGTCCAAAAACAGCTGGAGACCCAAGTTTGGGAAACCCCGGGGAAAATATAGGAAGCTGCCCTTTTGGTGATTGTTGTGTGATGCTCTTGCATCACGATTGCATCATAACTGTTGCAAAATGCCCCTAAAAATATGTTACCTTTGAACAACCGTATTTCAAAGGCATCGCTGAGTAGTTTGACTGGAATATAGCCACTTTGATCATGAACCCTTCTGTCAGTACTAGATTTTACTAGATGAAAAGAGAAATAAAATAAGACATCCTAGACTTTAGATTTCTTACATACTTATTTCAACACAAGAAAGATTAAAAGGAACAAACTTTAATATATGCCACTAACTGTTAGTTGTGAGCATGAATCAGACTGAGCTCAGCACTTTTCTGTCCCATTGGTTTAAGTGGCAGGAGTAAACATGCACTGAACTTCTTCGTATTTAATTCAGTGGGATATAAAAGTGTTTAATTTTGGCTAGAACACACACATGTGTCACTGTGATTGATAGTGTAGAGCAAACCTTCTACTGTTTCCAGTGCATTTGAGTAGTAAACAGAACAGCTGGCATGCGGCAGTCTATACTTTCTGAAGTAAAACAACTAGGCTATTAAGTTTTTGTTCTAGAAAATGTCGCAAAATAACAACGATTTAATTATACTTAGAGGCAGCGTGCATAATTTGCCAATCACTGCTACTTTGAAACTTCTCTTTATTTTGCCTGGATTTCTGCTGGGTTCTCAAGAAAATGGGGACCAGCTTTTTTAATGGTGTGCTCCTTAGACACCCCTATCTGTTGTCAATCCACAATTAGAGTTGTCTGTTAAAATCATCCTGATTAATAACATCTTGTATTTCCCCATAAATAAATTACATATCTAAGTAATTATAAACCACATGAATAGTATGTAAGAACGAATCTTTTTCAGTTACTTGCAACAGAGATATCGGGTTCAGGCAGGGGGCGTCGTGGAACAATTGCTCACTCACAATTGCCAATTGATGCAAATATTTTCAAATATAAAATTGTCCCTTGCCCAGTTCTGAAGTCACTTTTCTAAAGAAAAATACAACATTCCCAACCTGCTTTTTTATTTTTTATTTGGGCCAGTTTAAAGGTCATAAGGTGGAAATTCTAAATCATCTGTATATTCCTGCCAGTGACATGTATATAGTAAATGGCTATGGCCACAATCCAACAGGTGACTGAAATGCAGCCAGCAATTTTCCATTATGCAGCAGCTTGCACTTTGGGCTCTTTGCCTTCAACAACATTGGGACCTGTCTCCACACAGCAAATTTCTTCCCATTATGATCTGTTCCATAAACTGTGAACTCTTTCTCATACATAAAAACCTGGTTCCAGATGGTCACCTAAAAACTAACCTTCACCCACTTGGTGCTGTCCCACTGTTTTGGGCTACAATTCCCGCCATCCCTTGCTGTTGACTATGCTGGCTAGGACTGGTGGAAGTTGTAATCCAAAAGATCTGGAAGGCACCAGATTCAGGAAGGCTGACCTAAACAACGGCACAAAGGAGAAGATGGGAGGAGAAGTATGTAATCTTCAGGGTTGCCACAGTTTGCTCATGAGCACCTCAATTCAAACCATGGTTTAGGTTGTGCACCCCTCCAGACTACACCTCCCATCATCCCTAATCACTGGATATATTGGCTGGTGCTGATGGGAGTTGTAGTATGGAAACATCTTAAGGGCCACAGGTTGTGCACCCCTGGTTAAGGGGATCGTCTGAATGAGGATAAACTTAATTTTCATGACTGTGCTAGGCAGGATCATGGTTTGAACACATCATTCTTCAATGTGAGACCATTTGCATAAATATGGGCTTAAATCAGGCATGGGTGCTAATTCTGTTTGTAATATAGTGGTCCTTCTAAACCAGTCATTTAAAATGAACATACAGAACTGTTTCGATAATCTGATTTTCATGTACTCTGTGGGTTTTGCAGGGCAACGTTCTCTTTGGGAAAGAGGATTACAGATTTATAATGTTTCAGCTGATGATGACTTTGCCCTAGCAGAAAGCAATTCCACTAATACACACTGGTGCACCTAATTATTGTAGCCCCACACTCTTAGGGTTGCCTTCTGTATTGCGTTACATTGTGGACTGAAGGGACCATCAACCCTCAGGAACAGCGTTTTAGGAGGTCAGAGGGTTTAGGTGGGCAGGAGGGGATCAGCAAAAATCAGGTGCCCTGACTTGAATGAGGAGAGGTGCCTTACACTAAATCCAGTAGTATGAAAATCTGTTTGTTGGTTTTTAGAAATTGCAGGTTCAGGAATAATGGTAGGAATGCAATGGTAGGAATGCAACAGCAGTCAGTCTCAGAGCAGAATCCTGCAGTTTCCAGAATCCATCCCAGGCTGTTTCTATCCTTGCAGCATTAACAAAACCAGTTCAAATGAAACTAGCATTCTGTCAGGGTTTAAAATTGCTGCCACTGTGAAAGGGCTGTATTTTATTATCCGATAAGTATTTGGCCCTGGTGTCTGTGCAGTCTCTAAATACTTTTAAATTCCATTTGCGTTATATCCCCCACCCCCGCTCAAGTTTAAATGAAGCAAGCCAGTGTTTGTCACTATTAATCCATGTACCTTTGGTTATGGTTTATTTTCTCTTTGTTATCAGCTATTTCCGATGGTAATCTTAACTTCGCTGCAGCTTCATTTCGCTAGACTATTAAACAGGGATGAGATTAGTCATACAACCACTCCTGTGGTGATTCTACTAGATCAAAGCCTGGCAATGAGAAATGACTGTGTGTGACCATGCTTTTAATTGAAACATTTAGCTTTTCCTGCTGAGTTGTGATGAAATTTTAATGTGATAACCTATGGATAGACCTTTGTTTGCCCCTCCCCCTGACATTCCAGTGCATTTACAATGAAATTGCAGAATTCCTTTAATCTTTTTATCAGAAATTACAAGTCCACAACTGTGGGTGGAGGGAGGGTAGAGAGCAAAGCAAATAAGAAAACCCACGCATGGTACAGTTTCAGGCAACATGCTTGGAACCCAGTGTTAATATGACTTTTCTCTTGACAATTACTTCTGAGATTTGGCATAACAATTTTATTCCAGAACCAGTCCACTAAGCATTTTCCCCAACCCTTTTGCTCTGGAACAATTTGCTGTTAGATTTCTGTTTCTTTTTTAGACAGATGGTCCTTTTAAATTGTTTTATTGTTACTGATGCTGCTGTTTTGCTGGTAGTATAAGCTGGCTTGGGGAAAATACTTTGAAAGGTGAAGAATAAATGAATAAGTTTTTCTTTTAAATGTTTTTAAGCAACATTACAGTCTACAGATTGACTTCACAAAAACACATGAAATTAAAAACAATACAATAATACTACAAAAAAAAAGATTAAAACTCCACTGTGCGCTTTTTTTTATAAAGAGCAGTCACAATGAATAATAACACAGTAATTAATTGAATGTGGGTTGAAATAAAAATTTATCTAGAGTTCTCTTGAAAGTTGTTTTGTGCTTGTTAGTACAGCACTTTGGTTATTTGGATATTAAGTGATAGGCCAAGCTTTCCGTAAGCTTCTGCAAAGATATTTAGGATGGTTTGGAGGTCATCCTCTGAGTGTGCACACACTACGTTGTCACCAGCATACTGAAGCTCTATGACGGAAGTTACGGTAACCTTACTCTTTGCTTTCAGCCTACTCAGATTAAACAGCCTACTCTGTTCGATATATGATTTCTACCCCACTGGGGAGTTTCCCTTCGACAATATGTAGGGTCATGGTGATGAAGATAATAAATAGAGTTGGGACGATAACACATCTGTTTAATGCCCGATCCCACTGTGAATGGTTCACTTTGAGAGCCATTGTTGCCGTCGTATTATCGTGGAGGAGCCTAATATGTGTTAAGATTCCTGCTCCGTGATTGCAGTCATGGGATTGTTGTCTATCACATGGCAGTGTATGTTTTGACTCCACAGTGTGGGAAGTGACGGAGACAGGATGTTTGTATTACTGTGTTCCGTGAAGTGGTATTATTGTCCTTTGTTCTTTCTCTTTGCTGTCTGATGAGAAAGAGGAAAGAGTGAAGTCAGAACGCTCTGAATGTTTATATGTAAATAAAGTAGATTAGCCAAAATGCTGAGTTGCTGAGGTCTGTTACGTAAGCTGCAAAGACTCTGCGGATCCCTAAGTGTGCCGGTGTCTGTTGGCATCGGTCGCTGTGATGTTCGGGCAGAAGAAAGCTTTTGAAGCTCCCGAACAAACGACCAGGAGGGAGAGAACATGCCAGTCGGGGATGTGTCTATGCCAGGGTCCTACTCAAGTGTAGGACGAGCTCCTGACAACAATATGTTCACAAGTTTATCTGGGCAGCTGATTTTCAGAAGGATAGTCCACAGGGCAGTATGGTTTTACAGTGTCAAAGGTTAATAAACACCATATACAGGGGCTGGAAAGTTAGCAATGATAAGGCCATACAAACTTCCTCAGAGGGGGAACTCCACAAATGTGAGACCACCCTGAGAGAAGACCCTATCCCTTGTACCCCCCAACTAATGTTTGTACTGATGGACAGGAAAGCAGGGCCTCAGAAGCTGATCTTAAAGTCATGTGGGTGCTGGTGGTCCTTCAGATAACCTGGTCCCAAACCATTTAGGGCTTAAAAAGCTAAGACCAGCATTTGATATTTGGCCTGTAAGCAAGCAGGCAACAAACACAATAGGTACCGAATTGTTAACGTGTTCCGACCACCTGACTAATGCAATTATTGTTGCTGCTGCATTCTACCCTAATTGAAGTTGTGAACCCTTTTCAAAGGCGGCTGTACACAGAGTCCTCTGGCCTGGATGTAACCAGAGCTTGTATCACTGAGGCATGTTTCTCAGTGGTGAGTCACCACATAATGGCAGCACAGGTCTCTGTGGGGAAATACTTTCACAGCCCTTGTGTTAGCTGCACATTGATCTTTAGGAGACAGAAACAATACTCCAACTTGTCTATCATTTTACGTGGTTGACAGGTTATCATCGTATCATTTATTCATTAATTCAACCTACACTTGAAGCATGTTTCTTGCCCAGAATTTCTATAGCTAAGGTGATGTTCTTGAACAGAAAACCTTTGGAGGGGAGAGAATTGCCCCCAAATCAGGTGGAAACTCAGGAATAATAATGTATTTAATTTCCCCCATATTTAAATAGGACTTTTTTTTAATAAGAGCAATACTACATCTGGGTTGTATCCAATGAAGTCATTGCATGAGCAGAATGAGTTTTGCCTGTGCAATATAACCTCACCTATGCACCCACTGAAGCCCCTAAAATTTGCTGTTGGGGTCTCCCTACTTTCTGGAGCAGATTTGGAGGTGGAAGAGATGCAGAAGGAGAGGAAGTCATTCTACTCATGCAATTACTTCAGTGGCTTCAATTCTTGGCTAATTAGTATACGCAGAATGTATAACAGAGTGGTCTGCATTTGTGCTAGCTAAGCTCTCTTATATTAAACATGGTGCTTCCATTTTATGTTACTAAAATTGCTTACAGTATCTATCTGTGACTAGCCTGTACCTACCTCACCATACAATCCATTCTAGTCATGACCCACAGAATTTGGTGCAGCTATTACATTTGTCCATTATTGACATTCATGTATTTATTTTTAAAAAAATTATATACCATTTGATTGGATTTTTTTTAAAAAAACCTCAAAGCATTTTACAAAAATACATTTAATCAAGCTTCTTATATATTTACTAAGGGACAAATTCCAAAGAATTAAACATTAAAAAATAAAAAATAAAAACTGTATTAGTTTACTATAGAAAAAGGGTATTATGGCACCTCAAAATATGCTTAGAGTAATTATGGGTTAGGGTCCAAGTTATATAATAAGTTTGTGGGATGTAGTATACAAAGATTTATCCCGCAGTAAACGGAA
This sequence comes from Podarcis tiliguerta, assembly GCF_965153285.1. Lineage (NCBI taxonomy): Eukaryota > Metazoa > Chordata > Lepidosauria > Squamata > Lacertidae > Podarcis > Podarcis tiliguerta. The sequence continues at coordinate 63,266,489 of NC_139534.1, forward strand.
TGTGTTACAATGTTCTTTGTCATATTGACTTAGGATATGTCTGCATGCCAATGAAAGCCCACCAACAAGGCTATAACATTTTAATGAAACAACATAATTATTTGTTTACACATCATCCTAGTCTCATGGGTGGCTTTTCATCTGACTGTCATTGTTCTTTGTGAGTTATGTTCTTATAACTTTCAACTATACTGGCCTTTGCTGGAAAATGATACCATAAACTTTTCAACAATGCTGAATGCTTGGCTCCAAAGCTGTTGGAAGAGCTAATACATCCTTCTGTGAATAATAGTGTTGTAAAACTATCCAGCTGACCAAACAAACCTATTCAAATATTGTCTCCCTTTTATTTTTTACAATTCTAGTTTTGTAATAAAGAGGCTTTCAAGAGCAAATAACTTATTCTGTACAGCCCCCCCCCTTCCCGTATTATGTAAATAAAACATGCTTACTGATTTCACAACAGTTTATGTTGGGCTTGAAGGTAACTTTATATTATGATAGCTCAGTTTACTGAAGTGAATTGTAAATAAAATGGCCAATTCTCTGCTGTTGGGACAGTCCACAATCTGTTCCAGCCCCATTGTAATTGACACGAAATTATGCAAGAGGACGGAAGAGAATTGTGCAATGGAGTCTTTGACATTGCTGCTACATTTTGTTATACCTGCTTGTTCAGGACATGTTCCTGAACAAGATAATTGCTAGGTTTTTAAAGGAGGCATGCATTAAGACCTGAACAAAACTGGGACAGGGACTCTCTCTCTCTCTCTCTCTCTCTCTCTCTCTCTGTGTGTGTGTGTGTGTGTGTGTGTGTGTTTGTTTTATACTGAGTCACACAAGTTCAGTGTTCTTTCCTCCAATTGCCAGTAGCACTCCACAGTCTCAGGGAGTGGTTTAACATACAACTTGTTTTCTAATTAGTTTAACTGGAGGTACCAGGGACTGAACCTGGGGGTTCCTGCATGCAAAGCTACTGTCCTTTCTGCTTCAGCGTTTTTCCAAAGCCTAACATGAAAAATTGGAAATTTGGCGGGAAATTGAAATAATTTCTTCTTCTCATTCACAATAATGAGCAGTCTATTTCTTTTCAAAGCAGTGTTTTAAACTGATGTTGTTATTCAGATGCAAATCCTTCAATTCCAAGAATCATTTGTGATCATGTTAGTGATGTTACTGCTTCTTTTAAATACTGGATAATACAATCAGTTTCAGATATTTGGTGCAAGAGTGTCATCCTATTTTTAAAGAATATATTATTTATTGTATAGAAATCTAGACACATGCACAAGGATGATTTTTTTTTTTTTACATTTAGTATGGCACTGCTTGTATGTGCTGATTAAAAAAAAAATGAATATCCAAAAGTACTTCTGCTACAGTACTTGTATTTTCTCGACTTTTCCTCTAAAACACAGGGCTTAGTACACCTATGCAGTTTTTTTGTGTGTGAAAATATTATTGGAAAAAGAAAAAAATGTTGAGGGCATCTGAATACTCTCCTCTGCTTTTGTTGCTGAAATGGACTCCATTATTTCTGTAAGGTCTTGAATAACGTCTGACTTACATTTAGTCATCGCTTACTGCAACCTATATAAACTTTGGTCTGCAGTGCAAATGCTGTGACCATCATCTCCTTAAAAGCATTATTCTCAGGTGTTTGATTTTCATTTCATATTAGTTTCCAGACACCCTCTAATGAAATATGTGAATAGGTGTATCATAATATTGCAGGGATCAGCTACTGACTTTAGATCTGTCCCTTTTCCTTTTGACATCATTGCATCACTATAATACTTAAAAATATATAGTTGTTTCATGTGGCATTTTTCACCCTTCCTTCTGTTTTCTTAATGTATAGTACCCATGCATTAGGAAATACCTTCTTTGTTATAAATAAAATTATCAATGTAAAGTTTGTTTTTACTTGGGCTGGTATGGTTTTCCCCAAAGAAAAGAGTGGGATTTGGGCAAGCTGCCCATGGCCCTGAAACCTCATGTACCGTAAAGTTTTCCAAGTCATAAAGGCCTAAATTAAGGCTTTGAATTTACAGCATGTTAACATGAGCTATGTTGTAATTCAATTTCCTGCCTTCTTTTCTTTCTCATGAATTAAAGACTGTTTTACTATTATAAGTTTCTTCAATGCACTACACTAGAAGGATAGGTTTCTTATGTATGCAGATGGTTGTGAAATTATACAAAATAGCTGTGGCACAAGAGTAATGCAAAGATTTCTAATTACACAAATTAGCTGCTAGTACCTAAAGTGCAGAATCTGAAATATTTTGTTGGAGGTGTTCCGAGTAAAGAAGAAAACGGGAAGGAATGCCTTGTATGTTTAGCTACTATAGAGATGTGTAAAGAAGAGGGGAACAGGAGCCAGTAACTTGTTTTCTGACTACTGTCTTGCAAAATCTTTCTGATTTTCATGCACCGAGATACACTGTTTTAAGCTCCTTGGAGAAAATACGGGGTATAGATGTAATAATGAATGAATGAATATTTAATAATGAGGGCTAAAAGCATGCCTTTAGAAACAGAGTTTATTAAGGCCTCCGGTGTACAAGGAAGACAGACTCCTAGTTCCTTAGTGTGCTGATGACAACACGGCTTTTCAAACTTTCTGAAAGTAATTACTGGAGGAACCCAAATACTTAATGAGGTTTAATGGTTCGTATCTACATAGGTCAGAGAGGCAATAATGCAGGGCCACCCATGAGGCAAGCTGAGGCAACCACTTGGGGCAGAAGGATCAACAGTGGCAGTAGATCTGGTCTCCGTAGAAAGCATTGCCTGTAGAAGTCACTCTTGGTGCACCACAGAGCATAGACACTGGTCCTTCAGAGACCTGACCTTACCAAGCTCTTCTGATTGCATGGGGGAACGAATGGCATTTTCAGAGTAATTAAAAAACATGTTTTTTTTTACAGTGTATGACAATTATCATCACTCGGTTTCAGTCTCAAAGCAAATTGAAATATCGATAAAGTTATGTCCTAATAATGTGATAATGTGTTCTAATAATGCTTAATTCTTACTTTCAGGTGACTGTAACAACCATTGGTTATGGAGACAAAGTGCCTCAGACATGGATAGGGAAAACCATTGCGTCTTGCTTTTCTGTGTTTGCAATTTCATTTTTTGCCTTGCCTGCGGTAGGTGGTTTAGAGTATTTCAGTTTGTTTTTAAATAAGTTTAAATTCATATGCATACATGCAGTATTTTTTCATTGGGAGGATTCTTACATATTTGAGTTTGAACACTCTTGAGCAACTGTTTATCACTGCCAAAGTGATGAATTTCTGTGCTTGGGTGTTAATCTGGCCGGTTAGATTCTGCCCAATACTGTTGGGGCTACCATATTTTTTATACAATAGTTACACACAAGCCCTGGATATTTATGCATCCATACTTTTATCACAAGCATGTTGTATCATAAGTTTTGTGGTCTGCTGTTGTTGCGTAAACAATTATTAGCATGGGCATATGTAAAATAACCATGTGCAAAAACAACACAAACTTTTAATGCGGGTAACTGCCCACTGTAGTTCCTGTGTACCATACAGCCTCTTTAAAAGTGTGACCGTAAGTAAAAGTGCAAAAATATCTGGGTCCAGTATAATGTAAAGGTACCCCTGCCCGTACGGGCCAGTCTTGACAGACTCTAGGGTTGTGCGCCCATCTCACTTAAGAGGCCGGGGGCCAGCGCTGTCCGCAGACACTTCCGGGTCACGTGGCCAGCATCACGAAGCTGCTCTGGCGAGCCAGAGCCGCACACGGAAACGCCGTTTACCTTCCCGCTAGTAAGTGGTCCCTATTTATCTACTTGCACCCAAGAGTGCTTTCTAACTGCTAGGTTGGCAGGCGCTGGGACCGAGCGACGGGAGCGCACCCCGCTGCGGGGATTCGAACTGCCGACCTTTCGATCGGCAAGCCCTAGGCGCTGAGGCTTTAACCCACAGCGCCACCCGCGTCCTGGCCAGTATAATGAAAAATATGGAAATACGGAAAATGTGGCAGCTCAAGTAGAACCAGCCAGAAGAAATCTGGGACGATCTTAGATTTGGGGCAAATACCATTTGAGCAGAATTTGCTTGAAATTAAATTTTAAAGGTATAACTGATATGGCATTTCTCTTCTGAAAACACTCCTTTCTTCAGGGTATTCTGGGTTCTGGATTTGCCTTGAAGGTACAGCAGAAACAACGACAGAAGCACTTCAATCGGCAAATTCCAGCAGCTGCTTCTCTCATTCAGGTAATGGTGATTAGAGCCTACATTTACCGCATATATTTTGATAGATTTTTTTAAAAAAGAATCCTATTGGGTTGGACCCAGCAGGTGCTTTTGTGCAATGCCAAGGAATTTTGATCCAGTGGCAGGTGTCTGTTAACAAAGGCAAAGGAGTGGTTTTTGCCTATTCCCTTTGCTTTCTGTAGCCCCAGCGCTCTCATAAATCTGTTCTGGAGAATGCTAGAACAGAATGCCAACCTACCAGCACAGATTTCAGCAAGCACTAGAGCAGGCATAGGCAAACTCGGCCCTCCAAATGTTGTGGGACTACAACTCCCATCATCCCTAGCTAACAGGAACAGTGGTCAGGGATGATGGGCATTGTAGTCCCAAAAACATTTGGAGGGCCGAGTTTGCCTATGCCTGCACTAGCAGGAGTAAAAAGGGAATTAAATATGCCCCCTTTCTCTCCTGTTAGCAGACACCTGCTGGAGCAACGGTGCTAGGAGGTCCAATTAGATTCTGTCCTTGGTGCCTAGGCTTGACATAGATCCAAAAGCTGCTCTGAGACCCATCCTACCTCTACACACACGTTTCGTATTTATAGTATTGTTAAAAATAATAAAAAGTATGTTTCATGCAATTAGTCATGGCTGGAAATGGTAATACAGATCTTGTTTGTTTCACTGTATTTTGCACAAGCACATTTGCTGTTAATATTCTTTGTCATTATTTGTGTTTGGAAAAGAATACAATTATGTATTAGTTTTGTACATTTGTAATTGGCCTTTTCTCTTTTTGGTGTTTGTTTATACGAAGCCTATTTTATTTTTTGTTATCTTTTGGAATGAGGCCAGTTAAAGTGGATTAATTTGAAGAAAGTCCAGCAAATGTTTGAAACTAATCTGTTTTAGCTTTTGAACCACTCTGAATTGAGGATTTACTTGCCTCATAATTAGCATGAGTTTTCTGAACTAAGATCTCTACTCCCACCCCCTAATTTTGAATTTTCCACTATCCCTAATTTAGACAAATGTTCATAGATTAAAAAAGGTTGCCATTTATAAATTAATGTTGGTTTTCTGATGATACACAAATGTTTTTTAATTCATCTAATGTTTTAGACTGCCTGGAGGTGCTATGCATCAGAAAACCCAGACTCTTCTACATGGAAAATATATATTAAAAAACCGTCCAGAAATTATCACTTGATGTCTCCTAGTCCCAAGCCAAAGAAAATTGCGATGGTGTCGGTAAGGAGCTACATTTCCATTTCCCTTGGGCATTTTGACACATTAATGTTTAAAAATAGACTGAAATGAATGCTTTTCCATAGAATATGTTTTCTCTACACAAAATAGCCTTTCTTGAAAATGTGATATTCAACCTTAGTCATACTCAGGGCAAACTCAATAGGCTTATTCTGACTATGGCAAAAATTGAATATCAACCAATATTTGCATAACAAGATATTCTTCATATGATACAGGGGCACTGTCTAGGGGGGCCAGGACCCCCAATATTTTAAAGTAGGGCCCTGGGTCTCCCCAAAAATTCTGCAGCAACCATCAAAGGGACACACCAGGGTGAAGCATCTTGGCCCCTGTGAGTCCCTTTCACAAAGGTAAGGCGGGTGGGGGTGGCGGGCCAAGTTGGCCTGGCCTGGTTGGGGGGCGGTGCCATGTGTGTGACATCATGCATGTGCGACGGGACCTTCAATGTTGTGGGCAACTCGGCGCGTCTGATATGATATCACACATAGCCATGTATACTCGTGATTGGGCCAGCCTGACTAGCTGGCAGGAAGCTCCAAGAAGCTGTGTTGAATGTTGCACAGTTTTCCTCCTCTGCACCAATCATGGGAGAGGAACAGACTCTAAATTTTGTTTTGGTGACAAACAGTAATGGAGGTAGAATTCTATCCTCTTGAGGACTTCCTTCATAAACTATGGCATTGACTAAGAAGTCAGTGGTTATAATAAAAGGAAGGCAAGGGGAGAAATGTAATTATGGAGTGATAGACTCTGGGAGGAACACAACATTAGGAATTCAACATTAGGGGATCACTTCATCAATACAAGAATTTCTGCTTGCTTGCTAGAGTGATTTCCCCCTCTCCTCCCCCTCACATCCTGTTCATGAAAGAAAAGGTAGAATTGTAATTTTATAATAAATCGTAATTTTATTTCCCCTCGGTTACTTGTAATATAAATTAATTTCTTGTGTTGAATTAATTACATCTTTAGCTTAGCTCATAGTTCATGCAGTCAGGGTTTTCTATTTTTTAAGAAGATTTTAAAATGTATTCCTCTCAGGTAAAAAAGAAGAAAGGCAAGACGGAAAAAGACAATGGGCCTTCTTCTCCTGACAAAATGTTATCTGTTCCACAAATCACATTTGACCATGTGATGGAAGATCGGAAATCTGAAAACTACTTGGACTCGAATGAAAATTCTGGTAAGAATTTCGGTTAGAATTTGCATATACTTAACACGGCAAGCCAAAGCCTAGGGGTAAGGCCAGATGTTGGGGCTGGGCAAAGATTTCCCTCTGCTGGTCGCCTCCCGTGGTGTAAAGTCTGCATCACTCTGCCAGTGTAGAGTAGAAGTTCTACCAGCCAGATCTTTCCAGCTGGCAGCCAGTGGAAAAACCTGAAACTTGATATTCTGGAGGCAGGGGAGGGAAGGGCTGAGCTGGCCCTTGATCTCAAGCCATCCCGTTATTGCTGGATCTCAAGCCATCCCATTATTGCCATCAGGCCCAGTTTGGACCCATTCCAGGCTGGCACAGTGATTTGCCTATTTCTCATCTCTTCCCCGCCCTGGCCAGCACAAGGGCCAGGAACTGCAGATGTAGTGCTTTGACAAGCCTCATTGCTTCCTGGTTGGGGTTTGGATTATACCCTGAAATAAGGAGCTGTCATTTAACTAGACCAAATAGCCTAACGAATACCTGAGCCCTGAAGAAATTTATAGCTAAGAAAGTTTATAAGAGGCTGTTCTGCTTTACTGCCCACAAGTTTCAATGCTGTTGTAACAGATTGAACCTACGTGTGCTTGAGTGTCTTTGTCGAGTCTCTTTTAAAATATTTTACTCTTGACTTGTAAATATTTCCTATAGAAACCATTTTATCCAGGGATTTTAGAAAGATAATTTATGGATCTATATACTTAACACCTTAACACCTCCTGACCATAATCTTGAAGATTAGCACCTTTCTCAACATCTATCTAGCGCTTTGATTATTTTTATTTATTTATTTTTAAAGAAAACTCTATTGCATTCGACACTTTCCTTAGTTTCTTTCCCCCCTTAGTTTCCAGCATTTATTTGAAATCTGAACTGTGATACTGAGGAAAGGAAACTAAAATGTTTAACTAAACCAAAGCCTTAATCTTCATCTCTGTTTAGACTGATTTATTTATATATATTTTTATAATTAACAGTGTGACAGTATCCTTCTAGGGTTCGCAGGCTACTTATTCACTGTTAAGTTGCTTTCTGTTCTGCATGAGTCTTCTGGGTAGCCTCCATTTTTTAGAATAATAATCTGATTTTTCTTGTTAGCTTTCTGCAACATCTTAAAAAAAAATATGATTCTGAAGAATACTTGCGCAGATCATAAGCGTTCAAGGAAAGCACTACTTTGTCCTCCTGTATACCTGCTACTCACACATGGGTATTTTTAGAGCTCACATCCCTTTCCTTCAAGAGCTTGTTTGCCAAGTTTTCTTCCAAGTAAATTTCATTATTATTATTTTTTAAAAAAAGTGCTGTAGAGAGCAAATATCAATGGGGAATACCACATTGGAATGCATATCAGGTAGAAAGTTCACATGCAGTTCTTGGTTTCTCAATAGGTTATGTAGTACAAAAGATGTTAAAGCTTTCTTTCACTGCTTTCTATGCCCAAGTGACATTAACCTTTAACTGTGACTTTCACCATTTGAAGGGCAACATAATCTATAAGCAGGTACTAACTCCAGTTTAGAAACAAAGGTTTCCTTTTCCTTCTGACATCTATTCTCCCTTTTTCCTCCTCCTCCCTCTGTTTTCTTCTCTCAAAACTCTTACAAGTGTACAGGACAAAAAGGAATGTTTAAATTTCTTGGTAAGTTAAGGAAATTTGTATTTTCCTACAGCATGCCAGACATTGAAAACTTAACATTGCTTGCAGTGCTTTTCTCATGCTCCCGCTGGCCATTGGCTATACTACTTTTCTGTTGACATTCTGCAGTTGAAGTGGGACAAATGTGCATTCTTTCACATCTGTCCTTTATCATGATTCAATTAGTAATGAAGAAAAGTAGTTTAATTACATGATATACTCTTAACATTGTCTCCCATAATTGCATTGTAGCAAATGAGTTAATCCACTGCCTTTACTCAGTGCCATTTATTTTCTTTCTTCACTTGCTCATTTATAACTGATTAGGATGACATGTGAATCCCATTGTTTTATATTTTTATTTGAAGTCTGCAATAAAAAAATATGCAGTGCAAGCTTATGCATGTTTACTTGACAGTAAGCCTAACTGGATTCAGTAGGGCTTACTCCTAGGTAAGTGTGAAGAGAATGGCAGCCTAAGAATCTCAGCTCATTACATTTCTTGAATTCCTAATTGCAATGAATATTTTCCTTGTTTTTAAAAAGATTCAAAATTTTAGTCATATTTTTATTATGGCGGGAGGGGGATGGGAGATTTAGGACATGATTCATCACTTTTAAATCTTATGTTTCAAAGGGATATAGTTAAGAATGTGGTTCAGTTTTCCCACTGAATTCCCAGTAAAAGAACTTAACATTTACAGGATAATGTCCTTAAGATGTTTACTGGATAATGTATAGGACATTTAGGTTTGCTGAAACTTGAAATTATATTAAAATAACTAAAGTAGACATAGAATAATTCACCTATTGATTCTTTTAAAGATGGCCTCTGGTTGTTTTTAAGCAAAGAATACATGGAAGCTTTCCCCCCATAAGAAGTAAATTATTTATTTAAATTAAAATCCTTGGGTTACTTTGTTTTACTCAAGTGCATAAAGTAGAACTCAGCCATAAAATCAGTGACTAAAGTTATAAGCAGCTGGTAAGTTTTAAAAACCTATTAAATAAGCAACACTTCATTAAGACGCCTTAAACATTTGCAGATCTTGCCATGGCTAAAATCTCAAACCTGCTTAGTCAGATTGACCAATCTGAATCCGTGATGAAGTTTCATTTCTAACCTGTTGTGAAGTCTTACCCATTGTTTATCTGTAGAAAACATCTATTCTGAATGTATCTTCACACATTTCTCTTCCACATTTCTCCCAAAATTTAAGAAGGCTTACAAAGTTCCCCCTTAACATAAGCATAGTGGGACAAAATGTCTATATACCTTCCATAGTAGAGGTTACTGAAATTATAGGAGGCCTTTTCTATTCTCATTCTCTAGGATAATACAGTACCCATGTAGAGGGGAAATAAGGGGGGTTGGAATGGAAAAGTGTATAAGGTGAAATAGCCAAGGACATGATAGAAATATTTAAGAAGTCATAATGATATTACTTCTCTAATGTTCAGAAACGCAAGAAGGCTCAACATGTATTAGAGTAGTTTTAAATTATAAGGAAGAGAAACATATTGGTCATGTGCCTTACCTGCAAGAAATATTTTTAATACCTGTTTTCCTGTTGTTTAAAGATTAACTGATGCAATTTTGGCTTGGATTGCATTACTGCCTCTCTTGACTTTCTTCCTTTCTTTTTCGGTGTTCTTTTTCGGTGCACTGTCTCTCCTACCCCTCCTGTCACCTGTTCACTCAGTCCGACAGCATTCCTGGTCATCCTTTTCTACAGAGCAGCCATCTCCCAGTTCTCCCCCTTCTCCAGGTAAATCTTGCATCTCTTTGCTTCATTTGCTCAACTCTGGGCTTGTAGACACTACATTTCACCCATTCTGTTACAATTTATGGGACAGATTAGGGTTTCCTTTTAGAAGATAGAACTACACAGTGGTACCTCAGTTTATGAACTAAATTCGTTCTGAGGTCCGTTTTTAACCTGAAACCGTTCTTAACCTGAGGTACCACTTTAGCTAATGGGGCCTCCCGCAATTTCTGTTCTTATCCTGGGACAAAGTTATTAACCCAAGGTACTACCTCCAGGTTAGCGGAGTTTGTAACCTGAAGTGTTTGTAACCTGAGGTGTTTGCAACCCGAGGTACCACTGTACTGAAGGTACAAAGCTTAAACAAAACCAGTTGGAGATTGAAATTTATTTCTAGTCTTAAACAAATAAATACTGTGACTACTACTAGGTATTTAAACTGAGTTGGATCCAGACTTGCTCTTTTGCAAATGGAAATGTTGCTTCCATTTGCAGATAGAAGAAAAGGAAGGAGGTGATTTTTGCTTATTCTTCCTTGTCCTTGCAGCTCCTTTTGCCGCCTTCCATAATGTTCTGGAGGGTCCCCAAACGCTGCAGAATAGCTTTTCACCTCCAGTGGTGCTTCTTGTTTGCAGAATTCTGTTCATGAGTACTCTAGATTCATAGTATTTTAAAGGGGCCAGAAGACATGCTCCCTGCCTTGTAGGTGTTTTCCACCTGGCCTGGGAGGGTGGGGCCTGACTGACTCCAGCTACAAAAGGTGAGACTGCTGACCAGACTCGTAGACTCCTGTTTAGGGTTTTTTGTTGAGGTGAGGGTTGTAGCTCCTGTTAGTTACTTGTATCTTTATTTTAGGTCTTGTGATTTATGTGGAAATGGTTCAGTTTGGTTGTGCATTTAAAAATATCATGGTTTGACTACTTCTGTAATTTTATAATTATGTGTTCTTTTTATGCTGTAAGCCACTTTGAGCATGGTTTGAACTGTGGAAAGGCAGCATACAAATAAAATTATGTATGTATGTAGAAAGTACGTATCCAGTCCAGAAATAAAACAAAATAAAAAAACCATCAAAAAGAGCACAATAATTAGATAAGAGTATCAGTCATGAGAAAGCCACCAAGAATAAGTGGGTTTTCAAAATCTTTCTGAGAAACTAGTGTGGTAACTGTATGGAGGTTAACTGGACGTTCCAGAATCATGGACCCACCAAAGAAAAAGTATTCTGCCTTTTGCCTACTAGCAAGTTTAATCTTTACCTTCCTGTTTCTTTTTCAGTGAAAAGAAACTCTCCATTTTTAGATACAAACACAGGACCATTCATTAGGACGAACAGCTTTGCTGATGAACTCGACCTGGAAGGCGAAACATTGCTGACCCCAATAACTCACATCTCACAGTAAGTCACAGATTTCTGAATTATGCTGTCATTTGCTCCAGACAAGTTCAACCAGTACATGCTATAAGCTAAAACATAATCCTAGATCAACCTTATAGTTATTTATGTAAAATCATTCTGTGTAGAAAGTAATGTATGCTGTCCCGATATCCATTAAAAAGTTATCCATTCTGCTCATGGAACAAATCTGACTTTTAGGTCACATTGCACCTGATGGATATTCTTCGTTTTAAGCAAAACATACTGCATTGGTTATTCAGTTATGAGATATGCTTTTTACTTTTACCTAATACTGTGGATAGCTATACGAAAAGTTCATAGATGGCATTGATTTTTGTGTTTAGGGATGTGTCATGTTGTGCCTGAACTGCTAATGCCCTGTTTGGACATTTTCCAGATCTTATGAGAAATTATTCCTGTTAAAATAGCAGTGATGTGGTATGGAGAATAACAGCACCATTGCAGTAGTACCCAGATTGAATCCACCTGTTGTCTAGAGAGGTGTCAGGACATGTTGTGGATTATGAGGGCCTGCATAAACAGACTTGGCTCAGGTGTGATCAAATGATGATCATTCCTAGTTTCCTATTAAACTCTCTATGCAATATTTGGTGTATTTACTGTGTCTTATTCTTCCTTTGTATCCTCGTCAATGTCACCAAACTCTATGTGTTTTGACTATACTGTACACAATTGTGGCTTTAGGCACGATTCCTGGAACGTAACCCTGGCAGGCTTACTGTATAAAACCATCCATGTATCAATCTATATAGTACACAAACACAGAAATGCAGGCATATATAGTTATACTATTGTAAAAACAAAAGTGGTTTCTGGTTACAAAAAAGTTTGTAAAGAAAATTGCAACTTGACATAATTAACCATGAGGATTTATTTCCCAAGGGAATCCATAAACAAATGCTTTTTATGCTCTTATAACTGTGACTTCGTGTGTTTCTTCCTCCCAGTTTTTCTTTTAAGTAGTCTGTTTTGCTCTTAAAATTTGAAAGGCTGCATTGGTATAATCCTTCATGCAAGCATTCCAAAGGGCTCCATAGTACATATCAAAAATATCTAGCCAATCCATGTAAACCAATTAGCATGTAAAAGTCAGATCAAATGCAGCTTCAGTTCAGACTGTAAAAGTGATCCATGCTCTATAAGAGACATATCAGCATGAAGAATATTTTATAGCCCAGCTGCATAACACTGTAACTCCTGGTTAGAGAATGAAGGGCTGTGGAACCAGAAAGAATAATGTGCTGTTGAATCTTGGACTGTAGTGCTGCATATAAATTAATATGCCCCAGGGGCCATGAAAATGAGCGTGTATGAAAGAAACTGATTCCATAACCACAAAGGCGTGAGTAAGAGCCGCTGTGTGAATTGCAGGCATGTGCTTGGCAAAAAGTATCTGCAAACAGATTTCACCTGAGAGCATAAAATTACTTCTCTTTGACAGGCAATATAAATCACCTGGCAAAAATATTGGTTACCTACTGTACTGTCAGGAAACTTTCTTGGTAAAAGTCAGATTAAGGAATGTGTTTAAAATCTCTGTTTTCACTTACTTGGGAAGGATGGAGAAACTCTTGCAACTGGTACTTGTCTGTTTCATCACAAGTACGTCAGGAATATCCCAGGGGTCCAGGAGCAGTAAGCCAGCAGCAGCCTTGTGAAAATCACACTTAGTTAAGGGTGTCTCTGGGGTCTCCCTAACTCAATCATGGCCACGTTTATGGAGCTTACATGCCTGTCCACATTAAGAAAAGTGAGACAGGAGGTAGATGCATGACTGGATCCAATGCACTGCTGCAACAAGAGTAGGGGCCAAAGCCTGACTCAGTGCCCTAATGTGTGCTGCTTCACTATGATGTTGACCCCAATCTCAGCAGCAGCATAGTAGCTTTTGTTCGTACTGATGCACCTGCATTTGCCTTCTAACTGCAGCCAGATGCAGCAGTTCTTCTTTGATGCATGGTTATGTCTTGGATGTGTGGAAGAACCTGGAGCAATATAATACTATGCGGCTTTAGCTAGCGGCATGAATTGGTGAGCAAGAGCAGAACTGGTTTTGCTTCAGGGCAGTATCACAGATGTGTGTCTAAGCACAACACACTTGGGATCATGAACACACTCTGAGGTCGCTTCCAGATGACCTGTTTATTGAGCATTAATCCAAATTTGTTTCTGGGGAGATCTGATTATACCTGCTGTTTTCAGAGCGTTCGTTTTGATTTGGTTGTGGGGAGGATAGATAGCATTGCGTCAAGCAAATGCTACCCTACACTTTCCAGTCACTTTCTTTTATCCCATGTTTTGAAGAAGCTGGTTTGTTGTGCACCAGCCCCAAATCAAATTGGATTGCGCAACCTGAATTTGCTGGTGTGCAATTGGATGCCACCCCAAAATAGCAACAGTCTGGGAGGACCCTCTATGGCCTGACCTGTACAGAGGGCTCCTGTTCTTCATAGAATATATGGGGCATCCTCAAAGGGGAGTCTTTCTCTGAACTCCCATTTCCTGATCTAGCAAGATCAAGGTGAGGAGGAGTGCCAAGATACAGTACCCTTTGTGGTGATGTAAACTGAACCTCAGTCGGCGTATCAGTCACTTCTACTGCAGTTGGAGCCTCTGACAGATGGGAGATTTATGAAAGGGCTTGCAAAGGTTTGTTCCCTTTCTGTAAAATTCCCAAGAGCCATACAGTTGCCAAATAGGTTTATTTATTTAAATTGTGGGGAAAGGGAGGTGGCAGGTTCATCCTCCCCATCTGACAGCCCTCAAGCTTTGTCAGAGTGCCAATAGTGCAGAGATGATAATAGAGCTAGAGCTTTAGGAAGTATAAGGGGCAGTGGGTGTTATCTTCCCCACACCCAATAGACCAACAATATCTGGTCTCCCAGGTAATAGTCCAACACTCTAACAATTAAGCCATTTATGCCAGCTTATTTGATTTACTGCAGGGACTTACGTTTCTTCTCCATGAAAAGCACTATTACTGCTTGTGAGGATCACATTGTGCTAAGTGATTTTCCCATTCCCAGATCCAGGTCAGCAAGGGGGGCAGGTGACCTCCCCCTGGCCGAAGGCAGGCAGCAACCTTTAGGGAGGTCCGGCTCCCCTCCCATAGTTCTGTTCCTGCCTTCATTGAGTGCAGCCAGTCACCATTAGCTCTCACTTATCTCTTTAGGTTTATAAATTCTTTTTTTTAACAGCTTAGTTGGGTGGTATTTTCTTTCCTCATTCCATTTTTCCTTCTCTTCTGCTTCAGTTTACTTCATCTGGAGCACCTGCCTAGCCTCTCCTTTCCCATGCTCTGCATCTTCTTCTTTTTAGCCTTGGCACTTTTGTCTTTCCTTCCCTTTCCCTCTCAGTGAAGGGACGGGAGAAGCAGCCCAATTTCTTCCCTTCTCAGAGTGGGAATGCTGGAGAAGCCTGGCGGGGCTGCCGCACTGCATCACTCTTTTCATTTTGGCACAAACGCCATCGTCCGGCTCGGATTCAATCTCACAAAGCTTCTTTTTAGCATGAACACCATTTTCAAAAGAATTGTGTGAATTGACTAAGGAGACAAGTGAGATTTAAAAGATATTCCCTGTTCATTTGTCAAACAGCTGCATTGCATTTCCTATCTCCCCGGCCCCTCCTGCCAATATACCTTTACCAGGCACTACAACCTGACACATGCACCTTAGCCAAGGCAGCATTTGGCCAGATGGTCCTGCCTTAGCTCCTACAGCCTTAACCTGCCCTAGGGAGGTTAGCTATTGTACTTCCCATCCCTGCTGCTCTGAAACTGGGAATTGGGAGAAGCACAGTTGCACTCGCCTGAAATGTAGTTTTTCCAGTCAGCAGGCCCCACCCTATGTAGTGGGCTGCAGGAATATTTCTTCTTCATCATCATCATCATCATCATTTACTTACACAGTTGAGATTAGTTGTAGTTTGGATTGGGAAGTAGGGTGTTTTTCTTTTTCTTGAGCTTGGCAAGTCTGTGCAAAGTGCATGATGGGAGCCCTGCCAGCCCTTGACCAGGGAGAGAAGCCATCAACCCACCCTGCTGTTCTTTCACTGGGAATGGAAAACTGCATTTCAGGTGAGCACAACTGCACTTTTGCCATTGCAGTGTTTTTATTACATAAGACCCCTGCCAAGAAGGCTAATTATCTAGTCATTTTAGAGAATATACACCCACCATTGTACATACACCAACTATTTGCAAAATCTCATAGCCAAAGAGATGTTGAGTATATGCAATGGCTGTGCCTTTGTTTATTCCTGGTAATTTGATTATTAAAGGGCCCTCTTTCACCTTTGTGATTTGGAGGCAGCTTCTTAGTTTAAAGATACATTATGTCCAGAGCAAACATTTGTAATCTCTGTAGTGTGGAGGAATCCTTATTTGCACTGACTAGATGGCTCATATTGTAAATGATTCCTGCTTTTATCTTCCTCCCTCATTTCCAAAGGCCCTTGTAAAGTCTTGAGCAAATACAGCTTATTCACTTTCAAGTGGTCAGATATAATGACTGACCTGCTGTCACCACAACTCTGTTTGCAGGGCAGCTAACAACATTTAAAATGTGATTTGCACACAGACAACTTGATGGTTAATTGCAGAGAGGAGTTGAACAGCAGCAATCAAAGCAAGCATACAGCCAGAGATCAGGCACGAAACAACAGTTTTCTGATGTGTTACAATCAAACTTGTCCCTCATGAATCCCATTTCCTTCTGTGTTAAGTAATTAGAGTATTTCATCCTTTACAGACTTTTAAATAAACAACCTTCCTCCCCACTCCGCCTAAGAGGCAGGGAAAATAAGAAACTATGGTAGTAGTATACCATGTTAGCATATAAATTATTATTACGATGCCATTACTATTGTCTTACATGTGCCTTTTAGTTCACATGTGTACATTCTAGTCTCAAAACAATATATTTGTTGTTTTAAATTGTGGTTTTTTTACTGTTCCACATCCTGAGATCTCAGGATAATGGGCAAGCTCTAACTATTCTATATGTAATATAATAAAAGCATTTAGAGGCTAAATGCATTTAGCCACACACACACACACACACACACACACAGTTATGCTTTTCTCAGGACAGGAGCTATGCAAGCTTATGTACAGAATAGGAAAAAAGAGATACCGTGCTAAGCTGGCCATTGGGTGGGTTACTGGGTTTCCATTTCTTTGATTGGCAGAGAATGAATTGGCAGAGGACAGGCTGCTATCTTTAAATGCAGGTTGGGGAGCGGATCTGGGCAAAAAAAGGAGGTTAGGAAACCATACTATAATCCCCCTATAAACTATAGTGGGATATTCAAAAGGGGATTAGTTTTCATGCTCTGAATTAGTTACATAGCAATGGCAAACACTGACATGGCACATTTACAGGCCAACAGAAGAGAATGTTATTTCCTTTGGCAAATAAAACAATAAAAAAGTACACCTTGTAGCAGATACATACACTTGTATGTTGAGGTTCTACTACTTTAAAGTAGTAAAGACAGCTGCTACTTTCATGCTGTAGATTAATATTAGATTCCTTCTTTTCCATGCGTTAGTTTACTTGACTGATGTTAAGTAATTAAAGTAGACTCCAGCTGCTTACATATTCAGAAGCGCAAGGTTCATCTAATGCAAGGCCAATGAGCAGCTGCATGTGCCCTGAATTTATCCATGTTTATTTTAGACACCACACAGAGCAATAAATGCAAATGCAGGAGTTGGAATGAGAGATGATGCCCCATATTTATTTATTTCATTGAATTCTTATCATCACTTCTGTTTAAAGTCAGTAAATTTGTCTTTTGACCATACTATAATTAATATTGGGTATTATGTACATAGCATTTTATGTAAAATATTACACATAGTAACGTTGGCAGCTAATATTCCAAGAGAAAGTTTGCCGCAATCTTAAATTACCTATTATAACCTGGTATTATTATTTTTTTTGAAAAACGGAAAACAGGTTGGAGGATGAATTTGAAGCAGAGAAGGAAAAAAATATAAGGAAATAGCTAAGCCCCCATCTCCCTACATCTCTGTTCCATGTTGCTCCCCTCTTGAACCTGTGTTCCTTGCTTAGAAAACAATAACAGCATTTGAGTTTGGCTGTGGCATGCTCTCAACTACCTCAGTCAGCTGGATCGAAACATTTTCTTCAATGTGTGCAAGATAATCAAAACCCTTTGGCAAAATTTCCTTACAAATAAATCAGCCAAGTTTCTAGAACTGAGGTTCAAAATAAAAGGTTCCGTTTATGGCTGTGCTGTATTCCACTATGTTTTTCAAATGTAATTAACTGGAGGTGGTATTGTAGCAACAATTCATAACCTGCATCTTTAGTTTCCCACCACACAAAGTATCTAAAATAAAAAGCTTTTTCTGCTTTACATATAGGATTGATCTCCACTATAGGCACACATTAAATGCCTAATGAATGTGAGGATTCTTATCAGAAAGACTCTCCTCCCCAGAGGGGAGGGGAGTGGTTGTGGGCGGGAGCCCCAACCCCCGCCCACGCAGGGGCGTGAGCCCCTGCCCCTTCCTGCGCACCTGGCCGGCGCCCCACGCCCAGGGGGCGGCTCCCACCTGGAGCCGCCCGTAGCAGGGGCGTGCCTAGCCACCCTTTATCTTCAGGCGCCGGCCCCTCCTCAGCCTCTTTCGTCGTCGCCGCTTCGAGAGTCACCCACCCTCCACTCCCTTTAGCTCAGGGTTTAAGTTCTTTCTCTGGCCTTGCTATGGACCTTAGGTTGGTCGCCCGGTTGTCCGGGGGCCTGGTAGGAATTTTTCCTGTTGGCATTAGGCCTTTGGGTTTTTTCGCCTACCTCGTAGCAACCGTCACAACTTTTGTGGTATTGGTGGGTAGGTTAGGCATTGGATTGGGGTGTTGCGCTGTGTGGGAAGGCTAGGTGTGGCCATCGCCTACGCCTTCTATTTGGATATTCCGTTAAAGGAATCTGGCGGTCGTGTATTCTGTCCGATGCCTGCTTGGCTGGAGGCCATGGCACGACCCCTGGTGACATCATGGGTGAGCCTATAGTTGGATAGGCATCAACTGGCTCCATCTACTGGTGGTTCAACCCCTCTGCTGTGGTCATCCAATGCCTAAGGCCAATACCTTTTCATTGCAGTAATCAATAAAAGTTGTGGCCTTTTCCTTGCCCATAAACCTTATACCACGTGTCCTTGTGTGTTTATTTCCACCTCACGGGGGGTTGGGGTCCTCGAACCACAAGATGGATCTGTGCAGTTTTGGTGGGGTACTTCGATCTATTAGTGTATATAAATTTGGAATGGTTGGACCAGTTCCCCCCATTCATTCCAGAGAACTGTATATGCTTAGCTCTGTATATAGCTTTCTGGTGCAAAATGAATGTTTCTCATTAATTTCAGTGGAGGGATTCATTATGTGTACCTACATGTGTACACATGCATGTGCACCTCCCTCATTGTGAGCTGGGATTTGTTCCTTCCTTTGAAATAAGTGAGGCAGCTCTTTCATGCCCACGAATCCCAAGTGTGCATTGGAGCTCTCATATCCCCAGCGCTTTTTCTGTGGTGGTACTCACTGGTATGGAGTAGCAGCACATCTTATTTTGTTTCCCATGGCAGACATCTTGGTCTGGCACCCACAGCGCTTTTATCAAGATAGGAGTATCACCACCTCTTTTATTTTATTATTATTTTTGAGCACTGTACACCCCTAAGTGGAGTTCAGTGTTAACTTGTTGTATTCTGGCTTGTTTTCTGCTTCGTTTGCTCATGATTTATGAGGTTTTCCAAGGCACTCATTAAAGTCCACCAAATGAAGTTATGACATGCAGGAGTTATGGGGAAACGCAACTGAATAATTTGCTAGGGATATATTGCTCCATTTCATTAAAATATTACACAGCCAAGGCTGCTTATCCAACCTAGGTGATAAGCTTGCAGTGACCTTTTTCTGCAGCCAGTTTCTAACCCAGAATTCCTCGCTGAATTTGGCTGGAATGAATGAGCAAATCACACCGCAAGCAGCTGTTGCACTCTTGGCCCTAGGTGAGGCCCTTGGCCTCAATTGAAATAAATGGGGAGCAGCTACTGAAGGGTAATAAAGCTGTAGTGATTTTAGGAGTTATTCTGAAACCATCTGCTTTTCATTTTATAAATCTAAACCAATCCTGCCCATATCAAATTTTTGGCGCACATTTAAATAATAATATTGGAATGCATTTTACCCGCACCCTTTGCCGTAATGGAAATGGTACTTTTATTAATATCGTGATCGTTTGTAATGTTCCTTGCTTAAAAATAGGAAGTGCATCAGGAGATTTCAGAGCTGCACAACAGCGTCCCTTTTTTTGCAGGGGGAGGGGGGAGAGTCTTTATCCACAAGATATTTTCATAATCTTATTTTAATGCTATCACTCGACAACATTAAATTATTAAATCATTATTAAACCAGTTTCATTCTTTAAAAAATAACTTGAACCATAAAGAGTATGCAGTGGCCTTTTGGACCACTTTTGAAACTCCCAGAGGCTGCACACCACAGCTGGAAACAACTTGTGCTATGAAACTCAATATTGGCAAAAATGTAGGCTTCTGTCCAGAGCAGTGTGAAGGAGAGACCCATGTGTACAGCAGGATTTTTGTGGTCATTTTTTGAACAGTAGTTGCACAGGGGGCTGGTCTTTGGAAAAGAGCAACAGAAGTCCTGCTGTACACAGCCAATCCCTAAAACATCTGCACAACTGCTTAGTGGATAATGGTATTTGGTGCTGATGCAGACCTAAGCTTGTATATTGTGTTGACATGGAAAGAGTATAATTCCTCTAAACCAAAGCCCCATACTTCTCCAAGTCCATCCAATTCTTCACCTTGAATGACTTTGCTGGTAAAGGAAGAAGAGGTGTCACCTGAAATCTGGCAGGGCAGGAGGAGGTAAAAGACTGTGTTTAGGTTACCTGAAACATTCGCCTGGGAGAGAGCTTTGGGGATGTGCCTTTCCCTTTAGGAACTACAAAGTGGAATAGAACTGAGTAGGTAAGAAGCAGAAATGCTGCGCTGAAGCAGCAGCAGTTCTGAGTAACAGTGGTCTTTGTGCAGCTATGCCATACTCAGAGTGGGCTCATCAGAATGAATGGATGAAACTGACTTGCCAATTGGTTTCAGTGCTGAGTATGACTTTGTTGGCTACAACCCAATAGTTGTAAAAATGTGTAAGCAATGCAGACTTACTGAAATGTCCCCTGGTAAATATTCGGCACGGTTTTAAGTATGACCTCAAGCCCACATACTCAAGAGAGTGCCTGTGCTGTATGCTCCCCCTGGACTTCCTTACCATTATCTCTTTATCTGCATGTTCAGACATAGGCAGTTAAAGGAAAGCGGTTAGTGGCTGCTCCATAGCTGCAGAATTCTTCCCAAAGATTTGCCAAAATCTGAGCATCCTCCAGAAGCACTGAAAGGCCTTTCAGAATGAAACTGGATGGCAGTCTAGCCCTCAGCTCTAGTTCCTCCTTATGACGATGTTACCAGGATGGCCCCAGTGGTGCCTAGTTATGCAAATGGTAAGGCAGGCAGCAAGAGGTTTGTGACACCAGCAATCTTTACACTATTACTATTGAAATTCAGATGTCTCCTTCCTTAATTAATTAATTAATTGATTGATTGATTTAAATCACGTAACTCAGGGGTCAGCAAACTTTTTCAGCAGGGGGCCGGCCCACTGTCCCTCAGAACTTGTGTGGGGCCGAACTATATTTTGGAAAAGAAAAAAAAATATGAACGAATTCCTATGCCCCACAAAGAACCCAGAGATGCATTTTAAAGAAAAGCACACATTCTACTCATGTAAAAACACGCTGATTCCCGGACCGTCCGTGGGCCGAATTTAGAAGGCGATTGGGCCGGATTCGGCCCCCGGGTCTTAGGTTGCCTACCCATGACCTAACTGTTCAATCCCAAATCTGTACTATATAGTGGGTGCTGGTGCCACAGAGGCATTGCTGCTTTGCATGTGGAAGGTTCAGTCCTCAGCACCTCCGTGTAGAAGTGGGAAAGACTCTGGCCTGAAACCCTGGAGAGCTTCTGCCAGTCACAGTTGATAATACTGAGACAGATGAACCAGTAGTCTGACTTGGTCTTAAGGCAGCTTCCTATGCCCCTGGGATAGTGAATAAGGGGATTATTTTTGCAATGTTGTAAAGGGAGAAGTGACTGATTGGCTCATAGGGAAAACTCATTACAAAATTCATCTTTTGTATATTTTCTGCAAAGTTTTCTTTTAATTATTTAAAGCAGCTCAGAATGTTATTATTTTAGAGGAGCTGTATAGTGTCTGCTTTTTGAAGTGACTGAATCACTGGACGCAACTACTACAATGACATTTCCCAGGAATAGTTTCTCTCAAACTAAGGTCCCATCTCATATTGTTTCTATCTTAGTACAGAATTTCTAACTATAGAAGTTTAAAAATCAGCTGAGCACAAATGAAAAAAACCCCATCAGTTTCTATATAAAGCTTATGAGTCACCTTCTGAATCTATCTAAAACCGAATTGGATCTAACATAACACAAGGGGGCAGTCCTGTCATGCAAGAGATTTTGTATTTAAGTGAGGATGACAAGATGCTTGTTTTCAAACTTTTTTCATAAAGAGCAGATTCTTAGGGTGGAAGCCAGCCAAAGATTCAGCAACTCAGTCACCTTTAATGAGAGACAGTTAAGCACATGCTTATCTCTCCCACACATAGAAACAATTTTAAAAGTGTGTATCCATGCAGCTACAAACCTGAATGCAAAAAGCCTTTAGCTTTAAAAACCAAGTGGCACACAGAAAATTGATTTTGTGGCTAGCTGCTGATCAGGCTGAATGTGAGACAAATCTCTGTGTTTGTTTGTGTGTGTTTGTTGTTGTTGTTGTTTGGATAAGGTACGCAAAAGCACCAAGAAAGAGTTGTTTCAGTTACTTTTTTTGTTATTTGGTAGCATTGTGCTTCTAATTGCTCTGAAAAAGCCAATCAGGCAATGCCCACTATGAATCTTGTGGAATGTAGAAAATAAGTGAAATTCTAAAATTGCTTTTCAAGCTCCAGATATTATGCCCAAAGGGTAGTAATAATATTTTACCTGGACTGAAGTCCTCTCACATGTTAGTTTGAAGGCTTTTATAAGCCTGTTGCGATGCTATGATAAAGGTTACTGTGATTTAAATCATGCACACCTTCTGTGTGTGTGTGTGTGTGTGTGTGTGTGTGTCTCTCTCTCTCTCTCACACACACACACACAGAGAGAGAGAGAGAGAGAGAGAGAGAGAGAGAGAGAGAGAGAGAGAGACTGGCTTCTCTCACTCACACTCGCACACCCCATAGTTGAGCTCATGAATGATTTTTTTTTTTAAATTAACATTATTGTGATATGCCAACTTTGCAGTGCCTTTGCCAAACAGTATATGGAAGCAAAACCTAGGGGAAACATTTCCTCCCTCTCCTTCCCCACAAATAAAATGTTTCAAGCCACATAGGATTTATTCCCCAGAGGCACCTTTGTTTCTGACCAACTCACTTTTACACACCCAGAGGCCATTGTACAATATCTATGTGGGGCTGTCCTTCAAGAGGGTTTGGAAACTCACAAGGATTTACAATGTGGCTTCAAGGTGCTTAGCTTGGTTGTGCTGGTTTGTACATACCTCATCAGCCTTAAAAGAACTACACTGACTGCTGGCTGCTTCTAGAAGCAGCTCAAAGCACTGGTGCTAAATTTTAAAGCCTTAGGTGGTTTGGGCTTGGAGTACCCAGTGGACCTCCTCACCCCACATCAACCTGATATTTATAAAGTGAAGTAGGTGACTATCAGGCAGAAAGTGTCCCTCTGTATGGCAATTCTCCCTTGCGACAATGTTCCCCAGACAAATATGTGAAGCACTGGTTTTCTTTTTCCTGTTATCTATGTTGCTCTAGAATGCGGAAGCTTACTGTATTTTTCAATTTTTTACTTCTATTTGTAATATTTTTAGGCTGTTGTAAACTGTTTGGAGATTTTCTTCGAAACGTGAAGCAGTAAAACAAACAAACAATAATATATAGAGCAAACTTAACTCCCACTGATTTTCAGAGGTGATTATTTCTTAGTGATTATTTATTATCAATTACATTCCCCACCTCACCCCCACTGTTTTTACTAAGGTTATAGCGACTTCCAGAGAATCTCCCATCCGTGGCTCATTGGGCTCCACACAACCCCACATCTCCCTTGCTGTCTTTTGCCAAGGGTACCTCAACACCCACTGTGGCGTTTGCCCTCCTATGTGTGTGACATCATCCTGGGTTCATAGGGAAAGGGTTAACTAATTGTAAAATGACTAACCAATGGGAACCCAGGGAGCAGAGTTAACTGTGTATAAGGTTTAAGCACAGAGGTTTTATAGGGAGTTAGAGTTGTTGAGAAGACAGTCTGGAGTTAGAAGAGACAGAGAAGATAAGTCTGTGGGTTGGGCTAGTCTGGTGGGAGAGAGCGAGAGAATTTGTTAGGAGGAGTCAGTCAAACAGTTGAGATAATCAGCCAGAAGGTATTAGGAAGGTATAGGCCGGTAAAGAAACTAAAGTTAAGATACTGACAGGAATATTATCTGAGAAACCATAAACTTGTTAATATTTGTAAAATAAACTTGTTTTTTTGGTTCACTTTTAACAACTGACTGGATTCAGTGTTTTACCAGAGAGTAACTGGTTGGTGGCAGCCGGGAAGCGAGCACAGTGTGGCACAGGGATCAAGAAACCATTAAACATCCGGGGACCCTGTGTGATCGCCACACCCACTATTCTGGAACTGTCCAGTGACATCCTTGTTTATATTGTGGATATTAAGGACCTAGGTGCCCCTTGTCTACATGGACAGTAAGGGGAAAAAGACCTAAAGGATGTGGAAGTCTAGCACAGTTTAGGAAAAGCTTCTATATTTCTTAAGGGGCAGAGGATGAGGAAGAAGCTAAAGTACTCTGGGTAGTGTCTGCAAAGCCCCTCCCCACAAAATGCTGCGATTTGACTGGAATCCGTTTTTTGTTAGCAGAAAAGCATAAAGAAGCCCATGCAGCAAGAAAGACTGGAGATCTCTTATCCCACTCTCATTGTATTCATTTCCTTCTATTCTCAAACAAGTAAGGTTTTCTTTGCAGCTGAAAACTGAGCAGTTTAAAAACAAGTTCAAAAGGCTGTATTTCTGTTGAAAATCTATAGAGAAATGATGAAGAAGTATTGTGAAGTAGAACAGTTGTGTCCTCTCCTGTACAAATGAGGCTTGGATAGCTTCAGCTGCATGGGCCTACATTTAAGATTGTATGAACCATTTTTAGAGTATCACACCTGCAATATTACACACGTTCATGCTGTGTAATAAAGATCCCATAGATCTGAGTCTTAAAGCTTAACAAAATGAGGAGGAGTTGTTAGTATGCCAGTTTGTTAAGTCAGCAACAGAGCATCAGAGCTTCCATGCTGTCGGGGCATGTCATATGGTAAGGACATGTCATCCCCATAATTAGTAATAATGCAGGGAAAGTAAAATTGCTGGGTGAGGTCATATGGGGATTTGGGCTGGTGTGTCACCAGTGTATGGATGACAGCCTCTCGTTTCTGTCCTCTGAACCTCGGGAAGCAGTAGAAGTTGAGAACAAGTAACTGATACTAGTTTTTGGACTGGGTGTGTGTGAACAAAGAGTGGAGTGACATAGGAGTTAGTGTACTTGATGAAGTTGTGCTCTCTTGTGAAAAGCAACAGTTTCACAACTTCTGGGAACAGCCTTGGCAGTGCTGGCAGTGGCCCGGAGTGCCTTTCACCAGTTTCAGTTTGTGCGCCAGCTGTGCCCTTTTATGGAAAGGCTAAACTTCACTTAAATCATTCATGCCGAAGTTGCTTAGAACTTGAATTAGTTATCTGTTCTGCTTAGGGATGACCTTGAAGAGAGCTGGGAAGTTTCAAAAGGTGGCTTCTAGGGCTGTGACTAGATCATATTATAACAAACCAATTCTTTGCCAGCCATACCGATTACCAAAATGTATCCAAGCTCAATTAAATAAGCTTGTTGTGGCTTTATCGTTCTTAACACTCCAGGGCCAGTGTATCCCAAGAATTGCCTACCCTCTGTGAAACTGTCCAAGCATTATGTTGCACCACTAGGGCCATTCTCTGTAGCTGCAATAGGAACGTGTAGTTTAAAATTTGTTAAATGTCTCTGGTTGCATTGAGTAACACACATCACATTAGCTAAGATATAGCTGAATATGATTATTCAGCTTTTTTTCTATTACTATTCCCCTGTTTCAATATACGTAAATAAAAGTATTTGTGTTTATTAGTAAACATAGTTCTAAGCACTAGGACCTATCTTTTCAGAAGCCTTTTTCTTTTTGGTAAATGCTGGGCATGTGCTCATTTATAATCTTCACTGGACAATGCATTTGTTCTCCTCGACAGTTGAATAAGGAGGGGAAAGACATTTTGAAAAATGTGTTCCTGTCGTCTTTATGTGTGTGCCTTTCCTTACATCATGTTGAGCAGAACTCCTCAGGGTACCTTGAACAGTAGTTTCTGGGAGCAAGATGGATACCTGACTAGACTAGCTTTGACTTGAATTGTCTCACAAGATTGTTGAGATTATAAGATATTTGTCAGTCAGTTTTAAAGATGGTTGGATTTCAAGACTCAAAACAACAGCAGACTTCACAACTTTTTTGTGTAAAATGCAATTTTTAAAAATGTAGCTTCCTTTCTCTGTATGTGCATGTATAATTGATAAAAGACCAGGGCACAATGAGCACTTGGGGAAGGGCCATCCATCATGTGCCAGATTTACAGTTTACACAACAGCAGACAAATAGCTGTATTAATAAGAGTTAAAGCTTAATCCTTGCAGTCATGAACTGCTGCAAATCAGTGCAGTTGTTACAGCTAAGGAAACCCAGCATCATAATTTTTAAACCATATCAAAATGACGCAGTAATGTAAAGAAAAGCACTTTTGTAATCCTTCATTGCTAATTGCAACAGACATTCATTAAATGTCTAATGGGGCTCAGCATATTTGACCTGATGCAGAACCTCTAGCACTGTGTACCTGTTCTAGGATCCAAGTGTTTCTTGCTCTGCTCATTTCAAATTTTGTGCAAAACCAGAATGGGTAGTGAAATGAAATCCCACCATACAGAATAGAAATTGCAGCCTTCCTGTCCCTTAGAGACCCATAACTTATTCTTGTTTTTTCTTCGATAACTGAATTCCATAGATTTTTATATTGTAAGGATAGATTAAAAAAACAACAACAAACTATTTCCCCACAAGTTCTGTGGAGATCCTGGCAGCTGCCAGCATCCATGTCAAAAGTTCCTTTTGGTGAAAGGTCTTCATAGTATCTGTCCACATGTGTTTTAATATCTTTTTGATATCTCTTGATGAATTTCATTCCAGAATAAAGCAGCCTGTGGGCATTCCCAGCAAAGATGGAAGAAAGTCACTTTTTATTCTAGAAGAATTAGAAAGTATCGGATTTGCTTGAATGAGACTTGTAGTAAAGTGGAATCTGAGTTTTCACATTTTACATTTGAGTTTGCACATTTTTGAAAGGTAAGGAATTCTTTCCACCAGCAGGCAAATTAAAAAGATAATCACTGGTTATGCTTAATGAGTATAACTCTTTGAAAATCTTAGAGCCCTTTGTACTACAGTCTGCGTGTTGCATAATTTCTCTGCCTTGCTAAGGAAGCGTTGACATGCTCTTTTAGGTGTAGCCAACATGGCACCCCCAGATGTTGTTGGACTCCAGCTCCCATCAAGGCCAGTGGAAAGGATGACACAAGTTATCATCCAACAACATCTGGTGAACACCACACTGACTGCCCCTGTGTTAAAGGATTGGATACTATGGACGCGGGTGGCGCTGTGGGTTAAACCACAGAGCCTAGGACTTGCCGATCAGAAGGTCGGTGGTTCGAATCCACGCAACGGGGTGAGCTCCCGTTGCTCGGTCCCTGCTCCTGCCAACCTAGCAGTTCAAAAGCATGTCAAAGTGCAAGTAGATAAATAGGTACCGCTCCGGCGGAAAGGTAAACAGCGCTGCTCTGGTTCTCCAGAAGCGGCTTAGTCATGCTGGCACATGACCCAGAAAAACTGTCTGAGGACAAACATTAGCTCCCTCGGCCAGTAAAGCGAGATGAGCGCCACAACCCCAGAGTCGGCCACGACTGGACCTAATGGTCAGGAGTCCCTTTACCTTACTACAGAATTAACATCATGGAGTTTTGTTTTGTTTTCAAATCAAACTGTATTGAAGTTTCAATATCGCCCATTCAAAACCTTGAGATGGATTTAAACAGCATAGTTTAAAACAGATTAATATTGACACAAAGTTGAAAGGGGAAACTAAAAAAAGAATTTAACAGCCTGCTTAAACCCACTAAGAAGATGTTAGCCTGCCCACACACAGAGTCACATAACTTTCAATATGTATATTTAAGAGTCTTAAGACCAGTTCACAAAACCAAGTGGCTGAGTGATAATTTACTTTAAATTCTTTAAATGGAACATGTCAGGCTATTTTTGTGTATCTGTGCAACATGTGGAACATCTGATTTTTTGCCACGCCAGAGCAAACAGCAAGAAGAGACATAGTGAAAAACAGATGTTTTGTGCGTCAAATTGCTGCACATGAGTGGGTTGCCATGCAGAGTAGCCTTCATGTGGTAGCTTGGTCTCATGAATAGTCCTCCATGCCCTGAACAGTAAACACTTTGCACTTACAAACTAATTGACTTCAACTTCCATATGATGGCTGTATAGTATGGCAGTCGAGGCAACACGGGTAGAGAGATTCTTTTGTCGTAGCCAGCAGCAGGAAAGCCCCACTTCCATGCATGGAGATACCTTGTTAGAGTGCTTAGATATGAATATAATATCTCTCAACCCCCCACCCCATTGATTCTTTAAAAATAACTGAAGTTGATCTCTTGAAAGTTTCCTGAAAACTAACGGTTGTATAGAGGCAGCAGATAGATGCACACAATTAAATTCCACTGCTTTCATTCCTCATATGGCACCTTGGGACCATTGTTGGCCTAGGACATCTATAGTGCAATTTCTTACTCTTGTCATGTTATAGAAGTGCAATTGAAAAGACTCTTGGCTACTCTTAGTCTCCAGAATAATAAATGACAAGGGAATAAATAAGCCTTAGTACATACTGGCATGTATTATTGGTAGTCTTGCCAAACCCTCATGGTTGTTTTTTTTAAATATTGCAGCCTGAAATTACTTTTCTAATTCATTAAGAGAAGATAGACAATATTAAAATAAGCAAACGCACCAATGTCTTTGGAAATAATTTCCCAAATAATATATTTGTCCAGATTTAGTAAACAACATTAGCATATATTTGATTTAGACAGTATACAGTTTAAGCTTGCCAAACTGGAATCCAAATTCATATGTAGAAAACAGATGGGATTGCAGCTGGGATTTTGCTGCTCCATCTCTGCTTTAATAATAATCTAGAGTGCACTTTCTCCCTAAGGACTAATTTCTACCTAAGGATTTGCAATGCAATCCTATACATGCTTCCATAGAAGTAAGCCCTGCTGACTTCCGTAGAGCTTGCTCTAAGGTAAGTGTTATAGAATTGCAGCCTTAGTTGTATATTCTAGTTCAGCATCCCCAGGAGGGATCAGAGCTGGACAGAGACCAATTTCATCTCCAATGTGTAGAATTTTTGTACATAGATTCTTCATAACAAAGAATATGAAGTAAAGGCAATGAAACTGAAAATGGGGGGGGGGGGGGAGAGAAAGTTTCCAGGCTTGTACATGTATTTGTCTTCATAGAAGGTATATGTATATAATCTATAAAGTAACGGGTTGTATTCAACTAAGGTGTGCTCAGAGTAGACCCATTAGAATTCATTAACCAAAGTTAGCCATATCCATAAACATTGACGAGTCTAGTCTGAGTAGAACTTACATTTGCTACAACCTAATGTGATATAATAGATACAGTGAATAAATTCGAGCAGGGCATAATCCACCACAAAACCATCATGTAGAAGCTCAGTTGAATTAATGGGGGCTACAGAAAACCACTGCCAAAGACTTGGACAGCTCCCAGCCATTTTAGTGAGGTTTGTGCTGAAGAAGCTCCTAGTGGATTGTGCTGATATCCTGTGCTAATTTGTTACACTGGGCTCTGTTCTTTTTCCAGTACATTTGCTAAACTCTGTTTTTAAGCTGATTTATTCTTCATAATTGCTGCTGTGCTTTTGGCAGTTTGACTCTCCTTTGCACAGAATAAGCAGACTGGATTCTATTCTGCTTCTAATCTTTGGCTTTCCATTTTGGAATTAGTAGGTATTACAAGGAGCAGTTGAAACCTTTTCTTCAATGCTCTTATTTCCTTTCACTGTCAGCTCTAACTAATGACCTGTGTGTTTCTGAATGGTGCCAGTGCTACATAGCTACACCAGGGAGCATGTGCGCCATAGAAAAGAGACATGATCTACATTGAATAATTACCTGGACAAATATTTTCAATTCATATAAAAAGTTCTTGATAGTGCTTGATTTTGCTTCAAGGACCTGTTGTTAGTATTCAGGCCTGTGAGCCTGTGAATGTAATCCTACAGTGTATTTACACCCCCATTCCCACCCCAAAATACTATTAAGGTTTTTTTTGCTCTTTATTCTGTTGATGTTCCATATGTGCCTGCTGTCTGAGTGCATGCAGACACATGTTCAGTCCTAATAAGCAGATCCTCTTTCACCCAGTGTTTGAACAGCAGTTGAAAGAAGATGCACTGGTTTGTAAAATGCCTAGCAGCAGGCATTAAGAATCCAGTTATAGCAGCTGTCATCAATGGAAACACACAGGTGTTCCCAGTAATATGTGCAGTTTTATTTTATAACATACACTTGGTTTTTTGTGTGTTTTTTTGGCTCAATATTTGTAACATCCAAATGGGTAACTTTCAATAACCTACTTCTTGTTGTTGTTGTTGTTGTTGTTCTGTAGTGGGTTACACCCAGTTGTTGTTGTAGTGGGTTACACCCAGTGTTTCAAAAGTACAAAGATGCTCCCGAATTAATCTGCTTCCTACTTCCCCCTCCTTCTTCTCCCAAAGCCCTCTTCTGAGGGTTGGAGAAGCTCAGGAAAGTGTCTCGGGCAGGAGTGGCTAACTTGAGGTCCTCCAGATGTTGCTGAACTGTAATTTGCATTCATTTCTGGCTGCACATGATGGGGATCGATGGAAGTCAGAGTACAGAAACATCTGGCAGGGGGAGCAAGTGTGAGAGGGGAGCTGGGGGAAATGGAAGAAAGGTTCCTTACAAAAGTGAAAGCTTTACAGAAGTATTTTTGATGAAACTCAATGGGATTTATCCCTTAACAAGAGTGCTAATGGATTTCCAGCTCAAAGTGAATTCACTTAAAAACGATGGCTATTGAAATGAGAGCTACTGACTTCAAGTACATTGTCTTTGAACCTTCACCCAACCCCTCTTCACACATTATGCAGGTGAAGTGGGGTCCATGTATTGAAGGAGCAACGTGGCCATGCTGCTGGGACCCTCCCTGTTTCATTGAGCTCCCCAGCCCCCCCTCCACACATTGTGTATAGACATCTGCAGCTGGAAAGCTGATGTATGTAAACCTCTGTGGGAATTGGAATCCTGCATGGTTAGGATTGCAGCATACAGGAGGGCAACATAACTGCACTGTCCTTTGAAGACAGAGTGGGCTTCAGAGATTCATTGAAGGTTGCTGTCCTAAATGAACACAAGAAGACCACATGCTATGTGGCAAAGTTTCTATTCAGAGTGTGCATCTGGGTAAGAATTAATGTCTAGCTGGTATTTAGTTTAAGTTTGCATTTCCCTCCTGTACAAATACAGGGAAGTGCTGATTGGTCCTAGCTTTTCAGAAGTGGGAATTCACACAGTGAAAGATACACATGTAGGATTGATACATTAGACTCTACATTCAAGTTGCATGCTTTTTCCTGCAATGTTTTCAATGTGTGAATTGTATCTTTTCCTAACATTGGTAACTTTTTGAAATCCCAGATTCATGTGTGCTATTCTTCTTGTTAACAATCCATTTAATTACAAATATACCTAGGCTCAGTATGTAATATTTCTTCATCCTTGCACTACTGATCAAAAGCTTTTTATTAAATCTAACAGTGCCAGAAAGAGAACTTTACTTAGTGGAAACCAAGGTTCATGCATTTTCAGGGAAGGTGGTGTGGTTTTTTTCCTGAGCAAGAAAAAGAGTTTGGACCTCAATTAACCTATGAGTCAGTGCTGCTGCAGGCCAGCTATCCTTTCCCTTTGATCTCCCCACTGCTTTGTATTATAAGACTGGGAATTATCACCTCCCACTTCAGTTTTGCTCACTTTACTTTTCCAGTTTACAGACACCTTCACGTCAAGCTCTCTTTATAATCCCTGCTCCCATCTCTTCCCAGACTTATCAGAGGAACTGTTTATATAAAACAGCAGTTCAAAAATATGCATTTTAAGAAGAAAGTCGTATTTCAATTACATTCTTTAGATATCTGCATCCTTTAGATATATGGAAATATGTA
Source organism: Podarcis tiliguerta (assembly GCF_965153285.1). NCBI lineage: Eukaryota > Metazoa > Chordata > Lepidosauria > Squamata > Lacertidae > Podarcis > Podarcis tiliguerta. The sequence goes on from NC_139534.1 coordinate 63,298,620, forward strand.
TAGAAGCCAATAAATATATGCATGTGCAGGCAACTTAGCATCTTTTATGTAAATTCTTATGTACCTAACCCTACTAAGTAGAGTTTGTAGCTTGTGGGAGTCACAACTTAAGTACCATTGAAATCAATGTGAAAACTTAATCCAAAGTTAGTTTGGATCCAAATAAATAAGCATACATAGAAAGGCGCTGTGGAAAATAACTTTAGACACACACTTGTGTACAGAAGTTGTGGCACAAAATAGTTTACAATTGACAACATATCAAATAAAAAATAGCAGACAGATGTTAACTTTATGACAGATATCTACATCAATCCCAGTCTTATAAAGGCATCAGTACAATTGTACAGTGTAAGATACTTAATTTGTGAACTTTTAAGGATGTTTCAGTTAAATGCCCAGTGTCTATTTACTTTCCTTTTCAAAGTGATTTTCCAAAGAAATGCTGTGTATGAGCTTTTATTGTTTGGTGTAATTTAACCCATTCCAGGCCTATCTGAATAACAGGTATTTTGACTTTCCTCTTTATTTTTTTCTTCCCACCCCCTTTTTGGTTAACATGATGAAACAGATGATAGTGAAAGTGGGAAGAAAATCTCTTGATAAAAGCTGTGAGGTGACAAAAGCTTTCTCTGGGCAGTTTTGCTACTAGATTCATGGCTAGTTGGCTTATTACGGTCCTTGGAGAGTTAGAAATAGGGTCAAATAGTGATGTGAAACTGCTGTGGTTTTGTAAAAATTGCAAACAGCAGCTTCAGACCTACCAAACTGGGGTTTTTTTTGTTTGGAAACAAAATCCAGATTTCTTCTCTCATACTTTTAATTGAAGAGGAGCTTTTGTTTTGCTTTTTTTTAAAAAAACAACCAAAAAACCCCACCCAACATAGATGTCTTATGTGTGTAATTCTCTGAAGTGGCACCTTTTAATTTACTTAGTCGAAATAGGAGCTTAGACTTTTTTTGTGGTGTGTTAACTCTTCTATTTCTAATGCCTGCTAGAATATTTTATTGCTGTTGGTGGAGTCACTTTGGTGGAACCAAAATAATTTTGGTTTTCCATTCTTAACCAAGAAAGGGTGTGTGTATAAGTGTAATCCTTCATTATTTTCACATTTTACTACCCATGTTTTCCTTTATCCATTGCATCAGCACTCTTTTAAGATTTTGTCCTCAGAGTCATCAAAGAAGGCAAAAACTTCAGATTTAAAAAGGTACAGCTCCACCCCCAATTTGGTTGTCTTCATTCTCCCCCCCCCCCTTCCTGGGAAACTGACATTGTAATAAATATAATTCCATAGGTTGTGGGGCATAAATTGATTTTATGTAGCTCTTTGTCCTGGCCATAAAATGTATCACACCCTATGCTCTTCTAAGTAAACTATTAAAAATGGGTTACAGCTATACTAACAAATTGTGGTTTTTCTCATACTGTGTATTCATTTTAATAAAATCTCTCTTGCATGAAAAATCACATTTAAGTCATTGGGAAAGATTATTTGCATATATTCCTAAGGGTGAGAATTGACATTCTAGTGCAAGGCTATAGAATGTAAAGCAAATACACATTCATTCATTTATTTTAATGTGATGTGATGATAAAAAAATATAAAATTCATCGAAGAATGCTAAACTCCTGGAAATTGCTGTTGATAACTGTCCAAGCTTACGTTGACGTCTTCTTGTTGACAATTAATATTTGATGTCTGCTATTTGTTCCATAATGGAGTCTGGTCTTGTAGCTTCTGACAAAGGTCTATGCCTGAAGTTTTTTTAATGTATATTGGAAGGAAGTATGCATTACAAGTGTGTTGAGTGGGTCACTGTTAAGTTTTGTAAAAGTTCATGTTGCAACCAAGAAATATTGGGCAAAATTCAGCCAATGAAATCATTAGGACTTTGAAGTTCTTAACGTGTCCCAGAACATGCTTGTTCTTATTTGATTTTGACTGTATACACTATGTTCTGCATAGCACCAAGCACGGTATTTGCACTTAAATGTTTATTACTGTAACCTTTAGTAGGAATGGTAAGGTAAAATTCTTCTTGGGTCACCAGCGCTATTGTCGATGTTTATCTCACTTGAGATACTGTGTCTATTATTTAACCTGGTTTCCCCCCGCCCCCCTGTTCCTTAATTTCATCCAGTTATGTCTAGACAGCATCTGTGAGTTTTGCCAAACACCTCACCTTTGTGTTTAGCCTGTAATAATGGTCTACAATACCACTTGTAAAGGTTTATGAACTTTTGCCCTCTTTCTAAACTTCCACACACACCCTCCCCCAAACCTCCTGGGCTCCCTAAACTATTCCTTCCCATCCGTTTTTCTCCACCCCAGCTCATTTTCAACACACTCCCTGCCCACACAATACTTTATCTCGTCCTCATTTACAGCAATCCCTGTGTGGTTTCAACTCACTTTTTAAGAGCTTTGTTCATGAATAGGCCTTGCCATGATCCAGAAAATGCACTGGGTGAATCCACATGCTTCTCTGAACTGTTTGGGGATTATGCTTTCCATACATGAGGTTAAACAACAGTGGCTGTACTTTGCTCTGCAGACCAACTTTGGCTGCAGCTACCACCGCCCTGCACTTCTTGTACTCTAGATATTACTGGGTAGCAACAGTTGGAAATCAGCTGGTGTATGTCTATGCAACCTTATTCATATCTAATAGTATTTCTTCCAATATACACTTGTTCTTCCCTGTATCATATCAAGCAATAAGATGACCCTGGTGTTTAGAAACGGAATTGCTGTGTGGGTAGCTATTTGAACAACCAAGAACAAAAGCCAAACATTAAAATACACAAGCTATGTTGTATTTATGTTAAGACGTTTAAAACCGTGTTCTGGAACATAAATAATATAAGTGCTCACCCTGCTTACAGCCAATGGTGAGCCTGATCACTGGGTTTCTTAGATAAAGTACAAAAGTACAATTCATTTGGCAGAGAGAGAGCTGTAAAACCGTGTTTATGAAAGACAATCTTACTCGTCTACGAGTGATCGCCAAAGAAGAAGAAGAAGAACTACCTTTCCTGGTTGTTATTAAGCACTGTGGTTTGTAATTTAGAATGGTTTGCTGTGTCTCACTACATGCAGGTCACTATTGAATTGGAGCAAGTAGAACCACTGGGTTGAATCCAGACTTTAAAACCTGAAATTAGTTCTCACTGAAATCAGTTGGGCAAGCTTTTCTTCTTTCTAATTGTTTCATATCATTTAAGGCATTCATATACCACTTAATCATTACTGTTTCTAAATTATGTACATAGGGATAAATCATACAAATAGAAAGTCACAATCGAACCTTAAAATGCCTGCTGGAATCAGAAAGTACCATATTTTTCCATGTATAACATGTCCCCATGTATAAGACACCCCTGTTTTGGGGGACTCCAAATTGAGAAAATGGGGGGAGATTGTATCCGTGTATAAGATGACCCACAAATTTGAACATAATTTTTACATAAAAAAAACCCTAGTCTTTTACAGAGAAAAGTACGGTATTTAAATGCCTGAAGTTTAGCTAGGAGAGTGCCTGTCTAATCTCAGATGGGAATTAGCCACCACTTGAATCCTGTTGATTTCTGTGGGCAACTAACCTAGTCTGGACTCAACCCATTGACCATCATTTTCTGTACACAGAACCCCTACTGGAGGCAATAGACTTCTGTTGATACAGCCTAGAATAGCATCTGGGATTGTGTGTTGTTGTTTTTTTGCTGCTGCATCACACTGTTACCTTGTGTTAAGCTGGTGGTCTACTAAGACCCCTAGATCCTTTCCACATGTACTACTGGCAAGCCAGATGTCCCCCTTCTTATATTTATGCAACTTGTTATTCCTGCCTAAGTGTACATAGAACCTTACATTTAGGCCCAGTTCTCCAATCTCCAGACCACAGTTGCCTTTCTCCTATGAGTTTTGGAGGTTTCAAAAGTCAAGCATGCTCTTTTCTTCTGATAGGAGTTTCACCATTGGCCTCACCAGGAATGGAGCTTACTCTGGACTCTGAGAAAAAAAATCTCTGCTTTACGTTTTATGGCTGTTAGAGGACTGAATGTGTGTTTAGTATTGGTTTTCCGCAAATTGTTCTATCTCTCTGACACACACAAAAGGAGCAGGGTGACTGTGGTGTTGGAAAGAGGGAATCTTTTGGTAATAGTATAACCTCAAGGGTGAATGAGAGAACATGGTACAATTTTCTTTTTGTCCTGAATCCAAGCACTGGCTGAAACAGCTCATCATAATTAGAAGCTTCTCAGCAGCTGTGGATAACCTTGAAGGTTGCACTGGGTCCCTTTTATTACCCTTGGCTCTCCGCTGCATTGTAAATAATGTCTCATTAAAAAATGAAAAGCTTTGTCTTCCAGAATTAACTTTATAAAAAGGTTACACTCTGCATCCTGAAATGTATCTCTGGCTGAACCTCTGTCCTCCCCTGTATTAAAAAAAAAAAAAAATTCTGAGGAATTTGTCAAAAGCTTTTAGTAGAATTGATGTATTCAGCTTAGCTGTTTCGGTTTTCTGAAAACTAGTAAGCACTCGTGCTTAATGACAATAATGTTTCGGGAGGGAAAAATCAGAAAGAGATTGAAATTAGAGTGAAGAGGAAATATTTGTTCAGGGGGAAAGTGCAAGTCTGCAAGGGCTAAATACATGTTGAAACATGTTGTTAGTGAGTCACTGCACTCATTACCACTTGCTTGCAGTTAGCAGAAAGGTTTAATAGTCCTGCAGATTTCCAAGCTCTCCTTTCTTTTAAAGGAGATTAAAATATGGCTTTTAAAGTACAAAATCAAGGAGCATGAGTACTATTATATATAGTTGCGTTCTCCAAATTTCATAGCCATTTCTTTAGCTTTCCAAAGGAAGATGCCTGCCCTCTGAAATGATGTACTGCAGACATCTGTCAGTTAGACATGGGGCTGGGAGGATTGTTTATGGTTTTGTGAGAACTGAGGAAGAGTTGGCTGAGGAACTGCCTTCTTAACTTTTCCTTCTCTGCAAAGTTTTCTCTCCTCTTAGCCTTGTCTGCTTATGCCAAGCCACTTCAGCACTGGGCAGCCAGTTTCTGTCTGAACTTTGATTAGTGTGTTTCTACTTTCAGAACTGCTTGAACATTTTGTGATTCAAGGCGACTAATGCAGAACAGAAGCAATACACTATAGCTTACATAGTCTCTGTTCGCTTGTCACGTTGAACCAAACTATGGTATGCTGGCTAGATTTTCCTATTTGGAGTGGATTTCATTTGGGAACTAAAAATGTGATGGAAATCTGGTGCCTCAACATGGGCATGCAAATTTGTCTTCAGAATTCCAACTTCAGCATTCTACCATCTTTACTGAAAAGGGAGGGTTTCTAAACTTGGCTTTGAGGGGGTCAGGAGAGCAGTGCGTGGGTGGAGGAGAGAGGGGATCATTCCACATGGAAGTTGAAATGCTCGTACAGACAGAGCTGTGCTGGTTTATTCATTCATCAAATTTGTATACAGTGGTACCTCAGGTTAAGTACTTAATTCGTTCCGGAGGTCCGTACTTAACCTGAAACACCACTTTAGCTAACGGGGCCTCCTGCTGCTGCTGCGCCACCGGAGCACAATTTCTGTTCTCATCCTGAAGCAAAGTTCTTAACCTGAAGCACTATTTCTGGGTTAACAGAGTGTGTAACCTGAAGCATATGTAACCTGAAGCGTATGTAACTTGAGGTACCACTGTACTGCCCTTCAGTCACAACATAAACAGTATAAAAACATGTTGAGTTCTACCCATAGTGTCCCCCTTTTAAAAAGTATGCTTACAGCACCCATTACTAGAGACATTTAGTAGTAAGTGTTGCCTCAGTTGTTGTTTTTAAGTATTGCTTTGGTGCTTTTCCTTATTCTTCCATGGATTTCCAAGTCTGCCTACATACCATCATAACATATGGCTACAGTTATATGATTATGATTTCAGGGAACTTTTTTCTTTCATGAAGAGGAAAACATCTGGGTTGGAGAATACTGTAAAGTGAAAAAGTTTCTGCTCTGTAACTGACCATAGTATTAAAGGGGGCTAAAATAATAATAATTTTAAACATGTAAGGGAGATTTTTAAAGCAGTTTTGTAAAGACCTTTTACTGCTAAGGCTTTTGGAACCCCTATAAACTGATGAGTTACCCTGAACCTGAGGGGTAGCCAACATGGTACCATCCAGGCGTTGATGGACTACAACTGCAATCAGCCCCAGCCAGCATGGCCAGTAGGGCAGTTCATAAAAAACTTTGTTCTGAAAATGCCCACTCCAAAGGTCTTGACTTACTACACTGGGGATTATATAGCTATATCTGAAATTTCATGCATATCAGTTAATATCTTGACCCTCCTCCATGAAAATAGCTGTTTACTTGCCATTTTCCTATGTCGTAAAGGCTGAAATTTCAATTCAGTGGACCAGGGTCAAGATATTAACTGATATGTATGAAATTTCAGATATAGCCATATAATCCCCAGTGTAGTAAGTCAAGATCTTTGGAGCAGGCATTTTTTTTAAAAGGGGGTTTTTTATGAACCACCCTAATGGCCAGTGGTCAGGGAAGATGGGAGTTCAAATCTCCAAAATCTGGAGGGCACCAGGTAATACTCCCAAAGTATTTCAAATTACAGTTAAATTACACATACAATACATTAGCAGTACAATATCAAAGCAGCACAATAACAATTTAACTTTTAAAATTCAAGTATGCTATTATGGATAGCCTAGGGCTTGCCGATTGGAAGGTTGGCGGTTCGAATCCCCGCGGCGGGGTGAGCTCCTGTTGCTTGGTCCCTGCTCCTGCCAACCTAGCAGTTCGAAAGCATGTCAAAGTGCAAGTAGATAAATAGGTACCACTCCGGCGGGAAGGTAAACGGCATTTCCGTGTGCTGCTCTGGTTTGCCAGAAGTGGCTTAGTCATGCTGGCCACATGACCCAGAAGCTGTACGCCAGCTCCCTCAGCCAGTAAAGCGAGATGAGCGCCGCAACCCCAGAGTCGGTCACAACTGGACCTAATGGTCAGGGGTCCCTTTACCTTTACAATATAACAATAGTTAATTAGCTGTCTTGATTCAAAATCAAGGCTGCTGCAAGATTCTAGAAACACTCAGAATTTTGCAGTCTGTAGGTCTTGGCATATGCAGGCTTTAGCATTAGCACAAGCCAAGACATAGATGCCTCCTCTGCACCTGTTGTGGTCTGCGTAGTACAAATCAGGCTCATTCCAAGAGGCACCATGCACATTGAACCTCTGAGCCTCCAGGTACCCCTCTATGCGCACAACACATCCAAGCTTATGCAGCACCATGGGAACTTCTAAGTTCCATCAGCATTCAACACCCTTTCACAAGGGATAGTTCTAGTTAGAGTTGGATTAAAATATGCAGTTTAATGTGTCTTTAATGATGGATCACTTAATTGTAATGATCTCAGCCCTACCACAAATGGGATCCTTTTGTCATATTCTTTTTTACAAGCTGCCAGATACTAGTGTCATCTGAACAACTTTACTCTTGCTGTTTGCTTGGAGGAGTTTGCATTACTTTCCAGAGATTAATCCAGCTGGGGAATGTTGTATGTTCAGCTCAGTGTTAACACAACAAATGATGAACTCACACATGCTTTCAAATAAACTGGCATGAAGCCACAGTAATTAATGTCACTTGACCTACGTCTGTCAAGTCCACACAATAAGTCACACAGTAACTATGAGTGGTGGTAGCAAAACTGTTTATTTAAGCCCAGAACTACCCCAGTCATGTATGAAGTAGGATAGTGTCCCCTTTTTGTATGTGATGGCCTGGGACTCGGGATCGGACTCGGAGTCCACACCAGATCCTTTCCCCCAGGCAGCATCTGAACCTAGTCTGGGGCCTGATTCTGAAGAGCCCCTGTCTGCACAGGTTCCCCTCAACAAGCACCAGCTGGGCCGAGTCAGGGGCCTGAGCCTGCCCTGGCTCCAGATGCGGGGATTACCTCGTTGCCTTCAGCTGGGCAATCACTTACAGCTGCTCCACTACCAACTGGGTCAGGAGAGGCTGAGGTGGCCTCTGGGTCTAGTAACCCACCAACATCTCCTGAGCTGCAGAGACTGAGGTCCTAGAGGAGGAGAGACCTGAGTACTTGCAGGAGGAATGCTCACCTTCGGGCGAGACAGGGAGGTGAGTCACCAGGGGATCAGGACCGGCCATTACCCCGACAGAGATAAAAGGCTGCTAGACCCCACCCCAGGTTGCGGGAGCAACATTGCTGTTTGCCAGAACCTGCCTGTGATCCTGTGCTTGACCTTGCGTGGTTTCCTGCCTCGTGTCCTGCTTTGGCCCTGTCGGACTGACTCCCCGCAGAACCCTTGGATTCAGGACCGGACCTGGACTGCGTTACCCCGGGGCCCAGCACATTGTAGGGTGGAAGTGAACAGGGGGCGAGTGGTAGTTGCTTCTCCATCAGCAGCTCTCTGCCCTTTACTCTGTTCCCTGGAGCACTTTTCTCATCAACTCTTGATTCCAGAAGCTTGGTTGGGAGAGAGAAAATAGTCAAGATGGGGCTTTGAAAAGTACCTGGTGAAGGCAAACAGTGATCTCCACCCCCAGGATGGGTCTACCACTATTGTGTTTTCTTTGAAGCTCAGATTGTTTGAGGACAAGGAGCTAAGACTAGTGAAAGGAAAATGTAGATAAGGATAGCTCAGTCAGTAGAGCATGGAACTCTTAATCTCATAGTTGTGGGATAAAGCCCCATGCTGTGCAGAAGATTCCTGCTTTGCAGGGGGTTGGACCAGATGACCATTGTGGTCCCTTCCAACTCTGCAATTACATGATTCTGTGATTCTAAGGCACATTAGAGACCAGGCAACAGAGGCAGAAAGAATGCTGGCTGGTACCCCATAGCATCCCCATATCCTTCCTCTGACCAACTTGATATACACACTCAGTGATAACAACTTGATTGAGGGATTTGACTGATACTGGCTGATTTTAAAATGTTAGTTTTGGAACCTTATACCACACTGTTAATGACATATTTTTGTTTCAGGCACATGCCTGTCTGACATGTGGTCACTATAGTTAATGGGCTTTTGTTTGTACAGTGTACAGTTTGTTCATGGGTCCTGCAAGCAGCTTTTTACCCTGAGGGCTATCAGTCAGGCTATTTTGTTCATGTTTTTATTATCAATAGCTGAAAGGATCGAGCAATAACAGTGCCATTGTCCTGTGGAAGCACTTTATGCATCCATCTGGACAGATTTGGCAGGTGTGGCTGAGTATTCCACTTTGTGGTGGAAAATCGAGCATGCGAGGCCACTTTCCATAAGTTGGATTTGTTAGTATGAGTTTAAACGGGGGCTGTCTGTGCTGGGAAGAGGCAAATAGCCCCTGCTGAATGTCCAAGGTACTCCCATCCTCTCTGCTTTCTGCTGAAAATTCCAACCTGGAGGCAAGCGATAGTTTTATGGAAGCCGACATATTCTCACACACACCTTTTTGTGCCATTTTCACCTATAGTCAAACTAGTTAAGGAGTTTGCTTTAAAACAAACAAACAAACCTTGCCAAACCTGTTTAGCAAAGTCAAGAGCGGGATCAGTGTATGCGCCATAAGTGGTGATCCCTCTTTCAAGCTGCCTGTTAAATCTTTTCAGCAGTCTCCATCTGTAGGTCTCATAGCCTTAATTACCGTACTTTAGAAAAAAGACTGCAGAGGTTGCATTGTAATATTGTTGGGTCCTCAGGGAGTTCTTCCAGCAGTGAAGATGAGGTCATACAACTGGGTGAGGTGTGTCATACAACTGGGTGGTGGTGGTGGTGGTGGTGGTGGTGTGTGTGTGTGTGTGTGAGAGAGAGAGAGAGAGAGAGAGAGAGTGCACAGTGAAGGTGGATAAAGGTGCATGGCCTATCCAAGGCCATTCCTTTCCATGGAGCTCATTCCTTCCTTTTCTATTTGCCAGACATTTTTCATAGCATTAATATCCATGGGGCAAGAATAAGAATAATAAAAAGAATTTGCCACACACTGCTTTGCTTCACAGGAAGGCTAAGAAGGCATGGAGTGCCGAGGTCCTGTTCTGCAAATAGTGAAGCCATGTTCAAGTATACAGAAGATCCTTGATGTGATTATTAATTTTCGGGGGAGTGGGTGGTTCGTGAAGAAAATGGCACAAGTAGGACTGGCATTGCCTCCACTCTTACACTATAGCCCACATTTTTCTCCCAGCTTGTCACCAAGCATGGCACAGTATGGCCATACCCTCGGGGGGTCCACAAATTGTGTTTGGATTTCCTAGCCAGTCACTGTTTGCCCTCTCTGCCTGTTCCTTTCAATGCCCCTCCCCAAGTTCAAGAGGGGGAAGGGATTTTACTTATTTGCACTGTGGTATGAAGACGGCAGGATAAAGCAGGAGTCCTCTTATGCTGTTTCTCATCTTCCTCAAACTGCTGTGCAAGTGACAGGAGACTCAAAGCCCAAAGAGCTTGAGGGAGAGGCAGAGTCTTGTTTCAACAGTGCAGAGATTTGCATAAGGAAGGGGGGGGGCTCATGCTATTATTGTGGGATCTTGTGTTCTCGCTGCTTGTTTTCTGGAATATAGTGATAGGTGCCTTTGCCTCATAATTTTTTATTTTTATTGTAAAAGAACACCTTTTTAAATTAAGCTTAAGTTCTCAGATAATTTAACTTGCTAAGAAAGATGCTGGTGACTTTTTTTTTTAATAAGAGCTGTTGTGAAGTCTGAAATTGGCAGGCACTACTTTCATTTTGCTGCTAGGAAAAGATCTGTATTGTGCGTCCTGCCTTACCTCTTCCAGATTGTAACTAGATACATTTTGTGTTGTGTTACATTTCAGGCAGCTGTTCTTGATGTACAGCCAAAAAGTACATGCTCATATGCTTAACAGCTAGACAGAAATGGGACTTGCACTGAGCCTGGCTGCCTTTGCTTCACACAGAAGAATTAACCACATTAACTGTTTCAGCATGAAAAGTAGCTTTCTGATAGTTGTAAATATTTTGTTACTTACTGTTCAGAGAAATTTGGGTTCAGCATAGCATTGAAGGGCATTATTTCATAGGAATTTTGCAGTCTTTTCTTCTGCTTGCAGATGGCTTGTACACTAGTAATCTTGCTTTCCTTCTCTGAAGACCCCCATCTATCACCTCTTGGACCCCACCCTCATCTATCGCCTTTTGGAAGGATGGCTAGATTTCAACGACTGCTTCTTCTTTTCTTTTAACTTTATAGCTGCAGCGTACCTTTCCTTCCCTCCTGCAGATCCTTACAGTGCAAAGGTTTGGCCTGCTACAGAAACCACGGAGGGAAAGTAAAACCATTTCCCTGCCAAAATTGTGAGAGCTGGCTCTGTACAGAGCTGCCCCCATCAAAAGAACTGGAGGAGAGACAGGGGAGTACACTTGATAGGCTGCAAAAATCTCCCAAGTGGAAATGCAGCACTGGGATCCATCAGTGTGCCAGATACGTGGGCTCTTTGGGGGCTCCTGCCCCACCTGGCGATACCAAGGCCCTATTGTTTCTGTTTTAATTTTGGGTGAGGGTGTGCCCAGATTTTCAGGCTGGCAGAAGCTGTGCACCCTGCTCCCCCCACCAGGGCCTAACACCCAGCAAAGAAAAACTGTCTGCTACTGCATACCTTTTCTTTTTCCTTACCAGCTGGAGTGAAGTACTCAGAGCAGAGGTAGGCAACCTTAGGCCTGGGGGCTGGATGCCTCCTCAATCCAGCCCATGGACGGTCCGGGAATCAGCATGTTTGTACACGAGTAGAATGTGTGCTTTTATTTAAAATGCATCTCTGGGTTATTTGTGGGCATAAGAATTTGTTCTTTTTCTTCTTCAAAATATAGTCCGGCCCCCCACAAGGTCTGAGGGACAGTGAACCAGCCCACAGCTGAAAAAGGTTGCTGACCCCTGACTCAGAGCAAACAAACAAAAAAGCCCCCCTGCCTCTGCTGGCTGGTTAACCCTTTCTTGAAATGCATAGGTTTAATGTTGTTGGGTTTTTTAATCCAAAATTATTTTCTGGTGTTTCACTTTTAATGACAGCAATCTTGTTCTCATTTGTCTTTTTCCTCATCTGGAGTACACTGAATGGAAGTTAGTGCAGTATTTTCAGGGCTGCAGGCTGGGATCCCCTCTAGGCTTCCAAGCTATCGTTCTGTTGAAATGTATTTCAGAATCTTTTTGTAATGCTGCAGCTCAGCCCTGGAACTGTTACAGCAGCCTCCTTTTATTTTATGTTGTGAACCACGCTGAGATCTGTGGGTAAAGGGCAGTATACAAATTTTAATAATAATAATAATAATAATAATAATAATAATAATAATAATAATAATAACAACAACAACAACAACAACAACAACAACAACAATAATAATAATAATAATAATTTATTTGTACCCCGCCCATCTGGCTGGGTTTCCCCAGCCACTCTGGGCGGCTTCCATAGAAACAAAAAATACAGTAAAATATCACAGATTAAAAACTTCCCTGAACAGGGCTGCCTTAAGATGTCTTCTAAATGTCAGGTAGTTATTTATCGCTTTGACATCTGATGGGAGGGCATTCCACAGGGCGGGCGCCACTACCGAGAAGGCCCTCTGCCTGGTTCCCTGTAGCTTTGCTTCTCGCAATGAGGGAACCGCCAGAAGGCCCTCGGAGCTGGACCTCAGTGTCCGGGCAGAATGATGGGGGTGGAGACGCTCCTTCAGGTATACTGGGCCGAGGCCGTTTAGGGCTTTAAAGGTCAACACCAGCACTTTGAATTGTGCTCGGAAACGTACTGGGAGCCAATGTAGGTCTTTCAAGAACGGTGTTATATGGTCTCGGCGGCCGCCCCCAGTCACCAGTCTAGCTGCCGCATTCTGGATTAGTTGTAGTTTCCGAGTCACCTTCAAAGGTAGCCCCACGTAGAGCGCATTGCAGTAGTCCAAGCGGGAGATAACCAGAGCATGCACCACTCTGGCGAGACAGCCCGCGGGCAGGTAGGGTCTCAGCCTGCGTACCAGGTGGAGTTGGTAGATAGCTGCCCTGGATACAGAATTGACCTGCGCCTCCATGGACAGCTGTGAGTCCAAAATGACTCCCAGGCTGCGCACCTGGTCCTTCAGGGGCACAGTTACCCTATTCAGGACCAGGGAGTCCTCCACACCAGCCCGCCCCCTGTCCCCCAAAAACAGTACTTCTGTCTTGTCAAGATTCAACTTCAATCCATTAGCCGCCATCCATCCTCCAACCGCCTCCAGGCACTCACACAGGACCTTCACCGCCTTCACTGGTTCTGATTTGAAAGAGAGGTAGAGCTGGGTATCATCTGCATATTGATGGACACCCAGTCCAAACCCCCTGATGATCTCTCCCAGCGGCTTCATATAGATGTTAAAAAGCATGGGGGAGATAATAATAATAATAATAATTGCTCAGAAGTAAGCCCCACTCTGTTCAAGGGGCATAAAAAGGTAAAGGACCCCTGACAGTTCAGTCCTGTCATGAACAACTCTGGGTTGCGGCGCTCATCTCGCTTTACTGGCCGAGGGAGCCGGCGTTTGTCTGCAGATAGTTTTTTGGGGTCATGTAGCCAGCATGACTAAGCCGCTTCTGGCAAACCAGAGCAGCGCACAGAAACGCCTTTACCTTCCTGCCAGAGTGGTACCTATTTATCTACTTGCACTTTGACGTGCTTTTGAACTGCTAGGTTGGCAGGAGCAAGGACCAAAAATGGGAGCTCACCCGGTCATGGGGATTCGAACCACCGAACTTCTGATTGGCAAGCCCTAGGCTCTGTGATTTAGACCACAGTGCCACCCACGTCAAGGGGCATAGTGCCTATCAAATGCATTTAAAATTGCAGTTCAAAGATTAAATTCAATGGGACTTAACTTCTGCACTCCGTGCAAATAAGCATATAGTTAAGAACTGAAAATTGTGTTTTGTTTTGTTTTTGCAATGGGATTTAGGCATGTTTCATTTTGTATGAAAGCTCTTGCTTCCCATTTCCATCTTTGAAGAAAAATGCTCCATTCATGTAACAGGGTTTCGTATGCCACATGCCACATATTCTTTCCCTTCTGGAACAGGGAAAGTTCGGCACACACTCTCCATAGTACTACTGGATTATGTTCAACATTTGCAAGATAAGTTACTTCAAGTGATATGTTACTTTTAGTCTCTGGGGCTGCAATCCCATGCATATTTACTTGGAAGAAGGCCCCAGTAAATTCTGTATGACATCTGAATAAATATGCATAGGATATCTTAAATCCTTTAATTGCCATTAAAATTCACCTTAGTATCTTTATTTTAAAGATTGCAGGGGAGTACAGTTTCAAAACACAAACAAGCACCCCTCTCTTTACAGTGGTACCTTGGGTTAAGAACCTAATTTGTTCAGGAGGTCCGTTCTTAACCTGAAACTGTTCTTAACCTGAGGTACCACTTTAGCTAATGGGGCATCCTGCTGCCGCCGCACAATTTCTGTTCTCATCCTGAAGCAAAGTTCTTAACCCGAGGTACTATATCTAGGTTAGCGGAGTCTGTAACTTGAAGCATCTGTAACCCGAGGTACCACTGTTCTTGGGTATCTCTTCCTGGCATTGCCACAGGAAAAGCTCAGGTCATGGCCAGGGCATGTTTTTCTCCAAGGAACACACTGCAAATCATATCTTTTTTAAAAAGGAAATGTTATGAGACACATAGTTAATTAAATTGGATTAGCCATGCAGCGGTTCTATACTCACTGATTTACTTTGCTGTATTGCTCGTGGTTGAGAGAAGGCAGGCTGGTGTAGAAAAATATCAGTCTACGAAACCAAAAAAAAAAAGGGGGGGGGAGAATGTGGTATTTCTTTCTATTTAGATGGGCAGAATAACAATTCTAAGGAGGTCTAGATTTTATGAGAAATTATCCAGCACACTTGGCTATGTCTACTTTCTGGGAGTATTTGTGAGGCGGACATGAGAATGAGACCAAGAGAGATGTATTTTTCTGGTGGCCAGTACCTCCACATTTTAAGCATTCCTGTTGCAAGTGTTAGGCCACATTCATGCCACGCATTTAAAGCACCACGAGACCACTCAAAGCCGCCATGGCTTTCCTGCAAAGAGTTCTGGGAGCTGCAGTTTGTTAAGTGTGCTGAGAGAAGACCCCTGTTTCCCTCCCAGAGCTATGATTTCCAGAGTTCCCTGTGAAGAGGCATTGGTTGTTAAATCACTCTGGGTTCTTAGGGAAGGTACTGCCAGTCCCATCTTTTCCAGGGCACCCATGCTTCATATAAAAGAACTGCAAGCAGAATTTATCTCTTGGCATATATGGTAAACTAAGCAGAGTAACCACTGTATATTTCTGAGGTTCTCCTATTAGAAACACATTCTGCTGTTTGGTTTGAATTTGGCCTTATGAGCATTCACGAAAGTGTTGTTATCCTTGGTTGCATAACTTGGCTACAGGGGAAGTCGCAAATATCTTCACCCAGATGATCTGCTGATTGTACCCTCTTCCTAGATGAAGCACAGCCAGTGTCTGGAAAACAACAGATTTGCTGTTGCAAAGATCTTCCTCGGCCCATGGCAGGGATGGAAACCTCAGACCCATGGATCATACTTGGCCCACCAGGTCTCTCCATTTGGCCCATGAGATTTAAAACAAAAACAAAACAAAAAAAACCTACACCCACCTGCTCAACACTATCTGGAGCTAATAGTGAATAATCACTATGGCTTTGTTTTGAGCTTTGTTGGGCCCACAGAAAGTAATCTGCGAATACAGGTTTTTAACTTATATCCTGAAGTACATGTTTACTGTCTTGTATCTTGGCTATCATAAAGGAATCACAATAAATTGTTAGAGTCATGCCATGGGCCTTGTTGGTGTTCTTCACATTGTTAGCCTAGAAGTTCATCTAGGCTGCTTCTTCTGACATTATTTCCCTATGGTAATTTTGCACAGGCATTTCTTTCAATCCACATCTTTTCTAAGGGTGCGAAATCCATTCATGAGCCACAGAAAATCCCAACAGTAGCCTGGCATAATCACTGATGCTGTCAAACAAATTTAATAAATAACTAACATTTAAAACAGCAGCAACTGCTGCACTCTACACAGGAGTCAGAAGGGTATTAGCACAAGGCCCAATTCATATAAGTGTAGAAGTGTGAGCTTCTCACTGTCCTTCTGCAGCTTGATGCATCACGGCAGCAAGACAAGATGCTCACGTACAATTTCTTCTAGTTTTCCTGAGTGAGAGGACCAAAGACCATGCAGGAACTTTTCACTGGCTTGCATGTATTTTCCTTACTGCATTGGTTTAGAGTATAATCCTGGTCTCTGTTTTGCAAAGGGGAGAGCAAATGAGGGAGCATATTGGGTTGGCCTTCTCTTCCTTCTTTCCAACCCCTTCCCATTCAGCAAATGTAGCATCTTTTGCTATGTGACAGGTGAGGTCACCATCTACTTAGGTTGCTGGGTGCCTGGCTTCACTATTGCAGCTCTTTTGCTCAACGTACTCGTTCCTGCTGCCACTTGGTATGTGGGTCATGGGATTCCATAGTATGTGGTTCCCACAATGGAGGAAAGGAAAGTCTTCTTTTTCCCCCATCACTGTGTGCCTTCTGCAGCAGAGAGTAGAATTGCACCCTTTAAGACTATATTTCAATTTTCAGCATGTTTTCTGCATGTGAAAAACTTGTATTTCTTAAAAGCATTTTAAGCCATTTTAACCAAGGTGGTCAGATTGGGAGACAGGGAGAGAACATCAGAATTTATAAACAATAGGAGTTTAGCACTCTCAAAATTAGATTGACAGAGTATGGTAAAATTGACATTGTGCTTCCAGCTTATACCATGACTTAGTTCATCTTATTATGCTGTGAATGTAATCCTTTTTTTGGAAGCCTATCTGGAAAAATTGAACCTACTGTAGTACATCAGCTGTTTATAATCAAAGAAACATATGTTTAAAAGAGCTACAGGGCCTTTATAAACTATGTGTGCAAATTACCTTTGGAATTGGTTTATTGAGTTGTTGAGACCATTGCTTTGGGTAACTGTTCTGAAGCATTGTTATGAATTAATTGCAAACTTTTGATATGTTTAGTTTTGCTTAGGCCAGTTAATCAGACGTGCATGTAACTTAATGCAGCTAATGAGCCTGCAGGAATTAATGCCTAGTGTTGCCTTTCCTTTCCTAGTGAATATTGCTTCCAAAAATAGAACAGGACCTACTAATAAGATAGATAATGCTGTTTTTGTTATCCTAGCACTTCTCTGCATGTTCTGCCAAACCCTCCCCACGACAAATAATAATGATAATAATGCAATATTTGAACAGACAAGGAGGCAACTGAGAAAGGAATATGACCATCTCTCCTTAGGGAGTTTAATATGCATATTGTATCACTGGCAAGGAGAATGCCAGTCCCTAATGTGTTTCTCTGTTTTGCTTCCATTCACATGCAATCAAATTGGTGCGTTGCAAATTTAATTGCTGTCATTTGGAACATAGCTGCATACTGATTTAGCCAATTTACCAGCTAAAGAGAATTATCTGTGTACTGTATTACATGTGTGCGTGAGAATACATGGGCTCTGTTGGGAGTGGGGAAGGCAAGAGGTCTGTTCCGTGCTTGGCTATGTCATGTTTGCTTTCTTATATATGTACCGTATATCCCCTCTGGGAAAGGAGGATGTGCCATGCCAGAACCCCAGCTGTGACCATTTATATAGAGTGATAGCTTTCCCAGAATCAGGAAGATCTGGCATTAGGTCCTGGTCCCGAGCACATTTAGTATGTTCGAAAAGAGTCTGACACTGTGAACCTAAGTGCCTGGAGGTTAAGGTTTCTTAATTTCGGCAGAACTTGCCTCCAAGTATTGACTCCCCCTCCCCCATTCCTGGCATCCTTTTTATTTCTCTTTCCCTTTTACTCTCTGTCATTGCTTAACTTTATATTCTCATCTGAAGCTTGTTTTCATTCTCCTAAGATCTTGTTCTGCAACTTCTTAGCCTTGTACTTTCTTTCTCTTTTCTCCCCAGCAGGCACATTCCACATGATAGATTGCTGGTGGATTCAACCTTGTTTATATAAAAGCATTTCATAGGCCTGCCAGACAGCTGTGCTGGCAGGTCATTTTGAAAGACCATTCATGTGTATTGCAAGTGAAGCTTTGGATCCGGGTGGCACTCCTGCCATCTGGAACGGGCCCGAAATTAAATAATTGCATGTGCTTCTTGAAAGGTGGTAGAATTTACTTTTATCTGCACCTTCTCTTTTCCAGTTACCAAGTTTCCAAAAGAAAGAAATACCAGAACTTCCAGCTTTGCAAACATTTGGGAACAAAGACTTAACTCTCCAACTGCTTACGTGGCAGCATATTCTTGAGCTGAAATGTAGATTTATTTACTCAAGGCCAGAAGAAAAGAGCTGAGCAAGGGCTTCTCTAAGGGGCATTGTATCTAATATCAAAAACATAAGCTAACACTGGTTTATTTACGTAAATGCTACAGCATGTCATATAAATGAAAGTTAGCATTTCATATTTTAGGCACAGCCTCTTGTCTGTATCATGTGGTGTTTTAAAGTAAGTCTTCAAAAAAAAATTCAACCCCTCAGCAGGATCACTCTTAGCAGCAGCTAATATTGTGCAAAGATCAAAAGGTTTGAGTCGGGGTTTGGATTATTTTGAACGTGGTGTTGGGGGGGTTACTGTTTCTTTTTTAAGAACCTTGCACATTGACATAAGGGCTGCATAAAACCAAACAGATTATTTTGTGTATGCTGCATCTGTAGATTACTGGGACATTATCACATAGTTAGTTTTGTAACCTTTTAAAAACATTTTGAAGTTAACATGAGAATCAAAACTTGTGTCTTAACAAAGCCATGGCATGCATTTCTCCCCTCACACTGCACTGTCCATTTTGGTGCAGGGTGGTGTGTGTGTGTGTGTGTGTGTGTGTGTATGTGTATGTATGTATGTATTTATGTGTGTGTGTGTGTGTGTGTGTGTGTGTGTGTGTGTATTGTTGTTTTGCTGCAATGCTGGATAGTTTATGTCCAGTGGGATGCATTCAGTCTACCAGAGCACTCCTTGGGAAAGTTTTATTCTCTTTTCCACCACAACAAATGGTCTCAAAGTAGCTTATCCCACAGCAGTTGCACGCACCAGAGCAAAGGGTTTTGTGGGCAGGATCAGTTCAAGACCCATGTTTCAGAGAGTCCTTGGGCAAACTGCCCAAGGTAGAGCCTTGTTCAGTGCACCACTCTCATCCTTGTATTTTCATTGGAAGGTACATTAGTCACTTTCATAATTGGAGTCTGTGACTGTTGCAAAGAGGACAGTGTGCACGGGCAAAGTGTTTCTAGTGGTTTTCCTTCTGGCGGCAGCCCCTAGACTACCTTGCCTTGATGGTCCACGTGCCAGTCACAGGTGCGGGCGAATCCAGTGATGAGCAGTGGTTTATGTGGTTGGCACCTAGTGGCCAAAAGGTGGTGCTTGTGGAAAGTTGGAATTGAGCAGGCTCGAGGCCAGACTGAAAACTATATAACAGAAACAAATAAATAAAACCAGTTGTTGTTCATCTTACTGGAGTAGCCCTACTAAATACATTATACAGTCATACCTTGGAAGTCAAACGGAATCTATTCCGGAAGTCCATTCGACTTCCAAAACGTTCGGAAACCAAGGTGTGGCTTCCGATTGGCTGCAGGAAGCTTGGGCGTTTGGGTTCCAAAGAACATTCGCAAACCGGAACACTCACATCCGGGAGCCAAAACATTCAACTCGCAAGGCATTTGGGATCCAAGTTACGACTATTTGCCCTTTCCTCCCCACTTAACAGGCTGCCAAAGGAGGTGTAGAGATCTGAACTGGCAGAGGGCTTTTCTCATCCTTTTCTCATCACTTCATTCATCTGGCTTTCCCGCTTCACGTATCTCTTTTTCTTCCTCTGGGCTCTCCCTATCTACAAGATGGGAGTCTCCAGCATGAGTGCTGTGGGCACCATGGCACCTTTTAGACATCACCTTTGCTACCCACCTGAGCCCCCTGCCCCTCTCAGTTTTATTTTTCTTAAATATAAATTGGGCCAAAGAAATTAGGCCAAAGGCTGCATGGAATTAAGCCAAGGGTCACAAGCAGCCCCCAACTGCAGTTGGCCCATCCCTGACCTGGTACCTCCCTGAGTGTTGCTCTCTTGGGTTCCCACCCTGTAGCAAGGTTCTGTGGTGATGCTTGATCCATACGTAGTGTCATAGGGAATGGGGTCTGAGAGAACTCTTTCCCCTGCACATTCTGTACATGGCAATTTTGATCCCATCATATGCCTCTAGAAGTAAAAAGGTATAAGGGAGCTCTTTTTATATTTATATTTTTCAACCAAAATACGTTTGGAGCTTTTTAAAGACCTGCACATTACTGGGAATAGAATTCCGCACGTGTTCTGTGACTGAATATCCCGCAGTGAATCTTGAGGGGAGTGAAGGGGGAGGGAGTATTATTTTACTACCTGAAGCAAAACAGGGGTTCTCTGTTAATACATCAGAATTAATTCCACCCCTTGAAAATCCAGATTTCAGATAATTTAAGCTGTCCCTGGGGCTTTCTAAGGACTTGGCCTTTTTGTACCATGTGTTTACAAGAATAAATACTGTCAACAGAGCTATATTTTTTTCATAAAGCTGAATATGTCAAGCAATAAACACTGGCCTAGTTTCTGAGCGAGCTCTATTTCGGTGACCTCGGCCAATTCTGGCTTCTTATCACAATGCATTTTTTCACATTTAACAGATCTTAAACAGAGTAACGTAATCTGTTTGACCTGTTTTGTGAATTAGAGCTTCTTCACATATTACAATTTTAAATGTATACAGTGGTACCTCAGGTTAAGTACTTAATTTGTTCCGGAGGTCCGTACTTAACTTGAAACTGTTCTTAACCTGAAGCACCACTTTAGCTAATAGGGCCTCCTGCTGTCGCTACGCCGCCGGAGCACGCTTTCTGTTCTCATCTTGAAGCAAAGTTCTTAACCTGAAGCACTATTTCTGGATTAAAGGAGTCTGTAACCTGAAGCGTATGTAACCTGAGGTACCACTGTATAATGTAAGCAGCCCATGTTTGAAAACTTGTGAATTTTATAGTATTGGCTGCAGCTCCCCGCCATGTATATAAACAGTGGCAAATATATTTCTAATAGCATCAGCTCTCAGAATTATATCATTAGGTGTTCTGTGCATAAGGTGCTGCTTGCCTAATGGCTTAGTCCAGCAAAGCATTTTGGCTTCTTGTCAACATTCTACGTATGTGAGAGAATCTTTTGACTTAACTTCAATGTACAGTGGTACCTCGGGTTACATACGCTTCAGGTTACATACGCTTCAGGTTACATACGCTTTGGGTTACAGACTCCACTAACCCAGAAATATTACCTCAGGTTAGGAACTTTGCTTCAGGATGAGAACAGAAATTGTGCTCTGGCAGCACGGCAGCCCCGGGAGGCCCCATTAGCTAAAGTGGTGCTTCAGGTTAAGAACAGTTTCAGGTTAAGAACGGACCTCCGGAACAAATTAAGTTCTTAACCAGAGGTACCACTGTATTGCTTATCCTCACCTTGACGTCCATTTGAGGCATCATATGAAATAGGCACATAGAAATTCACAACTCCCAGTCAAATCTAGATTGTTTCATTGATTTTTTAAAAATTGTATTAATATATTGTTCAGATTTCAAAAACTTTTATAAAGTGCAAAGAAGAACAAGATAAGAAAAGCAGGGAGTGAGGGGGGAAAGCAGAAAAAGAAAGTGTATTTGTTACAGGATTTCTGTTTTATCTGTGATCCTTGGCCACCAGCTTTATTTTGCTAGAGATATATTGAACAAACAGGTAATCATTTCCAGAAGCTTATAGTCAAAGTCTCCAAAAAGATGTACTCCCCTCCCTTCAGCAAAGCACCATATTTTTCTGAATGTCTTTAAGTCTTTGTGTGTGTGCAGGGTGAGTGTGCATACATTATTTCATGGGTGGTGGAAGGCAATTATTCTTCATTGTATGGTCACAGTCCAAAATAACTTCCCTGGTTTCTTTCTTCTTGTTGGCCAGAGTAACTTTAATAAGTTTTAAATGGCCATTCCTGAGTTGGGCAGCTGCTAAGATTGCAATATGGGAGATTGCCTTCTGGCAAATTCATTTGAAGGGACCTTTGCAGAGCCAAGATTACATCACATAGGCAGTATGTTATACAGACATATTCCAGAATCAACATAGTGCATGATGCCATATCCTACGGAGAATGATCTGCCATAAAATGAAATGTTAAATTGTTTACACACTGGAGAGAAATTCTGAATGTGTGGAACATAATTTGAATAGGGAACTGGCAAAGAAGGGTAGCTGCCTATTTAATATTATAGTAAGCATACAGCACCGCATAGTATGTGATGCTAAGCTATGTTAATAAAGGAAATAAGAGAACATGTGTTCCATATTAAAGGTCTTGAAAGATATTAATCATTTGTGTGCAGCAGGATATGTAGGCATACAACACAGGAGAAGGAATGCATTAGGAGGGGCAGGGCTGCTGGACCAAGTGACATTTTGTGCCCATGTAAATACACGGAAAGTTATTCACTTAATCTGGCTCTTGTTTCATAATAAATGAAATATCTGTTGTATGCCTGTGCTTGAGGGGTGGGGGACGGACAACTATTACTCTCATTACACTGTTTTCTCCCACTCATGAGTCACATTCTTTACCAAGCACAACGGAGTGCCAGTGTTCGAGCTGCCTCTCTCTTCAACACCCAAACCTCAAATTGTCCTGCTATGAAATCATAGCTGACTGAATTAAAACAAGACTAATGTGGAGCATAATTGTACCTGGTCAGCCTACCAGCATCCTACACCATTTTTTCTCATTATCATATTAGGGCTGCTGCTGGCAAAGGCTTATTTGACGGTGAACTTTTCCCTTCCCACCAGTTGTCTTGAACTTTGGCAGGATCAAGACACTGGGCAATATTGCAATGTCACCAGTGGGGATTTGAAAGATTCTTTAAATGCCCATCTTGCAATCACAAAGGTCTCTTTACAAGTCCGCAGAATTAGATTGCAGAAGAGCTGGATGAATGAACAGTGTGATTATTGTTATCATTATGCTAATGTTTAAGCATGGTGTTTTTATAATGCCCGTGTTTATGTGCAGTAAAAGCCCACTGAGGGAGTGCTGTCGTGTTTTAAGCCAAATGAACACTAGGAAAAGAGAACAAGCACACTGCATTTCAACCAGCTCTTGTCAAAACCAGAATCTCAGTGGAGAATCCATGAATATGAAATATATACATTTTACTTATAATAAAAATCTAACAGTGTCATCACACAGCCCCCACTGAAGGATTTGTAGTGCCACATCACAATCCTGGATTTAAATGAAGTTAGGCTGCCTAACCTTCTCTAAGTAAGGTAACTGACTGGCATGCTCTTAAGAGCCAATTCATCTTAAAGGTACAGTAATGTATATAATAAACTGGGTGTGAGTGAGCGTCTGTGTGCACAGGTGCAAAAGGGGCTGCAGAACAGTAGACAGTTAGTGGCATGGAAACGAAGGTGGCCAGTGTGCAAGAGGCAATTGAGAAGAGGAAGGGGGAAAAGGGTGAAGGTGGAACTGTGTGCGCGGGCGCAGAGTCATGACCATTTGCTCAGTATCACACCAACATAGCTTTCCACCTTCTCCCACACACTTTGCTTTAATCATGATTTGGGTACTTGAACCACAGCTAAGGAATCAGTCCGCCTAAGAGTTAAGCAAACCCTCCCAGCTGCCAGTTCTTCCCTGCAAATGCTGTCCAAGCACGGAGCTAGGAACCCTGTATTTGACTTAAAAGATGTAGTTTCGTCCTCGCAAACAAAAACAATTTTTTAATCCCCTTTCAGATATGCTTGCCTTTGAGTGTGCGTATTCGTCTCCTTTGATAATGTGAAAATAATA
The DNA here is from genome assembly GCF_965153285.1 of Podarcis tiliguerta. NCBI lineage: Eukaryota > Metazoa > Chordata > Lepidosauria > Squamata > Lacertidae > Podarcis > Podarcis tiliguerta. The sequence continues at coordinate 63,322,620 of NC_139534.1, forward strand.
ATTTGGCAGGACAGCTCGTTAGACAAGCGTCACAAGCTACATAACGTCTAACATCATCTAATACTAATTACCTTTTCTTGTTTGTCCTACAGCAGAGAGGGAGTCAAAAGGCAACTCTTTGGGGAGTTGAAAGGCTTCATAATAGGGCTTCTCACTCTAAGGGACAGAATTGTTTTGCCCCTTTGTTTTCAGGCCACTAATAAACCACATCACGCTGTGAAGCTTTCCGTACTCTTTCTTGCTGTCTCATTTTAAGCTTTCAGCCCGTAGGATGTTGCTGCCTTTTGTATTTTTTAGTATGTTATCTTGGACATATTGGTGACCGGTGTGTATGTGTGTGTATGTATATTCAAAATCCTATAGCAAGCTCATATTTCAACGTTTTCCTTCATGAAACTTCTTAAAGTGTTACATTGCAATATATGAACCTGTCAGCCGCATTTGCATTCTGGGATTCTGACAATGAATTAATTGTTTATATTTGCAAAAGCAAAATTTAGAGGACTGCTAAATACGCATTGTTTGATTCCTTTGCAAAACAATGTAATGCTGTTTGCATTTGAGTATTTGCTATGGGTAGAAGCCCTATGCTCTTATTTCTTTCAGTCCTGGCTCCTAAAAGGCCGAACGGTTTACTGTTTCTGTGTAGTACAAAGTGTGATAATGGATTGCTTCAAACTCTATTTAAATGGCATTAAGTATACTCCAGTTCTTCAAGTACATTTTAGAACAAACTGTACATTCTTAGTGATGACAAACAAGAAAAGAGTCAGCAGAGAACTGTTGAACAGGGTCAAATCACTGGTAGCCGGTTTCAAGGACTTGAGCTCTGCAAAAGTGCTCGGTATATCTGAATTAAAACTTTGCAAAATAAAAAAGCCAAGGCACATCAATGAAAGTTGCTAACTTTCAATTAAGTCTAAACTGTGGCATGGTTCAGAAAAAAAAATTCTCATGAAGTTTGGTGGCTTTGCAATTTTATTATTGTTATTTATTTATTCAAGGCTCGGGATCATTTGAACCTAAAACTCAAAGGTTGCAGTCCTGGAAGACTGAATCATATGTGTGTGTGGTGGTGGTGGTGGCAATTCAGTCTAATTATTGTGCACTAAAAGCTGCCAACATTACTCCCAGCATGGAAGTTTTCATGTCATTTCAAGTTCTCAGTATGGATAATAAGGTCAAATGTTGTTTCTGGCTGTTGGTTTGGCTTTGCAGAGGAGCCTGGTTCTACTTGTAGGTCTCCTAGCTGCACGCCCCACTCGTAAAGCATACCTCTGAGTGTGCCCCTTCTTCACACAGCACAGAGTTATAATATGAAATTTGCTCCTACAAAGAAGTAGTGACGACACCCTACCTGGATCCTTTTCAAAGCAGATAAGATAAATTTATGGTGGACAAGCCTATCATGACTATTGGCTATAAGAGCTGTGTTCCACCACCGCTGTCAGAGGCAATATGCCTTTGAATACAAGTTGCTGCAAAACACAAGGGAGTGTGCTGTCGCATTTGGTCCTGTTACCCATAGGCATTTGGGTGGCCACAGTGAGAACAAGATGCTCGATGATAATAATAAAAAGTGATGAGAAAACTGTTGCTATTCAGAGTAGACACCATTGGGCCAGATGGACAAACAGTTATTCTTGAGGAATAGCTTATCAGCTCCACTAATCTTGGCATCCCATAAGACACAGACAGCAGCGAGCTGCTAGGTGAGGGGCATATTTTTAAATAAAAGGTTGTACAGTTGTACCTTGGAAGCCAAACGGAATCCGTTCCGGAAGTCTGTTCGACTCCCAAAACATTTGGAAACCAAAGTGCAGCTTCTGATTGGCTGTAGGAAGCTCCTGCAGCCAATTGGAAGCTGCAGAAGCCCCGTCAGACGTTCAGCTTCCAAAAATAGTTCGCAAAGTTCACTTCTGGATTTGCTGCATTCGGGAGCCAAAACGTTCGAGAACTAAGCTGTTCGACTTCCAAGGTGCGACTGTATAAACATGAGATTAGCTAGGTGTCGATTAATGATGTGAGGGAGCCTGTGCATGTTCTGTTTGATTCAGACGGCTTGAGATTGCTATCGGTCGCTGTACTTAAAATGTTAAATGATTAACTTCAAACCTAAACCTTCCCTACCAATTACATTATGGTATATGATAGTAATAATACGTCAGTGAAAATAGGTAGTGATGTTTTATTTTAAAGAAACCAGCAATGATTCAACAAGACTGTTATAGAGCAACTGGAACAAATACTGCTCAGCTGATGTATAATTAGTCTGGAGAAATAAAACACTCATTCAGAACTTGGCAAGATCTAGAGTAAGCGGTGTAGCCTGCCAATTCCCAGTGAAGGGGAAATGGTAGCCAATCCCTTCTCTACGTGCTACCAAAAAGAACCCTTTTGTTTCCTTGGTATGCTGCTAGCTTTCTTTCACAGAATCTTTCCTGTTCCAAAATTCAAGGGCCCATCATTATCACTTACCCTTTTCACCTAAGGTGGCCTCTACTTCAAGGATCAGCTCTCAGTTGGCATCTAGTATCTGCAGGAGAGTTGATAAAATGCACATAAAATCATAATGTAGAGGACAATATACTGCTAGAGGTGTTAATATTGCACTTTGATCTGGATATGCTTTATAAGAAGAATTTATTCATCTTACTAATATTTGTTTGCTCACCCTATAGTCAGCCTTTGTTTTGTTTTTGTTTTTGTTTTGAAAATGATGAAGATTACACACACACACACACACACACACACACACACACACACTGCAAATCCTTCTCACAACTGGAGAGTGGTAATATTGGTTGCATGCTGGCTAGAGAGACCCCTGAATCCATTAGGGTCAAAGAGTGTGTGTATATATAGTTAAGAGCAGCTGAGAATTAAGAAGAACGGTAATCTGTAGGAAATCAAATGATGAGTTGAGGTTGTACAAACTGAGAGCCCTGTCCATATGTCCTTGAGGAAGTGGGTTTTTTTAGTAAAAAGCTAGGTGATTGTGAGGGGACGCGGGTGGCGCTGTGGGTAAAACCTCAGCGCCTAGGACTTGCCGATCGCATGGTCGCCGGTTCGAATCCCCGCGGCAGGGTGAGCTCCCGTCTTTCGGTCCCAACTCCTGCCCACCTAGCAGTTCGAAAGCACCCCTAAGTGCAAGTAGATAAATAGGTGCCGCTTACTAGCGGGAAGGTAAACGGCGTTTCCGTGTGCTGCGCTGGTGCTGGCTCTCCAGAGCAGCTTCATCACGCTGGCCACATGACCCGGAAGTGTCTCCGGACAGCGCTGGCCCCTGGCCTCTTAAGTGAGATGGGCGCAGAACCCTAGAGTCGGACACAACTGGACCGTACGGGCAGGGGTACCTTTACCTTTCAGGTGATTGTGAAAAGGCATCTGAATAGTATAGATCTGTGGAAAGTTTTGTTTTTGCATTTGTAAATACTGCTGTGGAGGGAGGGAAACAACCTCAGAATAAAACCCCATCTTGTTTTAGTTTGCAAAGAAGCAGAATGTTCTATTCCTAGAGGAGCCACAAAAGTGCTTACAGGCAAGGATTCCCCACACAAACATCTTACATGTACACTCGGTTTTTCAAGCTGAGAAGTGTCAGGCTGTGTTTGTCTATGGAAGGGAGACGTGAATGGAGTGTATTTATTTTAGCACATTTGGTACACAGCGAACCCACCAGAATCACTTTTAACTAATACATTTTAATTGCGCTAAAAGAACTACTGCTGAAGAAATGCCTTGTTTGATATGCTAAATGACACTTAAGATTTTTAAAAATCACTTGTAACTTTTGCTGTTGTTAGAAAAGATTGGATTGAAAGCGTAGCCCTGGCCAGAGTCCAGGAGTGCGATCCAGGGATGCCTTGTCCTGTTCAAGGACCCCTTGTAATGATGTGGAAGCTGTACAGGAATGCTTTGGTGCTCTTGTACAGCTCCCATTCATTCACTGTCAGCGGAGCTTCCTGCGGAAAACTTATCAATGGAGTACACCCCCATAAGCCAATATAGATTTATCTCAGTTTTTCGTTTGGTATTTTTTTTTTTCTGTCCCACAATTCTTTTGGGGAGTGAAGGTTCTTCTCCATCAGTAAGCGCTGTGAAGGTACAACATGGTGTCTTTAAAATCGTTACCCAAACCAGAGCTGACCAGAATAAAATATTAACCAGAAAGAGAGGAAGCCACACAAAAACGCAGAAAGCAGGCAGCAAAAGCTACAGTAGTTTTCTCGTAAATAATTTCTGACACATGTTGCAACCTTCACTAGGGAAATGTGCAGAAACATATGTCTACAAATGCACAATTTAATCATGACATAAATACAATTGATACAATAACTTGATTTTTAAAGGATATATATATATATATAGGATTACACTTTTATCTCCTTAACTTATGGTAAGTGCACTTTCTTACCTTTCAGAAACATTTACATTTTTTCTATAAATACATTATTATATGGATAGCATTTTAATGTTTCTGGCAGACTCATAGTTACTGTATGAATTAGTCTTATGTCATGGTTACATTGTATATTTCTGGACATATGTTTTTGTAGTTTCCCCAGATGAAAATCAGTACATTGGAAATAATTCATCAAATAAATAACTGCCACACACTATTGTCTGTGCCTGCTGCATTCTTTTGGAATAAAGTGTTGACAGTTGAATTTTTTTTTTTAATGAGCACTTCTGCTTTGAGCTTTTCTTTTTTTTAAAAAAGTCATTAGTGGGAAAATGTCAGATCGGGAGGTCATTTTTTATAACATTAAAAAATGTTCAAAATCATATTAAATATTACTGTGTTCTTAATTGTTTTTAAGCATACTTTATAGAAACGTAGTAAAACATTCACTAAATATTTTGATGATGTTTTCGAAGAAAACCAGTTGTACAAATCAGGGGTGTGGGTATTCTGTGCTTTAAAAAACAACCCAGAATTCTACACTAAGAAAACGTGATTTTTTTCAAATAGTAATACTAAGCAATTATGTATACTATCAACATTATGAGTACAAATTTGCATTTCAAGTTATACATTTGGCACAAGTTATCCTGATTGTTAGGGGGATGGGCAGGGAGTTTCCAAGTTGACCTTGGCCACAGCAAATTTTGTTCAGCTGCCCCTCTGTATTTAAATACTCATTTTTCATGCATTTCCAAATACTTCCTTGTTTTTGCAATTATAAAAAATAAAAGTCCACTTCCAAAACATAGCAGAATTCCACACCGAATACTATATTCAGCTCTTTTACTGTGCTTTTGGGGAATTGTGATGTGCACACACAGTGGCACACATCAGGGTCTCTCTTTGAAATTGTCAGGCACTGAGGGTGGACAAGTATCTTGAAACAGGCAGCAGGGAGAAGCATTGGCTAAAGGCCAGTAGTCTCATGGTACAAAGGCTGAGCCTGTTGACCTTCCCTAGCAACAAATTGCCAAGACCGTAGGAAGTCGCAGATCTGGGACTTCTATCTGCCCCAGTGGCGCCATGGTAGCTTCAGCTGGAACAGCTCCCTGCAGCCCCAGGGAGTTAGGTTCCAGTTTCTGATCCGTAGGACTCCTGATTCCAGCGTTGTACAGAGATGCCTAAAAGGTTTCATATCAGCAGGAAACCAAACTGAAAGTTACTGTTTTGGATAAACAGATATTCTTCTTCTAGCCGTATCTTCTGAATATCTACTTAGAGGTTCTTCAGAACTGAATATTGTAATTTTTAAAACATTACACACCCACCCATGCAAGAAACAGTCCGTTTAAGTTGTTGCCAGATATACTGCTTTGTATTTTTAGATTTGACTAATCTGTGTCAGGACATGACTTTTATATTGGTGAGGCTTTTTCTTTGTTGGTTTTCATTTGACCCAAATGGTGATTGCAGCTTGGGTATTCACCCTTCCAGATTACAGGAAGTACTAAATGGATGAAAAGAAAAAACCATTGTTCTACTTATCAGTTGTGTCCATTTTATTTTTTATTTTAAAAAAAATTAGCATGCGCCCTAATTGAGCTCATGCTGTTAGCTACAGTCAAGAAGAAACTTCAATGAAGAAATGCATGGTGTGTTTTTTCAACTATGCATGAGGTGCACTTTTTGTGATGAAGTATCAGCTTAGAATCATATGCAGAAACTGAAATACTGTTATTTCTATTTTCTTTGCCTGCAAAGAAACAGCACCTGCTATTTACATGTATTTTGGAGTTATCTGACTATATAAAGGGCTAAGCTACTAGACCAGCCTTACACTAGCCTCTTGAAGCTAGTAAAAAAAGTGACATCCCCATGTAATAATGATCTGACTTCAAATATATCCAATGCCACGCTCACATTACGTGAGTGCAAATAGGGTGTGAACGCTGAGCACTGTAGCACAAGCAATTAGAGAAACTTTGCTTCAGATTAGGAAGTTATTTTAATGCCAGCTGCAGGACTGACCTTTTCTCATAGTGTCTCACTGTCCTTTCGGGCCTGCGATGATTTCTCCCTGGAGCTTGATCTTTATGGGAAGTTGGTACGTTTTGTATGAAATTAGGCTTTTGTAACACAGCCAGGCTTAACCTCCTTTCTGATACACAGGAGCTGCCAGTGGTCCCAGCTGCACAGCACTAATGCATTACATATAGCCATTGTGCTTTGCGTGGTGCTTAATGCGCATGAGAGAACTGGGCCAAAAAACGTTGAGATTATGGCAAGAGTGAAACAAAACAGATGCCTAAGGAGTGAGGTTTATCCAAATAGTTTAGCATTGACCTCACTTTCCACCCACTGAAATTACAGTACTGTGAAAATTACAGTTGATTTCCAGTTTTGATCTGAGCACTTAGGAAAGTACATCCCTTAGCACAAAAGTCCAACTGTGCTGACATTCCAGGGCACCCAACATTTTCCAAAAGGTGCCCACAAATAGAAATGTCTGGAGCCCTACCCATTTATCCCATCTGTGTGCTAAAGTGCAGCAGGGCCTTTGTGCTATATAGGATGCCCGTTGCAGACTGGGAATCAACCTCAAAACATTCCTGTGACCCAGTGATGGTCCCAGCTCCCTAATCCTACATTTGGATAATCCTTGTTGCATGTATGAGTAATGACTGAAGGGTAACATTAATGTTCCTTAAAAATCTGGACTTTTTAAAATTGTAGACGTTTGTGAACAAGATGGCTCAAGTTGATGGAATGAAGCTGCCATAGTCATCAAGATCACAATGAATTGAAAGGTTATGGATTCCCTCCCCCCATTAGCTCCCTTTATTTGTGCAGTGGTGGTATCATTGAGTTTACTACAGTAGCATAACATCTTCCGATAGAGAAGGAATAGATAGATGTTTTGGTTGTATATACACATGCATGTAACATTAAAGTCAGAGTAAGCACAGAATGCTGTGACCTTGAGGTGAGTAAGGAGAGGAGAATCAGCTTAATTTTTCAACCTTGAACCTTTTTACCACTCAGGGACACCCCAAAGCTGCTTTTCTGCCAGTGGGGAGAGGAGGGGCTGCTTAAACATTTCATTTTGGCATTGTTTTTCTATTCAAAATTGCCCCCCCCCCCCGGCTGTTTTCCTTCCTGGAAGAAAAGAAATTGGGGAGGGGAGTTATTGAGTGGGAAAATGACCCAAGGGGAATAGAACAAGCGCTCCCCGCCAGAGCACTCCTTGAAATTACTGTATCATACATCAGCTTGTTTTATTAAAGAAGCAAACAAAAAAGATTGCCAGGGCAAAGCTTAACATGCAGTTGCATGCAGCATTTAGTTTGGCATGGAGATGTACAGCTTATGAATTATAGCACTTACTGGATTTTATATCAATCTATAAATATCAAAAGAAAACAAATAACTCTTTTTGTGGGTACCATTACTTACATTAAAATCCAGACTTTTATGCAAAACATCCATGCTCCAAGTTAGAACTTTCAAGAAGTGCTTGTTTGATCTTCAAGACTGGTGATTAATGTTAATGATAAGGTGTTGATTGCTACATGGGAAATCTATTCATGGAAACAATAGCCTGTTATAATTCTTTTTAACTACCACATATGAGTGTTTAAACCTTACTCCCTTAAGACAATGGCCTCATTTATACATTATGATCTCCTGGTAAAACTGCCTTTTCTCTTCCTGATTTACAATTAATTGTAAAGTACACACAGTGATACTAAAAGTTCAAAACAGAGAAGCATCCTATGCCATTGGGGCAATATGAAAAAGAGATAGAAGGTGATAGAATCACAGAATGGTAAAATTTGCAAAGAGAACCATGAAACCAATACAAACGTATTAAATAAATGTATTAAAGTTATGACACCGAAGGGAAAAAATGCAATGCTGTACGATTCATACACATAGAGAACAGAAGTTGGGCATACATTTAAAAATTCTGGGGCATTCAGCAGACTGGTGAAAGGCAATGTGCTAGTACAATGAAACTTCCTCCTTCTCTTCCCCTCATATCTTCAATGTCATCCCCAAATCTGTTCTGGAGGGTTGGGAGACTATTGAGTGACAAAAGTACACAGTGTGGATTCTTCACTTACCAAGAAACAGGAGGCTACTGATATTTAAGTCACATATCTCCCTTCAAAAGACATCCTCATAATGCTAAAAGAAATTAAATCCCCCCCCCAAAGGCAAAAATCTACAAATACTTTCTCATATCTGAATCCTGAATAAAGCAAGGTACCACTTCAAACAAAACAAAAGTGCATCTTTTAGGCCCTTCTTGCCTTTGGGAAGCTCAACATCCTCAACAGTTAATAATGTTTGGACAGCACAAAACTATCAAGGGTTGTAGCAGTGGTGAATGGGCAGCACCACTCCCACCCCTGCCCAGAGAAAGTCTCCATTATGGTGCAGCTGTTATGTTGTGCCACTATTTCAGTGAATTGTCAGCAAAGTAGCACAAGTGACTCTTGCTGTCAAGCACAGGTGTTGAAATAGAACCACTAGACCAAAGGACAGAGTGGAAGAAACTGTGACGATATTTCTTCCGGAGAGGCTTGAGGAGATTACGTACTTTGCTGGATATCACATAGAGATAGTGCATTAGGGAGATAGCTACTCCCTGTTGATTGGCCCCCGCATGAAGTATTCAGAGATAAAACTGCTTCTAAATACGGGAGGGTCCATTTTTAGTTGCTATAATGAATCATCATTGATAGATCTGCGCTCTGTAATTTTTATCAAATATTTTTCAACGCGACCTACATAAGCTGAACATCTTGTGGCAATCAATCCCTTTGTTACCTTTATTTAGAGCATTATGGTGTGATTGTTAATCCTTATGTAACCAAAGGTGGCATGGCTCATGTACAAAAGGGAGGTATCAGCAGGTTGCGGGGAGACCCAAGCAAATATATTTAGAGTGGGGGAACTAGTCAGGTGTGGGACCCCCCAAAACAGATCCAATGAGATCTGAACATTTTCAGTAGCCACAAAATGCAACACAGATTGAATGGACCACAAAAGACAGCTGAACTGGATTCTATTTGGTATTGGAGGGGAAATTTCAGGCTTTGTCTTTTATTTCCACTGTTAGCATGCTAGTTCATTGGCTGTGTCTGCATGCAGCATCAAACCACAATTGCTTTGCTTTGCTCCTTTTCTCTTGCCCCTGATTATGCTCTATGGGGGGGGGAAACAAACCATAAGCAAATCAGGGAGTCTGGTTTCTCATGGCATGTGAACCTGGGCTCGTGTTTTGTTTTCTCCAAACAAACCGCAATTAATTTGCCAGGGATAAACCTTGGCTTCTGCCCATAGTTTGTTTGGAAAGAGACAAGTCAGGAGCCAGGTTCACATGCCATTACAAGCCAGACACTGGTCTGCTTATGGTTTGTTTCCTTCCTCTGTGCCACATGGCCAGGAGTTGGGGAGGAGTAAAGCCTTCATTTGTATCAAGTCGTAATTTATTTTAAACTAAGATCTATTTTTGCATGTGAACCACAGTCAACACAAGTACTGTGTGACTATCCACTTGCTCATTCCCACTAGTTCAAAAGGCAGAGCAGAGGCTAACAGGATCAGTATATAAGATGCAGTTCAAAATAGCAGTTGTTTCCCTGATTGGTGCCTTTTTCTTGCGGAATCATTTCCCCCACTTGTGTTTTAAAACCAGCTCTAGAGAGAAAGCTGTCATCTGGATGAGCCCTTACAGATGTAGCTGCAAGAAAGTTAGTGCAACCTCTTCATCCTCCTTTTATCTCAAAATACACAGATGTGTTGACCACCAGGACATATTGAAACATGCTTCTGAAAATGAAATGACTGTTGATTACATGATGTGTGTGTTGGGGTCAATGATGGAGTGCACCGTTGAGCCTTTTTAAAAAACAAAAATTGTTAATATTTTCGGTAGTTTAAATAGGTGGTGCAGCTCTGCTTCAGGCAACTTTTTCTTTTTCTTTTTCTTTAGCATGGATATTATTTTTTTGTAGCATAGACACCTAGAGACAAACCTGCAGGCTCTTGGTAGAGCATGTCCATTGGAATCTGGAAAAAAAGAATTACTTTAGAGGGAATCAAGCAATCTGGTCCCTATTTTTACTTGAACTTGACCAAGCAAACTGAAATAAAAATAAGTTTACTTAGGATGTTGTTGTTTTAAAAATATCCAGTTGCTAAACGCTATAATGACTAGTTTCTCGGTTACATGCACACACCCATACAATGATGGCAATACAAAGCCCTTCATCTTAGCGTTAAGAGGAATCACAGAAAGTCCAACAATTGAACCCTTCTCTAGCTGATGGTAGAAGTCAAGTCACTAGAGAGTAGTGCCATAGAAATCCAGAGCACTGCATGTGAAGTGACGCCAGATTGGAGGAAATCCATAGGAGGGTGGAAAACATTCAAAATAGAATGGATCAGATGACTTCTCAGGAAGTGCAGAGATAAGAGGGCAGAAGGGAGGAACAGGTTGTGTGCTTTAAGGCTGATGGAAAGCTCTGTTAACATGAGAGAGGGTAGCCTAGGTTCTCACTGGGATTTAGGAATCTGCATCTGTGCATGCCAAATTTAAGCTGTGTGTGTGTGTTGCTTGGATTAACAGTTAATTTTATTTATTTTTGCCATTCCCCCCATATAGGACGAGTGTATATTTTAATACATTATCATATATGCAAATTTAAAGCTATTGTCTTAACACTGAAGTAGAAGGCTTTGGGGGGAAATGAAGTCTGTCTGGTTAGAAAATGATACCCTAAAATTTGGATTTCTCCACCCACCTGCAATCCTGTACCCGCTTACCTCACAGTAAGGCACATTAACTCAGTTGGATTTACTTAGGAGTAGACATGGATATGATAGCACTGTAGCTTGTTTTTAATGTGAGTAAGTGAGTGATTCAGTAGGTAGTGCTATCTCTGCATACTGAAAATTGAAGTGTAATGATGGATGATCTTTAAAGAAAATCGTGCCCTTCCACCTATTTCTTTATCCCCTCTTATCTCTGCTAATCAGATTTATTATAAGTAGCTCATTTTAATTTGGATCCTCCTGAAATAACATAGAACTCTTCCACAGCTGCAAAAAAATAATCCTAAATTAATTCTAACTATACCATAATTTTCCTTTATAGTAGGATATGTGTATTTAGTGTGCAGTTTTATATATTTGACAGCAACAGGTCTTTAGGCTACAGCATAATAGTAACACACTTAATTCTCATTTAACACAATGGGTCTTACTTCTAAGTGGAGATGTAGGAGATAACACTGTAAATGGCTGCTTTGTTTGTTTTTCGTTTAAAAACCTAGTTTCACGCTTTGTTTGGTTCTTGCTTTTGAGTTCCTAATTTGGTTACCAGTAACTCCAACTCAAGGTTTTTTTCCCCTGCTGAATGTCATCACATTTCAAAGGTGTGAGAGCGATGTGGTCATTTCCTGCCTTTTTACAGCTTCAGCAAGGATTCTTCCCCCACTTCCCGCTCCAAAATCTTGGTAACATCACATAATAGCACCAGGTCTTTTAAGAACAGACAATTGAAAGACACCCATGAATTTTGTTGCTAAAGAGGTAATATAAGATGACATCATTCATTTAAGCTAGACAGTGACTCATATGCATTTGACCTGAGGGTGGAACTCAGTAACAAGGGTTAGCATGATGTCATTTGTGGTTGCATAGTGCTTTTCACAATTCCCCTTTTTACCATCTAAATAATTGTAGAGAGCATGAGATATCAAAGTACAGCAGTATAAGGGCAAACATAGCTCTGTTTGTTTTCTGATCAAAAGATTTGGATTTTGTTCCTGGATTTAGAAGCAACACACTTGTCCTTTGTAAAGAGACTGAAAAACTAAATCTTGAACCCACACACCTTTTTCAATTCTGCAGCAGTTGCTTTGTTTTAATATAAATATTATATAATATTTATTTTATATTTTGCTTTTATTATAAACTCTCACTTAAAAATAGGAACTATTGGAGTTTTAAAAAATTGTATATCTGTAGTCAGGGTCTTAATTCTGACTAATTCATTTACTTTTGTTTTGTGTTGCATTTTGCTAACTTTTGTCACACACACACACTTCATCATATATACTGTATATTTTTCTGAGATACTTTTAAAGAAAGTGTTTTAATTGCAGAAGTGTGTCTAGGAAAAAGTGTGTGCTTAATTTCTGGAAATCAGAAGGGATGCAACTTAAATCATTATAAGCTTTTTCATGTCACACATAAAGGGGACAACTTTTCGTGATAAGGATGTTAACACAAGTGGAAAGTGTTTTACAAGATGCATAAAAACATCTGAGAGTGTCACCTGCTGTTGCCTCTCCAAGTATCAAGATCTTTGGATGGGGCCCTGCTACCGTTGCCTTACTGTTGAGAAGCAATATTAGCATTGACTAAGAGTGAAACCTGTTCAGCAGTGACATTCACTTGAAGATGGCTCTTCCCCTTGGAAGTTTGCAAGTTTTACTAACTGAGGTTGCTGACCTTCTGGAGCAAGCTGAGACAATTTTGTTTCAAGTTGCCTTGCGAAATCATTTTAAGCTGGTTTTGATGCAGGGCAGGCTGGTGATTCTCGGCTTTAAAAAAAGTGACAAATTTGAATTATTTCGTATTGTTCTTGAATTGTTTTTAGATGTGCTTTCCTTTGTTGGTAGGCAACTTGCTGGACACAATTTTGGCTGGAAAGGCAGGATAAATAAACAATAAATAATGGACTTTTGGTACCCAATCTGTCTACATCTACACTACATCTATATGCTTCCTTTTGCCAGGTCTGAGTATGTCACTCCTAATGGTGATGCACCAGTACGACTTGTGGATTTACATGGGAGTGGGGGGGGGGTGTTTGTTTTTTTGCAACTTGCAAGATTCATGTCTGCAATGCTGGGGCCTTAGAGACAAATTGAGCAATACTCCTTGCATGGTATTCTGGGGACCTTTTCAGTCCATTATGACCTCACCTAATTTAATGCATTCTTTCAATGCCTTGTACAATACTATGCATAAGATAGCTAGGAGTTCATTCAGGCCAAAATCTCTGCCCCCTTGTTAGCTGCAGGATCCAAATTTAGCTACAGTGGGATCAGCAGCAACTCACGGGAGGAGTAAATATTATGGCATCCTTCAAGGGGTGGCAGTGCACCCATCAGGATGGGACAAGGTTATGGTGGAGTTATGGGGAGATCTGGATTGGGGAGTCAGAATGAATCTATCCAACACCTGGTGGGCCTCACTACCCCATGAATCACCACTGAGTAGAATGTTATTCACACTATTGAACCCAAATATAAAGTACCCCGGGTATGGAATTTAAATGACCATTGTGCTAGGCATAGAAAGCTCCTAATATTTTCCTGATGCTGCTTCAATGCAATTTGCTGAGAAAGCTAGTACTGTACCTGAGACATTTCCCCCCTGATGTAAGTGAGTGTGTGTTGTCTCTACTATGCATAAGAAAATATAACATTGTCCCATATGGGGGAAAATTATTTAAGTATTTTGACAAGATGGCCCGGGGGGGAGGGAGATTTGCACTTTTTCCCCTTGGGCCACATTACTGAACTAAAACTTTGCCTAGAAAGAAATACTTGAGGTCTGTGGTACACTGAATATTTTATTCTGTTTGAGGAAAATGTTAGTCACTTGCTAGCAGTTTCTGTACATTCAGTAGCATATAATTTCTCAGGAAGAAAGAAGAAGAAATTATGCAAGTGTGATTTGACAACGTATAGAAACCCATGAAGGACCAGCTGCCTAGTTATAAACAATAATACTTCCTTACCTTAAATTTGTAGAAGGAAATAATAGTTTAAAAGCGAAAAAACGTACTGTATTTTTCCGTGTACAACACGCCCGTGGGGGACTCAAAAAATGGGGAGAGGTTGCCCAGAGTTGTTGAGCTTATTGGGGGGGGAGCCCACAGAGTTGTTCAGCTTTTTGGGGGAGGGGGGGTTGCCGAAAATCACTCACCTGCCTTAACAACGCTTCCTATCGCACACAACTCACAAGCCACCTAACGTCTGACAGCTTGCCTCCAGCAGCCGCCTATCGCCTGCCCAATTGCCGCTGCAGCAGCCAATCAGAAAAAGCCCTTGCCACAGTCACCAATCACCCACACTAACACCATGACAATCTCTTGCTCGCAGCAGCAACCAACCCCCAGTCCCCACTCTGCACTACCCATGTATAAGACAACACCAATTTTTAAACATTACTTTAACGTAAAGAAAACCCTCGTCTTATGCACGTAAAAGTACAGTATATCATGGTGTTAGCAATTGTTCAAAGAGGAAAGAGCTGCTCATCCCACTTTGCACAGCAGTAGAAACTTTCATTGAATAGAGACGGTACTAGAGATTTGTGGTGTTGTTCTAACATCAATCTGTTTGCCGGATACACAAGTAGATAATATTTGAAGCAAACAGGTTCCTAAAGCAGACAATACAACTACCAGCCCTGCATGAGAGCCCCTACAAAGTAACAGTTGCCTCCAGTTTTAGCCAAAAAAAACCCATCCAGTTAAAAACTCCCTGCTCTGCAGTGGTCCTTCTCCAAATCCAAACTGCATTATTTCCTTACACACAAAAGCAAACACACACACTGCAACCCCACCCTGGTGGGTAGCCTCTAATTTAAGTTAATCATTTAAGACTATCCACTGATCAGCAAGGTATCAGGTCCAACAGATAGTTGCTTTATGACTTGTCTACCATTTTAATAAAATAAGAGTGTTAGCATGTTAACACGATTTGTTAAGATAAATAGGAATACCTATTAACTCCTTTTATTGTGAAGGTAATCTCTTTTCTTGGAACATTTTTGTAATGTGCAGAAATGGCTCTAAATAAACAATTTAACTGTCCATAACTATCTAGAACTAGATAAGGGAGTTTTTGAGAACCACTTTGCTTCCACAAACCCACCTCACATGCAAGCTGCCTCCTTTCCACACTGTTCTTTTATTCCCTCCAAATGTATCACCTTTCTCTGTTTCCATTTGCAAGCTGTTCTGCCTTCTCTGCATGTGTCCTATCGTATCCATCTTTCTGTGCAATCTTCCTTTCCCCATTAAAACATTTGCCAACGGTTGCCTTCCCCCACCCCCACCCCCAAGACCAGCAAAATGGCTACTTGTATGGCGAATGAACTTCTGGCTAGAGACAGCAGCAATGGTGTGGATTGCTGCCGCCACTTACTGCTCTTTGCAGCAGTCTTTCCAAACACATTCAGTTTATATGAATTCTCAAATGTCTCAAATGAGCAATACTTAACAGCTTGCAACTTTTTTTAAAAAAAAATGTACCTATTAGGCACTGGGCTCACTGGAGCAGCCAATATCAGTAAAGTTGCAATCATAGGTAAACGATCATCCGCTAGCTATGAAACAGCCCATGACTCTCCTCACTGCCTGCTCCATCTTCCCTTATTGTGGTATGCTGAGAAGACTTTGTGAAAATGTTTTGGCATTTTTGTTCTCTTAAGTATTAAAGGGGGAAAGAAATTGAAGGAAAATATTAGTGCCTCATATTAGAATTTGGATGTGAATGTGAACTTTAGATCTTACAAACAAACCTTTCATCACAATGTTACATGATTTAATATTAAGGTTTAAACAGGACTCTAGACAGAAAACAGCAATTTAACTAGCATTTTCCATTATAAATTCTTGGCATTTGGCCTATAAACTGCAAACTGCCCGTGTGAATTTATTTTTGGAAAATTAAAGGAAAACTTCCTTATGGAAGATTGAGAGTTATTATGAATAGCATTCAAATAATTAATTTGGGGTCTAATTTGGAAAGAACTAGACAACTCTAAAACACAAAATAATAATTCTAAACTAGATTTATAGTGCCACAATAAATAAATAAAAATACTTTTCTCTTTTAAATATTGGATATGTTTTACGTGCCAAGCAATGTGCCTATATTATACTCAGTGTCAATTCCAGAGTATTTGGTGCTACTTTTAAAATGAAATGTCAAATCAAACGTAAGTCCTGCTATGTTCAATGGAACAATTTCTTGGTGTGTCTACAAGACCCAAATCAGCCTATCCCATGAATAGAATCATAGATTTGTAGAGTTGGAAGGGACCCCAAGGGTCATCTAGTCCAACCTCGTGCAGCACAGGAATCTCAACTGAAGCATCCATGACAGATAGCCATCCAACCTCTGCTTAAAAACCTCCAGTGAAGGAGACTCCACAACCTCCTGAGGGAGTCCGTTCCACTGTCAAACAGCTCTTACTGCCAGAAAGTTCTTCTTAATGTTTAGTCAGAATCCCCTTCCTTGTAACTTGAATCCATTGGTTTGGGTCCTACCCTCTGGAACAGGAGAAAAAAGCTTGCTCCCAGTACGTTTCTGAACACAATTCAGAGTGTTGGTACTGACCTTTAAAGCCCTAAATGGCCCCAGCCCAGTATACCTGAAGGAGTGTCTCCACCCCCATTTTTCTGCCCGGACACTAAGGTCCAGCGCCGAGGGCCTTCTGGCGGTTCCCTCACTGTGAGAAGCGAAGTTACAAGGAACCAGGCAGAGGGCCTTTTTGGTAGTGGCACCCGCCCTGTGCAATGCCCTCCCATCAGATGTCAAAGAGATAAACAACTACCTGACATTTAGAAGACATCTGAAGGCAGCCCTGTTCAGGGAAGTTTTTAATGTGTGACATTTTAATGTATTTTTATTCTTTGTTGGAAGCTGCCCAGAGTGGCTGGGGAAGCCCAGACAGATGGGCGGGGTACAATTTATTTATTTATTTATTTATTTATTTATTTATTTATTTATTTATTTAATGTGACAGACCAGTTCATTATGGGTGGGTGATTGATTGGCATTGCAATTTCTAACGAAGAGAATTTGCTTTGATATGATGACAGTTCACCCACTACATTGGCAGGGCTTCTTATGCTTGCCAGTGTGGTGTAGTGGTTAAGAGCGGTAGTCACGTAATCTGGGGAACCGGGTTCGCGTCTCCGCTCCTCCACATGCAGCTGCTGGGTGACCTTGGGCCAGTCACACTTCTTTGAAGTCTCTCAGCCCCACTCACCTCGCAGAGTGTTTGTTGTGGGGGAGGAAGGGAAAGGAGATTGTTAGCCGCTTTGAGACTCCTTAAAGGGAGTGAAAGGCGGGATATCAAATCCAAACTCTTCTTCTTCTTCTTCTGCTTATCACATAGAATACTACCCACTCTGTCAGGGATTCCATCAGTGGGAATGGGCCTTCCTCCCACCCCTCCCTTAAGCAACTCCCTCCTCCCATTGGACATCCGCTCCACCAGAACAGCATATCAGCCAGAACTCACTGTAGCCCTGTTTCAGCATGTATTGAAACATGTTGCAATGTGCTCCAGTGAATTGTCAAGTTTGGCTAGTTTGTTAGTTTGGCTTCTGCCCAACTCATGTTGTTAAATTGAACACTGACTTAATTGTCAACCTCACTCACCCAACCATGAGGGTTCAGAGGTGTGTACGTGTGTACACATGCACACATAGATAGATAGATAATGCACACCAATGCTCCATGCTTTTATCTGTTCGTTCATTACCTTACTAATTTTGACTTTAAAGGAAACTTCAAAACCCTGTTTCTCTGCCTTGGAAAAGTGGGGATAGGTTTATTGGTGATTGGCCAATCAACACTTTGTACAGCCAGCTTCAGCTTGAAACTTGCAGGACTCACCATCTGCACCACCATCTGAGCTGGATTTTGGAGAGAAGTAGAATTTTGATCTGAACGTAATGAGAGTGTGGTATTGCAGCTCTAAAAATGTTATATACATATACATCTTGTCCTTCCTTTAAATTCATTCTCTCTCTCTCTCTCTCTCTCTGTCTCTCTCTCTGAAAAGCACAGTACATTTTGATTCTCCAGGGTAATTCATGGAAAACCCAATGAAATTTTGACTTACTAAGGGACTGTTTTGCACAGTATCCCACTTTCTCCCCCTCTAATACTAATCTCAGAATCATGGAGGATGATGCAATGATGAATTGTTTTTGAACATAAAAGTTATGAATGGCCTTCTAATGTTGGATTTGTCTACAAAATAGGGACTAATAAGATGTCTTTTGCCTAAGTGTAAGTAAGCTGCCTCCAGGCACTACCGACTCCTTGATGGAAATAAATCTATGCGCACAAGTGACCTTGGCAGTGGGACGGGGGCAGTCATTACGTAAGCATGAACAATTTTTCCAATGTATTAAGGGAAAACAGGCTTTTCTTTGACGTCAGGCATGCAAGATTTATTCCAATGCTGTGTTTCTTGACCAAATAAATTCACTATAGGCAAACCATAGAAATATTTGTTTCAAGTCGCAGTTTTGTATATGTTTTCTAAAGATTTGCTTGTCAGCATAACCTATTATTTTAAATACTGATATTTCTCTCTTTTTTTCATTCATTCATTCTAAATTCATTCTAGTTCTCTCTTCAAGCGCAGGGTAGCTTACATAATAACCAGGCTAAAACTTCATGGGCTCTCAGACCATTGTATCATAACATTCAGAAATGCAGATTGCTGTTCTTCCTATCCCTTCTATCTGTATCAACAATAGCACACAGAAAAAATCCGCTATGTAGTTTCACGCAAATGAGAAGAAGAGCCGTTCTGGATCAGTTGAAGGACAGCCTAGTTAATGTATGTTGCTTCTAACGCTGGCCAGACAGATGCCTTCAGGGAGCATCCTATTCCGTGGTACTGTATACTGCTTCTAAAGCTGAAGGATCCACATAGCCATCCTGTTTAAAAATCATTGATAGATTTATTGTCTGTGATGTCCTCTAATCCCCCTTTAAAGCCATCACAGCTAGCTGTCACAGCCATTAAATCATGAACATTCTTCGGGCTGGTGTACACACACACACACAGCACTGCCTCCCTCTTAATTGCAGTTAAGAAACTGAGAACCAGGCATGGGAAATGAACACTCTTCCCACCCCTTAATCAGCTCCCCCCCCCATTGATTAAGAGAAATAATTATGAGACATATAAGCACCAGCCTTAACGACAGTTAGTACTAACCAGGATTTAATGGGGATCTGAAACTGAACTTTAAAGAGGATTTTGGATCCCATGGTAAGGAAAGCCCAGGTTAGCAGTAACCACTGTTAATGTCAGAGGGGGGATTTGTTTCGCAGAGGGGAAGGGTGGCAGACAAAGCATATGTTCTGATACCAACTCACAATCTTTTAATCGCGGGTAAGAAGGAGCCAGTTTAGCATCTGCACCGGCTCCAGGAAGATTGTCTCCTGTGTAATTATTGGGGCACACGGTAGTTCAGAATTCCCTTGTGAGCCTGTTCCTAGGGCTTCATGTCTACATGTGTGTCCTGTAATTTTGTCAGATTGTAAAATGACTGTCTAGGTATAATTGCCAAAGAAAAGAAAGTCAAAGACAAAGCTATTTTAAGACTAGAGCTGTCTTTCCAAATCAAGAAGTATGAAAACGTCCAACAAGTACGCCAAACACGCCGCTGTAGTTTGCAACAACAAATCACAACCTCCTTTTGCAGATCGTTTTCCTTGATTTATTAATGAAAATAGCCATGCTTCCAGTCCAAACTGTCACAGCCCAAACGTATTTGCCAGAATTCATGTTTATGTTATAAATCCTTGCAAATGTGCATTAATTAAGGAAAGGCTGCGCAGCCCTTAACTGCAGTCCCGTCATCATTTCATCTTGTGTGTCTTTGGTTAATTAAGATATATACACACTGAGCAACATCCAAAGAGCTACTTTGGACATGCTCTGTAGGATTGTTGATTTCCCTTCCTTTGTATGGCAGCCCTCCCCTTCTCAGCTCTCAAAAGACATTTGTGACATCTGGGCTTCTGTTTGAAAAGCACTAGTCCCAAGTCCCTTAAGTATTTGAGGTATTTAAGTATATGTTCTATAAAGCAGCAATACACTATACCAGGGATAGCCATGGGGTGCATTCCAGATGTTTGACTCCAACTCGCATCTCCCCTTACCGTTGGCCATATCAACTGGGGTTGAAGGGAATTGTGGGTTAGCAACATCTGGAGAGCATCCATAACCTTGGCTACCCCAAACTATAATGTAGAGTAAAAATATATTTGAGAGTAATTTTTGTCATGGAGAAGAAATTAGGGTAGATATTTAAATTCTGAAAAAGGAAGAAGTGTTCTCTGATCTCTTTTGAGTGAAAGGAGGAGCTATATGTGCAGTACTTTGAAGATCAGAAATATTACTCTGCTGACTTCTTAAGCTGTGTTTACACTTTGCACCTGCATAAATATGTGGGTTGGCTGAGCGTCGGTTGCATGCCGGTGCTCAACAGACCTGTACAGTCTGCACTACACAAGGAATTGGTTGTGCATGTCCAGCGTGATTGCTAGTCTGATCCTATTGCAAGGATCTGTGCTCCATCTTCAGGACTGCCAGCGCTGGGGGTTTTCCCCATGTTTGATTTTAAATGAAACATAGTGCTACTCATTTATCAAAACCTTTCCCAGCTACTACAGCTATTGTATAAACCTCATTATGTGATTTTTTTTTTTAAAGCAGACATTTAAATTTAGCAATTGTCCTTTAAATATTATTGGTTTTCTAATGATTTCGAGCAACTTACCAGAAGGTGACCAAAAATCCTTTTCTGGATATGGAATCTTATTTTTTTGTGTGTGTGTTCTGTCCTTGGTACATACTTTCAGTTTGAGTTTGCATCTAGCATGCATGATTTATTGCATGCCTTGAGGGTATATTTGGGGGGGGGGGTGTGTGGTGTATTTAGGTTTAAAATGTGAATTGGCTCTTTTACTTTCATTTTAAATGATGTTTCCATGTTGCACCTTAACAACAAAGGCATAACAGAACGTCTTACGGGATGTTCCTATTCGACAGAATTCTTTCCTGGGCCTCCTTGGACATACTGAGGATTGAACCGGGGAGATTTTGCATGGTAATGCATGTTCTCTTTCAGTGAGCTATCACTAAAACCTTTATGGACATTTACTGGACATTTGGGATCATTACTTAAGAAATGCACATTGAAACAGCTATACAATTTCTAGTTGTATAGCTTACCTTCACCACCCCATTTTCCAGCTGCAAAAGTGGGGGGGGGGGAGGACATTTTCTGCAGGTTTGAGAGGCTGGTTGTGGAAATTCCTACATTTTTTTGGCATGGGAGGACTTACCTTTCTAATTTCTGGCAGCAGATACTTCTCTTTTGCTCTTCTTTCTCTTTCTTTTAAAAAAATACATTTACTCACTGTAGCAAGTAATGGCAGCTTTCAGAACGTATTCCAAGAGCCAGTGTGGTGTTGTGGTTAAGAGTGGTTGACTCGTAATCTGGTGAACCGGGTTCGCGTCCCTGCTCCTCCACATGCAGCTGCTGGGTGACCTTGGGCTAATCACACTTCTTTGAAGTCTCAGCCCCACTCACCTCACAGAGTGTTTGTTGTGGGGGAGGAAGGGAAAGGAGAATATTAGCTGCTTTGAGACTCCTTTGGGTAGTGATAAAGTATCACATCCAAACTCCTCCTCCTCCTCTTCTTCTTCTTCTTCTTCTTCTTCTTCTTCTTCTTCTTCTTCTTCTTCTTTTTCTGGTGCCTCTGCCGCTGCCATCACCACCACAATGCTGCCTATGGAAAGATGCTACATCACAGTGTGGTAGCCTTCCACAGGCACTTTGGGGGGATGAAATGACTGCCCCTGATACCCCACAGGAAGATGCCCACTTTTTATTCTATCAGCTCCTCATCCAGTTAGAACATTGGACACAGTACGAGCTGAAATACATTATCATAATCTGGCTATAGTGATAAAATAGCCCGAAAACTTACTATGACTTAGATGCAAACTTCTGCTTGTGTTAGTGGAAGGATCACTACGGGTCATGAGCAGCATGCAGTATGAGGGATAGTAGTTGGGGAGGGTATTGGTAACACATACACTGATACGTGAACAGTGCTGCAGCTCATGCAAAGGGGGTGGCTGGTTCAAAACATATAGTTCTAAGATACCATAAAGAAACCCTTTATGTACATCAGAAATAATTCATGGAAATACCAGTGAAAATACCAGTGAAACTGGTTTTAAAGATTTTTTGCCATTCAAAATCCCTTTTTGATGATAGCAAGTGTACAAGTAAATGCAAATCTATTTAATCTTCATTCTCATGCAGGGATATAATGGAGAGCTGAGCATAGGGATTTGGCAGGGGAGGTGGGGGTGGCGATTCCAATAGGTGTAATATTTTCCCTTAATCCAGGGCTTTGGCTCTTTATAAATTAGCGCTCGACAAAGTCTCAGCTCACCAGTCTAGCTCACCGAAAGTCCCACACACTGATTTACAGATAACATTTACGTGTAGCAGCATACATGATAATATAAGTATTACTTGCTGATTTTCAACTTCTTGCAGGAGAAGAAGAGGTTGGGTGATGAACAGCATTGCTTCAGGCTACACTCCAATCTTTAAAATCCTGTTTGGCCAATGTTTTCAGATGTTGAGCTGGCAGCTAGAGAGAACGAGATCCTCTATTTCATCATGCTATATGTTACATGCTAGCAATGGAGAACCAATGCTACAATAAAGAGTAAACCTGAAAAACCTGTAAAATCGAGTTGCTCGTTCATCTCTCATCCAGCATAACTTTCATCACCCGACTCCCTAAAAACAAAAAGAAAGCTTCCACCTTCTCACAGGAATTAGACAGAGAGCAAGCATGACTCTGAAACGCAATTGTCTGATCTAGAAACATAATGTGTTTAGCATGCCCTCATAATTCCTGCATATACAGTTGGTTCCTCTACTTTAGCAGAGAACATTTTTCACAGTAGTGTTTTGCAATCAAAGCTGGGATCCTAGAATAAAAATTCTCAGAAATGTGCATTAACTAGAATCATATGTAGTGAGTTAGTGGAATCTTGTCATCACCTGTAAAACTTCTGTCAGCAAGCATCTGGGTTAGATTGAACTTCCCAATGAAATGTGTTAAAACTGACAAGGCTTATTCTACATGACACACAAAGATTTGTATGTGAGAATCTGAATGGAGAGCTTTAAATTATAGCATTTCCAGTGTTTGCCATCTCTGTGGAACGTTGTGACTCATATTATGGATGGCTAGCAGTTTTTTTAAAGTAATAAAAGAAATCAGATTGCTTCTGAATCAGGGCTAATCTGCGGTGTAAGATGGCTCAGGTATCGTCACCATCCAAAATATTTTATCCACACAAGCAAAAATAATTATCTGTGGAAGAACAGGAAAAATAAACATGGCCAAACTCAATATGCACTGAAGCACTTTGCAGTTTTAGGAGAAAATTGCTAAGAGATGCTGATGTCATAGGTTCAGATAGTTTCCATCCAGCTCTGCAATGAGTAATGCACACCTTTTTATGTCTGCATACAATCATCAGCATCTGTTTATTTGGATGCCATTTTCCACAAAAAAAATTGTGCCTAAAGTGGCTCACAACACAAAATGAACAGTAAGTGTACCAATTAAAAAACTTATTAGAAACAATTAGAAACAATCTTATCAATAAGTGAATCCAAATTTCAGTGCATACAACATTGTATGAAGCAATACATATAAACGAACTTAGCATCTTAAACTAAACAGTATTGTATAAATAAGCTGACCTAATTTAATAGCTTGAACTAAGCGGAAGAAGGAACAATACTAACACAAAAGAAGAATAGTAGTTTTTTTTAAACCACCATGTTTTGGACAAAGCACCTGTATCAAATAGTTGGGGTCCGAGACTTCAGACATCCAAGGACCCCACCCTAACTCTCACCTGAGGTAGTACAAATGCTTCTACTCTGGCTGTCACCCAGAGGGGCTTTTTGACCCACTTTAAACAGCCATGGCTTTCCCCAAAAAGAATTCTAAGTGAGATAGTTTTTTTAAGGGTCCCGAGAGTTGTTAGGAAACCCCTATTTCCCTCCCAGAGCTACAACTTCCAAAGTTCCCTGTAAAGAGTGATTGATTGTTAAATCATTCTGGACATTGTAGCTCTGTGAAGGGAATAGGATGCTCTCCTACACAATTTTCAACATCCTTAACAAACTACGGTTCCCAGGATTCTTTGCGAAGAGCCATAAGAGTGCTACAAATGCATGGCGTGGGTTTGGTCCTGTGCCAACCATGTGATTTCTCTGTGTATTTTGCTTGAGGCATAGCATGGATTGTGGGGTTTAATTTAGCTCTTCGTGACTGTAATACTGATCAGCTGTCCTGAGATAATGCCTTAATTTGTCATTCAAT
The DNA here is from genome assembly GCF_965153285.1 of Podarcis tiliguerta. NCBI lineage: Eukaryota > Metazoa > Chordata > Lepidosauria > Squamata > Lacertidae > Podarcis > Podarcis tiliguerta. Next base: position 63,347,313 of record NC_139534.1, read on the forward strand.
CCCCTAACTGCTAAAATTTGTTGGCTTACACCAATTTTTCAATCATGTGGCCTTATAATTACTACCAGTCCATTTAATATGTTTCTCCTCGCTGAATATTTTAAGCACCAGAATACCTATTCCAGCTCTTTGTGTACAACAAATGTTAATAACCTTTTGGCAGCTACTCATTGTTTTTTTGAAGTTGTTCCCTCCTTTTGTTTCCTGAACTATTCAACCATCCTACTTAGAGTTTCTGTGTCTGACTTCTCAGAGGAGCAGCAGAAGACTCTTTATGATCTGTTCATTGTGCTGCTTCATTTATAGCTTCTTTCTTGGCTCCCATCCAACTACTTGCCATAGGAGTGAGGTTAACGTCTGCTTGCTGCATCCATCTGCAACTCCAGTTCTTCAACAGAAATGTTTTCCTCGTATAAGCCCCCCCCCCCCCCAAGCCTTTCTTATTTTCCTTTTTGGCTTCTGCTTCTTGTTTCTGTAAATCATTTTGTGGTTTTCAGTGTTATTGACAATGTAAAAGCACAAAAAGTATTGGATTTCATTAGGCATTCAGCTCATAAAAGGGTTGTGATGGAAAGTGGTATACATGTCCCAGATACCATTTGGAAATTAACTAACTTTGAACAGTACATCCAGATCACCTAAGGAATGAGTGCAGAAATGATTTTTTGTCCTTCACAAAACGATTAATATATAAGTTGAAAGCATGCAATGGTCACTTACACTATAGCTGGGGGGGGGGAACAATACTCTAGATTTGAAAGCAGATTTCATTTCCCTCTCATTCTTCATACCTTTTACCAGCAAATAGGTTCATATCGTGTCATATAATTTTAATGGTTCAGCCAGGAGAATGAATGATGAGAGACTGGGCTCACACTTTATCCATATTTCCTTCAGGTTGTTTTGTGCTGTGCTATCTAAAAGAGTATCCTTAAAAACATGTTGAGTGATTAATCGAGAAGGACATCAGCAGCGCCCTATTCTCTAGCCATTAGTTGGGTTTCAGTGACAACCTATGACCTCATCTAATTTCTAATGGAGATCTGTGCCAAATACTTCAAAATGCAGGTGGGGAAGGGAGGGCAGGGAGCCATAATGATTCTATTGTCTTACTTTTGCTTTTGGATGAACAAGTTTTTCAGGTTTTGGAACAATACAAACACAAGGTCAAACTGTTGATCCAAGGCAAAGTGGGATTAGTTTATCCACAATGCAATGAAAACGTGTTTCCATTGTATCTTATAAATCATGATCCCAGCATCCCATTTTAAAAAAACAAACAAACAAATGTGAATTCAAATTATTACTTTAACAGACTAACAGCACAATTATGTGCCTTCCCATTGGGTTTCCTGGCGCTTAGTCCAAAGTTACTGAGCACAGGATTGCAGTCTAAATTACACTTAGGTTAATGGAGGATATTTGATTGTAAAGAAAAATAAAGCATCTTCGTTTCCTTTCTTTCTCTCTCTCCGCACACATGCACACACATAGACACCTTAAACATGTTTTGTTTCATTTAACTGGAAGAGAAATGTCATTCTGTGCCTGAGCGGGTACAGGTGTGCCTTGTGAACTGCTTAAATGAACTGAATAAATAGATACTGATGTCAGTTGACACAGGTGCAGACATCATTCAGTAGAATGTTATTTGCACACAAACACTCTGGTGTTTACCGTCTGTGCTGCAATCAGAGCAGTGCCAAGGAGGCACAGAGGCAAGATTGAACACAGTTTCCTTTTTTCAGTGTACTTGCTGCCAATGGATTTTTCCTTAACAAATTTCCTTCCCAACACAGCGACCAGGAGCAACTTTTCTTTATTCAAGTAATACACAGACACAGTTGGAGTACGCATTTCTAAACATTTGTGGAGGGATATGTAGCACCTAGTGTCTTCACCTAGTGACCTTTTAAAAATATGTTTAAACAAGAAATGCAAGCACAGTGACTAGCATGTGTCCTATGAAAAGCACACATTTTGCCTGTAGAGATATACACAATCGGGATCGTTCCATGTTTTACTTTTCCCCCTCACTGAAGGAATGTTTACCTACTCCATGAGGTAAACGTAAGAATATAGTAATGTGTGAAGCAACGTGTTTCTTCATAGTGGTTTTCTACCTTATGAAGCACTCCTTGAGATCCCAAGGACAGTATGCATAAACAGATGCAGAGTTGGGCTTCATTGTAAATCCTTGAATTTCCTACTTGATGAAAATGAATTCTACCCTGCACCACAAACTGGAATGTGGCAGACCAGAGGAAGTGTCTTGTCAGAGGACTAAAACAAGGGGTACAGTGCCTTCTAGCTGGCAACTTTGTGACCCATCAGAATAAATCCATTACGCCCTCCTTGAATGAATCCCTACTCTGAATCTCACCAGTTAGATATGTACTAGTAAAGCTTGAGGTGAACTGAACACTCATGTCTCCTACCACACACCTTGGTGGCTGCCAACTCTGCAGAAAAGCAAACAAAACCTGCAATGGATCCTTCCCACTTAATTGCCACTCCTGAAGGCATGATCCAGCATGAAAAAGCCACTGTTTGCCCTTCCCTATTCCCTCATCTGTAAAATATACACTCATATATTCTTTGAGAATATGAGAAGTGAAAAAGAAACCATTTCTGATCATTACAAAATTAAAGTCGGATGAAGTATGTTTACTCCTCCTGGTGCCTCGTTCATAGGTAGATGAATGGAACTTGGTAGTTAAGTAACAGGAGCTGAGGGAAATGGAAGTCCCCAAGAATATGCCTCACCCCTCAGGATAGGTTACTCTGGGAATCTTCCCTGCAACCTCAGTGGTAGTAGCAGCATGTACAACCTCTGTGTGGAGCGCTGCTTCTTTCTGCTTCCTGCAGCTATGCTGATACGCCCCCCCCCCCATGTTCTTGGATTGTATCTAATGCTAGCCCTACTCAGACCCATTGAAATCAATGCACACAGCTAACTTTGGTCCATTCATTTCACTGGGTCTACTCATGAGTACAGCTTAGCTGGATAGAGCCCGTTCTGCTTCTAAAACTCCTTTCCCACAAATGTACCATTTCCCCTGCACAAAGGCGAACCAAGCTAGCATATTGATTGACAGCTGCCGAACCAAATTCTTTGCCTGCTGTAACTTTACACGCATGTAAGAGACTGCCTGACATTGCTGCTTAATAGAGCTCTAGTTATAGGTGAGGGGCACAAGGTGCATAAACATAACAAAACAAAAAAAGTGCAAATTAAGAACAGATGTTAACCGAGTAGCGCTTTAAACAAGGGAATAATAAGAGTGATCTGGAATGGGTTGCTATAAAAGTTGTTAACACTGACACTGGGGTCATTTAAAGAGCCCTTAAGTGGATATCCCAGGAGATGGTAGTGGGAGGGATTAAGGCCTGATGACCCAAATTGATTTGGGGCTTGCTCTTGCCTTTCTTTCTTTTTACGCCAAAACACTAAGTCCAAGATGGCCCTTGAGCACATGCAGTAAAAACATACACTTGTTCTGTCATAGAATGTTAAATGCACATGAACCAGTTCAAAGCTGGCCTTCTGTAGTGGCTAGAGCAGGTGTCCCCTTGACCGGCGAGGAGGGAGTAGAGGCAAACCTGTTAAATCCTTTAGCCTTGGTTCAAAGAACCATATGGACGCAAGTTGTAAAGTATGATAAATTTCCATTTTAAGATTTTTGGAACCATCAAATCATAGTGTCTTTGGACATTTCAAGCTCACTACATTTTTACTACTTGTTTGTAGGGGACAGCATTAGTCAAGCTGTAATTAATGATGCATTTTGAATAGGTAACTTGGAAAGCTTCCACCAGGGTAGCATTGTTTATCTTCCAGTGTTGTTCTAACACAAAGGGAGAGTGTTTTCTTTTTGTTGGATTCCAAATGCCCCTTAGCCTCCTTTAGACCTGAACTTTAACCTTGTGTGTGTGTGTGTTTGTGTCTGTCTATCTATCTATCTATCTATCTATATCTGAGATATATGATCTTTTGTTTTATCATAGGGTCCTAAGAGCTCAGTAAAACACTAAAGTTCACTCCCGCCCACCCCCAGTCTTGAGGGTTTATTATATATTTTAATGACCTATTCTGCTGCTTCTAATAGCCACCCTTGTAAAAGATAGCACAAAACAAAGACTTACAAATTAGTTGAGGCCCGGGTACCTCACCAGCAAGGGAATAGACTGGAGACCACCCATGTATGTAATCGTTTCTTAGCAGCATGGTTGGAAGCTTCCTTTCTCAATACAGTATCACCTAAAAATAAACAATTCTTTTTGTTTGTTTACCCAGGAACTCATTGAAAATCTTTTTTTTTTCTCTGTGGCACAAATTAAGACTTTTATGTACTTTCATCATCAGTGTCTCCCCTCACCCTCTAACTAGGCCACATCACTGCTTAGAAATAAATTAAGGTGCGAAGCTATGGGAATATTGTGAGAATAATATGGAATGGTGGGCAGCCACGTATGCCCCCTTGAGCTCCTTGGAGGAAAGGTGGGATATAAAGGCAGAAACAAACAAATTAAAAATACTGTTTTACAGCTTTTAATATCCAGTTTCATTGGAAAAAGGAAGCCACTTGTCAAAACATGTTCTATTACAAGTATGATTTGAGGAGCAGCGGGGTGGGGGAACAGACGCACTTGACAGCATATTCCCGTATAATTTAGATTTACTAAAATGAAGATTGGGAATTTTGTATGATGATGTAACTCTCAAAAATTGTGGGTCTGATGTAGCATAGGAAGCTCTCAGCCAATCAAGAGGGATCTTTCTTGACAGCTGAAAATGGATAGTTCCAAGGTAAAGTCTGGTGAATTCCCCTGTCCTCCTTTAGATGACAGCCCTGTGTAGATGTTCACTGGGTTCTTGTTGTTGTTTAGTCGTGTCCGACTCTTCGTGACCCCCTGGACCAGAGCACGCCAGGCACTCCTGTCTTCCACTGCCTCCCGCAGCTTGGTCAAACTCATGTTGGTAGCTTCGAAAACACTGTCCAACTATCTCGTCCTCTGTGGTCCCCTTCTCCTTGTGCCCTCCATCTTTCCCAACATCAGGGTCTTTTCCAGGGAGTCTTCTCTTCTCATGAGGTGGCCAAAGTATTGGAGCCTCAGCTTCACGATCTGTCCTTCCAGTGAGCACTCAGGACTGATTTCCATAAGAATGCATAGGTTTCATGCATTGCAGTTCCAAGGTAAAGTCTGGTGAAGTCTGGTGAATTCCCCTGTTCTCCTTTAGATGACAGCCCTGAGTAGATGTTCACTGGGTTCTAGTGGTAGTGAAATAATCAAGATTATGCATTGGTCTTCTACTCTACACTTGACCTTCATGCCCGCAGCTAAAGTTCTTAAAAGGTATGTGCAGAAGCTCTGTTAAAGTCTTTAGCAGAACACGTAGAGGTTGGAAGTGGGGCAGTGAATATGGTCCCAATTCTCCCTATCCCTTGCACATCTCCATCTCCCTCTGCAGCAATTTTAGGCAAATTTACTGCAGAGGAGAAATACACAATCTTAAGAAGCAATTAGAAATCCTTTTTTTAAAAACTCATTAATTTATTGTCAATATGTATTCCTATCTTCCATTCAGTTTAATATCTCCAACAATAATATTCAGAAAATGCATTTTTTTGCAAGTATTTGGCTGTCAGCTGGAATGGCAGAGGACTGACTTTTCCAGTGAAACCGAGGGTGTGCTCATACTGGCTACTTTCCATGTGATCCATTTACAGCTGTGACAATCCTGTCCTGTTACATTTTTTTCTCTTCTCTTCCCTCATATTTGCAGCCATGTCTGTGTGCGCTTGCCCTCTAAACCCTCTTTAAACGGATTCAGTGTTATGTACCTGATATGTTATGTGCCATTAAATTGTACCTTACTTCTAGCACTGAGGACAATGAGGCTTTGCTGAGTGGCAGCTCTTGGTCAGGATAGAGAAATATGGGGCAGATTACAAGGGAAATTACTTCTCTAGCTAACCATATGAGCAAGCAAGAATGAAAATGCTGCACGTGTTCAAAGAAGCATTTGAGCAGCAGGAGTGGTTCATTCATCATCACTATGCTTTCCTCCACCGTTAATCATCCAGCAGGAGAGAAGAATACTGAACAGATCAGCCACCACCATCCACGGTATTAGCAGTATTCTCTCAAGAACCGAAATTGTTATGCTTTTTTGGGAGTAAGGGGTGGGTGGGTGTCGGCAGGCAAAAAATTGACACCTTTTGGTCACTAAGCACTTCTCTATGTGTGCAGTGTTGTTTTTCGTTTCGTGCAAATTAATGGTACCATAACTATTATAGACAAAATTGAAATCTAGTGGGGAAAATATTTTTGAGAAAGCATTAAAACTCTTTCCACAATAGCTAGAACAATGCCTGTGGTTGTGATGACATTTTTTAAAACAGCAGCAGCAGCAACAACTCTCTCTCTCTCTATATATATATATATTTGACCCTATTTATTCTGGAGAAGGAGGGCCCAATCCAGAAAAGTAAAGAAAAATGGTTCAATGCAGTGTAAACATGGCCTTGGGAATTCATTTACCTTCAGTTATCTAAATGGCAGTGCGCCAGAGTGCTAGTGAGGTCACAGCAGGGCCATCTGCATAGGAGCCAGAATTTTGTCAGCGTAAATCATTCCCTTGCCATGCATGCTCTTCCTGCATTATGACTTGCACCCTGCTTCTCAATTTCCCCTCACTTAGTGGATGCAGCTGTAGTGAGAGGCATAGATATAGCACAACTAGTTTTGCTCACCCAAGTCTGCAGTCCTCAGTAAGCTTCTGTTAATTACCGTATTTTTCGCTCTATAAGACGCACCAGACTACAAGACGCACCTAGTTTTTGGAGGAGGAAAACAAGAAAAAAATATTCTGAATCTCAGAAGCCAGAACAGCAAGAGGGATCGCTGCGCAGTGAAAGCAGCAATCCCTCTTGCTGTTTTGGCTTCTGGGATAGCTGCACAGCCTGCATTCGCTCCATAAGACGCACACACATTTCCCCTTACTTTTTAGGAGGGAAAAAGTGAGTCTTATAGAGCAAAAAATACGGTACACACACATTGGAAAAGGAAACATCAGTTGGCCTTGCCTTGGATCCCTTTTTGGCACAAAGGCAATTAACAAATATTGCAAAATAAATGCATGCACACATAAGATTTTCTGTTATATGTATTACTACATAAAAAGATGTTCTCTCTCAGAGTAGTTATTCAGGAGTTTACTGGGTCAGCTTTTAAGAACCCCCCATTTGCTGGATTTCCCTGTTTACATTTCTTAAACCAAATAGTTTTTAATGTTACGGGGGGGGGGGAATATCTCCATCATATTTTCAGTTTATTCCTATTAATATATCTGATAATACTGTGATAAATTTTCTTTGGGAGTATATTTCACCCAGGTGCCAAGTCAAAGGAAAATGGACTCCACCCTGATCTTGCCATTTATAGCTGGGAAACTTAACACCCAAGCCTTGTTTGTAAATGTTATGAATGGCTTTCAATGAAAACTTTTATTTTGCTTTATTTTTAGTATAATTTGTTCTGCTCTAGGGCATCCTGAGAATAGGAGGAGATTGCTTCATTCAGTATTCATTTGTGCACAATGATCATTAAGAGAAGAATCAGGGGAACCACACATACGGGACAGGAGTGTGTGTGTGTAGGAGGGAGAGGGATTGTGTGTGAGAGAGAGAGGGAGAGGGAGAGGGAGGGTGTGTGTGTGTGTGTGTGTGTGTGTGTGTGTGTTTTATTGTGCTATCTTGGGCACATCAACACAAACCTCTTTTGTTTCTAAGAATGACTTTTGTTTAAAAGAGACTGCATGTGTCTTTGGCCATTCCCACATCCTAGGCTACTGTAGATGAAGGAAGTTTCTGTGGGTGTCTTAACTATAATCTCGCCAGGAGCTGCCTCATTGTGTGTGAACACTCTGGTAGATGTCTGGCTCGTTGGGAGTTTACAATTGGAGGAAAGGATGGTGGCATTACCTCGAGCATACTAGGCATTGTGCCAGTGTAACTGAGCAGATGGTGACCTCTTGGGTCATGGGACTATATTTCTGAGATAGATGGGAAAGGAAATTCTACAGTTTGCAGACCAGATGGGGAGTTCTCACAGCACCAGCTAGAAGGAATGTATACACATATATGTGTGCAGGAGAATGTCAAGGCAGAGTAAGAAAGCAGCACTGTCGAATGAAGTAAATCCTAATTCTGGCTGCCACACAAAATGTGTGAAGTTGTAAAGGTGTTTTATATGTGTACCAGTCACGACATCTGTTAGGTGCAGGCTACCCTCTTTATGTTATACTCACTAAGTTTAGCATATGGAGTGTGAGTCAAAATCACTAGCTAAAAATACCAGGCGTTGCTTTCGTTACCAAGCTTACTGACTTGAATTTCTTCATTTGAAAATGCTACTTGTGATCAGGGAGGTTAGTCGATCGTTGTCGTCTCTCCTCCTTAATTTAGTTCTGATCCCCAGAATAATCGTTACGATTCTGTGCCCTTAAGTATGAAGTAGAAATGGATTTTTTTTCCAGAAATACTGCAGTATATCAGTGACAGTCAGTGTGAAGAGCCAGTTACAGCAAAGTGCAAAAAATAACTGAATCTGGTGTCTTTCCCTATTGTATATAGAGCATTTCCCTAGGCTTGGCACCTATATTCCTTTGTTCGGTCCTTTGTAAAACAGACTGTATGCAAATGATACAAAGCATTTGACTGCCAAAAGTCCAGCAATTGTACAACTGCTAATTCAGGATATGAAGGCATGTGGAAAGTATATGTTGAAAATGTAGACAATTGGGGGGGGGGGGAATAAGTACAAAAAAGCACACTTAATAGGCAGAACTAATTTAAGGGCTTCCATGAGAGTGAGAGAAAAGGCATGATAGAATTCTAACAAGAACAGAGACTTCTGAGAACTTTCATCAGTGTATTTTGGCAGCAGCATATTTTTGTGCAGCTAGAAAATCAAATTTCACTGCTAAGATTGCTTCTATGATAGTATATCTACATTGTACTAAAATTCCTGACTGGCAACCATTAGCAAAAACATATTAACAAAAACAGTGGGGAGGGAATGCCACAGATTTTAGTGAATCAGCTTGATTTTGTGATTGATGACATTAGCATTCGCCTTCATGTGAATTAAATTAATTTATCAATTAATTTGTAAATTAGCTGGCATGCAGATGCTTTAGGCATCAAAACAGTGGGAGGGCAAGGCAGCACATGCGATGGGGAGATGCCTGAGGTCTACCCTAGGGCGTTGAGAGCTGCACATGCAGGCTGGTCTCCTGCTGCCAATGACGTCTATAAATTGAGTAGCTGGTGTGCAGGTGCACTGGTTGGCATAACAGTGAAAATACTGTGTTAGCTTTTAAAAATGCCTCTATGCAAAACTTGTAAATTCACCCGGGATCAAGAGCTGTGCACACATACTGCACTTGTGGTTGCCAGTGGATGTTGGCAGCAGAGACCAGCATGCAGACACAAGCCCTTGTGCTCTGGAGCTAGAAGTAGTGCTTTCTGGCTTGAGCAGAGGAGCTGCTAGAATGGAGGGTGTTCTCAGAGCTCCACAAGGCAAGGACAAGGCAGACTCACCATGACTTCTTCCCCCAAGCTACCAAAAGAGCCTTAGCTCCATGAAGTCACAGAGCATGGACAAAGCATGCAAGCCTACTCAGAAATATGCTTCAACAGAGGTTAGGCTGCAGTCCTAATTGGAGCTTTGTAGAGTGGTAAAGACATTGCCACATCCTCAGCCCAGCTGCCCTGGAAGTGGGGCATAAGGGTTGGGCCCACTGTTGCCTGACAATGGCTTTGAGATCAGTTTGGGATCCAGTGGATCCCAGGCTCGCTCAGTCCCACACCCTCCCTGACCTCAGAAGGCCCTGTTTGTGTGGGCTTCTAGTGGAGATATCATCAGCAGTCGGTCCACTCACCCATTTGGTGAGGGGAAGGGGGAGGCTGGCATTGATGGAGTGGCACTTGCATCACTGTTGGCAGCTGGTGATAGGCTGTCTCAGCTGGGGTTGCCAAGCAGAGTGATGCCGGCTCCAGTCAATCCAAAGGCCACAGCTTAGCATAAGGGGGGGGTTGGATTGCTTAGCTTGTCCCAGGTGTGCATACGATTACAGCCTTACTGTCTGTGGATCAGGATATGGGAAAGCACAGCCACACTGGCTGCTAAAAGTAAGGGTGGTTTGGTTAGCACACCCAGCCAAAAAATTGCAGACCACTGTCTTATCAGCTGTGGCACTAGCTCACAACCAACACTGGTGGATACTCAAACCAGAGAAAAAATCATATATTCTCACTATCCTTCTGAGAAACCATCCTTAATAACATTCACTACCTGGTGACCATATTTATGGATTCCCATTGATAAACTCTTCAGAGATGCCAAATAATAAAGTCCACGTTATTTTGGTTATGGAGATTACCAGTAGTTATTATGAGCAAATGGTGTACTTTATATAGTGCTATGGTGGCCAAGCCAAGCTACAATTTTTCTCCATCGTTTTCAAATTAATAAAACATAAACAACACCAGTTTTAGAAGGAATAAATCTAAATGAATGAATGAATGAATGAAATATTGAGTTATTCTAAGGAAATAATCTCAAAGATAGATCAAACTTTCTGAATCCTTGTCAAATAATTATTTCCCACAACTACTATGTGACTGAAAATTCTTTAAATAAAAAATACTGTTAGCCAGTACTATAAGAAAACAGAGCTTCTGAAATGAATCATAAATAGGCTATGTGGCTCTTACTAACTGAAATGTAGATCTAATTAGCTTGGCACTGAGCCACTTTTTAAAATATTAATGGGATTCCATAAATAATATGCCTGCCATGGATAAAGAAACACACTAGTTAGATGCTGACAAAGGTCTCTAGTCTGCACATGCTTTAAGATGTGGAAACCCATAAAAGGAAAATTAATTGGAGAATTACTTATTATAAACTGCTGCTTAAAATAACTAATTTGGTTATCTAAAACTAAAAAAAAAGTGTAGTTGTGGTGCAGTGCTTGATTTCCTCATGCTGTACATAGAACTGTAGCGTTGGAGGGGATCCCAAGGGTCTTCTAATTCAACCCCCTGCAATGCAAGAATCTCAACTGAAGCATTCGTGACAAGGCCATCCAACCTCTGCTTAAAAACCTCCAATGAAGGAGAGCCCACAGATTCTCAAGGGAGTCCATTCCACTGTTGAACAACTCTAACCATCAGAAAGTTCTTTCTAATGTCCAGTCAGGATCTCCTTGAAGCTGTTGTTTTGGGTCCTACCCTCCGGAGCAGGAGAAAAAGCTTGCTCCATCTTCCATGTAACAGCCCTCTAGATATTTGAAGATGGCTATCATATCTCCTCTTTTCCAGGCTAAATATACCTGGTGTAGACCTCTGGAAACCCCAGGGGGTCTCAGCAAGAACAAAATGCTATTACGTAGGCAAACTATTCCTTCTGCACCAAAGCATTTAAGGTTTGGATTATGATCTTGTTGTGCTGCAGGCCAGCTGTTTCTGCTCCTTGTGAATCCTCACGGTCCGAAAGGCTAAGCATTGGCTGGAAAAGCCACCTGGTGAAAAGGGCCTTTTCACTACAAGCCTTTCTTTTACAACCGTTACAGAACTAAAGGTAAGATACTACTGTGGAGGACCCGAAAGGTTTCTGATGCTAAACAAACATCAGGTATCTTCCCTGTCTTTGTTAAGTATCGGCACAGTCCATCTTCTGGATTTTCTGCTCTATGGTGAGATAGCTTAATGACTACCTTGTTCATATAAATTCACAGTGGGTTAGATTCAGACTTTGCCTTCCATATACAGAAAGGCTCCTTACATCTGCAGAAGGTATTTGCCAAGTAGAGGGATCCCACTAGCAGCAGGGGGCAGGGGAGAACTTTGTGGATTCCCTCCTCCCCCTGCAGCCCCCACTGTCCTTTCCCCCACTGTTCTGGAGAGGCCCCCAATCCTCTGGAGCACTGAGGGAGGTGTTGCTGGGGGACTACAATGGGTGCCATTCTCCTTCCCCTCCAGCAGCAAAGATGATGCCACTCAGAGATGCTCCCACGGGCAGGAGAGAAGTCTGGCTCTACCCTGTGACTTTTGAGCTCCTGGCATGTTATCATGAAGTTCCTAGGATATTTTCTTTTCTTTTCCCCCGTAAATTTTAATTATTTTCCTTTAAACAACATTTCCAACATTACAATAACAAACACAAAGGTGTTATGTACTGAGTTCAATAGGATCCAAATTGCAGCAGTCTGATTGGTCCTAGAACAATAGGATTCAGAATGCATCAGTCTGATTGGTCCTAGAACAATGCAGCAGTCTGATTGGTTGGCAGGAACCACCCAATCATGCTCCAGATATAAGTGAATCCACAACCTGATTGGCTTACAGTAGAATTCCAGAATTAGCCAATCATGTGCAGCCCATTGTGTAAATAATGTATATAAAGCAGATACTTTGAGGGGACTTTCATTCATTCCTCCTCACCACTATGAGCTGAATAAAAAGGTAAAGTAAAGGTACCCCTGCCCGTATGGGCCAGTCTTGACAGACTCTAGGGTTGTGCGCCCATCTCACTCAAAGAGGCCGAGGGCCAGCGCTGTCTGGAGACACTTCCGGGTCACGTGGCCAGCATGACATCGCTGCTCTGGCGAGCCAGAGCCACACACGGAAACGCCGTTTACCTTCCCGCTAGTAAGCGGTCCCTATTTATCTACTTGCACCCGGGAGTGCTTTCGAACTGCTAGGTTGGCAGGCGCTGGGACCAAACGACGGGAGCGCACCCCGCCGCGGGGATTCGAACCGCCGACCATGCGATCGGCAAGTCCTAGGCGCTGAGGCTTTTACCCACAGCGCCACCCGCGTCCCCTGAGCTGAATAAAGAGCATGAAATCACTCTGCGACTCTGAGTATATTTCAACAAAACAACCTTTTTGCTCTGCTGAGCTTGCAACTTCCTTCCTTCCCTTCAACAGGTATCCCATATCACATCCAGTTGCGCAATTTAAATCTTTACTATGTGTCCACATTGTAGGATTTATTTCAATCCTGCTAGTGTCTTCAGATTTTTGCAATTGTCATTCAAATATACAGTAAACTTACTCCAGTCTCTTTGGAATTTCTGATCGTCCTGGTCTCGGATCCTGCAAGTCAGTTTGGCCAACTCTGCAAAGTCCATCATCTTTGCCTGCCACTCCGCAATAGTAGGTATTTCGTGTAATTTCCATTTTTGGGCCAACAAAGTCCTCGCTGCAACTGTGGTATACATAATAGTCTATGATCCACCTTCACTATCTCATTTCCCATCAAACCTAGCAAAAATGCTTCCAGTTTTTTGGGGAAAGTGTATCTAAACATCTTCTTTAATTCATTGTAGATCATCTCCCAAAATGCTTTTACTTTATCACAAGTCCACCACATATGATAAAAGTGAGTTCCTAGGATATTTTCAAGTTGTGCACTCCAATATAATTGAACCAGCTTCCTCGTACTCAGTGTTGCTTAGAAATTCTAAGAAACCAAAAAAATTGTTCAGCTTTTAAAATCATTGCAATTTTGAAAGTTTCAATTTGTTTCAACACGGCATCCAGTTGTATCCGAACATAGACAAAAAACTGCTTCTTGATCTCAGGAACCATCGTGCAAAGGTTGGCTACACTATCTTAAGGGCTGTCCAAATGCTTAGCAAACAAACAACTTTCCAAAATATATAGTAGATAACAATTCAATATAATGCAAATAAAGCAGAGCATGTTTCTTTGCCATACACTATACTTTTTTTTTACATTTCGGTTTTTTCATAAGAAATTCTGTACAGTATGTGTCTGATTGTGTTTGTTTCTTTCTTGCTTTCTTACATTTATATTCCAACTTTCCTCCCTGGAGCTAAGCTAGTGTTTGTTGGTTCCCATGTGGTCTCTCATCATGCAGGGACCAGAGCTGCTTAGCTTCAGTGAGGTGCTATATCATATACTTTCAGACAATATGCTGTGAATTTTAAGATCCATCTTCAGTTTGTGCCCTTTTGCTTTTCCAAAGATATGATAGAAATGTCTGCCTGAAGTGTATTTTCATGCTGCTATCACTCAAAGTAGTAGCTTTTTACACATACATAAATTCGCATAGTTGCCAGTGCAAAAAGGTAAATGAAACATATATTTCTAATACCGTTTTGCTTGGAAGCAAAATGGGAAGGAAAACACTTGCCAAGTGGAAATGGATGAAGTCAGCATGGAAACAGTTTATTTATGTGATTCTTAAATTACAGAGAAAAATCTAGATAGAAAAGTAGTTGAATTTTTGCAAACAATATACTGATAGCAAAGAGGTGTGTGTGTTTTTCTAGTACTGTTGGTACCACTACTATGCACAAGACTGAATCTATTCTAGCATCCTGCGTTGGCCATTAAAAAAAAAAAAAAAAAGATTTATTACAGTCACTGTGCTGGGCATGATTTGAGATAAAAAAAACCCACAATAGAACTGTACAATCCTGACTTCAAGTGTGAGGATAGGTGTGTGTAGGATGCATCCTTACTCTGGTGTAGCATGAACACTTTCCTTACCCTCTTTCATTCCCTGTCTCCCACTACTTTTTCCACTTGCAGGTTTTTAAATGCATGTTTACTAATGGGGATTTGTTACATGTTGTAGCCCCTAAGTATGCCTAATTGGTCAAATTGAAATATAGGCTGTGGACCATGTTTGGCACTCTTGCTGCTCCAGGTGCCTATTGAAAGAGTTACATGTTAGTGCAAAAATGCATACCTTTCCATATTTGGTTTAGCTGGTTACTGGAGTTGGCTTGTTGTGTGCTGAAATCCTAGTAAGAGGATAAAGCCCCCATTCATGAGCAGAGAACCTGGTGTTTACTTTTTTGGCAGAATTCACAAATCAGTCACCAGTAATTGCAAAGTAAAAGCACACATGCATAGATGGGGGGGGGGGTTTACAAATGAGGGAGGAATTTGGCTCAAAGAGTTGCCAGAGTATGCAACTAGATAAAAATTATCTGAGCTTGTCTCTGGTCAGCAAAAATGAAAATATCTAGTACCTGAAACAGGATAATTTTTTAAGATGTGATAAATTTTAAAGATATGCATATCATGCATATGTGTCTCATTTGGTGATACTGTTAGAAACTGTTAGACATTATGTGTCTCAGTTAGTGATACTGTTAGAAACTATTCTTGTTTCTGCTATGATTTCTTCCTTCTGAACACTAACCTCCCCATGTAAATACATTGTGCTTACCTGATCTTTAAAAGATTGAGCCCGTCTTGCTACAAGTTTTCCCTCAAGGCTAGGCTAGAAACTTGTGGCAGCTCAGCACATTAGGACTGCTGTCCCACAGCGGACACACAAACTATCAACACACCTTTGTATACCCATCTCAGATGCAGATTTATGGATTAAAATAAAATGCAATTGTACACATGCATGCTCACATTTTAATATGGTAGGCCTATAGAATTTGTTGTTTCTGGTGTTGCATTTCAAGGACAATGTGATTGTACAATCTTTCTATCCACTCCTCCTCCAAATAGCCCTTTTGCTGTTAGAAATGGACCCCACTCCGTCCTAGATAACAAGAAAGAGATCCATGCTTCAACTCAGGGATCTGACAGAGTTAGCTCTAGTTTAGCCACAGCAGCTTTGAATATTTAAAGAAAACAAATGTTTTAGGGCAGGCATATTCAACAGGTAGATTGTGATCTACCGGTAGATCACCGGATGTCTGTGGTAGATTAGATGACTGGTAATGACTGGTTCTCCCCAAAGAAGCTCAACAACTTTGTCTCCCCTAAAAAAAGCTAAACATTTTCGCCCTGCAACCCCCCAAATATGTGGCTTTCCTTCTCCCTAAAAAGCTCAACAACTTCAACCTGAACCCCAAAAAACAGGGCTTTCCTTCCTAAAAAAAAAGTTCAACAAACCTGAAGAGGCTGGATCACTGCCAGATTTTAACTCTGTGAGTAGATCACAGTCTCTTGGGAGTTGGCCACCCCTGCTTTAGTTAGGGGAAATGAAAACTGCAGCCCCCTCCCCTCACTGAAACATACCTTGCCCAGGTTGTGAGGTGGCAACCTGAAGCAGCACGTTTCACGACATTTTGGTGAGTTCTGGCGAGAACTTGCTGGAAATTGGTGCTGATCCTAGTGCCGCTTCTCCACTGTTGGCAGAAGCCACTGGGCAGGCAAGATGCCCGAGGTGGCTGCTTCATCCCGCCTTATGGTTGGTTGGACCGGCCTTGGCTCTGGGGCTTGCTGTCATTCCCATGCCCTTTTGGTACAGAGCTATGAACCCATTGGGTGATACCCACTGCTATTCATACTCTTGAGTGGACCCATTGAAATCAGTGGCCCTAAGTAGCGCATTCATTAATGGATCTACTTTGAGCATCACTAACATTTGATATATCACACACTGTGCACTGCTGACCAGTGGCAAAACAATTGAGGTGACACTGCCATGCATCAAACAGCACCCATTCAGGCCTTCCAGCAAAAGAAACAGGTAACCTTTGCCTGAGCCTCAACATCCTCCTTAATGCTTTACAAGGGGGACTGAGGGGAACCAGTTGCTCCTGCATTTCCCCTTCAAAACCCATTAAAGCAGAATAGAATCGGAGCACCCCTATGCAGTTGATATGGCAGCCAGAAACTTTGGCTGGCTGTCTCTGGAGCAGCAAGAGCTGCTGGCAACATGTGGCTGGCTCAGGTTGTGAGCTGCTTGGGGCATATGGTAGCCAAGTGGTCAGCTGCAGATAGCCCTTCCAAGCTAAAGTTGGTAGTAAGGAGCTTCTGTCATTTATTGCAAATAATAAAGATTCAGCTCCCTCCTCTCCTCTCCTCATTTTTCCCCTGCCTTCCATTTTGTGCAAAAATCCTGCCTAAGGATTTGTTCATGCCTGCATTTCCATTGCTCTTGATGATTCACAACAGCGCATATGAAGTGTCTTCATTTTGAGGTGATGTCAGGCAACACAAAGGTGCTTTATACATGAAGCTCGTTTGAGGGTGCAGTGATGAACATACATGTATATATGTGACGTTCGCCTAAGTCACTTGACTGTAGCCCATTATTTATAGCTAATAATCTTCTTTAACAGCCTAGATGAAACTTGATCCCCTTCACTCTTCAGCCGAAACCCCTTTTCTTTCTACATATGCTGGAAAGATGCCAATTTACTAGCTCCATTAACTTAATGAGGTTTGACAGCCTGCAGCAGCTTTTCTCATAATCCTTCTTGGTCTTAAATTTGGTGCTCCACAGTCATCTGAGTAGCTTTTTTTAACTCCTTGCCTTCTTCCAAAATACGAAAGTTTGATCTCTGTAGCAAAATAAAGAGGATTTATCCAGGAGGGTTATGTGGGCTGGGGGGTTTCACCTCCCTTTTGATCAGTAAATGTGAGTGGTCAGAATGATATATTTGCTGTTTTGTAATCATTATTAAATTCAGAAACATATTCAGGCTGCCATCCTAACCGCACTTACCTGAATCCAGTAAGACTTACTTCTGAGTAGTCATGGTTAGGTTGCAGCCTCTTAACACTAGCAGGTAACTGGATTGCTTGTAGGACATAATTCTGAGTGATTTGACGTGGTTTTGTGTGACTGAACATAATGAAGATTTTAATAATTGATAATAAAGCTCAATAATTATATGCTGTGAAGTCATGACAAGATTTACATTGGCTAAAACAATCATTCCCGAGAGGTCAACAACAGTCATAATGAAAGGTTAATCCTTTGCTTGTGTTTTATAATATGTTTAGTGGTTACTGCCTGCTAAAGGATTCATTGTGCCACTAAATTCAAATGAAACCACAACCAGACATGACATTTAGTCAAGGTTTTTAAGTTCTACCAGTTGATGAAAGGTAGAAGCAAGGGAGTGGGTTATGGTACTGTTTTTCCCCCTTGCACATGCTCTACACATACTGAAAAAGTGGAATTTGCAAACCAGAATGTATACATTTCCCCCAGTTTATGTTTGGGCCAGGCTGGATGTAAACCATGGTTCATGAAGCTGCTTCAGTGCTTCTACGCTGCTTTAAAGATGCAGTTCCTATTTAATCTGAAATTGCTTGCCTGAAATGAGAAACTCTGGCTTTGTGTCAGTTTATTAAGCCAATTTGCTGCATGGGACATAACAGGAAACTGTGGTTTACTTTAACCAGGTTAGAAGCACTGAAGCAAATCCAAGGTCCATGTGCAGTCGCATGTACATTCTTGGGTTTGGAGAAGAAGAAGAGTTTGGATTTGATATCCCGCCTTTCACTCCCTTTAAGGAGTCTCAAAGCGGCTAACATTCTCCTTTCCCTCCCCCACAACACACACTCTGTGAGGTGAGTGGGGCTGAGAGACTTCAAGGAAGTGTGACTGGCCCAAGGTCACCCAGCAGCTGCATGTGGAGGAGCGGAGACGCGAACCCGGTTCCCCAGATTACAAGACTACCGCTCTCAACCACTACACCACACTGGGTTCCCATTGAGTTCAGCAGAGTGGACTGGTTTTGCACCTCCCTCCACTGAGATGAGTGGCAAATGTGTGTGTTTGCTCTGTACATAAACTGAAGCTCTTAACACTCAGAAACAATGGGTAAGCTAGGGTGTTTGCAAGTATGTACCATATATACTTCTAAGTGTTGCTCGCTGCAAAGGAATAATACAAAGTAATTGTTTTCCATTTTTGAAAGAGATGTTGCTTACAAGACATCAGATAAATTGTGTCAACACCCAGATTGTTCAGATTAAAATAATGATTCATAAACCAGTTGACAGACATAATAGTTGGTATACAGATTAAGATACCAAGTTGTAACTTGTATACAAAAGAAGCAATATTTCATTTTCATTTTTTGCTTTACTCGGTTACAGATATTTATTTTGTTCTAGTATGTTTTTATCCTTACAAACACACAAAGGAAAGAGTTAGACAAAAGATAGCTTGAAGATGTGCATGAATACTTGCATGGAGAATTATAACTTATTTTACTTAACTTGCTTGTTTCTAATATTTAATTTTCAGTCCATTCTCACAGCATGGACTGAAAGAATTCCCTCAAAGAATTCTCACAGCAGCTTATAAACTGAATTAAAACCCATAAACAATAGCAATAGATTAAAACAGTGCTACTGTAAAGACTGCCTAGTGAGTTGGGCTTGTGTACAGTATAGTGCTTTTCTATCTTTTACTTAAAGTATAGAAATGAGTAGCTTCACCGTCTTGGGGATATTCCTAGGTGTCTCCATTGCCAAAGGTGGGGCCAGCAGGGGCCTTCACAGTGGTGGCACCTAGTGTGTGAAATACTCTTCTCTAGAAGGATTGCTTGTATCCTACTTTGATGATGATGTTTTTGTTTCCCCAGGCCATATCTGTAGTATTTGGTTTTGGTGTTGTTTTTGGTGCTGTTGAGAGGGGGGGGGAGAGAGGGATATTTGGTGTTTTATTTGTAAGTTGCCCTGAAAATATTTGTATTGTAGGACAGCAAATAAATTCTTAAATGAATTAGCAAATATGATTTCATTAAAAAATAGGAAAATATTGAAGTGTCTTGCTCACTTGTCCACTGAACATCAACAGTGGGTTTGATCCAGAGCCAGCCCAGCTATTAAGCCTCATTCTGCCTCAGGTGGCAGAAACCCCCAAGGTAGCACCTTGTGCGCCCCATGAGATCTCACCCAAAATTGACAAATCTTGTCTTTTCATTTTCTTTTCTTTTTTATGTATTTATGTGTTTATTTGGCATTTCTCATCTTTTCAGAATGAAAGGTTTGGCTTTTAAAAGAGGTGCCTTTGAACGAAGCCCGGTTAGAAAGCCATTCAACATTTTGACATAAATAATATTTTTCACTGCTACCTGCTCACATACAACAAATCCTACATAGCCGTAAAGAAAAACACTAAAAAGGCAGTGCAAGTAAAATAAATCAAGAGTTGCAAAATATCTATGTGCTAAAATCGTTTGCAACTGTTTCTTCCACACCATTAGTACAGTTTGCTTTCTCTCTGCCCAGAAACACTATAGCACTCTTGGGGGAAAAGAAAGATTATGTCCAAGCTGCACTACAAACCCTTTCCCTGGCAGGACTGAGCAATTTATATGCCAGGGCTACATTTTTCAGTCTCGGGTTAGTATTCATTTCTTCAGTTTCTAAAAGAGAACAGAGCTATACTGTGTGTATATATAATCAAGATTAATTAGGGGGGGAGAATACTTGAGGGTAGGACCCCTGAATTGACTATCTTGAGAAATACATTTCCTAATCAAGAGCTCTACATTTTCTTGTATCTTTGTACAAAATAGCATATTATGCCCTTTCAGTGTGGGCTAAAACTGTTAGCCTCTTTCCTTTTATTATCCTTTATACATTTCTGGAGACCTTCCAGCACCTACAAAGCTTGGGATTTGGGCTATGGCTCTCTTTTTGGCAAAGGAGGGAGAGTCTTGCGAAGAATCACAGAGGTCAGCCCTATGGCAACATGCAATTTAATGCTCATAACTGGGCCAGGAAGCTGGTGTGTACATGTTATTCCCCCCCCCCCTCTGAACCTTACTAAAGACTTCAGGGTTGGCCACTGTCTTTTACACTGGCTTGAATGCAAAATGCCTGCTACATGAGACATTTTTCTAGCGGATACTGATAGGCAGATCTTCTTGAGGGAATGCTGATCCCCCCCCCCAATCTACAGCCCCATGGCAACCCAGAAAGCTGCTCTTAAGTGTCTTGAAGCTCCCTGTAGCCAGTTTTCAGGAGGTGGAGAGGCTGGAGATGGCGTATTTACTGTGGCACACACACTGTGAGTAGAAGTGCTTCCCACACACACAGTAGGATCTTTAGATCCAAGACACTCTGCTTAACTTTTCCTTCTAGGGACTTGCGTAATGGGGGTTGATATTTATTTTGTGATGTCCTGTAATTTTCACATCCATCTTAGCAGCATCACTGCCAGTCCATCACCATTTACTTTGTTACTCTGCGCTTAATTTTTTTAATAGTTTGTTGACTTTGGGTGTATAGCTTTCAGTCACTTTCCCCAGCGTTTCCCTCCATGTAACTCTGAATCCTACAGCTCCCTGACTTTGTTTCTTCCAGATACATTACGCACACATAACTATTTATTTATATAGTGCTTTTCGGGCCAGAGGCCCCAGAAGAAGCGAACAACATATTAAAACAGCAAAATAAACATTAGAGTACAACAAAATACCATAAATCAACGAGAAAGAGAAAGAATGTACGACAGCAAAATTGAAACACAAGGGCCAGAAGAAATCCTTCCGAATAGAGGATTAAAGAGTATTCTTGCAAACCTGAGCAGAAATGAGAAAAACTAAAGGTTACCCTTTAGTTGAGCGGGGATGCGGGTGGCGCTGTGGGTTAAACCACAGAGCCTACGACTTGCCGATCAGAAGGTCAGCGGTTCGAATCCCCACGATGGGGTGAGTTCCCGTTGCTTGGTCCCTGCTCCTGCCAACCTAGCAGTTCAAAAGCATGCCAACTCAATGAGGGAGGCTCACAGGAGCAATTCAGTAGCAACTCTCCCTAATGCCCGTAGGTAACCTCTATCATACTTTCTGGTTGGTCTCAGCATATGGTGGAAATGGAGCACTGCTCTTCTGTCCTCCAGGTACTAGTCCTTAGGCTACGAGCCAAAGGCCATCAGTCACTTAGCTTGCACCTTTGTGAAAGCACTGTTTGTGTGTAATTACTCAATATGGATAGGGCAATCAAGGGCTTTAAAAAGTCTGTCTATATCTATCTATCTGTCATCTATCTATCATGTATCACCTTCTACACATGCATTCTAAGGCAATGTTCAATAAAAAGAGCAAAAACAACAACACAAAAGCAGCAGATATATTTGAAGCAAAAACAAAACAAAGCATGATACCAAATAGACACATGGCAGAGATGTATGCAACCAGCTGTGAAAGCCTGTTGGCTGCAGGTATTACAGGCCTTTTTCTCAATCAGATCTACCACCCCTAACTCTGCCAAAGCACTGGTTTTCTCTTGTTCCCTGGAGGGGGGTGGGGAACAGCATCAATCAAGAGCTTCAGGTGTTGCTTATTATATATTTAAAAGTTCACATATACTTACTGACTCAAATTGCAGAAAAAGAAGGGAAAGGACTGAACATACTCCTGCAATCTAGCTGTCTTCCATTAGTTTGTTGTCTATGGGTTTCTTCCAACCTCTCCTCTCCCTGTCCCTGTATGTGAGAGAATAGTATGTTATACACATAGAGTCATTATGCAGATCACTAAAATCGGGATATATCATGTCTTTTACAATTCCCTTATTTAAAAGTCTACAAGCATAGAATTTCCCTGTCAAAATCCACGCATCTGAAAGATGGCCTCCTTTCTGTGTCCCAGCTTGATCTCAGTGGTTATCCAGCAGACATGCTACATAATGCTGTTGCATGGGTCAAAAATGAGCAGCAATTCTACAAGATAAAATGATTTTTAAACAATGTGTGAGAGAGAGAAATTGGCAGTAAAAGCACGTGGACACTCTTAATACGTAATCCTTTCCTTGAATCATGGGCTCTACCTGTCCCTAGGTAAAGGTAAAGGGACCCCTGACCATTAGGTCCAGTCGTGGACGACTCTGGGGTTGCGGCACTCATCTCGCTTTACTGGCCGAGGGAGCCGGCATACAGCTTCCGGGTCATGTGGCCAGCATGACCAAGCCGCTTCTGGCGAAACAGAGCAGCGCACGGAAATGCCGTTTTACCTTCCCGCCGGAGCGGTACCTATTTATCTACTTGCACTTTGACGTGCTTTCGAACTGCTAGGTTGGCAGGAGCAGGGACCAAGCAACGGGAGCTCACCTTCTGATCGGCAAGTCCTAGGCTCTGTGGTTTAATCCACAGCGCCACCCGCATCCCTTCTACCTGTCCCTATTTAGCAGCAAACAGGACATAGCCTCTGGCACCAGTACTTCAAAAGAAAGTTGCCATAACACTGGCAGCTCTCGTAGTGGTCTAGTGTTGCCTTCCTTGGTTTTTGCATCTTTTATTTGGTATTAATTACCAAAACAGAAGTGCATGCAATTGTAGCCCAGTTGCCCTTTTTGATGAGGATAAACCACTAGCAGCAAGGGAATGATGATTCCCAACACGGAAGCAGTGAGCTGGGAGTGAGTTCTTAACCCTTTTCATTCTTGTTGTTTCTCTCCTTCAAATCACACTTCACCATCACTTCCCCTCCCATGAGGTTGGCCTCTCAAAGGCTGTTCAACCACAGTTACATGCATTTGCATGTTGTGTGTAGTTGCACACTTTCTATCTCTGCATCTTTAAATACAGCAAGGCCTGACTGAAAAGCCAACATAAAACTCAGGATAATAGGATGGGAGCCTTCAAGACAACAAACAAACTGTCTGTGGATCATCCATAGTGCTAGAGGAATTATCTCTAATGTGTTGGCATTAGTTCTCCTGTTGCCTGATAAAGATTATGTTGAGAGAGCATTCTGCTATTAAGAGCCTTCCCCCCCCCTCGTTCACTGAAATATGGCCTGACATTCAAAACCAGAGGCCTGCTTTTACCAGGTATTTCTTTATAAAAGAGATCCTAATCTCAACAAGATAAACTGCTTAAATAAAACTTGGTGAAAGAACAGGCTGAATAGCGGATTATGCTCTAACTATTTTAAAATACTCTGCATTAGGACAATTCTGCACTTGTGCCCTAAGGGAAGAAAGTAAAAACTGCTGAGGTTTTTAGACATTTTCAGAAAGGTACTGACCTTGCATTATATTTACTCTTTTAATCTTCATTTTTGTCATGTTTATATGTGCAGAGAAGATGTGTTGTTTTGTTTTAATACATGAGCAAAACTGAAAGGGAAAGGGTAAACCGAGCTTGTTCTTCATGTGTTTTGAATCCATAAATACGTGCCACTGTGCTGTTTGTTGGTTTCATATTACACATTCTGATTTATGGAGGAAGGCTTCTCTTTGCAAGCTGAAATTGCACAGTATTTTTTAGCCATTGTAAGAGAAATTATTCAGAACAGACTCACTTTCTAGAGGTTGTGATGCTGCACCAAAGATAATGGGAAATGTGCCATTGCAAGAGTGGTAGAAGCAGTTTGTTGCCCTGTAACTGATATACTTGGTTCTTTTCTTTTCTTTTCTTTTCTTTTCTTTTCTTTTCTTTTCTTGGCTAGTTCTGCTAGATATCTGCATAGTGGAGAACAAATGAAGGCTGTAGAGAGTGCTTATTGTAGGGTGCACAACCAGCTCTAGCTCTGGGTTTGGATCCCAGCTCCAGGCTTCAGCTAGATGCCTTCATGTGATATGTTCCTACTGCCCACTCTGCCACTTTCTCTTGAGGAAGTGGGCCCCACCCATTTGCCACTCTGCATCGAGACCCTTAATTCCCCTTAATGGCTCATCACCCAGGCTATCACCTTATCAGGGTTAGGGTTAGGGTTAGGGTTAGGGCTACCGCTACCCTGGCTATTCCAAGAATTGTTGTTGTTTACTCAGTCGTGTCCGACTCTTTGTGACCCCATGGACCAGAGCACGCCAGGCACTCCTGTCTTCCACTGCCTCCCGCAGTTTAGTCAGACTCATGTTTGTAGCTTCGAGAACACTGTCCAACCATCTCGTCCTCTGTCGTCCCCTTCTCCTTGTGCCCTCCATCTTTCCCAACATCAGCGTCTTTTCCAGGGAGTCTTCTCTTCTCATGAGGTGGCCAAAGTATTGGGGCCTCAGCTTCACGATCTGTCCTTCCAGTGAGCACTCAGGGCTGATTTCCTTAAGAATGGATGCGTTTGATCTTCTTGCAGTCCATGGGACTCTCAAGAGTCTCCTCCAGCACCATAATTCAAAAGCATGAATTATTCGGCGATCAGCCTTCTTTATGGTCCAACTCTCACTTCCATGCATCACTACCGGGAAAACCACAGCTTTAACTATACGGACCTTTGTTGGCAAGGTGATATCTCTGCTTTTTAAGATGCTGTCTAGGTTTGCCATCGCCTTTCTCCCAAGGAGCAGGCGTCTTTTAATTTCATGACTGCTGTCACCATCTGCAGTGATCATGGAGCCCAAGAAAGTAAAATCTCTCACTGCCTCCATTTCTTCCCCTTCTATTTGCCAGGAGGTGATGGGCCCAGTGGCCATGATCTTCATTTTTTTGATGTTGAGCTTCAGACCATATTTTGCGCTCTCCTCTTTCACCCTCATTAAAAGGTTCTTTAATTCCTCCTCACTTTCTGCCATCAAGGTTGTGTCATCTGCATATCTGAGGTTGTTGATATTTCTTCCGGCGATCTTAATTCTGGCTTGGTATTCATCCAGCCCAGCCTTTCACATGATGAATTCTGCATATAAGTTAAATAAACAGGGAGACAAAATACAGCCTTGCCGTACCCCTTTCCCAATTTTGAATCAGTCAGTTGTTCCATATCCAGTTCTAACTGTAGCTTCTTGTCCCACATTCTTCTTGTCTAATTCCAAGAATTAGAAGCCTTGATTAAAATCTAACACTTGCTGGATCCAGGGATTAAAGGGGTCTGGCACACAGCTTAAAACCCATAACAGTATGTATATTACGTTTATATTTAAGGTTGTTCTTCAATGGTTTTTAATGTTTATTTTTGTAAGACGCTTTGAATTTCAATTAAAAAAAGAAGAGGGAAATAACAAATATAATATTAGTAAAGATTTAAATAATGTAGACTCCATAGCATTCAATTGTCTGTTTACTCTGATTTCAATGCCACTATACTGTTGTCACCCATTTCCTGTTATGTAATATCTAAAGGTGCAACTTAATCCACTTCAGCACATCACATGGAAAACACAGCTCAGTAATGAGAGGCTCCGTTATGAATAACCTTGCTGGGAATGACAGAATGTGTGAAAAGATTAGACTAACCTTGGGCTACAGCAAATTCTATACCAAAATTCTCAAGGGACCAGATGCTGAAAGATTTCATTAGGCTTAAATGTACCAGTGAAATGGTTTCATGTGGGTGTTCCAGATCTCTCCCACCAGATTTTGTTACATGGGAAGATTGTCACTGCTTGCACAGAAAACATGTGCCAGCTCATTTGCAACATGTATCTTTAAAATCTAGTCTGCTACAGATAATGTGTAAATAAGCATTCTCTCCCCCCACCTTGTTTTAAAAAACACATATCCTACCTGGCACACAGTGAATACACATTGTAATGAAATGTAACAACTAAAATGCAACAGTTGCATAAGCTAAATGCAATCACCTTAAATATTCAGTAGAGGAATCGCTAACATTTAAATATCAGGCAATAAAATTAAGTCAAATCCCTGATGGAATGACCCTGTTTCTCTGGAAGTCTCTCCCAGGAGGGTGTTACTTTTCCCCAGAAGTACCCATGGTGCTACCATGTGAGGAGGCTTGTATGGGAACAAACAAGTAATATTTACCAGAGCCTCTTAGCACTCTAAGAATCAGCACCTTGAATTGTGGCTGGAGGTGAATGAAGAACCCCAAAAAGGAAACAACAACCAAAATTAGTTGTGTGTTTTCATTCAGTTTCAAGTCTGAAAAAAAGAAGTGAAGGCCTGCATCAACCATAGTATAATGTTATTTTGTAAATATATTTTGATTCTGTTACTCTGTTGACGAGTCAAAGCAAAAGTGATATATAACCTGCAGCAAATTTTGTTTAATTATTAGCCTTTCTAAACCACTTTTAAAATCTCCAAGTGATGTGCAGTATGTACAACATAAAACCCATTATCTGTTAAAACAAAAATACAGCCTAGGATAAATAGGTAAAGGTAAAGGGACCCCTGACCATTAGGTCCAGTCGTGGCTGACTCTGGGGTTGCGGCACTCATCTGGCTTTATTGGCTAAGGGAGCCGGCGTACAGCTTCCGGGTCATGTGGCCAGCATGACTAAGCTGCTTCTGGCGAATCAGAGCAGTGCACGGAAACGCCGTTTACCTTACCGCCAGAGAGGTACCTATTTATCTACTTGCACTTTGACGTGCTTTCAAACTGCTAGGTTGGCAGGAGCAGGGACCAAGCAACAGGAGCTCACTCTGAGCTTCTGATCGGCAAGTCCTAGGCTCTGTGGTTTAACCCACAGCGCCACCAGAACAGTATAAAAACAGCATATTAAAGAGATTCAGGGGATTCAGCCGCATAAATCAGGGTTGCACCTTATAGGTCAGGCCTAGACAAAAAGAGGAGTCTTAGGAAGGCAACTGAAGTAACTGATGGTTGCTGTTTCAATATGGCAGATGAAAGGGCAGTACACAGAAAGGGGGCAACAGAAAATAAGGACTTTGTGCATCACTATCCTGTGATCTTCTCTAGGGGGCGCTGTCATAAGCAGAGTTTCCCCATATGATTCTAAGTCATCTTGCAGGTATATACAGGGGCAGTCAGTCCTTGAGGTAACTTAGTCCTGAGCTGTTCAGGGTTTTCTATGCTAACTAGACCTTAAACATAGCCTGTTTATGTGCACCCACGTACTGATCATGGTCCCAATTTTCTGTAGTAGGCAGGGCGATTGGATTCTAGAATTTTTTTCCTAATCCAATAGTATCAAAATGAAAAGACTGTCACCTTTATTTGCTGCATTTTAAAATATTTCAGTGAACGCGAAGCCACTGTGTGAAATGTTTTCCTGACAGGGAAGGATACATATTCAGTCAAATTGCTAAACAGCCAACATAATGCAACCCATGGACACGAAAACACTTGCCGTGAAAGAAAGCGTACTAAACCAATGGCAGTAAATTTAAATCTAACCTAGGGAATGTGCTTTGCAAGATTAACACGTGCTATTCAGACAATAATTCAGATCAATCAAAGGCAGGAAATTCAAACTTTAAGCTAAGTGTAGACTTGACATTCGGAATTTCCTGCCTTTGTATGCCAAAACTAGGTATGTCAAATTGACTATTTGAAATAGGAATTTAAAATATCAAGAGATTTACTAGTTAATGGTGATTTATAATAATTTTCCAAAGCACATTTCAGAAATGTTGTTAATAAGTTGAGCTGTTCTATTTCATGAATTGTCAGTGCATATAAAATTATAGAACATAATATGATATTTTCCTTGGTCACACTTGCATTCATGCATTGATTCATTCATTATATAAACATTTCTGTCCTGTCCTTCTTGTGCTTATGCACATTGATCTATTAAAATACAAATAATAAAAAATGCATGAAGCACACAACATTAAAATTTGTTTAAAAGCAACAGTGGCATAGATCACAAGTAAAAATGACCTTAGCAGGCAAAAGCCTGCCAGAACAAACCATTTTGTGTGCCAGAACAAACAATTTTGTCTGCCAGAACTGACAATTTTGTCATCTGGTACAGATGACAAAGTGCAACCAAAGAGGGGTCCATCCACACTTCATGGGGCCAGGTAGCCCACAATACTGCTATGGCCACCGGAAAGCTCCTACCTCATACTATCACCAACCATGCCTCCAGCCTAGATGCAACACAGAGAAGGGCCTCACCTGCTTAGGCAGCAGGTAGGATAGTATGGAATGGTATGAGTCTTCAGGTATCCCAAGTCCGAATTATGTAAGGCTTTAGAGATAAGCTTCTCCTGTCCAGAAGAAGTAAAAACATGTCTGGCATTGTCATTGTCCCCTATGATTCACTGCTCTGCAGTGGAGAACCTGTGTCCCTCCTGATGCCTTTTGGACTCCACATCTCGTCATCCTTGTCCTTGCTGACTGAGGCTGATGGGAGTTGTAGTGTAGCAACATCTGGAGGGCCACAGGTTCCCCATCCCTGCTCAGGTATAAGTGTGCCTAGCATGCATGGATGTACACTATGGGCGCAGTGCTCAGCTCACCATGGATATTACAGCACAGTTCTACACATGCCTGCTCAGGATCCAGTTCAATGCGGCTTGTTCTCAAGGACACAGAGTGGTTGTAATTTCATTAGGGAAGGGAGGCTGCATGAATCAATTGTGCAGATCTTCTGCATTTCTACTGCAAAACCCACCTGTTGCTCTTATCTTCCTAAACAGTTGTGCTTTCTTTGAAATTGTGTGGAAACCGATAGCAATTTAAACAAACAAAGAAAAAGGGTTTATTGTGGGGGAGGGAAAACTCTTTATACTGATTTTTAATTTGCCCAGAGTCCTTGAACAGTTGGAGTAAGCTTTTGTTTTGTATCTTTTGTCTATAAAGGTTTCTGGCTCGTTAATGTGTAGGGGGGGGCAGGCGTGTTGGAAATACTCTCTGTAATCCTTTAGTATGGGAAGGCTTTTTTTAAAGAAGTCCCTGATACTGTGACTTGGCTGTCTTACATTGTTTGGATGATTTGTTCTTTTATTGTATTTTAATATGCAATTCACTGCATGTTATTATAACTGTTTATATTATAATAGCAGTTTTATTCACCACTTGAAATCACAGAATCTTGGAGTTGGAAGGGACCCCAAAGGTCATCTAGTCCAGCCCCCTGCAATGCAGGAATCTGAGCTGAAGCACCCCTGACAGATGGCCATCCAACCTCTGCTTCATAAAAACCTCCAAGGAAGGAGAGTGCCCAACCTCCCGAGGGAGATTGTTCCATTTCGAACAGCTCTTACTATCAAAAGTTTTTTGAATGTTTAGGCAGACTCTCCTTTCTTGTAACTTGAAGCCATTGGTTCAAGTCCTACCTTCCAGAGCAGGAGAAAACAAACATGTTCCCTCTTCCATGTGACAGCCC
Organism: Podarcis tiliguerta; assembly: GCF_965153285.1. Classification (NCBI taxonomy): domain Eukaryota; kingdom Metazoa; phylum Chordata; class Lepidosauria; order Squamata; family Lacertidae; genus Podarcis; species Podarcis tiliguerta. Next base: position 63,377,056 of record NC_139534.1, read on the forward strand.
TTTAGATATTTGAAGATGTCTATCATATCTCCTCTCAGTCTCCTCTTTTCCAGGCTAAACATGCCCAACTCTTTCAAGTGCTGCTGGTAAGGCTTAGTTTCCAGACCCTTGGTCATCCTGGTTGTCCTCCTCTGCATACATTCCAACTTGTCAACATCCTTCTTAAATCGTGGTGCCCAGAATTCAACACAGTATTCCAGGTGTGGCCTGATAGAATAGAGTGGTACTATTACTTCCCTTGATCTGGACACTATACTTCTGTTGATGCAGCCTAGAATAGCATTAGCTTCTTTTTTGCTGCTGCATCACACTGTTGACTCATGTTAAAGCTTGTGGTCCACCAAGACCACATATACTGCTGGTAAGCTAGGTTTCCTCCGTCTTATATTTGTGCATCTGGTTCTTCCTGCCTACGTGCAAAACCTTACATTTGTCCCCATTGAAATTCATTAGCTTTCGCTCAGTTCTCCAATCTCTTAAGGTCATTTTGAATTCTGATTCTGTCTTCTGCAGCATTAGCTACCCCTCCCACTTTGGTGTCATCACTGTGCTCTTCCAGTTTGTTCCATCAGCACAAGCATTTATCTTTGCCTGATGGAATGATCTCCTCTCCCCCTCCCCCCATGCACTGTTTAGGGGGTTCTCCAGACCATCACCTCCATCCCAAGCTGCTTTAGGAGGAAGAGATGGGTGGGTCCAGTTGCACTAGAGGTACTCATTGTGCTGGCTCCCACTAGTGCACATACTTTTTCGAATCTGGCCTTGAGTCCTTCCACACACAAAAATCAACTCTAGGTTACCCTCTCCACCTTCCGCTTTCATAATTTCAGTAGCATAATGAATGATGTGGCAGAGTGGGTGGGTGATTTTGTCATTGCTGTTGTGAAACAGTGTCACCCAGAAATCTACCAGTAGATATTTTGTCTATCTCTGTCTAACAGGAAGAATCATTAACTTTGGATATATTTGTTACTCACATATATTGTGTGCAAGTGTGCCAATATCAAAATGGGAAAACCAGACAGTATCATTCCAGATACAAAGTCACAGATTCTGTCCTATATTCCCATTTTGTTGTCTTTCTTCCTAACCTATTAGTCAATGAAGCTTCCACAAAAGGATGGCCTAATAGCTGAAGTGACTGAATTCTTTAACTATTACAGTTATGAACTGATGTTATCGGAATAGTAGCTTCAACATCTTGGACCAAGGGGCACCAAGTGGGGCATTTCTTCTGCCGATACTGCAGGACACTAAAAGGGATTGTGCTTTCCTCACAAGCTCTACTGCCGAGAGCATTTGTGCTGCTGCTGCCGCTGCTGCCATGACTGTGTCTGTTTGGTGGGCAGAACACCGTCGCCTCACCCTTGTCTTTCACCAGCATTAAATTGACTTTAGTGAAGCTATTAATTATTGACTTGAATGAAAAGAACAGTCTTGCTTGGCACGCATCCAGCAAAATTCATACTGGGGTGCTGAACAAAGACAGTTCCCTTCTGTTAAAATGAATATGATATGCAATGGTGGTGGGTTTCTGGTTTGTCTGGTTTTTTGTTTTTTAAAAAAAGATGATTCATATTATGTAATAAACATTTCACTTGGTGGCTGGGGTGAGTGGGTGTGCACCACAAAATGAATGCAGCTCTTAAACCACATACTCTAGATTAGTTCTCCTACTAATTGAACAGAGGTCTTTGTAGCACTCTTAACCCTTTACATCTCTGTACTATAAATACTTCTTCCCAAGTATTCTTTTTGACTCCTTGTTACTGCATGTCTTTGTGCTTCTAAAACAAATAGAGAGTTACTGTGGTGCAGCAATCAGTGTGCCAGACTAGGACCCAAGGGGACAAGAGTTCAGATCCCTGCTTGGGGGTGGCCCTACTTTCAGCCTAACCTATCTCACAGGGTTGCTTTGAATATTATACGGAGAACCTTGAAGGAAAGGTTGAATGCAAAAATAAATAAACAAATATTTTAACCTCAGTGTTCTAACATATTCTGATTCCAGTGAAATAAATGCAACATTTTGTTAATTTGCTTTTTCACATATGGATAGGCTTCATCATGATTGCATACGTAAATGCTGTTGTGAGATTATCGATAGATAAATAGATAGATAGATAGATAGAGAATATTTTGGAAAAGGGGGTGGGAAGGAAACCTTTTTATAAAGGGCTGCTGCACCCACCCACCCTTTCCTACTTTATTAGGCCAGGTGGAGGGGGGGGTTCAAATAAAATGTGAGGGTGCTTGTTTTCTTGAATTGTGTGCATCAGCAAGCACAGAAATCTGAAACCTCTACCTTTTCAACATGAATAGCTGTTACTTTTGAGGGGGAAAGGGTGGGAAAGCTAACTGGATGGATTCATTTGACACAGGGGTAGATTTCATACACTCCTCACTACTTAATACCGTGAAAGACATTAAGTTCTAGTATAAATCGTAGAGATAAACACTTTGGATTTTAGTAGCTTGGTCCTTTGTCACAATAATAGTAGCACGTTGTGTCCTCAGGAAGGATTGTTGCCCCTCTTATAAACATTCGCTTGTTACCAAAGCACTTACTGGGGATCATTATCATTATTATGTGGGCAGAGATGCTCTTTTCCGTCTAACTCGCCCTTCTCATTTTTCCCACAGCTTGCGAGAACATCACCGTTCTGCCATTAAGGTGATACGTCGGATGCAATATTTTGTGGCAAAGAAGAAATTTCAGGTGAGGTGATGAATAGTGAGCTGCTTTATCTAAATAAACTCTTTTATTCTTCTGGGCTTATTATTGCTCCTTTTGTGGGCTTAAGAAAGAAAAGACCAAGGCAATTCATTTTAGTGATGGTGAGTTACACCCACTATTCTCTCCCTTCTTGAATAGGGTGGTTGTTTAGCAGCAGGTTAGTCAACTGTGGATGCACTGGGAACAGGCTAAGCCCCTGAAATGTACCATGAATTAAAATGTTATTTTCTGCTAATGGACTTGACCTTTCACCTTCTGTTATCTCTTTTTCCTTGCAATGCAAACATTCTCATATGTCTTCATTAATTCTGAGCTGTATATTATTGTCAGGCTGACTCCGTGGGCCTAGAGATTAGCATACTACCTTAACCTTGTTTCTATCTCATACTTGCTGCGGTCCTGATAAGAAGCTGGGATAGAAATTTGCAGGCGTGCTGGAAGGTTTCTGCCACCTTTCTCACACATACTCCTGGGAAAGCCTGCTCTGAGAGGACCAGCGAGCTGTATTTTTACAACGTCCTGTTGGTTTGATTTCCAGTGCCTATTTTAGTTATTGGCAATCTGGCATCTCAACAGGCTGTGTTCCCATGAACACATAAGCTTTTAGGTGTTTGTTCTTCGGGAGCAAGTTGCTCTGTTCTGTGCACTTCTTGCACACTATTCATATGTGGAAGTCAAAACAGCTCAGTTCATGGAAGGGTTATTGAGTTCCTTGAAAACTTGTTGGGAATATAACTAGTAATCTCCTGCAAGTTCTATATAATTCTGTTCAAGCCTTCATTAAACACTTATGCTCAGAGACGGAAATTGACACATTTATTGGATGTAAAATCTACATTCAGGCCATCTGACTTCTATTTTAAGAAAAGCTGGTTTCTGTGACTTCTCCTTTGCATGTTTTTTCTCTTACACTGCATACTTACTTTTCTTTTAAAATTCGCGTAGTTTCTTCTGATTTTACCATTCAGGTGGAGAGACAGGCGTGGAACTATACAGAACACTGGTGCCTCACCCCCAGCCAGTGGAAATCTTATTCAGTCACTTGTCCGGCTTCTGAGACATTTCCCACATACTTTCAGATAGATCTTCTTTCCATGCACATAGTCTTGAAAGTTGGTTTGAGATAAAGCAAGCGGAGATGACTGCTGTGGTGAGGCTGAAGCTGGAAAAATCCACTTTCTTGTAGGTCACATTGGTGACAAGCAGAAGTATGGGTTGCCTGGGACGGGGGGCACTTTAGTACCACACCCAGGCCTGGCCCAACGATGAGGCAGGGTCAAGTGCCCACTTGGAGTGGCAAAAGTCCAACAGGTGGACTTTTGCCTCCACCACGTGCCCCTCTGCCTCCACCACTAGTGGAGAAGCAGTACCGGTTTCTGGTGAGATCTCACCGAAATCTCACGAGATCTCACAAGACTTCAGCGAGATTGTGCAAGATCTCACTAGAAGTTGGTGCCACTGCTGGTGCTTTGTGGGCGGTGCCACGCAGTGCAGGTAAGAGAGGGGCTGGCAGGGGGGCAGCAGCGAGGGAGTGGGATAGCAGCAGGGTGGGGGGTGGCACATTCCCATTTCACCTCAAGCAGTGAAGCAGGATGAGCTGCCCCTGGCCACACCACCACTGGTCACCCTAAACTCCTAAAAGTTTATGAAAAAAGTCATCAGCAAGCTGCCTTTATAGCTGCTTCTGTGTGGTCTGGTTCTCCCCACCGGTAGTAGTAGTTGTTGTAGTATCCAAATTCTGTTATCAAGATTTTAGAAGTGTTTTTTTAAAAGATAATGCATTCATTAGCAGGATAGGTATTCCATTAAAAGGTTGTCTTGTACCCATGTACTTCATACTGGAAATGAGTACGAAAAGCTGCTGTACGTGGTGAACAAAGTTTATTTTGGAGTTCCATTGATGACAGGGGTAACTGACATGTCTGTTGTGGCTTTTACAATGATGTCACCAGACGCTCTTGATGTATTTATAGCTTTATATTTCAAAGTGTTACCGCAAACTGTGCTGTACTTTATACGTAATTCAGTTACCTTACTATCAATCAGGAATTGTGTATGTAATTTTCTGTAGTCACTTCAGAGGGCTTTCTGGCAAACAAGATAGTTCAAAGTTCTTTGTACTTCAAAGAATGTTGCACACGCTTGTACTTGGCCATTGTTTGGTTACACTCCTCAGAATTTCCTGCAGCTTGAACTTCCCTCTTTTCTTTCCCATTCTGGCTCTGAGGGAAACACCGTGCCATGCAGCTGCTGCGCACACAACCAAATAGCAGGAGCAGTAAGCAGCAGCTGTGCACATATTTAATGCATGCTATTCTCTGCTGTGCCGCCTGCAAACACTTCTCCTGCACATTATGCAGAAAATTCTAACTCATTTAATGTAATTATTACCATCAGCAGTGTTCCTAATTGGAAAAGGGGAAGGGGGGAATGAAGCAAACAATAGGTAATGGGAAACACGGTGCAGGAAGTTTGTTGCCATCAATATTAAGGGCTGGGGACTGCAAAGCAATGTCTGTGTGCACTTACACAATCCCTAATGGTGACTGGCCAAGACGGTGCCAGTGAATTCTGTTGTTTGAAATGCACTTGCAAGGATTCCCCGCCCCCCCCCAAAAAACCATTTCCTTTAAAAAGTGATTTGATCACGTTAACATACAAAAAAGACAAGTAAGTGTGGCGGCAGGGGTAGTCGTCACAGCTTGTGAGCTTTCCACATTAAAATGGCTATTTGAATCAGCCGCAACTGTCCTTGCCACATGCCACTTTACACAATTCACAAAACCATCAGCCGGAACCCAAATGCTGTAAAGTGTGTTGAATGCTGGACTACAACTGGGTAGGCCCAAATCCGGATCCCCACTTGGACAATGATGCTTACTGGGTCACCTTGGGACATGCAGGGATGTTTTGAGACATACGTAGCTTTCCCCAGGGGGCACATTCCTGCCAGCTAAAGTGCTTTTAAGTCCCATTGATTTAAGCAAGAGAGTTAAGCACTTGCCTAAGTCCCTGATCTAAGTGGGACTAAAAACTACTTAACTCGTGTCTGGATAAATGACCATTTCCAAAACCTATGGACTACATTTGGTTTTACTAGTAATACGTATTGCATGTGATTAGGTATCCTAGGGAGCTTTACCCCTGACATATCTGTCATACATGACATATCTGTGTGGAACCCACATCATCATCGTGTTTTTCCTTCATGGAAAATGCTTCTCCTTGAAGCTTGTGTTCCTTGACTATGCAGAGCAAAGGGACTTGGACAGGGAGACTGGAGTCATACACTGGTCTCCCATTCCCTAACAGCCTGGTATACACATGGTGTAGGGAGCAAACAGGGCTCTGCTGCACCGTATGGGACCTCTCCTACTTGTAGCTGCTGCACCTGCAAGAGGATTGGACTGTTAGCTCACCATAGCACTAAATATTCCATTTTGTTCAATGTGCTATACTATCAGTGCTAAAACAAATCAGCCCTGTGGATCAAGTCCTAGCTTACCAAACGCTTGCATATACCACTGGCTTGTAGCGCAAGAGACCTAAAGGTAGTGAATTTTCATGTGTATAAATCCGTTACGGTAATTTTAAGAGGTGTTTTATATGCATTGGTTTACATTATTATTTTTTCATCCTTAATTTTTCTACTGTATTTATGGTTACTAAAGCACTTGGTTTTAAAGGCAGAAGGGGGAAATTATTGAAACATTTATAAAATTATGAAAGGGTTTTTAAAGCATTCTTAAAACCACCTTTCCCAACCAGAAAAGTATGGCAAAGCACAGAATACCAGGTGGGCAGTACAAGTCTGTATGAATGCCAACTCCCACCATTTTATCACACTTTAGAGCAGCCTTCCCTAGTCTGCTGCTGTCCAGATGTTTGGACTACAATTCTGTCAGCCCCAGCTAGCACAGCACTAGTATTCCAGAACATCTGTGGGCACCATGTTGGGGAAGGCTGCCTTAGAATAACCAAAAACCTATCCCAGAAGGAACAGACTTGATTCTACATGGCCATGGTCACTGTGGTAAGTGCACCCCTGCAGTGCTGTTGACAGGAATGCATAAGAGGGCCTTCTGTGTTATTGCTGTACTACCTGCCACAATAAATCCCTTCATCTGGCAGGCCTTTGGCCTGATCAATGTCTGATTTTGCCACCATCTTTTTTCCAGTGTTTTTATGCTGCAGTTGATTTCTTCTTTCACTTTTGTTGTTTTATTTCTTTTGGAAGTTTTCTCTCCTTTAGGCTTGATTCATTTTAATCTTTGTTGAAAGTCGACATGGTGAGCCAGCACAGAAAGAAAAAAGTTAACTTCCAAGTCTTTCTGTTGTCAATCGAGTATATGTGACCTGCTATGCATTATGTGATTTAACAAGTATTTAATTCTCTCTTATTTTTACAGCAAGCTAGAAAGCCATATGATGTACGTGACGTTATAGAACAATACTCTCAGGGACATCTCAACTTAATGGTGCGAATAAAAGAGCTTCAGAGAAGGTATGGAACAGAATTTAGCTGCCCAAACAGATAAGTAAAATAATAGCTGCATGGTGAATCCTGCAGAATCAAGGCAACCGTGAAGAACCTGTGGTCCTCCAGATGTTGTTGAGCTCCAACTCCTCATCAGTAGGGCTGGCTCACCCATAAGCCAGACTGAGGCAGCTGCCTCAGGCAGAGGAATCCTGAGGGGTGGTGCCCCTGTGGGCGCCCCAACTGTCCCTGCCCCTAAAACCAGAGAAGCGAGGAAAAGTGGTGGCTTCTGGCGAGATCTCACAAGATCTCCCCAAAAGCTGCCACCTCTTCACAACTCCAGCAAGCAAGGGTTCAGTTGGCGGCAGAGGGGGATGTCCCCTTTCCATTTTGCTACGTACCAGTGGTCATGGCCGAAAGGAGTTGGAATCCATCCTTATCTGAAGAACCACAATCTCCCCACCCACTGGAATAGAGAAATTGTCAGCTGCTCTAATGGGCCTACAGATCTGGATTAGCAATCTGGGTAACAGAAGGAAGTAAAGCATCAAAGATGTCGACCATAGCATCTGTGCAAGGATGTGTGCCAAGGAGATGATGGACATGGACAGGGAGAAAACAGAAATGAGGGATGATGTGGAGATGACTTGGTTTTGAAGGGCTACTTAGCCAGTCAAGGTGAAAGGACATGTTAGGCTAGGAAGCATTCATTTGCTAGTTAATGATGATACAGGGAAGAAGATGCATCCTTCCATATATCCACTCTCCCGCATGAATCCTTCTCACAGGCCTCTTTCCCCAGCTGGGCTTTGGGAGGGGAGGAAGCAGGAAAAGGGGGTTGAGGGAAAGGGTTGCAGGCAGAAATTAGTTGTATAGGGAAGTTGTAAGCAACTCCCTCCTTCCTGCTGGTTCCCCCAGTGCATGCCCCCAGTACGTGTTCCCCACATTAAGCATTAGGAGGTAAACATGGGATTGGAACTTTGCATTTGTCTTACGTTGTCTAATTTCACTCTCAGGAATAAGAAACAAGAATTTTGCAATAGAAGCAGGGCTAGGAAATGTGAGTGCATGGCAGGATCCTGGACTATTTACATACTATGCCATTTCTGCCTGTGGTTGTGAGGCCTTCAGGAAGAAGGACACACACCCTCCATTAATTAATACATGTTGGCTGTTACCTTTCCTGGGCCTTTGGATATGGCAGAACAAAAACCAGAGCTTTAAAAAAATGGGTAGGATTGTGCAAAGCAAACAGGAAAAGAATAAACAATCTATAACAATGAATGCCAGTGGACTTGTTTTTAGTTAAGCCTTTGAATTCCACACACAAATTCTTTCAATAAAAGCTGAATTCCTTCAGTGGTGAAATCCTGCCAGTGCAGTTTTAGAAAGCATTAGCAGACTGCAGACCTAGACCTATTTGGATCAGGCAATCTCTCTGACATTCCCAGATGAATGTTCAAAGGACCGTTAGAAGTGAGCCAGCAGCTATGCAAGCGTTACTTTCTTCATAGGGTGGGGCTAGAGAAGCAACAACTGTTGTTATTCAGTTCCCCTGTTTAAATCTGAAGACATTTTTATCTTGTTTATTGATAACACTTTCTTTCTCACCAGGTTGGACCAATCTATAGGGAAGCCATCACTGTTTATTTCTGTCTCAGGTAAGTCTTCATTAGAAACATATATATGCTGTGTGTTAAATATTGCTACTCTTCCATACGATACAGAGCACAGGGTAGATGCATAGTACTTAATGTTTTGTTTGATATATATCTTGTTAAGAACTGAAAACGAAAAGGTCAAATGCCTGACCTTACTTGGAAAACCAGGCAGCACTGTCAGCAAGCCCAACAACTTTGTGCAGGCTGCAATACAATTAAAATGTTAGGCTAGAAAATATCTAGAACATAATTAATGCTGTGCAGAATCTTCTATCATTAGGTTCTTGATTCACAAGAAGAGGTGCATAAAATATAACTCTATCATCCACTCCTTCACACAATTTTGGGACTTGTTCAAAGCTGTTGTGTACCTGATCTGCTGTTGCTTAGATGGTTTTCTTTTCACTTAAAGACTTCTTCTTTGCTGTTTGAGCCCAGCTAATCAGGGATCATGCAGTGAACATGATGGCTTTCCAGTAGCATACAGCCAATTAGATTTGGCTATGTCACCATGCTGCTGATGGGCTGATAAATCCCTCACATTGCCCCGATTCTTAGCTGAAAGGAGGGAGAAAATAAACTTGCTCCTATCACGCCACACACCAGGTTTCAGTGTTTCAGTCCAGTGCTATCCACTCATGGCAGACTCTGGATGGGGCAGTGCTGTAGCATTGGCTTTTGCCACTGTTGGCACAGGGTGGGGCAGGGTAGCTGCAAGGTTGGGGTGGTGTGGACACACTGCTAGGAGCTTCGGCTGGCTCCGCCAGTGAGCCCACACTGCCTTAGCCTCGTTGCCCACTGAAGACAGCCCTAATAAGCAGCAGTGATGCTTCCTCCAGGGTGCTGGCTCCATTCTGTTGCCCCCCTAGACACTTATACCTAATTTCAAATATGAAATGTGCAAGAGAATTGGGAAATTGTTTCACTCTCTAGTCACTGAATAAATGATATGTGTATATATTTTAGCACACAGGAATATTTGCTAGTGAGTGAGTGTTGTAACAACTGCACCTAGGGCATTCCTGGACCCATCCACTAAACGGCTTGTGTTCATTATTCCTTGCCTTCTATAACTGAAGCCAGGCTATGTGTATGCTTCCATTGTAAGCAAATTGGTAACCATTGTTCATATTTAATGAGAGACACATAATATCAAGGATTATTCAGAGGACCAAATCAAAGTTGTACATTGTGATTACCTATAAGCGTACAAATACATATCAGGGTCTGTGCTGTTGCCAGCTCCTGTTGTAGTACTTTTTTTTAAAGCTACATTATTCTTTAATTTAATTGACATTTGCTAAATTGAATGTAGTTTTATTTTTTCTGATGATTTAAAGCGTAGTATGAAGGCAGAAAGCACTCCATACTCGAAGCCATTAAAAGGGAAGGCTTGGGTCAATACTATGAAAAAGCTGCTCTTAATGTAATAAAATTATCCATCTGTCAGCAGCGTTCAATTAAGTAGCTCTGGTAGGCTAGTTAAATGCAGTCACATGGTTTCATTCTATACTATTGTAACACTGATATTCATCTAAAAATGTTCCTTTCTATACAGAAAAAAACAAAGACCGAGGGACTAATACAATTGGTTCCCGGCTGAACAGAGTTGAAGACAAGGTAGGCCTCAATCAGACAAAGTATTGTGCCTTTCTACATTTTCAAAAATAAGCATACAAACAAACATTCTCTTGCCTTTGCCTAATGATTATATTTTTTAAATAAGTGTGTTAAGGCTGATCTCAGCTAAGGCACTGCTACAAGTAATTCAGGAGCCTATATGTATAAACACGAGTTAGAAATCAACTTCGTTTTGTAGGGGATAAAAAGATAACTCCAAATAAACAACTTATTTCCTATTGGAAAATGGCAGACCTTGTTAGCAACGGGGAATGTGATATGTAGTATTTTATTACACCTGCAAGTGAAGTTGATGTTACTATTAAGTTGAGGACTGCTTGTGATTGCTGTCAATTAAAATTATCTGACTTTTCAGTTCCGCTGTCATAACAGGCTTTTTGTTTCTGCCTGCTAAAATATTCCTATTTCCTACAATAATAAAACATCCCAGTTGCAAGACATCTGAAGCCATACTACTGAAATTACTTGTCAAGAATAAAATATCTCATGTTGTTGCTTTGTGCCGCCAACATTGCTGACCTACATGAGTCTTCCCGCTCCCCTCTCTTCAACAAGGACCAAGGGCTGCTTTTGTTTCCGTGACCGTGAACTTTTAGCTACCACTTCATCAACAAAAGCAACAACATTTGGCATCAGCCTCCATATTTCCCTGCGTGGCTATGATTCATGCCAAAAAATTCTTGTGATGCAAGGATAGAGGAAGGAAGTTATAAAACTTTGGTAGGACATCAGATGAGACAGTTGGCGCATTATAACCACAAGAGAGACAATCTCCTACACTGTTATGTATGTGACAGTGATGATGGCAGCAACCAAGGTGGTGGGAGGGTACACTGTTATGGTGTAGGGAACATGCCTCAGGCATGCTTCACTTCAGCAGAGATGGCCATGGAAGCAAGGGGATTTGATCAGAATCTAGGCAGCATCACTTGGCACAGGACCATTCATTTTTCCCTCTTTGGGGCAGTGATATAGCAGGAGTGGAATGTTGAAATATGGCCATGTGTGTGTGTTGTGTGTGTTTTCATATTTAGCAGATAAGCAGGGAGAAAGTCGCTGATGATGAGTCAGGTGGACAAGATCCACCTGTCATTGCAGAGACTCGTGCCTTTGACCACTTTTACCTCATTTCCCCAGTATTTATTTTAATGATGCAGGTGGAGGAAAGTGGCAATGCATCTGGCCCTTGATTGCTGTCCAGCAAGTCTGATGCTGCTGACCTAGGCTCTTACATTTCGTTAAGCCACGTTATTATTAAATGTAAATTTCATCCTGCTGGATGAAATAATGGCCACAGTGACTGTATGGATGATTTGACTTTATAATTATTAAAATGCTAGATTGTGATTTACGATTTAGGAAAAATATGTTCAACTTCAGAAAACCCCTACATATATTTAGAATGTGTTTTCACAGTTTTGTAGAACGCATCCTGAAAACAAAAGTTAAAAGTGGGAGATATTAGTAAGCTGCCGGCAAATAAACAATGGTGTTTTTGTTTTGCTTTTTTAAGTACACTACTTTTCTGGGAACTATTTGTTTATGTCTGTGTTCCTGTAGGTAATAAAACAGGCAGAGAGGCCTACAAACTTGAAGTGATTCAGTATTCTTTTAAATAATTCAAATCCTGTTTTGTCTAGCATTTTAAAAAATAAACTGATGACGAAAGCAGGATTTGAAGCTAAGCCCACACAACTCTTGTGTGCAGTCTTCTTACATCAAAGGTGAAGTTAAAATGAGAATAAATGAATGCCTAGATAGAGTGGGGGAATGATATGTCTATAGAAGAAAAATATAAATGGTTTTATTTTACTGTAATAATTCCTTGTAGTCATGATAAATTAGTTGTTGAAGATATATTTTTATTTTAAAAATGGTTCTATGGCTCTCATGTCTCATATAAAAAAGGATAAAATTACATTTTAAATGTGGTATTGGCATCTAGTCTGTTTTAAAATGATACAAAAGCAAATCACAACTTGGCTAAATTCATCCTAATGAAGTATCTTCGAAGAGTTGATTGGTATAGCATCACCTGAGCTCAATGTTCCCATACTGCTATTTCACACAACTTCTGTTTACATTTGTATGTCAAAAGAGCCCTGCTGCTCTGAATCAGATCTCAGGTCCATCAAGTCTTATCATCTTGTTTCCCAATAGTGGCCAACAGAAGCCTCTAGGAAGCCCATTAGTAAGGCTTCAAGGCAACAGCCCTATTCCACTAGTGCAAAGTGCCTATTAATGCACATGTAGAAGTCTCTTATAGGAAGGCATGGAGAACAGACCAAGCAAAAACTGATCACATCCCAGGTCCATGAAAATCACAAGAGAGTTGAGTCTGCCTGTGATTATCCCCCTACCTGGCATCCCCTACCAACAAAATATTGGGGAATCAGATCTTATAAGTGGAATTAGTGGAGCAATGAAATTGCATCTAGAGCCTGGCTGAACTGAAGTAATACTGCTCTGTTAAGTCAGGAATTGAGAACATAAAGGCCCTTTCTGGGTGAGACCAAGGGCCCATGTAATCCTGCATCCTATTCCCTGCTCATTGTGACTGTGGCCTGTTAGATACCTGTGGGCACAGCAACGATGATTCAGATTTATTAGGAGAAATGATAGGAGCTATGGTCAGGAAGGAAGGCTGCTTTGGAATGAAAGAAACAGGTTCCATCTCATCCACAGTGGTCTCCTTCTAAGTTCAATTACTATTTGAGTTAAAAGCCAGCAGGGCAAGCTGAACTAGGGCATGAAGAAACGGATTCATTATGGGCCTTACACAGTCTTCAAAGAAAACTGGGAAGGGCTAGGAAAACAGTCAGCTAGTCTTTCCATGGTGTGATGTGTGGTGTGTGTGTCCGTGTGTGTGCGTGTGTGTGCGCAAGTGGGGGGGGTGTCAGAGGGAGGAAAGATTTTTTTTTTCTTTAGAAATTAAAGTGCTGCGGCAATGCTTAGGGAAGTAGTAGCTTCTAGCCCCTTTTTTCTCTTAAGTTCTGTAACTATGCCAAAGAGTTTTAGGTTACATATATAAAAAGCAGCCTGTATTCATTCAGGAAGTAACCAGGCTTGGTACACTGAGTCTGCAGGGAGGAAGTTTAAAAGGAGGGGCGAACCTCTTTCAACAATTAAATCAATTTTGTTTTTCTAAGTTTTCTGAAACCTCAACAGTTTTTAACCCAGGAAAAAAAAACAAGATTCCCCCCCCCCATAGGGATCATTAGAGGAGACTGCGAATGTAACATTTTCTCATCTTTATTTTGTAATATAGGTGTGGTGAAAAAAGTAGGGTCCATGGGGAAGTGATTGAACTATACTGAGGTGTTGCAACTGATGCTTCCACCTCCATGTGAAGGAGGTAACACGTCAAAAGATACTTGGCCTTTGTTTCATCTCTGATTCAGATCCCATGTACCGGTATTTATTTGGGGGAAGAGGTGATAGGTGGATAGCCCTGCCTCACAGAAGGGAGCTGTATTAGTCTCCTCCAACTCTGTGATCATACACAAGGCTGCCATTTAGCCCAGTCTAGCCAGCTCTTATGTCTGTCCTGCTTTTGCATAACAACTACTAGAGGCTGTAGGTTGCAGTGGAATCGTCTCTAGAGAAAGGAAAATCCAGCTCTCACTGCCTTTCCTTCCCTGTTTCTTGACACTGTTAGCCTTCAGCATGGCTAATGTCTTGTGCCTTGTGTACATCATCCCTGTAAAATGAAGTGGTTTTAGTCTTCCTCAAGCAAAAGAAAAATGGGGGAGGCAGAGAACAATATTAGAATCTTGATTGTAGGCCAGGTAAGAGGTATGATGGAATGTCAAGCGGTGTCATACAATCCTCTTTCGGTAACAATAGGCTGTTTTTTGTATCATCACCTAGGTTAGCTACGGAGCTGTTTCTAAGAACCTGTCTGATTTACGATGACATTTCTGGCAACAGTCTTTAGCAACATTTTACAGGGTTCCTTGTCAGCAATTTATTTTTTATATCAAGGACATTTAATCTGGCTCTTCAGATTCTTCCATTCAGTCAGCTTGCTGTTTATACGACGATGTTAAATCCAAGTTAACAGTTTGACTCTCAGTTGCGAAACAAGAGTTAGAAGATCAGAGAACTCATTCGTTACAAGCTTTTGATTGCTTAGAAGGAAGGGCATCTCAAGAGAAGAGGAAAAGGAAGTATACTTCCAAAATATTTCCTTTGTGGAGTAAGCTGTGCTTTTCAGGCCATATCCAGACAGTGGTTTTGAAAACAGAAAGATGCGCACCTCAGTGTGTGCTTATGTTCTTCGGTTTATACCTGGATGCTTCTACCTGAACTGGTCTCTTGCCTGTTTATATCCAACAAAGCCACAAGTTACAGTGAGCATAGAACTGGTACAATTAAATAATCATGTGCACATATGAGGGTTTGGTTTGTAGCTACATAGCCAAGTTTTACTCTCTGTAAGTTAGCACTACAAGGGCCTTTCTCAGCCTCAGGTCCCCATATGTTGTTGGGCTACAACTCCCATCATCCCTGACCACTGGTCCTGGTTGCTAGGGATGATGGGAGTTGTAGCCCAACAACACATGGGGACCCAAGGTTGAGAAAGACTGCACTACAATCTAGATGCTGACCTTGAAGGACAGAGCTCAATCAGCCAGACTTGTAGAGTGCCAGTGGTGCAGGAGATCATAGAAGCATAGAATCCTAGAGTTGGAAGGGACCCAAGGGTCATCTAGTCCAACCCCCTGCAATGCAGGAATCTCAGCTAAAGCATCCATGACAGATGGCCATCCAACCTCTGTTTAGAAACCTCCAAGGAAGAAGAGTCCTCAACCTCACCGGGAGATGGTTCTGCTGTCAAATAGCTCTTACCGTCAGAAAGTTTTTCCATATGCTCAGTTGGAATCTCCTTTCTTGTACCTTGAATCCATTGGTTCTACCCTTCAGAGCAGGAGATAAGGCATTTGTATCCTGACTGCTCAGGACCTACATGGTTCAAGAAACATACAGAGTTTTCTTTTGATGTCTTTTATTGCCTGTTCTTACAGAGTTCCATTTCTTACACCCTGGATTTTTTTTTAATTAAAATAATTCAACATTAATACATACATATTGCGAATATACAGACAAACATACATTTCATACAGTCCTTAAAAATATTCATACATACACACACTCAATCCCACACATACTTCCTTTTCCCACCAAAAGAGAAGATAGACAAGGACTGGAAGGTGTTTAAAGGATATTTGCAAAATCATATTGAAAAATCAGAACTATTAGAATAAACAAGTTCCGTTATAAATACTGAAATACTAAATAAGATGGATAACAATGTGTAACAGGAAAAGAAGTAGAAAGTTGGTTTAAAAGTGTGTTGCACCCTGGATTTTTAATTTTTCTTTTGTTTTGTCCCATAACTCCCAGCCCTGTTCCGACAGTCCTGGTGTGCAATATGTAGCACAGTAGAGAAAGTGATTGGACCTAACGGGAGATTTTAAACAATTTCCAAATCGCTGCACAACTAATTCTATATGCCCAAGAGGGCTTTCAACTCCAGAATTTCAAATAAGTGCACACACTGCCAAACACAGGGCAAACCAAGGTTCAAGATAGCTTATGCTATGAATGGGTCTTTAATGAATTCATGAGCAGGTACAAGCCCTTGGCTGTACCTAAAGCACCCTTTTGGATTCCAATTCTGGGCTCATAACCCCATGCAGCCAAAAACCAAGGAAGCAACAGGAAAATTCTGTTTCTCTCATGTTCAATTCACACCTCACAGAGTCTTTCATTTTGTGGCAGTGAAAGCTTTGTGACATTTGACAAAGAAGGAGGGAGTAGGTGAGTTTCACTGTGAAGGAATCTGGAAGCCTTTCCCACCACTGAAACTGTTAGTTTGAGTGGAAACAAGATATAATCCCCTGTGATAATACAATGATTAATAAAGGTTTAAAGGATATTATGGGATGGAGCCATGCTGCACACTTGACCTTTTGCTTTCAATATAATTAAGGTGGAGTTTCAACTGCATTTTTAATTTTTATTTCTGCAGCCTGTTACTTGTTAGGCTGCATGGAGCTTGCTTGTTGTTTTTGTAGGATGGTGAAAGAGAAAACGGAACTGTATATTATAGAAAACGGTTGAGTATAGTGCAGCGAAGGGTTGGCAGCAACATATGGAAAATTATTCATGATTTCTAGCTAATGAGATTACTTTCTAGAAACAGCTAGAGTTTAAAGTTCTCGGTGACTGCTAGAGGGGTGCATGTTATTTCTTGATAAATCTGTTGCAGTCCCAAAGACATGAAGGGCAGGGGTGGGGGGCATGCAGTGTTTTACAAAACGTTTAAACCGAACACTAAACCCCCCAAGTCAAGTATTTATTGTGGTATGTTTTACATTACATAACAGAATACTAAGGCAAGATGAGGCTGTATCAGTAGATGTAGCTGATCAGATAAAATTAAATGAAGTGTCTAAGACATTTGGAAATGCTGCAAGACAGATGTGTTTGTGAAGTTAATGATACGATTTAAGAGAGATTACTAGCCAAAGAGAATGTTATTGGTCAAGAAGAATGTGATTACCAACAGCTATGGAATCTATGGTTTAAAAGCGGTGAGATAGAAAAACCATACAGGTTTTTGGGGTTTGTGTGTGTATATATAGAGAGAAAAACAGATAGATAAATTGTTATAGATATATATATTTATCTAGTAAGCTAACCAAAGAGGAGTGCTGTTCAGGGGCAGATTTGTACCTTACAAACAAGCAACAACAGAGGAAGCACTTTCTGTGGAAAGCAAAGCAAAAAAAGTATATCTCCCCCACAGTAAGCTATATGAGTTCTCCACTTAACATCATATGTATTCATTTATTTATCAAATTTATATACTGTCCTATACCTGTAGATCTCAGGGTGGTTCACAACATAAAAGCACAATATAAAAAAACATAAAATATATAATACAAATAAAAACAATGACAACCCAGTAATCCTCCCTTCTACAACACATTTTAAAAGGGCATTGGATGCCAGTCAGCCCAAGGCATGGTTAAAGAGGAACATTTTCACCTGGTGCCTAAAGGTGTATAATGGAGGCACCTAAAGGGAGATAATGATATACATGAATCACAAATTCATGCTTCCTAATTTAGTACTTTTTGTAATGTCAAACACTGCCTTAAAATGGAACGCAGCCAAACTGAAAAATCTGCTAACTTAGAGTAGTAATATAAAATACATGAGTAGAGATCCCAAATGATACCAATCTCTTAAGCGAAGTGAAGGACACTTGAGAAAAACAGGTGATTGGGGAATGGAGGGCTCAATGTAAATGTCAAAGGGAAAAATAGTTTTTATGTACTACAGTGTTGGATAAAAAGGACAAATATCTGGGAGAAGAGATTTGGGGCCCAGTATTTGACTAGCAAATAAATATTTTAATGTTAAGTCGGTTTCTATGTTTTTTGAGGCAAGACTGAAGAATGCTTGGGCAGGCTGGCATCATTTCACAAAAATACTCTTTGAATAGTGCCCCCACTGATAAAGTATTTAGATACCTGGCATTTATCATCTGCATGATCGCAGGTGTGTGGTTATGAAATCTGTAAACGAAGCTTCTGTCCCATTTCTGGAAATTTTAAGACAATAGATGCAGTAGAGCAAGGAATTCTGTAGCTGGAAATTCCTTTAGCCTGTCATGGCCCTCTTGGTCTGTGTCAGGCAGCACATTTCCTTAGTTAAGTGCTTAGACTATACATATCATGATTCAGAGTCCTTGTGCCTCTTTCTAACTAGCTAGATAGCATCTTCAAAGAATGGGGATCTGAAGTGGAACTAAAATGCCAAGGGGAAGCAAAGAGATAAAGACAAGCTTACCACATTATCTTGCTTTAGGTAGTTTTAGAGCAATCCGGTTATGGAAAATTGCTAGGTTCTTTCCTGTTTCTTAATGAGGAAGTTCCAGACCAGCCCTTCAAATAGCCAGCTAGCAGGAGACTAATTTCTGCTCCCTTTCATGTGTTGTAATGCTCATCAGCGCTAAGTCAAATTGAGTTTAGAATATATATATATATATATATATATATATATATATGCAGGTTTTGGTGTCCTCGGGTGTCTTCCCGTGTAAAAGTTGGGGTGTCTAGGCGACGTTTCGACGAGGTCTCACTCGTCATCTTCAGGCTGGTGCTTTCGGCTTCTTGTTACTGGAACAGAGCAGGATCTCAGTGTTTGAGTTCCTATAAATACTGTTGAGGAGGTGTGGTGTATAGCCTCCAATGTTCTGGGCAGAGAGGAGGTTCCCAGGCTAGTGTGCCTTTTCTTCTTTTGTTCCTTAATTACTTGAGGGATATCTTGAGTGATTTCTTGAGTGATTTCCTGAATCCCACTTAGGTGGGTCATTAGGTGTGGATTAGTTGCTAAAGCCTTCGTGTCTTGAACTCTTGAACTTTGTGAAGAGTTTTTCTGAGAAGATGGCTGTACTGCACTTGGTTGTGCTCTGGCTTGGCTTCGTGTATAGGGGCGAGCTGTGGTTTTGTGGCCTGTGCCAGCCAAATCTGTGTAGGGATTGCAGGGGGGTGCAGCATCCGGAGGTGCCACCCTGGTTTGGCTACTGGATGGTGTCTGTAATTTATCTGTGGAGAGGGTCTGGGTTTGGGTCTGGTGTGGTTGATTGGTGATGGCGTTCTGTGTGCCTCTGGATCTGGTGTCAGATTTTGTGGGGAGGGCTAATTTCCAGATGTCTGGCAAGCGGGATGTGTCGTCACGCTTGTTCATGTTGTGAGGGTGTTTCTCTATCTCGATGGCTTCCATGATTATTCTCTTGTGGTGATGTTCCATGTTAAAGAGCAATTTGGAATCTGCAAAATTAATTTCGTGTCCTGTTTCTTTCATGTGTTGGAAAAGAGATAGAGAAACACCCTCACAACATGAACAAGCGTGACGACACATCCCGCTTGCCAGACATCTGGAAATTAGCCCTCCCCACAAAATCTGACACCAGATCCAGAGGCACACAGAACGCCATCACCAATCAACCACACCAGACCCAAACCCAGACCCTCTCCACAGATAAATTACAGACACCATCCAGTAGCCAAACCAGGGTGGCACCTCCGGATGCTGCACCCCCCTGCAATCCCTACACAGATTTGGCTGGCACAGGCCACAAAACCACAGCTCGCCCCTATACACGAAGCCAAGCCAGAGCACAACCAAGTGCAGTACAGCCATCTTCTCAGAAAAACTCTTCACAAAGTTCAAGAGTTCAAGACACGAAGGCTTTAGCAACTAATCCACACCTAATGACCCACCTAAGTGGGATTCAGGAAATCACTCAAGAAATCACTCAAGATATCCCTCAAGTAATTAAGGAACAAAAGAAGAAAAGGCACACTAGCCTGGGAACCTCCTCTCTGCCCAGAACATTGGAGGCTATACACCACACCTCCTCAACAGTATTTATAGGAACTCAAACACTGAGATCCTGCTCTGTTCCAGTAACAAGAAGCCGAAAGCACCAGCCTGAAGATGACGAGTGAGACCTCGTCGAAACGTCGCCTAGACACCCCAACTTTTACACGGGAAGACACCCGAGGACACCAAAACCTGCATTCCTGTACCCGTGAAAATCTACGAAAGCATATATATATATATATATATATATATATTCTAACAATGCTTTCCTCAATTAAAGTTGCCAAATATTGTGCAAAATTCCCTATAAACGTTTTGTGGCATTGTGGTAAAAAGATTAATTTTAATGATCAGTTTTTGCAGCATTAGCATGGATTCTTGCTACATGGTTACAGTCAAATATGAGATAATAAAGACTCTCGAAGTAGAAAGGTAGGGAAGAAAAGAAGAAACAAAACTTATAGATAAGCTCACATGCAGCATAAAAGATGGATCAAATGATTCAGTCTCCCTTTTTGCCAAATCATAGTGCTGCAAGAACTCTGGGCACACTAAACTATAGCTAATCTAAGCTATGACCATGTTCTTTTATACCAAAGCAGGTGCCTTTTCAGTATGTTTCACTATGATTCAGGTGTTTGTCTGTTCAGTGCTCCCCTCATGTGAACACACTGGGGTGCCCCTATTAGCCGCTGACCTTCTTCTGTAGCACATGGGTAATGTTACTGACCCACCTTACAGGACTGTTTTAAGGATTTTTGGGGTGACAGATGTTTGGTAGTGCTGTTCCAAAACAAGGATGCGTTTCACAAATATTTTTGGCTTCCATTAAATGCCACCATTTTTGTTGATTTGCAAACAAAGGCAGATCCTCACACACATGACACATTCACAATGTGACTAACAAAAGAAAATTCCGGGAAGGGGGTGGTGGCGGGTGGAGTCAAAATCTGACAGATTCTTTGGCATTTCAAACAAGCAGAAATGGACCAAACATGGTTAATGTCACCTCTGGGTTGATGGCAATGCTTATTTTACATGTGTTTACTTACAGAGCAATCAAAATGATATAAAGTCAGCATAAAAATTATGCTGGGGTAAATTATGTCTGCATAGTTTACCCCTACAAAAGTTGTTGAGCTTTCTTTTCCAAAATCTGGGGGGAAAACAAGTTTTTGGATAAAATTGTTCCACTTTTTCTTTTCTTTTTGGAGGGCAGACTCACCAAATTCAAACATGGGTTGCCATACATCCAGATTTTCCTGGGCATCAGCAATTTCCGTTCAGACACTGCTTGCGACAGCCCTACCTAATACAAACTCCATTCAGCAGCAGGGCTTCTGCTGGCTGAGTCACCCAAACTAGGCAAAGAGAAAACAAATGTTTAAAATAGAGTTGCAAGGTCATCTGACTGAGCTGCATGCGGTTTGGAATAGAGATAAGTCTCCTCCTGCATTGTCCCACCACACCCACAAAACACCCCTTTTTGAGGACTCAGGCCCTACTAAACTTAACAGGGCTTACTTTTGACAAGCATGTATAATATTGCACTGTAAAACACGCAGTGTGGTGCACTGAATAATGTGCCCCAGAGCCCTAGAGTAAAATCCTAAATCCACTATGATCCTGTGTGACAGCCTGCAGAATAATAATGTGCTAGCATGCAGTAAGAAAGTCTGCAGCACCTCAAAGATTCAGGGCAGGGCTTTTTAAAATGTACTTATCAGTCATTAATTTGCCAGACATTAAAGGGCGGGCATTTTAATATATTTGTCAAGGTTTTCAGTAATAAGCAAGGCATTTTGCTTATTAGACCGTGACATTTGCTAAACTCTGGTGTATTTTTGTTTTTGAAAGTATACCAAAGTTGCTGTAGCTAATTAGCTACGTCAACAAAATGAATTATATGGGTGAGAGAGCACAAATTCTAGTGATGTTGGGTTCTGGGCTTTTCTCGGGCCAGGAAATGGCTTGCTTAAAGTCACTCAGTCGCAACCAATCCTGTTCACACCGGATCCTGTGGCAGAATCCCATCAGTGTTCCCCAGAAAGTACAAGTGAGAAAAACATTCCTGGTCTTTCACATTCACAGTTCAGATCTACATTTACAAATAGTACTGGCCGAGGGAGCCGGCGTCTGTCCACAGACAGTTTTTTGGGATCATGTGGCCAGCATGACTAAGCCGCTTCTGGCGAAACCAGAGCAGCGCACAGAAACACCGTTTACCTTCCCGCTGGAGCGGTACCTATTTATCTATTTGCACTTTGACGTGCTTTTGAACTGCTAGGTTGGCAAGAGCAGGGACCGAGCAACGGGAGCTCACCCCGTTGCGGGGATTTGAACCGCCGACCTTTTTATCGGCAAGCCTTAGGCTCAGATTTGCTCACTTCCCCCCCCCCCCACCTGCAAGGGAGAGGAATGCAGCTTTGTTGCTTGTTTTTAATCAAGACCAATTATTTACTGCCTACCATCATATATTCTACAAAAAAGTTCTCTTTAAAGTTGGCCATATCCCAGTGCCTGAAAGCAAGCACGGCCTTTTTTGTGTGTGCTGGCACTGGTACCTGCAGCAAATCTCTGCTGCTAAAGCCTGCTTCTCCCTGATTACAGTCAGTCACGGAAAGAAGTAGAGTATCCTAGGACGGCCCGGGCTGTGCCTGGTTTCTTAAGCCAGATGGTCTATGCCACGTGCAATTTATGTCAAAGCCAGTTAATACCAAACTGCTGCAGTAGGATTTTGGCTCTCCTCCTCCTCGTCTCCCCTCCTCAATCTTAAATCAAATAGTGTATTTCATCTTGTAACAGTTAATGCATTACGCAGCTGCTTTGGTTAAAGGGCAGTAAGTGGTCCTTGAGTAGAAAAACAGATACTCAGTTACCAAGGCACAATTAGATAAGCCAGCTGTCACTTTATACTTTCTTCTATGTACTAATACTACTATTTTTGGCTGAGCATCTCTCTGTAGGGTATAACAGGAATAGACTTGGGTAAGAGCAAGGAAGAATGTGGAAAAAATATTTTTTTATTGCATCTGTAATGGTGTTAGATGAACAGCACCACTCACCTTAAAAAAAACAAGCATTGCTAGCTGAAGAGGCTAGATTCTGAAATATTTAGAGGTCCTTAAGGGTTTGGTGTAGGGACGTGGTTTTCTTCTGTTTTAAATGTGTTTCAGAGTTAGTGGAACATATAACTTGTAGGGCATCTGCTCTTACTAGCCTCCCTGCTAGTAGGGGAGATTTTTAGTTTCTCCTCCTAAGGGATATAAATTTCACTAAACGCTCCCCATGCACTGACTGGGGAGTTCTGTGCTCTTTTTTGTTGCAGGTCCCACTGGTATTTGCATAACAAGGTTATACCTTCCTTAAGGCCATGCAGTTGAGGAGTGACAAGTCTGAATAAATAGTTGAGAAGAGCATGGATCCTATTCTATTTATTGCTAAATAAATTTGATAATGTGATTTTTTAAAACTAAATTTCAGAATTCAGCGTTGGCAACATTTACGTAGGCAATAGCTATAAACCACAGCGCCTAGGACTTGCCAATCGCATGGTCGGCAGTTCGAATCCCCGGCGGGGTGCGTTCCCATCATTCGGTCCCAGCGCCTGCCAACCTAGCAGTTCGAAAGCACCCCCGGGTGCAAGTAGATAAATAGGGACCGCTTACCAGCGGGAAGGTAAACGGCGTTCTGTGTGCTGCGCTGGCTCGCCAGATGCAGCTATTCACGCTGGCCACGTGACCCGGAAGTGTCTGCGGACAACGCTGGCTCCCGGCCTATAGAGTGAGATGAGCGCACAACCCTAGAGTCTGGCAAGACTGGCCCGTACGGGCAGGGGTACCTTTACCTTTATATAAACTTAAATAACTGTTCTAGCTGTTACAGTTTTCATTAAAAGTACTTCAAAGTTAGCTGAATACTTGAGGTGAGACTGAAAACACCTCATTGGCTAACTGGATTTTAGCCTCACAATTTTGCTTCGCCAGCTATTGCAGAAAAGGTTTGGAGCTTTTCGAGTGCATGTTCTCTCTCTCTCTCTTCCTGTCCCTCCCCCTTCCTCTGGCTGCCTTCTTTGATCCTCCAAGATCCTTAAGGTGAGCAAGCTGAGACCATTTATAGCTCAGCCGGTCAAGCATGAGACATTGGGCAAAAGATTCCTGCTTTGCAGGGAGTTGGACTAGATGACCCTTCCAACTTGGGATCCCTTCCAACTTGACAGTTCTAAGATTTTACTGTTTAGATGGCAAGAAAATGGAGGCTATTGTGGGTGTTTCTCCTGACTTATGAGTCTCTCATAAAACAACTTTTGCATTCTAAGCACGTTAACAGAAGCAATGAACTGTAAAACAATGAAACAGAGAAATTAAAAATGCTTTCTGACACACCTGTGAACAGTCAAGATGCAGAGGGTTTTGCCATCTTTCGGTATTCAGTTAAAAGTAGAAGGCTACAATTTGAGCAACGGTACTATGAAAACATTCATTCATCTCCCACCAGGCATACTGCTAAAAGCCTTAAATAAATATGGAATGAAATGTCTTATTGCATAGCATGTCAAGGTAAAACAAACACACTTTCATATCCACTTCTTTCTGCTCAGAGGTGCCCCAGGTCACATGGAGGCATGTTAATTGATGTGGATTTTTAAAAGATTGCTTGCCAACGTTTGAGTTGCTACAGGTGCATCTCTTGTGGTCAGTGGTTATGTGGTACAAAATTCTTTTGCCACACCAAATGAAAACATGGAACATGCACAGGAACAGTCCTTGTGTCACAGAAAACAACTCTGTAGTTTCTTCTCTGAGGTAATTTCTGACAGATGCTGACAAATAAAACTAGGGGCTTTGTGTGCTATGAAGGCCATAAAACTAGGTCGTATGGATGTTTCAAGAGAAATACAAAAAGACACGATTACAGAATATAAAGCCTAGGGTCCTGTGCAGGCAAATATAACTTTGCATGACAAAGAACAACATACAGTGGGGTCTTTTATATGGCTGAATGTCTTGAGTGTGGAGCACCACTGAGAAAAAACTCCTAATACCTCCATGTTCATGCATATCCCAGTGAGTCAAAATAGGAAGGGGCTGTCAGTAGTAGCACACTTGTTCTTGTGCAGAAGTTCCTTCCCTTAATCCCCAGATAGGCCTCCCTTCTGAAACCCTGGCGAACTACTGTGTTGACAGTACTGAGGCAGGTGGACCAACAGTCTGACTCATTATATAAGAGTTTCATATGTTCATTTATGCATGCCAAACTAAGAATGCACAAGCACCCACCTGTTCTGTTCAAGAATTCAGATATTGGATTCAGGTTCTTGTTCAATTCAAGTTTCAAAGGCACTTCCAAAGTGACTGCTGCTACCTTGCTCCTTTATCAGCTCCAGGAAAGAAACAAAGAATCATAGAATTGCAAGGGATCCCGAGGGTCATCCAATCTTTTGCCCAATGTGGTCCCACGACGTGACACTTAAGCTCCTAGGGACACGGTTGGCACTGTGGTCTAAACCACTGAGCCCAATCAGAAGGTTGGTGGTTCAAATCCCCGAGACAGAGTGAGCTCCCATTGCTCTATCCCAGCTCCTGCCAACCTAGCAGTTCAAAAGCATACCAGTGCCAGTAGATAAATAGGTACCGCTGTGTCGGGAAGGTAAATGGTGTTTCCATAATGGTGTTCTGTTGCGCCAGAAGCGGTTTGGTCATGCTGGCCACATGACCCAGAAAGCTGTCTGTGGACAAACGCCGGTTCCTTCGGCCTGAAAGCAAGATGAGTGCTGCAACCCCATGGGTCCTTTACCTTTACCTAAGCTCCAACATATCCCCCAGTGTTCAAGGTAATCTTTGCTTCTTGTCTGACAAAACCCAAGAAGAGGTTCCTCTTCAAATTTACACCTCCCCTTCTCTGAACCTCAGTTGGCAAGTGCTAAAGACCCATCTCCTCCAAGCACGGTCATACCACACACCCTTATTCTGCCTTGTGGTGGGATTCCCCCCACCCCTGCCTGCCCAGTTATTCTCTTTCCCAGCACACCACATAAAATGGGGGGGGGGGGGGGTAGGTATGTTTGTATTTGTCCTTATTGGCTTGGAGAAACTATGCTTGCTCCCTCCCAGGATGGAACACATGTGATTGGCATGAAGAATGATGCTTCCCTTTTGTGTATGTAAATTATCTAGACTAATGTTTTGACTATGTATCAAGTGTAAGGATGACACAAAGTTGTTTGTGTTTTATTTCTATGCAACATAATATTTCTCTCATTTGCTTTACCCTTGAATCATATTAGTATATTAGAAAAAGAAAATGTGAATTCACAGCAGGCATTAATCCTTGTGAAGAATGACACCAGGAAAGTACAAAAACCTGTGAAAAGTAAAAATGGCTAAATTTCTCCCCTGTGTTTTAATTCTTTCCATTTTTAAAAATATGATAAAAATCCTACTTTAAGAAACATCTGCTGTGTAGAGTATTCAGTGGTGATGGAAATCCATTTCGCTTAATCTTTATGGCTGGGCTGAAGGTGGTCGAAATATTTATACAAATGGAACAGCTTGTGTCTTCTTGCCTATTGCTGCCAGAAGATAAAATCAGTAAACTGAATCCCATGTCCTGTCTCATTCTTCTTCATGCCATGAAAACCTAAATGTACATGAGACACAAAATGAGTTAACCAGTTTTACCAAGCTCAGGAGTGTTGGAGAGTCATAATGATTTTTGGGGGGAGGGGAGAGTATATACAAAGCTAATTTTTTTAACAATGACTATTCACGCAGAGTTCCAGTATTATGGGAAGGAGCAGAGATAGGAGCCGACAGGAAGCCATCAGCACAATGGCTAGAAAATAAATGAGAAGAAAAGGCAGAGAGGTCATGAAAGCAATTCTTGTGCATCGGGCTTAGGTTTCTAATAAAAGGAGCTGGGTTCTCATATTTCACCAAGATGCAATTATAATTATTTTTTAACATCCTTTAGTTCCTTTTCAGTATTCTCTAGCCCACAATATGTTTTCATGGGAGAAATGGTTCCTCAGGATTTAGTCACATGAACCTTTCACTGGCACAATAATGGAAAGGGACAGTAATAGACTTCATATTTCTTCCTACACTATCCTTTCTCCTCCAGGAGAAAGTCGTGTGCACTGCTTTGGCATTGGAAATGCAGAGTGAGCAAGGGGTAGGCTCTTCTTGCTCTCTCTATCCCATCTTTCCCAAAGTCAGATTGCTGAACATCAGCCTGCTGACCTGTTGAATGATCAAAGAACAGAGGTTTTCCTGCTCCTTCCTTCCTTCCTTCCTCATGTTAATGAAAAACAAGGCAGCCCTCCCCATGCATTGCAGGCTTTCAGCTACTTCCCAGCTTTTTAAACCTATAACAACAAAAGATCAGCTTTTGATTTATAATCTGAGTTTCTGTAATCCTGCTCTTCCTTGTCGTCCTTCAGAGTAAGAGATGCTTTCGCAATTTGTTGTTGTTTAGTCATTTAGTTGTGTCCGACACTTTGTGACCCATGGACCAGAGCATGCCAGGCGCTCCTGTCTTCCACTGCCTCCCACAGTTTGGTCAAACTCATGTTCATAGCTTCAAGAACACTGTCCAACCATCTCATCCTCTGTCGTCCGCTTCCTCTTGTGCCCTCAATCTTTCCCAACATCAGGGTCTTTTCCAGGGAGTCTTCTCTTCTCATGAGGTAGCCAAAGTATTAGAGCCTCAGCTTCAGGATCTGTCCTTCCAGTGAGCACTCAGGGCTGATTTCCTTCAGAATGGATAGGTTTGATCTTCTTGCAGTCCATGGGACTCTCAAGAGTCTCCTCCAGCACCAGAATTCAAAAGCATCAATTCTTCGGCGATCAGCCTTCTTTATGGTCCAGCTCTCACTTCCATACATCACCACTGGGAAAACCATAGCTTTATATGGACCTCTGTCGGCAAGGTGATGTTGCTTTCGCAATACGATTAGACAAATCAGCAGCTTGTATGTTCTTTTGGGCTTATAGTTTCTTTTGAGGGAACTGCAGGCAATCCTTGAGATTAGATCCTACAGGAGCTAATTCAGTGTAATAAATGTGCATACCACGAGTGCAGGTGAAAACTCTGCACACCATGGAAGGCTTTCTCATGAAACACATAAAGTACTAATACATCTAAAGCTGTGTACGCTTTACTAGCTTAAAATGTGGCTAGGCCACTCTTTCTTCCCCAAATTGGATCGAAACAAGAGGATGGATATAGGATAGATGTAGATTATGGCTAACATTGATTGTACACTACTTCCCAAACCAGCAGTGGGAGTACACTGGATGCAGAGTAAATGGGTGTGGGCAAAGCTTCAGTGTGCTTTTTAAGAGCCAGGCAGCATGTCCTTGCATTAGAATGTTTCTTTCCCCCAGCTGTAAGTGTTTGGGTCCGAGGGAGGAAGCTGAAAAGTGTCTGCAGTGCAGTTGAGAGCAGAAGAGCAGTGGAAAATGGGGCTGCTTACTCCTTTTACTTCTCACTGTTTGCCTTCTCAAAATGACAAACTGCATACTGATTTTTCAAACCCAGTGGGAAAACGTACACGATAAGTTTCTTATGTTATCCCATCCCTTCACATACTGCAGTGGGGGCCCCTGTGGTTAGAAATTATATTTCTTCTAGTGTAAAGTTGGGTTAATCAAGGTGCTTTTTTAAAAAAGAAATCACTGGCCACTTGTAAATCTCTGTTAACCCTACGGGTGAAAGAAGAAAGACAGCATAGGTTAGTGTATCCATTAAAACTGTTTGCTTTTCCACATTCTGTGACTTACTAGTAGTAATTTGAAATCTTTATGGAAGAATGTAAACGCATACAGTACCTGGGGAAAGAATAACCTTTTAAAACCAAAAATGGTAAATGCAAATGCCTCTGGAATAAAACAGAAAGTCATGCTCAATTCCGTTGGAAAACTCCGCAAGCCTGTAAGCCATAAGCAAGTCATCTGGTTAGTAAAAAAAAAACCTCTCTCATTGAGAATGTCATATAAAATTCCTGATATAAGACTAGATGGCTCAGACACTGTGAATAGAGTATTGTTTTTCTAAATGAAGAGTAGACAAGTAATGTTTATACAAGAATGAGTGTAGGTCAAAGCTTTGATTTGCAGTTGATAAGGTGCAACCAGTTGCGAGTATGGCATTGTGTACCATCTAGTGAACATAGGGAGGCGAAGAGTTGCAGCAAGCGACATGCTGGGCACAGCTAGGCCTAACTGACCAAATATGGAGGTCTGGCAGGCTTAATTAGTGCCCCTGAACAGAGAGAGGGGTACTTCAGTTTAATTAGAATCCACTGTTAAAACGAGCATTGCTGACCAATGAGAATCACTCAGCCCTAGAGTGAAGAGAAGGGAGAGGTGGTTTTGATTTACATAGCAAACCCATACATAGCTGAACTACCAGAAAGTGGAAATGTTCATATTTTTAAAACCTTTGTAGCTTACTTAAAAGCAATGCTTCATTTTTATTTCAGGCCAGGTTCATTTCAGTTCATCACCACTTTTTACAGCATTCAGATTTTGCATGAAACAGAAATGGAGACCTTTTCCTCACCTTTTCTTCCAAATACATTGTATTTTTATAGAGAAACTAGTAAAAATTAATTGTCATTTCACCAAGGGGCTGTGGTCATAGGAAATAAAATCAGTAGGAATGTAACATGACTATGCCAGTAGTATAACACATATCAACCCTCAAAGGGGCTCATCTATTATCATCATCTGTGTGTGTGTGTGTGTGTGTGTGTGTGTGTGTGACAATTTCATCCCCTCCCTGCAAGCCTATTTTATTTTATTTTTTAAAATATAGATTTATTGATTTCCAATATATAACAATTAAAAAAAGAAAAAGAAAAGAATACAAAAACAAAATCCCAGCTCACCCCCCTTCCCCCTCCAGGATAGATCAATCTAGTTAAGTCCAATCTGTGATTTCGGTAGTTGCCATTCTTCAGGGTTATCAGTAAAGTATTTTACAAAAGGATGCTACATTTCAAGAAAATTGTCTACATCATTTCTGTTATTCAGTGCATGTAATCTCCTTGTTAATTGTTCTGATACAGCAATAGACAATACATTCTTCTTCCAAAGAGATACACAGATGTTTGAATCCTTTCCAATTCTGTGCCACTAGTAGCCATTCTTCTGCAAGTCTATTTTCTAAATTCGTAAGAAATCACTGGCACTCCAGAAGGACTCTGCTCCTATTTTCTTAAGCTCTAAGGAAAGCTTGGCATAATTTTCAGGGCTGCCTTACCAGAAAGTAAGTGTACAGGGTCAAGCACAAGAGCTGCTGCTGCTGCTGTGTTCCACATCTCCCTGTAATCTCCTTCTTATCTGTTTCCTTTGCTCCCATCTCCCACTCCTCTTTCCTCCATACAGCTCCTTGTGCTCCTTGTAGGGGAGGAATTCAGCGCCATGCTCTTCCAGTTGTTCCATTGGTGCAAGCATTTCAGCTCGCAAAAGGAATGATCTCCCCTCTCCTCCCCCTGTGTGATCTTCTAGGGATTATCCAGACTCCCCTCCTGAGCTGATTTGGGGGGAGGGGGGCACATGGCAGGGAAAGTCCCATTGTGCTGGTAGGATTCATTGCCCTGGCTCCTGCTGGCATACCTACTTCGTTGGATCTGGCCCTTGGTCTCTGTCAACCAACCTTCCTCTCCTTTATTCTCCTTAAATCACGCCATTTAGATTCTGTACCCAGTGTAAGTAAACCCAAACAGACTCCTTCCAGCCTCTTGCATAGCAACTGAGAGGGACCTGTTTTGGGGGTGGTCTGGCAGGAAGTGGGGAGGTGGGAAGCCAGAGCTCAGCTTCATTCCTATCATCTGCATGACGCAGAGCAGCCAGTGGGAGCTAGACTTAATCTTGTCTTTTAAGGGTGGAAGAGCCACCTGTCTGGGCAGTTGCTAACTGGCACAACCCCTCCTATTCGCTGCCATACTAACTAGTGCACACTCCTTAGATTCTTATTGGTTGTGGGAAGAAAGTACTTTGTCCTTTTACTCTATGCTGCTAGATACTGTTCATTACTTCCCCAACTTCCAGATGTGCTGGGACTCCCACTCCCATCAGGAGAACTGCATTACAGCAGCTGGCTCTTTGAACAATGCCAGGGCTCAAGCCAGGGCTTGAGATGGGACAGGAGAAGTATGATTTGCCACTAACACACCAGGGAAGAGAAATCAGAAAGAAATCAGAGCACTTTTATCCCACTGCAGAGCATATCCTAATAAAACTGTGGTTCTTTTTTTTTTTTTTTTTTTTTTGCCATCAAGAAATTATCTTGCCTCGACATTCTGTTGTCTACAGGCAAACAGGCCTCATCCTCCCCTACAGGCCAGCTGAGGGTCATTCACATGAAAATAGCACTTGTGGCAGCCAGCCAGTAACTCCCCCCCCCCCAGCACCTGGCAGTTCCCTTGGGTTTTGGTGGCATGCCAAAGTGGCAGCTTCTGCTTAATGGAGAACTAATCAGACAAAGCCCCGTATCACAGGCAGGTAGTTATCAGAAGCTAAAGAAAAAGGTGTCCACAGCCCCACAATGCTATAAATTGCCATGATACTGTACAGGACTTTGGGTTAGGTGAGGAAGAGGTTGTTCTTAGGAACACTCCTAATAGAAAACTTAGTTCCTGCAAGGGCACACAGCACCAGTATCTGCTGATTTTTGACCTGCCCACACAGTAACTAATGATATACAGTCAGTCTCCATCTTGATTTTGCTTAGAAACTGTTGTGAGGCTATACTGGGCCACAGTCCAGATTCCAGTAAAATGAGGGGTAGGGGGAGAGACGTACCCACAAGAGAAATCTGCTGTAGGTTCATCTGAGAAGATTTGAATGGGCAGCATTGAATGGCCTGTCAAGAAAACTGAATGGGAAGTTTCTGCAGAAAGCTAAATTTGTTCTCTGGCTTACTACAGTTATGTATTTCAGCTCTGTTAGTCCAAAGTACTTCTTAGACTTTCATTTTTTTTAATTACAACTACAGGTACGAGAATGTTTCCCAGGATGTAGAATGGCTATCAATGGACCCGATTCAAAGCCCACTAAAGTTCATTAAAGTAACATTCATTTAACTTTAATGGGGTTTCCATTGACTACAGTGGGATAAAATATCAGAATGGCACAGTTTGTATGATATTTATCTGTTGTTTTTCATTCTCATGAGAATATTATACACTTTGATGTCACAGACTAAATAAAGGCTGCCAAAAAGAGCTGGTAACTAAGAAGTGCTTTTATGCTGTAGTAAGCAAATACTAAGAGCGTGTTTAGCCTTTTTTATTTTTTTATTTTATTCTGGGAATGACTCCAAGTAGATGTCATGGGGTAAATGCACAAACAGTACTGACTGGAAAAAAACAGGCTTTTGTTTCATTAACAAGCTCGGCTTCAGAACAATGGCTACAGACTCCCAATTTTCCTTACATCTGACAAAATAAAGGGGCAAAAGTTTCATTTTAAGGCTGTGCTAATTTAAACAATAGAAGTCAGCCTTGTTAGCAAAACATATTTGTTGGAAACACACTTTAAGTAGACTTGTCGATTAGTATTGGAACTCTAATTGAACAAACTTCGTAATCATACTAAGTTACTGTTTTCTCTTTTTTGTGTGGGCATCAGTGTAAATTCAATAGCACTTTGTCTTAAAATACTCTATGGAGAGAAGAGCGTGTATTTTGTTAATGAATGTTAGGCTTTAATGTAGTCAGCAAATCTTGATGGAGAAAAAGGCTACTGGTGGCAGGTATTTGATATGCAGTTCAAAGCATGCTGAACAAGGAAAACTCAATAAACTGAGTGAGACAGACTCAGAATAAATGCGTTTAGTACTGGGCTGTACGACTTTCTTATACATAAATGAATTTAAATGTCTGTAGCAGCCCCTGTAGAAAAGTGTCACAAGGAAGCATCTTCCCTGCACCCCATAACTTACTCTCCTTCTTTTAACCTCTACTGCTTGGCAACCACCTAAGTGCCCTCTTGCCCAGAGAAGTTCTTTTGGCCCTGTGGTGCAGAGGTGCATGTCAAAGCCAGGGGAGGGGTCTCATTGTCAGATCTGCTTGTATCCCATCCTAGTTATCAATGACTATCCACAAGTGAAAGAGAATTGCACGAGAACTCTAGTATTTAATCATTTTTAAGATTCCCACCCCAATACCACAAAAACTTAGTACAAGCAAGAGAAAACAAAGAATAGCTACATCTAGTGTGGTGTAGAGCCAGTGTGGTGTAGTGGTTAAGAGCGGTAGTCTCGTAATCTGGTGAACCGGGTTCACGTCTCCGCTCCTCCACATGCAGCTGCTGGGTGACCTTGGGCCAGTCACACTTCTTTGAAGTCTCTCAGCCCCACTCACCTCACAGAGTGTTTGTTGTGGGGAGGAAGGGAAAGGAGAATGTTAGCCGCTTTGACACTCCTTAAAGGGAGTGAAAGGTGGGATATCAAATCCAAACTACTCTTCTTCTTCTTCTTCTTCTTCTTCTTCTTCTTCTTCTTCTTCTTCGAGTTTCCTGTGTTCTTGAGGATACTCAACATCACCCACATTCACAATATAGAGTCTTAACCTCTCTCTCTCTCTCTCTCTCTCCACCAAGGTACTTAGTTTTCACTTGGGTCTTGGCTTTCATAAATTCTGCAGCTGGATTTGATGTGTGGGTAACAGAGGCGTGGGTTGTTGGTTGTTCTCTATTTAAACCAGGGTGGAAAAGTTTGTTTGGTGTTTTCAGCCTGTGCACTACATTCCTTCATGGGCAGCCTTTGGAGAGCTGCGTTCCTGGGGTTGGGTGGAACCAGAGGCAAAAGTGGGTGAAGTAATGTACGTGAATCTCTTACCTTTTTACAGTAGGCTACATTCCAACCATGGAAAAGTCAGAGGTTTCTGCGTGCGCACCCACAGTACACATTCCACGACCAGACCCTCCAAGTGTTCCATTTTCCAGGGACAGCCCCAGATTTACAGAAGAAATCTCAGTTTCTGATTTGATCCTGGAATGTCCCACTTTTCCTTAGGACATCCCCATTTTGTCAGAGAAATGTTGGAGGGTATGCACTCCATCCAGGCAAGTGAGAGGCATTATCTCAGGTCAAGGACACATTCCAAGCAGAAGCACTTGAGGAGGGTATGGAGTTGGGTCAGTGAATGGTATGGTCTGGAAGAGGGGCCTTGCCCTTAGGAGAGAGTCCTGAGAGCCAGATAGGGAGGTACGGTGGGCCACATTTGGGTTCAGGGCCTGAGGTGCCCCACTCCTGCTATAATCATTTTAAAAGGTGGCAGAATTTCACAGATCTGGACAACTAGGAACTTAACAGTGTTTTCAAGAGAACTGGCCTTTTGGCACAGGAGAAATCCCATCCAGTTTCTCTTCATTGTATTGCTTCTGCCAGAAAACAATGTTGTTGTTTTTTTGTAGATGAAACTGGTCTCTCAGTAAGTATAACTTCAGTACTTTGCGGCAGCAATCAAGTGAATGGTTCCAACCAAAAACACTCTCAGTAAAATAAGTGACAAATGCCTTATGGTTGGTGTTTGTTAAAACAGGAAAGACTATAATTAAGGGATCAGTTTGCTAATATATTGTAAGCTGAATTTTGATCTATATTTCCTTTCCTAAATGTTCTAAAATTGGAAAGTAATATCAATGGAAAATTGTAACTGAATGATTTGTTTTTATTGCTCATTTATAGTTAATTTCCTGTACTGGTAGTACAGGGAAAATGATTTAACTGAGAGTCTAGTGTGAATTCTTTACAAGAAACCAAAAGATAAATAGCGGCTGACTCCCTGTTGCCTGAAGCTTTGAGAGTACAGATGTAGCTGTTTTAATAAAATGTTTGAAATCTTCTCGTGCTCCAGTAAGGCAAGCATGAGAACTATGTCTTCTGCAGTGCCATTTGTTTTATGTATACCGTATCTAAGGGAGTGGATTATTTATACAGTTATCCTATAATACACATGATTAAAATAGGGATTATGCCTCCCCCCCCCCAGCCCCCTGCTTGTTAACTTCTACATGAAGCCACTGAGTGAGGTCAACTGGGGATTTGAGTAAGCAATATGCTGATGATACCAACTCTACTTCGCCTTTGCATTGGATCCAGGTGCTGCAATGAATGTGCTAAATTGGCATCATTAATGTTCTGTTTACGGGCCAAACAAGTGAAACTCAATCCATCTAACATAGAGACAGTTTTGGTAGGAAGATCATCTGTCTGGTAAGGTAGTCTTAAGTCTGTTCTGGACAGGGTAGCAATCATGGTAAAAAAAAAGGAAGTTCATCGCTTGGGAGTGCTCCAGTTTTGTTTCTAGATGTCCAAGTAGTGTTCATGACACGGAACATTTTCCACCAGTTAAAGCTGCTATGACAGATAGTTTGGCCACCATGTGCCGCACTCTGTGAACCTCCAGATTACTACAATGCGTAATAATATGTGTGACTGTCTCAGAAGACTAATCAGAAGCTGAGGTTAGTTCAAAAGATGGCTGCTAACTGGGCTGGGCCACTGCATTGGTTCTTGCTGCATTTCCATGTCCAACTGAAGGTGCTGATGCTTGCCTTGAAAACCTCTCATGGCTGGGAGACCTATTACAATGTATTTTTATGCATGGTTTTAACTCCTGGTTGTATGTCTTATGTTGTTGCTTTTATGAAGCTGTAATTTTAAATGTCGCTGTGGTGGGATACAAGTATATTAATAAAGTAAATAATAAAACACAGCATGATCCTGCCCATACAGCCAGGTCAACTTCAGAGACCCTCACCACCTGAGGTGAAGTGAGGGACAAGTGGAAAGAGGGTCTTCTCAAACATATGCCTTTCCCATAGAATGCTCTATCCAAAGGGTTCACCTGGTGCCTACTTTATCTTCCTTTTGCTAACAGGTGAAGCTGTTTTTATTTTCCATGATGCTGAATTGTTAACATGGGGTGGGATCTGTTTTAATTGCTCTCCTGATTCTGCTCTTATTTTTGTTGCTTTTAGAGTGACTCTTCCCACCTCCACTGCTGTGGAAATGCTTTTAAATTGAATATTGTTGTATCAATTTATAAAACAGACTTAGCTCGAACTTATTTTAAGGTTTATCAATGCATCCCTTAGCAACTAACCTACAAGTCTGCCATTATCCCCTTTCCTCAACCTCCTACTCCCCCATTCTTATACAAGCTATCTCATTACAGAGTTAGCTCTTGCTTCAGGCCATAATACTATGTAGAATTATCTGGAGATCCGATTACTTCTATATATTGTCATTTTTCCGACCAGAACTCTCTCATATGATGCCAGTGTCAAGAAGTAATATTGGACAAGCTTCAGCTTTTAAAAATCTTTTCCACGTAGAAAATTCTCTGCAGTGCCAGCAGAGGGCTGTGGATTTTGTGAAATTCTTCTTCATTGGGAGAAGCAATGCAATCAAAGAGAGAGATAAGGAAAGTGCTTGTTGCTCGTTTGTTTCCTTTGCAGTACAGGAGTTTACCTAGTTCTGCATCCTTTGTCATAACAGAGTTGCTGTATTTCAATAACGACGACTCAAATGATTTTTAGAAAATGTTTCCTTTTGTTAACTTATACGGGCCATACAAAACCCTCAGATTGTATCCGTTCCCATTTTACAGCCAGTCTGATTCACCTTCTTATGGTTGTGATAAAAACAAAGAGTTATCCCTGCAGCAGCATGGAATACCACAAAAGTACAAACTGTCTGATGCTCTCTAAGCATTTATTCACACAGTATGCAGCACGTGCATTTCAAGCTAACATTTAAATATGCTGCCTTGGTTCAGGAAGGTGCTTGAAGATGTATTTAAGTCTGAGTTTAAGTCCTGTACTGCAAGTTTGAGTTTACTTTGCAAGGCAGTTGAACTGATCTGGACTAGTGGCACCCATTCACGAAGGGAATATTGCAGTGGTTTGAATATTGAAGTGGCCGTGAGTCCTACTTTGCAGAGGGAAGCCCTCTGTTATGAAGGCATCCTCTATTAAAAGGGCTGACTGCTCCAAGTCTGATTTAACGAGAAAAAGCCTTGAAGTTGCCTGTCACCATTAGCAGCACCCAGTCAGCAGACTGAGCAAGCAGGCAGGTCACCTGATGTCTTCCCCACAGTGGTGAGATGTGTCATATTTCTACTTAAATTATAGTATTTATAAATCTGCACCTATACATATCAAGTACTGTTTTCAAATTGGTGTTTCCTTTTGTTTTCTTTCTTGGTGATGAAAACCATCATTTCTATTAATCCATATAACTGTCCCCCTTCATCTGGACTTCCATCAGCTGCCTAAGGGATGATTTCATGCTGTACACATTTAGTAACCACACAGCAAGTATGTGGCAAAAACGCAATCAGACGGCAGTGTTAGTTGCAAATGTTTACAGTGCAGACTTCTTACTCAAACATCATGTTATGTGGTTAGTGGACACACACATGGCATTAAATCATCCTAAATTAGAGAGATCAGAGAATTCCTAAATCCTGGAAAAGTTATTTTATTTAAGGGATTTGTTCTGCAGTCCAGAAGTGCAGAATACTTCACATGTTGCTGGTCCCCTTCCCAACAATCCACACAGCTGATGGTGAAAACTTGTGAGTCCAATGCATTTCTCTTGACCAGTGTCCTTTGATGAGCACAGGAAGTGGCTCAAGGAGAGAGGCCCTTGCACTTCTCCTCTTCCACATTTGTGCAAACGTGCTCAAGTGAGAAGTTCAGAAGCTGCTGACCAGATGTGCCCTTAGCATCCTTTCATTTCCCATTTGACAATTGGGGTTAATAATTGTAATTTCCTATCTCAAAGAAGGGGATATGAAGAAGAAACCCTGAAAGAAAATAATATACTCAGAGCAGAGTACATTCTGCCTAGTGCGCTCCTTTTGTCAGGGGCAACTTTTGTGAAACATCTGAGGATTGAATTGAGCATCTGCAGTATAACTAGACAAGCAACAGACCCTATCTAAACGAAAGAAGCTATTATGATTCATGGATTGTGTCCTAGGCAGCTAGCGATGAACACTCTTCACCTGGCTTACATTGGAGTACCTCAAAAATGTCAAGCTATTTTCTGCAATATTGGGAAATAGTCCAACTTATTTTTGATCCTATCTGAATTTGGCGGCTCCACCTCCATGAACACCCAAACCCACCTAAGCAGCCTCTTTCTCCCCACACACAAGCCAGTTCCCAAAAGCTCTTCACCATTCCATTCAACCTCATCTGTTCACCTGGTATGGCCAGTGATAGCTCTCTGACAGCAAGCCCTTCTCTCTCCAGTTCCAGGCCAGAAGGACACAAACAACTTTTGGGAAATGTAGTTTTCCACATGGCTACTGCCACCACAGAAGTACTTAGCAAAAACTTTATTTCCCTGGGTCTATTTGCAGCCTGGCACCAAAGATGTGAGGTGGGAGACTGTCTCCTACAGTTTGCTGTTGATAAGTAGAAGGGATTCTTTTCTGGCTCAGGTTAAAATCCAAGTTCAGCAGGTGGCGGAATCAAGAGTCATTATATGTTATAGTTGAATCTAGTGTCATGAGACCCCTAAAACTTGTACTTTCTAACCATGAAGCACAAGCTGAAGTACTTCATTAGACTGACAATAGAGGTCATGTGGTGCATATGTATCTACACTGCTGGTTTTCCCATGTTTCCTTAGTATTTGAAATGCGCTACAGTACATATCTTACATGTGAAATATTCTGTGTTCTTCACCATCCAGCATCTAACCACAATGGTAAATTACACACATCAGATTTGGACACAAAATCAGTACACTTGGAGGTAATACAAATACCACAGACAATGCCTCTGTTGGAGCTCTCATTCAAGTTGAATGTTAAGCAAAACCAAAAGGTTAGAAAAGTTGAGGTAACATCTGCAATTTGTAACAATCTGTCTTAAGATGGTTACAAACAGAGTGCAGGGATGGTTTTTACTGCAGGTAATAATGTGCAATGTTTACTGCAGGTAATAATGTGCAATAAAACAGGAGCCATCTATCCTGCTACCATTCTTCCTCTTTTTACTTGAGAAAGCAAATGTTTACATTGTTATTAGACAGTTTATAGCCTCCCTCTGTCAATTGCATATCATCTTCCCTTGTATTCTCAGTTTTGGCCATTAGCATAGGTGCTGGACAAAATTTTATCAGAAGCCTGATTCTGGCTATAGGCTGCCAGTTGTCTATCTCTGCCCTAAGGAGTAAGTTTTTCTATGAAAATAACAGAAGAATGATTTTTGCATCAAAACAATTCTTTCGTATGGCAGGTAAAGATTATTATTACTTTTGCTTTTCATTTTTTGTACAGTAAATCAGCCTGATCCAATAAGATTTTATGCATATATAGTAAAATACCAAGCGAAGGAGATGGTATCTGTGAGTTACTGAGAATGAAAAAATTTATTCCAGCACCAAATGAATGGTCAAATGTCAGTAACAACTTTTTCTAACTTTTTCTTATGAAATAGGTTAATTTTGCCATCTAACCAAATGGCCAACATTTAACAGTAAAAACTCGTTGATTTTTTTTCATTTAGCTGCTAATTCAGTTCATGCAATATTTAAGATATTTTGTATTAGTTCAGAATCTTCAGTCTCAGCCATGTAGTGTTGATTTGATTCATGGGTGACACAGAGCCCACCATAAATCATCCTGTCAAGGATACAGTTTGTCAACACTAATAATGTAATCCTTAAAGTAGGGTTACCAGACGTCCCTGTTTCCCGGGGACAGTCCCCGGATTTGCAAACAAGTCCCTGGACAAATTCCGTCCCCAGAATGTACCCAGATTTCATCTGATGTCCCCAGGAAACTCAGCGGTGGCAGTCTCAGCAGCCTGGAGCAGTTGGCTCTGGCTGGCTTCAGGAGCTGCTCGGAAGTCCCCATATGATGATGGTGCAGGGGCTCTAAGATGCAGCTTCCAGGCTGCCTCCACCTTCCCTGACCCCAGCAACTAAGCTGTGAAGGGAGGCTTCATGCTGCCTATCGGAGCAGCCTCCCAACTCCTACTTGCGTGCAAGCAGGAGCGGGGTGGGGATCTCTCAGTTAGGCAACGGGAAGCCTCCCTTCCCAGCTGAGGGATCCCCGCCCCTTCCTGCTTGCATGCAAGTAGGAATGGGATTGGGGGTGCTCCGATGGGAACGGAGGTATCACACTCCCTGAGCTTCGCTGCCGCTGCTGCTCTCAACCCTTCTTCTCCGCCTTCCATGCCTGACCCACCGTGCACCGTTTCCCCACTACCACTGGAGAACCAACAACTATGGGGTTGCCCGGGCTCATGGAGAAAGGAGATAGAAGCCTAGGAGGAAGGGGAAACATGGCAGTTGATGTCAAGGCATTGGCCGCCCCTCTGCCACCGCCTTCACTGCAGCATCAATGTCCCGAACGTGTAGTATGTATAGATGTATGTATGTATGTATGTATGTAATCAATCAATTCATTCATTCATTGAAAAAAATTACCTTAAAGTGAAAATTCTGCTATTTGGATTTTTAAAAGATATATAGCTTTCAGGTGCAAACACAAGCTGTTTTAATAATTAACAATAGGTTAATAAAGAATAGCATGTGCAAGTAACTGTTACATAGGGTTGCCATACTTCAAAAAGTAAAAACCAGGACACTCTGGCACTCGATTTTTCAATTGACTTTGCTAAGATCCAGGACAAAACACTGCCTTTCGGAAATTCCCATCGGACATCAATTCTGCCTTTGAAATCCCGGTAATGGCAGTCCTACTGTTACAGGAGTTCAACAGATAACACTAAAATTTTAATGTGGCATCCTTAGGAAAGAGCATATCCTTTACATCAGGGATGGGGAACCTTTGTGGTCCTCCAGATGTTGGACTGCAACAAACCAGACTCCTCCTGAGCTTTCTCAAGGCGTGGTTCTGAGCCCTAGTGCTGCTCAAAAAGAGCCAGTTGGCATGCTGCCTTCCTCAAACTAGTGTCCTCTAGAGGTTTTGTGCTACCACCTGCCATCCCTGACCACTGTCCATGCTAGTTGAGGCTGATGGAAGGGCCACAGGTTCCCTATCATGCTTTACACGCCTGCATAAGGTCCCACATTCAATCATTGGCATTTTCAGTTAAAGGAGCCTAGGTATCAAGGCTGAGGAAGACATTTTCCTCAGAAGTTGAGTAGAAGTATTATCTACTCAGAGTAGATAATACTAGGCTAGATGAACCAATTATCTGACGACACTTCATGCAAGCATTATCACAGTAACCCTTGACCAGCCTTTCTCAGCCTTGGGTCCCCAGGTGTTACTGGACTTACAGCTCCCATCATTTATAGCCAGCCTGGCCAGTGGTCAGGGATGATGGGAGTTGTAGTCCTGTTAGCTAGGCATGATGGGAGTTGTAGTCCCAAAACATCTGGAGGGCTGAGTTTGCCTATGCCTGGTCTAGACCTTCCTCCAGGCTTGTGCTGACACTTGGTATTTCCAAGCAAACATTCTTCCCTCTGCACCAGGATAGCCACGTAGAGATGATTTGAGTGTGAGTTAACCCACAGAACTGTGCACCTTGGAGTGCCTGTAGTATTACTTTATAGAAGTATCAATTCTTCCTCTTTTACCATGCAATAGTGGTGGAAGTTACACCAAGTGTAAATAAGAACAGAATCTGGCTCTCTAAACTTTTCTCTAGCAGATAAATAGAGTCAATATATAGTAACTGATCTTGCGATAACATTTTGTGGATAGGAATTAATTTCTATTATTCTTTCTAACAACGTACGGAATCTAATTTTCTTTGCCCTGTAAGAATGATACCAACATATATAAACACAACAGGGCTTGGTGTGCCACAGTTTAATCCAAAGCTGGCTGAAACAATGGAAATATCTTTCTGAGTACATTGCGGGTTAAATCCAATATAGTTAAAAACATCTGAGTGTAACCGCAAATATGCTGGTATTCAGTTGTGCTATGAAAACAGTTTTATGTCAAATTCAAGTGGGACTAATACAGTAAACTCCCAGCACTGTTAACCCTTCTTAAGGTTGTCCTCAAGAAGCCTGGAGCTGGATTTAAGAAAAAAACCCCACTATGTTTAATTATTTACAGCTATTTAAAATACAAAAACAAATTAACTCTTATTAATAGCCTGCTTCACATTTATACCAGAGTTTTTAGCCAGGCATTAGGTGGGCTATAAAATATTCTAACTGCATGCTAGCCCAACAACACCTCACATTTGGTTCCCAGTTGTACTTACTTATTGAGAATCGTGTGTGTGTGTGTGTGTGTGTGTGTGTGTGTGTGTATCAAGAGTAGTTGAAATATATAGGAACATCTATATATTTCTGCTAGATTGAAACCATTTCTGTATCAGGGTTAATGTACGTATAAAAGCTTCACAGCTGGAGAAGGTGCAATGCCACTTCGCCTATTGAAGTCCTGCCTATCAGGTTTTCAAATTATGGTCCTGCATCTGTTGCAGTGCTCTGAAAGCACATTGTTCTTTACTCCCTAAAAGGACAGAAAATAAGCTTCATGGAATTGGGAAGCTTATCGCGTAACAGAGAGAAATTCTGCAGATGACACAACACATTGAATTTTAATGTAGGAACATTGGAAGCTGACGTACACCGAATCAGACTATTGGTCTATCTAACTCAACCTTGTCTACGCTTGGTTGGAGCTCTCCAACGCAATGCCAGGGCTCCTTCTCTATCCCACCTGAAGATGCCTGATACTTAACCTGATACCTTTTGCATGCAAAACATATGCTCTACCACTGAGCTACAGTCTGAAAGAAAGTCATATTGCATTCTCACTTCTTTGCTTATGGATGCAGAACAGGGGGCTTTCTAGTTTCTGTTGAGGTCACATGGTCCACAGTTGGGTTGTTGCTTTGTTCTTAAGCTGAAGTAAAACAGGTTGAATACATTCCCTGCCTCTTTTGATTTTCTCTCTGGAGTGTGGGTGGGTAGGTGGGAGTTTTATTTTTGTAAAACTCTAGTTAGTTGATGAAGTCATATGGCAGAGGACAGATTTCCCTTCTTGGATGATGACTTTAATTCATTCCAGCTCAACGTCCAGTGGGTGTAGACTTCCCTGTCCCGTACTGTTCCTCCTTTTACACATCTGCTAATTACCTTTGTGCTCAGCACAGCAGCCAAAAGATAAGAGTGAGGAAGTGTATTACATCCCCTTATTCCTTCCCCAGATATCTAGGCCTTGCTTTTTTGACAAATAGAGATCCATACTCTTGTTCCATGCTCCTACACCCCCTCCCCCAAATGGTAGGAAATTCTAGGGGCAGCTTTTTAGTTTAGTTTAGTTTCCTTGGGGGGGGGCAGATACTGGAGCCTTAAATTGTGTTTGTAATATCTATATGACTTGTAAATAATGTGCAAGTTGGGCAAGATGAGATATACTGCTGTTCATCAACAAAAGCAACTGCACCTTTTTTTCCTTTAAGCTCCTCAAGAACCAGTAGTCTCGTAATCTGGGGAACCGGGTTCGCGTCTCCGCTCCTCCACATGCAGCTGCTGGGTGACCTTGGGCCAGTCACACTTCTTTGAAGTCTCTCAGCCCCACTCACCTCACAGAGTGTTTGTTGTGGGGGAGGAAGGGAAAGGAGAATGTTAGCCGCTTTGAGACTCCGTAAAGGGAGTGAAAGGTGGGATATCAAATCCAAACTCCTCCTCCTCCTCCTCTTCTTCTTCTTCTTCTTCTTCTTCTTCTTCTCCTTCTCCTCCTCCTCCTCCTCCTCCTCCTCCTCCTCCTCCTCCCCAGACTGCTTCTTGCAGGATAGCTGCAAAAAAAATTAAATCACTTCTCTTTCTCTCTCTCTTCAAACTCAAGAAGCTTCATTTTTCTTCTCTTGCCTCATGGCCCCAGAACCCTCACTGGTTTCCTCACACACCCTACAGGTAGGTGTGACTTCAATTTCTGAAGCTAGAAAACTTCGATGGAAACCAATTCCTGCTAAGCTAGAGTCCTTACATAAGAGCTTAGAGAGAGAGACATCTCTTTCTTCTGCACAAAGGACCATGAACTGATGGCAGGACACTGTATCCCTCCACTGCTGAATGAAAGAAGTATGGTTGCTTTATATAAAAAGAACTGGGCCATGCTGGCAAAAAGAAAGAATGAGAGCAGTAGTGAATGCTTTGCTGGCCAAGTACGTCTAATACAAGTTTGCCTAGAAGCACTTTCCCCAAAAGTAGATGAAGCTTGTGCTCAGAATTTGCATTGACCCATGCTTAGATTTCAATACAGTTAAAGGAATGGATTTGCGGGCTGTTTATAGTTCCCTTGTGGCCAACCTCCTGATTTCAAGTCGGAGAGAAGTCGAGTTCTCGGCAGATATTAAATTAGTCTAGTAAACTGTTATTTCACAATGTCTACTGACACAATGCAGCACTATGAGTGGAATTTCTACACTCCTGCATGCTTGTTGTTTGGCAGGCTGCAATGGAAAACAAGGAGCAATTATGTACAGACAACTGTATGGTGGGGGACAGGGGACGGAGGACAGTGGAGTTTTTTAAAAAAACAA
Organism: Podarcis tiliguerta; assembly: GCF_965153285.1. NCBI lineage: Eukaryota > Metazoa > Chordata > Lepidosauria > Squamata > Lacertidae > Podarcis > Podarcis tiliguerta. The sequence continues at coordinate 63,421,492 of NC_139534.1, forward strand.
CAACAGTGCGTGCCAGATTTTACAAGAGAACCTTCCCTCCCACCCCCACACTCACTCTTCTCCCTCCTTCTCCTGGAATAAATTCAGCCCATACTAATACCTAATATGAAACCACAGTTCTAGATCTTCATCTTCACAGCCAGCTGGAAGTGACCAAAACAACATCTGCTGCATGTAGAATTTGAAAGTGTTTTCTCACTTGGTCAAATAATTCTCCTAAATCAGAGAGCCGTAACTCAACTTGAGTACAGTTATTGTTTTCAAGCCATCTTAAGTGAATAAACTGGGCAGTTAGCTTGTTTAATTTGGTACTTCAGTGTAATGTTATGGTAGTTCATTATTCCAATGCTAGTTCTGACAAATGTATGCATTTTCATGCAATTTCTTTTGTTGCTTCTGGATGGCCCTTTCCCTTTCTAAAGATGTATTAGAAAGTATCAGAAATATCAGAAAGTACAGAGCATTTCTTTGGAACGGCTCTTATAGCTATCAAGTGGCTGAAGAATCCATCCGTAGTAGCTGGAATAGGGGAGATAAGGACTGTGACTTTAAAAACCCAGGTTGCATGGGAGGAGGAGATAGGACATGAACATTTTTCTGTCACTTTTCTTAGGCCATGGCTAGGATTTGTGGGCTTTCATCTTTGACTAGCTTCAGGTGTAAGAGCACAGTAATGGTATGTTTACCAGTGTTCATCATTTCTGTCCCTGCTCATTCACTGCCAAGGCTCAGCCTTCATATTTCCTGTTGTGTCATGCCGCACTTAAAAATTTTTTTTTTATCTCTTATAGAACCCGACCCAAATCTCCTGTGTGCTCCTAGGCAGCATGTATTGCCAATGGTAGGTTGGGGGGGTGGGCAGAGCAACCACTCTCTGTACAGAGAAGCGTAGTAGCCTTGCTGCCTTTTTTGCCTCTTAGCACTAATGCTTCAAGTTCAAGGCTAAAGATAAAAGAGAGAGGCTAATCTTATAGCCTTAATTATCAAAAAGAAGGCTGAACTGACATCATTCCAGACTGTTTATGGGATTGCTTCTAAATTACAAAGTGAGCATCTTTATGGGTTGAGGAGCAGGAAAACGTTGTTCTTATCTTCTCCGTGGTAATCTTGTTTATTCTCCCTGAAGAAGCAGTAATAATAAACGGGGAACCTGGCAGACTTGCAGCTTCTCTGTTGGTGATGGTTTTGGTCAATTTTATTTCTCAGTGGGAGACTCCATGTTCTACATCAGGCAATTCCATGTTCTGGATCATAATTACTGAAACGATGGCAGCATGGAAAGTGCGATGTCTTCGTTGCTTTGATGAAAGAAGCCAACAGTGCTGATCATTAGCTGTTCAAGCATTGTTGGCACGAACTTCATGGATCTGAGTCAAGGCTGCTTGTCATCCTGATAAGTAGAGAAAAATCTTTGGCAACTGATTTTTGGTTGTGGTTGTTTTTTTAAAAAAAAGAAAAGGGGGAAAGAATTCTGATTAGAGGAACCATACAATTGTACGTATAAGTAAAAGCAATAGGAGCTGATTTATTAACATCTGATAGTCCTTTGAAGGGCCCCATTTAAACCAATGAAGTTAATCACATTTCATATGGTTTCTAGTAGCAGCAGCAGATGAGCATATCCCCTGAAAGCAACAAATATTGCTGTAAAATTGTGGCTCTTCCATTGGGGGTTTCCCGCATGTTCTGCTAAGGGCAGTGACGGTTCTCTAGTGCTGCCTCCATCTCTGAAAGGCTACATCATCTCAGATGTTGTTTTTCAGAGTCTACAGGAGGGTAGGATGTACTTTGTGGTTTCCAAGTCACTGTAAGATACACTCTTCATTCATATTAGGGTTTTACCTGGAAGTGAGTCAGGATAGAATGCTGAGCAATTGTTAGCAACCACAATCTGCTTCCTTCCTCCTCTCTCCACTCTTCAACCAAGCGGTTTACGGTAGTCATTGTACCAAACAAGCTGGCTACTAATTGTGTAGCCCTCCTGACACACATGGCGCCAGGCTGAAACAGTAGGATATGGCAGATCCACATCTCTCAGTAAGGGTAGGAGGTTTACAACATCGTATAGTGGTGCCTAGGAACTGGATAGAGACTGGAAGAGAGATTCTGGTGGGCATTGCACTATAAATTACTTCTTCTGAGTACCTGCATCAGGCACTGTTTTCTGATGTTATCAAGGGGGAAAGAAAATTTAAGTGAAGTACTCATAGCTGGGATGCAGTTTTTTTAAGGTTTGTGCTTATCTTACTTTCAAGGTGACCAAGGGGTCTTCAAGGGCCCTTTCCTTCCTTTCAACAAAGTATGTTTTCATTGGTGTGTGCATTGGAGACATACTCCACAGTAGCTTAGAGCAGGGCTTTTCATGTACCTAACCTCTTCTGGGGGAAAGGGGGAACCCTACCACCCTCACAACAGAAAGGTAAGGTCATACCCACCAAATTATAAATTGCCATGAAAAGAAGGCAGAAAAAAATGGAATCATAGGTTTCAGCATAGTACCAATGAGAACTAGTACATCTCAACTAATTTTCATATCCATCATCCCTGAAGCCAGCAAGGAAAGGTAGAGGCAAAGATGCTCCATGTGTTGTGAAGACTGGCCAATAAACGTTCTGCAAACCTACTGGTTCTTGCCACCTACCTGAACCCTCTTCCCGTAGAGGTAGGAAGAGAGGGAGGGAGGGAGAAAACACACTTTGCCACTCTGAAATAACAAACCCTTCACACAGATGCTTACTGAGACCTCAGGTGCCTTCCATGGTGAGGTGGAGGGCATTTTTCTTTTTAAAAGCTTTCATTCTGCAATCTTTATGAGAGCCATTTCAAATTTGAGAAAGTGGGCAGAGGTTTCAGAAAAGGATGGACTCAAGGAATGGAGGCAGAGAACACCATGGCTGCTACAATTAGAAAAGCAAGAGGTTTGGAAAAAGCTGGAGCCCTGTGGTGGGCGACTGGGTGGTGGGTTGAAGCAAGGATGCATACAATGTCAAACCAAATCATGGAAAGGTAGTAAAGAAGCAATGGGCATAGGGGTCCGTGCCTCCATTTCTGCAACCACACTTAACGTGTTCTGGAGCAAAACACGGAGCAAATATTGCACAAAGAATGGCACACTGTTTAAAATTATGTACTCGCAAGAAAGATGTTTGTGGGATACTAAAAGATTGCATCACAGAATAGTATGAGCCAGCATCCAAAATGTATGGGGATGTACTCAGTGATAGAGCACATGCTTGTCATACAAAAGTTACCAGCTAGTCCACAGCATCTGCAGGACAGGAAAGTGTCTCTTCCTGAAACCTCAGAGAGCTGCTGCCAGTCAGGGCAGACAGCACTAAACTAGGTAGATCAGTGGCCTGATGGTATAAAACAGCTTCAGATGTATATGCAAATTAACCGGGAACAGTTTTCTCCTGCATTTAAATGAGGTGACATTTAAAGTGGGGAAAGCATAATGCATGAACAGTGGTAATGTATGCTAACTGAAAGTGGGATGGGGGACAGATTCCTTAGTGGTGGTTGTAGAATTTTGTAATGTATGTGTAGTTTCAGCCTCAGAGTTCCATACTGCTTTCAAATAACCTGGTGGTGTTTTCTGTTCAGAACTACATCCTATAATTGTTTGTGCAGTTGCTTCCTAGTCATAGAATCAGTAAAATAACTTCTTGCTGCCTTGTACGTGCAGGGTTTAAGTAAAGGAAAACAACTCGTGTAAAATCTAATTGTTACATACAGCTCTGATTGGGACTGAAATATGTTGGCTAATATGTTAAGCATGAGCGAAAGGTCAGCAGGTGAACCATATTGTAAACATACATGCCAGCATGAGGGCAGGGTTGAAGATAAAATTAGAAACATGTGCTGTTCCATTTCTCATAAGGTTTTAAGGTCACAACCCTGGTGTCTCCAAGTCCCACAGCAGGGGGAGAAATATAGCAATGTTGTATGCCATGAAGCGAGATGAGCACTTATAAATTTGGTAAGGGACATTCAATTCCGAAGAATAATGTTTTCAGCTGAAGAGGAAGAAGTTTCTTTTAAGGACATCTGTTTCTTATCAAATAAAACTGCTTTTGAGTCAGGCCTTAACACAATGCATGGAAATACAGTTGGAACTTAAAGTGAACTGTAACTGATCCATCAAACTGAAGGATCAGCACAAAATCACCAAATATGATATCTGGGTCAAGTAATTAAAGTCATCTGATAAAAGCTTGCAAAAGCTTCCCTCTCGTTTTACCCTTTTCTTGTCCCCCGCCCAAAACCCTCTGCAAAGGGGCTGTATGAAAGATATTTTAACTAGATATTGTTGTCCCCAAAAGAGATCTGGCAGCTAAAAGTTTCTAAGATACATAGAGCCTGCTCCCCGCCCTTCCCCCCACAACCAGCCCTTGCTGGCTTTTAAAAAATGCTTCTTTCACCAGTGTGATTTATAGGGCCATTGCACTTTGTGTGTCTTGGAAGGGGGAGTATAAACTTGGCCCCTGAACCTGCAATCAGATTTGCAATCCGATCCTTAACTCAAGTAGTGTCCCTTTGAATTCAGGTTCAGGGACTTCAGACAGTGTTTTGAAAGAAATTGTACTTTGAACTGCCCTCACATGTGTTTGTTGATGGGTAAATAAGCTAAGGCTTGAGGTATTTAGGGGTTGTTTATCACATGGAAATTTATTGTTCCTAAGGCTGAAACAAGTCACAGGAAAGATGCAGAAAAGAGCAACCGACTGACTGGTCCACACACCCTGGCTGCTGCATCCATCCCACCTATGTGCTGTAAGAGGCCTGTCCTATTTCCTGAATGAGCAGGCAATGGAGGAACCAGAAACCCTGATCTCAGGAAGCTCCAAGCCCCTCATGGTCCTGTTCAATGAGCAGCATTAATAATAATAATAATAATAATAATAATAATAATAATAATAATAATAATAAATTATTTATACCCCACCCATCAGGCTGAGTTTCCCCAGCCAATCAAGTGTTAAAAAGAATACAGCATTAAATATTAAAAACTTCCCTAAACAGGGCTGCCTTCAGATGTCTTTTAAAGATAAGATAGCTGCTTATTTCCTTTACACCTGAAGGGAGGGCGTTTCACAGGGCGGGTGCCACTACCGAGAAGGCCCTCTGTCTGCTTCCCTGTAACCTGGCTTCTCGCAATGAGGGAACCGCCAGAAGGCCCTCGGCGCTGGATCTCAGTGTCCGGGCTGAACGATGGGGGTGGAGACGCTCCTTCAGGCATACAGGACCGAGGCCATTTAGGGCTTTAAAGGTCAGCACCAACACTTTGAATTGTGCTCATAAATGTACTGTAGTGGGGGGATCCTGACAGGGAAAGCTGTAGGTATAGGGTACCAAACCAGTCACTCCAGCATGACCTCTGTGCCTTGGACAGTGAACCAACAGCAGGGTTAGTAGGTGCAAAATCCCTTCTGGTAACAGTTCTATGGCAAGGACATTGCCTTTTTCATCACTTTTCTGTCACTGAGCTAGCAAGGATACAGGAGCCTGCCTGGACTCAATAGGTTTGACAAACCATGAACAACAGTCTGTTTAAACAACAGCAGAAGTTGGAGTGCAGCGGGGGGGGGGGGAGCAACACTGAGAGAAAAATGGCAGCTTTAGAAAGTGGCAGGACTTTGAAAAACACAATGTTCCCTTCTCAGTGTCCCTTCCTTCTTGCTCCCATGCAATGGCAACTGCTGTTGGGCAACCTGACTTCTCTATTGCTCCCTTCCCCACCCTGACTCCATGCAAATCCAGGATTGTGATGCAGCAGTACAGAGCCTCCAATGAATGGGGGCTGTGTGATGACACTCTTACATCTTATTATATGTAATGCATATCCCTCTGCTGCTTTTGGTCAAAGAGCTCTTGTTTTTGCAGACTTTAAAAGCACTACAGTAGCCTGTGATGAGAGGGTCAATTCCCGCCGCATACCAATTTTCCAAAAACATTGCTCATGTGGCTGGTCTCAAGTTGGGATTTTCTAGTTCATGGCAGAGAAGGCGAAATTTTGCAGGAGTTAGTCACTCTTGACATTCTACTGATCCGCTTGCATGAGCAGTTGTGTTTTTTTTCTTTCGGGAGAAGAGGGGAAGATATGAAAGTTTGCGTCTAGCATATCGTTAGAATGAACTCCAATACAATAGTTGGGGTTGGGTATGGAGACAGTGGGTAATAACGCCTCTATCATCATTCCACCTACAATTAGTGTAAAACATTGTCATCTGTGCCTGACCACACTGATGAAGCTTTTGGGGCTTCCACTCATTTCAGTGGTTTGTTTGATGAAAGCGTTGCTGATTCATCTACTTCAGAATAACTCTTAACAGTATGTCAGCAGACTTCCGATGTCGTATGCTCTTGATCTTGGCATAAAACCTTACTTTATAGATCTGGCTGTGCAGTCTGGTTCCTTCCATGTAAAACACCACTGAAATTCAGCCCCCGACTGTTTTATTTCCCTAGGCCAGTGACTCTTAACCCTTTTTAATGTCATGGACCCCTTTGAGAATCTTGTGAAAGCTATGGAACCCCTCTCCCCAGAATTTTTTTTCCACAAAGACAATTTTGAAAGTACCAGGGTTAAAATTTAATATATATTTTTTTTAAAAATGTGCCCAGTTCACAGACACCTCCCCCCCCCCAAAGTCCATCCATGCTGCTAGGGTTAGACCAAAGATTAAGAACCCCTGCCTAAAGCAGATTAAGAAGGTGACATTTATAATATCCCATTATTAAAGAAATGGGAGTGCCTGATCACCTCACCTGTTTCCTGAGAAATCTCTATGTGGGACAAGAAGCTATAGTTAGAACTGGATATGGAACAACTGATTGGTTCAAAATTGGGGAAGGAGTACAACAAGGCTGTATACGTCTCCCTGCTTATTTAACTTATATGCAAAATTCATCATGCGAAAGGCTGGACAGGATGAATCCCAAGCCGGAATTAAGATTGCCGGAAGAAATAACAACAACCTCAGATGTGCAGATGACACAACTTTGATGGCAGAAAATGAGGAGGAATTAAAGAACCTCTTAAGGAGGGTGAAAGACGAGAGCGCAAAATATGGTCAGAAGCTCAACATCAAAAAACTAAGATCATGGCCACTGGTCCCATCACCTCCTGGCAAATAGAAGGGGAAGAAATGGAAGCAGTGAGACATTTTACTTTATTGGGTTCCATGATCACTGCAGATGGTGACAGCAGTCAAGAAATTAAAAGACGCCTGCTTCTTGGGAGAAAAGCAATGACAAACCTAGACAGCATCTTAAAAAGCAGAGACATCACCTTGCCGACAAAGGTCCGTATAGTTAAAGCTATGGTTTTCCCAGTAGTGATGTATGGAAGTGAGAGCTGGACCATAAAGAAGGCTGTTCTCCAAATAATTGATGCTTTTGAATTATGGTGCTGGAGGAAACTCTTGAGAGTCCCATGGACTGCAAGAAGATCAGACCTATCCATTCTGAAGGAAATCAGCTCTGAGTGCTCACTGGAAGGACAGATCGTGAAGCTGAGGCTCCAATACTTTGGCCACCTCATGAGAAGAGAAGACTCCCTGGAAAAGACCCTGATGTTGGGAAAGATTGAGGGCACAAAGAGAAGGGGACGACAGAGGATAAGATGGTTGGGACAGTGTTCTTGAAGCTACCAGCATGAGTTTGACCAAACTGCGGGAGGCAATGGAAGACAGGAGTGCCTGGCGTTCTCTGGTCCATGGGGTCATGAAGAGTCGGGCACGACTAAACGACTAAACAACAACAATTCTTGTCTCTTGTTGGCTAAGAGATCACCTGACAAAATATTAACATGTTTGTAAGTCAATTTATTATCATTAATCATCAGTACTGTATCTTTTATTAATCATCAGTACTGTATCGTTTATGTAGATGATATTAGCAGTTATAGAAAATGGAAGTAACACATATTTATTTTGCATAATATACATTACATAAATTACATTATTTCTGTGGCAGATCAGATAGTGACAAAAGTCCGACAACGTTGGTTTTATGCTTTCCCGTTCTTGTAACTCTTAAGAACTCTCAAAATCTCTTATTGATTGTGGGGGAGGGAAAGCATAATTCATGAACAAGCTTTTCCAAAAACCCTTGGCATGTTTGGGAAACCATCCAAGTCATGTTTTAGGTTCCATTTTAACTATAAAATCATGCTTGCAGAAAGACCACACACGCGCACACACAGGGAACTTTCAAAGGGGTGGAGGTGGGTGTCTATCCTTTGATCTTGTTTTAATATGTGAAAGCAAAAGCTAGCCACAGTTGCGAAAAGGGGTGAAACAAAAAAGGCCTTCCCACAGGAATAAGGCAGCTCTGTGTTCTTGGGCCCCACCCTGACCATTTTTAGACCAATTTGAAAGCCAACTCAAACTACACACTGATTCAAAATCAGACCGCAAAGTGGCTGCTGGCACTTTAGATGGCTGTATATTTAGGTGCCACCCACCAGAGATGGAGACCCCACAAAGCCAAGCCTGTATTATTATCATAATTTATTTTAAATTTATTACTGCTTCTGGCATGTCACAGAGGTACTTGAAACACAATTAGCAGGTTGAAAGGCAAATGGAATTCAGATTGAAAAGCGTCCTTTGGAGAGTCCCACATTTCTCTGTAGTTAAAAGTTACGACAAAGCTTTCCGTTGTAAGTTTGATTTCCCCTTCATCCTCACTCCTCTAAACCCCACTCGCAGGAACCAGTTCAAATAGTCTCTCAGGCACAGTTCCCGTGTGCTTCCCAGACCTGTGAGTAAGTGAACCCAGTAAGGCACCCGCTTCCAGATGTTTGGGAGTACAACTTGCATCAGCCCAGTCAGCATGGTTAAGTCCAAAGCATCTGTCAGGGACCAACTTGGTGAAGACTATGCTGAAGCAATCAGGGTTCTTCATTCAGGAACTCACTTTCATCCCCCACACTAACCAAAGCATCGCTTCCCTTGATATCTTCTTTTGTAGCATCCCCAGCACACATGCTACTATCAACAGCCTGGAGGCTCCTGACGCTCACTAGTGGTTTTTGGTCCACTGTTTGCATGAATTACTAGCATAAGTTCATTTTGTAGTGAATCATACCGTGTTGTAGGTGCTGAGAAAACAGAAAGTCCCACAGTGTCTTGATCCTGAAATACCATGTTTCATGTGCAAGCTTAACTTCCTTCATGACTATGATGAGCCTTCCTACCTTAGCAGTCTGGCACAAAACAATAAGCCTGCCATGCATAAATACGTCCTTGCACTTTCGTGTGAGCCCCCAATGGAAAGATGTTGCTGTTCTTTCCATAGATAAACAGTCCTTTCAGTGTGCTTGTACGAGATGGAATTGTAGCTCCAAGCGCAAAACAATATGGTTTATGATGACTCAGAGCCACAGTTCTGCACACAGTTAAGTGTACCTAAGGGCCAATCTACATGTTCCATTATTGTTTCCCCCTGCAAATTTATCAATGCAAAGCTGCTTTAAGTGACTCCCTGCTAGCCCACCCCACAGATGAAAAGGCCCACAGCTTGGGAGTGACTTTGCATAGACAAATGGCAGAAAGAGAGAGGTTTAAACAGTTATCCCCTCCCAATTTCAGCTTTCTGTGGCTGTGTACCGTATGCACGTCTACTTACTCTGTATCCAGTTCACTCCCACCACTGATTTTGGAAGCAGTATACACACAGCATTAGCCCCAATACATTTCTATTCTGTATCTATCCCGTTGTTTCTGCTTTTCATTCTGGTAACGAGTACACAGCCTGTTACTGGTTTGCAGAAAGGAAGGATCTCAAATTGTGCATCCACATGCTGAGCTAAGCCATAGTCTGTTGTCTGAACCTGGGCTTGTGAGTTAGCTCTTCTAGAAAAGCCACAAGCTGCAAACCATAAGACAAACATTGACTACAGCTTGTGGTTTGTCAGAAAAGAGCTAAATCACAAGCCGGGGTTCAGATGATATGCTAAACTAAATATTGGCTCAGCCTGGCACAGCAGCGGAATGACTGGGGAGGAGAAAAACATCCATGATTTGCTCTTGGGGAATTTGCATGTTTGCATGTTCACACTAAGCCATGGTTTGGTTTAGTGTTACACGTGAATTGCGCCTGTGTTTCTTCCTTGGTGGTTTATCTAGCCAATTCAAACTTGTGTCTTTGGCTGTCACTGTATTTTACTGAATCAAAGCCAATTTGCTGGCTTAAGAGTATGATACCATGTAGTTCATTGATTTGAAATGAAAGTGAAGTGATAAGCAGGACAACACCAGAGAAATCCCACTGGGTGCTTAGCAGACAGGTGTCCTCTGGGAGAACGAAATGTTCAGTAAACTTGTGAAATCTCTTGTGCTAGTGTTTAGCAAGAAGTATATTACTAATAGCTTCAGTTGTCTGCAGGTGGAAAGCCTTGAACAAGTGAGCAATTGTAAGGAGGGTTTTTCAGAATAGCGGAGATTGTTGATGTATCTAGCCATAAAATCTTTCCATATTCATGTTTGTTTTTTGGCTGAAAAAGTGAAACAGTGGTCTGGCTGCTAGTACAAAGTGTTCTCTCTCTGTTCCCTTCCTGACTTCCTGTACTTCCATGGCTCAAAAGGGAGGGAGGAGTCAGAATATGAGTTGAATCAAATGCAGGTGGAGGGCTTGCACGAAGTAGCCAAGACAAACAACACACATTTCTCTGCTATCAGCCTCTTGAATCTTGGCCTACTTTTGAGGCCATTGTCAGAATGTACTGGCCCTTTTGCTGCGATACTTTAACGTGCAGTGCTGCGTGTGGAAACGAAGTCTTCTCTTCCAGAAAGGGGATTAGCATTGTTACTGCTTTTCAAAAGTTTTCCCCAAAATGATGTTTTTGTCATCTTTGCAAAGAAAATGTGCATAGTATCTTGTAATGCAATGATCCGTGCAAAAGACTGGCAACCAACCCAGGCAAAAATTAACTAGCTTCCAGCTCTGTTATAAACCCTAAAAACTCCATCCAAACTTGTGGAAAGTTTCATTATGGTTCACCAACATCTCAAGCAAACCTGGGCTTGGTTCCATTCAGGCCTTGAAATGATTTCTGATTTTTACATTGGAACAAGGTGAAATCCAGTTTCCAGATGAATTTTTTGCTTTGAACCGATGGGTCTAACCCAAGATTCTGACTGGAAAAAATAAATGGCAGGGTTTTCTTTCTTTCTTTTTTTCAAAGATCTGACCCCCAGCCAAGGCTGTGCTCTGAGCTGAGACACCTGGGCAGAATTTAGAAAGTGACACCAGACATTCTCTTGGCTGCTACTGACTTCAGATCACGTAGGAAGCAATCCTCTGAGCTCTGTTGCTGTGCAATCTCATTTAGGGCATGTTCAGGAGTCCTGGACAGGATTCACGGAAGTGGAGTTGCACAGCAACAGTGACTAGTGTGTTGGTTGTATGTCTGCAGAACCTAGAACATAGCATTCTTCGACTCGAAGGGGAAAGGGTGTAGCTCCTCTCTCTAAGTCTAAAAATAGCAGCAGTTGTTGTCGCTTTTGTGAAAATACTTATGCAAAGAATAACACCAGAGGAACACAACAGGAGAATGACATATACTGCAAATACCTTTATATCTATATTGGCTGAGGGCAAAAAAGAAGAAGAAAGAAATCTGGAGGCGGGGAGAAGACTCTAGATAGCAGTCTTGTGATTTTTCTCAACAGGTTTCAGGAGATCCTAGGAATCTACCATTAACCCTTTTTTAAAAAATAGCAAGCCATCTGGTAAATGCATATTATGCACATTTTTAAAAGGGGACACACAGAGAGAAAATGTATTCATATAAAACCATTTGAAAATTCAACAGTATCTTGTTCCTGCAATTTATCAGGATACAGTATATGTTTTTAGTTTACAGGCTTGTCCCATATATCAGCAAGAATGCAATAAGATTAATGTATACTAAGTGTAAAGCATTTCTTACCAAAATGTTGATGTTTTCTAGGCTGTGTACAAACTGCAGTCATTTTAAGTCTCAGCATTCTTTTTCTCAATTGCTGCTCAATTAGTTTCCTGGCAACACCTTTGAGAGTATTTCTGTTTACTTTTTCCTGTCAAAAATCATGTCCCCCGCTACCCCAGAAATTCCTTAGATATAGAAAATAGATTACAGAATATGTGTTCACAAGACAGAGAATTAATTTGACTGTAGCTGGACTGCTAATAGCAAGTCAAGTTAAAACATTTTTTTTTAGTAGACATCCACTAACTGTTGTGCAGCAATATACATTCTAAGTGTCTGAAATGGTGTGTGTGTGTGTGTGTGTACTGTATCTGGACTTGCACTGAGGATACAGTCCAGCACAGAGTTAAGCATGTTTAAGATAATGGAAACCAATGAGCTTCAGCATCCTTAAATCTGTGTTGGATTCTGGCCAGATTCTTTTTTTAAAAAAGAAGTATTCTGTAAATCTTAGTACAGTAAACATATCAATGTGAATATAATGGACACTGTTAAAGTTAGAAAATTCCATTGAATTGGCATTGTATTTCAGCTATGCGTGACTGATTTACATAGTAAATAATAATTTCATTGTCTGGCTTTTTTAACCTTTAAAACGCTGGAATTTTGCGCACAAATATCTACCTCTTCTAAACATTTTAATGTCAGAAATGACGTAGAAACTGTGGGCAGGGAGTAGGAAGGGCACAAAGGTCACTTTAAAGCCGTCCAAATGGCTACATACAGAAAACTAAGAGGTTTTGTTGCAAAATCCCTTTCCCCTTTCCCCGTGTCTTATGAATGGCTGTTAGTAGTTTTGCCACCCCTTTGATCTCAAGGAGCAACTTACCTCTGCTGTTAATATAGGACAAATAGCTAAAAGGGCATGTGTTCCCAAATTAAGACTCTCTTAGATAATTTAGATCTAAAACCATTAAACTCTGTGGAATTTACATCTGGGTAAACATATACATGGGTAAACATATACATGGTTGCATTGTAAGTCACTATGAGCAGTTTATATTCTAAATACCGTATTTTTCGCCCTATAGGACACACTTTTTCCCCTCCAAAAATGAAGGGGAAATGTGTGTGCATCCTATGGGGCGAATGCAGGCTTTCGCTGAAGCCTGGAGAGCGAGAGGGGTCGGTGCGCATTGACCCCTCTCGCTCTCCAGGCTTCAGGAAGCTATCTGCAAGCGTCGGGTGCCCGGCGGGAGGTCCCGCCAGACGCGCGAGGCTTGCAGATAGCAGCCTGCATCCCGAAGCCTGGGGTGCGCTACACTGCAGATATCGGGCAGCCCCACAAGCTCGGGGGACAGCGGGGAGGCGGAGCGCCGCCATCCCGCTATTCCCCGACCTGGTTTGGAGGCTGGCGCTGGGGAGAAGCACGCTCCACAAGCTCGGGGGACAGATATCCGCAAGCCTGGGACTTCCCGCCGGGCTCCCTAGGCTTGCGGATAGCAGCCTGTTCTGGGGGCTGGGGTCGGGGGAAGCTCGGGCATCCCCCACCCCAGCCCCGCGCCGGAGGGGGGAAATAATTTTTTCCCCTTTATTCCCCCCCCCCAAAAAAAACTAGGCGCATCTTATGGGCCGGTGCGCCCTATGGGGCGAAAAATACGGTAGCAATTTTGCGCATGCACAATATCATGGCTAGCTGTTAGAGTTTTCTATTTATTTGAAGGGATTGCCACATCACGAACTAACAGTAGGCGGGAACCAGGACATGCTTTCTCTTAGCTGAGATCAGGGACAGGTAAAAGGTAGATCAGTAGATCTCTGGTTGATTTGCAATCAAATGGCAAGTGTTTCTGACTCCCAGCCGTTTAACATTAGCAAATGAAACAGTGTGGGGAGGCTCTCTGCCCTGAGTGTTCTTGTGCTGATCACTTAGCTTCAATATGGGTATTAATTTACAGTATATTTGTATTTGTGTATACAGTGGTACGTTGGGTTAAGAACTCAATTTGTTCTGGAGGTCTGTTCTTAACCTGAAACTGTTCTTAACCCGAGGTAACACTTTAGCCAATGGGGCCTCCCACTATCGCTGCACGATTTCTATTCTCATCCTGAAGCAAAGTTATTAACCCAAGGTACTATTTCTGGGTTAGTGGAATCTGTAACCTGAAGCGTCTGTAACCCGAGGTACCACTGTACGTCTTATGGGGTGCAGTAGGCATTTGACTGCTTTTTACACACACACTGTTTTGCACTTGGCTCTGTTTAGTGGATCTTGGGGCTTTAGTGAAAACCAAAGTAGATCCCACAAGCCCAACATCTGTCCATGTCTAGCCTAGATATGCTCCAAAAATGTTACATACTCTATCCAAGTGACATGTGGAATTGGCGCTTTGGTTGACAAATGCAGCTACCTCTGGCCTTACAGGCTACTGGGGTGAAAGGACTGCCCCTCTCTGAAGGCATTTTCTTCTTACTTTCTCCTCCTCCATTCTCAGAAACTTTTTATTTCCGAGTACTTGGGGAATTCCCCCGATCTCTTTGCACTGTTCTTTGCCTCCTGGACTAAGGACCTTTCTGCATTTACCACATATAGTGGTATAATTGTTGTTTTCTGATTGCTGGGGGCATGCTTCCTTGTGACATCATCATTAAAGGGTAAAGGTACCCCTGCCCATACGGGCCAGTCGTGTCCGACTCTAGGGTTGTGCGCCCATCTCACTTAAGAGGCCGGGGGCCAGCGCTGTCCGGAGACACTTCTGCGTCACGTGGCCAGCGTGACGAAGCTGCTCTGGCGAGCCAGCACCAGCGCAGCACACGGAAATGCCGTTTACCTTCCCGCTATAAAGCGGTACCTATTTATCTACTTGCACTTAGGGGTGCTTTCGAACTGCTAGGTGGGCAGGAGCTGGGACCGAAAGACAGGAGCTCACCCCGCCGTGGGGATTCGAACCGCCGACCATACGATCGGCAAGTCCTAGGCACCGAGGTTTTACCCACAGCGCCACCCGCATCCCTGACATCATCATCATTACTCAGCTGCTATTCCAAAATAAGGGACTAAAACACCTGCTTTTTCTAATGTCACCCAACAAAATTGTGAAAGATCTATTTCACAGTTTGCAACAATAGCCGCTCAGTATGTAGAACCAGCAAGCTAACTAGAAATATAGGTTCTCCTCAGGAATAATCACATGTGGTCAGAACCACATATCCCTCTCCTTACATGGCATCCCTGGAATGTTTAGAAAACAGCAACGGCAACAGTGCTTCAAAATACCAGATTCCTTGTACAGTAGCTTCTATTTGAGGAATGTTTTGTTTCCGTTTAAACAGCATTTCTTCCTGAAAGTGTATTTTGAAAGGCTGCTTTAAAAGAGAAAAGGCTGTCTGATTATACTTTTAGTCTGCTGTATATCTTTTTGAAATACTGACTCACTTTCCTTTTTCAATTACCTAATATCTCTTGCTCCATTAACATTGTTGGCAACTGTCTTGAGGCCCACTGAATATACATTTGGGGAGTTAGAATAGCTATTGAATGCCCACGTTAGATTAAACTTGAACTTACGGTTACTTTTCTTTTTAGCTTCACTTAGCCCGTGTCAGGTCTGCCAACAAAATCTTAAAAGCCTTTTTAAGGGTTTCTTTTTACACCCAGAAATAAATGAATTCTATCTCTCTGCCATTCGATGCTTTGTTTAACAAAGGGTTGGGGGATAATCTGTGTGAAGCTACTATTATCCCCAAAAGTGTACACCATCTTGTTTCCATCTATTGCACTAGTGAGATGGATGAAAGGAGTTCATATTTCCTGTAAAATAGTTCTTAATATCTCTGTTTGATAGGATACACTAGCCCTGCGTTCCAAGACCGTGGTTAACTAAAATAGACTACTAATGATCTGCACAAAGATGACTGATCCCATTACCAGTGTCAGCACAACAACAAAAACTATTTAGGAGGGAAGAGAAAGGGCAAATCCATTTGGGGGAGGAAGGGGATGTTCAGAATGCCTTTTCTTCACAGAAGCACAGGAATCCAGCAATTGGGGTGGGGGTGGACTACTTGTCAAAGGTGCTTCGTCCCTTCCCTGTCTTTTGGTGGCACCCATCTGGCTCCCATCCTTGTTTCTTTTGTTGAACTGAAAAGATATAGGACATGTCAACTGCCTCCAGTAGGACCAAATCATAATTGCAGCCTTCCCGAGTCTACATGGTAGTTCTTGGATCAAAATCCTGAAGGAAGACGGGAAAAGGAGATGCCACACAACAACAACATGCTCCCCACTCAGTTTATGGGTAGGGTCTCCTTATGCTTTTGTTGATCCCAGGAATGGCACAGCTCTAAGGAAAGTTGGCTGGCTGAAGATGCTGTCGTTTGCAGGCTTTCTATCTGTGCCGGTGCTATTGGGGGGTATTTATCACACTGGCTGCCATGATGTTGCTTGAGAGGTCTCCAAAAAGGGACCCACCAGTTCTACAGACTGTTTTCAGTTGAGCTCCTCCAGTATGCAATTAGAGCGCTCCCAGAAAGGATCCTTATATTGCAAGCGGATCATAAAAGTCCTGTTTTTCTGTGTACATGTATGACATGTTGGCTTCCACACATTCCTATTTCTTCAGTCATGGATATTCATTTCTGTTTTGCCACTTGCTGTCCACATCACTGGACAGAGCTTGACAGAATGTGTCTCTGCTGTGTTTTTCTGTCCCTCCCCAGGGTCCCTCCTCCTTTGCCCTCTGCTACCTTTTTTTATTGAGGTCATTCAGGCAGCTATATCTGTACCTGTGCTTGTACACCCTTTACCAGCTTTAGCTAGTTTGTTTCACAAATAAACACACAGGGGGTTATTTTTTGGTGTGGGGGTGAAGATAAATATCCATATTCATTTTTGTAAAATAAATAAATACTGAAGACTTGCATGCAAATGATGATTACCAGACTTGGGCTTTGAAAATCAGGTCCGTGTACTGCACCTCATGCACACTGGGTGGAGATTTTGAGAGAACGGCTCATTTAAATGGCCATGCAGCAATTGGGAGGAGTAAAGGAACTTGTATCCTTGTGCTGCCAGAAATGAAATAGCTAGGTTGTGCTCGGGTGAGGAGCAAATGAAAGTAGGGGTGTGGCAATAGAGGCCACCGAAACATCACTGCACACATGACAAACGGTACACACACATACACACACATGCCCTGAACTTGCACATCAGCTGTGATTATGGTTGTGTGGTTTTGGCATTAATGAGAATTCTGGATTAAATGTAAAGAAAAGAAACTAAAAACAGGCTGGTGTTTTGATGATGATGTTGTGTGGAAAATGTGCCTGCAGGAGCAGCACTGATTCCACAATATTTTTTTCCTCTGGAAGCACCCTCAAACACAAGTGCCAGCAAAGAACACTTTGCACATACATTTGAATTCCTTGCAGGAAGGGAGGCTTAAAACCTTGCACATTTTGTTTCTAGAATAACTTCAACCCAGCATGGTACATAATGCCTGTGAAGAAGAAGAAACGTTCAAACTGATTTATTTTACACATTCACAGAATGAATTGGAGGCTGAGCTGAAGCAAAGCCAGAGCTTCTTGACTCTCCATTCTTTCTTTTTGGGGATAAGTAACCACAATAAATAATTGCAGGACAGTTATCTTCTACACCATGGCTAGGCAAACTAAGGCCCGGGGGCCAGATCAGGCCCAGTCGCCTTCTCAATCCAGCCTGCGGATGGTCCGGGAATCAGCATGTTTTTACATGAGTAGAATGTGTCCTTTTATTTAAAATGCATCTCTGGGTTATTTGTGGGGCCTGCCTGGTGTTTTTACATGCATAGAATGTGTGCTTTTATTTAAAATGCTTCTCTGGGTTATTTGTGGGACATAGGAATTCATTCATTTCCCCCCAAAAAATATAGTCTGGCCCCCCACAAGGTCTGAGGGACAGTGGACTGGCTCCCTGCTGAAAAAGTTTGCTGCCCCCTGTTCTACACAGAATGAATGAAAAGCTTCTTAGAGAAACACAAGCATCTGCAGAAAAACAGTGGTGCTTCTTACATGAGCTCAGTCAATGACCATGACTTGGTGGGTTGGGAGCTGGAGGAATGGTGAAGTGGCCCTAACTGCAGGGCCATTCCCGGGGAGTAAAATTAGGAGGCTCCTGCTCTAAGCTTCCCAATGGCAATCATGCTGTTGGGACCTGCAAAGTTCAGTATTGTTGCAAAGCTTTTAAGTCTCTATATGAAGCTGCTGGAATTTGGAGCATGGTGCCATTAGGATGCTGATGACTTCCAGCTTTACTTTTCTGTATAATCTGAATCAAGTGAGGCTGTGAGGGTGATATATTGTTGTCTGGAGACAATGATGGGTTGGATGAGAGCCAATAGACTGATGGGCGGTTATCACTGCCAGGAGCTGGGGAAGTATCCTGTTCCTGATGGGGTCACACTCCCCTTGAAGGATCAGGTCTGTAACTTGGGGGTACTTGTAGGTTCAGCACTGTCACTTGGGGGTTCAGGTGCTTTCTGTGACTCTGACTCTCATGCTGAGAACTGCTGTCTTGATTTAGCTGACTCCTGTCTTTCCTTCCTGAAAATCACCTTGCTTCCTGCTTCCTTCCCCCATTCTTAATAACACCTCCTGCATGCTACGCCTCTTTATGCGCCCCCTCGCCCAGCTTGTCCGGAGTTTTGGGTTGGGCTGCCATTAGTGTGCTGATGACACCCAACTCTATCCGTTGATGGATGGCCATCCTGACTTGGCCCCAGACACACTAATCAGATGTTTGGAAGTTGTGGCTGGATGGTTACGAGGGAGTCGGTTGAAGTTAAATCCTGGCTGGGTTGGGACGAAATGGGATTGGGGGGGGGGGCAACTCCCATCTCTTGCAGGGGCGGAATTAGTACCAGCATCATCCGTTAAGAGTTTGGGTGTAATCTTCAACCCCTCCCTTTTCATGGAGGCACAGATTGCAGCTATAACAAAGACGGCATTTTTTCATCTCCGCCAAGCTAAGCAGTTGGCTCCTTACCTCTATCGCCCTGACTTAGCCACTATGATCCACGCAACAGTCACCTCCAGACTTGATTATTGTAACTCACTCTACGTGGGGCTGTCCTTGAGACTGACCCAGAAACTCCAGTGGGTTGAGAATGCTGTGGTGAGACTCCTTACGGGGTTCTTGCTCCGGGATCACATTCACCCAGTGCTTTACCAGCTGCACTGGCTCCCTGTGGAGTACAGGTTTAAGGTGCTGGTTTTAACCTTTAAAGCCCTATACAGCCTAGGACCCTCGTACTTACAGGACCGTCTCTCCTGGTATGTCCCATGGAGGACCTTACGGTCTTCAAACAAAAACATCTTGGAGGTCCCGGGCCACAGGGAGGTTAGGCTGGCCTCAACCAGAGCCAGGGCTTTTTCGGCTGTGGCTCCAATCTGGTGGAACACTCTGTCACAAGAGACTAGGGCCCTGCGGGACTTGACATCTTTCCACAGGGCCTGCAAGACAGAGCTGTTCCACCAGGCCTTTGCCCAAGTTAGGGGAAGTTCACAAATTTATTTTTTTTTCTAGTCCTTGGGGATAGTAGTTTCCCTAAATTAAATAGTATTGTCATTTTTTCCTGGTTGGTAGGCTCCAAACATTGTTTATGCACTGCCAATGAAACACGCCATAAAAAGGGGGTGATTAAGTGAAAGAATCATAATTATTTTTTGTCTGCCTTTTTGTTTTGTGTATCTTCTGTAAAAGAGCGTACTTTGTCCATTCTTCTGTCTTAGAGATGTGTTGAGAAAAGGAACAAATTAAAATAATAAAAGTTGTTTGAAATTGTGGAAAAAGAAGTTTAAATATGTTTGTTTGGTTGCAAACTGGAGTAGAAAGTGAAGCCTTAAGCACAGAGTAGAAAGGAGATGATTATCAAAGTTCTCCTTTATCAGTTCTCTGACTCTGTAAACATACTGTGAGCTAACGTGTTCCAACAAAATAGTTTAACACTTCTCAACAAAAGAGACAGCTTTTCTTTCTTCACTTCTCTTCACTCTTAGTGGAGTGCTGCTTTTTTTCAACAACAGCAGTTCTAAATTTTTCTCTGGAACAAGTTCGAACAGGTTCATGAACTTAGAGAGAGAGAGAGAGAATATCCCTCTGGCCAGATAAACTGCTTGTGTTTGGAAGATGCTTCCCCAGTGCAGTAACCCGAGCCAAGATGTTCATATTTATTTACATGTGCCATGGAATGAATACATAACTCTGCTATGTTAGTTGTGTTGTTCTTCACACTTTTTTTAAAAGAGATACTGTACACTCAGGAAATAACAAAACTTTTAGAATCTGCACAAAACGATGGCCAAATGATTTGAAATCTTGCGTGTGGCTATGAGGAGGAAATTTAACTCTAAGAACTCGGCCAAACATGAGTTTGGAGCCCTTAAAAGTGAGGCTTGCTATAAACAGTGTTCTAGTACCAGTTCTTTAAATGCTGCAGAATAGGAGCATCTTTGACCATTTACGTGCTGCTGGTACTCTGACTACTGCCACTACCAGACATTGAAATAGGATTACATGCCATTAGATGGTCAAAACAAGGGTGGGAAGAATTTCAGACTGACAGTAAGCAGACACAAGTGAGGGCCAAAAAGAGCTAGTGCCCTGTGTTAAAAGCAGAACCCTCAATTTACCCCATGCTTTATGAGTGAAAACAGAAGATGCTTGAATAAATATGGTTTTCTTACGGTCCGGAGCCAGATTCTTCTTTATTAGGAAATAAGGTCAAGGATTCTTGAGTCAGAAGAGGCATTTCATGCAAGGCCAATCTCAGAAGCACTTCTGCAAGACAAGGCTGTAGTGCCACTGCCCATCCAGGTCAAGGATGTCACACTGCTATCCTCAAAAGAAGCCCCAGTATGACCCAAGTCTCCACTGCTCCACCAGAGCAAAAGTCTGATGGCGAGGGCAGAGCCTCTTTAACGGAAGAGGCGCCTTTCTGTGAAGGTAGAGCTTGTAATTGGGACAGAACTGCAGCTCCTATAGTGGAGTCTGTCTAAGGTTGACTGTTGCCAAAGCAATATCAGAGTCCTACATAAAGCAGCTGTGCTTTGTGCCAGTGGAGGTTAGCCCTCTCATCAGAGCAGGCTGCTCTCATCACCTGTAGTTTGGCCCAGAGAGGCACATATGCACTGGCTGTAGGTGCACAATCTCTTGGACCGGTTCAAGGCACGTTTGCTCCATAGGAGTTGGATCTGCAACAGAGGTAGCAGTAGAAACCAGAAGATACCAGGAAAAGAGGGTGCTGTGAAAATGAGGAGGAAGGCAACAAATTAAGGCAGGATTAAATGCCGTCTGCTGCCCCATTACCAAGCACACTTCCAAGTCTGGTGAGAAAATAGTACATAGCTGTCAACTTTTCCCTTTTCTTGAGAGGAATCCTATTCGGAATAAGGGAATTTCCCTTAAAAAGAGGAAACGTTGACAGCTATGAATAGTAGGGCTATGACAACTCACACCTGAAAGCTTTGTGCTGCAGTTGTGATGGAAGTTGAGAAAGAGAGAGCAGCAGCAGCACTTTGAACACACAAGGTGAGACCTGGGGGGAAATGGAAATGCAGTCTCTTGAGGGAAATAGTGTCTGGATATTTTCAGTACAAAATAAAGGAATGAATGGGGTCGGCACATAGACAGGGTGTGTGGGGGAGACAGAATCTAGCGTGGAAGCACTCCTAACTGCAAATTTGAATGGCTTTTGGAGGGGGTCGAGATCTTTACATAACTCTTAACAGAACGCAAAACACAGTTTTGAAGTTACTGCTGGAAAAGTAACATAGTTCTGCTATATGGATATTACCTGCTGACTGTTACATGCACAATGAAACAATTTCACAAGGGGGGGGGATATCACAGGCAAAACAATGAAAATAATTTGGAGACAGTGAAGAATTTTTTCGAACAGTGCACATTGTATGTCTGCTGGAATGGTCTGAGTTTACACTGTATTGTAAATACTGAATTCAAACATAGACTAAACCATTTCTCTTTGTCCAGCCAACCCCACAGGGTGCTGGTAACTCCTGTCCAAGTTAGCTGTGGAATTCAACAGTATTGTTCCACTTGTTGATGGAAAAATTTATTTAAATTTGCCCTTTCTTTTAACTGTGGCAAGAGATGTTCCTTAGTGAATGAATAATCAATCAAGCACATCATTTGCAGAATGAATGATGGGTATAGCTACCCATATAATCTGGTTGTGATGTAAGGTTTAGCCTGCAAAACAGATCAGGTCCAGTGGAAGCAATATATCTTCTACAATCAAGGCTACCATATACTCAGAACTGTGCAGCACCATATCCAATTCTTCATGAATGTTGTGTTTATTCTGGTGCAATGGTACCTGAATTACAGGGGCTTTTTCATTGTGTTTTTGTGAGAATTATATTGTGAGTTTTGATGCTTTTTTAAAAAAAAAACCCCACCTTTGTTTTACACATACATTTTCTCTGTGTGCTGATCCCCCCCCCCCCATTATTCTGTATAGGTGTGTCCTAATGCTCAGGTTTAGTCATATCTTTGAGACATGTTTTTATAATTTTGTGCAGACTTGCTGTGAAGTAAATTAGCATTTTTTGTGGCTGTGTGGGGCATATTACAAAATGGCTGCTGTGTGGCATGATATAAAACAAAATGGCTGCCACATCTGAAAGATCAAAGAGAGAGCGGGAGCCACAAAATGCTGCAGCTGTTGAAAGAGGGGGGCCCATAAGACCATCAAGTCCAGGATCTAAAATTGCTTAACTGCATCATTATGCATCATTATGCCATTGCCCTTTATGTTTTGCACATCTCCTAGATTTTGCAATGCAATTCTTGGCTTTTAGGGGGGGGGGGGATAGCAACATTGATATAAAATGTGCATATTTCATTCTTATATCCTTATATTGGTTATATAATGCACATTTTAGGGAAAATCCATACAAAAAGAAAACTATTTTTGGTACGTTTCTTAAAATTGCAGATATGAGACTCACAAATGAACACATATAAAATTGTCATGGATCAGAAATAGACTGATCATATTAAACTCATATAAAGATTTATGCCCAACTAACCATTTAGTTAATAAAGTAAAACTCCAGTTAATTGATTTAAGGATTTCTTTAGCTAGCTGACAGGATTACTCAGGACTTCTACTTCAGCCTATTCCCCATGTCTGCTGCAGCCGGATGCCACGTCTTATTCCTGGAATCTGTTGATAGCATCAGGACCATTAGAAAAAGGGCAAATATTGCTCAAGAGCTGTCTGCTTGCAGTTTGGCCAATCCCATTCCAGCTCTATGTGGCATCATATTCATTATGGCAATGCCATCTGCGCTGGGGGTAGGCTTGATGCCAGTTTAATCAGCAATTGGCAATCAGGCACAGTGGAGTGAAGGTAAGGTTGGGTGTTTGACCGGTCAAAAAAGGCATTGTCAATTGACCTTTCAAATATTGTGAAATAATGCTCAAGTCTCTCTCTCGCTCTCTCTTTTAAGTATTAATAGGCAGTCAGTTTACTGATCAACAGATAATATTTGACCAGGTAGTTTGCCAACATGCCAACTCTGAGTGAGGAGCAAAGTAGATAAGGTGGGGGAAGCTCTAAGGTAGGCCATACCATTCTTATACCTTGAGTTAAGAACTTAATTCGTTCTGGAGGTCCGTTCTTAACATGAAACTGTTCTTAACCTGAAGCACCACATTAGCTAATGGGGCCTCCCGCTGCCGCTGCGCCACCAGAGCACGATTTCTGTTCTCATCCTGAAGCAAAGTTCTTAACCCGAGGTACTATTTCTGGGTTAGCGGAGTCTGTAACCTGAAGCATCTGTAACCCGAGGTACCACTGTAAAGCAGGGGTGTCATTTAGAGAACAGAACAAGTGGATGAGAGGGGGTGCTGAACTCACATTTTGTCTCCCCGCAAAACCATGTCTCCCCACCAGTTTTCTCCCAGTGGGGTTCCATGACCATAATTAACCCCCACCAGGAAGACACAGTTTGGGGGAAAGCATATGCAGGAAAAAATGTGGCCCTCCCTTCCAACCATCCTGAGCAGACCAAAAATACAATAATTATTTCACTTCTTGGTACAGTTAAACAAACTCAGGATGGCTGTCGTTGCCATCAATGACACAAGCTTGATTATAGAGGGAAATAGGATTGTGTTTTGATATTTTACTTTGTTTTTAGTTCACAATTGAGTCAAGTCCCTCCCCTCCCCTCTTTCATTTCACTTTGTGACTGGCAGTGCTTTCGAAATGGTTAATTATAGCATGTAGACTGCTTGAAATGAGCTTAGAAATCTGAAAGGGAGGTTTCCTTCATTAACTGAGAAAGCGGCACACAGTCTATTTGATATGAAAAATAGTCCAAATTACAGTCGTATTCATGGCCTGCTGGAATGGTGGGGTTGTTTTGGAATTTTTTTGTGGTGTTTGCAGAGGACTCTTGCCAAGAAACCATTCTCTCAGGAAATGATAAATGGCAGTTTTGAGACTTGAGTGGCCTGCACTGTATGTCTTCGTAACTGCTGACTCAATCATGTATATTCCTGATGTCTGTCACATTCTGAAAATGGGGGATTTATGGTCCTGATTCACAAGCCCATTATTGTTCTGCAGTTTGGGGCTTTTATATGTCATCTCCAGAGTGTTTGTTTTAAATGCCTTGCAAACAAATTTTTAAAATGACTTCTCGCATGAGCGTACCTTCCTTGTGAATTTAACTCTCATTTTCCAAGAGTGCTTTGCAGTTTCTTTACAGAGGTTTCGCTGCAGATAAAGGTTATTCAGATAACCTTTTCCACTCCTCTCTGTGTTCAGGACTGGGTCCAGATATATGTAGGCCCTGTCCAGCAAGACGTCTTCCCCTACACTGTGAATCCATACTAGTCACTTCTCTGATCCTGTGTCTAGCTTCCTCTCTCTCCCTCCTACATGCCGAGGGGCTGAACTAAGAATTTTTGGAAGAGACATGGCTGCTGTGCATTCAGCTGATGGGCCCATCCTACAGTGACAGAGTGATTCTTTATGTTCTGTCCAACCAGCTAAAAAAGCCAATGCAGCTAAAAAAGCCAATGCAATTCTGGGCTGCATCAATAGGAGTATAGCATCTAGATCAAGGGAAGTAATAGTGCCACTGTATTCTGCTCTGGTCAGACCTCACCTGGAGTACTGTGTCCAGTTCTGGGCACCACAGATCAAGAAGGACACTGACAAACTGGAACATGTCCAGAGGAGGGCAACCAACATGGTCAAAGGCCTGGAAACGATGCCTTATGAGGAACGGCTAAGGGAGCTGGGCATGTTAAGCCTGGAGAAGAGGAGGTTAAGGGGTGATATGATAGCCATGTTCAAATATATAAAAGGATGTCACATAGAGGAGGGAGAAAGGTTGTTTTCTGCTGCTCCAGAGAAGCGGACACGGAGCAATGGATCCAAACTACAAGAAAGAAGATTCCACCTAAACATTAGGAAGAACTTCCTGACAGTAAGAGCTGTTCGACAGTGGAATTTGCTGCCAAGGAGTGTGGTGGAGTCTCCTTCTTTGGAGGTCTTTAAGCAGAGGCTTGACAACCATATGTCAGGAGTGCTCTGATGGTGTTTCCTGCTTGGTAGGGGGTTGGACTCGATGGCCCTTGTGGTCTCTTCCAACTCTGTGATTCTAGGTTTGAGGAAGAAAAGGGAATGGTGATGATAATGACTGAAGTACTGAAATAGATTCCCAAATTAAACCTCAATCTTTGTGTAGCTTTCTCACTTTCAGATACGAGAATTTGCTAAGCAACTCTGATAGACGTAAGTTGAGGATAAACACATTTTCAGGAGTCCGGTACCCTTCAGAGATACTGTAGTCTAGAAAGGGACTGATCTCCCTTGATGGTGAATGTATTTCAATTAATTTTCTGTCTGTCAGTTTTTGGTGAGTTGACTGCCAGGTCAGATTTGTTTTGACGTATTTTATCCCGTTACCTGATTTCTATAGAATGCAATGCTTTTCAAAATGGCAACTAATACTTAGATTTTAGGCCCTTTAAATCAGTCGGGATGTGAATAAACATTGCAGGAGAT
The DNA here is from genome assembly GCF_965153285.1 of Podarcis tiliguerta. Taxonomy (NCBI): domain Eukaryota; kingdom Metazoa; phylum Chordata; class Lepidosauria; order Squamata; family Lacertidae; genus Podarcis; species Podarcis tiliguerta. Next base: position 63,447,496 of record NC_139534.1, read on the forward strand.
GTTGACTGAGCTCTAGAACTGGAAGTGTGGAGTTCTGTAGAGTCACAGCAATAACTAATGCTGACACGGGCTTTGAATAAAACAAGGCATTTCTCCCAACTAGTCCTCATTTTGCAGGACAACCCCCATCTGGCAGTTTGTGAAGTTATCCTACCTTTCCCTCTTCACTTTGTAAAGTCTTCACCAGGGCTTCCTGTGCTGTATAATTTTGAGCGCAATTTTGAGGTTGAAAGGCAGTCGGTGAAGCACTTAAGGATGTTTGCATATTTGATGCATGAACAGTTCCATGGACACGCATGATGCCAGTGGGACAACTCACCTGCTGTGCTTGATCAAAGCCTTACTTAACGAAGCACTCCCTACAGCCTGTAAAGCTCATAGGGATAGTTCGTTGTTCAATCGAAAAGGCATCGCTCATAATAACTATACTTGCTTGAACTTCCACTTCATTTAAATTTCCCCTGCACAGTTTTAATGAGCATTGCACCGTGGATATATATGTCCCTTCTTACCGTATTTCCGTGAGCCATGTAGTTTGTAGGGGTTTTGTTTTTCTTTCTTATTTCTGCAGAACTATAGTAGTAATAGAATACTGTCTGTCTCCTGCGGTGGCTGATTTAAAACTTTTGCCACAAATGGTGACCCCCCAAGTTAGCGGTAGGCATGATTAGTACAGGTGTTCGCTATATGCACAAAAGCACTTGTAAGCTGTGGGTCTCTTGGCAGAGGTCAAGTTCATGTCATCTTCTACACATGGAAAGCTTCTTTGTCCAGCTCTGATATACAAGCCTGCTCCAATAATGAAATTAGCCATAGAATTGTAAATAGACTGCAGTTGGGGGAGAGGGGAAGGAAACCTCGTGTTGACCTCTTCTATTATGTAATCACCGCTGTGCACAGGAGTTGTGGGCTCTGCTTCTATTGGCAGCTGAAGTATTGTTAGCGGGAATTTAGCCTACAAATGATCCAAAACGTTCTGGGAAAGTAGACGAATTGTACTAGGAAATCCTAAAGCTAGCTGTAAAGCCTTCATGGTAAGAAGAAGAAAAATACCCCGTGCTTTTCTTAAAAGCATCTTTTTTAAAAAAGCTAAGTGATGACACAGTTGAGAAGTGAACTCAAGTTCAAACCTCAGCCCATGTTTTCTCATATTGGTTACCTCATTCATATATCTTAATCATTCAAGGGCCCATGGGGAGATGAAGGCCAACTTGCCAACTCCGTACCTCTCAGGAGGTGCTCAGAGTTTTGCATGTCTATGACCCAAGTAAGAATAAGCCGATAGTTTGACACACACAAATTGGCGGTAAAATCTTAGGCTTGAAAACACAAATTCAATTTAAGGTGTAAAAGATTGATTGTTGCACTTTGTGTCTGAACATGCACATTCCTTTTGTGTTATTCTCATTTCTGATTGAGAAATCCTCAGGTTTATTAGGTCCATACGCCCCTTTCCTCTTTTAATGTGACCGTAAGGAGGAGTTGATAAGTTTTTACTCGTGTCTTCCATTAACTGAAGTTTAGCATTGCATCTAAAACCTAATCAGTGGTTAATTTTAACCATGGCTTGAAGCAAGATAGCTTTATCAACTATGTTTTGAAGTTGGCTTTTTTCCTTAAACCATGGTTAAGACTACCTTTAGTTTGCTCATGTTCAGACATAATGCTAAAGTGATATTAAAGTTTAAAACTGAAGTGTAAACTTCCAATATTCTTGAAGGGGGAGAGAGGGGACAGGCAATATTTTATCCTTACGTCTGAATTTGCTACCACCTTCTTAGCCTAACTTTCTGATATAAATGTTGTTTTGCCAGCCCCACCATCCACACTTAGGCATGGACATCTGGGGGAAGGAAGCATAGACCTCCTGGAATCCTACTTACGCAGGATCTAAATATCTAAATCAGGCAAACTATGGCAAGTCATACTTTGAAGCCACAATTTGAACTATATTTACAAATCAAATTAGAAGCCATTCCAACCGCCAGTTCAGACATCATGGCTCACTATGGTTAGAGGAAATTCAGAAAGGGAGAAGGAGAATCATCATGTGAAAGAGAAGGCAGTGCCCAAGGCTACAACATATTACCCGTCCTCCAAAACATTTGTAGATTTGTCTGGAGCTGATAAATTATCATGCACTGCTGGTTCCTGCTTACACAGTTATGAAGATTATTTTAAAGCCTGAAAATGATCCTCACTCCATAATAACTTCTGTGATTGTCCTGTATACAACTCCCATAACATTTTCCCATCCCAAAACAGTGGATAAATATTGACATATATGGAAACATGTGGTATACTACCGAATAAGCTGCTTGTCAGCTATCATTTTGAAAACAAAAGGTTACATTTTCCAAAGAAAAGGTATGGTTGTTTCAGATTCCCTCCTTTGGCCACTATGAAAGCCAGTTGAGCATTGTTGTTGTGACTGCGGTTTCCACCATCTCTGACCATTGGCCATGATGGTGGTTGTAGTACCAACAACATCTGGAAGGGGCCAGATTGGAGAAGACTTCTCTAAAGTATTTGACGCGGGGTGAACCTTACAGATCCATGCAGTAGTGTTAGAGTCCCTTCTGATATTTTCTCTAGGTGACAAGGGGGCTTCTGCAGAGTAACTTCCCATCATGCCGCTCAGTAATGTCAGAATTCTAAGGTGGTGTGAGAGGGCCCCATGTCATGGCTCATTCCCTCACCAAAGTTGCCCTTTGAGGAACGGGAGCAGTGCTTGTGTAAGAAGAAGCAATGCGATTACCTCCTCCCACATGACCACAAACCTCCAGTCCAATCAAGTAGTAGCATATATATTGATATTTGCATTTTATAGGCAGGAAATTGTAGGCGAGGGATGGAGACTTGCCTCTGAAATTCATTGCTGAATACTGAAGTATATTTTGGTCTCCCAGGCCCATGCTTCTAATATTTATTATTTATTTGCTCCTTACTACCCTGCCCTCTAGGGCAAGCCCTCACAAAGTAGCTTAAATTAAAATGCTAAAAGTAATGAAACCATGGAATTAAGAACTTGTAATAAAAACAGTAGCCAATAAAAGTTTGCATGTGTGGTGTGTGTGTACATACATACATATAGGACCAGAGGAAGAGAGAGAGAGCACACAGAGAAATTCAATAAAAATCTCAGTAGAATTTTAAAGTCTTTAAGGCCCAGCCTGCCTAAAGGTCACAAAACAGAGTTTGGGATGTGGGGAGGGATTTCCTCAAGAGGGAGGGCCACCACTGAAAAATGTAACCCAGTGGACCACTCTGTCTCTCAAGTGAGGGAAAATGTGAATATTCATCTGAAATATTGCCTGCTCCAAAACAGCAGCAATGTCTCAAGGAAAGTTTGTAAGATAAAATCATAACATGAGACGAAGAGCCAGGGGCATGAAAAGACTGCACTGCTTTGATATTTCCTGTTCCTTTTTGCCATAAATTCATCTCTGATAATAAAGCACTGAAAATTGCATTTGTGCAGCTGGAAGGGGACTGCAAACCATCCAGTCCAAATCTCTGCCCTCAGGCGAGAGCCGTTAATCCACATCACAGATTAATGCCACTGCAAATGAACACCTATCACCCATCAGAGGATGCAGAAACAAACTTGGTGACCTCTGACACAGATCCCTGCCCCATTCAAAGAACCTCTAAAGGACATTCATTTTGTAGGTTACAAGTACAGCATGATCAGTGGGCCATGCTGCCACTGGGAGTAACCATGTTGTAGGCACCTCCCATATGATCTCCCCAGTCTATATAGATTTTTATTTTTTAGTGGCGTGGGATGCAGCCATTGACCAGCAGAAACCCCCCCCCCCCATAAGCCCACCAGCACAAAGGACCAGAACTGGAATATTAAGGATGAGCAAACCAGGTCTCAGTAAATGAATTGTGGAATGCCATTTTCCACTGAGAAGACTACGCCCCTAAAGTCACATTTTCACTAGCATTTCAAACACAATCTTCCACTGCTGCTTGTAAAAGGGGGAATCTGAAGGTGTAAGAAGCTTGTTTATATAAGTAAATAAACAAATAAAGCCCGCAGAGTTAAACCTTCTTCGTTCCTCTTTAAAAGCAACACTGTTGCCTGAGCGTAGTGAGATGTGAAATATAACATATGCAGTGCTGAACTGAACCGACGTGATACATGGCATGTTTGCTTTAAAAGACGGGAACAATCTCAAATCTGGTTTGAATTAAAAAATGTATGTGCGAGACACAGAGGGAAGGCGGGGTAGGGGGGAGCCATTGTCTTAGCCAGCATCTAATAAAATAACTGTTTGAGAAGAGAGGGAATGTCTGCCTTGTAACAGCATAACTGTTAAATGCATCAGATGAAAAAAATGTATTTATAGCACTAGAGACCTGTGAGCGTTTTATCTCATTCTTTTCAGTCCTTTTTTTAATAATAATAATAAAAAAATCTTGGCATCTCCAGGACATACTATGATGAACCAGAACCAGAACAGCTACTCAACGGTGAAATTATCAGCAGGCACAGGCAGGGGGTTATTAGTCATAGCCTTAGTATCACACTGGAATGAGAGCCAAGGATTCAAGAAGCGTAGCAGTCCATTTTGGAAGGGAACCAAGGTGTGTGTGCGCACACACACACACACGTGCTTACGGTGAGAGAGGCTTTTCAGAGGTTCTTTTATTCCTGCTAGAGTCACTTTGCTTTTTTGTTAACCCTAAGTATTCCAGTGCACCAAGTTCATAACAAGAAACAAGAGTTGAAAAGATGTTGCTGCTGAATTGCAAAACCTCTCACGGCAATCAAAAATAAGTGGTTTTAAAAATCTGTAGTAAAAGTAGAAATACTTTAATTAGCAAGGAGAAAAGGAATAGGGAAGCATCCTCCACCTTGCTGCTTCTCTCAGGAAATTCACATCAGTTTGCTGGAGTAGGGTTGCTTCCAGGCAACCTGCTTACTGAACATTCATCCTGCTTTGTTCGCAGGGAGGTTTGATGATGTTGCATCAAAGCTAATGTTATATCCCACACTTTCTAGGGCTTTTTCCTGTCACTTTCCTGATTGCAAACAAAACCTAATACAGTGGTACCTCAGGTTATATACGCTTCAGGTTACATACGCTTCAGGTTACAGACTCCGGTAACCCAGAAATAGTGCTTCAGGTTAAGAACTTTGCTTCAGGATGAGAACAGAATCGTGCGGCGGCAGCAGGAGGCCCCATTAGCTAAAGTGGTGCTTCAGGTTAAGAACAGTTTCAGGTTAAGAACAGACTTCCGGAACGAATTAAGTACTTAACCCGAGGTACCACTGTATTTTGGGGAAGCAGGTTTGTTGTGCATTGCCTCCCAATCAGCTATAATTGTGCAGCCTGAATTCACCAGTATCTGATTGAATCCCACCCAAGAATAGTGAGTGTCTGGAAGCACCCTATGTTTTTGTGCCCCAAATGTCATTCTTTCCTCAGTGGAAGGAGCTCTGACACAAGACATGTGGTCATAGGGAGCTACTTAAGGAAACAATATGATCCTGGTTACATGTAAGGGACTGCAGGTTCCCAAGCAGTGACTTGACCATCTTTAGGAAGATGTGGTCCAGCTTCTCTTTATGTATTTAGATGTGAATGGAGAACCTGGGACATCTTCTATGATGTATGATGTTTCTTTGCCTCTCCTTAGGGCCACTTTATTTGTTTGTCTGCATTGTTGTTTTTTAAGTGCGTATATGTATTAGGAAGTCATGCTCATACAGAAAGTTGCCCAAATTGTAATGTGTGTCAGACAAGCCTTAGAACCATCTTCCTATACCCTAACCAATGAATAAGGTGCATGGTAAATTATAAGTTACATTTTTCAAATATTTCGGCATTGGGGCCAATAGCATTGGAGCTCTTTACGCAATTGTGTCCTGGCTCTCCCAGTCAGAAGAGGAACTGGAACCCATGAGGCTTTTATTTTCAGACTAGAGTGGTACATAAGGCAGTCACAGGTTGCAAGAATCAGTGGTTACATGAGAGCTGAAAGGCATGGCTAATCACAAGCTGAGACATTGAACAAACAAACAACACACACCCTGCAACAGCCTTTGGAAGGATGGGTCAGGCACAGCAGTTAACATGGCAAGCAGCTGGAGTCCCATGACTAGACAAGCAAACGGGCAGCCCTTTGAGTGAGCTGGCTAGGTGAGGTCTGTGTGTGCTGGCATTTCCATGTCCTGGGTTATGGAGGGTGAGGTAGGGGGTTCAGATTTGCTCCCAGCTGCCTCCCCTGAGAGTGAGGTTCCTGTGTAACAGGGGAATATGCTGGAGGTAGCTCCTCATCTGGAAACACTAGGAGGGGCATGTCTGGAAAGGAAGTAACCAAAGGCACCCCTGAAAGTTTGCCTGAGCAGATCTGTACCCCCTAACCTGCTGGGATCCTCTCCAAGGTATTCCACATTTAACTTCTCAAGCTCCTCACACTCCTCCTCAGGTTCGGACCATCCATTCCATAGGACTCATGAGTGGCGGCTTTGCTCATGATTACAATAAACCTTAGGGGTTGATTCGAGAGAGTTGATTTTTGAGACATGGCTGAATGGCAGTCGCTCGTCCTCTTGGGTTTCATAGTACAGGTGACTCTCAACTTATGCAGGGGTTATGTTCCGGGGATAGTGCATAAAGCCCAAATTGTGTATAGTCAAAACACATTGGGTGCAATGGAGGGTGGGATTGCCAAAGTTTTTTTCCCCTGACACCCACCCCCTAGTTGCCCCATTTTATTTACAGTCGTACCTTGGAAGTCGAACAGAATCCGTTCCGGAAGTCCGTTCGACTTCTGAAACATTCAAAAACCAAAGTGCAGCTTTTGATTGGCTGCAGGCAGCTCCTGCAGCCAATCAGAAGCTGTGGAAGCCATGTCGGACATTCGGCTTCCAAAAGAACGTTCGGAAACCGGAACACTCACTTCCGGTTTTCAATCATTTGGGAGCTAGAACGTTCGACTCCCAAGGCATTCGGGAGCCGAGATACAACTATTTATTTTTTAAATTGCCTAGGGCGCAAAGCTGCATGCAAACATGTTAAATACACGTGAGGTTTGAGTTACCTATATTCTTGGAAAAGACAGGCACGCTTTGGTAATAAGGCACAATGCACAGTCCAAGCTACAGCCAGCCACCCACCCCACCAGGCACACAGGTGAGCAGGGGGCAACAGCAGCTGGGCTGTGAAGATCAGATGCAGTTCACAAGCTCATCAGACCTCTAAAGTTGGTTGAAATGGGTGCTTGCTTTCTATTGGTGCAGATGGCGGGTGAGTGGTGTAATGCCATAATGCCTTTATCCAAGTATGGATAGTAATCTGGAGGAGCAGATACATAACAGGTGTGTGAGAGAGAGAGTTCATGCATGTGTGCATTTTAGTGACATCTTGTATGAAATATTGACTGCTAAGAGCAGTATAAGAGGCACTTGTTCTAATGTTACTCTCATTGGCGTGCACTTAATTCATCTTCTAAGTATAAATGTTTCAGTTGAAAGCGCTAAAGAATAATCTCTTGCCTTTTTGCTGTCCTCCCCCCCCCCTCCATTAAACTGGCTGCATCCAGAAACTGTGCTCACCCCCCAAACCATAGATGTTGGACAGCGTGTTAGCTTGAGTATTCCCATATGTTTTGAGTAATGTTTGATTTATCTACAACAAGATTCAGCCACTAGTTGTAATTATTTGAGGACTCTCTGAAATGGGAGATTAATTCTCTAAGTGCCATGTTACTTTGAGTACTTTGTACAGTGTTGTAATAACCACTAAGGTATGTCTCAAGAGTTTCAGCAGAAAGCAAAGATAGTAAGATTTCAGAATACTTCCTTTACTTACTGCCTTTTATCTTCATTCGACTCCTTCCATAACTGTTCGAGCTGCTAACAGGATTTGCGGTCTCAAGAGTGAACATGGGTGGGTGTCTACTTCCACATTTTTGGGTCCAAACAACTTTGTATGAATAGAGAGCTTACACCTACCTTGCATGCTTGTGTGTGTGAATCCACAATCAGACAAGTGTAAGCCAGCTGCATTCTCTCTGCAACATAGGGACCCAACAGTGACCTTGACTCCACTGGGAGTTGGGGAAATCAGATGAACGGCATATGCATATTTCCTTTGAGGCAAGCCATAGCAGGGAAGCCCGGGCACTCTCCATGCTCCCACTCAGACTTTTGGCTTGTTTGTTATAATTAAAGGCTTTATTCCAGAATTCACTACAGCATACTGACATAGGTTGGGTTACAGGTTGCAAAGTCAGAAGGCACCGCAGAGCTCTAAAGTATAAGATAAGTTGTTTTCCCAACAACTGACACTCCTCTTGGGCTCTTCTTCTGAAGAGCAGGGTAGGAAGAGTCATTTGTGAAGTTGGCATCCCAAGCCTTGGAACAGACTCAACCAAGCAGATGGGCAGTCCTCTGAGTAGGAAGTGCCCAGTCTGTACAGGCTGGTACAGTTGCCTCTGCATACATCCCTGGAGATGGGAGCAGCAGGGACAATGGGGCCAGCTCACTGTCAGACTTATCCCTAAGCACCTCCCCTGAAGGGGTGGGGTGCTTCACTAATGGGAAATTTCTGGAGCCACAGCAGCTGGCTGCGACACAGCACTTGGACTACCTGATGACACTGGGGCAGGTCACTCTCCTGGCAATCCACTCAGTCCCTCCTCCACACCCGGATCACCACCTCCCAATCCACTGGGCCCCTCTCCAGGATCTAATGCTTCTGACTTAGCATCCTCCAGCAGTATCTGAGACAGCAGGCCAGATTATGGGGCCCAGGACAGACTGTGCAGTTGCAGGGGAGAACAGATGAGGCTCTCAGAAGGAACAGGTGACTGCTGGTACTGGTCTTCCACCACCACAGCTGCCACCTGAGATGGTTGCTTCATGTGCCCAATGGTAGGGCCTGACTATCCAACTCCCCTTCCGTCAAGGCAGAAGTCCATTTTAAATGATAAGTAAAGTGGTGCAGAACCTACTACCATTCAGCTGCAACTGAACATGTGGCCCATTGGATTTGGAAAACAAAGGCTTCCTAATATGCTGACACTCGTAGGTGTGCCTTATTTGCACTTTAGAAACTGCCAAATGTTCACTGCAGGATTCATCTGTTATCTCAGGGCAAAATATGATTTGATGAGTAAAGGAGTTGTATTGATTTGCTGCAGGGAAGCACTCTTTTCAGTGGAGTCATTTTGGTTCAAAATTCTATGAGACGTCACCGAGCAGCTAAAAGAAAATAATGAGCATTGCAGATCCAACTAATCTGATTGTGTAAAAGTTGCAGGCCCTTTTAATATGACACATGCAGCTGCCAAAAACTGCTTGCTTTTGCATTTTGCACAAAAGAAGCAGATCAGTTTGAATTATTTTTATATTTTATTGGTATGGTTTGCTGTTTTCACTAAAAAGCTCAGAGCTGTCCAGAGGAGTTGATATTACAGCAGAGTCAGCACTTTTTTCTGCCTGCCTTGCTTTTATTACACCCCTGGCTTCGTAGCTAATTTTCTAATCAAGTAAATGTGTTTGAAAGCCTGACTCCTAGGGAAGTGTAAGGTATGCTAAATGTAAGGTACACTAAATATAGTTCAAACTTGTTTAAAGAATATGGCATCGCTTCACTTTCTGTAGGTTTTTTTCCGGCACAGCATATTAACGCTCTCCTGGGCTTCGTATGAAGCAAGCGCCTATGTGCTTTGTTCATTGTGTAGCATTGTGAGAAAACCAAATGAATAAGAGGTGCCCAAACCCAAGTCTGCAGGAGCCTGTTGTGGCAAAACTATAGAAAGTCCTGCGGCATCTTGCACACTTACCTGTGAGTAAGCATCACTGAGCATAGTGGGACTTTCTTCCAAGGAAGCCTGCATACTATAAATCCTATCCCACAATATATTTGTTAATCTTCAAGGTGCCATGGGTTTTGGTATTATATATACAGTATCAGGAAGTCTGACTGCACATTACATATAGCCTTGTGAATCCTTTTTTTTTATTAAAAAAACCTAAGTAACTAAAAACAGCTTCTGATGCAGTGAGTTGCAGGAGAGGAATGATAATGACACTATTTCTTGTGCATTTTGATACTGCTTCCCCCCTCCCCTTTTTTTTTGGCTCCCAGGCCCCTAAATAGTGAACTGCATATTTAAATACAGTAAAAAGAATGAAGCAGTGCTTTAAATCTTTCATTTATCGCTGTATATGCACATCTATGCATGCACAAACAGCAAAATGGCAGTCGGGATAAAAATAGTCTCAATTATTATAACAAGCTGGGGAGGGGGGAAATTCCCCACCAGCAAAAAGAAGAAACCAAAGGAGGTTAGATAGCATGTAGAAGGACTGCTGAACTCCATCCATTTTCCTGATCAGAATCCACCTATCAACTGTTTTGTGTCTTGCCAAGGAAATTATAGGTACCTGTATATATCCCATATTGCCAGGGCAGGGGTTGGGGAAGCAGCCTAGGGCATAATTTTGAGTTGAAGAATGTCTAGAAGGGAGAGTAAGGTAGGGAATATTTCCGTTTTTTAAAAAAGAATAAGACAGAGAAAATGTACCCATTTGTGTACGTTATACACAGTTTGGCTCTTGGGGGCAGAGAATGACTAATTCATACATCCCTTGTTTTGTTTATTTGCAGTGCAATAGGCAGGCACCTAAACCCGCGTTTAGGGACGCGGGTGGCGCTGTGGGCTAAAGCCTCAGCGCCTAGGGCTTGCCGATCGAAAGGTCGGCAGTTCGAATCCCCGCGGCGGGGTGCGCTCCCGTTGTTCGGTCCCAGCGCCTGCCAACCTAGCAGTTTGAAAGCACCCCCGGGTACAAGTAGATAAATAGGGACCGCTTACTAGCGGGAAGGTAAATGGCATTTCCGTGTGCGGCTCTGGCTCGTCAGAGCAGCGATGTCACGCTGGTCACGTGACCCGGAAGTGTCTGCAGACAGCGCTGGCTCCCGGCCTCTTGAGTGAGATGGGCGCACAACCCTAGAGTCTGTCAAGACTGGCCCGTACGGGCAGGGGTACCTTTACCTTTTTAACTTAAGCATATTATTATTGTTAATTGAATTTATATACCGCCCAAACCCCCAGGTCTCAGTAGGGATGTGCAGAACCTATCTTTTTGAGTGAGTCCTGTCATCCTAAAGGTGGTGCTCCTACAATCCAGTTAGAAGGCTTTTGGGTGGGTGTTGGAAAGCAATTGTGGGTGGGGTAGAGTTTCCAATAGCAGATTAAGGGACCCAGTGAAAGCTTGTTTATCCTAGCTTAAAACTGCACTGCTTGCTTAGCAGGCACCATTCCACAGGACTTCCTGTGGTACCCAAAAGCACCATCTACAGTTCATGGCTATCCTTATTTTTCTTGAAGTGCAAGTTGAATAGATTTCTCTTACAGTCATTTCAACTACGTTAACTGGCTTCCTTATTATAGGGCAAACAAAATAATTTCTCTTCCATGGGGCTAGTATTTCTTACTGTACCATCTCACGGCTTAATCTGGGGTTAGGAGTTTGAGGACTGCAGCCTTTGTCTTGTATTGGGGGGGCAGGGAAACCCAGCTGCAGTGCATCCACCAGCACCTCGTATTTTTGTGGTCTCTGTATCTGCTTCTCAGCAAGTGTCCAAATCGTTTGACAAAAACAGTCTTCTCTTTCGGCCGAGAAATATTTGAGCCGTATTTGAAAGGATCCAGGTTTGTTGATGTTTTTCAGACTTATTATCTTTCGGTGTCCTGAACGATCCTTGGACAATAACCAGACGTGAATAGATTGATTTCTCTGAAGCTGGAGTTTTAGCAGCTTCAGCACCTTTCATGGGCTTTGCTAGGGAGGTGGGGAGAGGTGCTGCTTTCCAAACTAAGGCTAGATTAGGGGTAACTTCTGCATAGACATGGTGCAGCATGAAACCTGTAATTCAGGTTGCTAGTCAGTAGTAGTAGTAGTAGTTGTTGTTATTATTAGGTGGTCTGCTGTTTTTGAATTGAACATGAACTGAACAGCCTGCAACATTGACTTCAGCAACATTCTCATTGGGGTCTCAGTCTCTCTGTTACACACACACACACACACACACACACACACACACACACTGGGACATTTAACCCCTTCCTTTCCCTTGAGCAGCAAACAGAGGCTCTGAGAGTTCTCTGCCTGTGCACTTTAGCTGCTACTGTAACATAGCCTGTTGCTGTCTACACATGAGTGAGAGGGTTGGAGATAAATGGGAGGATTCCACCAAAAGCAGCTGGTGCAGATCATGTTAGCGGAAAGTGTGCTTAAAAGCCTTTGGTCTGGCTTAAGTGGGAGAAAGCAGCAGAGGGGCATAATAAGTTGGTCCTTGGGGGCTATGCTTGAGCCCTTTTGCTACTAATTGCCAATACCTAATCTATGTAATTATTTCTGACATTTAAAAAACAAAAACTGTTGTACTTTGTCAAATCTGAAACAGTTTTTTAATGTCCAGGCATGGTCTCTCTCTCTCCCTCTCTCTCTCCCTCTCTCTCTCTCCCCCCGCGCCCCCACCCCCGGTCCCTTTACGTTCCTATTATCGCTAGAATTAAACAGAAACTAAATCCGGGCATGAGAACATTAGGTGCCCTTGTCACACTATATTGTCCGCAGCACCCATTTTGAGATAAAAGGAATCCTTTCCTATGTGAGTGGGCAAGGAATTAGCAGGGCTTTTATTCTGCCCTCCCCTCTCTAAAGTGCCAGCCAGCACAGCTAAAAGTGAAATAGAGGGGTAGAATATCTCATGCCAAGTAAATCCTGGTACAGATTATTCTCCCATGCTCTCTTATCCTTTAAGAACAAAGGAAGGCAACAGGAGCTAAACGTACTCTCCATACTGCTATTCAGTTTGTGAGGTTCCACAAATCCCTTGTTGCTGGGATCATGAAAAATTCAGTCTTCCCAACAGACACTCCTTCGTCATTTCCCAATTAACAGCATTTGTTTTGATATTGTAGATCATAGCTGAAGAGGTCAGTCTCCTCCCTACTCACCCACCCACCCACCCCTGCATGCCAACTTTTGTTCTGGCACTGCTACTATTTGTTCCAGGCCTGTAGCTCCACATTTTAAAATGAATCCCACTGAAGCAGAAGGCTGCAGCAGCGGCAGCAGCAAATCTAACAGATCTGCTGTCATGTATCGCTCTGCCCGCCGTACATCACATTCTAAGTTTCGTTAGTTGAAGCACTTTCTATTCACTGTAAGTTTAATAAATAACAGGTTTTGCACCCGTTTCATTCCAAGTCATATTTTCCCTCTTCTTACGTCACAGGCATGTGTCCTCAAGAAAAGAGGGTTTGCTGTGCAGCTTGCAGCCTTCTCTCACACTGCAGCAAAGAGCATGTCTGACTCTGAAATGGTGTGGGGTAGAGGGTTGTAACTTGGATGTCAACCTTCTCCCAGACTCTGCCCGCATGTGCATTAGAAGAGTGCTTAGGTTGTTTGTTTATCAGGGCAATCTGGCACTGCAAACTTTTCAGTGGTGCTTTATTTCTTTGGAAGACACACACATACAATGAGCTTTGTCTGAACGCCTAGGCAGCCACATCTGTGTAGTGTGGTGTTCATATGATGTGTCCCACAGCACTGCCAAAACAGTCAATGGGATTACATAAACAAGCGGCTTTTGTTTGCTACTCCTCAGTTTTGAAACTCCCTTTCTGTTGGGAGTTTCCCCAAAGACCAACTGTGAGCGTTTTTCGAGAAGTGACAAACACATGCTAATTCAGATAGGGCTTTGATACTGAATTCTAAGCAGGGGTGTATTTTAGCAGATGATTATATTAATATCATTTTTTGCATATATGTAAGTCTTATGAGGGTGGCCAGTCTTTCTACCCAGAGGACTGAAAAAGTCTCAGCTCAACCATGACATACTTTTGTGCTAATTCTGATTTTTAAATCTCTGTCTTGAATCACAGCTGAGTGGGCATTTTGTTTGTCTTTTGTAGGTAGTTCAAATGGATCAGAAGCTGAACCTCATCACAGACCTGCTGCAGCACCTGGTTTCCATCCAGCAAGGAACCCAGGGCAGCAACAAATCATCTCACAGGCATGATGTTAACGCCGAGCTCTTCCTCTCCAGCAACACCCTGCCTACCTATGAACAACTGACAGTTCCAAGGAGAATCCAGGATGACAACTCCTGATGTAACAAACAGCCCTTTTAATTGACACTGAATGTTGTGAATCTTGATGGGGGTTGGGGGGAAATTAAAGCTCATATAATCAGCCATACAAGAATTAAACAGGTCTATTGAACTAACGTTACTAACCTCAGATGCATTCTTCCAAAGGCAATTCTCTGGACAACCACAAAACCTTAAAACTCCACCCTGTGTTGATTATCAATGTGGTACTTTCATAAGTCCTGTTTTTATTCCCCGTGTGAATAAACTCTCCTACTGTAATTTGTCGCTACACTGAAAGACCAAAAAAAAAGCTAACACAAGCAAAATGTCAACCGCTTTATGTGCTTTCTTTATTAAGCACGGTTGCTGCTGTAAGCAAGTTTCTGAAGTTCTGCACAAACACCCTTGAAATAGTTTGAAAACTCCACAGCAGCTATGCTTGGTGGATGGCACCCTATGGCTCTTCAATAATGATGATACTTGAACATAGATGGTCATCTGTGTATTCTGTTTATGACTCTGCTGATAGCAATATCGTTTTACTAGTTAGATTTTAAAGGAAAATAAAGTATGTGGGTTGTATCATATAAACATACTACTGTTGTTCTAAATAATGGCAAAAGCATGCATTGTGTGATTTCCCGCCCATTTTCATTTTTAGCCTGTTACATAAGATAATGACTATAATTTTTTTAACCAAAAAACCCCACCTTTTTCTTCAGGGATGAACTAGTGCTTTAAGCCTAGTACAGTAATGTATGTAAAGAAAAGCAATGTCTATTTTATTAAGATACAGTGATTTCATGGGGATGCAGAAATATTGCATAGGGGAAATTGTTGTTGTTGAATCATACTTTGCTGCCAAAGAATTTATATGTAATATTTATCATAACCATCTGAGTGTGTTTGTCCTCAATGAGCTTTTGGAATTTATTGCTTTTTATATTGATGTGGGTCTAGTCTTGTTTCTCAATGTACTGTAACTAAGCACAGGTCTAGAGTAACTGGATCTTGTCGATAAAGGGCTTGAAATGGCAAGTTGGGGAAAATACTTAAAGCAGCTTTGGACGTTATGGAAATGCTCTACCAGCCAAGTTTGCAATCACTTCTATGTTAGCTGGTATGCTCCTCCATAATGCCCGAAAGGAAGGACTGTTAGTTAATGCTAAGATGCACATACTCTTCAGCCTCTTTGGCTGTAACAAAGAGGCACTGCTAGTTAGATATTGAAGTGCCTGGCAGTGCGCCGCTATAATGCCTGAAACTTCTGTATGCACCAGAGAACTGGGAGTAGCAGGAGCCACTCATCCTTCTGCAAGCCCTTCTTATTCGGGAAAAGAATATATGATCTGCATATGCAACAGATCAGTATCAGTATCACAGATACAATGTCTGTGCTGTCTCGCCTCATTGCAGACATAGTGCTTTTCAGGGGAGTTGGTTCACATGTGTGGTGAGTCATCAGGTGCTGAGCAATCAAAAAATGTATGTGCAAAACTCAACCAGCCCCCCAAGGGAACTAGAGAAAGAAAGTGGGTTTGATGCAATTTGAAGACCGCCCCCCCCCCCAAGGATGTGAATTGACAGTGAATTCTACAAATTCGTAGAAAATTTCTACAGCTACTTCTGCTTTAATGAGCACAATTGTAGGTTTGTACATTCTGCAGCAAGGAATGAAAAATTTCCCTGGCATAGAATTTCAATTCTATTTCTGCGGCCCTGAGTAAGGTACTTAAATATATGGTACAATATCATGGTGATCAAGCCAAGCAAGCTGCAGCTGAGACCACAGGGATTCTGGGATATTCCTGATAATCTAGATAGAAAATAGAAGGCAAGCCCTGCTACTCATTCCACATAGTTGTGGTATTTTTTAGGGGAAGGACTGAGTATGAAAGAGCTCTCCTCCAACCTTGGCTGTGATTCTGCTATGCTTTTGTGAGCATAGCATGCATGCCCACATCTCAAGAAAAAGATTGTGTACGATCAGCCAGAAAATAATGTAAGGGAAAGTTACTTGTCCTGGTCCATTGACCGTTTCTTAGTCTTCTGTTAATGACCTCCTGGGCCACTATCAGATTACGTGAATGACCAACACTTAGCACCTCAGGTCTCCATACAAAAGAGGTCTTCTAAGTTTCTGTCTTTGACACCCAAAGGTGACAGGCATATCAACTAAAGTGAGGGACAGACTGCACACATGCCAGTGGTCTCAAAATCAAGCAGCGCGAAGGCTGTGGCATAACACCTGTCCTCACTAAACAGCATTCTTTCTATGGGTGCGGTAATGAAATGAATGAACACTTTGTTCTCTGAGAGCTGCCTTGCACATCATATTTTAGCAGATACACATTGGAGCTGGAGTTTGTGTCCACCAAAAACAGTGCTTGAATGACTCCAGTATCTGTAGGGCAACCTGTGGCCCTCCAGATGTTGCTTGATTAGAACGGCTACCGCAGGGGTCAGCAACCTAAGGCCCATGGGCCAGAAGCGGCCCATGGAGGCCATTTAACCAGCCCACGAGCCACCCCCAAACCGAGCCGCCCGCTTGGCGAGTCCCTGTGCGCTGCACTAAACCGGCACAGTGTGGCGCGGGGACTCTCTTCTGCTGCTCCAGAAATCATTTCTGCGCATGCCCAGACACTGGAAATCGCGCTTTTCAGTGCCTGTGCATGCGCAGAAGTGATTTCCGGACATGCCAGACGTGATTTCTGGCGTCATGCTGCTCTGGCCCGGCCCGTGGAGGATCTCCGCGGGAGTGATCCAACCCATGCCCGGTCAACCTTGCCAACCCCTGGGCTACCATCTCTGACCGTTGGCATGCTGGCTGGCACAGATAAGTCGAGCAACATCTGGAAGACCACAGGTAGCCTACCTCTTTATGTTAAGAGTTAACTGCTGCTTCAAATGTCACAGGTTTTCTTATATATGCAGCAGCAGTGTAGTCTATCAAGGAAATTCTATACCCAGCTATCCTAACACAGCATCTAAGTGAATCCCTTGCACATGTTGTAGCAGCAAAACTCCAGTATAACATACTGATACCTTCTGAGTCCTGCAAATGCTGCACTCCTAACAGAAATTATATGGTATCTTGAAAATCTGAACTGAATCCCATTGCCCACTTTCGATTAATTTTAATGGGTGTTAGCTTAGACTTGAAAAACTAGCACTTTCTGTGAATTCACTTTGATGCTTCTGAAGTGACATTCTCCCTCTTTCTACACCTGCAGTAATTCTATAAGGAATTCAATTCTATAGTTTTGTATCTTCTATCTATGCCTACAATATTTCTTTTGGCAATCTAAACTGACTGCAGAATATAGACTATTTTTGACAAGAATGCACTGCTAAAATCCTAACTGGAAAACTTTTGTTGGTAGTCTAGGATTCATAAGGGATTGTTCTGGCAGGCATACCTTTTTGCACACGGTAATTTTCTTATCTTCTTTCTTCTGTGGTGATTTGTAGGAAGCAAGTAAATGTAACACCCTCACCAGTTCGGTTTCAAAAACAGCAAACGTATCCTAAAATCAGGGAAATGGGTGCTTAAAATCATGGTAGTTGTTTTTTTAAAAAAAGAAAACATTTTTCAGCATATTGGTACGGTGGTGGTTTCAGATATTTGTAAAAGAACAAAATTGTAAAATAAAGTTTATCCAAGTAAGTAGCTGCATTAGATCTTTAACTCTTCCGTTTCATATATTTTAATAGAATTGGATGCTGGAAATTCTGGGGCAAGAACAGGACATGATAGCTGCATAATACAGTTACACAGGGCTGGCTCTACCATTGGCAGAGTAGGATTGCCTCAGGCAGCAGATGCTAGGGGGCAGTGGCTGCAACCCCTGGCTGTTCCTCCTGAGCCCTCTGACTGGATCCTTCTACTGGAGGACAGAGGTGTGCATGATACACAGCCTACCCTGCATGCCTAAAATATCCTCCTTCCCTCAAGTGCGATGGAGGATGTTGTCCTCCCTATAGGCATCTGGTTGGCCACTGTACACACATAGCTTGGGTATGTACACAATACATAAGTTTGGTAACACTATGCACATAGTCAGAATGGCCACTGTGAGAACGGAATGCTAGACTAGCTGGGCAATTGGCTACGATCCAGAAAGCTTTTCTTATGCACTTAGTTCTTATGTTCTGTCCCCAGTTTTGAAGGAAAATTCAAGTGCCTGTCTATTTGAGTTTTGTACATAAAATGGGGTGGGGTGCAACTTTCCTTGGCCTCGGGGCAGGGAGAGATGTCGATGGTCACTCCTGCTGTTCTATTTGGCTATGCTCTGGTATGATTGCTAAGCACCACCTTCATGGTCAGAGGTAGCAGTTCTTCTGAAAACGAGGTGCTGGAAACTGCAGAAGAGGAGAGTGCTTATGTGCTCAGGTTCTGCTTGTAGGTTTTCCGCTGATAACAGGATTCTGGACTAGATGTGCTGCTGGTGTGATCCAGCAGGCTCTTCTTGCATTCTTAGGCTCCTCTTTATTGGTGGTGAGGAATCAAATGGTACATAGCAGACAATTAAAAAAAAAAACAGAGCAAGGAAAATACAAATTTCCAAGCTCCACATTCATGAATTAACATGGGGCACAATCCACCCAGAAGTCCTACGATGTGCATGCCCCATTGAAACTAATGAGAGCAATGCAATAGAAGGGCATAACATGGAACCCCATTAGCAAGCCAGCAGGCCGTCTAATTCAGCATCTTTTAGGTCTATCAGTGGCTTTATTAGCTTTATTTTCCATAATTTTATCTATTCCCCATGCACACTGGTAACCATTGCCACTGCTTGCGGCTCAAAAAAACCTTCCATATCCATAGGAATTTGAAGTCACAACTCTGGGTTCCAAAGACAGCCACAAAGCTACAGGCCATATCAAGAAGCCACCCACCCCATTACTGTGTTCTTGTGTATGTTGGTTTCATCACAGTGGGTCTTGCACTGAACAACTTCCTGCTGGATTGTGCCCCATGCATCAAAGATGTCTGCCTTGCATTCTGCCACCTTTAACAGCACCCAGATCCACTGCCTGAGGTAGCCCACTTCCTTCTGCCTCATAATTATGCCATCTGCATCCAAAACGTCTGTTTCATAGCTTGAACTTTCTAGGGTGTTGTTTTAAACATTTCATTCTTTTCCTCTGGACAGCAAAGCACATTCTTCTATATCTCATTAAATGGAATGTAGAATATATTTAAAATCACTCTTCCTTTTGTACAGCAGATGCATTTTAAAGGGTGTAGAAACTTTTTGGAATATATAAGTGGGGGTTATTCTGGGGCATTATGTTTTATAAGAAATCAAGAGAGAACTGTTACGATTTTCGATCTGTTTTTAAATAATGTTCACTGTTGTAATTTGAGGCTGTTAATTTCCTAATAAAACACAGGACAGGAATTGTATGCTGTTTCATTTGGTCTGGACTTCACTGGTTTGATATCTCACCAGGTTTGCAGACCAGGAACTTATCTTGGTGGGGGGAGAAATAAGATCATTTTCACCTTGTGTACAAAGATCTGCTCTTTATTACACAGTGTGAAGTGAAAGAGCAAATCTCTGTTCAGAATCTCTGCTAATATTCTGGGAGTGTTGCCTCCAAACTGACAGTTCTGTGAGTTGCAATCCATACCACAATCCACATGCCTAGAGTGGGAGATCCAAATCAGTACTGCTACTTGTGCCTTAAATGCTCAGATGCAGCCTGCTTGCGAAATAGGCTGGCTTTCACTTGACCTTCTGGACAATGGCAGAACCAAAGGGGTTTTTTTGCATCTGTGTTGGACAGGGATCTGCATATGCAGGAAGGTCCTGCTGTTGGGATTGAAAGGACAGGAAATTGTTGGACATTTACCGTATTTTTCGCTCTATAAGACGCACCAGACCACAAGACGCACCTAGTTTTTGGAGGAGGAAAACCAGAAAAAAAAAATTCTGAATCTCAGAAGCCAGAACAACAAGAGGGATCGCTGCGTAGTGAAAGCAGCGATCCCTCTTGCTGTTCTGGCTTCTGGGATAGCTGCACAGTCTGCATTCGCTCCATAAGACGCACACACATTTCCCCTTACTTTTTAGGAGGGAAAAAGTGAGTCTTATAGAGCAAAAAATACGGTAATCCTTTTTTGCTGTGTTTCTACTACAGGGGTAAAGCTTCTATGGGCTGTTCTGCCTCAAGTGCCCAAATAAGCCAAGAAGGGGAAGAAGGGATTTGCTGCTTTCGGTAGCTTCAAACCTAATTGTGATCCAAGGGGCATTTTCAGTGGCAGGGGAGCCACAACTGGTGTGGGAAGACTCAAGCCTTCCCTCTTCAGCTATGACCCTATTAAATCACTGCTCCCCTTACAACTAGACTTGAAAAAAGTATTCTGCTGTAGCCAAAGCCAGGCTTCTTTCAAGCCTAGTTTTCAGTGGTGAGGGGGAGTCACAGCTGGGGAGGAAACAGCCAACTATGCCTAGTGATGAACCCTCCCCACCGCCACCCTGAATCCTCATGTCACAATTAGCCGTGAAAAGGGCCTTCTATTGGCTACAATGGATGGCTTTTTTCAAGGTTAACTGCAGTAGTAATAGCAATAATTTATTATTTATACCGCACCCATCTGGCTCGGTTCCCCCAGCCACTCTGGGCGGCTCCCAGCAGAATATTAAAAACACGATCAAAGATCAAACATTAAAAACTTCCCTAAACAGGGCTGCCTTCAGATGTCTTCTAAAAGTCAGATAGTTGCTTATTTCCTTGGCATCTGATGGGAGGGCGTTCTACAGGGCGGGTGCCACTACTGAGAAGGCCGTCTGCCTGGTTTCCTGTAGCCTGACTTCTTGCAGTGGGGGAACCGCCAGAAGGCTCTTGGTGCTGGACCTCAGTGTCCTGGCAGAACAATGGGGGTGGAGACGCTCCTTCAGGTATACTGGGCCAAGGCCATTTAGGGCTTTAAAGGTCAGCACCAACACTTTGAATTGTGCTTGGAAACGTACTGGGAGCCAATGTAGGTTTTTCAGGGCAGGAATTATTTGGTCTCGGCGGCCGCTCCCAGTCACCAGTCTAGCTACTGCAGTAAGGGGAGGAGGGTCTGCTATGGGCACTAGATAACACTATGGCAGGCACAGCCACTGATGCCAGGTTGGTGACCCCTCCTGTAACATCTTTGGTTTCAGTGTAGTGAAAGAATATTTCCTTTGACATTAGTTCAGCTGCTGAGTGTTGTGGAATGTTTATGAACATTCCAACTGCAACAAGGTTATTTAAAACTTGTCAACACAAAAAGCCTAGAGAGAGAGAGTGAGAGATGGAGCTCTCACACTGGTGCCAAGGGGGTTCAACAAAGAAGGGAGCAGGCCAAATGCTAAACTGAATAGTGTATGTGAAGGGGGGGTGGAATGGTGGGTTATTTAAGAAAGCAAACGTAAAATGGAAACAGAAAAATTATTATGCACAAACACACACTCACAGGTTTTCTAATTGTTCTCCTGTTGCATCTGTATATTCTCATCAGGTTGGAAGCTAGAGCCTAAGAGAAAGATTGCGAGATTTCATATTGGGGATTTTGCTCTCTTCTGTATTATGAGCATGGAAAAAATGGATAAGTAAAGCCAGCCCTGAAATCTTCTTGGAGAGTTAGTGTGTTTCCCCCCCTATCAGTGTTAGTATTGCTCTGGCAAAATGCCCAAGGATTTAGCCTGAGTTAATCCAACCTTGGCTTTCCATAGCAGGCACCCACAGAACAAAGAAAATAAAGCTTCCACAGTCCCGTTGGTCGGGTTTCTGCTAAATCACTCAGCCAGGTGCAGCAGAAGTCAGAGGCACAAACTTGCACGGGCTTTATAGAGAAGCAAATGTTTTAGAAGCCAGCAGCATCTTTTCGGGTTGCCATAATTCATTCTATGGAAGAACATAAGGAGTGCTTTTTCATTTCAATTTGTTTTGAAAGCTGTTGTCCTGAACATTTTCCTTCTTCCATAACCAGTCATCTGGCTGACAGGTAATAGCTCTAAACGGCCGTACTGCCAGTTTATAACCTTGGTTTAAGCTTCTCAGTACAGAATATATTACCAACAATGTTTAAAATCTTCTTGCTTCTTTCCTAGATAATGAAGTTCTATATTTTATTTGTGTTTGCAAATAGTTGAGTAGCCCACCTCTGCTTAAATGTCTTGGATTTATATTTGTGTTTCCCCCAGTCTTAATTATCCTGTTCCAGAACTGAATGTGTATGCGATGGCACATCCATGGAGCTTATAGAAATATACAGTGTCTCCTTACATCCCGCCCCCAAGGAGTAGACAGAAAGCTCTTGCATTTGGTGGAGATTTATTAGATTCAGGCTACAATTTGGTACCTACTTGCTTGGGAGTAAGTCCCTCTGAACTCATTGTGCCGACAGAGGAGCTTGTAGTGACTTTTATTCTCTCCGGCGTTTTTTACTCCCAGACTGCTGAGCTAAGCCAAGGTTTGGCTAAGCATGTCATCTGAACCCATACTCATGGTTATTCCTTCTCCTCACTCAGCATGAACTGTTATGGGTGTATAGCCCATGGTTAATGAGGAGAGAGAGATGAACCACGATGAGCCCATGTTTGGACAACATGCTAAGTCAAATCTTGGCTTGGCCCAGGGTGGCGCAGGACTAAAAAAAACAACCAAGGGGAAAGAAAGTAATTGCCAGCGTGTCTCTGGGAGTCCACATATTTGTGTGGTCCTAGTAAACCATGGTTAGGCTTACAACCAGGCCAAAGTGAAGCAGTCAGATGACTCAGTTCTCAAGTGTATTTTTGACATCTCAAGAGTCACTATGAGGTCATGTTACCAGTTAATGTTTTTGTTCTAATGTGCCCTCATGTGGAGAGAACTGGTATTTATCACTCTGGAGTGTGCCTCCCCACTGTCACTATTTTGCGGATGGGATTCAAATGCACACCATAAATCTTAAGTTTGTACTATTGGTGTGGATTAAAGTACTCTGTTGCCCTAGCTCAACAAATCCTCTTTGAAAAAAAGAATAGGACTTTTTGCAGTTTGGAAAGTGACAGTGAAATGCATTGAAAAGTGGGGGGGGGGGGGAGAGAAATATTTAACAGGAAGACATGTAAACACCAATGCAACCAAATCAGGATAAATGCTCATTGTCATATAACCTCACAAACCCACAAGAACAAATGCTCAATAAAGAATCAGATATAATCTTCACTTCTGTGTAAACTTTGTGCAAGGAAATCATGATGAGAGCTCATTGGAAAAGGTCATCTGGCAGAGCCCTGAAAATACTACGCTTGTTCTGGGGTGGTAGCTACTAGTTCTCACCACATGATGGTGCATGCAAGTATTCATCACACAAAACAAATGAAGTAAAACCACCTCATGGAGATTTTATCATGTTAAATGGTAACTTGAGAACATTTAGCATAAATTGCCAGATGAAGCACAATCCACCACAAACATCTGCTTTTGCAGCACCCTCATTTGTTTCATTTTCTGCCCAGACTTGAAGGTTATAAACTTAATATTATAAACTGAAAACCAATGCATTTCATTGTCGGTTGCAAGAAGATCCATGAAGACTTCTAGGTGTGCGTGCGTACGTGTGTGAATCCTACTATATATATGCCAGTCACCAGGAAAATGGATGTGGTTAAACCTTGTTAATCATTTTTGTAACCATAATTTGCTTATGATTCTGATCTCCTTGGTAGTGATGCATATTTGCAAAGTCTACTGGACTGGAGCTAATGGTGCCCCTTATCATAGAGTGCTGCCTTCTCACAGATTTACATCTTACTCTGAATTTAACACTGGAAAGGGCAAACCAAAGAGAAAAATGGTTTTTCTACATGCACAATAGCTTGTCTAACCTCTTGCAGAAGCATGAAAACTGGTATACATAAGCTTTATATAGCACTGCACAAACTCACGTGCAAACTGTTGTGCAAGCATTTACATACAGAAAGAGCATTAGCAACAATATTTTCCTTCCACTCAGGGCTCTTTTGCTCCAGCCCATTATATTGTGGTTTTGTTTTCCTTTCAAGAATACTTAAGAGACTTGATTAATAGGCCAATGAAATCACTCAAAATGTGTAGCAGTACAGTCCGCCCGTATCAATTTCTCCCATTTCATAGGCCAGAGATAAGGTGTTGGCTCTGTGCCATTTCCTTCTTGCATGACGAAACCCATTACTCCTTTTCCTTCTTCCCATTTATACTATCTGCAAAAGACAAGCCAAAATGGGCCTAAGGTAAAGAGGAGAAACTGCTTCTGCCCAACTCTGTAGAAATGCGCGTAAATATCTTTAAAAAGAAGCAGGGAGTTGGGAAGGGTGGCAGAGAAGCAGGTTTTTTTCAGGAGGGCCATATGGTTAAAATTGCTCTGTGGTTTTCTGATAGTAAATGACCCAGGAGGTCTCAGAGGAGTTTTATTTCTAAATGATAGACTCGAGAGAGATAAATAATTGCTGATTGTTCATGCGCTGAAACGTAATTCACCTGGAATAAGTCCCAGTGGCAAAATTAGCCAAATGAAAACTGAATATGGTGAGTAAAATGGGCAATCTTTTTTTTAAAAAAAAAGAAACCTTCCCCCTTTCTTGCACCCCCCACCCCCTCCCCAAAGTGCCTTCGTTCTGAAGGAACAGATGGTGCCCTGCTCTCCCTTCTGAAGAGATCTGTAGTGAACATTCCTTTACTCTGTCTTCTCAGATAACTGAGTTATACAGCACACGACCATCTGGTGTATGACACATCTTGTGTCCCGCAAACAATACCCTGGCAAACCTCTTCAGGGGAGAGGTTAGTTTCTACGGTAACAGCAGCATGTGCAGCTCTGGGCCTAATTCAGATTCAGGCCTCCTAACTTGTCTCTATTCTTTGCCTGCCTATTGTTGTCACTTGAGCTTTTGCTGCTTGGTTACTCAGAGACTGACAATATCCGCGAGTATTTTGTCCCCGAGCCCCAGAAGCCATTGTCTCCAAATTTTGTTTCATTATTTATGTTTTCAATATCCAATGGTTGACTGAAGCATCTGCTGGAGAGTGATAAGGCAAGTGCCTTTTTAGAAAGAGGGCTTTGCTCTTGCCTCCTGACAAAGCTTTGAATTATTTAGGTTGTGGTTGGACAAGCCTTTCCAATTGGCAGCGTTTCAATGGAGCGCTTGTGGACCGGGCAGGGGGGCAGTGAGGGACAGCTTATTTATTTGTTTGCTCCATCCTGGTAGAATTTCGGCTGCTGCGTGGAAGAAAAACCGAAGCATCTCCTGGCAGAACCATTTAGTTCTTCACCCGTCTCCTCACACTATAAACAGGTTCCCTTCGTTTGCCCCAGTCAAACAGAACTCAGAATCTCATTCCTAAGGCTCAGATGTTTTCTAGGAAAGGTCAAGCATAATTTTATTTAGTCAATATCGCTATTAGAGGCATCCGGTACTTGGATATAATCAGAACAATCACTGTGGCATGTGAGCCCCTGTCAAATCTGCACCTATACCATCTTCTGAATCCAGCCACAAACCTCCGCCTTTGTCACACGCTAGCAGAAAAAGCTGAAGCTGTGAAGAGGAGCAGCATTTTGGATTGCTGTGGGCTGCATGGATGCAGCAGTGTGTGAGATACATTGTCCAGTAAAGATTCCTGACAAAAACACTGATAAACTCTAGTTCTCAATGCTTAGAGCTACATTGACATGTACCGCACAGGGACTGTGTGAATATGGTCAATGCACTTCATTAGGCATTTCAGCTAATGGCGTGTTAATTAATAAAAACTCACACTTTAAAAAAAAACTTTTTTACAAATCCTCTCAATCTTTTATCTGGCTAGGTGTTTCCCAAACCTTCTACTTCTGTCCAGCAAGCACAAGGTTAATTTAGACACCAAAGCTCCAGTAAGCACAGTGTTAACTCATTTAGTAGGTTGCTAGTCTTCCTGCAAGGAGAAATTTCCTGCTAATTTGACTTCTTGCCAGCAAAAAGAAGAAGCAGCAGCGGGCTGGGGGAGGGAAAATACTTCAGCTATGGGCAAAGCTGCAGCCATTGTGTCTGGCGGCTACAAATGCTCATTTTAGCTTGGCAGGGCACACTGCTGGATGTTTGGCTGAGCCAGGACTTTCCAGAAAGGCGGTGTCAAAGGGGAAGGGAAGTAGAGAATTATTTAAATAGAGGTTTCTAGCTGGTGCAGATTAATTGAAGAGTAAGGGATGGACATGGAACTTCTCCAGCTTTTATTACTTGCTTACTTATTTTCTTTATAAAGAGCCTTAAAAATGGTGGGTTGGGGGGGGGAGTTAAAATTGAAAACAGGTCCTGACAATCTAATAAAAGGCAAGGTAGGCTAAGGAGGGAAGGGGAGGAAGGTGTTAAAGGGAGAGTCAAGCACAATGGACAGATGCAAGATGCACTTAAAGGAAACCCTTTAAGCTGCCATTCTATTCTCAGTTACCTGGCAGTAAGCCCCAGTGAGACTTGCACTTTAGGGTAACGTGCATAGGATTGTGCTGGGCAGTGCTTTTTTTCTGGGGAGGATTCAGGGGGACGCATACCCCCTAAACATTTTTGTGAATCTAAATTTGGCCTCTTTGAGGGGCAGTATTTCAATATGAGTAGGAAAATGAGAGTCCCCCTAAACATTTTTTTTTAGAAACAAAAGCACTGGTGCTGGGTATGCTGTATTCCAACAAGGCAGAATTGAGAGGAGAAGCAGCAAAAAGCTTTTCAATATAGCCTGTGCAGGAAATAATAAGGAAATGAATTAACATTTTGGTACTGAGAGAAGAGTGGATTGTAGCTACGTTGATTAGCCTAAAAAAAGGAAGGAATTGGCAAATGCGTCAACAGGAAGAAAAGGGAAGGGAAAGTTCGTAAAAGTATTCTGACCTTAAGGAGAAAAATAAGAGCACAACCCTATTGCGTGTCTATCCAGAAGTCAATCTTACTGAGGTCAAATAGAGCTTACTCCTGGTTCAATGGGCATAGAATCTCAGCCAAAAACAGTATAGTAGTATATTACTCATTATGAAGAACAATAGAAAGTGATGCTGAGAAAAAGGGAGTAGGGAAAGCTCAGTTTTGGCACAGTTCAAATGGACAAAGTGAGTGTTCATCTGTTGAGTGATGGCAGATGCAACAACAGAGGCGTTGGGTCAAGAGAAGGAGAAAGATCAGATAGAGAACAAGAACAACCTTCCTCTACTTGGTGCCCTCCATATGTTTGGGATCACTCACCCCATCATTCCTGACCCTTGGCCATGCTGGCTGGGGCAGATGGGAGTTGGAATCCAACAACATCTGGAGGGCAGCAGATTGGGGAAGATTGAAGAAGAGAACTCATTGAGCAGGGGGCAGAAACCTGTAGCCCCAAGTCCTAGTGAGTTCAATAGGTATTCCTAGTTAATTGGGTATAGGATTGCAGTCTTGCTGGTGCTGTAAGATGCTTAACTTATAGTGGCTAGGCAGGAAGGGACTGAAACGTGAACAATGGCAATTTTTGAGATGGTACATAAACTAATATTTAAAATGTGAAAAGCATCCCCAAAAGACATAACATGGATAGTAATTTAACAGATATGGGTAACAGAAGACAGGGACTGTCCCTAGCAAATAGGGCCAGTTGGTGCATATGCTACTTACAATTCTGAAACTTTTCAGAAAGTGAAACTTTGTGTGCTTGCTCACTTGGTAGAGGAATTGTTTTCTGAGAGTCTTCAGCAAGAATGTTGTTCCTTTTTTCAAATTGTGGTTACGGTATGAAAAATGAAGATGATTACAATTATTGGGGAGAGGGAGGCACACAGACCTTGTCAGGTAATTCTGAAGGCAAAATTAGTAGAAGAAAAATATGGACACCTATCAGATTTCTCTTTGCAAATCCTTTTGTCTTGACTGTACATTTGTAACATCTAAAGGCTACAGAGCTAAACAGTAGTTTCTTAGTAACATCCCTACAGACCTACCACCCAGTAAGGAATGGAGTCATTCTGAAATAGTCTCTTCTGAGCCAAATCCCAGAAAAATACCATGATCAGTGGTACTGAAAGCCACAGAAAGAGAGGCATGCCTCCTATCCATAGCACAGGTCAGGTGACCAAGGCAGTTTCTGTCCCTAAATCAGACCAAAAAAATCCACATATACTGAAAGCAATCCAGATAATCAAACTCATCCAAAAACACCTGGACTTAAGAGGGTACCAGCTGCTCAATAACCATTTAAAAAAGAATAACTTTATTAAATCTCTCTCTCCACACACACACACACACACACACACACATAATAACCACATGGCATAGCTAACTACACACACATTATAGATACTTACATTATACTTACATTATACATATAGTAATATTTCGCAACATAGAAAAACTACATGCATGAACATCCCAGCTATTCAATAAAAGAATTCCATTTATCTTTTTCAAAAATATGTTTTTGTCTACCCTCTCTCACACTAATCAATTCTGTTAGCTTTCACGTTGTTATTACTTTCCAAATTTTTGCTAACCATTATTTTTCTGCAATGAGCATGCAAGCAGCAGCCAACTTGAGAACTTCCCCAAAATGTTAAGTTTGAGGCTGACTCATAATGACTTAAATTTTGCAGGATCTAATGATAGCTTTTTCAATAATGCCTTTAACTTGTCACCATTGGTTTATAAGTTGGTGGAAACATTTAAATTCTGGTTGAGAAATGGAATACAAGAACATTAAAAAGACCCTCAGACCAGTGGTTCATCTGGTCCCAGGGCTGTCTTAAGCATATTCGGTGCTGGGGTGCAAAGATCTGCCTGGCGCCCCCCTCCCAGGTTGCCCAGTCCCAGGCACGCAGGAGGGCGGAGCCAGCCGGCCGCCTCAGCGTCTCGCTGGCTCAGTCGCCCCCAAACTTATGGCGCAGAGCCGCCTGCAGCAAAAGAGCCCGTCATGGCGCTCCGACCGATGGGCGGGTTCTTCTGCGGACTCAACTCTCGGACCCTGGACTCTTGGCCTGGCGTCCCTGAGAGCTCGTTGCCCAGGTGCCCTGCACCCCTAGCGCCTATGGGTAAGATGACCCTGTCTAGTCCAACATTCTGCCCTCACAGAGGCAAACCAGGTGCCTAGGAGAAGCCCTGAGTTCAAAGGCACTCTCCCCTCCTGCAGCTTCCAGCAAATATTGATCAGGAGCATATGCCATGAACTGGCAGGACACAGAGGAAGGGGCAGAGGATCCTGGCGAGGTGGGTAGCCACGATTGGTACACCCCAGGGACAAGCTGATGATGGGGAAGGGGAGGTTGGGGGCTTAGGAGGTACTCACGGTACGTCAGAGGACATTGCAGGGGCAGCCAACAGTTCAGGGGAGGTGGGGGAAGGGCACAACATCACCAGAACCAAAGATGCCCCCACCTCCACAGACACAGTGAACCCTGAGGCGTCAGGAACAGTGAGAAGTGTATTCCAAGAGACTGAGGCAGGAAGGAACACAAGGAACACAGGTGGAAATATGAAGCTTGTTAGGTCTGGATTAAGCTCAGGGCAGGTGAGGCTCATATGCTTCATCAAGTGGAGAGGCCCAGCTGCTCGGCTGGAGCAAACTCAGGGGCAGCAATCAAGATTGGCAAGGGAAGCAAGACAGGGATGATGTGTCTACTCAACTCTCTCCATTGATCGAGCACAGCAAGGCTGCTTCGGGAACTCCACTGGACTCTGACTTTGGGACTGTGACCCCAGGTTTTCCAGCCCCGGATCTTCTGCTGAGGCAACAACCTGACCTTGCAGATGGACTTCAGGCCTTGCTCATGATATTGGACCTGGAGCAGTATTTGACTATTTGGGCTCTCTCTTGGGACTTTCTGCACTATCAAGACATAACTCTGGGTATGCTGAGGTTCAAGGCAGTATACAGCCTTTGACAGCGCTAGACGAACATGGACATCATGGTAAGAAGCCACCAATAGCTTTATTCTCCATTAACTTGTCTAATTCCCTTTTAGAACCATCCACATTGGTGGCTGCCGCAGAGTGAGCTGGAAATCACACCATTCCAAGCTGAAGTTAACTCTGTACAGTGGTACCTCAGGTTACATATGCTTCAGGTTACATACACTTCAGGTTACAGACTCCACTAACCCAGAAATAGTACCTGGGGTTAAGAACTTTGCTTCAGGATGAGAACAGAAATCGCGCAGCGGCAGCAGGAGGCCCCATTAGCTAAAGTGGTGCTTCAGGTTAAGAACGGACCTCCAGAACGAATTACGTATGTAACCAGAGGTACCACTGTATTAGCAAAAGCAGGAGCTTCACAGACTTGGCTGAGTGTCAGGCCTCAGCAGCTCCTCCCCAGTAGATTTTGCCCCATGAATATTAAAAATCATAACCACACATTAAATATTTAGAAACTTGCACTGTGACAAGTACTCTATTTTATCTGTTCTGAATCTTCCAATGTCTGGTTTCATTGGATGGCCACAGGTTCAAGTGTTATGGGAAAGGAATAAATTCCTTTCTCTTACACCAGGCGTAGTCAACCTTTTTATACCTATCACCCACTAATGCATCTTTCTTGATGGTAAAATTTCCTTACCGCCCACCTGTGCTGCAGTAACATGTGCCGTAGAACCCCCTACCGCCCACCTGGAATCCTGAAACGCCCACTAGTGGGTGGTAGGGACCAGGTTGACTTCCCCTGCTCTACACCTTGCAAAATTTTGTATACTTATAATGTTGCCTCTTACTTGCATTTTCTCTAAACAAAAAAGCCCAAAATATTGTAAACTTTACTCATAGGGGAGTCACTTCATCCCCTCAATCATTTTCTGAACCTTTTCCAACTCCACTATATCCTTTGAGTTGAGGTGACCAGAACTATGGGGCTTGAAAAAGTAGATGGGCCTGATCCTATTTTCCAATACAACCAGTAGGAATTGGATCAGTTCCAAACAGAGCATTAATTAGTGTCAGAAAAGCAGCTTGAAATCATAATGAATTAAAAGGATGTGGATCACAGCTGTGGAGGTAGATAATGTCTACACGATTAAAGCTGGTTAACAATGGGACCTGCAATTACAATGCCTTTGCAACATCAGAGCTTCAGTTTCAAAGTCAAAATAAAAACAACATGTATACAGCAAGATACCTAAGAGCAGCAGCATACAAATCTCCAGGCAAAGTCTACATAAAGGACAGCTAATACTGATGATGATGATGATGTTTTAAAATGTTTTGCAAGAAACCTTGATATTGTCTTGCAGTCTGAAAGTTTTTCTCTAAATCTTCACATTGGCTACAAGGCACTTAAAACTGGTGTTTGAATTGAACATTAATAAGTTTCACAGAGACAGTAAAAATGTGTATCAGGCAATGTATCAGATGTTGAATTGAACACAGTGATAGCACACTTCTTCTGTACATGCCTACTCAAAAGTAAGTCTCAGGGAGTTAAGTGAGATTTACTTCCTGGTTAGTGTGCATTGGACTGCAATCTAAAATTAGTACATCAAATACACTCTCCCATTATTTATAGCATGATGCTGTACTCTATTACTACGTTGCTTATAATATTAGTTCTTATGGAGCATGAATGTACTACATTGGTAATTCAACCCTTTTGCCTGCTTTAAGTTTCTCTTTATGAAACTGCCCAGTATGGGGAAATGAAAAAAATGATACTAAGTTTTGTTCAGCTTGTTGGCAAATGGAATTTATTTAATATACTTTCAAAACAATTCTTAAAGACTTTTCTAGAAGTAGTAGTAGATAGCCAACCATTGTTTGGATAATGATGTGAGCTTTAAAGAAGTGTCTTGAACTTCTTGGAAATTAATGCAGACTTTGGTTTAACAAACAGAACATTTGCTTAATAAAATTAAGAAAATTTGAAAGCCAGTTCCAAGACTGCCTTTTAAAATCCAAGTTGATGGTGTTGCTTTGTGTGCTGAAAGCCTTTTGGTTTAGCTACCTATTGATGTATGAATATGAAACAGACTTTTTAGAAGCACCAGCCAGCCAGGATATGAACAGACCAAAAGACAAAGCTGTCCACCATTGTGGACATAGTCTATGCCAACAAGCGACTCCTAGGAGTGGCCAAACTGATCCATCTCTCTTGCTGACAGTCCCTTTGTCTAATGTGACTGTGGAATGAAGCTTTAAGGCTAGGCAGTAGATAAAAACGTACAATTGACCATGTCCAATGACTGACTCAATCATGTGACGTTTTCACCCGTGTACATAAAGGCATAATTGACACTCTGGACCTTGCAGATGTTTTGTAATTCATGTGGTTCCCACAATGATATCGGCAAATAAGTCTTGTGAACTGGCAATAACTGCGCTTTCCTCTTGAGCATGTTCTTCTCATTCCCAATGTCCATTTAGATGCAAATAGATCCCTGTTTTCATGATTTTTGCTTTGTTTTTCTTTTTAATTCTTTTCATGATGCCCCCAAACCCCCAGTGGCTGAATTAGCAATATTCTATATGTGGCAGGTTAGCCTAGATCTATAAATAATTTTTCAATCTAGGGCAGGGAAGGAACATTTTCTAGAATTTCTTGTTTTTTTATATCCTGACAAATACTGATTCAACTTTCTCCCAGAAAACTCAAAAGAATCGAAGTATTTTCTAGAACGCATGACAGGCTGGTTAGCTGAATGCCTGTTTGGGGGAAATTAGTGGAACTATTGTTAAAGATAAAATAACAAGGAAAAGGAAGAGCAAGCCTTGCTAAAGGAAGGCCAGCATGGCTTCTACAAGGGTAAATTATGCCTCACGAGCTTATTAAAGTTCTTTGAGAATGTCGACAGGCATATGGAGAGAAGTGATCCAGTTGATATTGTGTGCTTGGACTTTCAAAAACCTTCTGGAAAATCTCTTACCAAAGACTCCTGAGAAAGCTTAGCAGTCATGGAATAAGAGGGGAGTTCCTCTTGTGGATCAGGAACTGGTTAAATAATGAAGCAGAGAGCAGGAATAAATGAACACTTGTCCTAGGAGGGATGTAAAAAAATGGAGTTCTCCAAGGATAGGTGTTTTGCTTTTAAACTTGTTCATAAATGTTGTAGAGTTAGGGGTGAACAGTTGTTTTGGGTGGTTTTAAAAAAGGGGTTGCAAAGAGCTCTAAAAATACCTATCCAAATTGAGTGAATGGGCAGTAAAATAGCAGGTGCAATTCAATGTAACAATGTGTACAGTGATCTATGTAAGACCAAAATATTTTAACTTCACATATATACTCATGGGGTCTGAACTGGAAGTGAGTGACCAGGAATGAAACCTTGGGGTCATAGTGGATAACTCTGTGAAGCTGTCAACCCAATGTGCAGCAGCTGTGAAAAACACAGGATGACAAGGAACCATTAGTGAGCACTCTTTGGGTTCAGTCAGTCAACCAGCTACAAATCCACCTAACAGTTACCTCTTCCAGCCCACATTTTACCACCTTCTGCACAAGAATATCACGGGAGGACTTTGTCAAAAGCCTTACTGAAATCAAGATACACTATGTCCACAGCATTCCCTTGATCCACCAAGCTTGTAACTCTCTTTCTATATATATAAAGAAATGAGACTGAGTCTAGCAAGACTTGTTTCTGAGAAATTGTGGACAAATATCCTATTGAAATTCTCCATACACTTTGCTGACAGAGAAACTGGGGGGCCATTTCACCAAATTTCTCAAGGAAGGAGAATAAATTCTCCAACAGTTTCTTGTAGGCAGGGCTTAGTAAGCTCCCTCATCCTGAGTTCAGACCATTGGTTCATCAAGCTCAACATGGCCGACAGTGATTGGAAGGCACTCTCCAGATTTTCAGACAGGGTCCTCTTCCTGTCAAACCTGGTGAAACTGAGACCATCTATGTACAAAGCAAATGTTCTGCCACTCAACTACGGCCTTTTCCCCTGAATGGCTTGTCATTTGCAGTGGCATTAACCCAACCTCTTTCTTTTCGCATTCATCACAATGCCTCAGACCAAGCATCGTTCAGGGGCATTGTGGGCTGCGCAGGTTTGGGTGGAGGGTGGCAGCAGCAGCCAGGAAAAGGGTGGCTGCTCAGCCAACATTCTGCAAAGTGACCTTCTGAAGAAAAGTAATAAACAAGTTATCAGAAAAATGTCATCTGAGAAATTTTGCCTTGGATCTAGTAGGATATTACAATTACGACATAGTGAAAAGAGCAGAAGGGAAGGTGAGAGGTGGGGGGTGAATTTTCGCCTCACACAGAGCGCTGTTGAAATTTGAAAGACCAAAATTTGCCCTGGTGGAGTTAAGGTGGGATTTTTTCCTACCTGACCAATGGAATTCATGCATTACACACATTTAGGTGCATCTTTCTGTGGGTTACAGGTGGTCCTGACTGCCAAAAGAAAGAGAGCATTAGCATGCCTTTCTGGAAGGAGAATCAAAGCAACTAATCCAAAACTGGATGTGGATTGATAGACTGAAAGGTTAGGAAAGTTATGTGCTTGAAGCTGTTTGCCTCAGTATCAGTGAGAATGGCATCAATTCTGAATGTAGCATTAATTAATATAACAAAAGCAGCTGGAAAAAATAATAAATTAAAAGGAAATGGATCACAGTAGTGGGGGCGGGGTAATTAATACCCATGGTGTGACTAAAACTGAACTAGCAATCGAATTAGGGATTTGTATTATCACAATGTTTTTGCAAACTCAGAGCTGAAGTTTTGAAGTCTTCACAGGGGAAGCACTGTCCAGGGCTTAAAGGTTAGCAGAAAAGTTAAAAACACAGATTAAGGAAGAGTGGGCAAATTTCTTTTACCATTTTCAAAAGTTTAAGGTTAAAATCGTAAATCACGTTCTGTGGAAAAGATCAAATCTGCTTTGAGCCCTATTAACCTTCATGTTGTTTTAACCTAGTCTCTTGTGTTCTCCAGTTATATGTATTAAGCTTCAAATGCATTCTGTGACAGATATTATCTGTAGCAAACATCACTGCTCCCAGTGAAATTGCTTTCGTCTCCCTCACTCCTCCATCTTCAGTGGGGCTGCATGGAATTTCCTGTTTTTCCAAAGAATGTACATGCAAAGACATAAACAAGACTGTGCGTACTAAACAAAATTAAAATGTGGTGCCCAGGCAATTCAGACTCAGTAATAGCAAATAGCTGGATTCTGTGACATGCAAGAAAGGTGCAATTTAAAGAAAGTAGCATAAATGATCTTATTTTGCATAATTAACTCCAGTATTGCTAATCATGAAGACAATCAGGCAAGAAGCCAGTGGACACTGTAGTCACCTATCTTTCTGGCTTCAAGGTTTCAACAGGCCAAACATTTTCAAGTGTATCTTTACAGCCCATAAAGCAAGGGTGCCTAACCTATGGCCCTCCCCATGTTGTTCAACACCATCAACCACATTGTGAATGTTTTGGAAAATCTCGCTCAATAGTTTAAACACTAGCGGAAGCGGCTTCATTTTAACTCAGTAGGGTGCTAACTCTGAAAATAAATGGTGAATCTGTAATGTAATTCTTTTTTTCTTCTTGAATGATTACAGTGAGAAAAACATAGGAAAGATACTACTTCTACTCTCTTGTGACATTTTGTGATCCGCCTTGAGACCAATTTTGTCAGCCCAGTCTGCAGTGTCAGACTAAACTGGTGCAAGAGTTAGTCTATGTGCCTGTCATAGTGCTTGCTTGACAGACACGATGTGATGTGTGAATGGCAGCTGCAAGAATGGCCTCCACCCTTCAGAGACCATAATGTCAACTGTTACAGTGCTGCCTCATTTGCGCGTATATTTATTTATAAAAAATATTTATGTACCACTATTTATAAAATCTATCTGTGTAGTTTACAACAACTGTGCATAAACCATACAATAAAAAGCATTAAAATTGAATTGAAATGAGCTAAGTATTGTGGAAATACGTATTCTCATGCCCCTTGCGTAGGGAAAGAAGGGCCATTCCTATTATATGTGCTAATGGACGGCAGCCAGGGCACATTTGCTGCTTTCTTCCCCTTTTTGACCAAGTCTCAGCAAGCTAACCTCAGTTGTGGGCCAGATTTTGCCTTCAATCACATGCTGAACCTATTGAGGGTTTGCAAGTTGAGTGGCAAAATGTAATCCAGGACAGCTCCTGTGCATGTCATTTGGCAGCCACACAACCACAACTAAAAATCAGCTGGTTTAAGCAAAAGCACTTTCCGAGGCTACAATGGATTAAAGTGGTCCCGTGACTGGGCTCTTTACCAGTCAGAGGCAGAAACTGTACTGCCTTCTGAACATGCAGCCAAAGGAGAACTAATGGCCACGGCAGTTAAGTCTCAGAACTGTTCACTCTAATACAGTGGTGCCTTGGGTTACATATGCTTCAGGTTACAGACTCCGCTAACCCAGAAATAGTACCTCAGGTTAAGAACTTTGCTTCAGGATGAGAACAGAAATCGTGCTCCAGTGGCACAGTAGCAGCGGGAGGCCCCATTAGCTAAAGTGGTGCTTCAGGTTAAGAACAGTTTCAGGTTAAGAACGGACCTCTGGAACGAATTAAGTTCTTAAACTGAGGTACCACTGTGTCTTGTAGGTAGGTTTGATGCTCCACTTCCAATACTAGTTCTTGCTTTGAACGGCCTGTTGTCTCTGCTCTGTTATAGAATATAGACTAGACAGCAACTACAGGAACCAGGAGGAAACAAACCTAAATGTTGTCAGTTGTCAAAGTCGTGGGTGTCTCTTCTGCCCCTTGAAACTAAAGAAGCAGGCAACAAGAGCAAGTTTTGGTGGTAGGCAGTATGATAACCAGTGGCGTAGCGTGGGTTGTCAGCACCCGGGGCTGACAAGTAATTTGCGCCCCCCCCGCTGCACTGTCCCTCCCCCAGATAGTCCCTCGCTCTCTCTCCGCACCACACCGCACGCCTGGCACCCTCCCCTCCACAGTGGGCGGCGACCCGGCGGCTTGGATCAGATTCGCACAGCCAGCACTGCAGTGAGAGAGAGAGAGTGAGCCAGGTAGGGGCAGAGAGCTGCGTGTGCGAGTGCGAGCGCGAGCGCACCCCCCCCCCAGATGTTGCGCCTGGTGCGGCCGGCCCCCCCTGCACCCCCCACGCTACGCCACTAATGATAACTGCCCGTAAAATATTTTTCCCTGGTCAAAAAGAGTTACATTTCATACCTGGACTCACATTTACATCATGAGTCCTGAGGGCCCATCAAGTCCAGCATTCTGTTTCCACAAGTGACCATCCAAATACTTCTGGGAAATTCAGAAAGCAGGTCATTTCATTCCCAGAGGTAACGGCTCTCCTCCGTGAATTTTACTAGCCCCCTTTTAAAGCCATCTAAGGCAATGGCTACCACCACATCTTGTGATACTGAATCCCGTAAGTCCATTATGCATTACACAAAATAGCGCAGGAGGCATTACATTTCACATTTCATATGACATCCTTAAAGCACAGAAAGCATTATATATCCCTGAGCATCAGTGCTGAAACTGAGCCAGTAGAGGGAGCACATACAACAGTGTGCTTTTGTGGGTGTCATAAAAAAACTTTGTGACAACTTGCCTGTGATTGTTGAGAAGAAAATGTTCAACAAATTTTGTACGTGTCTCGTTTGACCTCTGTGGCCTAGAAACCCTTAATCTCACCTCTTTCTTCAGGTTGTTGTTTTTTTCTTGTTTTCAGTAGAAAGTGTATTCACCAGAAATTTGATCTTTTCCCAGTAGACAAAAATTTAAAGCGAATGTCTTTGCGTTTCAGTGTGCAATTTTGTTCACTGAACTGAAAACATAGCTTCTTTAGGAAGGGCAAAGAATACTAATGTAGATTTATCACTTTTCTCTCCTGAAATCTGCAGGCACTTAAATACACACACTCATGTGTATTGTCATTGATTTTCTTTGTCTTATGCCTTTGTTAACCTTGCCTGTGCAAGCCTTACTGCTGCAAGATTATCTATGAAAAGCCTCTTCAGAATCAACAGAGCTCTACACCAGTGTAAAGATCTGACTCCTGTGCAACTAGCTAGCAGGACTTTTGCTTCATATTATACGGTCATTTCCTGCGTCAGAAGCAAGTCACCCCTTGTGAAGGACAGATCCAAGAAAGGTCTGTACAATATACTGCAGTCGATGTTAAATTGTTTTCTCATGACTCAGTTCTAAGACTCTGTGGTGAATACCTGTTTGGCTGTGGTTGATGTGGTTGTTCTTTTCACAATACTTTGCTATTAATAACAAATATGAAACTGCCAGTGCTAACCCAGCCCAGCCCAGCTCAGCCCATCATTTCTAGCAACACAGGGCTATTCACCTAC
Source organism: Podarcis tiliguerta (assembly GCF_965153285.1). Lineage (NCBI taxonomy): Eukaryota > Metazoa > Chordata > Lepidosauria > Squamata > Lacertidae > Podarcis > Podarcis tiliguerta. The sequence continues at coordinate 63,485,872 of NC_139534.1, forward strand.
GCTGTAGCATGCCTGATATGGCATGCCAGCATCAAAGCTGTTGTGCAGCACTTGACTGAATGTACAGCAAGAGGAACAGGAATGGAAGTGGTGATCTGCTTGATGCATTGCATCCACACACCTGAGATCAACCAGTGAGGACTCTCAAGGGAATTGCAAGTGCCAGACCTTGTAGCTGAACAGACCTGCCCCACATGCTTTGGCACACTGAAAAAACCTTGTTGGCTCCTGCCGCTTCATGCATTCAGCACCAGCACTGGAAAGCACCCAGCTCAAGCAGAAGGGCTACACGTGGAGATCTCTCCAGGCTCAGCTCCAGGGATAGAAACTGCTGCTGTGGCTGTCACTTTCCAGCAGGATGCGGTGACTGAGATGGCAGCTCCCTCTGCTTTACAGAAATGTGCCCAGGGAGATCCATCAAGCCTGCTCACCTTGAACTGAGAGCTTTTGGGGCTGCTGTCACTGTCATGAGAGCCACTGTATTGGAGTCAGAGAAGAGGCAAAGTACAGTGAAGAGGGTAGATGGCCTTCGCTTTGTCTTCCTCCACACATGGCAATTGTTTGTTGTTTCTTCCTATTGCCAATCAGCTATTGCTGTCCATGATGAAACTGCATAGTCTGAAGTCCAATGATCTAAATAGCATAATTTGTGCAATTTTCATAATGCATCATCCACACAGTGAACTTCCTTGGATTTGTGGGTTTGAGTCACAGCAAATAAAAATTCCCTCACAATCTCCTTTGGCCTGGTCAAAGGCGAGGAGTGATTGGTTACAAAAAGTGTTCTTGAAGTGTGTGTGTGTGTGTGTGTGTGTGTGTGTGTGTACTTGAATCTTGCCAACTCACTTACCATGGGATGTTTAGGGCCATCTGCCACCGCAAAAATACAATACTGGATTCTTGAAACGTAAAAACAGATCGTAGGAAAAGACATGTTTTAATGAACTGAGTACAAAGAAACATGGTTTAAATAAGCTGAAAACAGAAGCAAGGTTCAAGGATCTGTTTGTTAAATGAACACCCCAAGCCAAATTGTGTTTTTAGTGCTGGAGAATGTTGGCTGTCTGGTTTCTGCTGAATGTCCCAGATCTCTCTCACTGGGATTCATGTGGGAGAAGCAGGGGCTGAATGGCAGCCTTTGTTTGGCTTTTCTCGAGGAATCTAATTATCATGTATCAATTGATTGCAAAGACCAGAACAGTGACTCTCTGGAAAAGCTTTGCGCTGAAGAAACTGAGCTCATCTGCATGGTAAAATGCGGGGGGGGGGGGGGGGAGAGAGCGAGAGCGAGAGCGAGAGAGAGAGAGAGAGAGAGAGAGAGAGAGAGGAGTGTTTCTTCTCACTCTGGATAAAAATGTGGTGTGAGCAACACATAGTCACATTTAACTTGTACTATTGCTTGCCCTTAAACTCGAGTTGGTAACTTAGCAACTTTAGGGGCGGGGAGCCATGTCTTTGACAGCAGCCGATGAGTAGAAATCAGCAGGCGAAGCTTTCCAGGGTAAGAAGATAAACATTGTCACCTACCAATTGAGGCAAATCAAGCTGCTCAACAGGGGGTGGCTCAAGAGTTGGAAAACCAAAATTAAGCTCCGGACTGACATGCCACTCACAACACTGCGGCAGTTTATGTTTGTACTTCAGTTTCTCTGTAAAATGAGATTATTAATTTGGAAAGCATATGTTAAGTATATTAAGTGATCAGGGCTATGATAGCTTTACCACCCCGTCTGTTCATCGGAATGTGTACCTTATCAAACTGAACGTGATATAAATGAACTGTTGTGTGGCATAGTATAGAAATCCTCACCAAAGCTTTCTTTATTTCTTGTGGTTTCTTCAATGTCACCTTCTTTCCTTTCACATGAAACTTTATTTCTTTTAGAAAGGATATTCTAGGCTTGTACGTGCTTTGCTCTGAATGTCTGTGCAAGTTGTCTGTACATGTGCCAAACTGCTTTTGACTCCTTCATGTGTCATCCTCGTATGAAGGATCCTCATGCACAGAAGAAGCAATGGGACCGTTCCTCTATGTCCAAGATCACACAGCTGTCTGAGCCCATTCTTGACACCTATATGTTGAACATGGACATTTGATGAGAAACCTGCATGCAGAGAGCACAGGGTTCTGGAACCCTGATTTTGCAAGGTTCCAGAACATGCATAAATCAGCATTCACTATGCAGACATTCACACCCAATGCATGGGAGTGGGGAGTTTTGCTATGTTAGAGGCAAGGGCAGCAGGCTGGCCTCACTCCCCCTCCTACCCATGAAGCTCCCCCCTCCTCAGATACCTCCTCTAGACTTTAACACTAAGAGGTAAAAGGTAATGGACCCTTGGATGGTTAAGTCCAGTCAAAGGCTAGACTATGGGATGCAGCGCTCATCTCGCTTTCAAGCCGAGGGAGCCGGTGTTTGTCCACAGACAGCTTTCCGGGTCATGTGGCCAGCATGACTAAATGCAATGGAACACCGTGACGGAAACCAGAGCGCACGGAAACGCTGTTTACCTTCCCACCGCAGCGGTACCTATTTATCTACTTGCACAGGTATACTTTGGATCAGCAAGCCCAAGTGGCTCAGTGGTTTCGACCACAGTGCCACCCGGGTCACTCTTTCACACTACAGGAATGTTGATCCATCAAGCCATGTCACAGGATCACCACAGCAGAGTCAATAACAAGCAGCTCTAACAGGCCAGGTGCAGTTCTCTGCTAATAGGATTATTGATGCATTTTGTGCATTTGGCCATGAGCTAGCATCAAGTCTGAACCTGTGCATGTTTATGTGGAAGTAAGGCCCAATGAAATGAACCAAAAAACTTTTTTTTTTTTTTACATGCATGTAGGACTGGAGTCTGTGCACGCAGCACAATCCTATGCAAGTTTAGTTGGAAATGAGCCACACTGACTTGAATACATCAAAGTGTGTTTAGGTGCCAGCTTTGGAGTGCAACCCTATGCATACTTATTAGGCCATCAGCCACACTGAATACAGCAGGTCTTACCTAGTGTGTGTCAGATTAAACTAAGTCTACAATTGTATGCATACTTACCTGGCAGCAAGTTGGGATTTACTCAGTGGGATTCTGTGCAGATAGTCTTAGGACTGCACTGTACAGTTGTTTGGTTTTGCTTTCTTCTTGCTACAGATTAATAAAGCTTTAGTTGTGTCTTTGCCACTTATTATGTGCACTTTGGCAAATGGAGATATTTCAATTTATCATTTGGAGTAAATGGCTAACCTTTGTGAACTGGGCTAACATTTGTGAGTTGGTTAGCATTTGTGAGTCGTCTGGTTAGCATGACACATTTTAAGTTGTTGTTTTTTAAAAAAGCATGCATAAATAATTGCACATGCCTATTCTGTGTAGCCAGTCTTATACCATCCTTTCCTTCAAGAATGTAAAATCCCGGACTGTCAAATAATTCCCTGTCCCACCTCTGAAGAGTAATGAAGAATTCCCCCTATGCAAGCTGCAGGCAACTTCCATTCTATTCCTTCCTTTTCCTTTCCAAAAGCAGTGGAGCCACGAGTCTCCTGTCACTCAGCCTTCTGCCCGGCTGATCATTGTGAAAAGAGCCACCCAGATGATAGAAGCACATGAATATTGACTGCAAACAAATGCGGACAGAGCGGCACCTGGAGGCCCTAAATACAGCCCTGGAGCCTGGAGGAAATGAAGGGGAAGGAAGGAAGGTCGCTAGCAAGAGCAGGGCACCTCCACTACACTCCTTCCTGGAAGCTGCAGGTCCCTTTGTGACACTGGCCTTCTCGACACCCTCACATTCTCCTGAGCAGACTGGGCAGGAATCAGGAATCTGCCTGGGTCATGTTGCCCCCATTGAGTGCTCCCACTCTTTCCCTCCATCACTGGAACAGTTCACAGATGCAATGACAGCACTTGTTGACCCTGAGCCGAATGTGTGAACAGTCTCCACTAAACAGTATTAGTTTTGCATGGGGATCAGGTGTGTTCATTCACACATGTCAATTGTCACATATTGCTAAGTCTGGGAGACATTTTCCAGGTTGGTGTTTCCTAGCAGATGACTGTGAAACTGCTATTTGCATTGCTAACTGCAATGACTGTGAAAGGATGGGGAAACTCCATAGCTCAGGGGTAATGCATCTGCCTTGCATGCAGAAGGCTCTACGTTTAATCTCCAGGTAGGTGGGAATGCCACCAATCTGAAACCCTGGATAGAGCTGCTCCCAGTCAGAGGACATAATAGTGGGCTAGAAGGACCAATGGCCTGACCTCCGTATAAGGCAACTTCCTAAACAGCCCTCCTTCTCAACCCAGCAAATGCAACTATACCTCCTCCATTGGACAATCCCATAGCAATGGAGGAAAATTGATTATGTTTTAAGGTTTAAGGTTTGTTGATAGTTTTATCCAAGGAAAGCCTTATCATTATCACTTTAAAAATCAACATGCCACAAGACCCTGTTGATTTTGCTGCAACAGATGGTAACATGGCTACCTGTCTGAAAACGTAATATGTTTGAATGAAATCAGTATGTTGGAATGTAGAATGAATGGAACCCACAACATCAGGTGTCCATTGCCTTGTTCACTTTGTAATGTAATAACATCATTTGTCAACAATACTCAACTCCTACATAAGGCAAAGAGGCCAATCTCTACACAAAAGAATAAATAGACACAGATATGACATCGGAAATGGCAATACAATTGAAAAACTAATGTTGGAAGATTTTAACCTCCCAGGATACACTGTAACTAACCTTAAGGTGGCCACATTCAGTATTGCAGGGGTTGTCAACCTAGTCCCTACCGCCCGCTAGTGGGCGTTTCAGGATTCTAGGTGGGTGGTAGGGGGTTCTACGGCACAAGCTGAATCCTCCTTCCATTGAGCACTGGTGTGCGGTAAGAAATTTTACCATCAAGAAAGATGCATTAGTGGGCAGTAGGTATAAAAAGGTTGACTACCCCTGCAGTATTGAAACAAAGGAACTTCAAAAGGGGACAGCAACCTGAAGCCACTACAATTCATTAAAAAGTTCAATGGTATCACTTGTGGACTGAATCAGAACAACAGATTTTTAACACACTGTGTGTTAATTAACTTTCCAATGCTAGAATGGCTTTGTTGTTGTTGTCATAATCATCATCATCAACAACAACAGTTTTGTTAATTACTGTTATTAATTATGTCCAGAATGGTAGCCATGCTGTTGCAGCAAAAAGAACAGAGAGTCCTGTGGCACCTTAAAGACTAAGAAATTTATTCTGGCATAAGCCTTTGTGGACTACAATCCACCTTATATATACAAACTAATTTTTTGCAGTTATATATGCATGTGGTTTTGTATATTTCATTTTTCTCTGACTTTGCTCTTTACAACTGCACCACCTCTGACCAAGATTTGTGTATGTGCATGTACGGTATATGTATCTAGCTATCCAGCTATCCAGCAATCTCCACTATAATTCATACGTCTGAAGGCCCAGCAAGTCAGAGGCAGCTCTGAGCTGTAAGAGGATGGCGGAAGAACGTGTGTGTTCTAGAAACCACGAAATAAGGAGAAGAGGGGTGGCAGGAAAAAAGGGAAAGAATGGAGTGGCAGAATGCATCAGAGAGGGGGGCCAAAAGAGAGGGAGGGAGATGATGTAGCTCTGTCCACTTTGGGCTCTGACTCCAGCCAATATTGACCCTGGTTCTGCATACTGTCAACTATGTCCTTCCAATTGACTTTCCTTTCATTTAGAAGCTGCCATATGTGTGTGTGCAAAATTCCTCACCCCTGTTTTAAATGTTTTTGCTTTCCCCACATGTACAATGCAAATGTAAAACCTGCCTTGATTAGCATGCATAAAATTGGGCAGAACAACTGAACTTCACCCCAGGAAGTTATTTTCCTGCATCCAAATCTGCTACAATAACTGTATCTGATCCGTAATGCAGTGGATTCTGGAGAACCCATTCTTAAACCACCAGGGAGCGAAAATAATATGTGGAAGAGTACACAAATGAGTTTATGTGGCAAGAAATGGTTTCCAATGTGTGTATAGCTCCTTGGCTCTTTACCAGGAGCTATGGTTTCTTCACTTTGAAGAAATATAAAACCAGTCACACGCTGGACTCATCAAATTGTCACACAGTCTCATCAAAGACATGATAAAATATGTATGTAAATACTACAATCTCCACACCAAAGAACAAGATGTTTTAAGCAGACTTTAAACAAGAGTATTAGCACTCAGAACAAGCACTCCATCATTATTTTGCATCTCTGGGAGAACGTTAGGTGTATATTTAATATTCTTTTTGATATGCCTTGCACCTTGTTGCATAGACTGTCGGTCATATGTATGTATAGTATATACTAACACATATAGTCAAATAGACACATGCTTGTATACGTGTGATGAGACCATGTGACGATTTGCTGAGGCCGATATGACTGATTTCATTACCTGTTGTTTTCCCCACTGAAGAGACAGTTAGCTAGAGGCATGATTGGGATTTGTTTCTTGACTAGTACATCGTTCTCTGATCCCCTTTATGCATTGCTTTTCCTGATGTTGTGTCTGGCACATCCTTAAACACAGCCTAGAGTGGCCTCACTGGGCATATGTGGAGGTGTTACGCAATGAGAAAGATGGATTCCATTGACCTCACACATGCTGCTGAAATCTACTAGTGAGTCCTACTTCGTTTTTACTGGGATTCTGGTTGGGTGAAACCCTGAATCCATTGCCAGGGTTCAGCTTGACTTGCATTTGAAAATCCCTATTTTTAAAATACCTAATTTGCAGAACATTCACACTTTTGCACAAATACAGTGTGAGGGGCTTAAGGATACTATCATGTGTAAACAAACGTTGGTTTTGTTGTTTCTGGGTCTCACACTTTAGACTGCAGTTTATGTTTACATATCTGCTCTCTTTGTTTTGCTCAGATAACTTGAATTGTCTTCCACTGTGCTTCAGTACACATCTATATAAATATTCATTGCCTCATTTGCTGATCATTCCCTACTTAAGAGTGTCTGCATTTGATCCTGCTGCTATAGCCCATTTGGGATTCCCTGCAAGGCAATTAAGAGACAGTCTTAAAGGGATTTGGGGAGGAGTTATTATATGCTAGAGGAACTAAACTAGATCCCCCCCCCCACTCCATTGTAAATGCAGTTACATACTTATTTCCCCAACAAAGTCTAGCAGGCTTCATTTTATTATTAAGATTTTCCAGTTATGCTGCAGCACATAATGTAGCTACAGCAGACAGTACAGTCAGGCGAATTCATCAAAGTAAGGCTGGAGAAAGGCAGGCCCATAGATGCTTATGTCATTTATTCACCAGCAGATTTCATTGTTGTAGCTGCTTTGGGTTGTCAGCTCTGTCAGCAGAACTCCTATGCCTTTATCTCCTGCATGACAGGTAGAACTGCAACAGGTGCCACCTCTCCTGGCATGGAGATGCTGTGACAATAAGCTGAGACTCACCTTGCAGCAACTTTGACTACTACCCTGTGTTTTCTTGCAATGGATCAGCTCCTATTCATGCAGTCAGTCTTACTTTTTTTGTGTCCTTTGCTCCCTCCTCATTTCACCTCCCCACCCCCACTGAGTGTCTTCTTCTAAAGTTATTGCTGTGAAGCTCACAGTGTGACCTAGGACCACTCATCGTCATCATCATAATTTATAATAATAATTTATTATTTATACCCCAGCCACTCTGGGTGGCTTCCGACAAAATATTAAAATACAATAGCCCTTCAGGTATTAAAAGCTTCCCCAAACAGGGCTGCCTTCACTATCTCTTAGCCTTACCTACAGCACAGGGTTGTGGTGAGGATAAAATGGGCTGGGGTCAGGAGAGCGATGTACAGTGCCTTGAGTTCCTTGTGGGGAAAGCCAGATATAAATGTAGTTAAATATAAATAAACATGGATGGAAAAGTGGAGAGTGATAATACAATATTTCAGTACACCTAGATGTGGGATGGACGGATGGGGGGGGGACAGGATACACCACACAGCTGTGTTTACAGAAATCACATATAAAAACAAAACATTTCTGGCCTTTTAAGGAAGCAGTAGTTGGGGGAAAGTTGGCAGTGCCCCCATTAAAATGGATTCTTCCAGGATGGGACTTTCCAGACCACTCTGTTATCTTCCCACTCCAGGAAAAAAGATTTCACAATCTACTCTGAAGACCCTTCTTTAAAGAGGGCACTTACTGGGTTGCTAGAGCCATGGCAGCCTGGCAGTGTGGTGTGACAGCACCCAAGGCTGCTGTGCAGCTTCCAAGAGTCCCAATGAATTTGCCGGGACTTGTTCCCAAATAAGCAGGCACAGGCTTGGACTGCAGGTTTGTTTGGAAGCAAATGATGTTGTTGAAACTTATGGGTCTAACTAGCTTCCAAGTCAATCTATTTAGGGGTGGTCTGTGTTACAGGAAGGGGGGATAATTGAAGTAGGTGCGGACTGGCTTTCACTTTGGCACAATCTGTATTAACTTTAACAATGAAAGAGGTGGCAATTAAAACGGTCCAGGAAACCCGATTTTCTTATTGTTCCAGTTGTATCTGTCTCTACAGCCAGAGCAGGCATTGTAACTCTCCAGCGGTTTTACTTAAAACACACACACACACACACACCAGGAGCATTTTTCTATTGTCTCCCAAGACACCTGGATGCCAGCCAGCCAACCAGTTCGTTTTAGATTTCTCTCAGACCCTGGAAAACCTTTTGCTCTTTCAAGATGGTCCTTTTGGGGGCTGCTTGTTTTCCTCCTGCAGGTCCTGTTCTTGTGAAAAGAAACAGATCCAAGAGAGCCCCACCAGAAGCTGGAACCATGTGCAGAGGAGGGTCTGGAAACCAAGCCTTATGAGGAACGGTTGAAGGAGTTGGGTATCCTCAGCCTGGTAAAGAGGAGACTCAGTGGAGCTTTTCAAGGAAGGAGATTCTGACTAAACATCAGGAAGAACCTTCTGACGACAAGAGCTGTTGGACAGTGCAATGGACTCTCTCGAAAGGTTGTGGACTCTCCTTCCTTGGAGGTTTCTAAGCAGAGCCACCTGCCATGGATGCTTTAGCTGAGATTTCTGCATTGCAGGGGGCTGGACTAGACGACCCTCGAGGTCCCTTCCAACTCAACAGCTAGATGATTCTGTGCAATATCAGGGCAGGAGCCGAAGGAGCAGCGTCAGGGAAAGTGACGGGATCTAGCAGGCCACTAACTCCCTGCTCTTGATCTCCGCAGGAGAACTGGGGTGATGGTGTCAGTCGCGGTAAATCTGCACCATGAAATCTCCCGCTTTCAACCCGCAAATCCCGAGTGGTTTGGCGGGTGATGGTCCCAAAGCCTTCAGGCTGTCGCTCGCTGCAAGTTCCCTGCAGAAGCTGCATCTCCTCCTCGCATCTCTCCCGGCTATTAGCCGCCTATTACGGAGGTGTGTTGCGCTGTCTCGGGCGCCTATTTCATCCCGGCCTGCCCTCCCTCCATTTCCTCCGCCGGCCGGCCGACCCCCCCCCCCCCCGCCCAGCTCCATCCACATCTCAGACAGTTTTGATGAGTGGTTTTTTGTCCGGATGGTTTGTAATGGTGCCTGTTTTGGGGTGTCCCGGGGGGTCCGGGAAGCTTTAATTCGCTGACAAAGGCTCATTTGCAGGTCAATGCCGTGGCACACTCGCCTCTCCCCTCCGCCTCCAGCGCCTTTTGTTCCCCCTCGCCTGCTCCTCATGCCAGATGGCCGCGGAAAATGCTAATTTCTCTCTCTCTTTTCGCCTTTAATTGCGGCTCTTTGCAGATGGGGGCTGCGGAGTGTGTGCTTCATTCAAATGAGATTTGCTTTTGGGTTTCCAGGCACGTTTCTTAAGTCCTATCCGAGTCAGGCAGGGATTAGTTTGACAGGGAAGTGATTAGATTAAAATCTGCACATGGGACTTGCTTCTCTTCTCTCTTTTTCTCTCGCCAAACCCTCCGAGGAATAGCCTGTGGTTGAGACCCCAGCCCAAGAGCTGCTCCAGAATGGCAGGTCCCTCCCTTTGAAGGCTGATGCATCACAGAACTGATCAGGACCCACAGATAATCTCCCCAAAGACTTTCTAGAGGAGCCTGTCCACACCTTCAGCGGCCAGATACAGGCGAGGTCTCTCCAAGTGAGGAGCAGTCTTCTTTGGCAATCACTGGTAGCCAAGTAAGATTGTCTTCCATGAACATGGTCTTAACAGTGTGTCTGCAAGCGGCTTTGGAGGCCAATTCTGGATCCACACGTCCTTCAACAGTGGGGACATAAGTTTCTGTGCGGGAGTTAATTATGGTGAGGATTTGCCAAACATGCCTTCCTCTGAGCATGTTTCTCCCTTTCATCCTGAGTTTGTACTTCTTCAAAGTCCACGACATCTTTGGTAAAGGCTGTTCTCCAATCAGAGCGCTTGCAGGCCAGTGATTCCCAGTTTTCGGTGTTTATACTAGAGTTTTGAATATATGCCCTGAGAGTGACTTTAAACCTCTTTTGTTGTCCACCGGGATTACACTTTCCATTCTTAAATTGGGAATAGAGTAGTTGCTTTGGAAGGCGATAATCAGGCATCTGAATGACACGACCAGTCCAATGAAGTTGATGTTGAAAAATCATTGCTTTGACACTGGTGATCTTTGTTTCTTCCAGTACACTGGCATTAGTTCACCTGTCTTTCCAAGTCATATGTATTTTTTTCCAGAGACACTGTTGATGGAATCTTTCAAGGAGCTGGAGATGGCATTTATAAGTGGTCCATGTTTCACAAGCATACAGTAAAGTTGGTAGTACAATAGCTTTGTAAACAAGCATTTTTGTTTCCCTGCGAATGTTCTGGACCTCAAACACTCTGCGTTTAAATGGGGAGAAAGCTGCGCATGCAGAGCTCAGGTGATGCTGGATTTCAGCATCAATGTCATAGAGCTTCAAGCAGGTAGTAGAGAAGCTCTAGATGCTCAGATGTTCCTACCAGACCTGCTATATAATGGGAGAAAGTCCTGGGTGGAGAGAAGCTGCTGCATCTACACCATCTTCCCACTACCTTGTTTTCCTTAGAAGGAAAGATTGTGTGAATCTTCCACATATACAGCTGTGGAAATGTGGGGCTTGGTAGAAATATGCACCTCTATGGCCACTGAGTGTTCAGTCACCAGAGGTGAATATGTAAGGAAGTGCCTGGCCATTTGCCTAACAGAACACCTAAGCCAAGCTATAGAAAGGTGCCTTATATGGAGCAACCTCACTGGTCCAGGTAGCTCAGGACTATCTTCCTCTGTCCTGGCTGGCAGCAGCTCACCAAGGTAGCAGAACAAAGTTTCCCCAAGCTTCACCTGGAGATGCTGAGGACTGAACCGGTGGCCTTCTGCATGCGTTCAGGCCTTTTCATTCAGTAACTGTTGCACATACCAGCATGCAAAAGGCCCCTGGTGGGTCAATCCTTGATAAGTCTGGGAACAACTCCGACCTGCAACCCCTTGAGCCATTGTCGAACAGTTTAGAGCTGGAATGAGGAACCCAAGGCTCACAAACCTAATTCTATTCGAGAGATGGCAGAGAGAGAAAGACTGTCTGTTGTGGAGAGGGGATTCTGCAGTCTTGCAGTGCAGCAAACACGACCCACTTTGGCTTGACCAGCTATCAGCTGCAGCTCCAAATCGACTTTTCCTATGGGGCAATGGTAAGGAAAAGGCTTCCCACCCCTATTTTAGACAACATTAAGCTAGACAAACAATTGCCGGACTCAGGAGGAGTCAGCTTCCTATGCTTTGCTTTTGAATATTTCTTCACATAAGAGAAGCTCCCTGCAAACATAGTGGGAGAAGAGGTTATATTCTAGTTCTTTGTCAACTTTACTATCTGCAATGTGTTTTTAATGTGGAGCAGCATTCAGAACTGTGCTCCCCCTACTCATAGTCTGTTATACTGCCCATTTTACCACCTCAGCACCTCATGTGGTTACATGGGAAGATCCAGGGCTGCCTGTCATTTATATTGGATGTCAACTGCAATCCTAAATACACTCACCAGAGTGTAGAAACCCTATAGAACACAATGAGACATATGTGGATAGAGTTTTGTCCTTTGCCTTCACAGCAGATCTATAAGGCAGACCATGATTTTTTCCATTGTACAGATGGGGAATTAGAACTGGGAGAGAAGAAATGACTTGCTTGTGCTCACACCGATGCATCCATGGTTGAGGGTGGCACTAGATTCTCATTTTCTAGAAGACCATGGTTAAAATGTTGATCAACTGAAGCATGCTTTTAATTAAAAAAAAAACATATTTAGGGTGTGTGAGTATGTGTGTGTGTGAGAGAGAGACTATTAAAAACGTTTAATTCTTATACATTTATTTTTATTTATAATTTCCATACAATAAGTTAAACATTTGTTCAACTCATCACTTGCATCTCCAAGAAAGATGGAAAACATTTATGTAGACAGACTTAAACATACAGCATGATAGACGCCCCCCTTAAAAAAACCCCTACATTTATTACATTGCAAATAGGATTAAAATATTTATTAGCCTGCTAAAGAAACCAAGCAGCCAGTTCATTCATTCACTCATTCACTGAACCGGAACATACCTTGGGATGCATGGTAGGAATTCTCTGGTTAGTCCACCCTATAAGTCATAAGGTAACTAGTGGGATAGACTTAGAGGTTAACTATATATTACAGGCAAATTTGTATCACGGATCCCAAGGCTTCCCCTCCCCCTTAAAATAAAAAGCTGCTTTGAGAGGAGTTGTTGAAAAATGTAGAAACAATGCTGGGGGAAGGCGCTTCAGCCTCTTTCAAACTCATTTTTTCTGCTCCAAATCACTCCCATAAGATTCCTATCAGATGCTTTGAAGGCAAGCAAGGAACTGGAACCACGGTGGGGATAGCTTGTGAGAATGCAATTCTGAGCTGAAAAGTTGCAGGTGGACATGGGCTTAAGCACCCACACTGCGCCTCCACTCCAGAATTGCCTCTCTTGAAGCAACATTGATGCGTAAGGTGCTTCAGTGGTCCTCCTTTATTCATTAGGATGGAGAATGAAGGTAGTTTCTGAAGTGGTTGAGGCCTTTGTTTCCCGTGCACCTCTTTTCTCTCACTGATGCTTCCGATTAAACAAGTTTTGCACGTTTGTGGAACCATCTAAAAACATGTTTCAACAGGTGGACATGGGATGAGCATATGCACCAACAGCAGCGATCCCTCTTTCATGGGTGTAGCCAAGGGAGGGCAGGGGGGCAGCTGCCCTCCCCTAGATCAAGTAAAACAATAGAAGTCACTTCAGTCCCCCCCCCCCAAAAATCTTGGCTATGCCCATGCCCTCTTTCAGACCATCTTAAACTCCAAAAAACAGACGACTGCCTTTCTCTAGCTTTCGTTTGATGATATCCCCAGGGCTCCATTGCGTTTTTGTAGTTGCATTTAATTTAAAGTGATATAAAGGCTTAAGATGAAGCCTGCTGAACTCTAATCTATGGAATCTATGGAATAGAGCAGGGGCAGGCAACCTAAGGCCCAGGGGCCGGATGCGGCCCAATCGCCTTCTCACTCCGGCCCGCGGACGGTCCAGGTTATTTGTGGGACCTTTTACATGAGTAGAATGTGTGCTTTTATTTAAAATGCATCTCTAGGTTATTTGTGGGGCATATGAATTCATTCTCTCCCCCCCGCTCAAAATATAGTCCGGCCCACCACATGGTCTGAAGAATGGTGGACCGGCCCACGACTGAAAAAGGTTGCTGACCCCTGGAACAGAGCGACGGGGCTGGCTGCCCAAGCCAGGCTTCATGCATTTAATGCATTGCAGATGCACTCATTTCGCAGGGCACACATTATGGGACAATCTAAGTTGGTTAGTGGTTGTAGCCATAGCTGTTCTAGAACACTTGCATAGGGCAACCTGATTGAATTAGGTAAGGAAAGGCTGTGAGATCTGTGCTGAGCTCTATCCACTGATTTGTTAGATGAGCCTGGGCAAGATGGTTTGTTTTTAATGTTGGGAGCGAATCTTAATGGCACAGAGACTTAAACCAGAATCCTACAACATGACGTGAAATGTGTGCATCCGGAAGCATTAAAGCAGTTTCAAGCATGTCTGCATCTCTGTACTGTGACGTTTGCCCCAAGGCAGTTTATTTTGCAGGCCTATCTTTAAGCACAGGGCAAAAGGGGAAGTCTTAAAAGTTCAGTGTGCAGCTGAAGTCTAGGGCACTGCAGGACTGGGGACAGCTCACTCAGGGCAGCAAAACTTCCTTTCCATGGAGACAGGGCAGAGTGTGGTACTGGCATGCAAAAGCCACTAGCATGGCTTTGTAGCGCCTAAGCCTGTGCTTTAAAGTTCAGCATGTTAGGCTGTGCAAGTTTGGCACCTTTTGCTTTCAGCATATTAAATGTAAGCATCATGAAATGAGGGGGAATTACACCATTTGATCTATTGCTTTTTCCTGTATTAATGTTGCCAGTGCTGGCTGACTGCCAGCTGGTTCATCTGCTGTTGTAGCTTAGTGGCTTGTGAGCTAAGAAACCCTGGCTACAAATTCCACCTTCTCTCGAATAAGTCACCAGTCCTCAGTCCCTACTGATCTTATGTTGTACAGGCATAATGACACAGAGCTATCTTAAGCTTGAAAAATCCAAACATAGGAACATCGGAAGCTTCCTTATTCTGAGCCAGTCCAGTGGTCCCATCTAGCTTAGTACTGTCTACACAGACTGGCAGGCTTAATCCCACTGAAAAGCAATACAAGAAACTTCCAAGCAAATCTGTTTGAAACTGGGGGTGCAGTTCTTACCAAAAAAAAATTGTCCTTAAAAGCAACTAACACAAATAAAAGTGTCACATCACAATCTAACATTTTAAAAACTGCATTGCACCCAAAGTCTTATTAAAATACTTCCAAGTTGCTGTGTCACCCATTTGGTGGACTATCCTATATGTTCTTTATTTTTAAAAAAAATGCAAGAACCTTTATTTGCTTAGAGGCTTGCCAGTAAAAAGGCCTCAAGTCTTAATCCGCTTTCTGCTACACACCAATGAAACTTAGGAAGCTCTTTGACTATTGACTTTTTCATGTGGAAACCGATCTGCTGAGACTGGAAGTGAAAAGGGGCCGTTCCTTGGAAGAAGAAGAAGAGGCGGGGGGAAACCCCTCTGAAACTTTGAAGAAGTCGTCATCCTTGGCCTGTGTTATAGCAGCAGCAGCAAAAGCTTTCTGATCCTCAGATTTGTAAACTTGTAGACATAATAATGCCATTTCTCTAGTGTTAGCAGGTGTCCTGTCTGGAGGTTGCTGCCTCAGTCTCCAGCAGTGCTGGGAATTAGAAAATTGTCTGTCTTTCCTGAACCGTGAAGTGCTTCTCTTAAATAAAGGCCAGGTCAGATGTTAAAGGGACATTCTTGTCTTCTGAAGCCGAAATAATCTACAGTCACGTAGAGAAATGAAGGCACCCTTCTCCTGAAATGGTCAATCTCTTGATCGGCCCATTATATTCTGAAGACTGAGATAATGGGTGAGCAAATAAATAAATACAGACTCCTCTGCTTTCTTGACATTTCACAGTATTCCCCTTTCAATTGCCAGTGCATGCTCCATATCAGTGTAACCTATAATCATTTTCCTGTTGAGCCTCGACCTTTATAGCCAATATATAATTTCACTGAAAATTATTTCAAGGCTTCTTTTCCCCCAACCACTTCCCTGTAATCCTTTCTTTTCTTTTTTCTTTTGCTGGCATGGTGTTGTATTGCTTTTACTGAGTTTAACAGTCATGTATCTGTGGGCATCTAAAAATAATAGAATAATCTGATACTATTTCTGTTTTGTTTCCAACTCTCATCCTAATTATTTTGGATATAAAACAATTAAGACAGAAATCCTAACACATTTACTTGGAAATAAGTTCTACTGAAATCAGAATTACTTTACAAATAATTAATAAACCAAGTTGAGTGCAGGGCCATGATCAGAGGCACAGATGTGCCAATCTACGTGCGCTCTACGTGGGGCTACCTTTGAAGGTGACCCGGAAACTACAACTAATCCAGAATGCGGCAGCTAGACTGGTGACTGGGAGTGGCCACCGAGACCACATAACACCAGTCTTGAAAGACCTACATTGGCTGCCAGTACATTTCCGAGCACAATTCAAAGTGTTGGTGCTGACCTTTACAGCCCTAAACGGCCTCGGCCCAGTATACCTGAAGGAACGTCTCCACGCCCATCATTCAGCCTGGACACTGAGGTCCAGTGCCAAGGGCTTTCTGGCGGTTCCCTCACTGCAAGAAGTGAGGTTACAGGGAACCAGGCAAAGGGCCTTGGTAGTGCTCTCTTCCTGTGGAACGCCCTCCCATCAGATGTCAAGGAAATAAACAACAATCTGACTTTAGAAGACATCTGAAGGCAGTCCTGTTTAGGGAAGTTTTTAATGACTGATGTTTTAATGTATTTTTAATCTTTTGTTGGAAGCCGCCCAGTGTGGCTGGGGAAACCCAGCCAGATGGGCAGGGTATAAATAATAAATTGTTATTATTATCTTAACTGGTGGGCATGGTTTACAAAGGAACAGATGACACACACACAAAGAGAGCTGTTTAGGACTTTAAATGTTAAAACCAGCACTTTAAGCTGAACTTGGAAACAAATGGCTAGCCAGTGTAAATGATGGAAGCCAAAAGTAGTGTGCTCCAGTCTCCAAATTCCAGATAGTTTCCACATTCTTAACCTTTGGAATCCTTTGAATTGTCCTTCAAGGCAACCCTGGATAGAGAGTTTTACAGTACTTGAAACTGGGCCTTGGAAATTGAGGGTTTCAAGGAAGGAGGTCCCTCATACAAGCAGGGTTCAGGGCCACAGAGTCTACATCGCTTCAGCAATAACAGAACTCTGTCCTGTGCCAGTGCCTGGCTGCAGTTTTATTTATCTGGCAGAAGCATACCTGCCTCAGAATATATTCATTCACCCACTATTAGAGGAGTAGGGAAGACCAAATACATTGTCCTGTTAAATATTTTTATTTAAATTCTGAAGATGGAAGGCAGGCAGGGTTTTTATGGAATGGCTTTGGGGAATCAAGACTTCAGGAGAGACAGCTGTAGAGTGAATTCTGCATTGTGTTGTCAGGCTGAATCAAAATGGGGTTTATTTTATTATGAGCTGGCCACCCAGCTGCAGTAACCTGATTAGTTCCGTATATATTGGCAGAAGTGTCCCACCATATCTATTTTCCTCCCCATAATCAATTCAGTTTCCAAAGAGGCTCCAGATGGGCTCTTTGCAAGGCTTTTTAAGTAGCATAACATATACAGCAGTCTGTCCTCCCGCCACCCAAAAATACAACACACTTGCTATGAACTCACTCCCTCAACAACGATTGCGGAAGGTATATTTAGGAAACGGGAGAAAGAAGGAGGGGTGATGAACATGCACGATTGTTGTTATTTACACCGAATACATTGTGACAAAAGATGGATGGATTTTAAAAAGAAAACGAAGGTATTCCCAACATTTACCCCTTGTCTCATCCAAAATTATTTCTCTGCTAAATAACAAATGCTGGTGTGAAGAGACTTATAAGGAATTAAGGCAAGTGGCTGAAAACAAGGTTTGCATAAAAGAACTATTATTAACCTCCTCTTGCTGCACAAATTAAGAAGGGGAATTTTTAGCTGGACTTTAATAGGAGCTGTCCTCTGTAAGGTGGGGAACAATGTTTTTAAAAAACCCATCTGTGTACATCTCTTAATTAACTGATATCAATGAAATAAGGAATTATACAAAGATTATTATTTTTTAAATATACGCAAGGGGAGACGACAGTAACGTCTGTTCATGAACCACCCCTCAAATATTACCTATAAATGGATAGATGATGGTTTCTTTCAGTGACAGAAGCATTAATTACAGGAAGGACACAGGGAAATGGTTTTTAAAATGGCAATTTAGTCAAGCTGATATTGTTTAATTTATACACAGGAGTTGCAGTCACCAATAAATGTTCTCTAGCAGGGTCTGAGGAGGCAAAGAGCGGTTTCCATCTGAGCATTTGGCGAGGGATGAGTCTGACAGCCACATCAATAGAAAAATGAATGAAGATTTTCCCACTAGCCAGCTTTCCCTTAATTTCCCTGCAGTGTGCCTAACCCTTTGGGAAAGTGCTGTAGGATTATCGCTTAAGGACACTCCTTCCATTCCAAGGAAGGAGGATTTCAACATGCTAAATTCACTTTCCGGCTGCTGGACAGGAGGAAAATGTTTCAAAAGGAACATTGTAACCTCTGTTCTTGGAAGAATGAGCAAAGACAAAGAGAATTTCTAGTTCTCATTAACTCCAGAGGTTAATATTATTCTAATTGGTCCCGTTCTTCTATTGTCACATGAATCCTATATAGAAAATGCTTGATGCTGTAATATTCCTTGTAAACTAAAACTCTGCCATCCCCAAAATGCGAAGCTTCTAAATCTAATCAGTGTGTAATGCACACATCCACATCCTTGTGACAAATGGCACTTTAAAGTCCCCTGACAGATGAAGAAGCCTCAGTTAAATATTTCAAGATCTCCGCTACACAAGTTTCCTCTAATGCATGCACTTTTGGGGGACATCTGTCTTCGGCACCTAATAAAGTGGTCTAGGTATAAAATGAACTTCATAGGATTGCTTTGACACTAAAGGCACATATGGCTCATAATTAGCTGGATATCTCTTATAGTTAAATGATTCCTCCCTCTCTCTCTCTCTCTTGCCCATTCGCATCAATAATAGAAGCAAACAAAGTTCCAATTGTTCCCTGTTGCGGGACATTATGTGCCTGAATAAATGGATGTTGGCTGTGTCTACATGGATTTGCCATATGGCTACAAAGGCCAGAAGAATAGGGGCAGTGTGCTTTGTGCTGGGAATAAGAAGGAGGCAGTGCTATGCAGGGTGTAGCCAGTCAAAGTCGAGAAGGAAAACAGAACAGCACACCTTCCAAAGATAGAAAATGAAAAATCATACTCCCTTGTCCTCTCCTAGGACAAAGCGACTTGGAAAACTATTTCTATTGTTTCCAACTGGATATTCACATATTCGGTACCCAAAAAGTGGGCATTTGTTAACCAAGTCTACAAGGGATGCCAATTGAGACTGCAAGAACTGAGACTGCAGAAGGGGAGTAGAATCGGGCTCAAATTCAGTGGCCGAGTAAAATGGCTCTCTGAGTGTTCCTGAATCATCTCCAAGGAATTTTTTTAAAATCCAATGGTTTTCCTTATCTTGTAGAACCCAAACTCTGTTACTTTGTAGCAGGAAAATACGTGGTAGCGTTTTAGTTTCCTCAAGGATAATTTTGAGTGCAATAAATTCAAAGCCCTTACTCACTTGTTGTGGCCAAAGCAAACCTCCTCTTTCAGTAGCAGGGAAATTATGCTCATCTAGCACTCAAACCACAATGTTTCACCCATGGAAAAATGCCCTGTGCTCTCCAGCTGGCACTTCACTTGAGATAATTTTGTGTGGATTGTGCCATAGTGCACCTATGCATCCACATGCCCTCTGAAATATAAGACTGTCAAATAATTTATAATAAAAAAAATTGGCCATCTAAAATACATTTGACAGTCTCTCATCAAAGGCTTGTGACTAAACTTTGCAGCCATGGGATGAGAGGACAGATCCTCTTACAGATTAGAAACTGGTTAAACAAAAAGAAGTAGAGAGTGGGAATAGATGGACAGCTCACAACAGAGAAAGATGGCATGCCGAAATGGGTTCTCCCAAGGATCTGTACTGGAACCAGTGCTGTTTAACTTTCTCATAAATGAACTGGAGTTAGGAGGGAGCCAGTGAAAGGCCCAAGTTTTAGGATAACACCAAATTATCCAGAGTAGTGAAAATCCAGGTAGACGGTGAAGACTTTCATAAGGAAGAACTGAGAGCTTCATCCTAAAGTGATGCACACTACAGCAGAAAATTTTCACACCAGATAAGAGATTGTGGGGCCATGGTAGACAGCTAATAGAAAATGCCCTCTCAGTATGAAGGAGCTGTGGGGGAAAAGCAAATTCCATGCTAGGAAAAAGGAATTACCTGGAGGGAGTTCCCTGAGGATCAATATTGGGACTTGTGAGCAATAATGTAGCCAAGTTTGCTGATGATACCAAATTGTTCAGGAGGATCTAAACAAAAAGTGATTGTAAGGAGCTCCAAGGGCTTGCCGATTGAAAGGTCGGCGGTTCGAATCCCCGGGGCGGGGTGCGCTCCCGCTGTTCGGTCCCAGCGCCTGCCAACCTAGCAGTTTGAAAGCACCCCTGGGTGCAAGTAGATAAATAGGGACCGCTTACTAGCGGGAAGGTAAACGGCATTTCCGTGTGCGGCTCTGGCTCGCCAGAGCAGCGATGTCACGCTGGCCACGTGACCCGGAAGTGTCTCCGGACAGCGCTGACCCCCGGCCTCTTGAGTGAGATGGGCGCACAACCCTAGAGTCTGTCAAGACTGGCCCGTACGGGCAGGGGTACCTTTGCCTTTACCTTTAAGGAGCTCCAAAAGGTTCTCTCCAAACTGGGTGAATGGGCAGTAGAAAGGCAAAGCAACGTAAGCATCATATTGAGGCATTAAAAAAGCCTAAGCCATTACACCCTAATTTCACATATAAGTTAACAAGGTCTGATATCGCCAGGAATGAGACCTTTGGGCCATAATGGATAGCTGATGAAGGTGTCTACCCAGTGTGCGGCAACTGTGAAAAAGGTGAATTCCATGTTAGGGATAGGAAAGGGATTGATAATAAAAATGCCAGTATCATAATGACATTTATACAAATATACAAAAATACCAGGGACACTTGGAATACTGTGTTCAGTTCTGGTTGCCTCACCTCAAAAAGGTCATTGTAGAGCTGAAGACAGTTCAGAAAGGGCAACTACAATGATCAAGGTGTTGGCTGAAGTCCCCTATGAGGAAAGGTCACAATATTGGAGTCATTTTAGTTCAGAAGGAAGCGCACAGAGAGAGACGATAGAGGTGTACGGAATTGTGTGTGATGTTGAGAAAGTGGACATCCAATGAGCCAATTATCTTTCATAATGCATCAAGTGAAGCTGAATCTTAGAAGATTCAGCAGGCAAAAGAATAGTACATAGACAAACTATGGAATCCACTGTCACAAGATGTAATGATTATCACCAACTTGGGTAGCTTTTAAAAGAGGTTTACACAAATCCATGGAGGTGAGGCCTGTCAGTGGCTATGTTCTGCCTCCACTGTTAGAGACAGTGAATATCAGTTGCTGAGAATCACAAGGGAGGAGAGGACTGCTGGACTCAGGGCCTGCCTGCAGGATTCCCATGGGCATCTGGTTGGCCATTGTGAGAACAGGATGCTGGCCTAAATGGGTCTTTGGTCCGATCCAGCAGGGCTCTTCTTATGTTGGACTCCAGCTCCCATTAGCCCCAGCTAGCATAGCCAATAGTCAGGGATGAGGACCACCAATCCCCCATTCCTGCTGTTACATAGGCTTCTGCCTTATTAAAAACAATTCAAATTGTAATATGTATGACTGACAAGCATACTAACACATTGTCAACTTGTAACTTTTTCCTAAGAGAGAAACCAAATCAACAAATTTCTAAATTATTTATCAGCCTGTGATAATTTTCAGTAGATATTTGTACACCACCTCAGCTTTTGCCCTAATTCTGTCAATTCACCTAGATATCATTATAACAGAACAACACAATTCCCTTTTTCCATGACATTTTGGAAACTCAAAACAGTATTATTTTTCCCCCTTCTTTTGACATTTTGGTGCTTCCAGGCTGTCATTATTTTCGGGTGGGATTCAGCCACACTCTGGCAAATTCAGAATGCAGAATCATAACTTGATTGGAAGGTCACCTGCTTCCCAAAAAGAACAGACTTTTGTGATAAGGAAAATGACTGGAAATGTGCTGGATAGTGTGGGTAAAGACTTGCTTTGATCTAACTCCCTACAAACCATTCAGGATGATTACTGAATAAATGGTGTCCTGTCTACAATTTCCCTGGTTTCTAACTTCTACAAAGGCTTCTCCACTCGTGATGGAGCATACATTTCTATAAAGCAGCAGCAGCTGCAAAAACTAATTTGGGAATGTCCTGCAGCATCCTAGCCCAGATTGGAACACCCACTAGTCTAATGCTAAACATAATGTCCACGTCTCAACATCCCAAGATTTCAGCCACTGGCTTGCTGCAGCTTGGAGCTTTCATAGGCATCAAATGGAAGTGGACTGAGGGTACTTCCAGACTGGGCCTTTATATTGCAAGCAAGTCATTGAGATATTGCAAATGGTTAGTTGGCAACAGTTTTGTTTGTTCTTTTAAAAACTTAAACCCAGAATAAAGGGTAGCTGAATACAGACTTGCATTTTGATGCCAACGACATAGGGCAGATCTGAACCATACATTTAAAGCACATTCAATGCATATTTTGGACACATTACTTCCCCCAAGGAATCCTGGGAACTGCAGTTTGGTAAGTGTGCTGAGACCTGGAGCTCTGTGAGGGGGCAACAACAGTTCCCACGATTCTTGGGGGTAAATTGTGTGCTTTAAATGTGCGCTGGGTGTGCTTTGAATGTATGGCGTGGATCTGCCCATAGGTGCCCACATGGATGAGGTGTTCTGATCCCACAATAAGCTCCCATCTGGAAGCATCCTGAGAGGCTGGCAGAAATTCATACTGGTGTACAAGGATGATAAACTAAGGGCAGACCACCGCCCCCAAGGGTCAGGTGTGCTTAAGCTCACTCATTTCCCTGAGCTCTGGACTGCGGCCGATTTTGCCATAGCGTGTAACAGCAAAGATACTGGAAACGCCAAAATAAAAAGCAAAACAGGCAAACAAACACCCCCACTCCCCAAGATAGCTGAAGTGCTGCTCTTCAATGGGAGCTAATCTCTAGATCTTAAAACCCTTGCGGGAGCATCCAAAATTCAAGGTTAGCTGCTGTGCCGCTCGCCAAGCTCTTTGTGTACAGATAAAATAGGATGCTTTGAAAAGCAGCTAAACTCCTAAATCAGTTTAATAACTGCCCGAGGGTGGCTTCTTGCACCTTTAGCGGAGGGCTGCAGCAGCCGAGGCCGGGCCATTTGAAGGCTGAGGCCTGCGGATCTTTCATTTCAGAAGCTCCTATTCTTAGCCATGGGGGTGGGGTGGGCTGAGACAATGGCAGCCCCAGAGACACCTGCTTGCATGAAAGCAAGAGAAAAGCCCATAAATCCTGGAGGATCCAGCTGCCTCCCTCCATGTATTGTTGGCGTTTAATAAGGAGGGGGGAGGCTACTTCCCCCCCCCACCCAACTTTCACCTTTCAAAAGGGACAATCGCCTCCAACCAGCGCCATAGGCAGAGGGGCCTATGAAAAACATCCAGTTCTCTTGATTAAGTGATCATACAGTTTGGACGTAAATCAAGGTTACTTTTATGCCGAGGGGGCGGTGCCTGAGCTTAATCCCGGGGAAGAACTTCGAGGAAGAGACGATTTTGTTTTAAATCAGTACAACCGCCTGGATTCTTAAAAAGCTTCCCTGGCTTAGAATATGTGCTGTCGTATCGGACTTCTCTTACTCTTTTTAATATAAAAAGAAAGGAGCGGGGCACCGGGTGAAGGGGAGAGAAGATATCCAAGGCCGCTTGATTCATGCAGGAGTCGAAAGGCCTCTCACAATAACTAATACTACTGCTAAGAGGAGTACCTCTCAAGTAAGCTCCTCTAAGGAGCTGATATCCAAAGAACCCCACAGACCGACCCTGTCGGTCGGAAGAAGATACCGTCGGCGATCGCTTTGTAGCTGAAGGTGGGGAAGGGGAAGAGAAGGGAAGGGAGAGCCCGAGGGGAAGAAGTTCACACACACACTCTCAAGGCAGGGCTTTTCTATCAGCTGGGTCCGACCAAGCCCAACTTAGCGGGGCAAGATCAAAGCCAGGATCCCACAAGCGGGAGTCTCACTCCTTTCTGCAGACTGCGGAGAAATCGAGCCTGGCTTCTGAACTGCACACGGAATCTCCTCCTGCGCCCTCGACGCCGTGCCCGTCCACCCCCCCCCCCCCACCGCTTCATTTCCCGCTACACTCAGGTCCTAGCAAGCATTCATTGAAAGGAAGCGAGTGGTCCCTGGAAGAACTGCCTCTTCCACGTTGCGTACAAAGGATCCGGAATGGCGGCTCCCAGAGTTTCAAAACACACACACGCCCCGACAGCGCCTTTCCAGACTTTGGTTCCCTGGCGTCCTTGCAGCCGCCTAAGGCCGCTTTACGAGGACTATTTTCACGCGACTCCACAAGTTAAAAGCAACTTGGCGGAGGGGGGGGGGGTTGGCGGGAGCAGGTCCCGCTCCGAATAGCCCCTTTCTCTGAGCGACCTGTTACTTGGAATGAGGTTCCCTGCATTTGGGTGCCACTGACTAGCAAGGAAGCGCCCTCTTTAAGCGGGAAGCGCGCCCGGGATCAAAGAAACTCCGCCGAGCTCGGAGCTGCGGAGCGGGAGGAAGGGCGGGACGAAGGCGGCCGAGAGAGCGCCGGGCTCCGAAGGGGCGGAGGAACCAGGGTCACTCCTGTGCCACTTATGAATATTAGAGCGCTGCGTAAAGGCGGGGTGGGGGCGTGTAAGCGAGACGCAGAAGTTACCGTAAAGCCCAGAAGATATTCGTACACACACAAAAAAAAGACTCCAGACCAGTTTCACTTTACTGCTCCTAATTACCTATTGTTCGACGGGTAATTTGGGGAGACGGATTAACAGCCCTCCCTTAGAATTGCAAAATCTATCTCCTTTGCTCAAGCTACTAGAATCCAGCTCTTCCCATTTACGGCGCGATCCTAAATTCCAGATCTGTTTACTCGGAAGCCCCACGAATTGGGGTTGGATCGACGGTTCCGTCAGGCCAGGAATTTGGCTCAGTGGTGCAGTAGGGCTGGGCGGGAAGTCAGTAGGGCTGGCTGCTTACCACATTTTGAAGCAAGTGAAATAACACACGTGGCCATCTAAGGAGGGAGGAGCCGCCACAGGACCATCGAGATGGATTCTTTTTAATGGGTTAACCTCTCGAGTGAGTAAAGTTGCACTCCTACAACCCAGTACAGTACTAGGCATATTTACTCACACTTACTCTGTGATAACCGTGCACAGGATTGCAAGCTTCTGCAAATCCGCAGTAAGTAAATGGGGTTTTCACCGCCTGAGAAATCTCTATTTAGGGTCAGGCACTACTGCTGACAGAGGCTTAGCATAATAAAATCATGGAGTTCAAAGGGACCCTGAGGATCATCTAGTCCAGCTCGCTGCTACTACAACCTGCACCATTGAACAGTGATCGGTATTAACAGGTTGATATAATCTGGGTACTGAACATGTCATGATTTTGTTTTGTATGGAAAATTGTCTTTCCAACCCCCCCATCAGAAGTGAACTCTAGTTCCCCAAAGCTTAAGGAATCTGTTCATCTTTAAAGTACCAGATTTGTTTTGCTGCTGCAGGCTAGCATGGTGGCTTATTTTGAAGCTTCCAAACATGGACCTATACTTGAGCAAATCTCACTGGTTTCATCCTATTGTCTTTATGAGTAACTGAATTTAGGGACCATCTACTGCTTATAACAGGCTCATTCCCAAGTAAGCTTGCATCTGATCCTAAACACTATGGAAAGTAAATTAAAGCGCTGTTTTTGACCTATAAAGCCTTAAATGGCTCAGGATCGCAATACCTCAAGGAACGCCTCTCCCCAAATGAACCAACCCAGACCCTGCGATCACCATCTGAGGCCCCCTTCATGAGAGGTCTGTTATCTTTCCACAAGGGCCAACATTGATGCTGAAATCCAGCATTGCCTGAGCTCTGCGAGTGCGGCTTTCTCCCGATTGGAAGTGCAGAGTGTTTGAGGACTGGGACATTCGCAGGGAAACCAAAATGCTTCTTTACAAAGCTATTGTACTAACAACTTCACTGTATGCTTGTGAAACATGGACCACTTATAAACGCCATCTCCAACTCCTTGAAAGATTCCATCAATGGTGTCTCCGAAAAATTTTACACATCACTTGGGAAGACAGATGAACTAATATCAGTGTACTGGAAGAAGCAAAGATCACCAGTGTTGAAGCAATGATTCTTCAACATCAACTTCGTTGGACTGGTCATGTTGTGCAGATGCCTGATGATCGTCTTCCAAAGCAACTACTCTATTCTGAACTTAAAAATGGAAAGCATAATGCTGGTGGTCAACAAAAGAGGTTTAAAGACTGTCTCAAGGCAAATCTTTTTAAAAAGTAGTATGAACACCGACAACTGGGAAACACTGGCCTGCGAGCGCTCCAGTTGGAGAACAGCCTTTACCAATGGTGTCATGGGCTTTGAAGACACTCGAACTCAGGATGCAAGGGAGAAACATGCTAAGAAGAAGGCATGCTTGGCAAATCCACACCATGATCAACTCCCGCCTGGAAACCAATGTCCCCACTGTGAAAGGACGTGTGGATTCAGAATTGGCCTCCACAGTCACTTATGGACTCATTGTTAAAACGGTGTTTATGGAGACAATCTTACTCGGCTACGAGTGATTGCCAAAGAAGGAGGAGGAGGAGGGTGGCAATATAAGAATGGGCTTTTTCTTTGCTGGCTCCCCATTTGTTGAATGTTCTCTCTAAGGAAGCTTGCCTGGCCTCTAGGCAACACTGATCTTTAAGTAACTGTGGCCTTTTAGAAGTGGGTGGGATGTTTTTAACGTTATTTCTTTTTCCTCTTGGTTTTAATATATCTATGTGGGTCCCCCCCTTATTTGTCCATCTGCTTGGTTATAAGTTTCTTTGGGTTGCCCTGGGCAAGATAAAACATCTAACAAATTCAGTAAATAATATCTGTTTACTTCTAAGCTCGGGTTGCAATTGGACTTCAGTAAGCTTTGAGGAAAGCTTTTGATTGCAATTTTATGTAAAGGTAAAGTTCCATTGAAATCAATGGTTCACGTAAATAAGAATGCTATAAATTTTTACTTATATGTGTTACCTGAAAATAAGTCCCATCGGTTTGCTTGGCACTTATTTTGAAGTCCCTTAGGCTCACAGCCTTAATCTATCTGGCTATATTGTATGTGTGAGTGAGTGAGAGATAAGGCACATTTAATTAAAGGCCAAGATTTTGGCATTCTGGGAAATTTATGGTTGTGCTGGGAAGGCCTTTGGAAGCATGCACAACAGCTGCAATATTTTGTAAAGATATATGCTATTGTGGACAAGATCAGAATGGCTCTCAGCTATTGAGTTAAGGATTAAGGGCTCCCTGAATGCATTGACATGGCAGAAGAGCCACTGTGGTTTATCGTGCCAATGATCCATAAATAACAGGTCACTAGGAGATTTAATTGGCCAGTTCAAATCTTTGCAGTAGTGTATGAGGGGTGTGCCAAGGCATGGCACACGTCAGGGGAACTGGAGGCTGCAGAGAAAGAGACTGAAACAGGGTACTGGTTGTTGAGGTCCTTCCATTACATCTCTTTATGTCTTATTGATGGTGGCCAGATTGCAATATGTGGAGTACCTCTCTGAAATGCAACCTGCATTTTGTTGTGATCATTGGTAAAATATTTACCAAGTTCATTGAATCGAAACACTTCTCTTAACAATGGAGTCCTAAACTTGGAATGACATCATACAGAGTGATACTTTTTGTAGCATACTGACGGATGCCCGTTTGCCATTTTAAGCTCAAGAGAGGAGATGGAGCCAATCATATCTCACAGGCTCATGGACCTCTTACAATTCACATTGCTGAAAGCAGGTGTTCGTTACATCAGCGCAATTGCTTCTAGGCTGTATTGGGCACTGTGTTTTATGGGTACATCTTAACAACGTGGTGCACAATCGCTGCACATGAGCTGGAGTACAGAATTATGACAGAAGGTCCCATTGAGCCATACTTTAAACTCCCCCCCCCCCCATATGGGCTACAATCAGAACCACATTTGCTTCCACAGAAATGAATGGGGCTTCTTTTAATGTAAATATATTCAAAAGATGGATGTCAGATCTTATGCAACACTAACACTGGTTTTTCAACTCCCACCTAAAAACAAATGTTATTGTTATAAAATTTCTATACCACCCTTCATTTGAAGACCACAGGGCAGTTTACAGTGAGAGTACACATACCTTTTAAAGACATTAGCCAATGATATTTTCAGAAGGCGATACAAAATTCCTTCCTCATGGCTTTTATATTGACAAAAACAGTGTGCCTCCAATACACACACACCTAGAGTTCACCTTTACAAGTGTATAAAGTAAGAGCCAACAGGCTTTCAACCCACCACCATGCGTTTCACAGTGTATTCTAACTTGCTGCTCCCTTTCCCTACTGTTCCTCAGGAGGCATCTATGGAATCAATTAATTGCAGTCATCCTGTGCCTTTGCAGCTGAGCAGTTTAGCTTCATGAAGCTTTGCACCTCTAGTCTTAAATATTATAAGGTATAAGCCAGTGCTACTGAAATAAAATTATCCTTCTTTCCAAAGCATGGCTAGGAAAACTATGGCCCTCTAGATGCTGCTTCGATTCCCAGCTCACAGCCATCATTGCCAATAATGAGGGATGTCGTCTAGAGGGAGGTATGGCACATCTATGTTCCAAGATGCAGGTAGGATTAAGGGTTATTGAGAATTATTTTTGTATTTTTATTTTAGATCTTTTAACAATTTTATTTTTGCATTTATTTTTGCATTTTTCAAAATTTATTATATAGATCTTAACGGTTATTTTTCTCATGTGATCTTATCATATATGGGGAAATTTTTCAGTTTGGTTGTGTACTTTCTGAAGTTTTATTGTGACTTTTGTTGTATTTGTAATTATGCATTTTTTTCATGTTATAAGCTGCCCAAATATTTAACTATGAAAAGGCAACATACAAATTATGTATGTATCTCTGTACCTTGAAAATATCACTTGCCAGTTTTATGCAAATCACAATTTGAAAGGCACAGCTAGTAGTTCACATTCAGTGCTGGACTACTTTTTTTGGTAGTCCATGTGATACAGCAAATTTGTGTTTTGCATGAACAGGTGAGTAGATTGGTATGGTTCACACTGGAGAGACAGACTGGTGGTATTGGAACGTTCACGGCAGATAATTTGAATGTGACTTTTATTTGAATGTGACTTAAGGATGCTTGTGCTTTATGGCTTATGTTTTTCCTTGCACTAGTTAATAATGCTAATAATGGTACCTTCTGATGTTAGATGGTGGTGGTGAAAAAATAATTAAAAAAATAGATTAGGCCAGGCTCCCTGCTTCAAATCTCCCATCCCAAGGTGTGTACAGGTAGTGCATCTGAAACATGGGGATGAGACAGTGTGGTAGGGCCAAAGAGATACCCAGCTTTTCTCTTCAATGCAGGTATTGACTGGGTGTGGGAGACAATGGAATAGGGCTAAGATTGCCTTGAGTGTGGTTTTTGTGCAGTACAACGTCTGCAGCCAAACTTTCTTATGCAAGTTGTTTAATCAGGTGTGAGGTGAATATAACTTTAATCTAATGTCAGTCTATCCATCAGGTTTGCTCTCAAAGTACACAGAGGCTGACAGTCCTGCTCTTACATAAGGAACCAATGACCGTTATTGCATAATATTAACAGTTACACTGAATTTTAAGAAGCCAAAGAAAATAAAATTGTGTGCACTGGGGTGGGGGTTCCAATCACAGAGTGATAAGAATAAAAGCTATAAACACCAAGGCAGCTTATTGACATTTGATTCCTTTTTATTTTAACATTGTGGCATAAATTTGCAGTGGCAGTGGTACAGACCGGCTCAGGAACCATTGTATCAGATTTATTTTCAAGTAATAACTAATTTTGATTCATAGCTACATTTTGTGAATGCAAAAAAAACCCACTATAAAAATAAATTTACATTTTTGTAAATAACAAAAAAGCAAATATATAGTGCCCTTTGGCTTAACCAAATAAGAAAAACAAAAACCAAACACACAAAACAGACTACTGGGTGTCAACCAAAGTTATCCGCTTTTTTTTTCTTGACATAAATAGAAAATATAAGTTAGTATAACTCTTAAGTTGTTTTTTTGTTTTGTTTTTTTACAAATATACATTTTTTTTGTTTATTTTGCACTGAGAGATCAGCAGAGATTAAACATTTATATAAATGACTTTAAAGCTTTTACACTTCTGGCCAGTGTACTCACATTAGGCATAATACATTTTTAATATATATAAAACGTAATACATTGCACAGTTGTAAATTAACACTGCTCCGTCAGGTGGCTTGTAGTCGGGCCACTTTTGCTACATGGAGGTACAAGCAGTTCCTTCTGGGGCACGAGTAGAAGAGGAGGAACGAAAAAAACAAAACGGGGAAGAAGAAAAACACACACACACAACCAGGGGATTCTTCCTCCCTACTCTGGGTCTCTCTTGCCAGTCCCTTTTAACGTGTGGAGGAGGAAGGGCCTCTCAAGCTCTTGTGTTTCCAAGGAAACAATCACTTCGGTGTTGTAGTGCAAAATCTGCAAGAGAAGAGCAAGCGCATACATAGCACAAACTTGCACAGAGGACTCCCGGGCGACGTCGCAACTGGACGGAGTTGTTGGCCGATACAAAGAGACTCCCCCGCCCGCCCCCTCCTCCTCGCTCTCCCCTCCCCCGAGGAGCAACTGATGAGTCAGCAAAAGCGGTGGAGGAGGGGGCGGAATGGCTTTAAAAAAAAAAAGAAAGAAAAAGCAAGCAAGCCCCATGCAATATCTGACCATCAGGAAGTTACTCCAGATCGGGGGCCCGGAGGAGAAGAATGGGGAACACACCCAACTGACCAGTCGGGAGAGGCTCCTTTTGCAAGCCTCCGCTACCTTCCCATTCCCTTGCAATCCCCGCCAAGTTTTGGCAGCGGCCCCAACTGTTCTGCAAACGACCAGTCACGCACGAGAGGTCGCCCCTCTCCGAGAGGCAGGGCGGAGCAGGAGGGGCGAGCTGCTTCCCAAGGCCGATCGAAACCCCCCTCTCTCCCCCAAAAAACTTGCACCCGTATTAAAAAATAGCCGATCTTGACGTGCACCCATCGCTCGCTCACCTCTTTCATCGGAGCCTTTTCCGGGGGGTCTGCTCGGCGGGGACAGCAGAGACCGAAGCTGGCAAGGCGCTGGGATGATCCCCGGACACTTTCGAGTCTACGACTCTTTTCCGCTTGGCGAAGAAATCTGCGGATCAGACCCAGGAGAAAGAGGGAGGGGAGGGATTAGCAGGGATTCTGTGCGTGTGTGTTATTTTTTGGGGGGTCACTCGAGCCAAGAGCTTCGAGCTGGAAAGGGACACACCCCACCCTCGGTCAGGAACGGGAGAAAAACAATCGCGTTGCACACCAGGGACCCGCCCTGCTTGGCTCGCCCGGGCGCCGCCACGGAGAGCCTGGCTCTGGGCTCCCCCTGTCGGCGAGCGGCGGGCGCCGCAGCTGCTGGGGTTTGTTTACGTCGCAAAGGGGAGGCAGCCGCCGCCGCCGCCGCGATGTGCTGCGTAAGCATTTTCCTTCCCCGCTCCACCAACCCCCGGGTACCTGCGCGGAATTTTAAGCAGAGGCAGCGCCTCCGGGCAACGTTTTAAGACGCCGCGCAGATGAGGAAGGGGTGGGGCGCCCCCATAACTCGGGCTGGGAGGGGCAAAGTGGAAGCAACCCCCCCAAAAAACAGGCACAAGTGCAACCCAATCCGACGGCGGCGCTGCTTACCTGTGATGTGCGCTACACTGGCCGACGACGCCCTTTTCAGCGCCGCCGCGGCGCACGGGACAGGCTTGATTATAATCCCTGAGTAGCTGTGGAGCTGAGCGGCCCGGTTCTCCTGGTTGAGGCGCTCCTCGCCCGCCGACCTAGTGCTTTCCAAGGGGGCCGTCTTGCCCGGAGAGCTGAGCGGGGAGGGGGCCGAGGACACCCCCGTCCCCTGGGGATCGGCCTCCGGAGGCGCCTCGGCGCTTCCCGCTGGAGGCGGAGGCGCCTTGGAGCGGATCACCAGCACCGGGAAGCGGCACTTGCCGACCTGCAGCGTCTCCCGGTAGAAAGCGGGCACGGCGCCTCCGTCCACCTCTTCCCACTGCAGCCTGCCCGGGCCGCCCAGCGGCGTGTCGCTCTGGAAGTTGTAGTCCCAGCGCTTCTGGCCGTCCTCGCAGATCTCCCGCAGCTTGCTCTTCAGGTCCCGGTTCAGCTCGTCGTGATCCACGGGGCCAAAGAGGTTCCTGCACACCCCGGTGCGAGCGTGTAGCGGGAAAGTCCGCCGAGCCGCCAGGCGCTCCAGAGCCGAGGCGCTCGAGAGGTGCACGTTGGACATGATGGTGGCGGCGCCTAGTAGTAGTAGTAGTAGTAGTAGTAGTAAGAGGGAGCGGGCAGGTTCCTTCCTTCTCCGCCCGACGAGGCAGCGGGTCCGATCGCCTTGGCAAATCCAAATCACAACCCCGGAGAGCAGGGCTGGGCTTTCGCCGCCTCCCTTCGCTGGGGGCCCGGAATAACCTGCGCGCGCCCCGATCCCCTCCGCCTTAACCTGCCCACCTTCCGCGCCTCGCTCCGCTTCTAGCAAGCCTGCCTGGGGCTGCCTCGCTTTTTAAAGCTCTCACCGAGTGAGTTCGAGCAAAACATCGATTAACATAATACTATTTCTCTGCAATAACACTCTTGCCATTGGTAGACGCTCCATTCTACCCAGGGCGTCGGACCGCCTCCCCCGGCTCCTTATTGGGTGAAAGGCGAAGTGTGGCAAGGCGCCAAAACTGTCCTTGTCCTTGCCATTGGATAGCGTGGCTTGTCCGTCACGGTTGTGTTTAGAAAATTGGGGGGGGGGGGAGTTAGAGAGGGAGAGGAGAGAAGGCGGTGGCGAGTATCATGCGATTTAAAGAGATGGTTGAGTAACATGACACCCAGCCCACGGCTCAGCTCCCTTTGTTTGCAGTCGGCGACGGCTGCTTCTCTGCGAGTACTTTTTTGTTTTGTTATTGTCATTGCGCTATTTTTTTAACACGAGAACTAGTGGAAGCACAGAATTACTGGAGGATTCGTAGGGTTTTAGGTTTCTGTTTGTGTTTGCAAGATTGAACAACTTTTCTGCCCAGCATCTGAGAGTAAAAAATTCAAACGGCTTTGTGTAGAAAACAAAGGTTATATGTACAGTGGGGCTCCAAACGTTAACCGACTTTCAAGGAGCTGACGACTGCAAAAGGCAGCGAAGGGAACGGATTAATCCTAATATGTTTAGCATTCTTAGTAACAAGAAAGTCAATTGCTTGATAGGTTTTGAAACTGCATCCGGACTGGGACATGTAGGAAAATGAAAGCATTCTGTCTTTTTTGCATTAAAAGAAAACCACTTAATCTAAGCTTGCTGTCTTAACTACACTGAATTGCCAAAGATTAACTGACTTGTGCGTAATACATCTTTGCAGGTCATTGCAAATGTTGCCTTCTGTGGTTACTGGAGGGGGAGTTGAGTTGCCGAACTATACATCTGCAACCAAGTGGTGTCTGAGGCATCCTGATGGGAGTTTCGTACAGGGATTCCAGCTTTACCAGAGTGAGGATTTCCCCCCTCCCTTTGATGCTCCACCCCAACAAAAGAAAAAGAGTGAGCAAGCAAAAGAGTACCCTATTCTCAATTGTTTGGGGTTTTTTTTTATCTTAGCAGCTTTCATCAACCTGGTGCCTTCCAGCTGATTTAGACTAAGGTTTCCTTCAGCCCAAACCAGGAGAGCCATGCTAGCTGGGGCTAATGAGGGTTGTAGTCCAAAACATCTAGAGAGCACCAGGTTGGCAAAAAACAAACAAACACCTGGATTAAAAAAATACTGGACCCCACAGTTCTCCATATCTGTTCTTTATCACAGGAGCAAGGCTTAGTTTATATTCCCTCTACCATTCTTCATCAAGTTGACTACTGTGAGAAGAGGATGCCGGACTAGATGGGCCACTGGCCTGATCCAGCAGATTCTTCTTACGTTGCTAGTATTTAAGGTGTTTTGGTGCTTTGTGCTTGAACATCCTGCATTTCAGGGCTTGTCTACACTTTTGCTTGTCCCGCGTTTAAAACGCATGAGTCCAAGTGGTTTTCCTCTTGCCCTGCTCCTTTCCCAGGGAAAACCCGCTCTTTAGTTTTAAATTGGAGCAAGCTACGGTCTAGAGAAAATCCAAATTGCCATTTGCTCTGATTGAGCACTAAAGAGCGGTTTGGGAGGGGCATGCAAGAGGTATTAAAGTCTTTTAAAGAAAGACTCCCATTCTAATTCATTTCCTTGAGTTGTGAGTGGACGAAACTTTTCCTCTTCGAGGGAATAGCAGGGGAGGAACAACACCTCCAATCTACTCAGGATTAAAAAATATCACAAATATATTTCAAGAAGTAGCAGAATGGATTTGATACGATAGTCAAAAATAAAATTACTTGAGATCACCGAAGGTGCTGCAATCCAGGGGAGTAGTGTTGGCCTCTTAAATCAGGAGGACGTGAAGTAGCATTGGCGGGTGGGGGAATGTCATTACAGCCCCGGTTCCTGGGGGTTTTATCATTGAAATGAAACTTCCAAGAGGACCATATGGCGATTTGCAAGATGGCCTGCAGTCCAGAAAGATGCTGTTCAGTGAACAGTTCATAAAAAGGCTATCATGGTTCAGTGACACTGACAATACACCTCATTAGGCAAGACGTAAACCCCTGTTGGAAGGGTTTTTGATGGGGCAGAAAGAAGAAAAGGTCAGTCATCCAATCAGACCTTCAAGCGAAAACAGGTGATGAAATATTAATTCCTTTGATTTAACAACCTATCAGATCTAGTCCACAAAAGAGATGATGGGACCAAAGCCAATCCCGCTTCAGAGAGTAAATGATCATGGTATACACAGTTATCCTTTTAGCGATTGGTACCCTGCCAAAAGAAGGCAGAATTCAGTTTCTTTTCAAGCCTTGGTAATGATTAACCAATAAAGTATAAGCCTCACAAACTAAGCTTTGTTCACTTTAAAGTTTGTGTTGGTCCACTGTGAGCCTGCCTATCCTAGAGATGTGTGTCCATGTATCCGGGAGCAGATAACACCCTGGCCAAGGCGAGTGGAGCCCATGAAGTCAACTGCGCTGCATGCCAGCTGCACTCCAAGTGAAACAGCTTGTTTGAATGTTTGGCATAGAGCTTGTGCTGAGATATTTGGCTCTGCAGATGGCTTAAATGCAAGGCACCTAGGTGAGTGGTCCCCATCTTCTCCCCACACATTCTGTCATCCCCATGGTTTGTGCCACACAGCCTCTTCTTTTGGTGCTGCTTGGCTGCATCTTAGGGTTGCCCACGTCAGGCTAGTGATGCAATTATTTAATGTTCTCTCCTGAACAAACAAAACTTTGAATTGGCTTTTACTGTAGCGATTGTTACTATCTAGAAAAGGCAACATGAATGCCCAGTGTTTGAATGCAGAAACATATATTGTACTTAGAAAGTATATGTTTCTTGATTATGATGATTGTCTCTCTGTCCCAACCATTTACCCCAGGGGTAGCTAACCTTCCTGAGGGCCATATTCATCCTTGGTCAAGTCTCCAGGGGCTGCATAGCAGCATTAGGTATCGTCTCCCCATGCTCTCACACACTTAATCTCATGTGCATGCATACACAGCTCTCAGCTAATCCATACAGGTCAGCTGAGGAAGGAGCTATCACTGGCCTGCTTTCCATTCATTTGCAAAAAGTAATGACATTGAAGACCAATTCTGTGTAATGGAACCCAGCCACCGCCTCTGCCGCCTTCACTTATCCAGCTCTATAATCAGTGTCCCGTCCCCCCTGCAGGGGTACTCAAGGGAACCTTCCTCCCCCCAAATTTTCAAAGTGTGGCACCTACTGTAACAACTTCATGGTGAGTACCGGCACCTTGTTTCCTATTGAAAAAAGCAATGTGTGTAACAATGTGCCTCTCGTTGTTGTTTAGTTGTTTAGTCGTGTCCAACTCTTCGTGACCCCGTGGACCAGAGCACGCCAGGTACTCCTGTCTTCCACTGCCTCCCGCAGTTTGGTCAAATTCATGCTGGTAGCTTCGAGAACACTGTCCAATCATCTCGTCCTCTCTTGTCCCCTTCTCCTTGTGCCCTCCATCTTTCCCAACACCAGGGTCCTTTCCAGGGAGTCTTCTCTTCTCATGAGGTGGTCAAAGTATTGGAGCCTCAGCTTCAGGATCTGTCCTTCCAGTGAGCACTCAGGGCAAACTAATCTGAGGCCTGTTTTCTTGTACATCACAATCCGCCCGTCATTGCGTGTTGCCATAACTATGTCCTGAGTTGCAAGCTAATTTTCCTGAACTTTGGTGGTTATGCTTTTTGACTGTGGTGTCCTGAACCACACATGGCATCAGCACAGTGGCTCCTGACAGGTTTGGGTCATCATTCCTGGCTAATTTTTCTGATTCTTTAACTAGTATTAAGCCAGAATTCCCTGTTTTGAGTGTACTGGGGAAACACTGACTGAACCCAAGAAAGAATCTTCCTTGCCGAAGCTCATACACAATGCAAGGAGGGGGGAGTGTTTAGTACCAATGCTTGTTCCTGGCTTCATAATCCTTGAGTTGTTGCTTGAACCTGACCATTGTGTGGGCTCAGCCATTGTTGTGCAGTACTGTAAATATTCACTTCCCAACACAGTCATTCATAGAACCAAGTGACAGGATTTTGTCACAATTGGTTTTCTGATAGGGAATGAAACGAGGCTAATGTTAATGAGTTAGCATTAAGCCATTAACCTCACATAAATTTGACAGTAGCGTTAGGCTTAATATTGATTTCCAAGAATACTGATGTTTCAGGTTCTCAGTTTCAGTCTTCTTAGCACAGGGGTAGCTGTCCTAGTCTGGGAGGTGTAGACCATGGTTAGGATACAAGCCTACAGTGTACAAGACCTCGCACACATTATTGCCAGACAATGGTAGGGCAAGACAGGCATGCAAAGACAAACCAGGGTTAAGCACAAGAAACCAGGCTGAGGCCAAATTCACAGCAAATATTAAAACACTATGATACCACTTCAAACTGTCATGACTTCCCCAAAAGGATTCTGGGAGTTGTAGTTTATTAAGGGTGCTGACAGTGGTTAAGAGGCCCCGATTCCCCTCACAAAAATGATTCTCAGAGTTCCCTGTGAAAAGGCGTTGATTGTTAAGTCACTCTGGAAAGTGTAGCTTTCTGCAATAAGTTTTATTGTGTTATATTCTGCCCTTTCACCTAAAGTTGCCCAAGGTGACAAACACATCTGCAATTTTTTTGAGGAAAAAAGGGCATTCTAAAACAGGTAAAAAGATGGTAATCTTATAATTGATCAAAATGATCAATTATAACACATTAGGGAACACAGATACATTAGATCTGGAGAGTGTTAATAACAGGTATGGGTGGCATGCCTACCTTGGCTACAACAAGATGAAAGTTCACAGAGAATTTACTAACCATATATTAAGGATTGCTCTATGCAAGGTGTGGACCAGATATCAACAATTGTTAGAACCCTAAATGCCATGGTGGCTGTCCCCACTAGAGGCATTTGCAGTAAAAAAATTAAATATGGAAAGTAATTGGGCAAATTATAGTCAATTATTAAAAGAAGATCAGGAACAACTGAAGCTCAAAACATTTGAGGAGATAAGACATTACCTCACCGACTGGCTTCAATATCATCAATTAAATAATGTATTTAATTCAGACAAAAAAACAGGGTTTTGGAGAGAAGAATCTAAATTACGAAAAGTATTATTAAAAATATTAAGATATTAATATTCTAAA
The DNA here is from genome assembly GCF_965153285.1 of Podarcis tiliguerta. NCBI lineage: Eukaryota > Metazoa > Chordata > Lepidosauria > Squamata > Lacertidae > Podarcis > Podarcis tiliguerta. Next base: position 63,523,684 of record NC_139534.1, read on the forward strand.
CTTATGACCTTTATTGAAATGCGATCTAAAAGATGAGGAACTAAAATAAGTTGTGGTCAAATGGGCACAAGATATTGGCTACACAATATATATGGAACAGTGGGAAAGGCTTTGGAGGTTGGACAACAGCTTTACTGCCTGTTACACTGTTAAAGAGAATATAATGAAAATGTTCTATAGGTGGTATTTGACACCTTCCAAACTCACCAAGATATAGAACTTAAAAACCAATCTATGTTGGAAATGTAATAATGCGGAGGGGACAATGTTGCATGTATGATGGCGCTGTGAGAAAATTAAAAAAATTCTAGGGATGTATTCATGAAGAGCTAAAAAAGATGTTTAAAACTTCTATTGAAAAGAAACCAGAGGCATATTTATTAGGTGTTTTGGGAAAAGACATCCCACAGGATAAGAAAAGGCTATTTTTATATGCCACAGCCACAGCCAGATTATTACTTGCTAAAAACTGGAAAGGAGTTGTTATCCCAACAAAAGATGAATGGATAAGTAAACTATGTGAATTTATAAAACTGGCGAAGTTAACAGCAGCCATAAGACATCAGACAAATCAGAAATTAAGGAAGGAATGGCAATGCTTTGGGACTGTATGAAAAAATATGTTCTAAGGATAATATGTTGATATGCATAGACTAAGTTTGTAAAGTAAATAATCAGATATATAAGGAATAATATTTAAAAGACGCAAAGTTAATAAGATTAATAACTAGACAAAATGTTGAGTGCCAGTGGAGGGAAGTCACATGGGGGCATATTAGACAGTATTGGTTTTCATTTATGTACAGTGTAAGTTCCTTTTTCTTTTTTTGTATGTCTATTTTTGGGTATGTCTGTTTTTTGAATATATTTTTTTTTAAAAATGACAGTGAGCATAAAAAGGATCTGCCTTGTACAATCCAAATGGAATTTGTATGTCAACACTGAAGTCCAAATTGAAATTCGATGTGTTACTAATAATATATAAAGCCCTTAACAACTTGGGACCAGTGTATCTGTGAGATCACCTTCCCCTCATATAGGCCCACTTGACCACTTTGCTCTGTGGACTGGCACTGTTCCAAGTGCCACATAATACCCATTCCATATTTGTAATCAATTGATATTCTACGCTAGCATCACCCACACTTTGGGTGTGAGGCAGGCACTGTACTCTTGAACGTGCTGGTGCTGGCTTGTCGTGTCTGGAGGCTGAAAGCCAGCAAGCAGTCAAGGGAGGGAAGGCAGGGAGGCAGTGAGGAGATGCTGGTGGCAGCATGGCCTTGAGCTGAGTGGTTAAGACTGCACTTAAGAAGCTTGTAATGCCGCACTCCTGGGATTAATGTGTGTGTGATCAGACAGACCGGCAGGCCTCCTTCTCCCATACATACATCCTTGCTGGCACTATTGTTTCTGCTCTCAACATCACATATGCACACTAGTACCAATGCTTGTGGTAACAGTTCAATTTAAAAACAAAACGAGAGAACTGGGCTGAAGTAAAAAAACATTTTACTTCAGCAGGAGTGTGGAGAGGGGGGCAAGGAAGGAAGTAGTTGGGGGCAAATAAGGCAGGAAAGTGTGACCACGCAGCCTTTCGCAATGGCTCCAACCACCGCTCCAACCAAATGAGACAATTGCACTAGTCAGCTCACCCCATGCACTTTAGCTGATCTCCTTTTAAAGCCATCGAAGCACATGGCTGTCACCACATCTGGTGCCAGGAAACTCCAGCCATTAATTACGTGCAGTGTGACAACGTTCTTGCTTTCCTCTGTCTGGAATCTGCTGCCGGTCAGTTTTATCAAGTTGTAGTATTTTATCGGGTTGTAGTATTTCCAGCACTGTGGTAGCTGTTTTGAGATGGGGCAGGGAGAGCCGGGGTTTTTGTTTGTTTGTTTGTTTTTGTTATTGAATCATTAATTGCTTTTCAGTAACTAGAAAAATGGTGCACAAATTCTATTTTATTTTTTAAAAAAAGAAAAAGTAAGAACTTTGTTCCATGAGTGTATAGGGGCATATTCAGTCCCTTTCATCATGATCCCTAGCATATAATCTGCCTTTTTTCACAGCTGTTGCATGCTAAGTTTTATTTGAATTATTCACCATGATCCTAAGATCATATTCCTGGTTAGTCACCATCAGTTTAGACCCTTTTGGTGTATATTTAAAGATATGTGCATCACTTTACCCTTATGTTGAACCTTGTTTGTCCATTCATCTGGATTAGAGAGAACCCTTTATAGCTGTTTGCAGTGTAATGGGCTTTTCACCGTCCTTAATAATTTGGTGTCATTCCAACACCTGGCCAATTCAACGTTCCTTTTTAACAGATCACTGATGAGCAAATAAACAGCATTGCCCCCAATACAGATACTTGAGGAACTCTACTTTTACTTCCCACCACTTTTCCAGGCTTTTCCATTACCTCCTACTCTCTGCCTTCTTACTAAGCCATAAGACAAACAATCCTCTTATCATGAATGCTAAGGTTGCTCAGGAACCTTTGGTGAAGGACTTTGTCAAAAGGTTTTTACACATCTAAATACACAAATAAACCTGATGATCAACATCCACATACTTGTTTAATAGTTACTAGAATTGTTAGGGCTATTTGCTAAAGAATAGTACGAGGAATCTCCAGTTTTTGCTGCAACGAGATCTTAAATTAGTAGTATAATATTCTACCTAATCTAGTTCACTATGGAGAGAAGACCAGTCACTATTACAAGTGCTTGCTGCCAACACAGTGTCAAGCATTATCTAAAAAAACCAAAACCCTCTTTCTTCCTAATCAAACCTGCTGAACTCAACTCTACCTTGCTCTCTCCCTTTGCTGTTCTGCCGAGTCACTCTGTGGTTGTGATTCCCTCAGTTTATGCCTTCCACCTGTGTCACTGAATTATTCCTGTCTGATTCTCTAACTCCCATCTGCTTCAGCCAGAATGGCCAATAGCCAGGGATGATGGCCGTTATGTTCCAGCAACAACTGGAGGCTCAAAGGGTCCCCACCCCTGCTTTTTCCTCTTAATCTACACTTACAGTAGGGGTAGGTGTTGCTGGGAGTTGTAATTCAAAACATCTGGAGGGCACCAGATTGGCTAAGGCTGACCTAGATCTCTTGATTCAGTATGTGCTGCTGGAACACATCTGGAGCAAGGCCGGTGCCTATGCGGCTTTCATCAATGAAAATGCAATGCAACAATCACAAAGCCACATATTATGAACAATATAGGTTAAGAAAACAATGCAATCTGAAATGGCAATCAAGCCAGCTGTTTTTTAAACAGCAGCAGAAATTACACAGTCAAGGCCTTTTAAAATGAAAACATTTACAAAGGATTGTCTGAGAGAGAATAATGAGGGAGCAGCTGGATTTCCACAGAAGGGCTTTCCAAGTTGACAAAGTGGTAAAATAAGCTTGACCCTGTGGCCATTTCTATAAGCCAGAATGCATTCTTTACATAAAACCCCAAGATGCCCTTGGCTTGGGATATATCCCATACTAGTTAATGGATGGTTAGTAGTGGACAATTGCTGTATGCTAGTTCTGTGTTCATCGGCTTCAGGTCAATGCAATGCACAACTTGGTGGTGTTGGAATCCCATAACAATCACAGCAGAGTCTCGTGTCACAAGTATGTAGTTGTTTTTGATAACCCTCTAGAAGCCAAACAATTCCCAAATGGAAACGATTCCATTCCTCTCATCCCTAGCCTTATGCTAAGCAGGCTGCTGATCCACAGAATCATAGAATTGTAGTTGTAAAATGAAACTGATTTGTAAAAATGTTACATTGGGGGGGGGGGATACGAAAGAGAGACATTGCACACACTTTTGTAAATCAAGAAAATCTTTAATAAAAAAAGAGAAAAAAAGAATTGTAGTTGTAAGGGACCCCAAGGGTCATCTAGTCAATCCCCCTTCAGTGCAAGAATCCTTTCCACAGCTGTCCCTAGGTGGCCTCAACCACCGACCCTCTGGAGGACTTCCGGGGAAGATGGCGCCGGGTCAAGTCTCAACTGAGTCTCTGCTGCATGAGTAGGAGCTCTAATGATCAAATTACCCTGATAAAAAGGCTCAAACTATGAAAATAACTGCCAACTTTTATCAGTAAAAGACTCTGGGAGCTGTCGGGTGAACTTTTAAACCTCCTCCCACTTTCAAAGCTACTTAAATCAGCTTTGAACCAACTCCACTGAAAAGCCCATAAAGCTGTGGGCTGGATAAAATAGCCCTATTTATCTCTGAGTACAAAGATGGTACTTACAAGACAATGTTGCACCAACCCTCTGGTTAACAGTTATGCCTTTGGCTTATAGGCAAGATGGTTCCTGCTTTAGTGGTTCTGTCAGTCCTACAGGCCTTCTACTTTTGGGAGTCTTCATTGGTCCCACACTCTATCCCAAATTGCCTTTTCCCTGCCAGTTCTCCTTAAAAAACAAACAAACAAACCCTGAAAATTTTCAGCATCTTTTCCTTCATTCAGGTAGCAAGTTCTGGCTAACTGCTCTGTGCTGCATTCAATATATCCTCTTATTGCACACAAATCAGTTGTATGGCTTGAAATGCTTTGCTCCAGATGTGATCTATTGGTCTCCCCTTTCACAATTATAAATTAGAAGCTATAACACCTATTGTTTGGAGGGCTGCAAATCTTAAGTGTGTGCTTGCCCATAGTTTTCAGAACATTTTTATTGTACACAGCAAGCCCCTGGCCACATGGTCCCATGTCTGCATTTTCAGAAGCATAGGGTAAGCAGGGTCAAGCTAAGTAAAAATAAAAGGCAGATAAGGAAGGTGGGCAGCACCCTGGAGAGCTCCAACTGGACTCCAGACAAGGCAGGCTTGACTGTTGCTCCAATAAGTGGAAAACTCAGACTGAGGGCTCGTCCACACTTACCTTTGCTCTGCTTTTCTAGGCACAGGTCTGCGTTTTAAAGCTCAGTCGGTAGAACATGAGGCCCTTAATCTCAGGCCCTTAACATGAAGCCCTTAATCTCAGGGTTGTGGGTTTGAGCCCCATGTTGGGCGAAAGATTCGTGCATTGCAGAGGGTTGGACTAGATGACTCTTGTGGTCCCTTCCAACCCTACAAATCTGTGATTCTGTCAAGAGAATTGGAGAGGTAGCCCAGCGACTGGCCCCTAAGTACTGGCCCCCAAGTACAGCCTCAATATGGCCTGTACTCTTGGAGATATTTTTTCTACCCTCCTTAGGAAAGCTAGTTGCCCAGTAAAAGTGGGGTCCAGTATAAATAGCACCTTTAGGTTATACAGTATATATATATTCCCCTTTAAAATGTCTTTGCGTTCTGTGAAAGCCACATTTAGGTGATCAATATTGTGTCTGCTTCTTGAGGCTGTCTCTATTTGCACACAGGGTGAAATGTAATAATAATAATAATAATAATAATAATAATAATAATAATTACATTCTTGGCCTCCACCCTCTTAGGCCCATTACAAATTACTGTGTTTTCTGCATTTGACATTATCTCCATGTAGAGCCAGAAGTTCTTAAGTGAGAATTTAATTTTCAGATTGGAGGGGGGGGGGTGAAATTCAGAGTTATTTCGGGGAAGCTAAATTATCAAAAGGAGGGATATGGGTCATGCTGTGGTCTAAACCATAGAGCCTAGGGCTTGCCAATCAGAAGGTCGGCGGTTTGAATCCCTGTGACGGGGTGAGCTCCCATTGTTTGGTCCCTGCTGCTGCCCATCTAGCAGTTTGAAAGCATGTCAAAGTGCAAGTAGATAAATACCGTAGGTACTGCTCCATTGGGAAGGTAAATGGCATTTCCGTGTGCTGCTCTGGTTTCGCCAGAAGCGGCTTAGTCATACTGGCCACAGGACCCAGAAAATTGTCTGAGGACAAACGCCAGCTCCCTCGGCCTATAGAGCAAGATGAGCGTGCAACCCCAGAGTCGTCCGTGACTTAACTGTCGGGGTACCTTTACCTTTAAATTATCAAACATTCTGGGGTGGAGACTGACTTGGAATAAAAACAGAGGGGACAGAACCCTCTGCCCCACCCCCACCCCGTCTTTCCATAACCATACTTTTGGCAGTGGCAGTGGAACTCCTCCTTGTTTCCATTCTCCCACAACTTACAACGCTCCCTTGGAACAACACCAAATCACTACATGCCATGTTATTTCAAAGGCATTGTGGATTGCAGAGACAGCCCCTGCTGGCAGCCGCCCCTCTGCCCTGTACAATGCTCCCAGAATTATACTATGTAAGATGTGGCCTAATTTTGTGGTTGGGGGGAATACCAGCCATCAGAAAGGCCTGTGGAAAGGAGTTCCACTCCCGCAAGCAAAGTGTTTAGGGAAAGGAGGAGGAAGAGTCTGCTACCCCTGCCTGTCTTATTATGGAACATGAGTTGAATGAGGAGGAAAGGAGTACAGCTCTGGGTTGTTTTTCAGAGCAGGCTTGAGGGTGTCATCTGCTGGAGAACTGGGGTAACTGATGGATTCTCCTTGCTGCGGCGAGTGAGGTGATAATGAGGCTTTCAAGAGTTACTCTTGTTTGTGGCAGATTAGCGTGGAGGAAGTCACAGAAGGAGGAAAATAAACAAAGGCTCAATGCTTCTGTCCTATTTCGTGCTATAATAATAATAATAATAATAATAATAAATTTATTATTTGTACCCCGCCCATCTGGCTGGGTTTCCCCAGCCACTCTGGGCGGCTTCCAACAAAGATGAAAAATACACTAAAACGTCACATATTAAAAACTTCCCTGAACAGGGCTGCCTTCAGATGTCTTCTGAATGTCAGGTAGTTGTTTATCGCTTTGACATCTGATGGGAGGGCACTCCACAGGGCGGGTGCCACTACCGAGAAGGCCCTCTGCCTGGTTCCCTGTAACTTGGCCTCTCGCAGTGAGGGAACCGCCAGAAGGCCCTCGGAGCTGGACCTCAGTGTCCGGGCAGAAAGATGGGGGTGGAGATCAGTTTAAATTATAATGCCTCCTTGCGAGATTCTTTGCATTTCTAATCAAAAGCTTAAAGGATGCCTTTCGGGAAGCTGAATATTTTTTGGTGGAAGCTCTAATGTGGTCTTGAACCTATGCACTGTTGAGCTTACAGTGGTACCTCAGGTTAAGAACTTAATTCATTCCGGAGGTCCATTCTTAACCTGAAACTGTTCTTAACCTGAAGCACCACTTTAGCTCATGGGGCCTCCCGCTGCCGCCGTGCCGCTGCTGCGTGATTTCTGTTCTCATCCTGAAGCAAAGTTCTTAACCCGAGGTACTATTTCTGGGTTAGCGGAGTCTGTAACCTGAAGCGTCTGTAACCCGAGGTACCACTGTACTGCCAGTCCCAGGCGACGATGCATAGGAGTGCAGTCCACATGGTCGACTGATCTGGGATACGACCCCATGTTTCCCTAGCCAAATTCCAACATTATGCCCCCTTTTACCAGCTTACAAGTCTATCACTGTCCGCTGATAATCTTAATAAATAGGGTTTTATCCTACATACCAGCACTCTTTGTGTGTGTGTCAATAGATCAACACAGCTGCATGCATTTGTTGGACTCATGAGGGCTGTCACGATGAGCTCCTGCACTTCAAGATTTGCTACTACATCACAAAGCACTGTTGTACCTCATAAAATTTCCATTTTCCAAAATCGGTGAATATTTTCACCATCCCTCCAATCTCAGAAATATCCCCCAACGTGTCCCCTTGAAATGTGTGTGTGGGATTTAGGGGGCATTATTACTTCACTAATGCAAATACACATATATTGTACCAGTTTAAATGTGGAATAATTGGTTTTTTGGTGTGTCGTCTTCTTCTTATTATTATTATTATTATTTTGCTATGAGTACATGGTTTAAGTAGCCAGTGTATATTTTGTTATATGACTAATTGCAACAGAAGACAATTTGGTGTAGCTTTATTAGATATATAAAAAACGGTGGTAGGTTGGGATGGGGAAGAAATTTGATTCACTTCTCATTTAAAGATTAACCCACTTCAGTCACACTGTCCGCAACATTACACATATCCAAACATAGTCCTCCCTCCAGATTCATGTAGTGGAGTTTTGAAAGGCAGCTTGTCAGCCAAGTAATGTTTACAAAAATGCAGACACCAGAACAAATTGTGCATAAAAATGTACCTATAAGCAAAAATAATGTACAAAGATGCATTCTATTCAGGGAAATTGCTTTCCAAAAATGTGTATATTAGACAAAATTGCATAGAAAATTTGGCATATTATAAGAAATTCATATTAAAATGCTGATGGAGTCTCATGAGGACTTTTAAAATAAAAAAAATCACAAACTGGTGTGGAAAATTGGAGGACTGAGCTTAAGACTGGAAAAATGAGAGGTAGGCAAAGGTTCTCATGTCACAATACTTTAAAGTGTTGAAAAATTATATGTTGCTTTTGAAATCCCTTCTTTCCATACAACAGAGAGAGAGAGAGAGACAGAGAGAGAGAGAGAGAGAGAGAGAGAGAGAGATCTCCTTCTGGTCTCCTCTGGTCATTCTGTGACAGACTTTCCTCCTTTTAATCTTGTTGAAGAAAAAAACCTCGCTCGTGTTAAATTTCAAATGATTTGCATGCAGAATTTTCCGAGTTCCAGAATTAGCCATATCTAGAGCTAACATACACCAAGACTGAATCTATGAATGAATAATTAGAAGCACCATCTTACATTTACTCATAAGTAAGCACCGCTGAGTTCAATGAAACTCTCAGGTATATATGTTGTGCTTCCTAAGTTTATTGTTCTAAATGCCATGACAAAACTGCAGCACCAGTATCAACAAAACAATACAGAATAAACATCCACAACACAAGGAAATACCCTTAATGAAGGAGAGAGACATACCAGAGACACCAACAAGCTTAAATCTCTCAGGTATGTGTGCATAAGGCATTGCAAATCAACTTTGTGCCCCCCTCCCCTCCCTTGGAATGGTCTCCCAAATGAGACGCACCTGATGCCATCAGTGACATCTTTTCCCTGCTGGGTTGAGATTTTCCATCCTTGTGATCCCCTTCCAACTCTACAATTCTATGATTTTATGCTTCAATCTTTGTGCAGAGATTTCAAGAGAAATGTACTTAGCTAACAGTAGCCCCTGGCTCTAAGTGACTATTTGTGGTTCTTTGGTGCCCTCTAATGTTCAAAAAGCCATGAAAATCAACATTCAGTACTAACTGCCAGTGTGAAAAGCAAAACACACAGAGAGACATAATTTTATCTGTATTTCGCCTTTCCACAGTTCAAGGCTGCTTACAGCATGAAAAAAAACCCCCATAACTAAAGCATAAAAGTAGTCATAAACAATAAATAAAACATTTTTAAAAAACACACAATGGAACAGAACAATTTCCACATAAATCACAGCAAGATCTAAAATAAAGGTACAAAAAAAACCCCCCAACGGCAACAACAGCAAAAAAGAAAACCCACAACAAAATTCCACAAACTCCAGCCTGAGAGTCTGTTCAGCAGCCTCACCTTTTGTAGCTGGAGTCAGTCAAGGCCCTGCCCTCCCAAGCCAGGTGAAAAAGGCCTGAAAGACAGAGAGGCTCTGCTACTTTTTAAAGTTGTGTAGAAGTACAAATTCTTCCTGGTGCTGCTGCTGTTTCAGCACTTTGAAGGGGGGAAAAACCACTCTTGGAGAAATTCTCCCTCTAAGAAGCCCTCCCAATATACTTGTCAAAAAAAGACATTCATTCTGCAGAGAAATCCTTTCGTGGGTTGGATAGGACTTGTCAGTATCAATGTGTTGCTTGATAATCTTTGTGTGTGTGTGTGTGTGTGTGTGTGTGTGTGTGTACTTTGCATTCAAGAGGATATGTGACTTCTTCATTTGGGGGAAATGGAGAATGAGATTCTAATGTGACAGGCTGGCATAAGTCAGGGCAGCATATAATAGACAATTTCCTCCTCAAAGCATGACCCCAAAGACTTGTTCCTGTCATGTTGTGTTCAGATTTCACTGTGACACAATGCAAAATGTGAAAGGTACACACACATACAGCTCCTTTGAAATGAGCAGGCACCGTGCAAGAGCAAAGCAGTGCTCTTAAGACAGCTCCCATTCATTTCAATGGGGGGGGGAGGGTTGCACAGGCAAACATCCTGATGGATCGGGTCCTTTAAGTACACAATCCCAACTTCAATCCTAAATCTACTTCATTGGAAATAAATTCTGTTGAAATGATTGAGGCCCTCCCCCTCCAAATAACTCTGATTAGGACATAAATCACGCTATATCTACATCTGCAGATTAAATCCTTCTATAAAACCACCTAATCCTTCATTTAGAAATATAAATACTGAATTCAAACTCTGGCGGCTCATTTCTGGAATTGTTGCAATGCTGGGAATGCCAAAGCTGGCTATCATTTCATTAACATCCAAGACGTTAGGAAGATACTGGAACGAAGCAGGGTTCTTGAAAGCCTCTTGTGGTTTGTCAGAGGAACGCTGTCAATTTTCTCAGTGCACGCTACATTTTGGAAACAGCAAAAGAGTTTTGAGAGAGGGTGGCAGGAGGGCTTGAGCCTCCTCGGGGCTACAGGGTGGGATGCACCCAGGACAGTGAAGTCCTCCTATCCTCCCAGATGTCCATTGTCTCTACTTGGACAGGAAGGCTTGACTGCAATGGCTATGAGTTCTCCTTTGGTAGCAACAGCATCTGCTGTGTCTGGTTTCTGACCTCTGACTCTCATTCAATGCTATCTTTGTAAGGACTGAGCAGATCCAGTCTGTGATCCAAACCAGGATTCTGGAATGCTCTGGCCTAAGCAAGCTTAGTCCACCCCAGGACTTTGGGGAGTTCTGGAAGCAAGAACTCCAGTCTGTATGTAACCCAGCAAGGGTAATGCTCTGTAGTAATGCTCTTTGTTTAGCAAATGGAGTCGGCATCTAAGTTCTGTGTCCCAGGCCTCCAAACTTAACAGTGCTTCTGTGTATTGGCAGGATGCCTCCATAATTGCAACCTGCCACCACAAGTCTTTCTAACCCTTGATTCCCTGGCCTTGTATTTAAATAATAACAATTAGGCATTTATAAATGAATACACTTGTTTGAGCGACTTTCTACCTCTTACCATGCTGCTCTCTTGATAAGACCTCAGATGTCTCCTCCAGTCCAACACCAAATTGACAATTTCTACACAACTCAGGTCCAATCAGTTTGAATAACCTGATAAATCTAGGTGCTTAGACCCAGAGTGTCCCTTCCATGAATGGAAGGTCTCCTCTTGCAAAATAATAATAATAATAATAATAATAATAATAATAATAATAATAATAATAATATTTTTTATTTGTATCCTGCCCTCCCTGGCCAAGGCTGGGCTCAGAGTGGCTAACATCATAAAAACAACACAATATGCATAAAAACAGACATCAAATAATTAAAATACATCTTAAAATTAATTCAGATAAGTTAAAATCTGGGCAGGTGGCAATTATCAGGTTGGAATTGAGAGTGGTTAATACTTGCCAGGACCAACTGTTTCCACTGATCATACAAGGACCTGTGAGCGCATTGGGGGCCTCCTTTGGGCTTGTTTTATACAAAGGAAAGTGAGTAAAACTACATCCTGCCCAAAGGCCTGGCGGAACAGTTCCATCTTGCAGGCCCTGCGGAAAGATGTCAAGTCCTGCAGGGCCCTGGTCTCTTGTGGGAGAGTGTTCCACCAGGCCGGGGCCATGGTCGAAAAGGCCCTGGCTCTAGTTGAGGCCAGTCTAATTTCCCTGGGGCCTGGGATCTTCAAGGTGTTGTTGTTAGCATACCGTAAGGTCTTCTGTAGGGTTTACTAGAAGAGGTGGTCCCGTAGGTACGAGGGTCCTAGGCCGTATAGGGCTTTAAAGGTTAAAACCAGCACCTTAAACCTGATCCTGTACTTCACCAGGAGACAGTGCAGCTGGTATAGCACTGGGTGAATGTGATCCCCTGGTGGGGACCCCGTAAGGAGTCTCGCCGTGGCATTCTGCAGTCGCTGGAGTTTCTGGGGCAGTTTCAAGGGCAGTTTCAATGGAGTGAGATGGAGTAGAATCTCCTGCTGGGGACAAAGGGGAGGCAATTTTCACTGATTTCTCCTTCCCCCTGCACACCTCTCACGCTGTCCCCCAACCACTCAGAGTAGCTTTACAGGGGGCTGCAGGGGGAAGGAGGAATTGCCGTCCCCACAAATAAACCAACCCCCACTCCACCCCTACCTTCAGCTTGACTGTTTTTATGACTTCCTATAGGCACTGACAGTGCAATCCAATAAACACTTATTTGGAAGTACAGTATGTTCCACTTAATTCATTTGGATTTACTTACTTCTAAGTAATGTTCATAGGACTACACTGTAACTGCAACTCTGGCCTAGGTGTCCTTTTGCTGTAGGCGTAGGAAACCTGTGGTCTTCCAGATGATGTTGGACTACAATTACCATCATCCTTGACTATTGTCATTGCTTGCTGGGGCTGATGGACTTGTAGTCCATTCAGAAAGCCACAGGTTCCCAGCTTCTGTTTTGCTGAAAATCATTGCACATTTCATGAGCTGAATGGATTTAAGGAACGTTTTATTTTAACATGAATTTTTATTTTGAAATTAAGTGTAAAACATAGCCAGCAAGAAGAACACACCAACAATACAAGATCACTAATTAAGTGTAAAAGAAAGCTCACTAATTACAGCTGTTATCTCTTGTGGGATGATTAGAGTAAAACAGTCTATAGAGGAATTACTGAGAGTTTGGATGTATAAGTTATGCAGCCAAATCAAAGTCAGAAAAATGTGCATCTATATTTGTTTTATGTGATCTGAATGTGATCAGACGCTTGAAAGGAAGTTTTATTTTATAATATTCTAGTATGTCGTTTTGTTATTAAACTTTCTGCTCTCTCAGGTTGTATATAGCCTAAAACTTAGGATCTGGTATACAGTAGATATCTAAGTTGCTGAAATGTATTGTAGCCAATTGCCTAGAGTGGAGCTGAAAGGAACAGCATGTGCAGTTTGAATTTCACCAGAGAAAGGCAGAACAATTTTTAATTTGGGGAGCTGGCAGGCAGAAAAGAACAAATAGTGGGGTTTTCTTTTTCTTTGGGAACAGAACTACTTGTCTTCCTGCCAGCTTGCCTGCTACCTGTTTCCATTTGAACATTTGTGAACAGACATTGCAAAACATGTCCCCATTACAAATCTCTAGAGCTTTCTCCTCCAAAAGATGCTGTTTTACATTGTTTCAATTGGCCTGCTATAAGTATCATACTTTTGTTGCCTATTTCTTTTGTAATTCACATTAATGTCGTTCACTCCTTTGGGGGACTTTGTGCTACAAGTGATGTAGAAATAAAACAGACCATAGCAAAAGAAAGGTGATCCTGTGAATCTGCCTTGGATCTGTTCACCACCTGGGAAGTGGAGGAGACTGCAAGGAATGGGAGGAGAGGGATGGAACTCCTCTATTTTAAATTTGCAATAATCATATTATTTTTTCACTCTGTATGGTCTTGGACACAACTCAGTCATCTAGGTGAAACAGCAGAGAGACTGAAGTACTGCCTTGGTAGTGTGCAAACATGGCTTGTATTTGGCACTTTTCAATCAAATTAATGCTGCAGTTGCAAAGGAAGAATTGCTGACTGCAAGCAACTGTGCCTTGAAATTCCAATATGGAAAAAGCACAGTTCCCCCTCAATGGATCTGCTAGTGTGAAGGAAGAGATATTTGGATCCCATGAAGCAATGGAGTAACAGTTGTGTGTGTTTACTGCACAACAGAATGGCTTTCTGGGCAGTCACAGAGTCACAAATGTCCCCCCTCTCTCTCACTGTTAACCTTGGAACAGCAGAGCAGCAAGCTACCCTCAGGGAACAAGCACACCAATGGTGAGAGGAGGATGCCAATGTTCTGTGATCAGAGGACAGTCTCTAATTTGCAGAAAGTCTTATTGCCCTTGTGGCAGACATTGTATCACCCTGGCACACTGTAGAATATACTGTAGGCTCTTTTGATAGCAAAGGAGTGGCTGTTGCATCATTGCTGGAGCCTTTCATAGCTTTACTGCTCTGCTCCCTGTTGATAATTTTTACACAGTCCCTATTAGGTATAAACCAGGAAGTCAGGCTTTCTTTCTTCACTTGTGTAACTTGGTAGTAAATGAAAGCTGAGAAGGGCTGTTTATGCTCAGTTGAACTGAATGTTGCAGTAGAGTTGACCTGTTGTTAGTCTGTAAGTATTTTTATTTTATTCAATAACAAAGATGGTCATCAACTAGAGTATTGTTTTCATTCACTCATTTTGTAATTCATTTTGCACAAGTTGTATTGCTAGAAATGTTATTAGGTGCCATTGGGGCTAGAGCAACTAGAGTTCACCACCAAGTCTGTTTTTGCCTCGCAGGCTACATCTTTTGAAGGAAGAAAGGAAACAATATCTAGAATGTGATCTGATATGCACTGAAAATCACTCTGCATTTATTTTCCAAACCATCATAGAAACATAGGAAGAATAGGGGCTTGTGGTGGCGGCAAACTCATATTCAAAAGTGAGTTTCAAATAGTACTTGGCTGCTGTTGAGGCCAAGTTATGGTCTGGGCAAGTTCACCCACAATGCTTCACCCTGAGGAAGGATCCCATTTTGTTGGCAGTGGGTGGGCGAGACAAGGGCTGAGATAGTGGGTGGGAAGGGGAGAGAGGGAAAGAGGATGGAGGAGGAGGAGGAGGTTGTATAAAATATGTGAAACTAAGTCAGAGTTAGGACAGCAGTCAGGGAAACAGGTTAAGAAGTGAATAATCCAGAAGTGAATCAGCACAAAAAGTATAGCGAGAGAGCAGGAGGGTCAGAAAGAGTTCGGAGTCAAAAGAAAGCTTGTTTAAATAAAGTTATTTGTTTTATGATACTCCTGCTTGACTCTTAGGGTTCATCCACACTTTGCCCTATGCTTTCCAGGCATGGTTCTGAGAGGTTTTCTGTTTGTTGCTGTTATTAAGGACTCTAGAATCAACTTGTTGTTTTGGGGTGATCAGAGACAGAATTGTTTGTGGGACAAGAGATCAGCATTTGTGTGAGCAACTGTTGCGAGAAGCAGATTTAACACTGCATCGCTGCCTGGAGATAGGCAGGGCAGCAGAACTTTCTGAAGCAAGAATTAAACCATTAGCAGGCACAGAAGAGACACCGGTGCAGGACACTGGGGTATGCAACCTAGTGAAGGGGCACCCAGGATACAATGCCTGTGTTGTGGGAAACAACATGTAAAGAGTGAGTAATAAATAAATAAATAAACCTAGCATATCTGGACAGCAGTGGTACAGTGGGGGGGGGGGGGGACAGACTGGGGAAGGACTTGGTCCTGGGTGCAATTTTTTTAGGGGGTGTCACCAGGTGCCTTCACAACAAGCTCCTTCATCGGAGTCTGGCTCTGGCACATGAAGGAGCTGTGTCTGGGCTGTGGCGCTCATGCCTGGCTGCAGCTCTGTTCCTTGGTCAGGTCTGACCCGTAGGTGGAGAGCAAGAGAGCGGCAATGCCACTGCCCACCCTCCTCAGCTGAGGTGCGCTTTGTGCCCAGCCATGGCAGCTCCACCCCCAGGTCGAGTCTGTCCCAGGGGCAGAGAGAGGACAGTGGGTGGTAACACTGCTGCCCACACTTCTGGCTGTGGGGCTTGCACCTGGCCACAGCTATGCTCCCGGGTCAAGTTTGACCCGGGGGCGGAGAGCAGGAGGAGAGTTGCTGGCAGCTTCTCTACCCCTCTCCTCACCTGGACTGTCCTGCATGGAGGGCGGCCTCTGCATCCTGTCCTCCTCAAGTGGCGTGGGCATATGCTGGGCCACTGGTGCAAAGCACATTGCAAGCCAAACCATTTTCAAAGCCTGTGCAGGAGGGTGAAGAAACCTCCGAGACAGTGAAAACAGTGCAGGAAGACAGTGATGAGTCTGAACGCTGTCAGGATATCCTAAGATTGACTTTGGGATCAGCCTATCCGGATGTTTACATCGTGGGAAATACTGGGGGAGGGGACTAATACCTACCGTACTACACTTTTCTTATATGCTGTTGAACAAAAAAATGGTTTGCTCTCTGCTGGATTGTGAAGCAAGCTGCAATGCGCTGCCAGTGACAATGGTTAATGAAAAGACAGACATTGAACCATGTCACCAGAGTATCCGGAAATCTGTGGGCAAGTGCAGAGTTAGGATTTGCAGCAATAAGTTTTATTGCTTAGAATTTGTTATTGTGAATGGAGAGACCATCGATGGAGAGCAAAGCAGTGCAAGCCATGCAACTCATTCAGGTACAACATCAGAACAGAGTATATGTGCCACGGACCAGTGAAGAGAGCCAACCAGCTGCCTGGACAATGGTGAATATATTGCAGATGTTTGGTGGTGTTTTTCAGGGAGCGGGACATCTAGCAGGGAAGTTGAATGCGGATCCATTGAGAACTCCCCAAAGAAGGGTACCAATAGCACTGGCAGACCTGCGGAAGCAGGAACTGGCCCGCCTACAAGCTAAAGGCATGGTTGCCGCAGTAAATTATAGTACAGCATGGCTCAGCAGTCTAATTATTTTCTGCAAACCCCCAGGAAGGCTGCATATTTGTATTGATCCTAAACCTTTGAACAGAGCACTAAAATACAGCCATTACTCACTAACATCCATTGATGATGTAGGAAGTGACCTACCCCGAGCCAAGGTTTCCTCTGTGTTTGAAGTAAAATAATGGATTCTGGCATACAGAACTCAGCTGAGAGTCAAGCTGTCTTGCCTCTTTTGCAACTCCTTTTGGCAGGTATATTTGGCTGTGGATGCTGTGGGCCCTGCCTGTGAAGTATTTCAGCATCGACTGAATCAAAAAGTAGAGAATGTTCCAGGCCTCAAAATCATTGCTTATGACATACTAATTGTGGGAGGAGATGATACTAGAAAGGAAACAGCAAGAGATTGTGACAAAAAATTTAGCCTGTTTTTGGAGAGGTGCAGAGAAAGAAATACAAAACCCAAATAAAGTCAGGTTACAAGTAAAGGAAGTGACATACACTGGCCACCTGTTGACAGCAGAGGGTCCGAAAGTGGACCCAGTAAAAGTAAGAGCAATCCAGGTGTTACCAAGACTTAAGGATGCAAAGATTTTTGGGAATGGCAAACTACCTGGCTAGCAGATTAGTGTGAGCCACTCTGATAGCTAACACACAAAGAGGTAGAATGGAGATGGTCAGAAAGTCATTTGAGAAGATAAAGGACGCCATAGCCAGGAGTCCTGTATGAAGGTATTACAATCCAGGGGAGCAGTTAGGGTTACACAGTGTGATGCATCTGAGACAGGGCCAAGAGCTGTGCTGCTACAGAAACAGCAGCCAGTTGCATTTGCCAGTAGAGCACTATCAGAAACTGAAAGAGGATATGTACAGATTGAAAGAAAAAAAAGAACTGTTGGTTGTAGTGTTTGGCATGAAATGCTTCCATCAACTTACATTTGGCCAGAGAGTACATGCACAATTGGACCATAAGCCACTGGAAAGCATCATGCAAGGGCCATTGTTGAGTGTCCCAAACAGGCTTCATCACATGTTGTGAACCACCCTGAGATCTACAGATGAAGGGTGGAATAGAAAGATTATCTCATCATGGTAAACTACTGCTACAACAACTTGGGGGGGGGGGGATCCACTGCCAGATATTATATTTGAGACAATTATAAAGAAACTAAAGTGCCATTTTGCCCACTATGGAATAGCAGATATTATATGCTTTGACAACGGACCACAGTTTCAGAACATTCCAAAAGCAGTGGGAATTTGATCATCAGACATCCCCAGAGCAATAGAACAGCTCAATCCACTGTCAGAATGGCTCAGAGAATTTTGATCAAAGCCAGAAAAGCAAGGACTGGTGCATATCTAGATATCCTGGACCACCAAAACACATCTTCATAAGGTTTGGATGGGAGTCCAGCACAGGGAATGATGGCTTGAAGGACAAATGCCTCGTTACCAATGGGTGTGGCTTACTACAGCCAGAGAGCTTCAACAGATGAGCTGAGCTGATTGCAGAACAGAAATTAAGAGAGGCATACTACTGTGACAAGTTAACGAAAGACCTACTCAAACTACATGTGAGCGTGCAAATTTGGATACAGCCAGTGGAGTGACACAATAAGGAGTAGAAGAAAACTGAGGCCCAAAGTCAACTGGACACACACTTGTTTGAGATGGTAACTCAAGAGGACCAAGTTTTGAGAAGGAATCAAAGGCAATTGCGGCGCAGCAACCAACCTGTACACTCAGACTAGCAGGACAGACAGAAGAGAGGCGACTTCAGGAGCCAAAAGATGCCAGTACAGTTGTTGGCCCACTGCCTGTAGAGAATACCTACCTCCTCTTGCACAAGTAAATGAGAGACAACCCAGCTCACATTCATTTCAACCCTACTTGGATACCACATTTTTTGGTTACCACCTAGAAAGAATTATAACTCCTGAAGCAAAACAGATAACTCCGTTGCCTAAAAGACTATGTCCAAATTCAAGGGGGCCTATGGGCTTTTGAAACTATATAGTTAACTGTAATAATTGTTCACTTAAAGTTATGAAAGGAAAGATGTATCAGTTATATGTGGAACTAAGTAAGAGGGAGAGGAAAGCAGTCGGGGAGAGAAACTTAGTGACACAGAGGGAAGGTGCAGGTAAAAGGAACAGCTGCCCAGAAGTGACTCAGGAGAAAAAGGACAGAGAGAAATCAGGAGGGTCAGAGAGAGTTAAGGGTTTATCCACAACTATGTTTTGCTCTGCTCTTTCCAGGCACAGGTCTATGCTTAAAGCTCCATGCACAAGCGTTGTTGTTGTTTTCTAGCCCAGAACGTTCCCTGCAGAAACCATTTTAAATGGACATTATTATTATTATGGACGGAACAACTAATGAAGCAACTTGAATAGGAATGAAGTCAGGCCCTGTGACCAACATATACACTCCATCTCTGTACTAAAATACCTCCCAGCCAATTGACTTTGAAGCTTCCTGAGCCATTTTAAGTTTCTTATCCATTCTGAGCTGCAAAGGGTTTTAGCATCAAGTCCAGAGCTAGCAATCCAGTGCAGTGAGTAGGCAGGTCCAAGCATCCTTTATCTCCAGCAGAGCCACAACAGCGGCAGATGGAAAGGAGGAAACAAGGAGGGGGGAAGGAAAACAAAACAATAGAAAATAAAAGATAAATAGAGGGGTGCCTAGCTGCTCTCTCTTCTGGACATCTCTTTTTATCTCCACACCATGGATGTTCCTCTTAGCAAAGCAGTCTGCTTATCGACGGGTACCAAGGTCACTCACTTCAGCAGAAAGTCAATTTGACCCACAAGCAGGTTTTTGTTTTGTTTTTTGTGTTTCTCAGAGCTTGCTCAGAGTCTGAACGTTACACTGCTGCCATCTGTTTTAGTCCATCATGGTTGCTCTGGGACTTGCAGAATCCAGTGATTCCTTGGGCTTGGCAGAGCCAGATTAACAAACCCCACAGAATGCAGAGGGACTTACTTCTTTGCACAGAATTACACTGTCGTTTCAATTGTAGCTCTTTCTTCTTCTTTTTTTACTAAAGCAGACCCTGTCAAAGAGGCCAGCTTGACAGCTACCTATCCTGAATGTCATAACAGGCTAGTGGAAGAGTGTGACAGTCGTTCCAGACGACTGGCTTATTCGCACACAAAACTGGTTGTTACCCCACACTTCCTAGTGCAATTGTCCCGTCACTTTCCTAACTACAAAAAGTCTGATAAGTGTCAGAAAACTGCGCTGGAAAGTGCTAGATCACAGCCACTAGCTGGCAATCTTGCGTCACCTCTGTGCTGCAAACCTATCAGCAGGAATGCTCACCGACTTGACTGCCACCCTCCACCTCCACTGAAAAGCATGACCTTTGTACCTTCTCTGTTAATGAGCTTGTGTTCCTTCCCAGATGAAAGGTCATTCTCTTTTGTATTCCTCCAGACTAAGGTGTGTGCCTGACAGTTTACCCAGTGCAGCATGGACCTAGGAATCCCTTCAGAGAGAGAGCAACAACAGAGACGGAAATTGAGAGATGAGCCCTTGGAGAAGGATGACAACAGCAGAATAAATATGACCTCAAAGCAAAGGTTGATTCAGCTCACTTATCTGATTACAGTTGTGGACCTGGCCTGCATGTTCATGCAGTTTGGGATTGTTCCAGTGAGTATATGGAGTATAGATTTTTACTAGCTCCACCCATTACTTTCTTTTCTAAAGGAAAAATGCTCTAGCAACTTCCTGATCTAACAGCAGCTCCCTGATGCAGTATAAGCAAGTGTAAGTGATTAAAATCCCCACATCTGTGTGTGTCCTTCTCTCTCAGCCAGCCTACCTCACAAGGTTGTTGTGAATGTAAAAGGGATTGGGGAGAGAACCATGTGCACCGCCTTAAACACATTGGAGAAAAGGCAGGACATACATGTATCAAATGCTTAACTTCAGAATCTACCATAGAAGAGGATTTGTGCAGGAAGAGTGTTTAGTTTGATGATGGTTCCTTGATCTAATTCAGTTGATCTACTGTCATAAACTTTGCATTCCAAGGCGTGAGAGGGATATTCTAAAATACGTTAGAGTAGACTTGTCGAAATCAATGTACCTACTTAATTCATTTCAGCAGATTTATTCTTTAGTGTAGCTTAATTGGATAGCACTCATTTATTTATTTTTAATGTTGCCTGAGTGGTGCAGCTTCCACACTGTGTTATATAACCTGCAGTACCCTCTAAACGTGTGTGAGAATGCTAAGTAGCTAATGGGAACTGGTGGTCAAGTAAAGCACTGATGCTTTTCACTAATTACTTGTAATGAAGACCTAAGCTAAGCCCTTAACAGATTCTGCTTGTGGTATCTGCATATCATACAGCCTTGGTCTTCTACTGGATCAGGAGCCAATCTAAATGAAGTTGCACCAGAAGTACCACCAGAGAAGAGAAAGGAGGCCATCTATAGTATAGGCATATATTCATTGTGGGTCATGTATTGGTGCAGGCAGGTTGTGATTAAAACTGCCCACCCCCAAAGAGTCTCACAAATACTGCTCCCAGGTGTCCTCTACTGTTTTAGTGCTCTTTGGAGGACAAACTCGTAGGACAACATAATTGCTTGACTCAGCAAAGCTGATGTGAGACTGAAGACATGATGTGGTTCTGTGCCACAGGGGGCAATTCTGTTAGGTGACAGCATGTTTTGAGCCAGTGAAGGAGGCCAAAGGAGGTCCTCTGCTTTGGGGCTTAAGAGGACATTATTTTGGCTTGAAGGGTGACCTTACAAGTCCTGCTCATGCGAATTTAAGAGACTGCACCATGGCCTCACCAACATTTTATGATTTAGCATTAGTTTCCATGTCATTCAGAAATACAGTATAACATACACCTTTCTCTTTGATTTCACCCCCTTTCAGTATCTGGCAACCAGCCTGGGTATGGATGCTGTTGAATTTGGCTACTTGCAAACAGTCTTTGGTGTTCTTCAGCTTCTGGGAGGTCCCGTTTTTGGGAGGTAAATATAACAACCATTCTTGGGAACCCTGTGGAATGTCAGAATTGTTTGGAGTTAATAACACCATTTTATTTTTAGCTCAGGGAAATAATTTAAATAGCCATCTGGATTTCCCATACTGGCAGCAGGGGAATGAAAGGCTCTTTTACTACTGTATTGTATACTAACCAACTCTATATTCCCCCCCTTTTTTAATGTTCTGATTGCCACTGGATATTAGCCAATGCAGGAACTGTTAATAAGCTGTACGCACACAAGTAGCTGTTAATGATAGAAAAGGGAGGGAGGAAGCTGCACAACAAGGCCAGCATTCATTTCCATTTCTTTTGTATTTTTAATTGGATGTTGAATGTGGGTAGGTAAGAAGTCATAGATTTGAATGCTGACAAGATGATTGCAAACCTTGTCTTTCAAAATACATCAATCCGTAGACAAGGATGATATCTGTGATGTCGGATTAACAGGATTCTCATTTGGAGGCTGGATAGCTCAGCTGGTTAGAGTGTGGTGCTGATAACACCAAGGTTGCAGGTTCAATCTCTGTATGGGGCAGCTGCATATTCCTGCTTTGCAGGGGGGGGGGGGCTGGATGCCTATGGAACTGATAGCTTACCTTGAGTGGATGCTAACTGGAAGCTTTTCCTGGGAAGTGAGCAATAAGGGTGACCTCCCCAGTGCCTTGGTGGTCCCTTGTGCTGGCCCCAGTGGCCCCAGCCAGCAGCCCCACTTCCTGTCTGGACCTGCTGACTTCTGCCTATCGAAAGAGGCTCCACTAGCAGTGCTGCCACTAAAGCATCAGCAAAAGGGGGAAATGGAACCTGGCTTGGGGAGAGGTTTCTCCTGCCTCTACAGCAGAACATCCCCCCCCCCCAGGAAACCAGGAGGGAGGAAGAGGGGGCACTGCTGCCACCATTGCCATGAAGAGGAGGCAAGGCAGCAGATGTGGGAGGGAGGGAGAGTTGAAGGCACTGGAGGATCCACACAGTATGACTTGGCCCAGGCACTCCTCATCAGCCCTATTGAACAGCCAACCTTCCCTAGGATCTGTGTTTATCTTTAAAGGCTGGAATAACTTCTACAGTTTAGTGGAGTTTTGCTTTTATTGCTGCACACCCTGTTCTGTTTCTGAAGATGCTGCATCTCTTTCTGTGCCAGGTTTGCTGACCAGTTTGGAGCCAAGACTGCCTTGGCCATCTCATACGTGGCTGGATCTCTGTTCTTCTTGCTCCTGTCTGTATCCACTAGTGTCCCTCTGCTCTTTCTGTCCAGGGTCCCCTCCGTCTTCATGCATGGACTACCAGGTGATGTTATTAGATGATGCAAACGTTAGCATGGGTCAACTCAAGGGCTTTGGCTCCCAGAGTCAAACTAAGAAACTGCTGCTCGTCCACATGTGGACGATGTGGGTTAAGGTCCTGTCAATACTGGGAGCAATCTGATCTCCCAAGGCAGGGGATGAGAGGAAGTTTTTCGCCTCTCGGGCAGGTTGGCATACATCTGTGGTAAGAAGCCATTTTATGAAATGGCCACGGACCAATCTTCTTGCAGCACCTCCCTCATGAACTAAAGCACCCACATTCATAAAACTTGTCAAGCTATAGATTTGGGGGTGTAACGAATCCATGGTTCATCATGATATTCACCCAAGAACTCTGCCCCTGAAATGCTCATTATCATATTTTTAAAAGGAAGAGCAAAGACCTTAGATGGTACACGATTAACCTGAGTTTCCCCTCCATTTTTTAAATAGGTGCTCAAATGGTGATAACAGATTTGACCACCGCTGACGAACGTGTTGATGCTTTAGGAAAGCTTGGGCTATGTTTTGGGGTAGGAATGATCGTTGGAGCTTCCTTGGGTGGCACCTTAACCTCAAAATTTGGGTAAGTGGTCATGTCTTGTTTCAGTTAACCGCAATGTCCTACTTTTAAAGGGATGTACTGTTCTCCTTTGAATTGCCAAAAATTGAGGTTCTGAGGTAATCTCACATAGCAGTATGCACAAAGCCAGTGGAACTTACTTCTGAGTAAGCGTGCAATGGCAGGGCTATTATTATCATAGATTTCTGTATATCTCATGATGGTTTTCTACACTACAGATTTAAGGTGTATGTGGTTGGTGCCCATTATGATCCAATACAGTGGTACTTCAGTTTAAGAACAGCCTTGTTTATGGACTATTCAGTTTACAAACTCCACAAAGCCAGAAGTAGTGTCCCGGTTTGCGAACTTTACCTCAGTCTAAGAATGGAAGCCGAATGGTGAAAGGGCACCGGTGGCGGGAGGCCTCATTAGGGAAAGTGTGCCTCGGTTTAAGAACAGATTTGGTTTAAGAACGGACTTCAGGAACGGATTAAGTTCATAAACCAATGTACCACTGTAGTGTGTAAGGCGGCTGAGCAAACTTATTTCACACCAACACATGTTAAAACTATGCACTCTCATCGCAAATATTAATTGAAAAGCAGAATTGAACGTATAATTTTATATTGTTGGACTATGTGTATAATTTATGGCGAAATAATTTTGGTTTGAAATAAGTGTAGACAAAGAGTATATGGAGAGTCTGGAAACAGAAATCTTGGAATAATTTAAATCAAAGTCCAGAGCAGGCAAAATGGGGCTCATCTGGCTTTAAATCTCTGGAGGCAAAGTGTGAACATATTTGTCCATTAGATGGCACTGTTTCACAGCCATAATTTCCCCCCTTGTTGGTTTTGTGTTCTGTGGCTGTGCATAAATGATGCTTCAGCTATCAACCATCTTATATTTTTTAGGTGGCTGGAAAGGGAAAATACCCCACTGTCCTGTTTCTTGAGCATTTAAGTTTGTTTGTGTCTTTTAAAAATAATAATAATGTGTGAAGTCTGTGTGTTCCTTCTTCCCTGTGACAGGATGTGCACCTTTCCTTTTAAAAAGGACGAGAGGTTCAAACTGCTACCCTTCCATGTGCGGGTGGCGCTGTGGTCTAAACCACTGAGCCTCTTGGGCTTGCTGATTAGAAGGCCAGTGGTTTGAATCCCCACAATGGGGTGAGCTCTCGTTGCTCTGTCCCAGCTGCTGCCAACCTAGCAGTTTGAAGCACACCAGTGCAACTAGATAAATAGGTAGGTAGAAGGCATTTCTGTGCTCTCTGGCTTCCGTCACAGTGTTCCGTTGCACCAGAAGCGGTTTACTCATGCTGGCCACATGACCCGAAAAGCTGTCTATGGACACATGCTGGCTCCCTCGGCCTGAAAAGCGAGATGAGCCCCACAATCTCATAGTCACCTTTGACTGGACTTAACCGTCCAGGGGTCCTTTACCTTTTACCTTTTACCTTACAGCAAGTTATATGGTAGTGGGAAATAAATAGTGCCCTTTTATAATTATTGGGCTGTCTTTGGTCTTGCTTTTATTATGTATTTTCATATATATATATATATATATATATATATATATATATAGATATCTAGATAGATATCTAGATAGATAGATAGATAGATATAGATAGATAGAGATAGAGATAGAGATAGAGATAGAGATAGATATAGATGATATAGATAGTGATTTTATATTGTGAACCGCCCTGAGGTATACGGGGCTTAGGGCAGTATAACAATTTAATAAATAATAATAATAATTAATAATAATAAACAGCACACAGGTTTTCAGTCATTCAGCTTCAAAACAGATCACCCTCCACTACCCTTCTTGCCCCTGCAATTCCCTCTATGGGGCTTTAGACAGGAACATAGGAAGCTGCCTCTTTGTGCGTCCGGCTGCTGCTTCATCTGGCTCAGTACTGTCTAAACTGACTGGCAGCAGCTCCCCAGGGTGTCAGGCAGAAACTTCTTCCAGCCCTGCCTGGAGACATTAGGGATTGAATCTGGGACTTTGTGCATACAAAGCAGGTGTTCTGCCCACTGCGCTGCAACTCTTCTCCCAACCAAATCTGCTAAAAGTCCCCCCTTTCACTCAACTTTTAAAGGAGCAAGAAAGAGCCCCAAGTCCCTTTTCATCTGGTCACCCTGAAGAGAATACCTTTACCACTCTCACTGTCAAGAAACAGCCACAGCTGAGGACCAACCAAAATGCCATTTAGGATGCTTTGATTTAATGTCCACTAGATGGTGCAAATGTCTTGGGAAGAAGGAGAGGAATAGTACCATCAAGGCTTGTTGTGGGGATTTGTCGGTGGTGGTGGGGAGGAACCCAAAAAGTTCTGGAAGTTTGTGACACACACACACACAAAATCAATGGTATTTTACACAGTAATGAGAACAAAAAAAGGACACGTGTGCATGATGGTTTTCTTGAGTCAAAATGAGAGTACCCCTGAACATTTTTTTTTAAAGAAAAAAGAACTGGTTTTATGTAGTAGGGTTGAAAAGAAGAGAGAAAGATGGGCAGAATCAGAGTGGGAGATGCTTCTCACTCCCCAAAAATATATTACCGGTAAGTGTCCTTTCTGCAGCGAACAGATGACATACAGCCATAAGTAAGACAAAATAAAACAAAGCAACACAATAAGAAAAAATGCAGAAACACAATTGGGGCACATTCAGACCATACATTTAACTAAGGTTGCCATATTTCAAAAAGTAAAAACCAGGACACCCAGAAAGCTTCTTTTTAGACAAACCCAACAATTTTTCAATTACCTAATACCCAGGACAAAGCACCACCTTTCAAAGATTCCCCCCAGACATAAATGACACCTTTGAAATCCCAGTAATGTCTGGGAAAATCTGGACATAGGGCAGCCCTAATTTAACAGTCATGGCTTCTCCCAAAGAATATTGGGAGCTGTAGTTGTTTAAGGGCGCTGAGAGATGTTAGCTAAACCACTCTTTCTGGGTCTCCTATCGTTCCCTCTTCACAGGGAACTCTGGGAATTGCAGCTCTGCGAGGAGAACTCCTGACACCTCTCAGCACCCTGAGCAAACTACAGTTCCCAGGTCTCTTGGGGGTAAGTTAAAGTGGGATCACAGTGCTTTGAATATATGGTATGAATGTGGCGTCAGCCACTGACTGCATAAAAGCAAATTGCCTTGAGAAGGACTTTATGAATGGCATTTGTGGCCTTTAAAAATGGGAGCTTGCAAATAACTGTTCTTTCTAGACTACCCTCTCCTGTGACAATGTTGTGTTACACTGCGGTCCTCTACATGCTCAGCCAGATATAAATCTCATTGTATTGAATGGGGCTTCCTATTCAATACAATGAGAATGTATAGGATTGCAGCCTTGCATTCAAGAATGCATAGGATTGCAGCCTTGCTTCGCCAAAGGTAGCTAGTCACATTTGAAGTCCTGCATTTCTTAAGGGCAGGTCTGCAGTGTCTTCTGAACAAGCTCTCTGAGTGCTCCAATGTGCATGCGGAGTTATTTAATATGCAGACTGTCCCATTTTGTTATTGTTGGGGGGGGAGCAGATCCATCCACACACGCAATGGGGATGGCCTTGCTGTTGGCAGGGCTCTAGCGGAGGAGACTGGAGTTCCTGCGAACCACGGGATTGGCCATACTTCGTGCCCTCCTCTTAACACATTCCAAAGTTTTGTTTTAAAAATGGCCCATTTGTGTTAATTGTTGCATAATTTCCTATAAAGTCCCACCAGTTTTCTGTTATGCATTCATGCTTTACTGTCCTGGAATGGTTTTTCTGTTTGTTTGCTGTGATGCCATAGGGAAAGAATGTCCCTCGGGTTTTCTGCCCACTTTGCGTTTTCTTCTCACTATTATTCAAGTGTGTGTGGCATTGACATTCTTGTGCTTTAAATGCAGAAGAGGATAAATTTTTTGTTTGGTTCTTAGACCTATGTCCTTGGTCCTTCAGAGGTAGTGAATTTTAGGACAGTCTGCACTGGCAAAACCTGTCCTCTATTTTCTTGAAGCTTATTTCCGCCTGCGAAATAAGCTTCCATTTCTCTGCCTCTTTCTGAGGACTCTCCCAAATCCCTTTAGAATATTGGTGGGTTGAATATTGGTGGGTGGAGAGTTGAGCTCACTTTGTTGTGACAAGGTGCCTGTGAGTGGCATGTGGGTGTTTCTCTTCCCATTTAACGTTTCTCGTGCCACTTCACTCACCAGTACTATGGCACCTGCAAAACATCTCAGTAAATATCCCCTCAGAAATCCACGCTGCACCCCAGCGTGGGTAGCATGCGCACACCATTTTGCATTCCTGTTGCCTTTTCTGCTCTCTTAGATGTGGCAGCCATTTTGTGTTGCGCCACTCCCGTATTCATTTTGCACCCTGCCACTCACCCCATGACAGCCATTTTGTGGCTGACGTTCATGGCACTTGCACTAAATTCTAAATGCTTTGAAGCGGGCTAGCGAGGGAGGCTGGCTGCTGAGCACCTGAGAGTGGTGCACTCACTTTTGTCTTAAGAGAAGTCCTTGTTGCTTCCCCCAACCCACACTCAGTGCCCAAACCTAGATCAGGTTACAGGTTACATGGTTAAGAAGTGACAGCAGAGGTCTAAGATGCATAGCTAGGCAGAAGCTAAGTCATTGTCCCAACACCTGATGTGCCTCCTGGGCCCCCTTTTTGAAGGATGGGGCAGGCACAGTAATTTGTGTGGTTGTTTCCCCAAGTCACAGGACTGGGCAACCAAGCAGGCAGTCCTACAAGTAGACTGGGTCTACAAGGTCTGCTGATGCCAGCACAGCATCCTTGGCAATGGAGGCAGAGTTGACACAGCCAGCTCACTGTTCATTTTAGCTTCAGGTGCATCTCCAGAGGAGGTGGAGGCAAGTCAGGGTATCCAATATTACTGAGGCAGACCTCTTCTCTGATAACCCATTCAACCCCTCCCTAACATCTAGATCATCACCTCCCAAACCTCTGGGCACATCCTCAGCACCCACTTCCGCACTCTCGTTCATTCCTCTTCTGCCTTACCCATGTAACATCAAGCATGTATTTATGGGAGATGTGTGAAGATTAATAAAAAGGTAAAGGGACTCCTGACCATTAGGTCCAGTCGTGACCGACTCTGGGGTTGTGGTGCTCATCTCGCTTTATTGGCTGAGGGAGCCGCCGTACAGCTTCTGGGTCATGTGGCCAGCATGACTAAGCCGCTTCTGATGAACCAGAGCAGTGCACGGAAACGCCGTTTACCTTCCCGCTGGAGTGGTACCTATTTATCTACTTGCACTTTGATGTGCTTTCAAACTGCTAGGTTGGCAGGAGCAGGGACCGAGCAACGGGAGCTCACCCCGTCGCAGGGATTTGAACCACCAACCTTCTGATTGGCAAGCCCTAGGCTCTGTCGTTAACACACAGCGTCACCCACATCCCTGTGAAGATTAATAGGTGGGCAAAAAATGACAAAGTAAAGTGTCCTTAGCCTGCCCCACACATGTGCTTCTTCCATGGTACCCATAAAAGGTTTGGATCCAAGCCAAACTGACAACTATCTAGGTACGGATGGGTGCTAGACTTGGAGGCTTCTACGGCTGGCAGCTTTGATCCCTGAGCAGCTGGGATGTTCTGTACCACCATACTGGCTCGGACAATCGGTTTAAGAGCTTTTCTACCCTACCAGTGCAGTGTGATACTGGTTATTAATTAGATGAAATGGGGTGCCATTCTTACTTGCTTACAAAAGGCCATTCTTTCTCCATGTTTATTGCTTGTAACTTAGCAGTATCGGCTCCGGAGAATTATCACGAAATTCCTTCTTTCTCCATCACGTTGGTGGAATGGAAAATCTGTGGGTGTTTAAAGGGGTTAAGCTTGGACCACGGCTGGAACAGGGCAAAAGGCTAGAGCTCTCTGCTCTGTTTCTAGACAATTTACCCATTCTGGCTTGAGAAATCTCTCTTTCTCTGTGTTACTGTAGAAATGCTGGTATTTCTCAGCCTAGAATGGTTATGCTGATTAGCCAAGCAGTTTGCATGGGTGACCCAGGACACACAAAAATCCTTTGTTCTCGATGACAAGGCATTTTGGAAGCTCTGGTTCCCATGGGATGGGGCCAGACTGTTCTTAAACTGTAGAGGAATTTTGGTAGATGACTGTTGCCTGC